>NC_091284.1:581115052-583515052 GCF_032444005.1 Ranitomeya imitator
CTCTCGCGCTCTCTCTCGCGCTCTCTCTCGCTCTCTCTCTCTCTCTCTCTCGCGCTCGCTCTCTCTCTCTCTCTCTCTCTCTCTCGCGCTCTCTCTCGCGCTCTCTCGCTCTCTCGCTCTCTCTCTCTCGCGCTCTCTCTCTCGCGCTCTCTCTCTCGCGCTCACTCTCGCGCGCCTCTCTCTCTCGCGCTCTCTCTCTCGCGCTCTCTCTCGCGCGCTCTCTCTCTCTCTCTCTCTCTCTCTCTCTCTCTCTCTCTCTCTCTCTCTCTCTCTCTCTCTCGCTCTCTCTCGCTCTCTCTCTCTCTCTCTCTCTCTCTCTCGCTCTCTCTCTCTCGCGCTCTCTCTCGCTCTCTCTCTCTCGCTCTCTCTCGCTCTCTCTCGCTCTCTCTCGCTCTCTCTCGCGCTCTTCCTCTCGCTCTCTCTCGCTCTCTCTCTCTCTCTCTCTCGCTCTCTCTCGCTCTCTCTCTCTCTCTCTCTCGCGCTCTCTCTCTCGCGCTCTCTCTCTCTCGCGCTCTCTCTCGCTCTCTCTCGCTCTCTCTCTCTCTCTCTCTCTCTCTCTCGCGCTCTCTCTCGCTCTCTCTCTCGCTCTCTCTCGCTCTCTCTCTCTCTCTCGCGCTCTCTCGCTCTCTCTCGCGCTCTCTCGCTCTCTCTCGCGCTCTCTCGCTCTCTCTCTCTCTCTCTCTCTCGCTCTCTCTCTCTCTCGCGCTCTCTCTCTCGCGCTCTCTCTCGCGCTCTCTCTCGCGCTCTCTCTCGCGCTCTCTCTCGCGCTCCCTCTCTCTCTCTCTCTCCTCTCTCTCGCTCTCTCTCTCTCGCTCTCTCTCGCGCTCTCTCGCGCTCTCTCGCGCTCTCTCTCTCTCGCGCTCTCTCTCGCTCTCTCTCTCTCTCTCTCTCTCTCTCTCTCTCTCTCTCGCGCTCTCTCTCTCTCGCGCTCTCTCTCTCTCGCGCTCATCTCTCTCTCGCGCTCTCTCTCTCTCGCGCTCTCTCTCTCTCGCGCTCTCTCTCTCTCGCGCTCTCTCTCTCTCGCGCTCTCTCTCTCTCGCGCTCTCTCTCTCTCTCGCGCTCTCTCTCGCGCTCTCTCTCGCTCTCTCTCTCTCTCGCGCTCTCTCTCTCGCGCTCTCTCTCTCTCGCGCTCTCTCTCTCGCGCTCTCTCTCTCGCGCTCTCTCTCTCTCGCGCTCTCTCTCTCGCGCTCTCTCTCTCGCGCGCTCGCTCTCTCTCTCGCGCTCTCTCTCTCGCGCGCTCGCTCTCTCTCGCGCTCTCTCTCTCGCGCGCTCGCTCTCTCTCGCGCTCTCTCTCTCTCACGCTCTCTCTCTCTCTCTCGCTCTCTCTCTCGTGCTCTCTCGCGCTCTCTCTCTCTCGCGCTCTCTCGCGCTCTCTCTCGCGCTCTCTCTCGCTCTCTCTCGCGCTCTCTCGCGCTCTCTCTCGCGCTCTCTCTCGCGCGCGCTCGCTCTCTCTCGCGCTCTCTCTCTCTCGCGCTCTCTCTCTCTCGCGCTCTCTCTCTCTCGCGCTCTCTCTCTCTCGCGCTCTCTCTCTCTCGCGCTCTCTCTCTCTCGCGCTCTCTCTCTCTCGCGCTCTCTCTCTCTCGCGCTCTCTCTCTCTCGCGCTCTCTCTCTCTCGCGCTCTCTCTCTCGCGCGCGCTCTCTCTCTCGCGCTCTCTCTCTCGCGCGCTCTCTCTCGCGCGCTCTCTCTCTCTCGCGCTCTCTCTCTCTCGCGCTCTCTCTCGCTCTCCCAAGTTTATCTGGATAGGACACACCCGTTTGACGGGAAGGCTCGGAGCTATTCTGGGACCCTAGAGACGCCCCTCTCCACGCTTGCCCCCTATGTCTGCTTAGGTGATGTAAGGTAGACAGCCAACCTATAATCAACTGTCCTGTGGTATTTGAAGTAATGCTTGAAGTCAGTTACTCCCTCGGTGTTCCGGTCACCGGCTATGCGCCTCAGTAGGATGTTGCCGTTCTCGGGGCATGACTCCTACTGGCTCTCCTTTGTGCTTTCATCTCTTTTCTCACTTTTCCACAATATCCTTCTCTTCGTGTCCTTCCTTGGGATACCGCCGCAAGGTAGTGCAGGCGCGGTTCCGTCACTCTCTATCCTTTCTGCTAGGCCCCTGTCAGGAACCCACCCCTGACAGGTCCTCCCTGGAGCTCTCTTAGGCTGTGTTCTGTCCTAACTTCCTATCCGACCCCCAGTTTTACCAGTGTGAGGAGTGGCCTAATACATTGTGCCTTTTGCTCCCCCTGGTGGCCGGAGTGTGAAGTGTAATGTGTGCTTGTGATACCTGGTCAGGTGAACTCCTTTAGTGCAATCAGACATAACATCACTCCCCTTAGTGGCAGAGTGACATTACTGCAACGACCAAGACTCTGGGGCGCTGCAAATGTCCATTATAAAACATAACTATGGATCTCAGCCAAGCCAGAGACACCCACATATAGTTAGCACTTTTTTTTTTCGTTTTTGCTCATCAGTACAGAGAAGGTTTCTGGTTTATAAGGTAAGACTTTTTGTAGCATTGCCAATGATATTTCTTATACCTAGTTTATACCTAGTGGATCTCTACAAGGACCAATATACTCCAGGACTATCGGAAGCATGACATTACAGAAATGGTATAGCACAAAAAGAACAAATATTATGTTACCCTGTTAGGATAATTAATATGTCAAAATAAAACAAGTAAAAATAAAATAAAATCCAAACGAACTGGAAGACAACACAAAGTGGAACACTATACATAAAAAAACAGTATTATATAATACCTCCTGCGCCCATTCCACAACAAACCTGAAATGTTAATAAAGTGAAAAATAAAAAAAAAGCTATTGAAATGAAAGAAACATAAAATTAGAAGCACCCTTCTAAAAAAAATAGAAATAAGCATATTTGTTATTGTAATATTCATAAAAGTCTGATCTATCAAAATGTGGAATTGTTTAACCCGTATGGTAAGTGCAATAAAGCAAAAAAACAAAGCAAAACAACAAAATTATTTTTTGTTCACAGCACCTCCCACAAAGAATGCAATAAGAAGTGATGAAAACATTATATATACCCCAGAGTGGTGCCATTAAAAAAAAGTACTATAGCTCAGTACTTAAAAGGATTGTCCACTACTAGGACAACCCTTTCTTGATCTTAATTTTTACCCCATGAAAATAAAAACTCTTATACTCACCTACCGTGGATACGTTGTTCCAGCGGTGTCAGCATTCGATCCCAGGGCAGCTGTTATGACATGTGAGAACTGCGTCCAATCATTGCTGTTATCACCGTCCCCTCCTTCTGACGTATTAGTAAGCACAAAGAAATGAGCGTCCAGCCACAGCTTTAACCACCTCTTGATCTCTTCTGAAGGAGGTGACAGTGACGGCAACGATGATTGAGTGCAGGGCTCACATATCAAAACTGCATGAGATCCCTGGGAATGTGAGTGATGTCACTGCTGGAATAGCATTGGAACGGGAGGTGAATGTCATGGCTCAGGATGGGATTTCCTTCCCCTCCTGGGCTTGTTGGGGTTAACTCTACTTGGCCTCCTTTTGGTTTGGGGAGGGCTATTTTAATCCACTCTGGTGAGAGGATCTCTGTCAGTGATACATCCGTTCTTGGCTGAGTAGCTGACCTAGGTGACCCTAGTGTATACCGCTTGTTCCTCTGTGTGCTTGTCCTGTGTATGATTCGGCTTGCCCCTCGGTTTGTGACTGCATTTTGATTCTGTACTGCTTAGGATTCTCCGGTTCTGACCTTCGGCTAAGTTCTCTGACTTCCCTCCTGTCTGTGCCCCTGGTTACTGCATCCCCTCTCTGGTTTCTGACTACGACTTGTATCGTACCATTCTTTTGCTTAATCCCTAGGACACTGCATTACCCTCTAGTTACTGAACTCATCTTGTCTGACCTCACTCCCGGCGCCGCCAACTCCTGCTTTCATTTTCTTTCCCGTATGGGAGTTGTTTCCCCCTCCCCTCCACTCCCCGGAGGTCACGTGTCTCAGGACCTGCTCTCGCGCAGCTCTCCTCCGGACATCACGTGTCTCAGGTCCTACTCTCGTGCAGCTTGCACCCTGCCGCGGCCGCACACTCCAATGCGAGATTGCTGCCTCTCTCCATACTCCCCCCTGGTGTTCCTTAATCACTGACCCTAATTTTTTTTCCTCGTGTGGGGCACTGAATTATCTCGTGTTTACTATGGACCCTCTTTGTGCTATCTCAGAGCAAGTCACTAATTTGACCCAGATGATGCAGAAATTATCTGTAGAGCAGAGGGTTTTAGCTCAGTTCCATCAGCAGGTTCAGAGAGAGTTTGCTGATGCCATTCGAAGTGCTCCTCTCTCTGGGGCCCAGGGTGTGGGAGCTACTGATGTTTCATCCAGGGTCTAAAAATGTTAACGCCGATGCATTGTCTCGGAGTTTGGATCTAGTGTCCACTACCAAAACTCCATCCTCCATTCTTCAACCTGGGGTGGTTGTGGCTGACCTCTCATCTGAGTTGGAATGAGAGATCAATGAGGCCAAGTCTCTTGCTCCTAGGTCCAAACCGGTTGGTAAATTATTTGTCCCTGTACAATTTCACCTAAGGCTTCTTTGGGAGTTCCATGAGTCTTTGAGTGGACATCCTGGGATCTCTGCCACTGGTGAGGCCGTGGCTAGGGTTTTTTGGTGACTCTTTCTGGTTGCCGATGTCAGAAAGTTTGTGTCTGCATGTGAAGTTTGTGCCCATACCAAGGGCTCTCATAGCCGGCCGACCAGGGAATTGGTGCCTTTGCCAGTTCCTGATAGACCATGGACCAGGGGCGTAACTACCGAGGTCGCAGGGGTCGCAGCTGCGACGGGGCCTGGAGTTGTTAGGGGCCCAGGAATTAGAGTAGAGTAGCTCTGGGTGGCCCCCCAGCTCCCCCCGTAGCTCCGATACTGTAATATAAAAGATAGTATAAGCCACAATCGCTGATCGTGTGATCCATCATCACATGTGAAAGTCCAGAACAGTAGTAATAAAAGCGACACGGGACACATGATTCTCTCGCAGCCAATAGCTGCCCATCCTAGTAGCACTCTCCTCGGTGGCACACTAGTGACAGGCAAACATGAGGCCGGTGGGCAGTTACCTTGTGCTGGTTGTATTCACACTTGTTCCCGCTGCTCTGGAGTCACCAGCACTGCGTCCAGTTCCCGCCTTCCTTCCCCACGTCTCTGTGCTGTGCTCAGGGCTAAGCTCTACTGTCTGCCCGGCATGGAGCTGAGGGAGGCAGTGCCCAGCAGGAAGGCTCAGCTTTTGCGCAGTGGAGGCTGGGTGCTGCCCACATGTATCCTGTGCACCACTAACGGCTTCTTCTCCAACCTCAGACCCTCAGAACCTTTTCTTACTCCGTACCTGCTGGGGCCATACCAGAACCTCACAGAGAGGCAGGTGGGTGCTGGCTCATCATCCCCCTCCCCTGGTGTCGTTATATAGATCCTGGAGATGTGTGCATAGAGGGGCCCCATGTGTGAGGTGACTGGGATGAGACGGGGGCCACTTGTGTGAGGTGGTGGGGCAGAGAGGGGCGTCCCCTATGTGGTATTGAGACACGTGTGTGTATAGAGCGCCCCCAGACACAGGGCCACTAGTCACTCGGTACCGGTCCTTTCTGCTCAGTTATGCGGTTGTCACGGTGGCTGGACCCGGTCGTGATCCTGCTAAGGTGCGTCCAATGAATGTGGTAGTACAGTCTGTCAGTAGTTCGTGACGCCACCTGTGGTGTTCGGTCAGGGTGACCGACGCTGCTGTGGGGTCCGCTGGGGTGATGGAATGGCAGCTGAATGGTATACCTTCCCACAGGTGAAGTATGTCCCCAGGGCTTCCCAGTAAGGTGGATAGTGATGGTGTGAGGTGCAGGCAATAACGAGGACACAGGGTTGCAGTCTCTTTTACCTTTTACTGAAGGCTTCAGTACACTCAGTCCAGAGCACGTTCAACCGGGCTATCAGAGACCGGCCGGTCCGATGTGCACATCCAGAGTTTCCGTCGCAGATGGAAATCGTTGCCTACCAATAGCGCCTGTGTGTTGTAGTCCTACCCTGCTGAGCATTCGGAATAGTCCTCACAACTGCTGTTCTCTTTCGTTCATTCTCTACAGCTCTCTCTCTCTCTCTCGTTCTTTGGTTCCCGTTTGACGGGAAGGCTTGGAGGTCTTCCGGGACCCTAGAGACGCCCCTCTCCCAATGTTGCCCCCTATGTCTTCGTAGGTGTAAAAGGTAGACAGCCAACCTATAATCAACTGTCCAGCGGAATTTGAAGTAAGGCCTGAAGTCAATTACTCCTACGGTGATCCGGCCACCGACTACGCGCCTCAGTTAGATGTTGCCTTCCTCTCTCGGCACGACTCTTACTGGCTCTCCTTTGTGCTGATCTCGTTTACACTGTTCCACAATATTCTTCCCTTCTTGTCTCTTTCTTAGGATACCGCTGCAAAGTGTGCAGGCGCGGCTCCGTGATGTTCTGTTCTGTTTGCTAGGCACCTGCCAGGTTCCCATGCCTGACAGGGACCCCCTGTGCCTTCTCCCTGCAACACCTCCTGCCATGGGATGTTGCCTGGTTCCAACCCAGTCAGCTTCTGACTAACTTCCTCCCCAGCCCCTAGTTTTACCAGTGTGAGGAGTGGCCCAATAAATAAAGCCTTTTGCTCCCCCTAGTGGCCGGAGTGTGAAGTGTAATGTGTTCTGGTGATACCTGGTCAGGAGAACTCTTTAGTGCCATCAGACGTACCGCTACTCGCCTTGGGGCCATACTGCAACGACCAGGTCTCAGGGGCGCTTCATGTACAAGGTGTAAGGAGCATAGCCGCATGTGTAAAAGGTGTAAGGTGCAGAGCCGTGTGTGTACGGGGTTCTCGGAGCAAAGCCGTGTGTGTACGGGCTGTAAATTTCCGAGTTGGGAAGAATGGTACACGGCTGTGGGCAGAGCCCAGCATGTGCACTGTGGGGGAGTATTGCGTGTACTCGCCAGCGTCAGAATGTGCAGTGCGCATGCTCCGGAGCCAACCAGTACACCCAATACACTCCCACACTGCACAGGTCCGGAAATGATGCACTGCAGTGTCATACCAGGAAGAAACAGCACACATATTTCAAACGCCGGGAGTGCGCTTGGAATTAGAGCTAGGGAGGACATGAACGCCCAGAGTCTGCACTTTCGAAGACATCGCCCTAATTAGTATAGAGACATGTTAGTTATAAAATCATTTTTCTCAGCGATTACAGGGCAGTATTAGGTCAGACTATACAACATTGCAACAAAACTATAGTGTGCGAAATGAATAGGGAAAATGTGAATTTCGGTGGGAAATATTTTGGCGAGGAGGGGCCCCATTTGAAAGTTCGCATCGGGGCCCCTCAATTTGTAGTTACGCCACTGCCATGGACTCACCTGTCCATGGATTTTATCACCAATCTCCCCCCATCCAGGGGTAATACTGTTGTGTGGGTGGTGGTAGACTGATTTTCTCTGGTTTCTGACTATGGCTTGTATCGTACCATTCTTCTGCCTTAACCCTAGGACACTGGATTACCCTCTGGTTACTGAACTCTGCTTGTCTGACCCTGCTCCTGGCGCTGCCGGCTCCCGCTTTCATTTTCTCTCCCATATGGGAGTTGTTTCCCCCTCCAGCCACTCCCCCGGAGGTCAGATGTCTGAGGTCCTGCTCTCGTGCAGCTCTCCTCCTGAGGTTCCATGTCTCGGGTCCTACTCTCATGTGGCTTGCACCCTGCCGCAGCCGCACGCTCCAACGCGAGATTGCTGCCTCCATACTCCCCCATGGTGTTCATTACAGTGAGTATAACTTGTGAGGCAATGATCAGTGTTATATGCGAGGGTTGCTATGTGTCACCCAGGATGTGCACATAAACGTATTGAGGCCACTAGAGTGTATTGCAGTCAGAGGCATAACTGTGATTGCAGTGCAAACTAAAAGTGTGTTCTTGAGCAAGCTATTTGCCCAAGGCAGATTTAAGAAAACCTGGCATGGGCTTTTATTTTTGAAGCGGACTACAGGATGGTAGTGGGGCAGTTCGCTTCCTCCAGGCTGGGTCTTACAAGTGGCCCATGGCCACAGATTCCATTTTAAAAACCCTGCACCAAAGAGTTGGGTGTGTCAGTCTTGGCTTACAAACTGAAGAGCAGATGGCTCTGCAAAGCTTCAGCCTGTGTGAAGTAACACAGAGCCAAGCGGAGATAAATGGCATCGCACCCCTCAGCATACATGGCGGTACAGTTGTATATGGACTGTCTTGTTTCCCGGCTGCAACCGGAGGATACCATTTTGTTTTCCGTTTGTTAGTACGCTGAACATTAAATAGAGTTTGTTTTGAACTTTCCTGTGGTCACTGTCTGTCTGTCACACTGCACAACCCTGTTGCACTATAAACTGGTTTTATTTTCACGTGAGCAAACATGAGTGTGAGTATGAGCATGAATAAGAAGGGGTTATCCTAGTAGTGGACAAGCACTGTAGTAAAATAAAGTGTTCACACAGTCACGTCAAAATAAAAATAGAGATATTAAAGGGCTCGGAAAATGGCTACAAATTTAATTATAGAGTAGTATATGTAAATAGTGTTCAAAACATTTTTAAGCCACTGCAATAGTAAAATAAGTTTGATATTGCTGTAATTTATAACATCTGGAGAATTATTTTGTCAGGTCACTTTCATTGTTGTAAACATGATACCAAAAAAGAATGGCAGAATTTCTCCATTTTAACACACTCCAATTTTTTTCACATATTTCTGCATACGATATAATAAAGTGAATTGTGTTGCAAAAAAAAGCAAGACATCATATGATTATGTTGACAGAAAAATAAAAAAAAATCATGGTTCTTGTAAGTAAGGAAGGAAAAAATGTAAACAAACACACAAAAAAATCACCTGGTCATTATGGGGTTAAATATGATCAGCCTCTCAAATGTTTAGGGTATGTTCACATAATTTTTGCAACAGTTTTTTTTGCATGAAAAAAGCAGGTTTTTGCAGGAAAATGCTTTTTTGATGTGTTATTTATTGTCTTTTATAGGCTGTGGGGATCGGAAGTTGCGGTTTGTAATAATCACCTAGGCAGGTTAAAGATGCAACTATTTATTTATTGCTTACGCCTTTTGGTCTTAGAGCTCCTTCTCAGGCTGCCGTCACACTAACAGTATTTGGTCAGTATTTTTCATCAGTATTTGTAAGCCAAAACCAGGAGTGGGTGATAAATGCAGAAGTGGTGACATGTTTCTATTATACTTTTTCTCTGATTGTTTCACTCCTGGTTTTGGCTTCCAAATACTGATGTAAAATACTGACCAAATACTGCTAGTGTGACGGCAGCCTCACTTGCGTGAAATACGGCCGAGTCTCACAAGTTAAAACCCGGCTCTGCCACCGTCACTCCAGAGCGGAGCGTGCAGCCACACAACAATACACGCTCTGCTCCCAAGTGCCGGCGGCAGAGCCGGGTTTTAACCTGCGAGACTCGGCCGTATTTCACGCAAGTGAGAAGGAGCCCTTACAGCAATTCCAGGTAGATGGCCACAATGCAATTCCCTCAGCCCACAAGATCCCAACCCATGGCCGGTAGGCCACTGTCTCCTAACTTTTGGTTGGCCCACAGCTCCGGACAGTATATTCTGTAGTCACAGTGCATGCTTCTGCAGATGACAGATACCACAACCATAGCATGTATAACCAGCTCCAGCCAGCAACAATAGTCCTTAGTAGGGGACGGGACAAGAAGAAAAACATTAGACTCGAACAAAGAAGACCCAGGAAAACATACTCAAAAGGGAGGTAAGAACATTTCTAAAACAATCCACAGCGAGGAGATTGGAACAAAACAAAATCCTCTAAACTGCATGCTCGCAAACGCCAGAAGCCTGACAAACAAGATGGAAGAACTAGAAGCAGAAATATCTACAGGTAACTTTGACATAGTGGGAATAACCGAGACATGGTTAGATGAAAGCTATGACTGGGCAGTTAACTTACAGGGTTACAGTCTGTTTAGAAAGGATCGTAAAAATCGGAGAGGAGGAGGGGTTTGTCTCTATGTAAAGTCTTGTCTAAAGTCCACTTTAAGGGAGGATATTGGCGAAGGAAATGAGGATGTCGAGTCCATATGGGTCGAAATTCATGGAGGGAAAAATGGTAACAAAATTCTCATTGGGGTCTGTTACAAACCCCCAAATATAACAGAAACAATGGAAAGTCTACTTCTAAAGCAGATAGATGAAGCTGCAACCCATAATGAGGTCCTGGTTATGGGGGACTTTAACTACCCGGATATTAACTGGGAAACAGAAACCTGTGAAACCCATAAAGGCAACAGGTTTCTGCTAATAACCAAGAAAAATTATCTTTCACAATTGGTGCAGAATCCAACCAGAGGAGCAGCACTTTTAGACCTAATACTATCTAATAGACCTGACAGAATAACAAATCTGCAGGTGGTCGGGCATCTAGGAAATAGCGACCACAATATTGTACAGTTTCACCAGTCTTTCACTAGGGGGACTTGTCAGGGAGTCACAAAAACACTGAACTTTAGGAAGGCAAAGTTTGACCAGCTTAGAGATGCCCTTAATCTGGTAGACTGGGACAATATCCTCAGAAATAAGAATACAGATAATAAATGGGAAATGTTTAAGAACATCCTAAATAGGCAGTGTAAGCGGTTTATACCTTGTGGGAATAAAAGGACTAGAAATGGGAAAAACCCAATGTGGCTAAACAAAGAAGTAAGACAGGCAATTAACAGTAAAAAGAAAGCATTTGCACTACTAAAGCAGGATGGCACCATTGAATCTCTAAAAAACTGTAGGGAGAAAAATACTTTATCTAAAAAACTAATTAAAGCTGCCAAAAAGGAAACAGAGAAGCACATTGCTAAGGAGAGTAAAACTAATCCCAAACTGTTCTTCAACTATATCAATAGTAAAAGAATAAAAACTGAAAATGTAGGCCCCTTAACCCCTTCACCCCAAAGCCTGTTTTCACCTAAGTGACAGGGCCAATTTTTACAATTCTGACCACTGTCACTTTATGAGGTCATAACTCTGAAACGCTTCAACGGATCCTGGTGATTCTGACAGTTTTCGCGTGACATATTGTACTTCATGATAGTGGTAAAACTTCTTCGATATGACTTGCATTTATTTGTGAAAAAAACAAAAATTTGTCGGAAATTATGAAAATTTAGCAATTTTCAAACTTTTAGTATTTATGCCCTTAAATTAGAGAGTTATATCACATAATATAGTTAATAAACAACATTTCCCACATGTCTGCTTTACATCAGCACAATTTTGGAAACATAATTTTTTTTTTTGTTAGGACGTTATAAGGGTTAAAAGTTGACCAGCGATTTCTCATTTTTGCAACAAAATTTGCAAAACCATTTTTTTACGGACCACCTCACACTTGAAGTGACTTTGAGGGGTCTATATGACAGAAAATGCCCAAAAGTGACACCATTCTAAAAACTGCACCCCTCAAGGTACTCAAAACCACATTCAAAAAGTTTATTAACCCTTCAGGTGCTTCACAGGAATTTTTTGAATGTTTAAAAAAATTGAACATTTAACTTTTTTTTTCACAAAATTTTTACTTCAGGTCCAATTCGTTTCATTTTACCAAGGGCAACAGGAGAAATTGGACCACAAAATTCGTTGTACAATTTGTCCTGAGTACGCCGATACCCCATATGTGGGGGTAAACCACTGTTTGGGCACATGGCAGAGCTCGGAAGGGAAGGAGCGCCATTTGACTTTTCAATGCAAGATTTGCTGGAATTGAGATCGGAGCCCATGTCACGATTGGAGAGCCCCTGATGTGCCTAAACAGTGGAAACCCCCACAAGTGACACCATTTTGGAAAGTAGACCCCCTAAGGAACTAATCTAGATGTGTGGTGAGCACTTTGAACCTCCAAGTGCTTCACAGAAGTTTATAATGTAGAGCCGTAAAAAAAAATTTTTTTATTAATTTTCACAAAAAATTATCTTTTTGCCCCAAATGTTTTATTTTCCCAAGGGTAAAAGGATAAATTGGACCCCAAAAGTTGTTGTGCAATTTGTCCTGAGTACGTCGATACTTCATATATGGGGATAAACCACTGTTTGAGCGCATGGCAGAGCTCGGAAGGGAAGGAGTGCCATTTGACTTTTCAATGCAAAATTGGCTGGAATTGAGATCGGACGCCATGTCGCATTTGGAGAGCCCCTGACGTGCCTTAACAGTGGAAACCCCCCACAAGTGACCCCATTTTGGAAAGAAGACCCCCTAAGGAACTTATCTAGATGTGTGGTGAGCACTTTTAACCCCCAATTGTTTCACTAAAGTTTAGAATGTAGCATTGTGAAAATTAAAAAATCATTATTTCTTTCCACAAAATGATGTTTTAGCCCGCAATTTTTTTTCCCAAGGGTAACAGGAGAAATTGGACCCCAAAAGTTGTTGTCCAACTTGTCCTGAGAACGCTGATACCCCATATGTTGGGGGGGAACCACTGTTTGGGTGCACGGCAGAGCTCGAAAGGGAAGGAGCGCCATTTGAAATGCAGACTTAGATGGATTGGTCTGCAGGCGTCATGTTGCATTTGCAGAGCCCCTGATGTACCTAAACAGTAGAAACCCCCCACAAGTGACCCCATATTGGAAACTAGACCCCCAAAGGAACTTATCTAGATGTGTTGTGAGAGCTTTGAACCAACAAGTGTTTCACTACAGTTTATAACGCAGAGCTGTGAAAATAAAAAATATTTTTTTTTCCACGAAAATGATATTTTATCCCCTATGTTTTTATTTTCCCAAGGGTAACAGGAGAAATTGGACCCCAAAAGTTGTTGTCCAACTTGTCCTGAGAACGCTGATACCCCATATGTTGGGGGGAACCACTGTTTGGGCACACAGGAGAACTCTGAAGGGAAGGAGCCCTGTTTTACTTTTTCAAAGCAGAATTGGCTGGAATTGAGATCGGACGCCATGTCGCGTTTGGAGAGCCCCTGATGTGCCTAAACAGTGGAAACCCCCAATTATAACTGAAACCCTAGCCCTAGCCGTAACCCTAGCCCTAACCCTAGCCCTAATGGGAAAATGGAAATAAATACATTTTTTTACATTTTATTATTTTTCCCTAACTAAGGGGGTGATGAAGGGGGGTTTGATTTACTTTTATAGCGTTTTTTTGGCGGATTTTTATGATTGGCAGCTGTCACACACTAAAAGACGCTTTTTATTGCAAAAAATAGTTTTTGCATCACCACATTTTGAGAGCTATAATTTATCCATATTTTGGCCCACAGAGTCATATGAGGTCTTGTTTTTTGCGGGACGAGTTGACGTTTTTATTGGTAACATTTTCGGGCAGATGACATTTTTTGATCGCTTTTTATTCCGATTTTTGGGAGGCGGAATGAACAAAAACCAGCAATTCCTGAATTTCTTTTAGGGGGGGCGTTTATACCGTTCCACGTGTGGTAAAATGGATAAAGCAGTTTTATTCTTCGGGTCAGTACGATTACAGCGATACCTCATTTATGTAATTTCTTTTATGTTTTGGCGCTTTTACACAATAAAAACTATTTTATATAAAAAAATAATTGTTTTTGCATCGCATTATTCTGAGAGCTATAACTTTTTTATTTTTCTGCTGATGATGCTGTATAGCGGCTTTTTTTTTTGCGGGACAAGATGACGTTTTCAGCGGTACCATGGTTATTTATATCCGTCGTTTTGATCGCGTGTTATTCCACTTTTTGTTCGCCTGTATGATAATAAAGCGTTGTTTTTTGCCTTGTTTTTTTTTTTTTTTTTTGGGGATTTTTTTAATTTTTTTTTTACACATTCTATTTTTTTTTTTTTTAACTTTCTAACATTGTCCCAGGGTGGGACATCTCTGTATTAGATCAGATCGTTGATCTGACAGTGTGCATAGCACACTGTCAGATCAACGATCTGACATGCAGTTTAGCTGGCTTTCCAGCGCCTGCTCTTCATGACCCGGAAGGAGTCCGGCGGCCATCTTGGATCCGGGGACTCCTTCCGGGTCACCGGAGCAACGCGATCTCATTGCGTTGCTCCGGTGGGAGAGCGCAGGGAGCCCCCGTCCCTGCGCGATCCCCCTCTATGCCGCTGTCACTACTGACAGCGGCATCAGAGGGGTTAAATGCCCGCGATCGGCGATCGCGCCGATCGTGGGCATTGCTGCGGGGTGTCAGCTGTCATATACAGCTGACCCCCGCACCCGATCACCGCGGCGCTCAGCGCGAGACCGCGGTGATCGGTGCGCCGTACTAGTACTGCTGCGGGCACTAATGCAGTGCCGGCAGCGCAGTACTAGTACGGCGCATGTCGCGAAGGGGTTAAAAAATAGTGAGGAAAGAATGGTTGTAGATGACGAGGAAAAAGCTAACATATTAAACACCTTCTTCTCCACGGTATTCACGGTGGAAAATGAAATGCTAGGTGAAATCCCAAGAAACAATGAAAACCCTATATTAAGGGTCACCAATCTAACCCAAGAAGAGGTGCGAAACCGGCTAAATAAGATTAAAATAGATAAATCTCCGGGTCCGGATGGCATACACCCACGAGTACTAAGAGAACTAAGTAATGTAATAGATAAACCATTATTTCTTATTTTTAGGGACTCTATAGCGACAGGGTCTGTTCCGCAGGACTGGCGCATAGCAAATGTGGTGCCAATATTCAAAAAGGGCTCTAAAAATGAACCTGGAAATTATAGGCCAGTAAGTCTAACCTCTATTGTTGGTAAAATATTTGAAGGGTTACTGAGGGATGTTATTCTGGATTATCTCAATGAGAATAACTGTTTAACTCCATATCAGCATGGGTTTATGAGAAATCGCTCCTGTCAAACCAATCTAATCAGTTTTTATGAAGAGGTAAGCTATAGGCTGGACCACGGTGAGTCATTGGACGTGGTATATCTCGATTTTTCCAAAGCGTTTGATACCGTGCCGCACAAGAGGTTGGTACACAAAATGAGAATGCTTGGTCTGGGGGAAAATGTGTGTAAATGGGTTAGTAACTGGCTTAGTGATAGAAAGCAGAGGGTGGTTATAAATGGTATAGTCTCTAACTGGGTCGCTGTGACCAGTGGGGTACCGCAGGGGTCAGTATTGGGACCTGTACTCTTCAACATATTCATTAATGATCTGGTAGAAGGTTTACACAGTAAAATATCGATATTTGCAGATGATACAAAACTATGTAATGCAGTTAATACAAGAGAAGATAGTATTCTGCTACTGATGGATCTGGATAAGTTAGAAACTTGGGCTGAAAGGTGGCAGATGAGGTTTAACAATGATAAATGTAAGGTTATACACATGGGAAGAAGGAATCAATATCACCATTACACACTGAACGGGAAACCACTGGGTAAATCTGACAGGGAGAAGGACTTGGGGATCCTAGTTAATGATAAACTTACCTGGAGCAGCCAGTGCCAGGCAGCAGCTGCCAAGGCAAACAGGATCATGGGGTGCATTAAAAGAGGTCTGGATACACATGAGAGCATTATATTGCCTCTGTACAAATCCCTAGTTAGACCGCACATGGAGTACTGTGTCCAGTTTTGGGCACCGGTGCTCAGGAAGGCTATAATGGAACTAGAGAGAGTACAAAGGAGGGCAACAAAATTAATAAAGGGGATGGGAGAACTACAATACCCAGATAGATTAGCGAAATTAGGATTATTTAGTCTAGAAAAAAGACGACTGAGGGGCGATCTAATAACCATGTATAAGTATATAAGGGGACAATACAAATATCTCGCTGAGGATCTGTTTATACCAAGGAAGGTGACGGGCACAAGGGGGCATTCTTTGCGTCTGGAGGAGAGAAGGTTTTTCCACCAACATAGAAGAGGATTCTTTACTGTTAGGGCAGTGAGAATCTGGAATTGCTTGCCTGAGGAGGTGGTGATGGCGAACTCAGTCGAGGGGTTCAAGAGAGGCCTGGATGTCTTCCTGGAGCAGAACAATATTGTATCATACAATTATTAGGTTCTGTAGAAGGACGTAGATCTGGGGATTTATTATGATGGAATATAGGCGGAACTGGATGGACAAATTTCTTTTTTCGGCCTTACTTACTATGTTACTATGTTATAGTTCCAGACGACAGATACTACGACCGTAGCAAGTCCACAACAAGGTAGACTCTTTTGGCCAGGCCCCACTCTATTCTAACCTATTAAATATTTGTTAAAATATGCAATACACTTTAGGTATATTTTTATTTGTTTTTCAATTTTTAAAATGACTAATAATATCACATACAAGGGACAAATACCATTGCACAGTGACCAGATCACATGTTACCACCCCATGGTGACAATAATACTACATACAAGAAACAAATACCACCACACCATGACCAGACCACATATTACCACCACATAGTGACCAAATAACCACACATACAAGGAACAAATATGGCCACATATTCATTGATAAAAAAACCCACAATAGTAATATCACCATAAGTGCTATTATACACAGGAGATCTGTACTTAGTACACAGTGTCCTTGTACAGGTAATACAGTGATTACCGGTGACATTATACACAGGAGCTCTGTATACAGTATCAGTCTACAGGTTATACAGTGATCAATGACATTATGCACAGGAGCTCAGTATATAGGGTCAGTGTACAGGTAATACAGTGATCACCAGTGACATTATACACTTCGCTGGCGAATGACAAAGACGTCGTATGCGGGTGACGTGCGCTGCCAGCTGCCAGCCTAAGATTTGATGGCAGTAAGTAAATAACTTGGCACTCAACTTAGTGGATCGTGATAAGAAAGAAAATTATTTTATTACGGTACTTGCATAGCAGCCCAGCATAAACATTTCGGTCAAACATTTAGACCTTCTTCAGTAAACCGACTGCAGTCGGTTTACTGAAGAAGGTCTAAATGTTTGACCGAAACGTTTATGCTGGGCTGCTATGCAAGTAATAAAATAATTTTCTTTCTTATCACGATCCACTAAGTTGAGTGCCAAGTTATTTACTTACTATATGATAACTGGTGTGGGAAACCTTTCTTGAGCACCGACACAGTTGTGCCACGATATATTTCACTATCAGATTTGCTGGCGACTTTTAACTATTGATGTGCGGGCCCGCACTGCAATAGAGTTTAACTGAACCTGTGTCTCTGACACAGGTTCAGTTTCTACACTGGCAGAATCCTGCCGCTGTGGTCCGATGAGCAGAAGAGATGGGGCCCGATGTGGGCCCTCTCTGCTCATCGGGCCCCATTTGCCAGTCAGGGCAGTAGTGCCCTGATGGCGGCCCTTGCTGATGCAATTCGTAATCAGTAGACATTCACAAATTTGCATACACCAAGAGTCAACGTACAGGTTCCTATGAAACAATGGCTCACTTGAGGCCTCTGAGATACTAGCAAGAGTAAAGGTACCTTCACACGTAACGATATCGTTAACGATATCGTTGCTTTTTGTGACGTAGCAACGATATCGTTAAGGAAATCGTTCTGTGTGACAGCGACCAACGATCAGGCCCCTGCTGGGAGATCGTTGGTCGCTGAACAAAGTCCAGAACTTTATTTCGTCACTGGATCTCCCGTGGACATCGCTGGATCGGCGTGTGTGTCACCGATCCAGCGATGTCTTCACTGGTAACCAGGGTAAACATCGGGTAACTAAGCGCAGGGCCGCGCTTAGTAACCCGATGTTTACCCTGGTTACCAGCGTAAAAGTAAAAAAAACAAACACTACATACTTACCTACCGCTGTCTGTCCCCGGCGCTGTGCTCTGCACTCCTCCTGTACTGGCTGTGAGCGTCGGTCAGCCGGAAAGCAGAGCGGTGACGTCACCGCTCTGCTTTCCGGCCGCTGTGCTCAGTCAGTACAGGAGGAGTGCAGAGAAGCAGAGCGCCGGGGACAGACAGCGGTAGGTAAGTATGTAGTGTTTTTTTTTTTTTACTTTTACGCTGGTAACCAGGGTACACATCGGGTTACTAAGCGCGGCCCTGCGCTTAGTAACCCGATGTTTACCCTGGTTACCCGGGGACTTCGGGATCGTTGGTCGCTGGAGAGCTGTCTGTGTGACAGCTCCCCAGCGACCAAACAGCGACGCTGCAGCGATCCGGATCGTTGTCGGTATCGCTGCAGCGTCGCTTAATGTGAAGGGGCCTTAAGGCTATGTGCACACGTTCAAGTTTTTTTGCATTTTTTTTTCCCCATTTTTTTCACGGTAAAAACTCATTAAAAATGCATACATTATGCATCCTATCATTTAGAATGCATTCTGCATGTTTTGTGCACATGATGTGTTTTTTCCGCGAAAAAAACGCATCGTGGTAAAAAAAAGCAGCATGTTCATTAATTTTTCCCGCAATTCTATGCATTTGGGAAAAAACGCACCAAAAACGCATGAAAAAAACGCATGTGGATTTCTGGCAGAAATGTCCGGTTTTTGTCAGGAAAATTTCTGCAAAAAATCCTGACGTGTGCACATACCCTTATGGAATGGTTGCTTTACCTGAAAACCAATCTCAAGTCTGGCCTTATGCATACATAAGATCCAGCCCACACATCTTCCTCTGCTTACTGGTACTGAATGGAAACATGGATTCCTGAGGCTGAACACTTTCCAGAAAAGATTTGTGCACCTTTAACTGACAAGCAACCAAATCTCTAATAAAACACAAAAATAAGATTGACGCAACCGTGCTGGAAAAAGTCTGCTGCATCCCTTAGAGCTGTGGACTCCTGTCTACGTCCATTAGTCCAATAATCTTTAGTCCGTGGCCAGCTCCTCACATAGGCATTCATTTGAATGCGTGTAAAATGCTCAAAAGAATTGGCATGCTGCATATTTGAAAAACACACAGAATTTTTTAAAGCATAAGGAAAAAAATGCAGTGCATGCATGAGATATCTGAGATCGCATTAATTTTGCTGGTACTGTAAAGCTCTGCGTATTTTACGCATAAAGTACGTTGTGTGAGATGCACAGCAAAAATGCTGCAATTATGCCACGTTATGGCTTTGTGAAAAAGCACTGATATGTAAATTACCCCATAAACAATAGTGGGTATGTGTTCTCTCTCTGAAAAACATACTTAGAATATGTACGTGAAAAGCAGATATCTAAGTGAGGCGTTAGCAGTAAGATGTCAATAATTCTCGTATGATATCTATTCGTGTTTTTATGAACAAGTAATTAAAGTGAAGACAGGTGATCGTCACAGGTACGATTTCACAGGGATTTGGTACGCGCCGCAGCATACAATGCACCCACTACACCGGCGGACTTCCCGCCCATAGGTATTTAAATAGGCCCTCCTCTCTATATTCCTCACCTACTCAGCGGTGGACACCGCGGTTCCGGCCATCTGTAAGGTACACCTTATATATTATATCTATGCGACTCTATATCTGTATGCTGCCTTCTATAGGATTGCCCTATTCCATTCTAGGCTGCTCCAGGATACATTTCCTTCCATTTGGAACTAGCGCTGTACCTTAGATTTTATCGGTAGGCTCTTTTTTACCTTCAGTTCCCACTATATTACTACACTTCTGAATCTCATCGGGTTTGCCACTATCTCCCCTTTTTTCTAGAGGCAGCGTATATAGCCAATAAGCATTCATCTTCTATCCCGACATTTGGTACGTAACCTTTCCTCTGTCTATCTCTATTTCACCGCACTTGGAATTTTTTTTTCCTGTTTTCCATTACATGATATGTTAAAACCAATGGTGTAGTTCAAAAGTACAACTTGTCCCACAAAAAACAAGCTCTCAGATGGCCATTTTGATGAAAAAATAAAAAGGTTATGGCTTTGGGAAAGGGGAACAAAAACCGAAAACGCAAAAGCGATAATACCTCCGATCATGAAGGGGTTAAAAGCTGTTATAGTGTCTACCATTACTACCACAGTCTGACTACTCTAACTGTAAAGAACCCTTTCCTGTATAGCTGCCGGAATCGACTTTCTTCCACCCGTAATGAGTGCCCCCTAGTCTTCAGTATGGTCTTTGGAAGGAATGTGCCAGTGTTTTATACTGACCACACATATATTTATACATGTAAATGAGATCACCTCTCAGGCGTCTTTTTTCTAAGCTACATAAGCCCAACTTTTCCAACCTTTTATCATATGAGAGGTCTTTCATCCCCTGTAATAATTTAGTTTCTTTTTTTTCTTTTTGGCATTGATGTATTTATAAATGGTTAGCCAATAAAAGTATCACTCCTAGAATACTTCTGTCATCGATTTTTCTGGCTAACACGGTACCACAATACAATTTGTTATTGTACATCATGTATTTATAAAAAAAAAATTGAGGCTTTATTTTAATGTAGTTGGCGACCAATTTATCTGTAGATATCTTTGCTAGCTTGATGTCTTTTTACATTTCTTATTTAGATCTTTATACTCTTGAAATGCTATTTAACCCCTTTCTGACATATGACGTACTATCCCGTCGAGGTGGGGTGGGCCCGTATGACCACCGACGGGATAGTACGTCATATGCGAACGACCGCGCTCACGGGGGGAGCGTGGCCGATCGCGGCCGGGTGTCAGCTGACTATCGCAGCTGACATCGGGCACTATGTGCTAGGAGCGGTCACGGACCGCTCCTGGCACATTAACCCCCGACTAGTGTTGAGCGATACCTTCCGATATCGGAAAGTATCGGTATTGGATAGGATCGGCCGATATTCAAAAAATATCGGATATCGCCGATACCCGATCCCAATGCAAGTCAATGGGACCAAAATATCGGAATTAAAATAAACCCTTTCTTTCCTTGTAGGTTCATTCTACATGAAGGAAAACAACAAAGAATAATGCAGGATGTATTTGGGGAGGTGGCGGAGACATTAAAGTCATAGAGGTTTAGCCCAATCAAATAGAATAGCATGTTTTTTGTTTTTTTTTTAAGACGTTCGGAGTGACAAAGATATTGACTATGTAATTTTTTTTTTATTTTGTCAGATATTGATGTTTCACTATTCCACGCCCTTCCCCTTCTTTTTTTCTTTTTTTTTTTTACTTTTCCCACACTTTCATCTTCATCATCATCATCAGCATCTTTGACATCAACTTCTTCACCTTATTCATCTTCTTCTTCATCCTTTACCTTTTTTTTATTTTTTATTACATTCTTCATATTCATTTTATTCAACTATTATTCTTCCTATTCTACATATTCTTTTTATTCCACTGTTATTATTCTTCCTATTCTACTTCTTCATCATATTCTCATTTGTGACAGGCATTCCCGTAGTTGTTATCTATAAAAGTTGGAAGATTACACCTTCCGTTCTGCCAGTCACAAAAGTTACATTTGTCCGCGTTCAGTTTGGCCTGCAGCATCAGGCTTTATACAGGGGCACCACGAGGAGGAACGGACTCACCCCCATACACTGCTTAGTCTTCTTCTGCATATAATTTAGATAATATCTTTTGCTCTGATATTAAGTGTTATGCTTAATGTTCTTCTGCTCTTTGTTCTGCAGCCTCTTGTTCTTCTGCTTCTCGGTCTTCCATGTCGTCGTCTCCAGGGTCGTCGTCTCCAGTGTCGTCGTCTCCGCCGTCGTCGTCTCCGCCGTCGTCGTCGTCATCGGGGTGGTCTTCCGGGTCATCGTCGTCGTCATCGGGGTGGTCTTCCGGGTCGTCGACTTTAGGGTCTTCAACTTGGAAATGTAGCAGAAGGTACAAGAAGGCTGAGAAAATGCCAAGAACCAGCTGATGGAACTGGAACTCGGATGGCTACCCGTAGGTTCAAGAGCCTATGGAACTACCGAGGACCAGCTGACGTTACTGGAACCCGGTTACTAAGCAGGAGGTACCCGTGCTAAAAAGCACTGCCAAGGACCGCCTGACGTTGGCGGAACTCGGATACCCAGAAGGAGGCACCTAAGCCAAAGGCTCTGCCCGGAACCAGCTGACGTTACTGGAACCAGGATGGGGACCAGAAGGTACAAGAGCAAAAGACACTGCCGAGAACCAGCTGACGGTACTGGAACCCGGATGGGTAGCCGAAGGTCCAAGAGTCAATGGAACTACCGAGGACCAGCTGACGTTACTGGAACCCGGTTACTAAGCAGGAGGTACCCGTGCCTGAAAGCACTACCAAGGACCACCTGACGTTGGTGGAACTCGGATACCCAGAAGGAGGCACCTAAGCCAAAGGCTCTGCCCGGAACCAGCTGACTGTACTGGAACCAGGATGGGGAGCAGAAGGTACAAGAGCAAAAGACACTGCTGAGAACCAGCTGACGGTGCTGGAACCAGGTGGTGGACCCGAAGGCCCACAGGAGAGGAGAGAACAGCTAGGCCGCGAGTCAGCCACAGTTACCGAACCCCAACAGTCCTACAGGGGGAGCTGGGCCTACTGGCACTACAGAACCAGCCTTGACTACCAGTTCACGCAGCCCACATAGGAAGCTCCTAAACTGGAGGCACCCTGGAGTTGGCTAACCCGACCGCACCACGACGGGGCAAGCATAGGCGTCTCAGTGAGCTTGACACAACCCGGAAACAGCTGACGGTGCTGAAACCAGGCTTGGCACAAGGGAGTACCTGTGACAAAAACACTGCCGAGAACCAGCTGGCGGTGCTGGAACCCGGATGCGTTGCCCCAGTGTGCAAGAGCCAATGGCACGACCGAGGACCAGCTGACGGTGCTGGAACCCGGTTACTAAGCTGTAGGTGCCCGCGCTACCAAGGATCGCCTGACGTTGGCGGAACTCGGATACCCAGGAGGAGGCACCTAAGCCAAAGGCTCGGCCCGGAACCAGCTGACGGTGCTGGAACCAGGTGGTGGACCCGAAGGCCCACAGGAGAGGAGAGAACAGCTAGGCCGCGAGTCAGCCGCAGTTACCGAACCCCAACAGTCCTACAGGGGGAGCTGGGCCTACTGGCACTACAGAACCAGCCTTGACTACCAGTTCACGCAGCCCACATAGGAAGCTCCTAAACTGGAGGCACCCTGGAGTTGGCTAACTCGACCGCAACACGACGGGGCAATGCATAGGTGTCTCAGTGAGTTTGACAGTACCCGGAAACAGCTGACGGTGCTGGAACCAGGCTGGGCACGAGGGAGTACCCGTGACAAAAACACTGCTGAGGACCAGCTGGCGGTGCTGGAACCCAGATGCGTTGCCTATCAAAGATTGTCTTCCTACAGCCCCAACTAGCGGTGTTGGAGCAAAGGGTAAGCAGGGGGAGCAGAGTGTAGGCCGAAGCCTGCACTGGAGTCAGCTTTGTGTCTGCATTGCGTTTGCAGGACACTTTGCCGGCTACACAGTGGGGGAACAGCAGGCGGTGCTGAACCCCACTAACACATTGGCTGGTGT
Organism: Ranitomeya imitator; assembly: GCF_032444005.1. NCBI lineage: Eukaryota > Metazoa > Chordata > Amphibia > Anura > Dendrobatidae > Ranitomeya > Ranitomeya imitator. The sequence continues at coordinate 581,138,433 of NC_091284.1, forward strand.
TTTTCTCTGTGCAGCTAGCACTTCCGGGCAAAAACTAGCGTTGTTAGAGCCCAGGGTCAGCAGGAGGAGGAGAGGAGAGGAGCAGAGTGTAGGCCGAAGCCTAGTTGAACCAATTTCAAAGGTAACCTTTAACCCCCCCCAGGTGTTGCAAGGTACAAGAGCCACACCTCGTGCAGCATTAATGCTGCACAAGTAAAAGGTTGCTCTATTAATTTGTCTACTTGCACACGCTGAATGCAACACGTACACAATTTAGCCCATTCTACAGTCAAACTGTAGTTGAGGCGTGACTTGTATTTTTAAGGAGACGCAGCACAGGTGTCCCAAATAACGCCTTGGTGTTTGGCGCAGCTTCCTGAGCGTTGTTTTTTGCTGTACAGGAGTCTGCGCTCTTGTTATCCCTTGGCAATGCCCTGTTAGCGCTGCCCGTCTTATGACCTCATTTCATGTTGGCCGCTGCGGTTAACGATGGCCATAAATCCCAGACCCACAGTGCCTTTTCATAAAGTCACACTGCGGTGCTGGGATTCGTGGCCTTGAGCAGTAAATATTTTCGCCGCTCACACACGTCCTTACACCTGCTTCAGACTGGGCGGCCTCTGCTGATCGCTTTTCGCATGCCGCGGCCATAAGGCCGCACAGTCTGAAGAAGGCGGAAGGAGATGAGTGACGACAGGCGAACATATGCACTGCTCGTGCCCATAAACCACACCCTCGCTGACAAAATAAATAAGACAACGAGGGGCGTTGTTTCTAGCAGGGAGGATGCCCAGGCGCAGCCAGCTAACCATGATGTCAAAAGACGGGAAACGCTACCAAGGGGGGTGCTGCGTATCATTAGAAAGGAAAGTCACACCTCAGGGACAGTGGAATGGTCTCAATGAGACACATTTAGTACGTGTTGAGTTCCACGTGGGCAAGGAGAAAAAGTCAGCCACCTTGTACAAATGCAGCAGCACTGCTGTACAAGGTGGCTATTATACATAGAAACACCTGGGGGTGGGGGGCAGGCTCCCTTCAATTTCAGTTCATGTGCCTGCGTGGCGTTTGCAGGTCACGTTGCAAGCTACACAGCAGGGGAACAGCTGGCGTTGCTGAACCCCACTGACACATTGGCTGGTGTTTTTCTCTGTGCAGCTCGCATGTCCGGGCAAAAACTGGCGGTGTTAGAGCCCAGGGTCAGCAGGAGGAGGAGAGGAGCAAAGTGTAGGCCGAAGCCTGCACTGGTGGCAGCTTTTGGTCGGTTGTGCCAGCGTGGCTTGTGCTGGACACGATGCAGGCTACACAGCAGGGGAACAGCTGGCGTTGCTGAACCCCACTAACACATTGGCTGTTGTTTTTCTCTGTGCAGCTCGCATTTCGGGGCAAAAACTAGCGGTGTTTGAGCCCAGGGTCAGCAGGAGGAGGAGAGGAGCAGAGTGTAGGCCGAAGCCTGCACTGGTGGCAGCTTTTGGTCAGTTGTGCCAGCGTGGCTTGTGCTGGACACGTTGCCGACTACACAGCAGGGGAACAGCTGGCGGTGCTGAACCCCACTGACACATCACCTAGTGTTTTTTCTGTGTAGACAACACTTCCAGGTGGCAACTGACAGTGTTGAAACCCATGGAATCAAAGAGGAGCAGAGTGTAGGCCGAAGCCTGCAGTGGAGCAAGTTGAAAGGGAACCTTTAACCCCCCCCCCCCAGGCATTTGTTGCTGAAAGAGCCATCTTGTACAGCAGTAATACTGCACATGGAAAATGGTGGCTCCGAAAATTATGCTCCTTGCAAACGCTGAAGTACACACTCATATAATGTGTCCCCTCACACCGTCAAACCATCCCTGAAGTGGGAGTTTCCTTTGTAATGTGACACAGCACAGCCGTCATTCCAACCCCCTTGGTGCCGTGCGCCATCTCCTCAACGTTGTTTGGTTCTGTCACGGAGCCCGCGCTGTAATGTTATCCCTTGGCCATGCACAGTTAGCGGTGCCCGTCTTCTGACATCATTTAGGTGTCAGGCTGGCAGTGCCTGTGCGTCCAAGCTGCCCGAGATCCAACCTTGCAGTGTTATCTAATGTAATCCCACTGCGGGCCAGGGATCCATGGGCATGCGCAGTGCATATCATCGCCTCTCACTCACCTCCTTCCTACTTCTTCAGACTGTGCGGCGTCACGGCCGTCGCATGCTATTAGGGATCAGCTGACGCCGCCTAGTCTGAAGAAGCGTGAAGAAGGGGAGTGAGAGGCTAGTATATGCACTGCGCATGGCCATGGATACCAGGCCCACTGTGGGATCACATTAGACGACACTGCGAGGTGGGATTTCGGGTAGCGTGGACGCACAGGCGCAGCCAGGACGACAACAAATGATGTCAGAGGACGGGCAGCGCAAACTGTGCATGGCCAAGGGATAACATAACAGCGCAGGGTCCATGACGGAATCAAACAACGCTAAGGAGGCAGCGCACGGTGCCAAGGGGATAGCAATGACGGCTGTGCTGCGTCACATTACAAAGGAAAGTCCCACCTCCGGGACGGTTGGACGGTGTGAGGGGACACATTACATGAGTGTGTAGTTCAGCGTTTGCAAGGAGCATAATTTCAAGAGAGACCTTTTCCTTGTGCAGTATTAGTGCTGCACAAGGTGGCTCTTTCAGTAACAAACGCCTAGGGGGGGGGGGGGACAGGTCCCCTTACATTTTAGTTGTGCCAGCGTGGCGGTCGCATGATGGGGATCAGCTGACGTTACTGAACCCCAATAACAGAGGAGCGACTGTTGACTGTGCAGACAGCACTTCCAGGCACCAACTGGCGGTGTTAGAGCCCAGGGACAGCAGGAGGAGCAGAGGAACAGAGTGTAGGCCGAAGCCTGATTGGAGCAAGTTGAAAGGGAACCTTTAACCCCCCCAAGACGTTTGTAGCTGAAAGAGCCATCTTGTGCAGCACTAAGGATGCAAAAGGAAAAGGTTGCTCTTTTAATTATGCTCCTTGCAAACACAGAAGTAAACACTAAAAATGTGTCCCCTTATACCGTTAAACCGTCCACGGCGGTGCCACTTTCCTTTGTAATGGGACACAGCACAGCTGTCATTCCTATCCCCTTGGTGCCGTGCGCTGCCTCCTCAGCGTTGTTTTAAGCTGTCACGGAGCCTGCGCTGTTCTGTTAGCCCTTGGCCATGCCCAATTAGCGCTGCCTGTCTTCTGACATAATTTGGTGTCAGGCTGTCAGTGCCTGTGCATCCACGCTGCTCCAGATCCCACCTCGCAGTCTCGTCTAACGTAATCCCACTGCGGGCCTTGGATCCATGGGCATGCACAGTGCATATCCTCGACTCTCACTCCCCTCCTTCCCTCTTCTTCAGACTGTGCAGTGTCACGGCCGTGGCATGCTATTATGGATCAGCTGACGGTGCACAGTCTAAAGAAGGCGGAGGGAAATGAGCGAGAGCCCGAGGGGAAGATATGCACTGCGCATGCCCATGGATCCCAGGCCCGCAGTGTGATTCAATCAGAAGACACTGCGAGGCGGGATCTCGGGCAGCGCGGCCGCACAGGCGCAGCCAGCCTGACACCAAATTATGTCAGAAGACAGGCAGCGCAAATAGGGCATGCCCAAGGGATAACAGAACAGCGCAGGCTCCGTGGCAGCTTAAAACAACGCTGAGGAGGCAGCGCATGGCACCAAGGGGGTAGGAATGACGGCTGTGCTGCGTCACATTACGAAAGAAAGTCCCAGCTCCGGGACGGTATAACGGTATCAGTGAACACATTTTATAAGTGTTAAGTTCTGCGTGTGCAAGGAGCTAAACTAAAAGAGCTACCTTTTCCTTGTGCAGCATTACTGCTGCACAAGATGGCTCTTTCAGTAACAAACGACAGGGGGGGGGGGACAGGTTCCCTTACATTTAGTTTGTTGTGCCAGCGTGGCGGTCGCAGGACACATTGCCGGCTACACAGCTGGGGATCAGCTGACGTTACCCAATAACACTGGGTCATATGTTTTTACTGTGCAGCCTGCACTTCTGAGCCGCAGCTGGCGGTGTTGGAGCCCAGGAATAGCAGTTCAGGTGGTAGAAAGATGAACACAGCAGGAGACCTGGATGACACCCAATTACTTAATCAGGCAGAGGAGTGGCAAATTCCTGCGAGATCCAGGCCTGGTTCATTTTCAGGAAAGTAAGCCGGTCAACGTTATCGGAGGATAGTCGCATGCGACGGTCTGTTAGTACACCACCTGCGGCACTAAAGACACGTTCCGATAAGACACTAGCCGCAGGGCAAGCCAGCACCTCCAATGCATACTGGCTTAGCTCTGGCCATGTATCCAGCATAGAGACCCAAAACTTGAACGGGGAAGACCGTCTGGGAGTACACTAAGAGGGCAAGCCATGTAGTCTGTCACCATCTGACGGAACCGTTGCCTCCTGCTGACTGGAGCCGCCGGTGATGGTGTAGACATTTGGGGCAGGCACACAAAAGTGTGTCAGAGTTGTGCCATACTGGGCTTGCCTTGGGCAGAGGCACTGCTTCTGCTCCCTCTTTGGGCAGAGCCTCCCCCACTGCCTCGACGCACTGAGCTGCTTTGTAAAGCACTAGCAGCACTCCTCTCAGTTGGACAGGAGAAGATGATGGAATTCACCAGTGTGTCGTGGTACTCCCGCAATTTACGCTCCCGGGTCAACGCAGGGATGAGGTTTTGGACGTTGTCCCGGTAGCGAGGATCGAGGAGGGTGAACACCCAATAATCAGGCATGTTGAGAATGTGGTCGATGCGGCGGTCGTTTCTCAGGCACTGCAGCATGAAATCCACCATGTGCTGCAGAGTGCCAACTGGCCCAGAAACGCTGTCCCCTGCTTGAGACATGATCTCTGCCCGCTCGTCATCACCCCACCCTCGCTGTACACACTGACCACTGGACAATTGTGTCGCTCCCTCCTCTGGACGGAGCTCTTCCTCCTCCATTGACTCCTCCTCATCCTCCTCACAAATTGGCCCCTGCGTACCCCTTTGTGAGGAACCACGTGGCGCTGACTCTCCAGAAGCTGATGGAAAAGGTGACTCCTCATCCTCCACCTCTTCCACAACATCATCCCTTAACCCTTGCAAAGTTTGCTGAAGCAGGCAGATAAGGGGGACAGTCATGCTGACTAGTGCATCATCTGCACTTTGCCATCTGCGTGGATTAATCAAAAGGACGCAAAACCTGGCAGACGTCCTTCATAGTGGCCCACTCTGTGGTCGTGAAGTATGATCGGCGCTGACTGCGACTTCTTTGCGCCTGATGCAGCTGGTACTCCATAACTGCTTGCTGCTGCTCACACAACCGCTCCAACATATTTAACGTGGAATTCCACCGGGTAGGTAGGTCACATATGATGCGGTGTTCTGGAAGGCGGAATCAGCGCTGCAGAGCAGCAATGCGGGATCTGGCCAAGCTGGAACGCCGCAAGTGAGCACACTCTAGGCGGACCTTGTGCAGCAGGGCATCAAGATCCGGATAGTCCCTCAGAAAACTCTGCACAACCAAATTGAGCACATGTGCCAGACATGGGATGTGAGTGAGGTTGCCAAGGGCCAAAGCTGCCACCAGATTTCGACCATTGTCACACACTACCATGCCTGGCTGGAGATTCGCTGGCAGTAACCACACATCGATCTCCTGCTTGATGGCATTCCAGAGCTCCTGCGCTGTGTGGCTTCGATTCCCCAATGAAACTAGTTTCAAGACGGCCTGCTGACGTTTGGCCACGGCTGTGCTCATGTCGGTCATAGGTAAACGTTCACGGGTCCATGTGGAGGTGGACTGTGACGGCTCCTGCAGAGTTGATTCTGAGGAACTTGTGTAAGAGGAGGAGTCAATGCGTACAGACTGGATTCCTGCAATCCTTGGAGTGGGCAGGACACGTCCTGCGCCACTCGCACGATCTGTACCTGGCTCAACAACATTAACCCAATGGGCAGTGAGGGAAACGTATCGCCCCTGTCCATGCTGACTGGTCCACGCATCGGTGGTGAGGTGGACCTTGCTACTGACGGCGTTCAGTAGCGCATATTTTATGTTTGCCTCAACATGCCTGTGCAGGGCAGGGACAGCTTGCCTGCTGAAGTAAAAGCGGCTGGGCACCTTGTACTGTGGGACTGCCAATGCCATCAAGTCACGGAAGCTGTCAGTCTCCACCAGCCTGAACGAGAGCATTTCCAGGGACAAACGTTTGGCAATGCCTGCATTCAGAGCCTGTGCTCGGGGGTGGTTGGCCGAGAATGCCCGCCTTTTCTCCCATGCCTGTACTACCGATGGCTGTAGAGTAGACTGGGAGTGTGAGGATGACTGGGAAGGTGGTGCTGTGGGTGGAATTACACAAGGTCTCTGGACAACAGTGCCAGAGGTTCTTCCATGGCGATCCTGGGAGGAAGCCAAACCAGCTGTGCGTGAGCTGGAGGAAGAGGCAACACGAGCTGAAGAGGTGGTAGCTGCCGCTGTTGGTTGGCCTACATCTTCAGTGTGTTTCTGTAACTCCACCGCGTGCCTGGTCCGCACATGTTTCCACATATTTGTGGTATTGAGGTTGCTGACATTTTTCCCTCTTTTTACTTTCTGATATCACAGCTTGCATTTGACAAAACAAATGTCATCTGCAACTGTGTCAAAAAAGGACCAGGCACTGCAAGTCTTGGGAGCGCCCTTTTTGGCTTTGGAAAGAGACAGGCTCCTAACGGGTGCCAAAGTGGAGGCTACAGGCTCCGCAGTCTTCCCCCTCCCTCTCCCTCTTTGGCCCATAAGGGGAATCTCTTCCTCAGAGCTGCTTCCACCACCTTCCTGTTCCTCACGCCACGATGGGTCAACGACCTCATCATCTCCACTACCCTCTGCCACCAACTGCTCCTCCTGGGTAGTCTCGGCAGCACAGTACGCACCAGAAAGCGGCACCTGAGTTTCATCATCAGATGCGTACTGCGCTGTGGTCACCGCAGGCACTGACCCACCCGCCTCTTCAGAGTCAGAGAGACAAAGCTGTTGGGCATCACTGCACACTGCCTCTTCTTCCATTTCTCCAATGCTGCTGGTTGGCCCCCTGTTTCCAAGCCAAGAGATTCAGAGAACAGAAGTAGAGATGGCTCCTGTCCTAGGCTTTCTGACTGCCTGGCCAATTTGGCAGGTGGTGAAGAGACAGATGGCTGCTCTCCAGTGCTCTGTGCCTGAGAGGATGTGGCACTAACTGAAGTCGATGCCGAGGCGTTAGCTGCCATCCACCCGACAACGGCTTCAATTTGATCTTCACGCAGCAGCGGTGCACGGCGCTCTCCGACAAAGCTGCGCATGAAGGACTGTTCCCTGCTGAAACTGAGTGACGACGAGTCACCGGCGCCCGCAGCAGGCACAGAATCACCACGTCCTCTCCCTGCTCCTCTCCCTGCTCCGCGCCCACGTGCCTTACTCCCTGCCCTCTTCATCTTGGTTGACAGATAAAGATAAGCAGAAAAGTACTAAGGCCTTAGTGTGCTTATTCCTGAAATGCTCCTCCTAACAGGTGTAAGAAACACTAATGTTGTAAATTGTGGACTAAACTTTATTATTTTTCAAATGTGGCCTACACAAGTGTTAAGTTGTGTTTGGTGAACTTTACTTGTTTTTTGTTGTGCAGATGGGGCTACAGAGCTAGTTTAAATCACACGGAGACCGTGCAGACAGCCGTAAACGGCGCTGCAAGGCCCAAAAAACCTCCTCTAGGTTATCCTATGTAACATAGTAACATAGTTAGTAAGGCCGAAAAAAGACATTTGTCCATCCAGTTCAGCCTATATTCCATCATAATAAATCCCCAGATCTACGTCCTTCTACAGAACCTAATTGTATGATACAATATTGTTCTGCTCCAGGAAGACATCCAGACCTCTCTTGAACCCCTCGACTGAGTTCGCCATCACCACCTCCTCAGGCAAGCAATTCCAGATTCTCACTGCCCTAACAGTAAAGAATCCTCTTCTATGTTGGTGGAAAAACCTTCTCTCCTCCAGACGCAAAGAATGCCCCCTTGTGCCCGTCACCTTCCTTGGTATAAACAGATCCTCAGCGAGATATTTGTATTGTCCCCTTATATACTTATACATGGTTATTAGATCGCCCCTCAGTCGTCTTTTTTCTAGACTAAATAATCCTAATTTCGCTAATCTATCTGGGTATTGTAGTTCTCCCATCCCCTTTATTAATTTTGTTGCCCTCCTTTGTACTCTCTCTAGTTCCATTATATCCTTCCTGAGCACCGGTGCCCAAAACTGGACACAGTACTCCATGTGCGGTCTAACTAGGGATTTGTACAGAGGCAGTATAATGCTCTCATCATGTGTATCCAGACCTCTTTTAATGCACCCCATGATCCTGTTTGCCTTGGCAGCTGCTGCCTGGCACTGGCTGCTCCAGGTAAGTTTATCATTAACTAGGATCCCCAAGTCCTTCTCCCTGTCAGATTTACCCAGTGGTTTCCCATTCAGTGTGTAATGGTGACATTGATTCCTTCTTCCCATGTGTATAACCTTACATTTATCATTGCTAAACCTCATCTGCCACCTTTCAGCCCAAGTTTCCAACTTATCCAGATCCATCTGTAGCAGAATACTATCTTCTCTTGTATTAACTGCTTTACATAGTTTTGTATCATCTGCAAATATCGATATTTTACTGTGTAAACCTTCTACCAGATCATTAATGAATATGTTGAAGAGAACAGGTCCCAATACTGACCCCTGCGGTACCCCACTGGTCACAGCGACCCAGTTAGAGACTATACCATTTATAACCACCCTCTGCTTTCTATCACTAAGCCAGTTACTAACCCATTTACACACAATTTCCCCCAGACCAAGCATTCTCATTTTGTGTACCAACCTCTTGTGCGGCACGGTATCAAACGCTTTGGAAAAATCGAGATATACCACGTCCAATGACTCACCGTGGTCCAGCCTATAGCTTACCTCTTCATAAGAAATCAGAAGTGGCGTTGGCCAGAGGGGTTTTCTGACCAGGTTGTGGAGTGATTTTGCTATGACCGCAGACAGGACAGGTACTGCAGCATCAATTCAAAGTGACAGGAGACAACATTTGTCCAGTATGGTTACTAACTATTTTTCATCCCTTATCGACGTTCTCCCTCAACCGTCATTCCCATTTGATTACTGGGCATCAAAATTAGACACCTGGCCAGAATTGGCAGAATATGCATTGCAGGAGCTTGCTTGCCCAGCAGCTAGTGTCCTATCAGAAAGAGTATTCAGTGCTGCAGGTTCAATACTAACAGAAAAAAGGACTCGTCTGGCTACCCAAAATGTAGATGATCTAACCTTCATTAAAATGAACCACAACTGGATTTCGAAATCTTTTGCCCCACCTTGCCCGGCTGACACCTAGCTTTCCTATGTAAAGGTCTTGCCTGTGGACTATTCTGAACGACTTTTCCAATCTCGTAATTTGCAGCACCTGATTGTCCAGCATCCGCCATGTTAACACCTCCCTAAATGGCCAAAGTCCCCACACGGGGCCGTGGTATCGCCACTTGGCGCCAGCACCCGTGAGAGTACTGTTTGTCTGAAGAGGTGGGTGTGCCCGCTTTTGGTCGACGGCACTGCCACTAGGTCCCTCATAGTACAATAAAGTGTCTGGCGGTGGTGCGCACCCAACGTCAGACACACTGTTGTAATATGAGGGGCCCTGGGCCTGTACCGCCGGCCACAAGACAGTCCCCCCCCCCAGCTCAAACAGTGCTCTACCACTTGCAAAATTTTCTCTCACAGCTCCACCAATGTTTAGTCTATGCGCTGACATCCTTCAATGCCTGGCACTGACAATACCATTGTATTGACATTTTTGTTATGTTAGGCCTTCGAAGCCTGTCTGCGGCCAGTTCTTTCCACTACTACTACACTGACCAGGCCACTTCTGCCCGTGTTCCCCTGGAACCAATTTTAAATTGCCTACAGCCAGCCCAATTTATTATGTTAGGGCTTCGAAGCCTGTCTGCGGTCCCTCCTTCCACTAGGCCTCCACTGACCTGTCTACTGCTGTCCGTGTTCCCCTGGAACCAATTGTAAATTGCCTACATCCCAATTTTTGTTATGTTAGGCCTTCGAAGCCTGTCTGCGGCCCGTTCTTTCCACTACTACTACACTGACCAGGCCACTGCTGCCCTTGTACCCCTGGAACCAATTTTAAATTGCCTACAGCCAGCCCAATTTATTATGTTAGGGCTTCGAAGCCTGTCTGCGGTCCCTCCTTCTACTAGGCCTCCACTGACCTGTCTACTGCTGCCCGTGTACCCCTTGAACCAACATCAGAAAATATAAAAATAAGTATTTGCTTATAAAAAAGAAAATACTGGAGAGATATCAAATGCAGACATTTTAACATTAAAAACAAACACATACAACAAAAATCTGGTACAGTACTAAAAATGGCCACCAGCTACAATAACTTTCTCCTGCAAGTAGTTAACTGAAAGGTTTTTTCAATTTAAAACACAGATATGGCATCCACCGAGTGTTGTCCTGTCGCGTCTTCTTTATATTATTGCCAAGAAGATGCAAAACAATGAAAATAATAAAATCATTATTTACCAAAAAAATAGAGTAAGTCAAAACCACGTTGCAAATAAACATTCATTACAAATAAAGAAGCAGGGCGCGTCCGAGGGTGAGTATATACCTAATAAGAATATAATCACCCTCGGACGCGCCCTGCTTCTTTCCGACAGCCTTCCTTCCTAAGAATCAGCCCTTCCGTGGTGTAGAGAGAGGGTGTGTTACACTCCAAGGTGTTCCCCAGGTTGCCTTTCCTGAGCTTCGATCTTCATGCTCTCGTTTAGTAGTTGTCGGAAAGTAGGCTGCATTAGGCCTACAAATTGGGTATGGGGTGGAGAGAGATGGTGTGTTACACTCCAAGGTGTTCCCCAGGTTTCCTTGCCCTTTCTTCGGTCTTCCGACTCTCGTTTAGTAGTTGTAGAAAACTAAACAGCATTAGGCCTACAAAATGGGTATCGGGTGGAGAGAGATGGTGTGTTACACTCCAAGGTGTTCCCCAGGTTGCCTTGCCATTGCTTCGGTCTTCAGACTCTCGTTTAGTAGTTGTAGAAAACTACACTGCATTAGGCCTACAAAATGGGTATCGGGTGGAGAGAGATGGTGTGTTCCACTCCAAGGTGTTCTCCAGGTTGCCTTTCCAGAGCTTCGTTCTTAATGCTCTCGTTTAGTAGTTGTTGGAAACTACACTGCATTAGGCCTACAAAATGGGTATCGGGTGGAGAGAGATGGTGTGTTCCACTCCAAGGTGTTCTCCAGGTTGCCTTTCCTGAGCTTCTATCTTCAGGCTCTCGTTAAATTGTGGTTAAATGGAACAACTGCATTTGGCGTACTAGTTGGTTTGGGGCCTACTAACAGTGTCTGCCGCTCCTTGCTGTTCTCCTGGTTTCCTGTCCTGAAATTCCGTTTTCAGGCGCTCGTTAAGTAGTTGTTAATGTTAGACTGCATTTGGCCTACTAGTTGGGTTGGGGCCTACTATCGGTGTCTGCCACTCCTTGCTGTTCTCCTCCACTGAACAAAGCTGTGCCGCCTGTTTACTACGGTTGCCAATTTTGAACTGCATTTCGACTACTTACTGATTTGGGCCTACTCTCTGTGTCAGCCTCTCATTCCAGTTGTCCTCCACTGCAATGCCCCCTGGTTATTCCTGTGTTACCAATTTTGAACTGCATTTAGCCAACTTTATTCTTTGGGCCTATATCTGTGTTTCCTCCTCATCCTGCCCATTGCCCAGCCAGTGATAGATGAGTCTGCTGGTACATTGACCCATAACGCAACATTCCCCGTGCACGCTACACAACAACATTGTGACCCTGCTGAAAGTCAGGTTGCTCTTCCCGCATACCATACCACCTTACACGGGGACAAAGAGGAAGGTGCAGATGAAAGTGCAGGTTCCTTCATCAGGTGGGGGGAGGAATACTAGTTGGCGACGTCACTGGCACAGGGCCTCTCATAGTACGCAAAAGTGTTGCTGCCGGTGGGAGGCGCCCCCGCCGTGCAAACACACCGCTGTACTTTGAGGGGCCCTGTGCCAGTGCCAATGCCAACGAGTGGGCCCCCCCTGCTTGCTCAGGTTCACAGCACTTGCAAAGTTGAAATACTTACCTCTCCCTGCTCCACTGCCGTGACGTGGTCCAGATTTTCTGGGCCCACTAATTACTTGAACCAGCCCTACCCACCACAACTTTAGCCAAATGACCCCCAATTTCAAATGCCTTCCAATTATTATAAGGTAAATTACGCTTGACAAGCTTCATTAAGAAGAATGGATGGTTTTGACATTAAAATGGGCACTCTAGGTGTTTTCCTGGCCCCCACTCACTGCCGACTATGCTGCCCCATTGACTTTCATTGGGTTTCGTGTTTCGGTCGATCCCGACTTTACGTCATAATCGGCCGATTCCACTCGACCCGACTTTTGAGATAGTCGGGTTTTGCGAAACCCGGCTCGACTCTAAAAAGGTCAAGGTCGCTCAACTCTACTCAGCAACATGACCAAGATAAGGAATGCTGAAACCCGACCATCACTGAACAAGACGGGGGTCAAGAAACATCTGATTGCAGATTTTATGGACTGATGAGATGAGAATGACTCTTGATGGACCAGATGAAGTAAAACATGATTAAAAACAGAAATGTTTTATCTCAGACAGAATCTGCTGTGATCCCGAATCCAGCATGTGCTATCTGTATACTCTCTTGCTTTCCACCTGCCCGGAGCTGTGGAAATTAATTATGCACACCAATATTCTCGTAAGACAGACAAAACCACACTTTTACTTTTTTATTAAATATTCAGGTTTCAATTGTATTAACCTTGTAGATTCATCAGCAGCACTTTAGTTGTTAGATATTAAAATGAATCATCAAAATACAAATGGTCCCAAAATATTGTGCACATAGTTTATGTGATATATATCTGATATTTATCATATATCTATATATACGTGTGTGTGTGTGTGTGTGTGTATATATATATATACATACATACATACATACATACATACATACATACATACATACATACATACATAGTATTGTTCTTACCACAGCTCGCGTTGATGTGCCATCCTGGATGAGCTGCACTACCTGAGCCCCTAGTGGGTTGTAGAGTCTGTCTCATGCTACATATCATAGTGTGAAAGCACAATCAACATTCAAAACTGACCAAAACATCAGCCAGAAAGCTTTGGTACTGAGATGTGGTCTGTGGTCCCCACCTGCAGTACCACTCCTTTATTAAATGTGTCTGGATAATTGCCAATAATTTACATCTGTTGTATTTGCACAACAGCATGTGAAATTGATTGTCAAACAGTGTTGCTTCCTAAGTGGACAGTTTGATTTCACAGAAGTTTGATCTACTTGGAGTTATATTCTATTGTTTAAGTGGTCCCTTTATTTTTTTGAGCAGTGAATATTTTGGCAAAGTCACTGGTAAAGTGCTGGAGGGAAGATATGTTTCACTACACCTAATATGGCGTCAGTGACAAAACCCAGAGTTTTCCTTCAACACACTAAGGGTACCGTCACACTAAAACGACGCTGCAGCGATACGACAATGATGTCGATCGCTGCAGCGTCGCTGTTTGGTCGCTGGAGAGCTGTCACAAAGACAGCTCTCCAGCGACCAACGATCCAGAAGTCCCCGGTAACCAGGGTAAACATCGGGTTACTAAGCGCAGGGCCGCGCTTAGTAACCCGATGTTTACCCTGGTTACCAGCGTAAACGTAAAAAAAAAAACAAACACTACACACTTACATTCCTGTCGCGTCCGTCGGTGCTGTGCTTCTCTGCACTGACAGTGAGCGCCGGACAGCCGGAAAGCACAGCAGTGACGTCACCGCTGTACTTTACGGCTGGCCGGCGCTCACCAGTCAGTGCGGGAAACTGAAGGCGAGGTGAGATGACCAGACACCGGGAATGTAAGTATGTAGTGTTTTTTTTTTTTTTTTTTTACATTTACACTGGTAACCAGGGTAAATATCGGGTTACTAAGCGCGGTCCTGCGCTTAGTAACCCGATGTTTACCCTGATTACCAGTGAAGACATCGCTGAATCGGCGTCACACACGCCGATTCAGCGATGTCAGCGGGAGATCCAGCGACGAAATAAAGTTTCAAACGATCTGCTATGATGTACGATTCTCAGCGGGGTCCCTGATCGCAGTAGCGTGTCAGACACAGCGAGATCGTAAGGATATCGCTGGAACGTCACGGATCGTGCCGTCCTAGTGACCAAAGTGCCACTGTGTGACGGTACCCTAAGTGCGGTGAGGGGTTAAGCTAATTTGCATTTGTCCATCCAGTTCAGCCTATATTCCATCATAATAAATCCCCAGATCTACGTCCTTCTACAGAACCTAATTGTATGATACAATATTGTTCTGCTCCAGGAAGACATCCAGACCTCTCTTGAACCCCTCGACTGAGTTCGCCATCACCACCTCCTCAGGCAAGCAATTCCAGATTCTCACTGCCCTAACAGTAAAGAATCCTCTTCTATGTTGGTGGAAAAACCTTCTCTCCTCCAGACGCAAAGAATGCCCCCTTGTGCCCGTCACCTTCCTTGGTATAAACAGATCCTCAGCGAGATATTTGTATTGTCCCCTTATATACTTATACATGGTTATTAGATCGCCCCTCAGTCGTCTTTTTTCTAGACTAAATAATCCTAATTTCGCTAATCTATCTGGGTATTGTAGTTCTCCCATCCCCTTTATTAATTTTGTTGCCCTCCTTTGTACTCTCTCTAGTTCCATTATATCCTTCCTGAGCACCGGTGCCCAAAACTGGACACAGTACTCCATGTGCGGTCTAACTAGGGATTTGTACAGAGGCAGTATAATGCTCTCATCATGTGTATCCAGACCTCTTTTAATGCACCCCATGATCCTGTTTGCCTTGGCAGCTGCTGCCTGGCACTGGCTGCTCCAGGTAAGTTTATCATTAACTAGGATCCCCAAGTCCTTCTCCCTGTCAGATTTACCCAGTGGTTTCCCATTCAGTGTGTAATGGTGACATTGATTCCTTCTTCCCATGTGTATAACCTTACATTTATCATTGCTAAACCTCATCTGCCACCTTTCAGCCCAAGTTTCCAACTTATCCAGATCCATCTGTAGCAGAATACTATCTTCTCTTGTATTAACTGCTTTACATAGTTTTGTATCATCTGCAAATATCGATATTTTACTGTGTAAACCTTCTACCAGATCATTAATGAATATGTTGAAGAGAACAGGTCCCAATACTGACCCCTGCGGTACCCCACTGGTCACAGCGACCCAGTTAGAGACTATACCATTTATAACCACCCTCTGCTTTCTATCACTAAGCCAGTTACTAACCCATTTACACACAATTTCCCCCAGACCAAGCATTCTCATTTTGTGTACCAACCTCTTGTGCGGCACGGTATCAAACGCTTTGGAAAAATCGAGATATACCACGTCCAATGACTCACCGTGGTCCAGCCTATAGCTTACCTCTTCATAAAAACTGATTAGATTGGTTTGACAGGAGCGATTTCTCATAAACCCATGCTGATATGGAGTTAAACAGTTATTCTCATTGAGATAATCCAGAATAACATCCCTCAGAAACCCTTCAAATATTTTACCAACAATAGAGGTTAGACTTACTGGCCTATAATTTCCAGGTTCACTTTTAGAGCCCTTTTTGAATATTGGCACCACATTTGCTATGCGCCAATCCTGCGGAACAGACCCTGTCGCTATAGAGTCCCTAAAAATAAGAAATAATGGTTTATCTATTACATTACTTAGTTCTCTTAGTACTCGTGGGTGTATGCCATCCGGACCTGGAGATTTATCTATTTTAATCTAATTTAGCCGGTTTCGCACCTCTTCTTGGGTTAGATTGGTGACCCTTAATATAGGGTTTTCATTGTTTCTTGGGATTTCACCTAGCATTTCATTTTCCACCGTGAATACCGTGGAGAAGAAGGTGTTTAATATGTTAGCTTTTTCCTCGTCATCTACAACCATTCTTTCCTCACTATTTTTTAAGGGACCTACATTTTCAGTTTTTATTCTTTTACTATTGATATAGTTGAAGAACAGTTTGGGATTAGTTTTACTCTCCTTAGCAATGTGCTTCTCTGTTTCCTTTTTGGCCGCTTTAATTAGTTTTTTAGATAAAGTATTTTTCTCCCTATAGTTTTTTAGAGCTTCAATGGTGCCATCCTGCTTTAGTAGTGCAAATGCTTTCTTTTTACTGTTAATTGCCTGTCTTACTTCTTTGTTTAGCCACATTGGGTTTTTCCCATTTCTAGTCCTTTTATTCCCACAAGGTATAAACCGCTTACACTGCCTATTTAGGATGTTCTTAAACATTTCCCATTTATTATCTGTGTTCTTATTTCTGAGGATATTGTCCCAGTCTACCAGATTAAGGGCATCTCTAAGCTGGTCAAACTTTGCCTTCCTAAAGTTCAGTGTTTTTGTGACTCCCTGACAAGTTCCCCTAGTGAAAGACAGGTGAAACTGTACAATATTGTGGTCGCTATTTCCTAGATGCCCGACCACCTGCAGATTTGTTATTCTGTCAGGTCTATTAGATAGTATTAGGTCTAAAACTGCTGCTCCTCTGGTTGGATTCTGCACCAATTGTGAAAGATAATTTTTCTTGGTTATTAGCAGAAACCTGTTGCCTTTATGGGTTTCACAGGTTTCTGTTTCCCAGTTAATATCCGGGTAGTTAAAGTCCCCCATAACCAGGACCTCATTATGGGTTGCAGCTTCATCTATCTGCTTTAGAAGTAGACTTTCCATGGTTTCTGTTATATTTGGGGGTTTGTAACAGACCCCAATGAGAATTTTGTTACCAATTATGTAGTGTTTTTCCACTATTTAGCTGGAGACGGGTGGAAAGACACTAATAGGAAATTTTTTTTAAAAATTTTAAACAGGCTGCACTATTTGAAAAAAAGGAAATTGTTTTTCAAGGTATGAGGCAGTAACGCACCCTGAGCTGAATCCAACCGGCTATGGCTGCACACAGACTACAGGGCGAGCTGCGCTCACACAGAGACCGTGCAGACAGCCGTAAATGGCGCTGCAAGGCCCAAAAACCCCCCTCTAGGTTATCCTATGTAGTGTTTTTCCACAATTTAGCTGGAGACTGGTGGAAAAACACTAATAGGAAATTTGAGAAAAAATATGCAGCAGGCTGCACTAGGAGCAAAAAAGGACAACTGTGTGAGGCAGTGTGAACCCCCCCTGAGCTGAATACAACCAGGTATATGGCTGCACACAGACTACAGAGTGAGCTGCACACACACACACACAGAGACCTTGCAGAACGCTGTTAAAACAGCGCTGCAAGGCAAGAGCAAGGTGAACAGTGAAGAACACACAGCGTTTTGCTAAATTTGCCTTTGGAAAGGAAAATAAAGCAATTAGCTATCTCAACTGGCCCTCAGTTAGAACACAGCGTCCTGTCCCTAACTGAAATCACAGCAGAGTGAGCGCAAAATGGCGGCAGCGTTTTTTATAGTGCTGAGTGACATCATTTCAGCAGCCAATCACAGCCTTGCCAGTACTTACATGCCCACCATGCTAAACAGGATGTGCCCACACTTCCAATCATTCCTCATTGGCTGCTGCGTTCAGTTTGAATTCTGGGAGCTTCCGATTCCGGTATCCGATACGCGGGAAGTATCGGAATTCGGTATCGGAATTCCGATACCGCAAATATCGGCCGATACCCGATACTTGCGGTATCGGAATGATCAACACTACCCCCGACACACCGCGTTCAAACATGATCAGTGTGCCGGCGGTACAGGGAAGCATCCCACAGGGAGGGGGCTCCCTGCGGGCTTCCCTGAGACCCCCGGAGCAACGCGATCCCATCTGCGAGGGTCTCTTACCTCTCCTCCCTGCAGCAGGCCCGGATCCAAAATGGCCACGGCATCCGGGTCCTGCAGGGAGGGAGGTGGCTTACCAAGTGCCTGCTCAGAGCAGGCGCTTGGTAAGCCTGCAGTGCTGTAAGGCTGGTTTCACATTTGCGTTTTTTGGGTGCGTTTTTGCGGTAAAAAATGCAAAAAAAGCATGGTGAAAAAACGCATGTAAACGCGTGCAAACGCTGCGTTTTTTTGACACATGTGTTTTTGCATGTGGTGAAAAAAACACGGCGTTTTGACACGTTTACATGCGTTTTTTCATGCGTTTGCGTTTTTTAAACGCATGCTGAGAAATGTGTGACAGCTGCCAATCATCAAAATAAAGTAAAAAACCCACTATAAACAGAAATGGTTAGGGTTAGGGGTAGGGGAAGGGTTAGGGGTAGGGATCCTAACCCTAACCCTAAAAGGATCCTAACCCTAACCCTACCGCTAACCCTAACCCTACCTCTAACCCTAAGGGATCCTAACCCTACCCCTAACCCTAAAGGGGTTAGGGGTAGGGGTAGGGTTGGGATCCCTTAGGGTTAGGGGTAGGGTTAGGGTTAGGGGTAGGGTTAGGGTTAGGGGTAAGGTTATGGTTAGGATCCCTTAGGGTTAGGGGTAGGGTTAGGGGGTTAGGGGTAGGGTTAGGGGTAGGGTTATGGTTAGGATCCCTTAGGGTTAGGGGTAGGGTTAGGGGTAGTGTTAGGGGTAGGGTTAGGGTTAGGATCCCTTAGGATTAGGGGTAGAGTTAGGGTTAGGGTTAGGGGTAGGGTTAGGATCCCTTTATCACCTTTATGTTGGGGGGTGGCATATCAGTATGTTTTCTGGGTTTTTAATATAAAAACGCATGCGTTTTTAACGCAAAAAAACGCATGCACAAAAAAACGCATGCGTCTCCATTGACTCCAATGTATTTTTTTTACCAAAAAAAAAACCGCATGAAAACGCATGCGTTTTTTTGGTCCAAAACGCCTCTCAAAAATACTACAAGTTGCATTTCTGAAAATGAACGCATGCAGTAAAACGCATGCGTTCAAAAACGCATGCAAACGCGTACACCAACAAACGCATGTGTTTTCAATGTTAAATATAGGAAAAAAAACGCATGGTTTTTTTTGCAAAAAACGCTGCAGACAAAAACGCAAGTGTGAAACCACCCTAAGTCAGATCGCTGATCTGATAGAGTGCTGTGCAAACTGTCAGATCAGCGATCTGTGATGTCCTCCCCAACCCCCCCCCCCCCCCCCCCCGGGACAAAGTAAGAAAAAAAAAAATTTCCACATGTGTAAAAAAAAAAAAAAAAAAAAAAAAAAAAAAAAAAATTCCTAAATAAAGAAAAAATATTATTCCCATAAATACATTTCTTTATCTAAATAAAAAAACAAACAATAAAAGTACACACATTTAGTATCGCCACGTCCGTAACGACCCCACCTATAAAACTTTCCCACTAGTTAACCCCTTCAGTAAACACCGTAAAAAAGAGGCAAAAAACAAAGCTTTATTATCATACTGCCAAACAAAAAGTGGAATAACACGCGATCAAAAAGATGGATATAAATAACCATTGTACCGCTGAAAACGTCATCTTGTCCCGCAAAAAACGAGCTGCCATACAGCATCATGAGCAAAATAATAAAAAAGTTATAGTCCTGAGAATAAAGCGATGCCAAAATAATTATTTTTTCTATAAAGTAGTTTTTATCGTATAAAAGCGCCAAAACATAAAAAAAAGATATAAATGAGATATCGCTGTAATCGTACTGACCCAAAGAATTAAACTGCTTTATCCATTTTACAAAACGCGGAACGGTATAAATGCCTCCCCCAAAAGAAATTCATGAATAGCTGGTTTGTGGTCATTCTGCCTCACAAAAATCGGAATAAAAAGCGATCAAAAACTGTCACATGTGAGAAAATGTTACCAATAAAAACGTCAACTCGTCCCGCAAAAAACAAGACCTCACGTGACTCTGTGGACCAAAATATGGAAAAATTATAGGTCTCAAAATGTGGAGACGCAAAAACTTTTTTGCTATAAAAAGCGTCTTTTAGTGTGTGACAGCTGCCAATCATAAAAATCCGCTATAAAAAACGCTATGAAAGTAAATCAAACCCCCCTTCATCACTCCCTTAGCTAGGGAAAAATAATAAAATTAAGAAAAAATGTATTTATTTCCATTTTCCCGTTAGGGTTAGGGTTGGGGCTAGGGTTGGAGCTAAAGTCAGGGTTAGGGTTGGGGCTAAAGTTAGGGTTGGGGCTAAAGTTAGGGTTAGGGTTGGAGATAAAGTTAGGGTTGGGGCTAAAGTTAGGGTTTGGATTACATTTACAGTTGGGATTAGGGTTTGGATTAGAGTTAGGGGTGTGTCAGGGTTAGGGGTGTGGTTAGGGTTACTGTTGGGAATAGGGTTAGGGGTGTGTCAGGGTTAGAGGTGTGGTTAGGGTTACCGTTGGAATTAGGGTTAGGGGTGTGTTTAGATTAGGGTTTCAGTTAGAATTGGGGGTTTCCACTGTTTAGGCACATCAGGGGCTCTCCAAACGCAACATGGCGTACAATCTCAATTCCAGCCAATTCTGCGTTGAAAAAGTAAAACCGTGCTCCTTCCCTTCCGAGCTCTCCCGTGCACCCAAACAGGGGTTTACCCCAACATATGGGGTAATCAGCGTACTCGGGACAAATTGGACAACAACTTTTGGGGTCCACGTTCTCTTGTTACCCTTGGGAAAATAAAAATTTGGGAGGCTAAATATAATTTTTGTGGGAAAAAAGGATTTTTTTATTTTCATGGCTCTGCGATATAAACTGTAGTGAAACACTTGGGGGTTCAAAGTTCTCACAACACATCTAGATAAGTTCCTTGGGAGGTCTAGTTTCCAATATGGGGTCACTTGTGGTGGGTTTCTACTGTTTGGGTACATCAGGGGCACTGCAAATGCAACGTGACGCCTGCAGACCAATCCATCTAAGTCTGCATTTCAAATGGCGCTCCTTCCCTTCCGAGCTCTGCCATGCACCCAAACAGTGGTTCCCCCCGCATATGGGGTATCAGCGTACTCAGGACAAATTGGACAACAACATTTGGGGTCCAATTTATCCCGTTACCCTTGTGAAAATACAAAACTGGGGGCTAAAAAATCATTTTTGTGAAAAAAAAAAAAAGAATTTTTATTTTCACGGCTCTGCTTTATAAACTGTAGTGAAACACTTGGGGTTTCAAAGCTCTCAAAACACATCTAGATAAGTTCCTTAGGGGTCTACTTTCCAAACTGGTGTCACTTGTGGGGGGTTTTAATGTTTGGGCACATCAGGGGCTCTCCAAACGCGACATGGTGTCCTATCTCAATTCAAGTAAATTTTGCATTGAAAAGTCAAACGGCGCTCCTTCCCTTCCGAGCTCTGCCATGCGCCCAAACAGTCGTTTACCCCCACATATCGGGTATCAGCGTACTCAGGACAAATTGGACAACAACTTATGGGTTCCAATTTCTTCTCTTACCCTTGGGAAAATTAAAAATTGAGGGCAAAAAATCATTTTTGTGAAAAAATGATTTTTTTATTTTTACGGCTCTGCATTATAAACTTCTGTGAAGCACTTGTTGGGTCAAAGTGCTCACCACACATCAAGATAAGTTCCTTAAGGGGTCTACTTTCCAAAATGGTGTAATTTGTGGGGGGTTTCAATGTTTAGGCACATCAGGGGCTCTCCAAACGCAACATGGTGTCACACTTGGTTATTTTCTATCATATAGACCCCTCAAAATTACTTCAAATGTGATGTGGTCTCTAAAAAATGGCCAACTTAGATTATACTCACCCAGGGGTGGTCACGCTGCAGTCCGGTCTGATGGGCGTCGTGGTCCGGGTCCGGCGCCTCTTATCTTCATATGAGGACGACCTCTTCTTGTCTTCCTGCCGTGGCTCTGGGGCAGGCCCATCGGACCCAGACCACATCTGGACCGCCCCTGGGTGAGTATAATAAAACCTATTTTTCTTACCTTTCAGGTTACATCGGGGGGCTTACCTACAGCATTACAGAATGCTGTAGATAACCCCCAGATGCCGGTGGCCTTAGCTCATATTCCCTTTAATTTGTTGAAATCAGCTTTCTTAAAGTTCCAGGTTTTGGCATTTCCTCTTTTGAATGTTTGATTGAAAATTACAATGAAACTTACCATGTTATGGTCACTGCTTCCCAAATGCTCCCTGACCTGTAGATCTGAAATTATATCTGGTGTTTTTGACAGAATCAGATCCAGCAGATTACCTCCTCTGTTTGGTTCATCAAAGAGCTGAGAGAGGTAATTGTCCTGAACTGTGGATAAGAAACTGTAACTTTTGGCACAACCAGAATATTCTATGTCCCACTGAAGGCCATAACAGCACACTTGCACTCTTTTGTAGTGGTTGCTGCTTAGAGCTGAAGCTCAACTATTACTCAGTTCAATAGTAGCTGACCTACAGTACCTGGGAACGACCACTACACAGAGTTTTGCAGTTCTGCCTTCATACATTGCTTATGTCTGACCAGAGGTGAAGACAGCTGAGTAGTGGGGGTTCCAGGTACCAGACCTTCACTATCTGGTATTGATAACAAATCCAGAGGATAGCTCATTAAACTTACTAACGACTTATTTACAGCCAAAGCTAACAGACAATTCTCTATACTCCTCCTTCTAGACCTGTCCACTGCCTTTGACACAATTGACCACTGCCTCCTACTACAGATCCTTTCTTCCTTTGGTGTCAAAAACCCTGTCCTATCCTGGATCTCCTCATACCTTACCAATCGCATATTTAGCATTTCCTACTCCCACACTACTTTCTCCTCTTGCCATCTCTATGTTGGTGTCCCTCAAGGCTCTGTCCTAGAACCCCTTCTCTTCTCAATCTATACCCTTGGCCTGGGACATCTCATCACACGTTCGGTCTCGCATAAGGGGTGTTCGCTCTGGGATGCATTGAGAATTGTGCAGGCCAGCCTGCCTAATTGAAAAGTAGGGGCGTGACTA
Organism: Ranitomeya imitator; assembly: GCF_032444005.1. NCBI lineage: Eukaryota > Metazoa > Chordata > Amphibia > Anura > Dendrobatidae > Ranitomeya > Ranitomeya imitator. Next base: position 581,161,407 of record NC_091284.1, read on the forward strand.
ATAGGCTGTGAATCAGACACTATGCACTACCCTTGTGTGAACAACGCCCTATATGGGCCTTCATTGTGCAATAGTGTACTGGTCAGTCACCCCCTCCAGGAATAGGTCAGTGGAGAGTGGCTGTTGATCTGGTATTTTGCACCTGTGTTGCTAACATCTTGCTTTATGAGCTGGCTGCACCCTGCAGTGCATTTGTTCCAAGATCTGGGTAGGTAAGTGTTGCTGCCTTTTTTCTGCTGTTTTGAATTGAATTTTTATAGACCTTGAGTCTTCAGTAGCCTTGCTATTAATAATAATAATAATAATAATAATAATAATAATAATAATAATAATAATAATAATAATATCTGAATATTCATTATTATTCATTATAAGAGCCCTATTAGTGTTTCCTACCTTTTTAATTTGCTGCAGCATTTCATCCTCTTGAAAAGTTCTAAAAGACGAACGGCACCAGGACTCAAAAATGCAGTATTGGGAGCGTTAATTCAAATACACCTCTTTAGACCCACAACGTGCGGTATCCATGCAGTACTGGAGCGTGGTGCTCAACATAAAAAGCTATAACAGCACAGTAAAACTTTGCACAAAAAAGTGGAAGAATGCGGCACTCACCCAGGTTGCGAAGTTAATATCTTTAATCTGTCTTCAATCCATGTACAGACTTTTCATAAAAGACAAGCGGAGACGCACCCTTGTCGTCTCCGCTTGTCTTTTATGAAAAGTCTGTGCATGGATTGAAGACAGATTAAAGATATTCACTTCGCAACCTGGGTGAGTGCCGCATTCTTCCACTTTTTTGTGGAAGCATTTCATCCTCTACCTATTCAGCTAGGAGGCTTGTAGCAAACTCCAATTAGCAGCTTTCCATTATTGCCATCCCCATGTACATTTACCCATAGTGACTCTACATTGCTGTAACTCCCCCCAATGTCTTCATTGAGCACAGGTTTTAATGTGGATTTTACGAAGATGCACACCTCTCCACCTTTATCTTTCGTGTCCTTTCTAAATGTATTGTAACTCTCTACGTTTTTTACTCAGTCATGACTCTCATCAAGCCAGGTTTCCGTAATGCTCATCTTTGTATATTTTTATAAACACTGCCTACTTTTGGGATTAAATATTTAAAATGTAATAGTTTTGCTTCTCTAGACCTATAAACCACAGCCTTGAAGTCATACGCTATCTGTAACAGCTGTCCAAACGGCCTGTATAAATGATTGGTGTTGGCAGCTAGTTCCGTTTGCTAGTGTAGGGTTTGGCAGTGACCGTACCGAGGTATACATTAATATTTCATGAGTTGTAATCGGATGTCTTTATACTATAAGTTCACTGTGAGTTTCCCTATAACTGGCCTAGTAGTGAAAACAGCCGTGGCCTCTTCCATCACTTGTCAGTGAACTGCGTAATCGTCCTGATGATTAGAGGTGGTGCACTGTTGTTCCTTGACAAATTGGTAACAGCGGTGAGATGTGCTTGATCTACCTGTTACCTCTGACAGACGCCACTTGGATGCCATTGCGCGCTGTTTTTTTACAGACTGTTTGAGAAGCTTCAGAAAATTCCATCAGCTTTTCATAAGAGAAATTATGAAACCTTGACCAAGCTCTAATTGTAAAAACTGTCACACTGACAAAACTGTGATAATAATAATCAAAACACTGATGAAACTTGGACAATTTTTCTGCTTACATCAAAAATCAATGATGTCTAAATGAAGTCTCAGACTAGGTCATATTTGCATATGGTGAACTTTTTGAAGTGGCAGTGCAATGGAAGTGCAGCTTTGTTAAATTCAAGCACGCTTAGCAGCCCCTTCAAATGCTTTATTTTTAGGGATGAGTGGACCCATGGAAGTTCGGATTCTTCAGGTTTGCTTGAACATTAGTACAAAGTTCAGTTCGGGTACCAGAACTTGAACCAAGACCCAGACCCGAACCCCATATAAGTCAATGGGGACCCTAACTTTGGGGTTGTAAAATGGTTGTACTACTGGCTAGCGGGTTCAAAAGGAAGCAAAATGGGTGCAAGAGCAGAACAATTGCTCCTCAAACAAATGTGGATAGGGAAATTACTTAAAATAAGATATAATACTAAAAACAAATAATAATCGTGAATCAGGAGGCGGAGGTGGAGGAGGGAAGCAGTGCCATGCATGTGTATTTTACTGTACTTGTTAATAAATAAATAAGTGAAAAATGACTTGGGTTTCCTTATTTTTTAGAACCAGCCAAAGGAAAGCAGACAGCTGTGAGTTGGTCTTTTTATGCTGGGAATGGGCCAATTCTGGATTCTTTGCCTTGGCTTTTCCCAATCGCCCTTGGTGCAGTGGCAATCAATGTAATGTGATTGTGGGGTTGATGTCAGCAGCTGGCGCTGACATCAAGCCCCTGAGTTAGTAATTGAGATGCATCTGTCAGACACGCCATTACTAACCCAGTAGTCAAAAGAAATAAACACACACACACACAATCTTTATTTATATCTATTTCACACATTTATTAAAAAACAAAACCCACACCAGTCCACCGTGGTCCACATGGAGGTTCCACAATGATCCCTGTCTCCATCTTCCAGTGTTTGGAACCCTATTCACAGGATGGGCTCCATAGACAGGACCAATAGCCACTACCGGGTTTCACACTGAACTCCACCGGGTCTCATGAGAGTCAGAATGATGAGTGGTGACGTTACCGCAGGTGACCTATGCAGCGTCATTGTCAAGGCAGCAAAGGTCACTTGCTTTCATGTTTCATGTGCAATGACATCAAGTCACTCGTGGTCATGTCACCTCTCATCATTCCGACACTCATGCTGTACTACGCGAGACCCAGTGGAGTACAGCGTGAAATCCACTGCTCCAGTTTATGAAGCCCTGTTCTCTGAACATACACTGGAAGGCAGAGACGGGGATCGTCGTGGGACGTGCATTTGCACTACAGCGGACCGTTGTTATTTTATTTTAATAAATGAGTGGAAGGGGGAAATTGTTGGGGGTTTTTTCAATAAAGATTTTTTTTTGTGTGTGCGTTCATTTCTTTTTAGTACTGGGTTACTAATAAATGCCTCTTCATTAGTAACCAGTTGGCTTAATGTCACTGCCAGCTGCTGACATTAACCTCACAATCCCATTACCCCGATTGTCACCGATATGTCAATTTTGGGGTGGTTGAGCGCTGGTCTTATTAGGCTAGGAATGGGAAAATATCCATAGCCCTTGTAAGCCTATTAATATCAGCCCCTAACTGTCTGCTTTGTCTTTGCTGGTTATTAAAAATATGGGGGACCCCACATCATTTTTTGGAGGGTCCTTCCATTTTTAATAACCAACAAAGGCAAAGCAGACAGCTGGGTGCTGATATTAATAGGCTGGGAAGGACCATGGATATTGGACCCTTCCCTGTTATCATCTGGTGGCCTAGGAGCAGCATGAGACGTACTCTGGAGAAGGTGGTACCTGTACTGACCGCAAACCCTGAACTTAGCGCAACTAGAAGTAGCCGTGGGGGGTACCTAACACTCCCTAGACCCCTCGACACAGCCTAAGAACTAACTACCCCTAAAGACAGAAACGGGAAAACTATCTTGCCTCAGAGAAAATCCCCAAAGGATAGACAGCCCCCCACAAATATTGACTGTGAGAGGAGAGGGAAATAACATACGCAGACATGAAATCAGGATTTAGCATAGGAGGCCATACTAGCTAAAAAGAAAGAAAAGGACAGAGTACTATGCGGTCAGTATTAAAACACTAGAAAATATTCACCACAGAAAATACAAATCACCACATCTGACTAAAGACATGGAGGGTATATCTGCATCTCCAGAGACACAGCTTGGCTGCAAAAAATCCTTCACAGACAAAGCTGGACAAGACAAAACATGAAAATGCACTGAACTATAAGGCCCACAGCATGTGGACAGCAAAAACAAAGCCAGGACTTATCTTTGTTGAAAAACACAGCAAACAGGAGAGACCAGAAAGAGATGTGAATCCTCCAAAAACAATGGACAACTGGCACTGACTAAAGGATCAAGCAGGACTAAATAGCTGAGTTCAAATTGCAAAAAGTGAACACACCTGATAAATGCTGCGATCCAAAGACAGCAGCACTACCACTCATAACCACCAGAGGGAGCCCAAGAGCAGAATTCACAACAGTACCCCCCCTTTGAGGAGGGGTCACCGAACCCTCACCAGAGCCCCCAGGCCGATCAGGACGAGCCAAATGAAAGGCACGAACCAAATCGTCAGCATGAACATCGGAGGCAACAACCCCAGAATTATCCTCCTGGCCATAACCCTTCCATTTGACCAGATACTGAAGTCTCCGCCTTGAAAAACGAGAATCCAAAATCTTCTCAACCACATACTCCAACTCCCCATCAATCAACACCGGGGCCGGAGGATCAACAGAGGGAACAACGGGCACCACATACTTCCGCAACAAAGATCTATGGAAAACATTATGCATGGAAAAAGAGGCTGGAAGGGCCAAACGAAAAGACACTGGATTGATAATCTCAGAAATCCTATAAGGACCAAGAAACCGAGGCTTGAACTTAGGGGAAGAAACCTTCATAGGAACATGATGGGAAGACAACCAGACCAAATCCCCAACCCGAAGCCGGGAACCAACACACCGGCGACGGTTAGCAAAACGCTGAGCCTCCTCCTGAGACAACACCAAATTGTCCACCACATGAGCCCAAATCTGCTGCAGCCTGTCAACCACAGAATCCACACCAGGACAATCAGAAGGCTCAACCTGCCCTGAAGAAAAACAAGGATGAAAACCAAAATTACAAAAAAAAGGCGAAACCAAGGTAGCAGAACTGCCCTTAATAATGGGGCTAAACTCGGACAATGGCAAGAAAGCCACCCAACCATCCTGATCAGCAGACACAAAGCATCTCAAATAAGTTTCCAAAGTCTGATTAGTTCACTCAGTTTGGCCATTTGTCTGAGGATGAAATGCGGAAGAAAAAGACAAATCAATGCCCAGCCTAGCACAAAAGGCCCGCCAAAACCTAGAAACAAACTGGGAACCTCTATCGGGCACAATATTCTCCGGAATGCCATGCAAACGAACCACATGCTGAAAAAACAACGGAACCAAATCAGAAGAGGAAGGCAATTTAGGCAAAGGTACCAAATGAACCATCTTAGAAAACCGGTCACAAACCACCCAGATAACAGACATCCTCTGGGAAACCGGAAGCTCTGAAATAAAATCCATAGAAATATGCGTCCAAGGTCTCTCAGGGACCGGCAAAGGTAGAAGCAATCCACTAGCGCGGGAACAGCAAGGCTTAGCCCGCGCACAAATCCCACAGGACTGCACAAAAGAACGCACATCCCGCGATAAAGAAGGCCACCAAAAGGACCTACCAACCAAATCTCTGGTACCAAAAATCCCAGGATGGCCAGCCAACACAGAACAATGAACCTCAGAAATCACTTTACTAGTCCATCTATCAGGAACAAACCGTTTTCCCACTGGACAGCGGTCAGGTTTATTAGCCTGAAATTCCTGAAGAACCTGTCGCAAATCAGAGGAGATGGCAGAAAGAATCACCCCCTTCCTTCAGAATGCCGACTGGCTCAAGAACCCCAGGGGAATCAGGAAAAAACTCCTAGAGAGGGCATCCGCCTTAACATTCTTAGTACCAGGAATGTACGAGACCACAAAATCAAAACGGGAGAAAAACAGGGACCATCGAACCTGTCTAGGATTCAGCCGTTTGGCAGACTCGAGGTAAATCAGATTCTTATGATCGGTCAGGACCACAATACGGTGCTTGGCCCCCTCAAGCCAATGACGCCACTCCTCAAATGCCCACTTCATAGCCAACAACTCCCGATTGCCGACATCATAATTGCATTCCACAGGCGAAAACTTCCGAGAGAAGAAGGCACACGGTTTCATCAAGGAACCATCAGAATTCCTCTGAGACAAAACGGCCCCTGCCCCAATCTCAGACGCGTCAACCTCAACCTGAAATGGAAGAGAAACATCCGGCTGACGCAACACAGGGGCAGAAGTAAATCGGCGTTTAAGCTCCTGAAAGGCAGAAACAGCCGCGGAGGACCAATTCGTCACATCAGCGCCTTTCTTCGTCAAATCGGTCAGAGGTTTAACCACACTGGAGAAGTTGGCAATGAAATGACGATAAAAATTGGCAAAGCCCAAGAATTTCTGAAGGCTCTTCACAGATGTGGGCTGAATCCAATCATGAATGGCCTGAACCTTAACCGGATCCATTTCTATAGATGAGGGAGAAAAAATGAAGCCCAAAAAAGAAACCTTCTGCACTCCAAAGAGGCACTTCGACCCCTTCACAAATAAAGCATTATTACGGAGGATCTGAAATACCATCCTGATCTGTTTCACATGAGACTCCCAATCCTCGGAAAAAATCAAAATATCATCCAAATATACAACCATGAATTTTATCAAGATAACTCCGAAAGATATCATGCATGAAGGATTGGAACACAGATGGGGCATTAGAGAGTCCGAATGGCATCACCAGGTATTCAAAATGGCTTTCGGGCGTATTAAATGCAGTTTTCCATTCATCACCCTGCTTAATACGAATAAGATTATATGCCCCTCGAAGGTCAATCTTGGTAAACCAGCTAGCCCCCTTAATCCTAGCAAACAAATCAGTAAGCAAAGGCAAAGGGTATTGAAATTTGACCGTGATCTTATTCAAGAGGCAATAATCAATACAGGGTCTCAAGGAGCCATCCTTCTTGGCAACAAAAAAAAAACTTGCTCCCAATGGTGAAGAAGATGGCCGAATATGCCCCTTCTCCAAAGACTCCTTAATATAGCTCCGCATGGCGGCATGTTCTGGCACAGACAGGTTGAAAAGTCGGCCCTTAGGGAACTTACAACATGGAATCAAGTCAATAGCACAATCAGAGTCCCTATGCGGTGGAAGGGAACTGGATTTGGGCTCATCGAATACATCCTGGAAATCTGACAAAAACTCAGGAATTTCAGAAGAGGGGGAAGAGGAAATTGACATCAAAGGAACGTGACCATGAACCCCCTGACAACCCCAACTAGTCACAGACATAGATCTCCAATCTAACACCGGATTATGTACCTGTAACCATGGAAAACCCAGCACAATATCATCATGTAAATTATGCAACACCAGAAAACGACAATCTTCCTGATGGGCTGGCGCCATGTGCATGGTCAGCTGTGTCCAAAACTGAGGTTTATTTTTAGCCAACGGTGTAGCATCAATGCCCCTTAACCCTGCTGTTCTGTTCGATCTGGGGAGACCTATTTTGAACTTTGGTATTTTTTGGGGTGTTCAAGATGCGGTTCTGAAACTTGTGGTTGATTGACTTAAATGAGGATGGGTCGGTCGGCCATGGGTTTCAGAGCCGCATCTTGAATATTTTAAAGAATATTGAAGTTCAAAGTCGGTCATTTTTGACCAACAGAACAGCAGGGTTAAAGGAATAGGGTTCTGCAAAGGCTGCAAGGGGAAACCACAACGTCTGGCAAATTCTAAGTCCATTAAGTTCAGAGCGGCGCCTGAATCCACAAATGCCATGACAGAAAATGATGATAATGAGCAGATCAAGGTCACAGATAACAGAAATTTAGGTTGTACAGTACTGATGGTAACAGAACTAGCGATTCTCTTTGTGCACTTGGGGCAATCAGAAATAACATGAGCAGAATCGCCGCAGTAAAAACACAACCTATTCTGATGCCTGAATCTTTGACTTTCAGCTCTAGACAAAATCCTATCACACTGCATAGGCTCAGGGCTCTGTTGTGAATTCTGTGGCAGAGTTCACTCCTGTGGTCACAAGTGGTACTTCGGCTGATTCTCTCTGGGAGCTTCCGTTTGTGGAGGAAAGTGGTACTGCAGCTTCTGAGTTTCCTCCCTCAGGTGATCTGGTGAGGTCGTTAGCTGCTTCTCTACTTAACTCCACCTAATGCTTTGATCCATGCTTCCTGCCAATGTTCCAGTGTTGGACTTGTGTTTCTCTGGATCATTCCTGTGGCCTGCTGCTCTGCATAGCTAAGTGCTTCTTTGCTATTTGTTGCTATTTTTTCTGTCCAGCTTGTCTATTTGTCTTGCTGGAAGCTCTGGGACGCAAAGGGTGTACCTCCGTGCCGTTAGTTCGGTACGGAGGGTCTTTTTGCCCCCTTTGCGTGGTTTTCTTTAGGGTTTTGTGTAGACCGCAAAGTTATCTTTCCTATCCTCGTTCTGTCTAGAATATCGGGCCTCACTTTGCTGAATCTATTTCATCCCTACGTTTGTCTTTTCATCTTACTCACAGTCATTATATGTGGGGGGCTGCCTTTTCCTTTGGGGTATTTCTCTGAGGCAAGGTAGGCTTATTTTTCTGTCTTCAGGCTAGTTAGTTTCTCAGGCTGTGCCGAGTTGCATAGGGAGCGTTAGGCGCAATCCACAGCTGCCTCTAGTTGTGTTTGGAGAGGATCAGGAATTGCGGTCTACAGAGTTCCCACGTCTCAGAGCTCGTTCTATTATTTTGGGTTATTGTCAGATCACTGTATGTGCTCTGATCGCTATGTACATTGTGTTACTGAATTGCCTATCATAACAGTACAGGAAGCCAAAAGTACTAATGATTCTCAATAGAGGGGAAAAAAGAAGTTCTGAGACCATTTTTTTTCCTTTGCACTGTGATTTGTCCTTTTTTTCCCCTAGACATTTGGGTGGTTCAGGACACAGGTGTTACAATGGACATTAAAGGTCTGACTTCATGTGTAGATCAGCTCACGGCAAGAGTTCAAGATATTCAAAATTTTGTGGTTCAGAATTCTTTGTTAGAACCGAGAATTCCTATTCCAGATTTGTTTTTTGGAGATAGAACTAAATTTCTGAGTTTCAAGAATAATTGTAAACTGTTTCTAGCTTTGAAACCTTGCTCCTCTGGTGACCCAGCGCAACAGGTTAGGATCGTCATTTCTTTTTTGCGTGGCGACCCTCAGGACTGGGCATTTTCTCTTGCGTCAGGAGATCCTGCATTAAGTAATATCGATGCGTTTTTCCTGGCGCTTGGATTGCTGTACGATGAGCCTAATTCAGTAGATCAGGCAGAAAAAAATTTGCTGGCTCTTTGTCAGGCTCAGGATGAGATAGAGCTATATTGCCAGAAATTTAGAAAATGGTCCGTGCTCACTCAATGGAATGAATCTGCGCTTGCAGCCATTTTCAGAAAGGGTCTCTCTGAAGCCATTAAGGATGTCATGGTGGGATTTCCTATGCCCGCTGGTTTGAATGAGTCTGTCTTTGGCCATTCAGATCGGTCGACGCTTGCGTGAGCGTAAATCTGTGCACCATTTGGCGGTATTACCTGATATTAAACCTGAGCCTATGCAGTGCGATAGGACTATGACCAGAGTTGAACGGCAAGAACACAGACGTCTGAATGGGCTGTGTTTCTACTGTGGTGATTCCACTCATGCTATCTCTGATTGTCCTAAGCGCACTAAGCGGTTCGCTAGGTCTGCCGCCATTGGTACTGTACAGTCAAAATTTCTTCTGTCCGTTACCTTGATATGCTCCTTGTCGTCGTATTCTGTCATGGCGTTTGTGGATTCAGGCGCTGCCCTGAATTTGATGGACTTGGATTATGCTAAACGTTGTGGGTTTTTCTTGGAGCCCTTGCAGTGTCCGATTCCATTGAGAGGAATTGATGCTACACCTTTGGCCAAGAATAAGCCTCAATACTGGACCCAGCTGACCATGTGCATGGCTCCTGCACATCAGGAGGTTATTCGCTTTCTGGTGTTGCATAATCTGCATGATGTGGTCGTGTTGGGGTTGCCATGGCTACAAGCCCATAATCCAGTATTGGATTGGAATTCCATGTTGGTGTCCAGCTGGGGTTGTCAGGGGGTACATGGTGATGTTCCATTTCTGTCAATTTCGTCATCCACCTCTTCTGAGGTTCCAGAGTTCTTGTCTGATTACCGGGATGTATTTGATGAGCCCAAGTCCGATGCCCTACCTCCGCATAGGGATTGTGATTGTGCTATCAATTTGATTCCTGGTAGTAAATTCCCAAAAGGTCGACTGTTTAATTTATCCGTGCCTGAGCACACCGCTATGCGCAGTTATGTGAAGGAATCCCTGGAGAAGGGGCATATTCGCCCGTCATCGTCGCCTTTAGGAGCAGGGTTCTTTTTTGTAGCCAAGAAGGATGGTTCGCTGAGACCGTGTATAGATTTTCGCCTTCTTAATAAGATCACTGTTAAATTTCAGTACCCCTTGCCATTGTTATCTGATTTGTTTGCTCGGATTAAGGGGGCTAGTTGGTTCACTAAGATAGATCTTCGTGGTGCGTATAATCTGGTGAGAATCAGGCAAGGCGATGAATGGAAAACTGCATTTAATACGCCCGAGGGTCATTTTGAGTATCTAGTGATGCCGTTCGGACTTGCCAATGCTCCATCAGTGTTTCAATCCTTTATGCATGACATCTTCCGTGAGTACCTGGATAAATTCCTGATTGTGTACTTGGATGACATTTTGATCATCTCGGATGATTGGGAGTCTCATGTGAAGCAGGTCAGAACGGTTTTTCAGGTCCTGCGTGCTAATTCTTTGTTTGTGAAGGGATCAAAGTGTCTCTTTGGTGTGCAGAAGGTTTCATTTTTGGGGTTCATCTTTTCCCCTTCTACTATCGAGATGGATCCGGTTAAGGTCCAAGCCATCCATGATTGGACTCAGCCGACATCTCTGAAAAGTCTGCAAAAGTTCCTGGGCTTTGCTAATTTTTATCGTCGCTTCATCTGCAATTTTTCTAGTATTGCCAAACCATTGACCGATTTGACCAAGAAGGGTGCTGATTTGGTCAATTGGTCTTCTGCTGCTGTGGAAGCTTTTCAAGAGTTGAAGCGTCGTTTTTCTTCTGCCCCTGTGTTGTGTCAATCAGATGTTTCTCTTCCGTTCCAGGTCGAGGTTGATGCTTCTGAGATTGGAGCAGGGGCTGTTTTGTCACAGAGAGGTTCTGATTGCTCGGTGATGAAACCATGCGCTTTCTTTTCCAGGAAGTTTTTCGCCTGCTGAGCGAAATTATGATGTGGGCAACCGAGAGTTGCTGGCCATGAAGTGGGCATTCAAGGAGTGGCGTCATTGGCTTGAAGGAGCTAAGCATCGCGTGGTGGTATTGACTGATCATAAGAACTTGACTTATCTCGAGTCTGCCAAGCGCTTGAATCCTAGACAAGCTCGTTGGTCGTTGTTTTTTGCCCGTTTTGACTTTGTGATTTCGTACCTTCCGGGCTCTAAAAATGTGAAGGCGGATGCTCTGTCTAGGAGTTTTGTGCCTGACTCTCCGGGTTTATCTGAGCCGGCGGGTATCCTCAAGGAAGGAGTAATTGTGTCTGCCATCTCCCCTGATTTGCGGCGGGTGCTGCAAAAATTTCAGGCTAATAAACCTGATCGTTGCCCAGCGGAGAAACTGTTTGTCCCTGATAGGTGGACGAATAGAGTTATCTCTGAACTTCATTGTTCGGTGTTGGCTGGTCATCCTGGAATCTTTGGTACCAGAGAGTTAGTGGCTAGATCCTTTTGGTGGCCGTCTCTGTCGCGGGATGTGCGTACTTTTGTGCAGTCCTGTGGGATTTGTGCTCGGGCTAAGCCCTGCTGTTCTCGTGCCAGTGGGTTGCTTTTGCCCTTGCCGTTCCCGAAGAGGCCTTGGACACATATCTCTATGGATTTTATTTCTGACCTTCCCGTTTCTCAAAAGATGTCAGTCATTTGGGTGGTCTGTGATCGCTTTTCTAAGATGGTCCATCTGGTACCCTTGTCTAAATTGCCTTCCTCCTCTGATTTGGTGCCTTTGGTCTTCCAGCATGTGGTTCGTTTGCATGGCATTCCAGAGAATATCGTTTCTGACAGAGGTTCCCAGTTTGTTTCGAGGTTTTGGCGAGCCTTTTGTGGTAGGATGGGCATTGACTTGTCTTTTTCCTCGGCTTTCCATCCTCAGACTAATGGCCAGACCGAACGAACCAATCAGACCTTGGAAACATATCTGAGATGCTTTGTTTCTGCTGATCAGGATGACTGGGTGTCCTTTTTGCCTTTGGCTGAGTTCGCCCTTAATAATCGGGCCAGCTCGGCTACCTTGGTTTCGCCGTTTTTCTGCAATTCTGGGTTCCATCCTCGTTTCTCTTCAGGACAGGTTGAGTCTTCGGACTGTCCTGGTGTGGATACTGTGGTGGACAGGTTGCGGCAGATTTGGACTCGGGTAGTGGACAATTTGACCTTGTCCCAGGAGAAGGTTCAACTTTTCGCTAATCGCAGACGCCGTGTGGGTCCCCGACTTCGTGTTGGGGATCTGGTTTGGTTATCTTCTCGTCATATTCCTATGAAGGTTTCCTCTCCTAAATTTAAACCTCGTTTTATTGGTCCGTATAGGATTTCTGAGGTTCTTAATCCTGTGTCTTTTCGTCTGACCCTCCCAGATTCTTTTTCCATACATAACGTATTCCATAGGTCATTGTTGCGGAGATACGTGGCACCTATGGTTCCATCTGTTGAGCCTCCTGCCCCGGTTTTGGTGGAGGGGGAATTGGAGTATATTGTGGAGAAGATTTTGGATTCTCGTGTTTCAAGACGGAAACTCCAGTATCTGGTTAAATGGAAGGGTTATGCTCAGGAAGATAATTCCTGGGTTTTTGCCTCTGATGTCCATGCTCCCGATCTTGTTCGTGCCTTTCATGTGGCTCATCCTGGTCGGCCTGGGGGCTCTGGTGAGGGTTCTGTGACCCCTCCTCAAGGGGGGGTACTGTTGTGAATTCTGTGGCAGAGTTCACTCCTGTGGTCACAAGTGGTACTTCGGCTGATTCTCTCTGGGAGCTTCCGTTTGTGGAGGAAAGTGGTACTGCAGCTTCTGAGTTTCCTCCCTCAGGTGATCTGGTGAGGTCGTTAGCTGCTTCTCTACTTAACTCCACCTAATGCTTTGATCCATGCTTCCTGCCAATGTTCCAGTGTTGGACTAGTGTTTCTCTGGATCATTCCTGTGGCCTGCTGCTCTGCATAGCTAAGTGCTTCTTTGCTATTTGTTGCTATTTTTTCTGTCCAGCTTGTCTATTTGTTTTGCTGGAAGCTCTGGGACGCAAAGGGTGTACCTCCGTGCCGTTAGTTCGGTACGGAGGGTCTTTTTGCCCCCTTTGCGTGGTTTTCTTTAGGGTTTTGTGTAGACCGCAAAGTTATCTTTCCTATCCTCGTTCTGTCTAGAATATCGGGCCTCACTTTGCTGAATCTATTTCATCCCTACATCCCTTTTCATCTTACTCAGTCATTATATGTGGGGGGCTGCCTTTTCCTTTGGGGTATTTCTCTGAGGCAAGGTAGGCTTATTTTTCTATCTTCAGGCTAGTTAGTTTCTCAGGCTGTGCCGAGTTGCATAGGGAGCGTTAGGCGCAATCCACAGCTGCCTCTAGTTGTGTTTGGAGAGGATCAGGAATTGCGGTCTACAGAGTTCCCACGTCTCAGAGCTCGTTCTATTACTTTGGGTTATTGTCAGATCACTGTATGTGCTCTGATGGCTATGTACATTGTGTTACTGAATTGCCTATCATAACAGGGCTCCGCTCGGAGGACAACGCCACAGTGTGCACAGCTCTGTGCTCGCTGTTGTGAATTCTGTTGTCAAGCTCCCTCCTGTGGTCATGAATGGTACTTCGGCTGGTTCTGTCCATGGGCTTCCTCTGGTGGTTGTGAGTGGAGCTGCTGCTTCTGAGTTTCCTTCCACAGGTGACGAGGTTAATTCGTTAGTTGGCTGCTCTATTTAACTCCACTTAGATCATTGCTCCATGCCACCTGTCAATGTTCCAGTATTGGTCTTGTTCTCTCCTGGATCGTTCTTGTGACCTGTCTTCCCAGCAGAAGCTAAGTTCCTGCTTGCTTTTCTCTGGTTTGCTATTTTTCTGTCCAGCTTGCTATTTTGATTTTGTCTTGCTTGCTGGAAGCTCTGGGACGCAGAGGGAGCGCCTCCGCACCGTGAGTCGGTGCGGAGGGTCTTTTTGCGCCCTCTGCGTGGTCTTTTTGTAGTTTTTTGTGCTGACCGCAAAGCTACCTTTCCTATCCGCAGTCTGTTCAGTAAGTCGGGCCTCACTTTGCTAAATCTATTTCATCTCTGTGTTTGTAATTTTCATCTTTACTCAGTCATTATATGTGGGGGGCTGCCTTTTCCTTTGGGGAATTTAATTGAGGCAAGGTAGACTTTATTTTTCTATCTCTAGGGCTAGCTAGTTTCTTAGGCTGTGTCGAGTTGCATAGGGAGCGTTAGGAGCAATCCACGGCTATTTCTAGTGTGTGTGATAGGATTAGGGATTGCGGTCAGCAGAGTTCCCACATGTCAGAGCTCGTCCTATATTATTAGTAACTATCAGGTCATTCCGTGTGCTCTTAACCACCAGGTCGATTATTGTCCTTACCACCAGGTCATAACAGTACAGGTGGCCCAAAGTATTAAGAGAAGTGCTGAGACCATTTTTTTTTCTTTGCAGTGTGTTTTGTCTCTCTTTTCCCCTTTACCTCTGGGTGGTTCAGGATACAGGTGTAGATATGGACATTCAAGGTCTGTCCTCTTGTATGGATAATCTCACTGCAAGGGTACAAAACATTCAAGATTTTGTGGTTCAGAATTCGATGTTAGAGCCTAGGATTCCAATTCCTGATTTGTTTTTTGGGGATAGATCTAAGTTCTTGAATTTCAAAAATAATTGTAAATTGTTTCTTGCTTTGAAACCTCGCTCCTCAGGTGACCCTGTTCAACAAGTGAAAATCATTATTTCTTTATTACGTGGCGACCCTCAAGACTGGGCATTTTCCCTTGCGCCAGGAGATCCGGCATTGCGTGATGTTGATGTGTTTTTTCTGGCGCTCGGATTGCTTTATGATGAACCTAATTCAATGGATCAGGCAGAGAAAATCTTGCTGGCTCTGTGTCAGGGTCAGAATGAGGTACAGATGTATTGCCAGAAGTTTAGGAAGTGGTCTGTACTCACTCAGTGGAATGAATGTGCCCTGGCAGCAATTTTCAGAAAGGGTCTCTCTGAAGCCCTTAAGGATGTCATGGTGGGATTTCCCATGCCTGCTGGTCTGAATGAGTCTGTCTTTGGCCATTCAGATCGATCGACGCTTGCGTGAGCTTAAAGCTGTGCACCATTTGGCGGTATTATCTGAGCATAGACCTGAGCCTATGCAAAGTGATAGGACTTTGACCAGAGCTGAACGGCAAGAACACAGACGTCGGAATGGGCTGTGTTTTTACTGTGGTGATTCCACTCATGCTATCTCCGATTGTCCTAAGCGCACTAAGCGTTTCGCTAGGTCTGCCACCATTGGTACGGTACAGTCGAAATTTCTTTTGTCCATTACTCTGATTTGCTCTTTGTCATCCTATTCTGTTATGGCATTTGTGGATTCAGGCGCTGCCCTGAATTTGATGGACTTGGAGTGTGCTAGGCGCTGTGGTTTTTTCTTGGAGCCCTTGCAGTATCCTATTCCATTGAGAGGAATTGATGCTACGCCTTTGGCCAAGAATAAGCCTCAGTACTGGACCCAATTGACCATGTGCATGGCTCCTGCACATCAGGAGGATATTCGCTTTTTGGTGTTGCATAATCTGCATGATGTGGTCGTTTTGGGGTTGCCATGGCTACAGGTCCATAATCCAGTATTGGATTGGAAATCTATGTCTGTGTCCAGCTGGGGTTGTCAGGGGGTACATGGTGATGTTCCATTTTTGTCTATTTCGTCATCCACCCCTTCTGAAGTCCCGGAGTTTTTGTCGGATTACCGGGATGTATTTGATGAGCCCAAGTCCAGTGCCCTACCTCCTCATAGGGATTGCGATTGTGCTATCAATTTGATTCCTGGTAGTAAGTTTCCTAAGGGCCGACTGTTCAATTTATCTGTGCCAGAGCACGCCGCTATGCGGAGTTATGTAAAGGAATCCTTGGAGAAGGGTCATATTCGCCCGTCGTCGTCACCATTGGGAGCAGGGTTCTTTTTTGTGGCCAAGAAGGATGGTTCTTTGAGACCTTGTATTGATTACCGCCTTCTTAATAAGATCACAGTCAAATTTCAGTACCCTTTGCCGCTGCTGTCGGATTTATTTGCTCGGATTAAGGGGGCTAGTTGGTTCACCAAGATAGATCTTCGTGGTGCGTATAATCTTGTGCGTATTAAACAGGGCGATGAATGGAAAACAGCATTTAATACGCCCGAGGGCCATTTTGAGTACCTGGTTATGCAATTCGGGCTTTCCAATGCTCCATCAGTATTTCAGTCCTTTATGCATGACATCTTCCGAGAGTACCTGGATAAATTCCTGATTGTATATTTGGATGATATTTTGCTCTTCTCGGATGATTGGGAGTCTCACGTGAAGCAGGTCAGAATGGTGTTCCAGGTCCTTCGTGCGAATTCTTTGTTTGTGAAGGGGTCAAAGTGTCTCTTTGGTGTGCAGAAGGTTTCATTTTTGGGTTTCATTTTTTTCCCCTTCTACTATCGAGATGGACCCTGTTAAAGTCCAGGCCATTTATGATTGGACTCAGCCGACATCTATGAAGAGTCTGCAAAAGTTCCTGGGCTTTGCTAATTTTTATCGTCGCTTCATCAGTAATTTTTCTAGCATTGCTAAACCGTTGACTGATTTGACCAAGAAGGGTGCTGATGTGGTCAATTGGTCTTCTGCGGCTGTGGAGGCTTTTCAGGAGTTGAAGCGTCGTTTTTCTTCTGCCCCTGTGTTGTGCCAGCCAGATGTTTTGCTTCCGTTTCAGGTCGAGGTTGATGCTTCTGAGATTGGAGCAGGGGCTGTTTTGTCGCAAAGAAGTTCTGATGGATCGGTGATGAAACCATGTGCCTTCTTTTCTAGAAAGTTTTCGCCTGCTGAGCGTAATTATGATGTTGGCAATAGAGAGTTGTTGGCCATGAAGTGGGCATTCGAGGAGTGGCGTCATTGGCTTGAAGGAGCCAAGCATCGCGTGGTGGTCTTGACGGATCACAAGAATTTGACTTATCTCGAGTCTGTCAAACGGTTGAATCTTAGACAGGCTCGTTGGTCGCTATTTTTCTCCAGTTTTGATTTTGTGGTTTCGTACCTTCCAGGCTCTAAGAATGTGAAGGCTGATGCCCTGTCAAGGAGTTTTGTGCCCGACTCTCCGGGTGTTCCTGAGCCGGCGGGTATTCTCAAAGAGGGGGTAATTTTGTCTGCCATCTCCCCTGATTTGCGGCGGGTGCTGCAAAAATTTCAGGCTGATAGACCTGACCGTTGCCCAGCAGAGAAACCGTTTGTCCCTGATAAATGGACTAGCAGAGTTATCTCTGAGGTTCATTGTTCGGTGTTGGCTGGTCATTCTGGAATCTTTGGTACCAGAGATTTGGTGGCTAGATCCTTTTGGTGGCCGTCTTTGTCGCGGGATGTGCGTTCTTTTGTGCAGTCCTGTGGGATTTGTGCTCGGGCTAAACCCTGCTGTTCTCGTGCCAGTGGGTTGCTTTTGCCCTTGCCGATCCCGAAGAGGCCCTGGACGCATATCTTTATGGATTTTATTTCGGATCTCCCTGTCTCTCAAAAGATGTCGGTCATTTGGGTGGTTTGTGATCGCTTCTCTAAGATGGTCCATTTGGTACCCTTGTCTAAACTGCCTTCCTCCTCTGATTTGGTGCCATTGTTTTTCCAGCATGTGGTTCGTTTACATGGCATTCCGGAGAACATCGTTTCGGACAGAGGTTCCCAGTTTGTTTCGAGGTTTTGGCGAGCCTTTTGTGCTAGGATGGGCATTGATTTGTCTTTTTCCTCGGCTTTCCATCCTCAGACAAATGGCCAAACCGAACGAACTAATCAGACTTTGGAAACATATCTGAGATGCTTTGTTTCTGCTGATCAGGATGATTGGGTGTCCTTTTTGCCTTTGGCTGAGTTCGCCCTTAATAATCGGGCCAGCTCGGCTACTTTGGTTTCGTTTTTCTGCAATTCTGGTTTCCATCCTCGTTTCTCTTCAGGGCAGGTTGAGTCTTCAGACTGTCCTGGTGTAGATACTGTGGTGGATAGGTTGCAGCAGATTTGGACTCATGTGGTGGACAATTTGACATTGTCCCAGGAGAAGGCTCAACGTTTCGCTAACCGCCGGCGCTGTGTGGGTCCCCGACTTCGTGTTGGGGATTTGGTTTGGTTGTCGTCTCGTTATGTTCCTATGAAGGTTTCCTCTCCTAAGTTTAAGCCTCGTTTCATTGGTCCGTATAAGATTTCTGAGGTTCTCAATCCTGTGTCATTTCGTTTGACCCTTCCAGCTTCTTTTGCCATCCATAATGTATTCCATAGGTCATTGTTGCGGAGATACGTGGCGCCTGTGGTTCCATCCGTTGATCCTCCTGCCCCGGTATTGGTTGAGGGGGAGTTGGAGTATGTGGTGGAGAAGATTTTGGTTTCTCGTATTTCGAGACGGAAACTCCAGTACCTGGTCAAGTGGAAGGGTTATGGTCAGGAAGATAATTCCTGGGTCTTTGCCTCCGATGTTCATGCTGCCGATCTGGTTCGTGCCTTTCATTTGGCTCGTCCTGGTTGGCCTGGGGGCTCTGGTGAGGGTTCGGTGACCCCTCCTCAAGGGGGGGGGGGTACTGTTGTGAATTCTGTTGTCAAGCTCCTTCCTGTGGTCATGAATGGTACTTCGGCTGGTTCTGTCCATGGGCTTCCTCTGGTGGTTGTGAGTGGAGCTGCTGCTTCTGAGTTTCCTTCCACAGGTGATGAGGTTAATTCGTTAGCTGGCTGCTCTATTTAACTCCACTTAGATCTTTGCTCCATGCCACCTGTCAATGTTCCAGTATTGGTCTTGTTCTCTCCTGGATCGTTCTTGTGACCTGTCTTCCCAGCAGAAGCTAAGTTCCTGCTTGCTTTTCTCTGGTTTGCTATTTTTCTGTCCAGCTTGCTATTTTGATTTTGTCTTGCTTGCTGGAAGCTCTGGGACGCAGAGGGAGCGCCTCCGCACCGTGAGTCGGTGCGGAGAGTCTTTTTGCGCCCTCTGCATGGTCTTTTTGTAGTTTTTTGTGCTGACCGCAAAGCTACCTTTCCTATCCTCTGTCTGTTCAGTAAGTCGGGCCTCACTTTGCTAAATCTATTTCATCTCTGTGTTTGTAATTTTCATCTTTACTCAGTCATTATATGTGGGGGGCTGCCTTTTCCTTTGGGGAATTTAATTGAGGCAAGGTAGACTTTATTTTTCTATCTCTAGGGCTAGCTAGTTTCTTAGGCTGTGTCGAGTTGCATAGGGAGCGTTAGGAGCAATCCACGGCTATTTCTAGTGTGTGTGATAGGATTAGGGATTGCGGTCAGCAGAGTTCCCACGTCTCAGAGCTCATCCTATATTATTAGTAACTATCAGGTCATTCCATGTGCTCTTAACCACCAGGTCCATTATTTTCCTTACCACCAGGTCATAACAGCTCGCGCAAGCGCCGATCAATCTGAATGGCCAGAGACATAGAATCACTCAAACCAGCAGGCGTGGGGAACCCCACCATAACATCTTTAACGGATTCAGAAAGACCCTTTCTGAAAATTGCCACCAAGGCATCCTCATTCCATTTAGTCAGTACAGACCATTTTCTAAATTTCTGGCAATACGATTCTGCCGCTTCTTGACCCTGACACAGGGCCAACAAGATCTTCTCAGCTTGATCACAGAATTAGGCTCATCATACAATAACCCCAATGCTTGAAAGAAAGAATCAACATTAAGCAAAGCAGGATTGCCAGTTTCCAGGGAAAATGCCCAATCCTGTGGGTCATTACGCAGCAAGGATATGATGATTTTAACCTGCTGAATGGGATCACCAGAGGATCGGGTCTCAATGCAAAAAACAGTTTACAGTTATTTTTGAAACTCAAAAATTTGGATCTATCACCAAAGAATAAATCAGGAGTGGGAATCTTAGGTTCTAAGGCAGGAGTCTGAACAATATAATCTGAAATACCCTGTACCCTAGCAGCAAGCTGATCCACACGAGAAACTAACTCCTGAACATCCATGTTATTACTAGGCTCCGCAGCCACCCAGAGATTAAGAGGGAGGAAAAGACAAAACAGGCTAAGGAAAAAAAAAATGGCTCAAAACCTTTCCTCCCTTCTTCTGAGATGCAATTAACTCATTGTTGGCCAGTTGTACTGTTATGATCTGGTGGCCTATGAGCAGCATGAGACGTACTCTGGAGAAGGTGGTACCTGTACTGACCGCAAACCCTGAACTAGCAGCGCAACTAGAAGTAGCCGTGGGGGGTGCCTAACACTCCCTAGACCCCTCGACACAGCCTAAGAACTAACTACCCCTAAAGACAGAAACGGGAAAACTATCTTGCCTCAGAGAAAATTCCCAAAGGATAGACAGCCCCCCACAAATATTGACTGTGAGAGGAGAGGGAAATAACATACGCAGACATGAAATCAGGATTTAGCATAGGAGGCCATACTAGCTAAAAAGAAAGAAAAGGACAGAGTACTATGTGGTCAGTATTAAAACACTAGAAAATATTCACCACAGAAAATACAAATCACCACATCTGACTAAAGACATGGAGGGTATATCTGCATCTCCAGAGACATAGCTTGGCTGCAAAAAATCCTTCACAGACAAAGCTGGACAAGACAAAACATGAAAATGCACTGAACTATAAGGCCCACAGCATGTGGACAGCAAAAACAAAGCCAGGACTTATCTTTGTTGAAAAACACAGCAAACAGGAGAGACCAGAAAGAGATGTGAATCCTCCAAAAACAATGGACAACTGGCACTGACTAAAGGATCAAGCAGGACTAAATAGCTGAGTCCAAATTGCAAAAAGTGAACACACCTGATAAATGCTGCGATCCAAAGACAGCAGCACTACCACTCATAACCACCGGAGGGAGCCCAAGAGCAGAATTCACAACACTTCCCAGCATAATAACACCAGCTCACAGCTGTCTGTTTGCCCTTGGCTGGTTATTTAAAATACGGTGGACCCCACATAGGTTTTTTCATTTATTTACTTTACACTGTCCCTAACTTGAGCAACGTCATCCCTTGTGATCTAGCAGTTCTACAGGCCTGGTCACGGGAGGCGCTGGCCAATCACAGCCACGCCAATGCTTGGCATGGCAGTGATTGCACCGGATGTACCCACAGCTTAAAAGCTTGTTGGTTGGCTGTACTGCAGTCTTTCAACAAGCTTTATTAAGCATCAAAACTCCAAAAAGTAACAGGGACTTCCTGGAGAAGTTTGGAGTTAAGCACTGGACACTAGATGTCCGGAACTAACCTAAAACTTTACAGTTCGGTTTTGCTCATCCCTTCTTATTTTCTAATAGGGTCCATTGAAAGCTGTTGTCCGTGAAGTACAGCCCTGAAGCCTTAAACAAAGCAGGTCACATGTTAACAAAATTGTACTTGTAGTTGTTTAGGTGGAATTAATGAGACATTTGAAAGCATCATAAGTGGAATTTATCAATGTGATAATCCAGTCGGAGACGGTTATATTCTTTACTTTCCATTCAGAGATCTGGCTGTGCATCTGGTACAGCCTTGGATACCACCTTCAGCTAATGTCAGTATAGAAAAGTAGATCCCACTCTGCTGGTTGCAAATATTTCGTACCTATAAGTCACGCACTCTTGCATGAGATTTTCTTCTCGAGGAATTTTACACAGAAAATAACTTTCAGATGGACTTACTCTTTAATGAGTCAAGAAACATGTACAATGGCTTCCTTTTATATAAATGTTCTATGGCTTCCTGAAATCGTTTTCACTGCACCCCCTTCTGTGTCTGCCACACTTTTATACATAACTCTCTGCTGGCTTTCTAATCATTTCAAATACAATAAAATGTTCTTTCTCCATTAAAGTCCAGTGCTTTATTTCATGCTGTTACAGCTCTGTCCATCTCTACTTTTATTTGGATTTTTATACAATGCACATCATCACAAGTTCACAACCTTTATGTCATGAACTATATTGCGTAATAAACTCTTCATAATACTGGATGGTGCATGCAAAAAGAATTCTGATTAAGAAGTGTTTCGGTTAGACCAAAGACCAGGAGAAAGCCGAGAGCTCTGAATATTAAAAGGGTTGTCCATAACTTTAACATTCATGGCCTATCCTTAGGATAGGTTATCAATGTCTGATCATTGGGGGTGTGACACCCAGCACCCTCATCGATCAGCTGTTCCCATTTCCGGTGGTGGCCAAAACTGCTCAAATCCAAAGGTGCACAGCACAGCTCCGTCGACTGTACAGTAGCTTCGGTAGTGCACATCTGCCACCTATTCATATCAATTTAGGTGGACAAACTCCGGCCGCCACTGACACCAGGAAGAGCTAATCTGCAGGGATGACGAGTGTCACAACCCCACCAATCTGACAACGCCTTTAACACAGGTATGCACAGAGTGCCTGGTAGGGGCAGGTTCTTTATTAAAGGGGTTGCACCATCTGGAACATTGTATACTCATAAGGACCCACAATGGGACCTACATCTGTGTAAAAATTGGGGGCCCAGTGCCCTCTCCGAAATGGAGAGGGGAGACCTGCATCTACTGGACATTATTTTGAGGCACCATTGCTTACAGCTCTGCACTATGCATTTCTTCTGTTACTCCATTGTCCTATTGAAAAGAGTATTGGTAAAATTGAACTGTTAATGCCTAGGCTATACAAAGACAAAAGGTTTATGGCACCAAAATCATTAATCACCTGTTAAGTTCCTTGTAGTACTAGTTAATAAAGTTTGTTTACATTGACTGACGTAGTGATGCAGGAAAAATCATTGTTCTTAAAGGGGTTGTCCTCATTCAGAAAAGTTTTTCCTATAAGTTCTGTTAGCAGTAAAAGAAACAAACTAAGCATTACTTACCCTGAGCTCGGTTGTCTTCAGCCCTGTTGACCTGACAACAACAGACTTTGGTAGCAGTGGTGCAGGACTCAGCCTTGGACCTGGACATTTTTTATTTAACAGAACTTACAGGAAAATCTTTTCTGAAAGGGGTTAACCCTTTTAAAGGAGTTTCTCTTACTTTGAAAGTTAATTAGTTCAGGATGGTGTAATAAATTCAAAAAATTCTACTCTGCTTTTAGACCGCTGCTGCTCATCTGCAATCGGTACTGCATTCCTCGCAGCTCTCCTGGCATCATCATCTGGTTAGGAGTGTCATGTAACCACTGCAGCCAATCAGCAACCTCTATAAGTTACCCTTTTCCTTGTAGCTTGTGATTTGGGTCTTTTTCTCTTAGGTTAATGGAGCGCCCCCAAACGCAGGGCCGCGGGTTACTCGGTACCGGTCCTCTGCTGGGTCAGTTCTGGGGATGTCACGGTGGCTGGACCCGGTCCGTGACCCTGCTAAAGGGCGCCCAATGAAAGGTGATACGAGTCTGTCAAGGGTTTGTGATGCCACCTGTGGTGTTCGGTCAGGGTGACCGATGCTGCTTGGGGTCCACTGGGGTGATGTGATGGCAGCTAGATGGTATACCTTTCCACAGGTGAAGTATGTCCCCAGGGCTTCCCAGTAAGGTGGATGGTGATGGTGTGAGGTGCAGACAATAACGAGGACACAGGGTTGCAGTCTCTTTACCTCTTTACTGAAGACTTCAGGATCCGCAATCCAGAGCACAGTTAACAGGGCTGTCTGAGACTGGCCGGTCCGAAGGCACATCCAGAGTTCCCTTTGCAGGTACAAATCGTTGCCTACCACTAGCGCCTGTGTGTTGTAGTGCTTCCCTGCTGAGCATTCGGGATAGTCCTCACAACTTCTATTCTCGTTCGTTCTAATTCGTTCCAGTTCTTTCTAGTTCTCCGTCCCCCAGTATGTTATGGCAAGGATGCACCCGTTTGACGGGTAGGCTCGGAACTCTTCCGGGACCCTAGATATGCCCCTCTCCTGTTGTGAATTCCGCTCTTGGGCTCCCTCCGGTGGTTGTAAGTGCCACTTTTGTGAGTTCTGCTCTTGGGCTCCCTCTTGTGGTTTCAAGTGGTATGGCTGCTCCTTGGAGTTAGCTGTCGATCAGCTGCCTCCACTTATCGTCTCTTCTGCTTGGCTATTTAAGCCTGGCTCTTTCTTCAGCCAGTGCCACTTGTAAATGGTTCCTGGTTGGATTCACATCTCTTTGGATTTCCCTGTTATCCTGACCAGTTCAGCAAAGCTAAGTTTTTTGCTTGCGCTTTTCTGTTCACAGTTTGTGGACTTATCCGTTCAGTGCTTTCTATGTTTGTCCAGCGTTATCAGTATGAATTAATTCTGTCTTGCTGGAAGCTCTGGGAAGAAGATTTACCCTCCACACCTTTAGTCAGGTGTGGAGATTTTTTTGTAAACTCTGTGTGGATTTTTGTAGTGTTTTATACTGACCGCACAGTATTCCATCCTGTCCTATCTATCAAGCTAGACTGGCCTCCTGTGCTCATCCTGGTTTCATTCTGTGTATGTCTTTTCCCTCTCCACTCACAGTCATTATTTGTGAGGGGTTAATCTATCCTTTGGGGATTTTCTCTGAGGTAAGATAGTTTTCCTGCTTCTGTCTTTAGGGGTAGTTAGCTCTTAGGCTGTGACGAGATGCCTAGGGAGAGTTAGGAGCATTCCACGGCTACTTCTAGTGTTGTGTTGAGCTTAGGGACTACGGTCAGTACAGGTACCACTTCCTTCAGGGCTCGTTCCACGTTGCTCCTAGACCACCGCATCATAGCACTCTCCATGCGTTGCCCCCTATGTCTGCTCAGGTGATGTAAGGTAGACAGCCAACCTATAATTAACTGTCCTGCGGTATTTGAAGTAAAGCATAAAGTCAGTCACTTCCTCGGTGTTCCGGGCACCGGCTACGCACCTCAGTAGGATGTTGCCATTCTCCGGGCACGACTTACTGGCTCTCCTTTGTGCTTGATCTCATTTCTCACTGTCCACAATATCCTTCGCTTCATGTCTCTTTCTTAGGATACCGCCGCGGGAAGTGCAGGCGCGGTTCCGTAACGCTCTGTTCTTGTCGCTAGGTACCTGCCAGGTTCCCATGCCTTACAGGGACCCCCCTGAATCTTCTCCCTGCAACACCCCCCTGCCACGGGATGTTGCCTGAATCCAACCCAGTCAGCTTCTGACTAATTTCCTATCCAATCCCTAGTTTTACCAGTGTGAGGAGTGGCCTAATAAATAAAACCTTTTGCTCCCCCTAGTGGCTGGAGTGTGAAGTGTAATGTGTGTTGCTGATACCTGGTCAGAAGAACTCCTTTAGTGCCATCAGATGTACCATCACTCCCCTTAGTGGCAGAGCAACGTTACTGCAACGACCAGGTCTCTGGGGCGCTGCATTTATATTATTGCATTATTGCAGAATATGTTGGCGCTATATAAATAAAAATTATTATTAATTATTATTGCATTGTATCTGATTGTAATTGTCACTGTATTTTATTGCATAGTGCTGTGGATTGTTATAGCAACACTTAAATAAGCACTTACATCAATTTTTTTATCCTCTTAATATATTGCAATCGTCATATTATATAGCACTGTGTATTTACAATTGCTCATTTTGCCCTTCTGCCCAGCTATTATTGCAATTACACATGTTCTGTTATGCACATATTTATTTCCTTTGTGTCTATTGGAACAGCACAAAAATACAGAGAGAAATGGCAAATTCGACATTTCTCACAAAACCCCCAAAATGGGCAAAAAAATATTGTTGGCACCTTTCCAAAAATGTGAGAAAATGACTTTGCTTCAAGCGTGTGATGCTTGTTCAAACTCGCCTGTGGCAAGTAACAGGTGTGAGCAATATGAAAATCACAACTGAAACCAGAAAAAAGGGGAGAATTTGACTTAATGCAAAGATTATGTGTCTGTGTGCCGCACTAAGCATGGAGAACAGAATGTGTAGTTGCAATAATTTTCTGCAAGAAATACGTAATTTTCTGGAACAATTTTAAGGGTGCCAACAATTTCGACCATGACTGTTCTTATCACTTCCTCATTCTAACTGAGTCTGTTAAACCTCATTCACATGTCTATTGGTATTATAAATGAATCATTAAAGGGAAAATGACCAGTAATTCAAATTACTATTTTCTACAAAATGTATTTGTTTTAATTTTGTGAATGTTTTCAAACCACAATCTATTTAAAAAAAAAAAAAAAAAAGATTAGCCGTCTTTTAATTTTCACAATTGACGCTGTGGTTATTTTAGGCAAATACTTTCTATTCTTTACAGAAAACTATTCAGCAGTCTCATTATCACAGGCAAGATTACAATGACAAGTTACTTCTATACACTACTTATAACAAAGAATCCAACATTCACAGCAAGTGATATCACAGTTCCTCCTGCTAGGGTCTGAGTCAGTCTGTTGCAGCCATTATGCATGTGGTTTTCCTGCAAGAACAGAATATGAATTTAGAAAAGATTCAGTAACCAGTGTGAAACTTGCAAGATTTCTATTTTGCTTTTTTTACGGACAGCAGGCACTAGAAAAAAAAAAAATGTACGTTTAACCCCTTTCCTACCTAAAACATATCCATACATCCTGATGACCTGGGTCTTATTGACCTGGGACGTATTGATACTTCCCGGTGATTTTGCGCACACACGGGATGTGAGCGAGCGATTGCCACCAGGTGTCAGCTGATTCTGACAGCTGACACTCGGCACTAAGTGCCAGGAGCAGTCCTGCATTGCTATCGGCACTTTAACCCCCTAATTGCTGTGATTAAACTCGCAGCATTTCCAGAGCAGACAGAGGGATGACAGCCCCTTTGCCCTTGGATCTGAGACCCCGCGACATCACGCTGGGTCCTGATCATTGCCATGGTGACCCAATGTCTTCATGATGACATCGAGGTCACCAAAGCTAGGAAAGTTGCTAGATAATGCTCAGAGCACGATCAGCAACGTAACCTGTCAGTGCAGTGCTGACAGTTTACATAGCATAGGGATGCTGCTGCATCTTCATGCTGTATTAGCGATCAGCCTGCAAAAAAATGAAAGCTCCGTAGTGGGAGAAATTAAAATAGTTTAAAAAAGTTAAAAAGAAGTTAAGAAAAATTATAAACATATTTTAAAAAATCATAAAATACTACAAACAAATCTAAACATATTGTACAGATGAATACATATTTTTATGAAAAACAAAACAATAAAAGTACACATATTTGGTATTGCTGTGTCCGGTACGACCCAACTTATGAAATTGTCCAACTAGTTAACCCCTTTAGTGAACATCATATAAAAAAAATTAAAAATAAGGTAAAAAATAAGGCAAAAAACAATGCTTCATCATCATACCGCCGAACAAAAAGTGGAATATAACAAGATAAAAAAAACATGAATGTAAATAAAAATGGTACCTCTGAAAAAATCATCTTGTCCCACAAAAACAAGCCATAATAAAGCTCCATCAAAGGAAAAATATTTTTTATTGTGTAAAAGCGCAAAAACATTAAAAACAGCAGAACAAAGTGAAGGTTCTGGAGTTACCATCTCAGTCTCCTGACCTCAATATCATTGAGCCACTCTGGGGAGATCTTAAGCGCACAGTTCATACTAGAAAGCCCAGGAATTTACAGGAACTGGAGGCTTTTTGCCAAGAAGAGTGGGCGGCTTTGCCATCTGAGAAAATAAAGAACCTCATCCACAACTACCACAAAAGACTTCAAGATGTCATTGATGTCCAAAGGGTCAATACACGGAATCATTGTGATTTAAAAAGAGAAAACACAGTAGTTTGACAATAAAAGACTTCAGCCAACGACTAACCATGAGTGGAGAAAAAGTTTTCAAATTCATATTATCTGAAAATAGGCCAAGAAAGCAAAAATTCTGCCAGGGTATGTAAACTTTTGAGCACAATTGTAATTTCGATAATGGGGTCACTTGAGGGGAAATTTGTCACGGGTGTGTCAGGTGTGACAGACAGTAATCCTGGATCCAGCTGTAGAAGGTGTTTGCGTTTAGTTCAAGCACCTTCTTGATTTTTGCATCTCGGTTATGGAACGATATCTGTTGTGAATTCTGTGGCAGAGCTCCCTCCTGTGGTCACAAGTGGTACTTCGGCTGATTCTCTCTGTGAGCTTCCGTTGGTGGAGCAAAGTGGTACTGCGGCTTCTGAGTTTCCTTCCTCAGGTGATGTGGTGAAGTCGTTAGGTGCTGCTCTATTTAACTCCACCTAGTGCTTTGATCCTGGCCTCCAGACAATGTTCTAGTATTGAACCTGTTTCCTCCTGGATCGTTCCTGTGGCCTGCTGCTCTGCATAGCTAAGTTCCTCTTTGCTATTTGTTTGCTGTTTTTTTCTGTCCAGCTTGTCAATTTGTTTTTTTTCTGCTTGCTGGAAGCTCTGGGACGCAGAGGGTGTACCTCCGTGCCGTTAGTTCGGTACGGAGGGTCTTTTGCCCCCTTTGCGTGGTTTTTGTAGGGTTTTGTGTTGACCACAAAGTTACCTTTCCTATCCTCGCTCTGTTCAGAAAGTTGGGCCTCACTTTGCTAAATCTATTTCATCTCTACGTTTTGTCTTTTCATCTTAACTCAGTCATTATATGTGGGGGCTGCCTTTTCCTTTGGGGTATTTCTCTGAGGCAAGGTAGGCTTATTTTCTATCTTCAGGCTAGCTAGTTTCTCAGGCCGTGCCGAGTTGCATAGGGAGCGTTAGGCGCAATCCACGGCTGCCTTTAGTGTGGTTGGAGAGGATTAGGGATTGCGGTCAACAGAGTTCCCACGTCTCAGAGCTCGTTTTTGTTTTTTGGGTTATTGCCAGGTCACTGTATGTGCGCTGACCTCTGTCCATTGTGGTACTGAATTACCTATCATAACAGATATCCCTCTCCCTATAAGACCCAATAGTTACGTGTTATGACCTGGTGGTTAAGAGGCCACACTGAAATGACCTGGTGGCTAAAACGCAACATGGAACAAGCTCTGAGAAGGTGGTATCTCTACTGACCGCAGTCCCTAATCCTAACAACACAACTAGAAATAGCCGTGGGATGTTCCTGACACTCCCTAGACACCTCGTCACAGCCTAAGATATAACTACCCCTAAAGAAGGAAATAGAAAGCTATCTTGCCTCAGAGAAACCCCCAAAAGGAAAGATAGCCCCCCACAAATAATGACTGTGAAAGGAGAGGGAAATGACGAACACAGAAATGAAATTAGAATTCAGCAAAGGGGAGGCCAATACTAAACTAGATAGACAGAGAGCAAAGGATACTGTGCGGTCAGTATTAAAAACTACAAAATCCACGCAGAGTTTACAAAAATGAACTCCACACCGACTCACGGTGTGGAGGGGCAAATCTGCTTCCCAGAGCTTCCAGCTAGCCTAAATAAGACATAGTGACAAGCTGGCCAAAAGAGACAAAATGCAAAGCAATAGTGTCCAAACAAATGGACAAACAAACTAGCAAAACTTATCTTTTGCAGACAAGGACTGGCCATATGAGAAATCCAAGGGAAGAATCAAATCCAACCAAGAACATTGACAGCAGGCATGGACTAAAGCCCAGAGCAGGTTTAAATAACAAACCCAGGCAAGGCGATTAGTGAAGGCAGCTGCTACAGCTACCTAACGGAGCAGCAGTTCCACTCGAAACCACCAGAGGGAGCCCAAGGGCAAAACAACATTTTAGTGGTAAAATTGTAATTTATTCTTTCTTCACTGCTTTTAAAAATTCTGTGAGGTATAGGTGGTGTCAATATGATCACTGCACCCCTAGATGAATTCATTGGGGAGTGTAGTTTGTAAAATGAGTTCACATATGCGGGGGTTCTGTTGTTCTTGCACATCAGGGGCTCTGCCAATGTGACATGGCACCCTCAAACCAATCCAGCAAAATCTGAACTCCAATATGGTGCCTCTTCCCTTATGAATTTTGCACTGTGCCTCAAAAGTATTCCCCCGCATATGGGGTATCGGCGTACTCAGGAGAAATTTCACAACAGATTGTATGGTGCAATTTCTCCTGTCACCCTTGTGGAAAAAAAAAATTCGGGCTAAATTAACATTTTTGTGGGAAAAATGTTATTTTTTTAATTTTCATGGTTCAACATTATAAACTTCTGTGAAGCACCTGGGGGTTCAAGGTGCTCACCACACATCTAAATACATTCATTGAGGGGTCTAGTTTCCAAAATGGGATCACTTGTGGGGGGTTTCCACTGTTTAGGCACATCAGGGGCTCTCCAAACGGGACATGGTGTCCGCTAATGATTCCCGGATATTTTACATTGAAAAAGTCATATGACACTCCTCCCCTTCCGAGGCCTGCTGTGAGCTCAAACAGTAGTTTTGGGGGCATAGAATGATGTGCTCTCCTGCGAACACATTGTTAATGCCACTGTTAGAGTTTGACAGTGGATTTTAACAGGCTAACAATTTCGGTTCACAATTGATAGAGGTGGGTCCTGGCTGTAGTCCACATTGATTACCTGCCAAGTATGGGGCGAGCTCACCCCGTGTGCCCGCTCCATATACCAGCTTTCAACTTATGCTGTACACGTACACTAGGTATTCTGGAGGGTTTAACTATCATGCACAAATAATGTATTGGTCTTCCCATATGAACAAAATGGACATTTTGGGCCCCTTGGGTTCCAGAATGCAACTGAGACCCTTGCACCTACTTTAGGTACACCCTTGTGTGTATGTGGCCAATCAAAGGTCTTGCTCAACTGCATGACATGTCAAGTCAAATAAGGGTGTAAAGCAGAGTATTTGTGAATGGCCTCCAAATGTCAAAATACAATCCATGTTATAAAATAAATGGTTTGCAAAAAAAATCTCTGCATTAGCAACAATGCAAATATTATCATTCTATAAGTGTATCTTTACACTAAGCCGATAACTCCTCATGACATGAACCGTATACAGTATTAGCTCTGGTGCCGTATATTTATAGAAAACATTTATATCTATTATTATTATTATAGTTTATTACATCTAAAATGAAAATAGTAATAAATAAACGCTGTTTTATTACACATGCAGAAGTCGATAGGTGGCAACCATTGCTTTTCACAATCAGTAAGTACTAGTGGGTGCCTGCAAACCTCAACAGCAAAACAATGCAGCAAGAAAAGATCCCAACGAGACAGGGGTACACCCACACATTCTTCACTAAGCCTCAACGCCTCATATAAGATCTGCTAGTGAGACCGGAGGAAATGAGACAGCGCGGTATTGACGGAAAATCTACTTTTACTAACAGTCTGCACTTTATAAATCAAATAATGCATGCACAAATTATTTTAATAGGATGACTTTAGTCTAGACTGCCAAACCTTTTGTAATGTAACAGGCATGAACATTAAACTTTGTTCAAAGTCCAAAAGAAGAAAACATTTCTTCAGAAAATGTGGTATACCAGTTTACAAGCTAAACTAAGACAAAAGCCCAACTAAACTTCTCTGGAAAACCCTTTGCCAATAGTTTGTAGGGCCTAAATGTTTTTATAGGACCTTGGTTTCAGTGAGTGTGAAAGACATCTTATAAAGGATAATAAAGGATAAGCAGGTTATTGTACGTACAAGGCTTATGGAATTACATAGTCTTTGTAATAAGAATCTGCTTAGAGAGTTGTCATTGGTCTGAATGGCTATTTATAGCATGGTAATGACAGAGGCATTCAAATGGTTTTTCTTGTAAAAAAATTGTGTTCCAGAATATTACATTAAACATCTTCTATGGGATACATTGTTACTATTACCCACATCATACTCATGTGGTATCTGAGAGTATAAAGATTCAGGCACACAGGAAATACAGGACTATTTTGACTTAAAGGCATGTATGGAGTTAACCATGCTACTTGAGTAGCCTCTGTACACTGTGGTACATTATCCAGCAAACATCATATGTATGGACATATGTTGATCCAAAAGCAATGCTTCCAAAGAACAATACTTCTGTACAGTCTGATTGAACGTTCCACTCCAAACATCATGGGACACTAACCACAGATCTTCTGAGTATGCTGGCTACGGCATAGCCTACTTCATGTAATCCCACACAGACTCTGTTGGACTCTGTTCTTTTTGTTCAAGATAGTTCTTGAGAATATTGGGATGTTTGAAATCTTTGTCCTGCTGCACAATACATTTTGAGTCAATAAGACACCTCTGTGATGATATTCCGCGATGCAGTTAATCCTAAACAAATTCCCTTTTTCATTTACAGAAATACAGCCTAAAGCTTAAAAGGAGCCTCAATCATGCTTCACTTTTGCCTGTTATTTATTATTGTAGCTTGTGTTACAGTCAAATGTTTAACCCTTTAAACCCTGGAGCTTTTTTCGATTTTGCGTTTTCGTTTTTTGCTCCCCCTTCTTCCCAGAGCTATGGCTTCTTTTTATTTTCCGTCAATATGGTCATTTGAGGATTTGTTTTTTGCGTGGCGAGTTGTACTTTTGAACAACACCATTGCTTTTACCGTGTCATGTACTAGAATATGGGAAAAAATTCCAAGTGCGGTGAAATTGCTAAAATGTGCAATCCCATACTGTTTTTTTTTTTGTCTTTTTTACTAACTGCAAAACTGACCTGCCATTATAATTCGTCAGGTAATTATGAGATCATAGATACCAAACATGTCTAGATTCTTTTTAATCTAGGTGGTGAAAAAAAATTTCAAACTTTGCAAAAATAAATGGCGCCATTTTCCAATACCCATAGCATCTCCATTTTTCGTGATCTCGGATCGGGTGAGGGCTTATTTTTTGCATTTTGGTGCATACACGTTCTTTTGATCAACCGTTATTGCATTTTAATGCAGTGTCACGGTGACCAAAAAAACGTAATTCTGGCGTTTTGACTTTTTTCTCGCTACACTGTTTATCGATCAGGCTAATCCTTTTTTTAATTGATAGATCAGGCAATTCTGAATTTAGCGATACCAAATATGTGTGTTTTTTTTTATTGTTTTATTTTGAATGGGGCGAAAAGTGGGGTGATTTGAACTTTCATATTTTTTTATTTGTTTTATATTTTTAAAAACTTTTTTCTTTTACTTTTGGCATGCTTCAATGGTCTCCACGGGAGAGTAGAAGCTGCCATTACCCGATCGGCTCTGCTACATAGACGTGATGATCAGATTGCCTCTATATAGCAGAATTACGCACTTGCTCCAGGAGAAATCCAGTTGTCATGCCAACACACCGGTGACCCGCGATTACATGACGCAGGTCACCAGTGGGCGGATTTCAGGAGCAATTGCCGGAAGCGCTTGTTAAATGCCGCTGTCAGCGTTTGACAGTGGCATTTAACGGGATAATAGCCGCGGGTGGATCGGAATTCCACCCGCGGTTATTCCGGGCACATGTCAGTTGTTCAAAACAGCTGATACGTGCTGGGATAGATGTGGGCTCTCCGCCAGAGCCCACATCAAAGGGAGGGAGTCCAACATGGCTGGAAATGTATGCCCAATGTGTCGGAATGGGGTTAATCAGTATAAAGCATCTACTGCTATTTTTCTCCACCCCGATTCCTATGTTTTCATGTATAGTTGATTCACTTGGCCATGTTTCCATGTCAAAGGTATGGCTTTTTGAATGCATTTCTTCGGTGAAGACCACTTGTGGTCAGAACAGTAGATTTATGTAGCAGGGCCCCACTGCTGTCAATGCTGAACCTTCTCCAATCTTAAAGTAAGCATGATGTCGTTCTTCTCATGCACACTAAATTTCCTTGGCATTCCACTGCATCTAGTGTCTTAAACATTGCCCATTTCTTCTTCTTCAAAATAGTTTGAACAGCAAATCATGAAATCCCCATCTACTTTGAAGCGTTTGCCTGAGAAAGACATTGCTGATATAGTATAAATACAGTGGCATGTAAAAGTTTGGGCACCCCTGGTCAAAATTACTATTGTTGTGAGCAGTTAAGTTGAAGATGAAGCTTAACGGCAGGTTGTTTTCCTCAGGCAAAATAGCAAAAAAGATATTTAAAGGGAACCTGTCACCCCGTTTTTTCAGTAGGAGATAAAAATACCGTTAAATAGGGCCTGAGCTGTGCTTTACAATTCGAACTCGGCTTCAGGAAAATGGCCGCCGCGATGTCCATCTGCGCACGCGCGGCATCCCGCGGCCATTTTTCTGAAGCCCCGGGAAGCAGGAGACTCCATCTGCGCACGTGCGGCCTCAGGAAGATGGCCGCGCCCACCGAGAAACCGCTGAATAGTGGCGAGCGCGCTCTTTTTTGACAGCTGCGCGGTGCAATCGGCACTTGCGCATGCGAGAAGCACTACGCCACCAACGTGAACTTAAGCAAGATGTGGGGGAAAAACCGCGCTGTGACCACGCCCATCTGACCTGACCAGCCTGATTGACAGGCGAAAAGGACACTTTTGTAAGGTATTTCGGCAGCATAGGTAGGGAATCGGGGGACAAAAAATACCCTATTGTAAAGCACAGCTCAGGCCCTATTTAACGATATTTTTATCTCCTACTGAAAAAACGGGGTGACAGGTTCCCTTTAACTGATTCCGAAAAGTAAAAGATTGTGAAAAGTCTCACAGAGGGATGCAACAATCTTGAAATTGGGGAGTGATAACAGAACCATCAAAAGTTTTGTTGTAAACCGTTAACAGGGTCATAAAAACATGTTGAGATAAAAGATGAAAATTAGCTAACAAAGATTTGAGTAAAGTCATGTGAAGCAACCAGGGACCCATTGCCCTCCAGTGCTGTCATATTCCAGAACTGCAACTTCCCTAGAATGCCCAAAAGTACAAGGTATTCAGTGCTCAGCAATAAGGTTGAGCGAAACGGGTCGAACATTTTCAAAAGTCGCCGACTTTTGACAAAGTCGGGTTTCATGAAACCCGATCCGACCCCTGTGCGGGGTCGGCCATGCGGTACGCGACTTTCGCGCCAAAGTCGCGTTTCAATGACACGAAAAGCGCCATTTCTCAGCCAATGAAGGTAAACGCAGAGTGTGGGCAGCGTGATGACATAGGTCCTGGTCCGCACCATCTTAGAGAAGGGCATTGCAGTGATTGGCTTGCTGTCCGCGGCGTCACAGGGGCTATAAAGGGGCGTTCCCGCCGACCGCCATGTTACTGCTGCTGATCTGAGCTTAGGGAGAGGTTGCTGCCGCTTTGTCAGAAGCAGGGATAGCGTTAGGCAGGGTCCATTAACCACCAAACCGCTTGTGCTGTAGCGATTTCCACTGCCCAACACCACCTTCGGTGTGCAGGGACAGTGGAAGCTACGTTTTTTTTTTTTTTCCCCTCAGCGCTGTAGCTCATTGGGCTGCCCTAGAAGGCTCCCTGATAGCTGCATTGCTGTGTGTACACCGCTGTGCAAACCAACTGCTTTTTTCAAAGCACAAATCCTCTTGTTCCTTCCTTTCTGCACAGCTATCTTGTTTGTTTGTCCACACTTTTTATTTAATTTGTGCATCAGTCCACTCCTTATTGCTGCCTGCCATACCTGGCTGAGATTACTGCAGGGAGATAGTAATTGAAGGACAGTTCCTTTTTTTTTTTTTTTAGTGGGAGATTAAGATTGGCATTTCTGCTAGAGTGCCATCCCTGTCTGTGTCATCTCTCACTCAGTGGGCCATAGAAAGCCTATTTATTTTTTTGCTTGATTTGGGTTCTAAAATCTACCTGAAAAAATCACTACATAAATCAGTGGGAGAAAAATATTGGCCTCAGGGCTTGTGTGCCACTCCTTACTCCTGTGTGTGCCATCTCTCACTCAGTGGGCCATAGAAAGCCTATTTATTTTTTTTGCTTGATTTGGGTTCTAAATTCTACCTGAAAAAATCAATAAATCAGTCAGTGGGAGATTAATATTGGCCTCTGGGCTTGTGTGCCACTCCTGACTCCTGTGTGCGTCATCTCTCACTCAGTGGGCCCTAGAAAGCCTATTTTTTGTTTTATTTGTTTTCTATATTCTCCCTGAAAAAATCATTTTTTTTGTATTTTTTTTTTCTAAAGTCTCCCTGGAAAAAAAAATAAATAAATCAGTGGGAGATTAATATTGCCCTTTCTGCTTGTGTGCCAGTCTTGACTCCTGGGTGTGCCATCTCTCTCCAATTGTGGGCCATAGAAAGCCTATTTTTTTTTAATTTGTTTTCTAAATTCTCCCTGAAACAATCATTTCGTTTTATTTGGTTTATAAATTCTTCCTTAAAAAATCATTTTTTTTTATAATTTTTTTTTTTCTAAAGTCTCCCTTTTAAAAAAAAACAACACAAATCAGTGGGAGATTAATATTTACATTTGCGCTTCAGTGACAGTCCTGCGTGTGTGGCATCTCTCTCATTTGTTGCCACCAACAACAGAGTGTGTAACATTGTGCCTGATTTTCGTTGTGGTCTCACCCACCTGTAAAGGGGTAGCTAAATCATACTGAAGTTATAGCTCACCGTGTAAGTTGTGTGACAGCAACAAATACCGTTAGTTTGGTAACTTTTTTAAAACAATGAGGAAGTCTGGTGGAAGAGGTCGTGGCCGGGGGCATTCATTGTCAGCTGGTAATGAGGTGGTAGTGGTGGAGCATCAGGTGGTCGTGGGAAAAAAAATATTGCACCTAAGTCTGGAGCTGTGGAGCCAGGTTCGTCGTCTGGCTACACAAGGCCTCGAACGCTCCCTTTTCTGGGAGTAGGAAAACCGCTTTTAAAGCCGGAGCAGCAAGAGCAAGTTTTGGCTTATCTTGCTGACTCAGCCTCTAGCTCTTTTGCCTCCTCTCGTGAAACTGGTAAAAGTAAAAGCAGCGCGTCGTTAGTGGATGTTCACGGTCAGGGACAAGTCGCTTCCTTGTCCTCTTCAGCAAAAACAACAACAGAGAAGAATGCAGCAGGCGACGCAACGGGTTACTCCATGGAGCTCTTTACACATACCGTCCCTGGCTTAGAAAGTGAAGCAGTTAACAGTCCATGCCCATTACAAGTTGAATCTGACATGGAGTGCACTGATGCACAGCCACAGCCAGACTACTATGCTGGTCCTTTGACTCAGACCACAACATTGCCCTCGCAGGGTGCTGATCAAGAATCAGACCCTGATGAGACTATGTTGCCCCATCACGAACGCTATACCACCGACCGACACGGTGACACAGACGAAGTTGCACACGAGCTACAAGAAGAGGTAATAGATGACCCAGTTCTTGACCCCGATTGGCAGCCATTGGGGGAACAGGGTGCAGGCGGCAGCAGTTCTGAAGCGGAGGAGGAGGGGCCGCAGCAGGCATCAACATCGCAACAGGTTCCATCTGCCGGGCCCGTATCTTGCCCAAAACGCATGGCAAAGTCAAAACCTGTTGGAGGACAGCGTGGCCATCCGGTTAAAGCTCAGTCTGCAATGCCTGAAAAGGTATCCGATGCTAGAAAGAGTGCAGTCTGGCATTTTTTTTAAACAACATCCAATTGATCAGCACAAAGTCATCTGTCAAAAATGTTCAACTACCTTAAGCAGAGGGCAGAATCTGAAAAGTCTCAATACAAGTTGCATGCATAGACATTTAACCACCATGCATTTGCAAGCTTGGACTAACTACCAAACGTCCCTTAAGGTTGTAGCACCCTCGGCCAATGAAGCTAGTCATCAACGCAACATCCCTTCCGGCAGTGTAGGGCCACCATTTTCTGCACCACCTGCAGCATCTGTGCAGGTTTCTTTGCCAGGCCAAAGAAGTCAGGGTCAGGGAATCGCCAGTTTCGTAGTAGGAAACACTGCATCTAGGGCACCGGCGGCAACAATACCATCTCCCACCGTCTGTCTGCCATGTCCACCGGCACCCCCGCTAGTTCCACGATCTCCAGCTCTCCAGTCCAGCTCACCCTACATGAGACTATGGTTAGAAAAAGGAAGTACTTAGCCTCGCATCCGCGTACACAGGGTTTGAACGCCCACATAGCTAGACTAATCTCGTTAGAGATGATGCCCTACCGGTTAGTTGAAAGCGAAGCTTTCAAAGCCCTGATGGACTACGCTGTACCACGCTACGAGCTACCCAGTCGACACTTTTTTTCCAGAAAAGCCATCCCAGCCCTCCACCAGCATGTTAAAGAGCGCATCGTCCATGCACTCAGGCAATCTGTGAGCACAAAGGTGCACCTGACAACAGATGCATGGACCAGTAGGCATGGCCAGGGACGTTACGTGTCCATCACGGCACACTGGGTAAATGTGGTGGATGCAGGGTCCACAGGGGACAGCAAGTTTGGGACAGTTCTGCCTAGCCCACGGTCTAGGAAACAGTTG
The DNA here is from genome assembly GCF_032444005.1 of Ranitomeya imitator. Taxonomy (NCBI): domain Eukaryota; kingdom Metazoa; phylum Chordata; class Amphibia; order Anura; family Dendrobatidae; genus Ranitomeya; species Ranitomeya imitator. The sequence goes on from NC_091284.1 coordinate 581,199,650, forward strand.
GCTGTAGCCGTTCGCACCCCCTCCTCCTCCTCCTCGTCCTCCTGCAGAAGCGAGACCTCGTCCACAGACCGCAGTCGCACAACCACTCCATCCGCAGCTGCCACTGTTGCACACCAGGTCTCCCATTATGGGGCAGCTACTGGCAAACGTCAGCAGGCTGTATTGGCTATGAAGTGTTTGGGCGACAACAGACACACCGCGGAAGTTCTGTCCGAGTTCTTGCAGAAAGAAACGCAGTCGTGGCTGGGCACTGTAGATCTTGAGGCAGGCAAGGTAGTGAGTGATAACGGAAGGAATTTCATGGCTGCCATCTCCATTTCCCAACTGAAACACATTCCTTGCCTGGCTCACACCTTAAACCTGGTGGTGCAGTGCTTCCTGAAAAGTTATCCGGGGTTATCCGACCTGCTCCTCAAAGTGCGTGGACTTTGCTCACATATCCGCCGTTCGCCCGTACACTCCAGCCGTATGCAGACCTATCAGCGTTTTGAACCTTCCCCAGCATCGCCTAATCATAGACGTTGCAACAAGGTGGAACTCAACACTGCACATGCTTCAGAGACTGTGTGAACAGAGGCGGGCTGTTATGTTTTTGTGGGAGGATACACATACACGGGCAGGCAGTAGGATGGCAGACATGGAGTTGTCAGGTGTGCAGTGGTCGAAGATTCAAGACGTGTCAAGTCCTTCAGTGTTTTGAGGAATGCACACGGCTGGTTAGTGCAGACAACGCCATAATAAGCATGAGCATCCCCCTAATGCGTCTGCTGATGCAAAGTTTGACGCACATAAAGGATCAGGCGTCTGCAGCTGAGGAAGAGGAAAGCCTTGATGACAGTCAGCCATTGTCTGGCCAGGGCAGTGTACAGGACGAGGTAGCTGGCGAAGAGGAGGAGGAGGACGAGGAGGATGATGGGGATGATTATATTTTTAATGAGGAAGCTTTTCCGGGGCCAGTGGAAATTGTTGGCGCGGCAAGGCCGGGTTCTGGTTTTTGGAGGGACACAAGTGACGTGGATTTGCCTGAAACTGCCCCTCAACCAAGCACAACCACAGATTTGAGAACTGGAACTTTGGCCCACATGGCGGATTATGCCTTACGTATCCTCAAAAGGGACACACGCATAACAAAAATGATGAACGATGACGATTACTGGTTGGCCTGCCTCCTTGATCCTCGCTATAAAGGCAAATTGCAAAATATAATGCCACATGAGAACTTGGAACTAATATTAGCAACCAAACAATCAACTCTTGTTGACCGTTTGCTTCTGGCATTCCCTGCACACAGCGCCCGTGATCGTTCTAACACGAGCTGCAGGGGCCAGCAGACCAGAGGTGTTAGAGGGGCAGAAATCAGAAGTGGCGTTGGCCAGAGGGGTTTTCTGACCAGGTTGTGGAGTGATTTTGCTATGACCGCAGACAGGACAGGTACTGCAGCATCAATTCAAAGTGACAGGAGACAACATTTGTCCAGTATGGTTACTAACTATTTTTCATCCCTTATCGACGTTCTCCCTCAACCGTCATTCCCATTTGATTACTGGGCATCAAAATTAGACACCTGGCCAGAATTGGCAGAATATGCATTGCAGGAGCTTGCTTGCCCAGCAGCTAGTGTCCTATCAGAAAGAGTATTCAGTGCTGCAGGTTCAATACTAACAGAAAAAAGGACTCGTCTGGCTACCCAAAATGTAGATGATCTAACCTTCATTAAAATGAACCACAACTGGATTTCGAAATCTTTTGCCCCACCTTGCCCGGCTGACACCTAGCTTTCCTATGTAAAGGTCTTGCCTGTGGACTATTCTGAACGACTTTTCCAATCTCGTAATTTGCAGCACCTGATTGTCCAGCATCCGCCATGTTAACACCTCCCTAAATGGCCAAAGTCCCCACACGGGGCCGTGGTATCGCCACTTGGCGCCAGCACCCGTGAGAGTACTGTTTGTCTGAAGAGGTGGGTGTGCCCGCTTTTGGTCGACGGCACTGCCACTAGGTCCCTCATAGTACAATAAAGTGTCTGGCGGTGGTGCGCACCCAACGTCAGACACACTGTTGTAATATGAGGGGCCCTGGGCCTGTACCGCCGGCCACAAGACAGTCCCCCCCCCCAGCTCAAACAGTGCTCTACCACTTGCAAAATTTTCTCTCACAGCTCCACCAATGTTTAGTCTATGCGCTGACATCCTTCAATGCCTGGCACTGACAATACCATTGTATTGACATTTTTGTTATGTTAGGCCTTCGAAGCCTGTCTGCGGCCAGTTCTTTCCACTACTACTACACTGACCAGGCCACTTCTGCCCGTGTTCCCCTGGAACCAATTTTAAATTGCCTACAGCCAGCCCAATTTATTATGTTAGGGCTTCGAAGCCTGTCTGCGGTCCCTCCTTCCACTAGGCCTCCACTGACCTGTCTACTGCTGTCCGTGTTCCCCTGGAACCAATTGTAAATTGCCTACATCCCAATTTTTGTTATGTTAGGCCTTCGAAGCCTGTCTGCGGCCCGTTCTTTCCACTACTACTACACTGACCAGGCCACTGCTGCCCTTGTACCCCTGGAACCAATTTTAAATTGCCTACAGCCAGCCCAATTTATTATGTTAGGGCTTCGAAGCCTGTCTGCGGTCCCTCCTTCTACTAGGCCTCCACTGACCTGTCTACTGCTGCCCGTGTACCCCTTGAACCAACATCAGAAAATATAAAAATAAGTATTTGCTTATAAAAAAGAAAATACTGGAGAGATATCAAATGCAGACATTTTAACATTAAAAACAAACACATACAACAAAAATCTGGTACAGTACTAAAAATGGCCACCAGCTACAATAACTTTCTCCTGCAAGTAGTTAACTGAAAGGTTTTTTCAATTTAAAACACAGATATGGCATCCACCGAGTGTTGTCCTGTCGCGTCTTCTTTATATTATTGCCAAGAAGATGCAAAACAATGAAAATAATAAAATCATTATTTACCAAAAAAATAGAGTAAGTCAAAACCACGTTGCAAATAAACATTCATTACAAATAAAGAAGCAGGGCGCGTCCGAGGGTGAGTATATACCTAATAAGAATATAATCACCCTCGGACGCGCCCTGCTTCTTTCCGACAGCCTTCCTTCCTAAGAATCAGCCCTTCCGTGGTGTAGAGAGAGGGTGTGTTACACTCCAAGGTGTTCCCCAGGTTGCCTTTCCTGAGCTTCGATCTTCATGCTCTCGTTTAGTAGTTGTCGGAAAGTAGGCTGCATTAGGCCTACAAATTGGGTATGGGGTGGAGAGAGATGGTGTGTTACACTCCAAGGTGTTCCCCAGGTTTCCTTGCCCTTTCTTCGGTCTTCCGACTCTCGTTTAGTAGTTGTAGAAAACTAAACAGCATTAGGCCTACAAAATGGGTATCGGGTGGAGAGAGATGGTGTGTTACACTCCAAGGTGTTCCCCAGGTTGCCTTGCCATTGCTTCGGTCTTCAGACTCTCGTTTAGTAGTTGTAGAAAACTACACTGCATTAGGCCTACAAAATGGGTATCGGGTGGAGAGAGATGGTGTGTTCCACTCCAAGGTGTTCTCCAGGTTGCCTTTCCAGAGCTTCGTTCTTAATGCTCTCGTTTAGTAGTTGTTGGAAACTACACTGCATTAGGCCTACAAAATGGGTATCGGGTGGAGAGAGATGGTGTGTTCCACTCCAAGGTGTTCTCCAGGTTGCCTTTCCTGAGCTTCTATCTTCAGGCTCTCGTTAAATTGTGGTTAAATGGAACAACTGCATTTGGCGTACTAGTTGGTTTGGGGCCTACTAACAGTGTCTGCCGCTCCTTGCTGTTCTCCTGGTTTCCTGTCCTGAAATTCCGTTTTCAGGCGCTCGTTAAGTAGTTGTTAATGTTAGACTGCATTTGGCCTACTAGTTGGGTTGGGGCCTACTATCGGTGTCTGCCACTCCTTGCTGTTCTCCTCCACTGAACAAAGCTGTGCCGCCTGTTTACTACGGTTGCCAATTTTGAACTGCATTTCGACTACTTACTGATTTGGGCCTACTCTCTGTGTCAGCCTCTCATTCCAGTTGTCCTCCACTGCAATGCCCCCTGGTTATTCCTGTGTTACCAATTTTGAACTGCATTTAGCCAACTTTATTCTTTGGGCCTATATCTGTGTTTCCTCCTCATCCTGCCCATTGCCCAGCCAGTGATAGATGAGTCTGCTGGTACATTGACCCATAACGCAACATTCCCCGTGCACGCTACACAACAACATTGTGACCCTGCTGAAAGTCAGGTTGCTCTTCCCGCATACCATACCACCTTACACGGGGACAAAGAGGAAGGTGCAGATGAAAGTGCAGGTTCCTTCATCAGGTGGGGGGAGGAATACTAGTTGGCGACGTCACTGGCACAGGGCCTCTCATAGTACGCAAAAGTGTTGCTGCCGGTGGGAGGCGCCCCCGCCGTGCAAACACACCGCTGTACTTTGAGGGGCCCTGTGCCAGTGCCAATGCCAACGAGTGGGCCCCCCCTGCTTGCTCAGGTTCACAGCACTTGCAAAGTTGAAATACTTACCTCTCCCTGCTCCACTGCCGTGACGTGGTCCAGATTTTCTGGGCCCACTAATTACTTGAACCAGCCCTACCCACCACAACTTTAGCCAAATGACCCCCAATTTCAAATGCCTTCCAATTATTATAAGGTAAATTACGCTTGACAAGCTTCATTAAGAAGAATGGATGGTTTTGACATTAAAATGGGCACTCTAGGTGTTTTCCTGGCCCCCACTCACTGCCGACTATGCTGCCCCATTGACTTTCATTGGGTTTCGTGTTTCGGTCGATCCCGACTTTACGTCATAATCGGCCGATTCCACTCGACCCGACTTTTGAGATAGTCGGGTTTTGCGAAACCCGGCTCGACTCTAAAAAGGTCAAGGTCGCTCAACTCTACTCAGCAACATGACCAAGATAAGGAATGCTGAAACCCGACCATCACTGAACAAGACGGGGGTCAAGAAACATCTGATTGCAGATTTTATGGACTGATGAGATGAGAATGACTCTTGATGGACCAGATGAAGTAAAACATGATTAAAAACAGAAATGTTTTATCTCAGACAGAATCTGCTGTGATCCCGAATCCAGCATGTGCTATCTGTATACTCTCTTGCTTTCCACCTGCCCGGAGCTGTGGAAATTAATTATGCACACCAATATTCTCGTAAGACAGACAAAACCACACTTTTACTTTTTTATTAAATATTCAGGTTTCAATTGTATTAACCTTGTAGATTCATCAGCAGCACTTTAGTTGTTAGATATTAAAATGAATCATCAAAATACAAATGGTCCCAAAATATTGTGCACATAGTTTATGTGATATATATCTGATATTTATCATATATCTATATATACGTGTGTGTGTGTGTGTGTGTGTGTATATATATATATACATACATACATACATACATACATACATACATACATACATACATACATACATACATACATACATACATAGTATTGTTCTTACCACAGCTCGCGTTGATGTGCCATCCTGGATGAGCTGCACTACCTGAGCCCCTAGTGGGTTGTAGAGTCTGTCTCATGCTACATATCATAGTGTGAAAGCACAATCAACATTCAAAACTGACCAAAACATCAGCCAGAAAGCTTTGGTACTGAGATGTGGTCTGTGGTCCCCACCTGCAGTACCACTCCTTTATTAAATGTGTCTGGATAATTGCCAATAATTTACATCTGTTGTATTTGCACAACAGCATGTGAAATTGATTGTCAAACAGTGTTGCTTCCTAAGTGGACAGTTTGATTTCACAGAAGTTTGATCTACTTGGAGTTATATTCTATTGTTTAAGTGGTCCCTTTATTTTTTTGAGCAGTGAATATTTTGGCAAAGTCACTGGTAAAGTGCTGGAGGGAAGATATGTTTCACTACACCTAATATGGCGTCAGTGACAAAACCCAGAGTTTTCCTTCAACACACTAAGGGTACCGTCACACTAAAACGACGCTGCAGCGATACGACAATGATGTCGATCGCTGCAGCGTCGCTGTTTGGTCGCTGGAGAGCTGTCACAAAGACAGCTCTCCAGCGACCAACGATCCAGAAGTCCCCGGTAACCAGGGTAAACATCGGGTTACTAAGCGCAGGGCCGCGCTTAGTAACCCGATGTTTACCCTGGTTACCAGCGTAAACGTAAAAAAAAAAACAAACACTACACACTTACATTCCTGTCGCGTCCGTCGGTGCTGTGCTTCTCTGCACTGACAGTGAGCGCCGGACAGCCGGAAAGCACAGCAGTGACGTCACCGCTGTACTTTACGGCTGGCCGGCGCTCACCAGTCAGTGCGGGAAACTGAAGGCGAGGTGAGATGACCAGACACCGGGAATGTAAGTATGTAGTGTTTTTTTTTTTTTTTTTTTTACATTTACACTGGTAACCAGGGTAAATATCGGGTTACTAAGCGCGGTCCTGCGCTTAGTAACCCGATGTTTACCCTGATTACCAGTGAAGACATCGCTGAATCGGCGTCACACACGCCGATTCAGCGATGTCAGCGGGAGATCCAGCGACGAAATAAAGTTTCAAACGATCTGCTATGATGTACGATTCTCAGCGGGGTCCCTGATCGCAGTAGCGTGTCAGACACAGCGAGATCGTAAGGATATCGCTGGAACGTCACGGATCGTGCCGTCCTAGTGACCAAAGTGCCACTGTGTGACGGTACCCTAAGTGCGGTGAGGGGTTAAGCTAATTTGCATTTTTGGCTTGCTTTTATCTGGAAATCCAAAGAGCGGGTGGGAGGATGTCCACCTTATCTCCACCCCAGGGTGTTGTCTGGCGTTTAAGTAGCTGGCCTCCAAAGGCAGCAGTGTTCGGTGTCTGGAGATGAACACTCCAGAGAAGTGTTTTGTGTTTTGCTTATGCCTGAGCCGGCGGTCTTTCTAAGGCCGGGGTCACACTAGCGAGTTTTACGGACGTATGGGCGCAGAAAATACGTCCAGAAAATACGCATTGCACACGGCTCAATGATTCTCTATGGGGCAGCTCCTATCTCCCATATATTACGCATCCGTAATATACGGTATGTTAAGGGCGTAGAAAATCGCAGCATGCTGCGTTTGTCAGCGTATTGCGCCAAAAATATGCCAATGAAAGTCTATGGGGGTGAGAAAATTACGTATTACACACGGACCATGCGTGTGACTTGCGAGAAATACGCAGCGGTGTTCTATAGAAAAGCTGGCAATTCAGCGTGGTGTACAGTAAAATCACACTGATAGAATAGGTAGAATAAATGTGTGTGTGTATATATATATATATATATATATATATATATATATATATATATATATATATATATATATATATATATATATACATATATATATATCTATACATACATACATACATACATACATACATACATACATACATACATACATACATACACATATATATATATATATATATATATATATATATATATATATATATGTGTGTGCGTGTATATGTGTATATATATATATATATATATATTTTTTTTTATTCAGTGCTAGATGGCAGAAAAGACGGTAATTCAATTGCCGGCTTTTCCTATCTCCTTCACAAACCCGACAGGATATGAGACATGGTTTACATACAGTAAACCATCTCATATCCCTTCTTTTATTACATATTCCTCTTTAGTAATGTAAGAAGTGTTTTTGTGTCAAATTTGGGGTCTCTAGCTATTAAATTAAAGGGTTAACTCCTGGAAAAAATTGCTGTGGGCCCCGTGCAATTTTCTCCGCCAGAGTGGCAAAGCCAATGACTGAGGGCAGATATTAATAGCCTAGAGAGGGACAATGGTTATAGGAACCCCCCCCTGGCTAAAAACATCTGCCCCCAGCCACCCCAGAAATGGCACATCTGTAAGATATACCTATTCTGGCACTTAGCCTCTTTTTTCCCACTCCCGTGTAGCGGTGGGATATGGGGTAATGAAGGGTTAATGTCACCTTGCTATTGTAAGGTGACATTAAGCCAGGTTAATAATGGAGCGGCGTCAATTATGACACCTATCCATTATTAATACAATAGTACGAAATAGTTAATAAAACACACACACATTATTAAAAAGTATTTCAATGAAATAAAGACACAGGGTGTTTTAATATTTTATTATACTCTTAATCCACCTGAAGACCCTTGTCACATGAAACAAAGTTAAAAAAACAAACAACAATATTCCATACCTTGCGTCATTACAGTCTTGCCCCACGCTGTAAATCCATCTGAAGGGGTTAAATCATTTTACACCCAGGAGCTCTGCTAATGCAGCCGCCCCTGCCTGTAAAACTTGGTGAATGAATGGAATGCTGGGGAATGTACTGTAGTTACCTCGAGTCGCGGTGATGCGTCCTCTGCTGGATGAACTCATATGAACTCGAGCCTGGGAACTTTTCAGAATATTTTTCCACGCTCTCAGCACAGTGTAAACGTGACTCACTGACACAAAAAGAGGACTTAAATAATCCTCCAAAAATTTTTACCTGCTCAGGCCCCCAAAACAAATGCACTGGCAGGGTGCAAACGTGGGTAAGCCCTAAGTACATGCTAATCCCTCAGTTAAAATTCCCCAGGAAACCTGGAATGGGTGATTGAGACAAAGGGAACAGTTTATGGGTTAAATAAATTGATCACTCATACTGCAAAGTGCACATAGGTAAAACCCATAACACTTATGCAATGCTCTCAATCCACTATATATTGGAATATGCAAACATAAGGATGAAGCAAAAAGAGAGACCTGCAAGGATATCACATGAAAAGTGCCTACTGCGCATTTGTTACCTGGATATAAAGTGATAGTGCAACTTCTGCTAGAGATGGTAGCCTCGGCATCCCCTCACCCCACGCGCGTTTCGCAGCCAGCTTCTTCCAGGGGCGTGTCGTGTAAGAAGCTGGCAGAGAAACACGTATAAGTTTTAGGAGTTTCATCTATAGTCAGCTGCATTAGTATTTATAATTTGCATGACAGATGCTGCGACTGTCAGTGCGCAACACCATTGTGTACAACTCACCTGTGTCCTAGCCGCACAACAAGTACATCCACATTCTATCCAGAAAAAAGCTCCATAATTTAACATGTGTGAGCCAAGCCAAAGTTTTAAATAAAATGGGATGCCTCATTTACCTACACTAGGTGATTTATGTGCAAACTGTGCAAGTGATTGTACAACTGTTGGGCAGATGTGCAATCAACATTCATTGGCAGTTGTAGATGAAATCAGCTGACCTGTGCCAGAAAAGTTGCAGGCTCATCGCCAGAGCCCGCATCAAACAGGGGAAAGCGACCTATGATGTACCTATATGTCATACGTCATAAAGCGGTTAATAATGTTTCTTGAGCCCCACATGCACAGAAATGATGTCCCCTGAGTCGCCTCCCACATACTGTAATAATGGCTCATGAGTTTTCCATATGTACAGATCTCTATGTACACAGTATGATGACCTCCAAAGCCCCCCACAGTATGATGTTCTCATTGCTCTCCTATAAACAAATTGATGGCCCCGACTACTCCTTTACACACAGTATGATAGTACCCACTTCTCTCCTATACGCAGTATGATGGTACCCACTTCTCCCCTATACACAGTATGATGCTCCCTCTACTCTTATTTACACATAATCATGGCACCCAAAGCTCCCTGTTCACAGTATGTTGTCCCCTACTGCTTTCCTATATTCAGTATGATGTCCTCACTGCTCCCTGTGCAATATCATGTCCCTACAGCTTCCTATACACAGAATGATGCTTTCACAGCTCACCAATACACAGTGTGATGCCCCACAGCTCTATATATAGTCTGCTATTAAAAGTAAGGTATGACTCATAGCCCCTATAGACAATATAATGCACCCCACACTGCATGAAGGCCCCAATAGTCGTGCTCACACAGTATGATTCCTCCAAAACCCACAGTACAATGAATAATGTTCCCTAAGCTCCCCTATACACTGTATGACAGTCTCTATAGTAGTGCCCACACTGTACGATGGCCTCAAAGACTCCTATAAAAAAAACTATTAAAATCTATATATATATAATCGTCTAAGGTCCATTTCCGTCTGTTTGTCTGTAACGGATATTGGGGCGGGATTTAAACACCGCTTCTCTTTAACCTTAAAAAGATTTAATGTTAAAAAATAGTACCGTATATACTCGAGTATAAGCCGACCCGAGTATAAGCCGATCCCCCTAATTTTGCCACAAAAAACTGGGAAAACTTATTGACTCGAGTATAAGCCTAGGGTGGAAATGCAGCATTTACCGGTGAATTTCAAAAATAAAAATAGATCATTATTTCCCCATAGCTGTGCCATATAGTGCTCTACACCATTCATATTTCCCCATAGCTGTGCCCCATATAGTGCTCTGCACCGTTCACTGTGCCCCCTAGCTGTGCCATATACAGTGCTCTGCACCGTTCACTGTGCCCCATAGCTGTGCCATATACGGTGCTCTGCACCGTTCATTGTGCCCCCTAGCTGTGCCATATACGGTGCTCTGCACCGTTCACTGTGCCCCATTGCTGTGCCATATACGGTGCTCTGCACCGTTCATTGTGCCCCCTAGCTGTGCCATATACGGTGCTCTGCACCGTTCACTGTGCCCCATTGCTGTGCCATATACGGTGCTCTGCACCGTTCATTGTGCCCCCTAGCTGTGCCATATACGGTGCTCTGCACCGTTCACTGTGCCCCCTAGCTGTGCCTTATACGGTGCTCTGCACCGTTCATTGTGCCCCCTAGCTGTGCCTTATACGGTGCTCTGCACCGTTCATTGTGCCCCCTAGCTGTGCCTTATACGGTGCTCTGCACCGTTCATTGTGCCCCCTAGCTGTGCCTTATACGGTGCATATTCACTGTGCCCCATAGATGCTCCACATTAATCTGTGCTGCCGCTGCTACTGCTGCAATAAAAAAAAAAAAACACATACTCACCTCCCTTGATTGCAGCTCCCAGCGTCTCGTTCCGGCGCCTCCATCTTCCCGGCGTCTCTGCTCTGACTGATCAGGCAGAGGGCGCCGCGCACACTATATGCGTCATCGCGCCCTCTGCCTGATCAGTCAGAGAGCGCAGACGCCGGGAAGATGGAGGCGCCGGCCGGGAAGATGGATCGGCGCCCGGCGGCTGGAACGAGGACAGGTGAATATAACATACTCACCTAGTCCTGGCGATCCTCGCGCTGTCCCCTCCTGTCTTCGGCGCTGCAGCTTCTTTCTCTATCAGCGGTCACCGGCACCGCTGATTAGAGAAATGAATAAGCGGCTCCGCCCCTATGGGAGGTGGAGCCGCTTATTCATTTCTGTAATGAGCGGTCCCACGTGACCGCTGAAGAGAGGAAGAAGCTGCAGCGCCGAAGCCCGTGGGACGGCAGGGACAGCGCGAGGATCGCTGGGACTAGGTAAGTATACCCCAGCGCCCTCAGCCCCTCACCTGCCGACCCCACCGCTACCGTGACTCGAGTATAAGCCGAGGGGGGCACTTTCAGCCCTAAAATTTGGGCTGAAAATCTCAGCTTATACTCGAGTATATACGGTAATAAAAAAACCAACGTGATATTCTCACCTTCTGGCGTCCCGGCAGCTTTTCCCTCTCCTCGCGATGCTCCGGTCCCAGTAATGCTTTGCGGTAAAGTCTCGCGAGACCGCTACATCATCACGGGTTATTGCCGCAAAATATCACTGGGAACGGACCTGGCGGGAGCATCGCTAAAGGCCTGGGCTGGATCCGGGGGCCGCCGGAAGGTGAGCATATAACTATTTTTTATTTTAATTCTTTTTTTTAACAGGGATATGGTGCCCACACTGCTATATACTACGTGAGCTGTGTTATATGCTATGTGTGCTGTACAATATACTACTGTATGTAGCTGTGTTATATACTATGTGGCTGTGTTATATGCTGCGTGGCTGTGCTATATGCTACATGGGCTGTTATATACTACGTGGGCTGGGTTATATGCTACTTGGCTGTGCTGTATACTACGTGGCTGTGTTACATATTACGTGGCTGTGCTATATACTACATGGGCTGTGTTATATGCTATGTGGGCTGTGCAATATACTACGTGGCTGTGTTATATACTACGTGGTTGTGTTATATGCTACGTGGCTGTGCTATATGTTATGTGGGCTGTGTTATATACTACGTGGGCTGTGTTATATGCTACGTGGCTGTGCTATATTTCTCTGCTGTATCTGTGCATCATGAATCGTGGTATGTGTTAAAGGGGAGGGCTCACTGAGACTCTTTCGCCCGGGGCCCTCAAAAACCTGGAGCCAGCCCTGGCTTCACTAATTGATCGCACCCGGCCGGCAACAGGTGCAGTCTGACCTCGAATTGGCGCGGGATTTAAACCACGCTTCGCTGATTGGTCGCGCCCGACTGCCTGAATCCTGTGTATTCATTGCATTATTCTTAAATCTTCATAAATAAACTACATACATATTCTAGAATACCGATGCGTTAGAATGGGGCCACCATCTAGTAAAATATAAACGTCATATGCTCACCTAACTCTAGATTCTGGCGAGTACGCCAGCAGATAGTAGCAAGGCGTAGGTGGACCATCTTGGTGACATCGTAGTGCTGAGACAAGCATAGACGCTATCTTTATGAAAAGCAATTATCTAGAAGAATCTGGATACTATTTTCAAGGGTCTATAAACCTTTTTTCTTTGTGAATAAAGCTCTGTTTAGCCATAAAATATAAAAGTCACTTTGAAAAGAATACTGCATTATTGCGACCGCCAATACGATGCTGCTGTCAAAAGTAAATGGTTAACAGAGTGTGGGGACTTCCTATTTAACCTCACCCAGAGATCATGATTGTCCTGATGTTTGCCATGCCAATTCACGGCCAAATAGCGGCCTTAGAGTCTGCCGGCTACAGCGGCCTGTTCACAAGTCAGCGACATTTACGTGGTAAAAATACAATTTTTCATTTCTGTCATGCCACTTTAAGTTAGGTCCTGAAAATGAACTGAAGGGTTAATAAACTACCTCACAGCAGTTTTCAATATGTCAGGGGGTGCGGTTTTTAAAATGGTATCACTTTTGGGGCGTGTCCAATATATAGGACCCCTAAAGTCACTGCAAACCTGGATAGGTCCCTAAAACAATTTCCTTGAAAAAATGAAAAATTACAGCTACGTTTTTAAACCTCCTAAAATGCTAACAAAATAAAAGAACATTTTACCAATGGTGCTGATGTAAAGCAGACCTGTGGAAATGTTATTTATTAATGTTTTTCTGTGGTATGACTATCTAGATTATAGGGATAATAATTCAAAGTTTGAAAATTGCCAATTATTTTAAAATGTCAATTTTTCGATTTTTTTTTTTTTTTTTTTTTTTTTTTTTAATTTTTATTTTATTTTTATTTTTTTATAAATAAACACAAAACATTGATTTAAATTTACCATTATTATAAATTATAATGTGCCATGAAAAAAAATCTCAAAATCACTGGGATTTTTTGAAGAATTCCAGAGTTATTACTACATAAAGAGACACTGGTCAGATTTCAAAAATTTGGCCTGGTCACTAAGGTGTTAATACAGCTAGCAGAGTAAAGAATGGATGTTTTCAATGTATGTATCAAGGTTATGTAAAGGGACATGTCTAGGTCTTCAGTGAAAAGCATTTTTTTCATGTTTTTATAGAAAATGTCATATAGTGTAACAGTATTTTAGGGGAACCAGTATAGATGAAGGGCGAAAATGCATCTCATGTAAATGTGACATTGCCATGGCAACCAGAATGAAAGCATCAATTATCTCCCATTCTGCATATAAAGAACAGTATAACATAAACATGCAAGCTTTTTTATTAGAAACTTACTTATTTTCATATTGTTTAATGACTGGATTTTTTTTCTAAAAAGGTTTACATCCCTTGTAATAATATACAAAATGGACAAAAGTATTAGGACACCTACACATTATATCTATAGGAGATTTTATAACATTCCATCCTAAATGAAAAGGCATTAATATGGGTTTGGTGTTGGAGTGTGTCTGTGGGAATTTTTGCCCATTCATCTTGAAGAGCATTTATTATTTTAGATACAAACGTTGGACAAGAGGGCTTGGCTTACAGTCTCCATTCTGTTTGATGGGATTTAGGTCAAGGATCTGTGTGTCCAGTAAACTTTGTCCACATCATACGTTCCCAACCATGCCTTTGTGAACCTTGTTTTTCTTACTGGGGAACAAGTGGAACAGAATAATCCTTCCCCAAACTGTTCCCACAATGTTAGATGTATAGTAGAACAAGGCACTTCTTGAATAAAGGTGCCCAAGGGCCCTATCCGTAATCCAATATTTGACAAGCTTTGCACTCAAATATAATGCGAAGAAATAATTTTAATTGCAATTCACAGTAAAATATATAACGTTTCGGTCTATTGTAGACCTTCTTCAGATAAACAGGTTGGCCATAGAGTATGTGACAAAAAAAATGCTGAGAACTTGTATGAAATGCGTTATGCCTGCAGTGGGATTCCATTATCACCTTGCGCTGCACTTTACACAAGTTCTCAACATCTTTTTGTGTCACATACTCTATGGGCAATCGGTTTGTCTGACGAACATCTCGTACAATAGATCAAAAGCGAAATGTCATATATTTTACTGTGGATTGCAATAAAAATTATTTTGCCACATTATACTTGATTGCCAAGTTCTTCATATATTGGTTCAAAGCATACAATTGTCCAAAATGTCTTGGTATGCTGTAACAATTTTTTGGGGCTTTACTGGAACTCGGGGGCGTAATCCAACAACTGAAAAACAACTTCATAGCATTATTCCTCCTCCAGCAACCTTTAGGCCATGTGCACACGTTCAGTATTTTTCAAACAGCTGATAAGCACCGAAATCCATGTCATGAAGCTCCTGCTCCACAGTTATTATGTTGATGTTAATGAAAGATGAGATTTTGCATTGGAACTGAATAAAAAAATCTGAATTCAATGCTTAAGAGCTATGACCAAATATTTTTGTTCATTTAGTGCATATTAACTTGATTAATATTTATTATATCTTTGTTTTCTTTGTTGATATTTTGAGTTGCTTCCTTTTTTTTAACATTCAATGTTTTCTTTATTTTAAAGAAATAGATAGATACAGTGAATGTGAAATGTCTATACACATATGTTGACATGCCAGGGTTTGTCATGTAAAAAAAAATCTCACCAAGAAGAATCATTTCAGAACTTTTTCCACCTTTTAACCCCTCCACAACATTTGACATAAGTTTGTCATGGTTGTGAAGGAGTTCCCGCAAAATGACTTAAATGTGAAGAAGGTCTCATAGACGGACTAAGTAAAAAAAAGAGTAAGAATAAAATTGTACAAATATGAAAAAAAAATCATAAATCAAACAAAAAATGAAAAAAGTATTAAACCAATAAAATGTATGTAAAAAAAACAATAAAAAATGGACATATTTGGTAACGCTGTGTTCGGAACATCCCGACCTATGACACTATTTAAACCCTTGAGTGACCACCTTACAAAAATAATAGAAAAGTGGCAAAAAACCTATGCTCTTTCATCAAATCTCCAAAAAGAAAAAGGGATAAAACGCAATCAGAAAGTTGAATGTAAATAAAAATGGCATAACTGAATAGTCATCTTGTCCCACAAAAAAACAAGTCGCTACAGCTCCATCAGCAGAGAAATAAAATAAGCAAAAATCTAAGGAGATAAACTGGAATATACAGTCATGGCCAAAAGTATTGACACCCCTGCAATTCTGTCAGATAATACTCATTTTCTTCCTGAAAATGATTGCAAACACAAATTATTTGGTATTATCTTCATTTAATTTGTCTTAAATGAAAAAACACAAAAAGAATTGTCCTAAAGCCAAATTGGATATAATTCCACACCAAACATAAAAAAGGGGGTGGACAAAAGTATTAGCACTGTTCAAAAAATCATGTGATGCTTCTCTAATTTGTGTAATTGGCAGCACCTGTAATTTACCTGTGGCACCTAACAGGTGTTGGCAATAACTAAATCACACTTGCAGCCAGTTGACATGGATTAAAGTTGACTCAACCTCTGTCCTGTGTCCTTGTGTGTACCACATTGAGCATGGAGAAAAGAAAGAAGACCAAAGAACTGTCTGAGGACTTGAGAAACCAAATTGTGAGGAAGCATGAGCAATCTCAAGGCTACAAGTCCATCTCCAAAGACCTGAATGTTCCTGTGTCTACCGTGCGCAGTGTCATCAAGAAGTTTAAAGCCCATGGCACTGTGGCTAACCTCCCTAGATGTGGATGGAAAGGAAAAATTGCCAAGAGATTTCAACGCAAGATTGTGGGAATGTTGGATAAAGAACCTCGACCAACATCCAAACAAGTTCAAGCTGCCCTGCAGGCCGAGGGTACAACAGTGTCAACCCGTACTATCCGTCGGCATCTGAATGAAAAGGGACAGCATGGTAGAAGACCTAGGAAGACCCCACTTCTTACCCCGAGACATAAAGCAAGGCTGGAGTTTGCCAAAACTTACCTGAAAAAGCCTAAAACATTTTGGAAGAATGTTCTCTGGTCAGATGAGACAAAAGTAGAGCTTTTTGGGCAAAGGCATCAACATAGTCTACAGGAGAAAAAAAGAGGCATTCAAAGAAAAGAACACGGTCAAACATGGCGGAGTTTCCCTGATGGTTTGGGGTTGCTTTACTGCCTCTGGCACTGGACTGCTTGACCATGTGCATGGCATTATGAAGTCTGAAGACTACCAACAAATTTTGCAGAATAATGTAGGGCCCAGTGTGAGAAAGCTGGGTCTCCACCAGAGGTCATGGGTCTTCCAGCAGGGCAATGACCCAAAACACACTTCAAAAAGCACTATAAAATGGTTTGAGAGAAAGCACTGGAGACTTCTAAGGTGGCCAGTAATGAGTCCAGACCTGAATCCCATAGAACACCTGTGGAGAGATCTAAAAATGGCAGTTTGGAGAAGGCACCCTTCAAATATCAGGGGCCTGGAGCAGTTTGCCAAAGAAGAATGGTCTAAAATTCCAGCAGAGCATTGTAAGAAACTCATTGATGGTTACCAGAAGCGGTTGGTCACAGTTATTTTGGCTAAAGGTTGTGCAACCAAGTATTAGGCTGAAGGTGCCAATACTTTTGTCTGGCCCATTTTTGGAGTTGTGTGTGAAATGATCAATGTTTTGCTTTTTGCTTCATTCTCTTTTGTGTTTTTTCATTTAAGACAAATTAAATGAAGATAATAATACCAAATAATTTGTGTTTGCAATCATTTTCAGGAAGAAAATGAATATTATCTGACAGAATTGCAGGGGTGTCAATACTTTTGGCCATGACTGTAAGTTGGTGTGCTTGCAGCGTGTTGGTGCATGTTCGCATTGGCCACTTAACAGACAAAACTCAAAACAAAAGCAAAATAAGCACTCTGCAGTAAATAAATAAATAAATAGCAATAGTGCATGAAAATAATATAGGTTTCTTAACATAATTTTGATAAATTATAAAAGCCTTCCCACCATGTCAAGGTGACACTATTCAGCACGGTCCTAACTTCTAGTATTAAAACTTTCCCATAGTTTATGTGATTTAAAGAACTCTTGACATGCCAAAACAACAGATTCTCTCACAAGTGTCCCCATTTTGGAAATCACACCTCTCGAGGAATTCATGTAAGCGTAGAGTGGAGTGAGCTTTTTTAACTCTTAGGCGATTCACAGAATTATATTACAGTGGGCTGAGTAAATGGAAAATTACCATTTTATCTATGAAAAAGTTGTTTAAGTCCCAAATTTTTAGTCTTCAAATTGGGATTATATGAGAAAATGAATGGTACAATTTGTTAACCAATTTATCCTGAGTATGTGAATACCCTATATGTGGTCAAAAACTACTTTTGAGGCAATGTGCAAGGCTCAGAAGGGAAGAAGAGCCGTATTGGAGTTCAGATTTTGCTGGAATAGTTTGAGAGTGCCATGTTACATTGGCAGGACCCCTCCATAAGTGGCCCCATTTTACAAACTTCACCCCCCAATGAATTCATTAAGGGGTTCAGTTAGCATGTGCTTCACAGAATTTTATGCTATTGGGCGGTGAAGAAAGAATTATTACATTTTTGCCATTAAAATGTTGTTTTAGCCCCAAGTTTTTAATCCTTATAAGGTCTAATAGGAAAAAATAGACCTATCACTTTGTTGTGCAATTTCCCCTGAGTGCACCAATACCCTACATGTAATTGTAAACTACTTTTCAGGCACAGTGCAAAGCTCAGAAGGAAAGGGGCGCCATATTAAAGTACAGATTTTGCTGTTCTGGTTTGTCACATTGGCAGAGCCAAATTACACCTCTCAATGTATTAATCATATTGACACCACAGGTGTGTCACAAAATGTTATATCATTGCAGTGAAGAAAAAATAACTACATTTTTACCACAAGTTTTGCTTTTCGCCTCAGCTTTTACATTTTCACATGGAGAAATTATGTATTAAGGGGATGTTTTAAGAGGATGTATTAAATGATGTGTTAAAAAGATGTATTAAGAGAAGCATAGATTCTAGATCATGTGAAGTAATTATCCCCCTCTACTCCTTCGTCACGCATCATCTGGAATACTGTGTCCAGTTCTGGGCACCATATTTTTAAGAAGACATTGAAAAAACAGAGCAAGTACAGAGAAGAGCGACCAGGATGATGAGCAGACTGCAAAGTATGTCCTATGAGGAATGATTAAAGGATATGGGAATGTTTAGCTTGCAGAAAAAGAAGTCTAAGAGGATACTTAATAGCTGTCTACAAATATCTGAAAGGGAGAAGATATAGATTAGATATTAGAAAAGTTTTTGACAGTGATCTATGAGTGTAACAGGCTGCTATGAGAGGTGGTGAGTTCGCTTTCAATGGAAGTCTAGAAAAAGAGGCTTAGTGAATCCTGCGCTGCATTGAGCAGGGGGTTGGACACGATAACCCTTAAGATCCTTTCCAACCAGGGCTGGCTCCAGGTTTTTGAGGGCCCCGGGCAAAAGAGTATCAGTGGGCCCCCCCCTTTAACACATACCACGATTCATGATCGCATATAAACACAGCCATGTAGTATATAACACAGCCTACGTAGTATATAGCACAGCCACATAGCATATAACACAGCCATGTAGTATATAACAGCCAACGTAGCATATAACACAACCACGTAGTATATATCACAGCCCATCTAGTATATAGCACAGCCCACGTAGCATATAACAGCCCACGTAGTATATAACACGGCCCACGTAGTATATAGAACAGCCATGTAGTATATAGGTGCTCCATACAGACACTTGCTCCATATACTGTAATGCTCCACAAATGTTAATTATGGCCCCATACAGACACTTGCCCCATTTAGTGCTGCACAAACATTATGGCCCCATACAGACACTTGCCCCATTTAGTGCTGCACAAACATTATGGCCCCATACAGACACTTGCCCCATATAGTGCTGCACAAACGTTATTTGTTGTGAATTCTGTGGCTGAATTCACTCCTGTGGTCACAAGTGGTACTGCAGCTTCTGGGCTTCCTCCCTCAGGTGTTCTGGTGAGCTCGTTGGCTGCCTTGTTATTTAACTCCACCTGATTCTGTCTTCCTTGCTCCTTAGCAATGTTCCAGTGTTGGATCTGAGCTTCTGGATCTTTCCTGTGGCCTGCTGCTCTGCTTAGATAAGTGCTTCTTTGCTTTTGTTGCTGTTTTTTCTGTCCAGCTTGTCTATTCGTTTTTGCTGGAAGCTCTGAGACGCAAAGGGTGTACCGCAGTGCCGTTAGTTCGGCATGGTGGGTCTTTTTGCCCCCTTTGCGTGGTTTTTTGCTTTAGGGTTTTTTGTAGACTGCAAAGTTCTCTTTGCTATCCTCGCTCTATCTAGAATATCGGGCCTCACTTTGCTGAATCTATTTCATCCCTACGTTTTGTCTTTTCATCTTGCTAACAGTCATTATATGTGGGGGGCTGCCTTTTCCTTTGGGGTATTTCTCTGAGGCAAGTCAGGCTTGTATTTCTATCTTCAGGCTAGTCAGTTCCTCAGGCTGTGCCGAGTTGCATAGGTAGTGTCAGGCGCAATCCACAGCTGCCTTTAGTTGTGTGTAGGATAGGTTCAGGTATTGCGGTCTACAGAGATTCCACGTCTCAGAGCTCGTTCTATTGTTTTTGGGTTTTTGTCAGATCACTGTATGTGCTCTGATTACTGGCACACTGTGTTACTGGATTGCCTTCATAACAGTTATTGCCCCATAAGATGCTCCATACAGACACTTGCCCTATTTGCTGTTGCTGCGATAAAAAAAAATAAAAAATCACATACTCACCTCTCCGTCACTCAGGCCCCCGGCACTTTCAATATTCACCTGTCCTCCTTCCAGCCGCCGCTCCATCTTCTTCCGTGTCTTCTACACTGACGCTCAGGCAGAGGGCGTGCACTAACCATGTCACTGCGCCCTCTGACCTCCGCGTCACTGCAGAGGATGTGGAAGACGGAGCAGCGGCTGGAACGAGGAGCAGGTGAATATCGCGCAGTGCAGCGCTCCCCTCCCCGTTATACTCACCTGCTCCTGGCGCTATGCAGTCCCTGCTTCCCGGCGCTGGCAGCTTCTTCCTGTATTGAGCGGTCACCGTTACCGCTCATTACAGTAATGAATATGTGGCTCCACCCTTATAAGAGGTGGAGCCGCATATTCATTACTGTAATGAGCGGTACCATGTGACCGCTCAGTACAGGAAGAAGCTGGGGAGCCGGGGACCTGCAGGGACTGCGCCAGTCGCCATATGAGTATAATTAGACAGCCCCGGCAGCTCCCCCTCCCCTCCTGAGTCAGCTCCGTGATGTGCCGCTAGCTGAGGGCCCCTGGGGGAGCGGTGGTCCTAGGCACTGGCAGCTGCCTGCCCTTAATGCCGGCCTTGAATGGGTCCCCCTGTCTCGCCAGGGCCCCGGCACTTGCCCGGGTACGCCAGGTGCTGTCGCCGGCCCTGTTTCCAACTCTAACATTTTATGAAATTGGTAAAAATAGAACCAAAAATCGGCACACAATTTCAGCTGACCGTGGCAATATGTGGCTTCACTGTAGTACTGCTTAGCCACACTGGAAGACTCGGGAGGGAAGAGTGCTATTTGAGTCCTGCAGAAGATATGTTCCAAGAATAGTTTGCAGGCTCCATATACAGAGCTCCTAAGTGCCAGAACCTCAGAATCCCCTTTTCAAGTTACCCCATTTTGGAAATTACCCCCCTCTGGCAATTTATCTACAGGTGTAGTGACAATTTTGACTCAATGTGTCTTTTCCAGAAACAAGCAGAGCAGAGTGGCACTTACCATCCCATAAAGTGTCCTTTATTTGGATTTAAATAAGACAAAAGCAGGAGAGTTCACAATGGAGGTGCTGTGAATGTTACTGTCTTTGTCTTATGTGAATCCAAATAAAGGACATTTTATGGGATGGTGAGTGCCACTCTGCTAATTTTTTTGGACTTGCACATTGTCTTGGCGTTTTTCTACAGTGTGGCACCCGAGAATAGCATAACGGTGCTGGCCACCTGTGTTCACTTTCAAGATTGATTCATTGTAAATGTAGTTTACTAGTTTAAACTGTAGAGAATTAACTGCAATCACTTGAAGAATGAAGAATTTGAGATAAATGTTGATTCTTATAATACACAATATTTCACCATAGTGCTGGGTGGGGGGACAGAAAGTGACAGGTAGTGCTTGACGTTTCGACCTGTCCCGAACCTTTTACAAATGGCCGCTATGGGGAAAAGTGAAAATATAGCAAAATGAGTACTTTACAAACATTATCATCATTGTCCCCATTGGAGCTCACATTATAGATTCTCTATCAGTATGTCTTTGAAATGTGGGAGGAAACCGGAGAACCCATCTAACTCATCTCCCCCATACACTTTTTATGAAAATGTCTTTCTTTTACCCATAGGGCCATAACTTTTTAAAACTCTATTTTTCCAGGCTGTACAGCTGATGGTAACAGCATTCAAGTGAATACACAAAGTGAGCTGCAGGCAGCAGCAGAAAAAATTGTCAATGACTCCTATGCTGCTCTCTGGGTCGCCAAACCAAAAGAATAAAAGCTGTACTGCAGTACCCAGCAGTGGCTGCTACACTTTGGAGCTAAACACTGCATCTCTGTTCAAAGTGTTTACATCCATCCACTGTTGGTGCAAGAAACAGATGATCATAGTGTGACCGATCTCAGACCCCCAACTGATCTACTATAGATGACTTATCATATAGATAGATTAACAATTAACATATATCTATACCCTCTAAGGCCCCTTTCACACATCAGGTTTTTGCCATCAGGCACAATCTTGCAAATTTTGAAAAAAAACGGATCCAGAAAAAGTTGTTGCTGGATCAGTTTTTCTCTCATAGACTTGTATTAGCGCCGGATTGCGATGGATGGCCTCATGTTTCATCCATTTTTTGCTGGATCCGTCGAATTCATTTTCTGGCGGCTGGAGAAAATGGATAATGATAATTGACTGGACCAAGGTGAGTCATTGGACGTGGTATATCTCGATTTTTCCAAAGCGTTTGATACCGTGCCGCACAAGAGGTTGGTACACAAAATGAGAATGCTTGGTCTGGGGGAAAATGTGTGTAAATGGGTTAGTAACTGGCTTAGTGATAGAAAGCAGAGGGTGGTTATAAATGGTATAGTCTCTAACTGGGTCGCTGTGACCAGTGGGGTACCGCAGGGGTCAGTATTGGGACCTGTTCTCTTCAACATATTCATTAATGATCTGGTAGAAGGTTTACACAGTAAAATATCGATATTTGCAGATGATACAAAACTATGTAAAGCAGTTAATACAAGAGAAGATAGTATTCTGCTACAGATGGATCTGGATAAGTTGGAAACTTGGGCTGAAAGGTGGCAGATGAGGTTTAACAATGATAAATGTAAGGTTATACACATGGGAAGAGGGAATCAATATCACCATTACACACTGAACGGGAAACCACTGGGTAAATCTGACAGGGAGAAGGACTTGGGGATCCTAGTTAATGATAAACTTACCTGGAGCAGCCAGTGCCAGGCAGCAGCTGCCAAGGCAAACAGGATCATGGGGTGCATTAAAAGAGGTCTGGATACACATGATGAGAGCATTATACTGCCTCTGTACAAATCCCTAGTTAGACCGCACATGGAGTACTGTGTCCAGTTTTGGGCACCGGTGCTCAGGAAGGATATAATGGAACTAGAGAGAGTACAAAGGAGGGCAACAAAATTAATAAAGGGGATGGGAGAACTAGAATACCCAGATAGATTAGCGAAATTAGGATTATTTAGTCTAGAAAAAAGACGACTGAGGGGCGATCTAATAACCATGTATAAGTATATAAGGGGACAATACAAATATCTCGCTGAGGATCTGTTTATACCAAGGAAGGTGACGGGCACAAGGGGGCATTCTTTGCGTCTGGAGGAGAGAAGGTTTTTCCACCAACATAGAAGAGGATTCTTTACTGTTAGGGCAGTGAGAATCTGGAATTGCTTGCCTGAGGAGGTAGTGATGGCGAACTCAGTCGAGGGGTTCAAGAGAGGCCTGGATGTCTTCCTGGAGCAGAACAATATTGTATCATACAATTATTAGGTTCTGTAGAAGGACGTAGATCTGGGTATTTATTATGATGGAATATAGGCTGAACTGGATGGACAAATGTCTTTTTTCGGCCTTACTAACTATGTTACTATGTTACTATGTTACTATGATATAGCAATGTTTTTTGTGTCGGTCGAAAAAACGCATAGCGATGGATCTGGCGAAAATCAAATGAAACGTGACGTAAAATGATGGAATCCGGAGGTGGATTCCGTTTTGTTTTTTTTTTAAATCATGCATTTTCCATTCTAAATCATGCATTTTCCATTCTGGTCTCTCTCTCTCTTTTTCCTCCCCAGAATCGAAAATAGCCAGCAGATCCACTAACTCGGATCCGGCGAAAAAAGGGATCCGTCGCATCAGTTTTTCACAATTTGTGACAGATCCGTTTTTTTTTTTAAATTCGCCGGATTGAGTCTGACTGCGAAAAAACTGATGTGTGAAAGAGGCCTAAGAGGGTCACTGATAAAATATTGGAGGGAAGTATGCTTCACAGAGGTTATTAGCTTCAGTGATATGAACCTGGAAGATTGCTCCAGCATATTATGTGCTGAGAGGCATTAATCGGCCATGACAGAGTTAGGTTTTCGTGAACAGCTAAACAGTTGGGTAGGATGGCTGTTTATCGTATCTCCACCATAGAATGTGGTTCTGCAGGTAATAGTTTAGCATCTGGACTTATTCAGAGTTCTGTCTGCTCTGAAGGTGATTTGGCCTCTTGTTAAACAAATCTCAACCCTGCTTTCTGAGCGTGTGCACCCGGCAGTTATACGGATTGTAATGAGAGCTGTTTGTTTATGCTAACAAGACTGATTGTCTAATTTGTTATGGACTGGTTTAAGAAGAATGTTTTAATAATAAACCAGTTGAAGTTTTAAAGGGGTATTCCCATCTTCAAGATCCTATCCCAATATGTAGTACAGTATATGTAATAATAATATTAGCAAATACCTCCAATTAGAAATGTAATATAGTTTTTCCGATTTGCTATGTCTCTAACATTATGTGCAGGCATTGCAGAACAGTAGGTATGGTTATGACCACTGATATAGTGATAGTTAGTTAGCTAGTTGCTAGTGGTCGTAACCATGGATACCTAAGGTCCTGAAATGTCTGTACATGAGGAAAGAGACAATCCGCTAATCAGCAAAACTATACTACATTTCTAATTGGAGGTATTTGTTAATATTATTATTATTACACCTACTACATATTGGGATAGAATAATGGAAATGGGATTACCCCTTTAAATGAAAATCATTCCTCTAAGTACCTTGTTAAGGGGCTGAGTGAGCAGATCAACCAGAAATCGGACAAACCGCTTTAAGGAAACTGTATGATTCCTGAAGCGGTTTCTTTTCCTAGCAACTGTTCAGATTTCAACTTATATTTCTTCAAAATAAAACATGGAGTTTAAAGCCAGAATGGTTGTTATGGGCACCTCAACTACTTTTCCTTGGCATTAGTTTAGTTAAAGGGAACCTGTCACCCCGAAAATCGCGGGTGAGGTAAGCCCACCGGCATCAGGGGCTTATCTGCAGCATTCTGTAATGCTGTAGATAAGCCCCCGATGTTACCTGAAAAAGGAGAAAAAGACGTTATATTATCTTCACCCAGGGGCGGTCCCGCTGCTGGTCAGGTCAGATGGGCGTCTCTGGTCCGCTGCGGCTCCTCCCATCTTCATTCCAAGATGTCCTCTTCTGCTCTTCAGCCACGGCTCCGGCGCAGGCGTACTTTGCTCTGCCCTCTTGAGGGCAGAGGATAGTACTGCAGTGCGCAGGCGCCGGAGAGGTCAGAGGCCCGGCTCCTGCGCACTGCAGTACTTTGTCTGCCCTCAACAGGGCAGAGCAAAGTACGCCTGCGCCGGAGCCGTGGCTGAAGATCAGAAGAGGACGTCTTGTAATGAAGATGGGAGGCGCCGCAACGGACCGGAGACGCCCATCCGACCTGACTAGCAGCGGGACCGCCCCTGGGTGAGTATAATATAACGTCTTTTTCTCCTCTTTCAGGTAACATCGGGGGCTTATCTACAGCATTACAGAATGCTGCAGATAAGCCCCTGATGCCGGTGGGCTTACCTTACCCGCGATTTTCGGGGTGACAGGTTCCCTTTAAAGAGCTTGTTGTTTTTGAATCTTAAAATTCCTTAAAAATGTCAGGCAAGCCCTCGAGAGTTACTCAAAGAAGCCATAAAGAGTGAACATTTTTGTTTTACATTCATAGTTCCTAATGTGGCCTCAAAATAGGGGCTGTCTAAATAGTAAAACTCTAGAAAAGCTCTGTTAAATGCCCTCAATTCTAAAAAAAAAAACCCAAACCTATATGGCACAATTCCAGGGCAGTTTTGAAGATGAATACAGATTTTATTGGGTGCTGCAGCCAAACATTTTTTCTATTTTTAATTGTATTCATGCTGGAGGTCCTTTTTAAAGTCTAATTTAATGCGTTTTACCTGGGATTCTTGTTGGTATTCTAGCTGGTATTTCTTTAAAATCAGTTACTCATCAGTAATTCATTTAATAGTCACTAAATGACTTTTTCTCACATTTATATTTATGGATTGATTTGTTACATGCTAATAAAGAATAGTTTTGCCTTTGAAAAAAACATTATTGTATGAGTCACTAATTGTAGATAATCGTCTGAATAGATCCATGTGAAATAGACTTTTTCAGATGCTCTTTGGCTGAAAGCAAAGAACAAAAGTACAATAGCGTGTGCATAACATGAATAAGGCTCAGTCATTACTCTTTGTGTATGGATTATCATGTTAGATTTAATCACATACGAATGTGTTACTTTATGATAATATTCCATAAGGTGCATAATCTTTGCTACTTCTAGTATATTTGAAATGTTACATTCAACATCACTCATGTTAGGCTCAATATTAAAAGTGACATTCAAATATGTCGTAAATAATTTGAAGCATAATTTATCTGTCAATAATAATAATCTTTTTATTTATATAGCGCCAACGTATTCCGCAGCGCTTTACAGTTTTGCACACATTAATATCGCTGTCCCTGATGGGTCTGACAATCTTAGGGCTCATACTCACATGTGAGAAACTTGGATGAGTCTCGCATGTCAATACCCGCCACTGCACCCGCCACTCAGATCGGAGCGTGCAGCCACATAGCAATACGTGCAGCCGCTCCTGAGTGCCGGGTGCAGTGCCGGGTATTGACGTGCGAGATTCATCCGAGTTTCTCGCATGTGAGTTTGAACCCTAAATTCCCTATCAGTATATCTTTAGAATGTGGGAGCAAACTGGAGTACCCGGAGGAAACCCACGCAAACACGGGGAGAACATACAAACTCCTTGAAGATGTTGTTCTTGGTGGGATTTGAACCCAGGACTTCAGCGCTACAAGGCTGCAGTGCTAATCACGGAGCCACCGTGCTGCCTATATTTGTCAATATTTGATAAAAGCAAAGAAAATATTATTGACAGATAGTTCTTTAATTTAAATGTCATCTTTAATTATTTTGCATGAAAATAAAGAGAAAAAACTGATATATCGAACACGGCATCGCATTGTATGACTTTTGGCACAGGTATCTTTCTGGTTATACCATATGCCCAGTTTCATCAATTTTATAGAATAAACATTAATTTCTTTGAGAAAAACCATTGTGAGCAAGTTATAAGCATATACATCGTTGTTCTGAAACAGCAGCTGAATGTGAACAATGGACAAATCACTGAAAGTAAGTCTTGGGGAAGATACTTTTGACATGTACTGTATATTACAGACTCACCATACTACAATGTGACCCTTAGAGTTAGATAATATATTTAGAAATTTTGGACTCTTTGATCAAAATGAGCCAAGTGAGAGATTGTTGAATGTATTAAAGGGGGCATATTGCCACAACTTTATGATGGTGGGGGTTCAACTGCTAGGACCCCCACTGCCCCAGAGAACAAATTTGGCACTGCCTCCTCTTCTGACTTTTAGACATTTTCCTTGCTCAGATGTTCTTTTTTCGATTCAATTGTATGGGGCTGTACTGCTGTTCACTGTACAGTTAGCTGTTCAGTGTGTCACTATAGAAACATTTTGCTGGGGAAAAGGAAGCCGCACTGTGACCCCTTCATTACTAGGATGGTTAAGCTTTTGATAAGTGTCGTAAGTGATCTGCCATCAGAGTTTGAGAAACAGCAGGTTGGCTCAGTATTTGGCTATTATTATTATTATTTATTTATATAGCACCATTAATTCCATGGTGCTGTACATTAGACAGGGTTACATCAAAATACAAATATCACTTACAGTAAATAAAGCTAACAATGACAGACTGATATAGAGGGAAGAGGACCCTGCCCTTGTGGGCTTACATTCCACTGGATTATGGGGAAGGAGACAGTAGGTCAGGGGTTGCAGTAGCTCCGATGGTGTTGAGGTGGCCGTGTGGTCATTACAGGCTGTAAGCTTCTTTGAAGAGGTGGGTTTCCAGGTTTCTTTTGAAGGATCCAAATGTGGTGGATAATCGGATGTGTTGGGGCACAGAATTCCAGAGGATGGGGGATATTCGGAAAAAGTCTTGGAGGGGATTGGGTGAAGAGCGAATAAGCGTGGCGGAGAGAAGGAGGTCTTGGGAGGACCGGAGATTACGTGAGGGAAGATATTGAGTGATTAGTTTGGAAATATACGGAGGAGAAAGGTTATGGATGGCTTTGTAGTTCAGTGTTAGTAGTTTAGACTGGATACGCTGGGAAATTGTGAGCCAGTGAAGGGATTTGGAAAGAGGGAAAGCAGGAGTGTAGCGAGGAGAGAGATTAATTAATCGGGCAGCAGAGTTAAGGACGGACTAGAGGGGTGCGATGCTACTTTACAGTGTGGGTTCAAATCCCACTAAGGTTAACATTGTGTCATACCAGCTAAAAATATCATCTTGCTCAGAGTCTGCTATGCGTTCCCTAAAGACTTATGTAACCCACTGACTTCCCCTGTATAGCCCTGAAAAGTCTTTTTGATTTCTCCTCGCCGCATTCCAATCGGGTCCGTCTGGTCCGATGTGCGTGGTTTTGGGTCACTCCATCCGTCCCCCCAAGCTGCTGCTTGCCATCCTGGATGTGGATGATGCCTCCTATGTCACCCTCATCGCCGTGATAAATTTTGCACCTGTGAAGACAAATTGTGTCTCGCACTAGCGCAGTATGCTTTACCCAACTGCGGACAAAGCCGAAAAGCAGAAGTGCGCGTATTTTTAGCTGGTATGATACAAAAATGGAGACAAGTTCCCTTTTAGGAGTTTGTATGTTCTCCCCATTTTTAGGTGGGTTTTATCCTATACTCCATCATGACCCATGACATCTCCAGTTGGCTTGCGGAGCTTGTGCAAGTGCTGCTGCTGATTCAGTGTTTGCATTGCTCATTTTACTTAGGAGAAGCTGTTCTTGGTATTGTAGTGTTGTTCCATGAAAGTGAATTGGACAAAACTGTAATACTGATCTCAGCTGCTACTAGGGTATGGTTTGAAGGTAATATAAACCTAAAACAGGCTACAGTGTTTGCCAGGAGTTTGCACAATTTTACTGAACAACATTATTTTCTGAATTGTCAAAACTGATTTAACACAGTGGATTCAATAAAGAATCTTTGAGTTTTTGGGTAATTGAACCTAATAGAGACCCGTAAGTCTGCTGTGCGTTGAGCTCTAACCACCCAATGATTCAGGACTATATTATTGTACTTCAGCAGTGTCTACACTTCTTGATATACTGTTCTGGAAATATAGCAGTGGAACAGTAGAATTCTGGAACCTGCCTGTCAGTCTTGTGCCTGAATCTGTGTAAAACCAAAATACTTCTCAGTACTTGGAAAATGCATTGGGTGTTTCCTTCATATCCAAGAAACAAAGGACAGCTCCTGGAATACTCACCGCTCTCCAGGCCTGGACTGTGTGCGTGGAGCACAGTGAGTATTCATTGCCCTTTAGCTAGCACAGTGTTAGCAGTTCCTGCAGCTGCCAACTTTCAAGTGTACCTTTTACTAAAGGGAAAGAATATTCATTGCATTACACGCCTATGGGAGTGGAATGTGTTATGAAAGGCAATTCAGTATCACAATGGACATGGAGGTCAGAGCACATACAGTGATCTGACAATAACCCAAAATAATAGAACGAGCTCTGAGACGTGGGAACTCTGCAGACCGCAATCCCTGATCCTCTCCAAACACAACTAGAGGCAGCCGTGGATTGCGCCTAACGCTACCTATGCAACTCGGCACAGCCTGAGAAACTAACTAGCCTGAAGATAGAAAAAATAAGCCTACCTTGCCTCAGAGAAATACCCCAAAGGAAAAGGCAGCCCCCCACATATTATGACTGTGAGTAAGATGAAAAGACAAAGGTAGGGATGAAATAGATTCAGCAAAGTGAGGCCCGATATTCTAGACAGAACGAGGATAGGAAAGATAACTTTGCGGTCTACACAAAACCCTAAAGAAAACCACGCAAAGGGGCAAAAAGACCCTCCGTACCGAACTAACGGCACGGAGGTACACCCTTTGCGTCCCAGAGCTTCCAGCAAAACAAATAGACAAGCTGGACAGAAAAAATAGCAACAAATAGCAAAGAAGCACTTAGCTATGCAGAGCAGCAGGCCACAGGAATGATCCAGAGAAACAAAAACCCAGAAATTATCCTCCTGAGCATAACCCTTCCATTTAACCAGATACTGGAGTTTCCGTCTTGAAACACGAGAATCCAAAATCTTCTCCACAATATACTCCAATTCCCCCTCCACCAAAACCGGGGCAGGAGGGTCAACAGATGGAACCATAGGTGCCACGTATCTCCGCAACAATGACCTATGGAAGACGTTATGTATGAAAAAAGAATCTGGGAGGGTCAGACGAAAAGACACAGGATTAATAACCTCAGAAATCCTATAAGGACCAATGAAACGAGGTTTAAACTTCGGAGAGGAAACCTTCATAGGAATATGACGAGAAGATAACCAAACCAGATCCCCAACACGAAGTCAGGGACCCACACGGCGCCTGCGATTAGCAAAAGGTTGAACCTTCTCCTGGCACAAGGTCAAATTGTCCACTACCTGACCGCAATCCCTAATCCTATCATACCACACTAAAGGTAGCCGTGGAGCGCTCCTGACCAGACCCACACAGCGCTTGCGGTTAGCGAAACTTTGAGCCTTCTCCTGAGACAATGTCAAATTGTCCATCACATGAGTCCAAATCTGCTGCAACCTATCCACCACAGTATCCACACCAGGACAGTCAGAAGACTCAACCTGCCCTGAAGAGAAACGAGGATGGAAACCAGAATTGCAGAAAAACGGCGAAACCAAAGTAGCCGAGCTGGCCCGATTATTAAGGGCGAACTCAGCCAAAGGCAAAAAGGACACCCAGTCATCCTGATCGGCAGAAACAAAGCATCTCAGATAGGTTTCCAAGGTCTGATTGGTTCGTTCGGTCTGGCCATTAGTCTGAGGATGAAAAGCCGAGGAAAAAGACAAGTCAATGCCCATCCTACCACAAAAGGCTCGCCAAAACCTCGAAACAAACTGGGAACCTCTGTCAGAAACGATATTCTCTGGAATGCCATGCAAACGAACCACATGCTGGAAGAACAATGGCACCAAATCAGAGGAGGAAGGCAACTTGGACAAGGGTACCAGATGGACCATCTTAGAAAAGCGATCACAGACCACCCAAATGACTGACATCTTTTGAGAGATGGGAAGATCTGAAATAAAATCCATAGAGATATGTGTCCAAGGTCTCTTCGGGACCGGCAAGGGCAAAAGCAACCCACTGGCACGAGAACAGCAGGGCTTAGCCCGAGCACAAATCCCACAGGACTGCACAAAAGAACGCACATCCCGCGACAGAGACGGCCACCAAAAGGATCTAGCCACTAACTCTCTGGTACCAAAGATTCCAGGATGACCAGCCAACACCGAACAATGAACCTCAGAGATCACTTTATTTGTCCACCTATCCGGGACAAACAGTTTCTCCGCTGGACAACGATCAGGTTTATTAGCCTGAAATTTTTGCAGCACCCGCCGCAAATCAGGGGAGATGGCAGACACAATTACTCCTTCCTTGAGGATACCCGCCGGCTCAGATAAACCCGGAGAGTCGGGCACAAAACTCCTAGACAGAGCATCCGCCTTCACATTTTTAGAGCCCGGAAGGTACGAAATCACAAAGTCAAAACGGGCGAAAAACAACGACCAACGAGCCTGTCTAGGATTCAAACGCTTAGCAGACTCGAGATAAGTCAAGTTCTTATGATCAGTCAATACCACCACGCGATGCTTAGCTCCTTCAAGCCAATGACGCCACTCCTCGAATGCCCACTTCATGGCCAGCAACTCTCGGTTGCCCACATCATAATTCCGCTCAGCAGGCAAAAACTTCCTGGAAAAAAAAGCGCATGGTTTCATCACTGAACAATCAGAACCTCTCTGCGACAAAACAGCCCCTGCTCCAATCTCAGAAGCATCAACCTCGACTTGGAACGGAAGAGAAACATCAGGTTGACACAACACAGGGACAGAAGAAAAACGACGCTTCAACTCTTGAAAAGCTTCCACAGCAGCAGAAGACCAATTGACCAAATCAGCACCCTTCTTGGTCAAATCGGTCAATGGTTTGGCAATACTAGAAAAATTGCAGATGAAGCGACGATAAAAATTAGCAAAACCCAGGAACTTTTGCAGACTTTTCAGAGATGTCGGCTGAGTCCAATCATGGATGGCTTGGACCTTAACAGGATCCATCTCGATAGTAGAAGGGGAAAAGATGAACCCCAAAAATGAAACCTTCTGCACACCAAAGAGACACTTTGATCCCTTCACAAACAAAGAATTAGCACGCAGGACCTGAAAAACCATTCTGACCTGTTTCACATGAGACTCCCAATCATCCGAGAAGATCAAAATGTCATCCAAGTACACAATCAGGAATTTATCCAGGTACTCTCGGAAGATGTCATGCATAAAGGACTGAAACACTGATGGAGCATTGGCAAGTCCGAATGGCATCACTAGATACTCAAAATGACCCTCGGGCGTATTAAATGCAGTTTTTCATTCATCGCCTCGCCTGATTCGCACCAGATTATAAGCACCACGAAGATCAATCTTGGTGAACCAACTAGCCCCCTTAATCCGAGCAAACAAATCAGATAACAAAGGCAAGGGGTACTGAAATTTAACAGTGATCTTATTAAGAAGGCGATAATCTATACAAGGTCTCAGCGAACCATCCTTTTTGGCTACAAAAAAGAACCCTGCTCCTAATGGCGACGATGACGGGCGAATATGCCCCTTCTCCAGGGATTCCTTCACATAACTGCGCATAGCGGTGTGCTCAGGCACGGATAAATTAAACAGTCGACCTTTTAGGAATTTACCACCAGGAATCAAATTGATAGCACAATCACAATCCCTATGCGGAGGTAGGGCATCGGACTTGGGCTCATCAAATACATCCCGGTAATCAGACAAGAACTCTGGAACCTCAGAAGGGGTGGATGATGAAATTGACAGAAATGGAACATCACCATGTACCCCCTGACAACCCCAGCTGGACACCGA
This sequence comes from Ranitomeya imitator, assembly GCF_032444005.1. Classification (NCBI taxonomy): domain Eukaryota; kingdom Metazoa; phylum Chordata; class Amphibia; order Anura; family Dendrobatidae; genus Ranitomeya; species Ranitomeya imitator. Next base: position 581,232,941 of record NC_091284.1, read on the forward strand.
CATGGATTTCCAATCCAATACTGGATTATGGGCTTGTAGCCATGGCAACCCCAATACGACCACATCATGCAGATTATGCAACACCAGAAAGCGAATATCCTCCTGATGTGCAGGAGCCATGCACATGGTCAGCTGGGTCCAGTATTGAGGCTTATTCTTGGCCAAAGGCGTAGCATCAATACCTCTCAATGGAATAGGACACTGCAAGGGCTCCAAGAAAAACCCACAACGCTTAGCATATTCCAAGTCCATCAAATTCAGAGCAGCGCCTGAATCCACAAACGCCATGACAGAATATGATGACAAAGAGCAGATCAAGGTAACGGACAGAAGAAATTTTGACTGTACCGTACCAATGGTGGCAGACCTAGCGAACCGCTTAGTGCGCTTAGGACAATCAGAGATGGCATGAGTGGAATCACCACAGTAGAAACACAGCCCCTTCAGACGTCTGTGTTCTTGCCGTTCAACTCTGGTCAAAGTCCTATCGCACTGCATAGGCTCAGGTTTAAGCTCAGGTAATACCGCCAAATGGTGCACAGATTTACGCTCACGCAAGCGTCGACCGATCTGAATAGCCAAAGACATAGACTCATTCAAACCAGCAGGCATAGGAAATCCCACCATGACATCCTTAAGGGCTTCAGAGAGACCCTTTCTGAACATAGCTGCCAGCGCAGATTCATTCCATTGTGTAAGCACTGACCATTTTCTAAATTTCTGGCAATATACCTCTTATACCTCTATCTCATCCTGACCCTGACAAAGAGCCAGCAAATTCTTTTCTGCCTGATCCACTGAATTGGGCTCATCGTACAGCAATCCGAGCGCCAGGAAAAACGCATTGATATTACTCAATGCAGGATCTCCTGGCGCAAGAGAAAATGCCCAGTCCTGAGGGTCGCCGCGCAAAAAAGAAATAATAATCAAAACCTGTTGAACTGGATCACCAGAGGAACAAGGTTTCAAGGCCAGAAATAACTTACAATTATTTTTGAAACTCAGAAACTTAGTTCTATCTCCAAAAAACAAATCAGGAATAGGAATTCTTGGTTCTAACATAGATTTCTGATCAATAGTGTCTTGAATCTTCTGTACTCTTGCCGAGAGCTGATCCACAAATGAAGACAGACTTCTAATGTCCATCGCTACACCTGTGTACTGAACCACCCAAATGTCTAGGGGAAAAAAAAAACAAAACACAAAGCCAAGAAAAAAAAATGGTCTCAGAACTTCTTTTTTCCCTCTATTGAGAATCATTAGTACTTTTGGCTTCCTGTACTGTTATGAAAGGCAATTCAGTATCACAATGGACATGGAGGTCAGAGCACATACAGTGATCTGACAATAACCCAAAATAATAGAACGAGCTCTGAGACGTGGGAACTCTGCAGACCGCAATCCCTGATCCTCTCCAAACACAACTAGAGGCAGCCGTGGATTGCGCCTAACGCTACCTATGCAACTCGGCACAGCCTGAGAAACTAAGTAGCCTGAAGATAGAAAAAATAAGCCTACCTTGCCTCAGAGAAATACCCCAAAGGAAAAGGCAGCCCCCCACATATTATGACTGTGAGTAAGATGAAAAGACAAACGTAGGGATGAAATAGATTCAGCAAAGTGAGGCCTGATATATTCTAGACAGAAGGAGGATAGGAAAGATAACTTTGCGGTCTACACAAAACCCTAAAGAAAACCACGCAAAGGGGCAAAAAGACCCTCCGTACCGAACTAACGGCACGGAGGTACACCCTTTGCGTCCCAGAGCTTCCAGCAAAACAAATAGACAAGCTGGACAGAAAAAATAGCAACAAATAGCAAAGAAGCACTTAGCTATGCAGAGCAGCAGGCCACAGGAATGATCCAGAGAAACACAAGTCCAACACTGGAACATTGACAGGAAGCATGAATCAAAGCATTAGGTGGGGTTAAGTAGAGAAGCACCTAACGACCTCACCAGATCACCTGAGGGAGGAAACTCAGAAGCAGCAGTACCAGTTTCCTCCACAAACAGAAGCTCCCAGAGAGAATCAGCCGAAGTACCACTTGTGACCACAGGAGGGAGCTCTGCCACAGAATTCACAACAGGAATGCAGTGAATATTCATTCCCTTAAGTAGCCATAACACTAGAACACCAGGCAGCTGCAGGAACCCGAACCCAATTCTCTTTAGCAGTGGGCACAGGAGTTGGCCTCAGCAGCCAATTCCTGCCTCCTGTGACCTGCTGCTCTGCCGCTGCCACTCCCCCATCTCCCCATCACTGCCACTCCCCCACCTCCCTACCACAGCCAGAGCAGGAACATCTGGACTATACGATGCACCCCTCCATTTTCATCCACATTTTTGGAGGAAAAAAGTATGTCTTAGATTCGTTTTTCCCTGTAATCATGAGAATGTTAGAGTCCACGAAATTCCCTACTACACCACTACTTCATGGAATTAATACATTATTTTAACAAGTTATATTGAAATTATGTATAACTTTTGATTTGTTTCTCTTGTCATCCTGTAACTGTATGAGTGCTTGTTTATTGTTCAATGAGTTCTATGTTAGGGGTCGATTTCCCGCCTCTGCACAGGGGGAGTCTCGGGCCATCTCCGCTGCGGTCTCCCATTCTTCTCCAGCCGCAATGGAGCCTGCTCAGCGGAGACGTCAGTCCCAGCTTCTGACTCAGCCTGATACTGTGCGGATGGTTACTGCTGCCTTTTCCAGGCTCAGCCATTGTAGCCAGTACTGGTCAACGGTAGTGTTGAGCATTCCGATTCCGCAAGTATCGGAATTCCGATACCGAATTCCGATACTTCCCGCGTATCAGATACCGGAATCGGAAGTTCCCAGAATTCAAACTGAACGCAGCAGCCAATGAGGAATGAATGGAAGTGTGGGCACATCCTGTTTAGCATGGTGGGCATGTAAGTACTGGCAAGGCTGTGATTGGCTGCTGAAATGATGTCACTCTGCACTATAAAAAACGCTGCCGCCATTTTGCGCTCACTCTGCTGTGATTTCAGTTAGGGACAGGACGCTGTGTTCTAACTGAGGGCCAGTTGAGATAGCTAATTGCTTTATTTTGCTTTTCCAAGGCTAATTTAGCAAACGCTGTGTTCACTGTTCAGTTCACCTTGCTCTTGCCTTGCAGCGCTGTTTTAACAGCGTTCTGCAAGGTCTCAGTGTGTGTGTGTGTGTGTGTGCAGCTCACTCTGTAGTCTGTGTGCAGCCATATACCAGGTTGTATTCAGCTCAGGGGGGGTTCACACTGCCTCACACAGTGACTCACCATCACCCAGTTTCAGCAGGGAACAGTCCTTCATGCGCAGCTTTGTCGGAGAGCTGTTGTGATTAGGTAATTCAGAACCACAATGGACCTTGAAGTTCAGAGCACACAAAGTGACCTGACAATAACCAAAAGACATAGGACGAGCTCTGAGACGTGGGAACTCTGCTGACCGCAATCCCTAATCCTATCCAACCACACTAGGGGCTGCCGTGGATTGCGCCTAATGCTCCCTATGCAACTCGGCACAGCCTGAGAAACTAGCTAGGCCTAAGATAGAAAAACAAGCCTACCTTGCCTCAGAGAAATACCCCAAAGGAAAAGGCAGCCCCCCACATATAATGACTGTGAGTAGAGATGAAAATACATACGCAGAGATGAAATAGATTTAGCAAAGTGAGGCCCAACTTACTGAACAGACCGAAGATAGGAAAGATAACTTTGCGGTCAACACAAAACCCTACAAACAACCACGCAGAGGGGCAAAAAGACCCTCCGCACCGACTAACGGTACGGAGGTGCTCCCTCTGCGTCCCAGAGCTTCCAGCAAGCAAGAAAAACCAATTAAGCAAGCTGGACAGAAAAAATAGCAAAACAAAAATAACACAAGCAAAACTTAGCTTATGCAGAGCAGACGGCCACAGGAACGATCCAGGAGGAAGCAAGACCAATACTAGAACATTGACTGGAGGCCAGGAGCAAAGCACTAGGTGGAGTCAAATAGAGCAGCACCTAACGACTTCACCACATCACCTGAGGAAGGAAACTCAGAAGCCGCAGTACCACTCGTGACCACAGGAGGGAGCTCTGCCACAGAATTCACAACAGAGAGCGCCGTGCACCGCTGCTGCGTGAAGATCAAATTGAAGCAGTTGTCGGATGGATGGCAGCTAACGCATCGACTTCAATTAGTGCCACATCCTCCCAGGCACAGACCACTGGAGAGCAGCCATCTGTCTCTTCACCACCTGCCAAATTGGCCAGGCAGTCAGAGAGCCCAGGACAGGAGCAGTCTCTACTTCTGTTCTCTGAATCTCTTGGCTTGGAAACAGGGGGCCAGCCAAGCAGTATTGGAGAAATGGAAGAAGAGGCAGTGTGCAGTGATGCCCAACAGCTTTGTCTCTCTGACTCTGAAGAGGCGGGTGGGTCAGTGCCTGCGGTGACCACAGCGCAGTACGCATCTGATGATGAAACTCAGGTGCCGCTTTCTGGTGCGTACTGTGCTGCCGAGACTACCCAGGAGGAGCAGTTGGTGGCAGAGGGTAGTGGAGATGATGAGGTCCTTGACCCATCATGGCGTGAGGAACAGGAAGGTGGTGGGAGCAGCTCAGAGGAAGAGATTCCCCTAACGGGCCAAAGAGGGAGAGGGAGGGGGAAGACTGCGGAGCCTGTAGCCTCCACTTTGGCACCAGTTAGGAGCCTGTCTCTTTCAAAAGCCAAAAAGGGCGCTCCCAAGACTTGCAGTGCCTGGTCCTTTTTTGACACAGTTGCAGATGACATTTGTTTTGTCAAATGCAAGCTGTGTCATCAGAAAGTAAAAAGAGGTAAAAGTGTCAGCAACCTCAATACCACAAATATGTGGAAACATGTGCGGACCAGGCACGCGGTGGAGTTCCAAAAACACACTGAAGACCTAGGCCAACCAACAGCGGCAGCTACCACCTCTTCAGCTCGTGTTGCTTCTTCCTCCAGCTCACGCACAGCTGGTTCGGCTTCCTCCTTGGATCGCCATGGAAGAACCTCTGGCACTGTTGTCCAGAGACATAGTGTAATTCCACCCACAGCACCACGTTCCCAGTCATCCTCACACTCCCAGCCTAGTCTACAGCCATCGGTAGTACAGGCATGGGAGAAAAGGCGGGCATTCTCGGCAAACCATTTCCGAGCACAGGCTCTGAATGCAGGCATTGCCAAACTTCTGTCCCTGGAAATGCTCTCATTCAGGCTGGTGGAGACTGACAGCTTCCGTGACTTGATGGCATTGGCAGTCCCACAGTACCAGGTGCCCAGCCGCTTTTACTTCAGCAGGCAAGCTGTCCCTGTCCTGCACAAGCATGTGGAGGGACAAATCAAACATGCGCTACTGAACACCGTCAGTAGCAAGGTCCACCTCACCACCAATGCGTGGACCAGTCAACATGGACAGGGGCGATACCTTTCAGTCACTGCCCATTGGGTTAATGTTGTTGAGCCGGGTACAGACCGTGCGAGTGGCGCAGGACGTGTCCTGCCCACTCCAAGGATTGCAGGAATCCAGTCTGTACGCATTGACTCCTCCTCTTACACCAGTTCCTCAGATTCCTCGCTGCAGGATCCGTCACAGTCCACCTCCACATGGACCCGTGAACGTTTACCTGTTACGACTGATATGAGCACAGCCGTGGACAAACGTCAGCAGGCCGTCTTGAAATTAGTTTCTTTGGGGAATCGAAGCCACACAGCGCAGGAGCTCTGGAATGCCCTAAAGCAGGAGAGCTATGTGTGGTTTGTGCCAGCGAATCTCCAGCCAGGCATGGTAGTGTGTGACAATGGCCGAAATCTGGTGGCAGCTTTAGGCCTTGGCAACCTCACTCACATCCCATGTCTGGCACATGTGCTCAATTTGGTTGTGCAGAGTTTTCTGAGGGACTATCCGGATCTTGATGCCCTGCTGCACAAGGTCCGCCTAGAGTGTGCTCACTTGCAGCGTTCCAGCTTGGCAAGATCCCGCATTGCTGCTCTGCAGCGTCGGTTTCGCCTTCCTGAACATCGCATCATATGTGACCTACCTACCAGGTGGAATTCCACGTTACATATGTTGGAGCGGTTGTGTGAGCAGCAGTAAGCAGTAATGGAGTACCGGCTGCATCAGGCGCAAAAAAGTCGGTCAGCGCCGCTCAGACTTCACAACCACAGAGTGGGCCACTATGAAGGACGTCTGCCAGGTTTTGCGTCCTTTTGATTATTCCACGCGGATGGCAAGTGCAGATGATGCACTAGTCAGCATGACTGTCCCCCTTATCTGCTTGCTTCAAGAAACCCTGCAAGGGATAAGGGATGATGTGGAAGAGGTGGAGGATGAGGAGTCACCTTTTCCATCAGGTTCTGGACAGTCAGCGCCACGTGGTTCCTCACAAAGGGGTCGGCAGGGGACCCTTTGTGAGGAGGATGAGGAGGAGTCAATGGACGAGGAAGAGCTACGTCCAGAGGAGGGAGTTCCACCATTGTCCAGTGGTCAGTGTGTACAGCGAGGGTGGGGTGATGAAGAGCGGGCAGAGATCATGTCTCAAGCAGGGGACAGCGTTTATGGGCCAGTTGGCAGTCTGCAGCACATGGTTGAGTTCATGTTGCAATGCCTGAGAGACGACCGCCGCTTCGACCACATTCTCAACGTGCCTGATTATTGGGTGTACGCCCTCCTTGATCCTCGCTACCGTGACAATGTCCAAAACCTCATCCCGGCGTTGACACGGGAGCGTAAAATGCGGGAGTACCACGACACACTGGTGAATTCCATCATCTTCTCCAGTCCAACTGAGAGGAGTGCTGCTAGTGCTTTACAAAGCAGCTCAGTGCGTCGAGGCAGTGGAGGAGGAGGCTCTGCACAAAGAGGGAGCAGAAGCAGTGCCTCTGCCCAAGGCAAGCCAAGTATGGCACAACTGTGGAAAACTTTTGTGTGCCCGCCCCAAATGTCTACACCATCACCGGCGGCTCCAGTCAGCAGGAGGCAACGGTTCCGTCAGATGGTGACAGACTACATGGCTTGCCCTCTTAGTGTACTCCCAGACGCTCTTCCCCGTTCAAGTTTTGGGTCTCTATGCTGGATACATGGCCAGAGCTAAGCCAGTATGCATTGGAGGTGCTGGCTTGCCCTGCGGCTAGTGTCTTATCGGAACGTGTCTTTAGTGCCGCAGGTGGTGTACTAACAGACCGTCGCATGCGACTATCCTCCGATAACGTTGACCGGCTTACTTTCCTGAAAATGAACCAGGCCTGGATCTCGCAGGAATTTGCCACTCCTCTGCCTGATTAAGTAATTGGGTGTCATCCAGGTCTCCTGATGTGTTCATCTTTCTACCACCTGAACTGCTATTCCTGGGCTCCAACACCGCCAGTTGCAGCTCAGAAGTGCAGGCTGCACAGTCTAAACATACGACCCAGCGTTATTGGGTTTCAGTAACGTCAGCTGATCCCCAGCTGTGTAGCCGGCAATGTGTCCTGCAACCGCCACGCTGGCACAACAACCTAAATGAAAGGGAACCTGTCCCCCCTCGGCGTTTGTTACTGAAAGAGCCATCTTGTGCAGCAGTAATGTTGCACAAGGAAAAGGTAGCTCTTTTATTTTAGCTCCTTGCACACGCAGAACTTAACACTTATAAAATGTGTTCACTGATACCGTTATTCCGTCCCGGAGCCATCTTGTGCAGCACTAAGGATGCAAAAGGAAAAGGTTGCTCTTTTAATTATGCTCCTTGCAAACACAGAAGTAAACACTAAAAATGTGTCCCCTTATACCGTAAAACCGTCCCGGAGCTGGGACTTTCCTTCATAATGTGATGCAGCACAGCCGTCATTCCTACCCCCTTGGTGCCATGCGCTGCCTCCTCAGCGTTGTTTTAAGCTGTCACGGAGCCTGCGCTGTTCTGTTATCCCTTGGCCATGGCCAGTTTGCGCTGCCTGTCTTCTGACATAATTTGGTGTCAGGATGGCTGCGCCTGTGCGCAGTGTCTTCTGATTGAATCACACTGCGAGCCTGGGATCCATGGGCATGCGCAGTGCATATCTTCACCTCGGGCTCTCGCCCATCTCCCTCCGCCTTCTTTAAACTGTGCGCCGTCAGCTGATCCCTAATAGCATGCCACGGCCGTGACGCCGCACAGTCTGAAGAAGAGGGAAGGAGGGGAGTGAGAGTCGAGGATATGCACTGTGCATGTCCATGGATCCAAGGCCCGCAGTGGGATTACAATAGACGACACTGCGAGGTGAGATCTGGAGCAGCGTGGACGCACAGGCACTGACTGACTGACACCAAATTATGTCAGAAGACAGGCAGCGCTAATTGGGCATGGCCAAGGGCTAACAGAACAGCGCAGGCTCCGTGACAGCTTAAAACAACGCTGAGGAGGCAGCGCACGGCACCAAGGGGATAGGAATGACAGCTGTGCTTCGTCCCATTACGAAGGAAATTCCCACCTCCGGGACGGTTTTACGGTATAAGAGGACACATTTTTAGTGTTTACTTCTGTGTTTGCAAGGAGCATAATTAAAAGAGCAACCTTTTCCTTTTGCATCCTTAGTGCTGCACAAGATGGCTCTTTCAGCTACAAACGTCTTGGGGGGGGGGGGTTAAAGGTTCCCTTTCAACTTGCTCCAATCAGGCTTCGGCCTACACTCTGTTCCTCTGCTCCTCCTGCTGTCCCTGGGCTCTAACACCGCCAGTTGGTGCCTGGAAGTGCTGTCTGCACAGTCAACAGTCGCTCCTCTGTTATTGGGGTTCAGTAACGTCAGCTGATCCCCAGCTGTGTGTGCGGCAATACCTCCAATCTGCTCCTCCTGCTGTCCCTGGGCTCTAACACCGCCAGTTGGTGCCTGGAAGTGCTGTCTGCACAGTCAACAGTTGCTCCTCTGTTATTGGGGTTCAGTAACGTCAGCTGATCCCCAACTGTGTATCCGGCAACGTGTCATGCGACCGCCACGCTGGCACAACTAAAATGTAAGGGGACCTGTCCCCCCCCCCCAGGCGTTTGTTACTGAAAGAGCCACCTTGTGCAGCACTAATACTGCACAAGGAAAAGGTCGCTCTTGAAATTATGCTCCTTGCAAACGCTGAACTACACACTCATGTAATGTGTCCCCTCACACCGTCCAACCGTCCCGGAGGTGGGACTTTCCTTTGTAATGTGACGCAGTACAGCCGTCATTGCTACCCCCTTGGCACCGTGCGCTGCCTCCTTAGCGTTGTTTGATTCCGTCATGGACCCTGCGCTGTTATGTTATCCCTTGGCCATGCACAGTTTGCGCTGCCCGTCCTCTGACATCATTTGTTGTCGTCCTGGCTGCGCCTGTGCGTCCACGCTACCCGAAATCCCACCTCGCAGTGTCGTCTAATGTGATCCCACAGTGGGCCTGGTATCCATGGCCATGCGCAGTGCATATACTAGCCTCTCACTCCCCTTCTTCACGCTTCTTCAGACTAGGCGGCATCAGCTGATCCCTAATAGCATGCCACGGCCGTGACGCCGCACAGTCTGAAGAAGCAGGAAGGAGGTGAGTGAGAGGCGATGATATGCACTGCGCATGCCCATGGATCCCTGGCCCGCAGTGGGATTACATTAGATGACACTGCGAGGTTGGATCTCGGGCAGCTTGGACGCACAGGCACTGCCAGCCTGACACCTAAATGATGTCAGAAGACGGGCACCGCTTACTGTGCATGGCCAAGGGATAACATTACAGCGCGGGCTCCGTGACAGAACCAAACAACGTTGAGGAGGTGGCGCACGGCACCAAGGGGTTTGGAATGACGGCTGTGCTGTGTCACATTACAAAGGAAAGTCCCACTTCCGGGACGGTGTGAGGGGACACATTATATGAGTGTGTACTTCTGCGTTGGCAAGGAGCATAATTTTAGGAGCCACCATTTTCCATGTGCAGTATTACTGCTGTACAAGATGGCTCTTTCAGCAACAAATGCCTGGGGGGGGGGGGTTAAAGGTTCCCTTTCAACTTGCTCCACTGCAGGCTTCAGCCTACACTCTGCTCCTCTTTGATTCCCTGGGTTTCAACACTGTCAGTTGCCACCTGGAAGTGTTGTCTACACAGAAAAACCACTAGCTGATGTGTCAGTGGGGTTCAGCACCGCCAGCTGTTCCCCTGCTGTGTAGTCGGCAACGTGTCCAGCACAAGCCACGCTGGCACAACCGACCAAAAGCTGCCACCAGTGCAGGCTTCGGCCTACACTCTGCTCCTCTCCTCCTCCTGCTGCCCCTGGGCTCAAACACCGCTAGTTTTTGCCCGGAAGTGCTAGCTGCACAGAGAAAATCACCAGCCAATGTGTTAGTGGGGTTCAGCACCGCCAGCTGTTCCCCTGCTGTGTAGCCGGCAACGTGACCTGCAAACGCCACGCAGGCACATGAACTGAAATTAAAGGGACCCTGCCACCCACCCCAAGGTGTTTCTATGTATAACAGCTACCTTGTACAGCAGTAATGCTGCATTTGTACAAGGTGGCTGACTTTTTCTCCTTGCCAACGTGGAACTCAACACGTACAAAATGTGTCTCATTGAGACCATTCCACTGTCCCTGAGGTGACTTTCCTTTATAATGGTACGCAGCACCACCCTTGGTAGCGCTGCCCGTCTTCTGACATCATTGGTTGGCTGCCTGTGCCTGTGCGTCCGCCCTGCCCGACACAACCCCCCTCGTTGTCTCATATATTTTGGCTGCGAGGGTGTTATTGATGGGCATGTGCAGTGCATATGTTCACCTGTCTTAACTCATCTCCTTCCGCCTTCTTCAGACTGCGCGGCCTCATGGCCGTGGTAGGGGATAAGGGATCAGCTGAGGCCGCCCAGTCTGAAGCAGGTGTAAGGACATGTGTGAGCGGCAAACATATTTACTGCACAAGGCCACGAATCCCAGCCACGCAGTGTGATTTTTTGAAAACACACTGCGGGCCTGGGATTCATGGCCATTGCTAACCGCACCGGCCAACATGAAATGAGGTCAGAAGACAGGCAGCGCTCACAGCGCATGGCCAAGTGATCACAATAGCGCAGATTCCTGTACAGCAAATAACGCTCAGGAGGCTGCGCCAAGCACCAAGGCGTTATTTATGTGCACCTGTGCTGCGTCTCCTTAAAAAGACAAGTCACGCCTCCAATACAGAACTGAACTACTGTTCAATGGGCTAAATTGTGTACGTTTTTCATTCTGCGTGTGCAATGAGCAAAACTTAAAGAGCAACCTTTAACTTGTGGAGCTTTACTGCTGCACAAGGTGTGGCTCTTCAACATTGTAACACCTGAGGGTGGGTTAAAGGTTACCTTTGAAATTGGTTCAAGTAGGCTTCCGCCTACACTCTGCTCCTCCTGCAGACCCTGGGCTCTAACTACGCCAGTTGGGGCCCGGAAGTGCTGGCTGCACAGAGAAAAACACCCACCATTGTGTCAGTGGGGTTCAGCACCGCCAGCTGTTCCCCTGCTGTGTAGCCGGCATCGTGTCCAGCACAAGCCACGCTGGCACAACCGACCAAAAGCTGCCACCAGTGCAGGCTTCGGGCCTACACTCTGCTCCTCTCCTCCTCCTGCTGACCCTGGGCTATAACATCGCCAGTTGTAGCCTGGAAGTGCTAGCTGCACAGAGAAAAACACCCGCCAATGTGTTAGTTGGGTTCAGCACCGCCAGCTGTTCCCCTGCTGTGTAGCCGGCATCGTGTCCAGCACAAGCCACGCTGGCACAACAGACCAAAAGCTGCCACCAGTGCAGGCTTCGGCCTACACTTTGCTCCTCTCCTCCTCCTGCTGACCCTGGGCTCTAACACCGCCAGTTTTTGCCCGGACATGCGAGCTGCACAGAGAAAAACACCAGCCAATGTGTCAGTGGGGTTCAGCACCGCCAGCTGTTCCCCTGCTGTGTAGCTGGCAACGTGTCCTGCAAACGCCATGCAGGCACCTGAACTGAAATTAAAGGGAACCTGTCCCCACCCCCCCAGGTGTTTCTATGTATAACAGCCACCTTGTACAGCAGTACTGCTGCATTTGTACAAGGTGGCTGATTTTTTTCTCCTTGCCCACGTTGAATTAAACACGTAAAATATGGGTTTCATTACAGACCATTACAATGTCCCTGAGGTGTGACTTTCCTTTTTAATGACAGGCACCACCCCCCTTGGTAGCGCTGCCCGACTTCTGACATCATTGGTTGGCTGCCTGTGCCTGTGCGTCCGCCCTGTCCGACACAACCCCCCTCGTCTCATATATTTTGGCTGCGAGGGTGTGATTGATGGGCATGTGCAGTGCATATGTTCGCCTGTGTTAACTCATCTCCTTCCGCCTTCTTCAGACTGTGCGGCCTCATGGCCGTGGTAGGCGATAAGGGATCAGCTGAGGCCGCCCAGTCTGAAGCAGGTGTAAGGACATGTGTGAGCGGCAAACATATTTACTGCACAAGGCCACGAATCCCAGCCACACAGTGTGATTTTTTTGAAAACACACTGCGGGCCTGGGATTCATGGCCATTGCTAACCGCACCGGCCAACATGAAATGAGGTCAGAAGACAGGCAGCACTCACAGCGCATGGCCAAGGGATCACAATAGCGCAGACTCCTGTACAGCAAATAACAACGCTAAGGAATCTGCGCCCAGCACCTAGGTGTAAAATTTGACACCTGTGCTGCGGCTCCTTAAAAAGACAAGTCACGCCTCCACTACTGTTTGACAGTATAATGGGCAAAATAGTGTACATGTTTTATTCAGCGTGTGCAATGAGCAAAATTAATAGTAAACCTTTGACTTGTGCAGCATTAATGCTGCACAAGGTGTGGCTCTTGTACCATGCAACACCTGAGGGGGGGTTAAATGTAACTTTTGAAATTGGTTCAACTAGGCTTCGGCCTACACTATGATCCTCTCCTCCTCCTGCTGACCCTGGGCTCTAACACCGCTAGTTTTTGCCCGGAAATGCGAGCTGCACAGAGAAAAACACCAGCCAATGTGTTAGTGGGGTTCAGCACCGCCAGCTCTTCCCCTGCTGTGTAGCCGGCATCGTGTCCAGCACAAGCCACGCTGGCGCAACCGACCAAAAGCTGCCACCAGTGCAGGCTTCGGCCTACACTCTGCTCCTCTCCTCCTCCTGCTGACCCTGGGCTCAAACACCTCCAGTTTCTGCCCGGAAGTGCTAGCTGCACAGAGAAAAACACCAGCCAATGTGTTAGTGGGGTTCATCACCGCCAGCTGTTCCCCTGCTGTGTAGCCGGCAACGTGACCTGCAAACGCCACGCAGGCACATGAACTGAAATTGAAGGGAGCCTGCCCCCCACCCCCAGGTGTTTCTATGTATAATAGCCACCTTGTACAGCAGTACTGCTGCATTTGTACAAGGTGGCTGACTTTTTCTCCTTGCCCACGTGGAACTCAACACGTACAAAATGTGTCTCATTAGAGACCATTACAATGTCCCTGAGGTGTGACTTTTCTTTTTAATGACACGCAGCACCCCCATTGTTAGCGCTGCCCGTCTTCTGACATCATTGGTTGGCTGCCTGTGCCTGTGCGTCCGCCCTGCCCGACACAACGCCCCTCGTTGTCTCATATATTTTGACTGCGAGGGTGTGATTGATGGGCACGAGCAGTGCATATCTTCGCCTGTCTTCACTCCCCTCCTTCCGCCTTCTTCAGACTGTGCGGCCTCATGGCCGTGGCAGGCGATAAGGGATCAGCTGAGGCCGCCCAGTCTGAAGCAGGTGTAAGGACATGTGTGAGCGGCAAACATATTTACTGCACAATGCCACGAATCCCAGCCACGCAGTGTGATTTTTTGAAAACACACTGCGGGCCTGGGATTCATGGCCATTGCTAACCGCACCGGCCAACATGAAATGAGGTCAGAAGACAGGCAGCGCTCACAGCGCATGGCCAAGGGATCACAATAGCGCAGACTCCTGTACAGCAAATAACAACGCTCAGGAATCTGCGCCCAGCACCTAGGTGTAAAATTTGACACCTGTGCTGCGGCTCCTTAAAAAGACAAGTCACGCCTCCACTACTGTTTGACAGTATAATGGGCTAAATAGTGTACGTGTTTTATTCAGCGTGTGCAAGGAGCAAAATTAATAGAGCAACCTTTTACTTGTGCAGCATTAATGCTGCACAAGGTGTGGCTCTTGTACCTTGCAACACCTGAGGGGGGGTTAAAGGTTACCTTTGAAATTGGTTCAACTAGGCTTCGGCCTACACTCTGCTCCTCTCCTCCTCCTGCTGACCCTGGGCTCTAACACCGCTAGTTTTTGCCCGGAAATGGAAGCTGCACAGAGAAAAACACCAGCCAATGTGTTAGTGGGGTTCAGCACCGCCAGCTGTTCCCCTGCTGTGTAGCCGGCATCGTGTCCAGCACAAGCCACGCTGGCACAACTGACCAAAAGCTGCCACCAGTGGAGGCTTCGGCCTACACTCTGCTCCTCTCCTCCCCCTGCTTACCCTTTGCTCCAACACCGCTAGTTGGGGCTCTAGGAAAACAATCTTTAATAGGCAACGCATCCGGGTTCCACCACCGCCAGCTGGTTCTCGGCAGTGTTTTTGTCACGTGTACTCCCTCGTGCCCAGCCTGGTTCCAGCACCGTCAGCTGTTTCCGGGGACTGTCAAACTCACTGAGACGCCTATGCTTGCCCCGTCGTGTTGCGGTTGGGTTAGCCAACTCCAGGGTGCCTCCAGTTTAGGAGCTTCCTATGTGGGCTGCATGAATTGGTAGTCAAGGCTGGTTCTGTAGTGCCAGTAGGCCAAGCTCCCCCTGTAGGACTGTTGGGGTTCGGTAACTGCGGCTGCCTCGCGGCCTAGCTGATCTCTCCTCTCCTGTGGACCTTCTGGTCCACATCCTGGTTCCAGCACCGTCAGCTGGTTCTCGGCAGTGTCTTTTGCTCTTGTACCTTCTGCTCCCCATCCTGGTTCCAGTACCGTCAGCTGGTTCCGGGCAGAGCCTTTGGCTTAGGTGCCTCCTTCTGGGTATCCAAGTTCCACCAACGTGAGGTGGTCCTTGGTAGTGCTTTTTAGCACGGGTACCTCCTGCTTAGTAACCGGTTTCCAGTAATGTCAGCTGGTCCTCGGTAGTTCCATTGGCTCTTGGACCTTCGGCTACCCATCCGGGTTCCAGTACCGTCAGCTGGTTCTCGGCAGTGTCTTTTGCTCTTGTACCTTCTGCTCCCCATCCTGGTTCCAGTAACATCAGCTGGTTCCGGGCAGAACCTTTGGCTTAGGTGCCTCCTTCTGGGTATCCGAGTTCCGCCAACGTCAGGCGGTCCTTGGTAGTGCTTTTTAGCATGGGTACCTCCTGCTTAGTAACCGGGTTCCAGTAACGTCAGCTGGTCCTCGGTAGTTCCATAGGCTCTTGAACCTTCGGGTAGCCATCCGAGTTCCAGTTCCATCAGCTGGTTCTTGGCATTTTCTCAGCCTTCTTGTACCTTCTGCTACATTTCCAAGTTGAAGACCCTAAAGTCGACGACCCGGAAGACCACCCCGATGACGACGGCGGAGACGGCGTAGACAACGACCCTGGAGACGATGACCCTGGAGACGACGACATGGAAGACCGAGAAGCAGAAGAACAAGAGGCTGCAGAACAAAGAGCAGAAGAACATTAAGCATAACACTTAATATCAGAGCAAAAGATATTATCTAAATTATATGCAGAAGAAGACTAAGCAGTGTATGGGGGTGAGTCCGTTCCTCCTCGTGGTGCCCCTGTATAAAGCCTGATGCTGCAGGCCAAACTGAACGCGGACAAATGTAACTTTTGTGACTGGCAGAACGGAAGGTGTAATCTTCAAACTTTTATAGATAACAACTACGGGAATGCCTGTCACAAATGAGAATATGATGAAGAAGTAGAATAGGAAGAATAATAATAGTTGAATAAAATGAATATGTAGAATAGGAAGAATAATAATAGTTGAATAAAATGAATATGAAGAATGTAATAAAAAAAAAAATAGGTAGAAGATGAATAAGAAGATGAATAAGGTGAAGAAAGTTGATGTCAAAGATGCTGATGATGATGAAGATGAAAGTGTGGGAAAAGTAAAAAAAAAAAAAGGGGAAGGGCGTTGAATAGTGAAACATCAATATCTGACAAAATAAAAAAAATTACATAGTCAATATCTTTGTCACTACGAACGTCTTTAAAAAAAAAAAGAAAAAAGGCTATTCTATTTGATTGCGCTAAACCTCTATGACTTTAATGTCTCCGCCACCTCCCCAAATACATCCTGCATTATTCTTTGTTGTTTTCCTTCATGTAGAATGAACCTACAAGGAAAGAAAGGGTTTATTTTAATTCCGATATTTTGGTCCCATTGACTTGCATTGGGATCGGGTATCGGTATCGGCGATATCCGATATTTTTTGAATATCGGCCGATCCAATCCGATACCGATACTTTCCGATATCGGAAGGTATCGCTCAACACTAGTCAACGGCGAACAGGGACTAAGTCCTGCTTTTCCTCTTCTGAGCATGCCCAAGGTAAGACCTCTCATTAGAGGTCAGGGGTCACATGCTCAGGTACTGCAGCAGCTACCATTGGTCCTCTAGGAAGGTCCTGAATTTGCTCAGGTACTGTAGCAACTCCCATTGGTCCTCTAGGGAGGTCCTGAAGTTGCTGCAGCTATAAAAGGTTCGCATGACCACACGGCCATGCGCTAGTATCAACTAAAATTATGTGCTCTGCGCCAGTGTGGTCTTATGCATGTGGATTCAGGGTCCAGCTGAAATAAGCCCCTAGAATACCGGCACCTCCGGTGAGAAGTTTATGTAAGCTGTGCTGACTTCATGACCACTGTTGACTCTATTTGGTAGCTGTTCCCCTGTGAGGTTAACAGGGCACAGTGTGCTCTTTTCTCAAGCGTCTCTGTGAAGTAACAGAGTTCGCTTATACCGCCATATAGTACCGCCATCTAATAGCAGCAGGTTTCTCTCCTGCACGGTGGACCCCCGGGTTGCGAACGCACCTACTATTCAATATATATTTACTCGGTGCATTACGCCAACCCTAAAATAATATTTGCACCAGGGTCTGGCTAGTGAATGGCGGACACACAGCAATCCATGCGGTACATCCAGCAGCTGGAGGGTAGGTTGGCGGCTCTCGAGTGCACAGCCTTAGCTGTGGATGTAACCGCAGTTGCTGTTCAGGCTGCTAGCATGGCTCCAGCAACCTTGTCCACTGCCACCCCTGTTGCGACTTTATCTCGCCTCTCGCTGCAAGAAAAATTTTCTGGTGATAGTAAGTCTTGTAGAGGTTTCATGACCCAGTGCTCTATACATCTTGAGCTTCTGGCCACACGTTTCCCCAGAGAGCGGGCTAATGTGGGATTTATTGTGTCTCTCCTGTCGGACAGGGCGTTGGAGTGGGCTACGCCGCTGTGGGAGCGTGGCGATCATGTGGTGCAGAGTGCTTCATTGTTCCTGAGCATTCTGAAACAGGTCTTTTTAGGACCTCGTGTCACCCATGATACAGCGCTACAACTGTTGGCATTGACTTAGGGCTCGTCCTTGGTCAGCCATTTTGCCGTCGACATTCACACCCTAGCATCTGAGCTGGAATGGTCGGATAAAGCCTGTTATTGATACCTTGGCTACGGTACCACTCACCTCATATTGAGTGGTCCACAGGCAGAATTTTGGGATGGGGTGAATCTTGTGGGGGTAGATGTCAGAGGGAATGTGTTCAGGTTGCTACTACTGAGGTACCCGCAAATCTATCCTCTCTCCCCAAACAATATGCGGACGTGTTCTCCAAAAGGGCTGTGGAGACCCTTCCGCCTCACCGCCCCTATGACTGTCCTATTGACCTCTTGCCTGGTGCAGAGCCTCCCCGGGGTTGAGTTTATCTGTTATCTCTCCCGGAGATGGAGGTAATGTCACAGTACATCCAGGAAAATCTGGCAAGAGGATTCATTAGGAAGTCAGTGTCACCTGGGGCTGGGTTCTTCTAAATGCAGAAGAAGAATGGGGAACTATGTCCATGCATAGGTTACAGGGGTCTTAACACCATCACCGTTAAGAATAAGTATCCTCTGCCCCTGATATCTGAGCTCTTTGGTAGGCTTCAGGGAACAAGGGTATTTACTATACTAGATCTGCGCAATGCTTACAACCTGATTCGAATCCGTGAGGGAGACTAATGGAAGACGGCTTTTAACACCAGGGATGGGCACTATGAATATCTGGTGATGCCCTTCGGGCTCTGTAATGCCCCAGCCATTTTCCCAGACTTTGTGAATGACATCTTCCGGGATATGCTCTCCACCTAGGTCATAGTCTATCTGGATGATATTCTCATCTACTCTCCAGATATTGACTCCCACGGAGAGATGTTTGCAGAGTCTTCGACCTATTAAGGGCAAATTTCCTCTACGCAAAGTTGGAGAAATGTGTATTTGAGCAGGAGTCCTTACCTTTCCTGGGCTATATCATCTCCACCCAGGGATTGGCTATGGACCCTGCCAAACTACAGGCTGTGATGGACTGGCAGGAACCCCATTCTCTTAAAGCGGTGCAGCACTTTATAGGGTTCATTAATTACTATCACGAGTTCATTCCACACTTCTCAACTTTGGTAGCTCCCTTGGTTGCCCTCACCAAGAAGGGAGCAAATGCCAAATTGGGGTCTGAGGAGGTCTCCAAGGCCTTTCACTCCATTAAGTCACACTTCGCTAACGCTACCATCCTACATCGCGCCGATGTAGATAAGCCATTTATAATGGAGGTGGATGCCTCATCCGTTGGTGCTGGAGCAGTCCTTTTCCAAAAGGATGCTCAAGGTCGGAAGCATCCTTGCTTCTTTTCTAAGAACTTCTCACCAGCAGAGAGGAATTATTCCATCGGGGACAGGGAGTTGCTAGCCATGAAGTTGGCCTTCTCAGAGTGGAGACATCTCTTGGAGGGGGCTCACTTTCTCTTGCAAGTCTTCACAGATCACAAGAATTTGGTGTACTTGCAGACAACCCAGCGGTTAAATTCTCGCCAGGCCAGATGGTACTTGTTCTTCTCCCGATTCCATTTCACCCTCCATTTTCTTTCCGGGGAGAAGAACATTCGTGCCGACGCTCTCTCGCTCCGTTGTATCATCTGAGGCGGAGGAAGAGGAGCCTCGCCTTATTGTCCCCACCGAGAGCCTGAGAACAGTGGCCCCGGTTTTGCTAGAGTCTGTGCCTCCGGGCAAGTATTTTGTACCATCCAGTCTGCGTCCAGAGGTTCTCTCTTGGGCTCACTTGTCCAGGGTGGGTGGACATTTTGGGTCCAAAAGGACATCTGAGCTACTTGTGAGGACATACTGGTGGCCGCATATGGCTCATGACGTCGCAGACTATGTTCGGGCGTGTATCTCCTGCATAAAGAACAAGTCTCCTCGGCAACGGCCAGCTGGGTTGCTTTATCCCCTGGCGGACAGGCCCTGGGAGATGGTCGGGATGGACTTTGTTGTGGGCTTACCCAAGTCTTGTAGCTGCACCATTATCTGGGTGATCACCGACTATTTTTCCAAGATGATGCACTTGGTGCCTCTTCCACGGCTACCTTCTGCACGGGCTCTGGCAGCTTTGTTCATCAAACATATCTTTCACCTACACGGTATGTGGGACAAAATTGTCAGTGACCGGGGCCCCCAGTTTTCGTCTCGATTCTGGAGAGAGCTTTGTCATCTACTCCGTATTAAGGTGAATCTCTCCTCGGCATATCATCCCGAGACGAATGGGTTGGTAAAGAGGGCCAACCAGACTCTGGTCACATATCTACATCATTTTATTTCTGCCAGGCAGGATGACTCGGCATCCTTGCTACCGTGGGCAGAGCTTGTGCTTAACAACGCCGTAGCTGACTCCACCGGTCAGACTCATTCCTCCTTAATTACGGCCACCATCTGCGTGTCCCTGTGCCCATGCCTGTGTCTTCTGCTGACTCCAGGGTGGTAGACTGTGCTGTGGAGGTACGGGACATTTGGGACCGCACTCAGGATGCCAATCGGTGTTATGACCTGGTGGTTAGGAGCACCCGGAACGACCTGATGGTTAAACTCACACAGGACAAGCTCTGGGAAGTGGGAGCTCTGCCGTCCGCAACCCCTAATCCTATCACACAACTAGAAATAGCCGTGGAGCGTACCTAACATGACCTAGATGCCTCTTCGCAGCCTAAGAGCTAACTAGCCCTAAAGATAGAAAATAAAGCCTACCTTGCCTCAGAGAAATTCCCCAAAGGAAAAGGCAGCCCCCCACATATATTGACTGTGAGATAAGATGAAAGTCACAAACACAGAAATGAAACAGGTTTTAGCAAAGGGAGGCCAGACTTACTAAACAGACTGAGGATAGGAAAGGTATCTTTGCGGTCAGCACAAAACCCTTCAAAAAGACCACGCAGAGTGTGCAAAAAGACCTCCGCACCGACTCACGGTGCGGAGGTGCCACTCTGCATCCCAGAGCTTCCAGCTAGCAGGGCCAGATCATGATAGCCAGCTGGACAAGGAAACAATGAACAAATTAATAACTAGCAGGGACTTAGCTTCTGCTGGAGTAGACAGGTCACCAGAAAGATCCAAGAGCGAACTGAACCAGTACAAGAACATTGACAGCTGGCATGGAGTAACGATCTGAGTGGAGTTAAATAGAACAGCCAGCCAAAGAATAAACTACGCCACCTGTGGAAGGAACCTCAGAAGCAGCAGCTCCACTCACAGCCACCAGAGGGAGTCCAAGGACAGAACTCGCCAAAGTACCATTCATGACCACAGGAGGGAGTTCGATAACAGAATTCACAACAGTACCCCCCCTTGAGGAGGGGTCACCGAACCCTCACCAGAGCCCCCAGGCCGATCAGGACGAGCCAAATGAAAGGCACGAACTAGATCGGCAGCATGAACATCAGAGGCAAAAACCCAGGAATTATCTTCCTGACCATAACCCTTCCACTTGACCAGGTACTGGAGTTTCCGTCTCGAAATACGAGAATCCAAAATCTTCTCCACCACATACTCCAACTCCCCCTCGACCAACACCGGGGCAGGAGGATCAACGGAGGGAACCATAGGCGCCACGTATCTCCGCAATAACGACCTATGGAACACATTATGGATGGCAAAAGAAGCTGGAAGGGCCAAACGAAATGACACAGGATTGAGAACTTCAGAAATCTTATACGGACCAATGAAACGAGGCTTAAACTTAGGAGAGGAAACCTTCATAGGAACATGACGAGATGACAACCAAACCAAATCCCCAACACGAAGTCGGGGACCAACACAGCGCCGGCGGTTAGCGAAACATTGAGCCTTCTCCTGCGACAATGTCAAATTGTCCACCACATGAGTCCAAATCTGCTGCAACCTGTCCACCACCGTTTCCACACCAGGACAGTCCAAAAGCTCAACCTGCCCTGAAGAGAAACGAGGATGGAAACCAGAATTACAGAAAAAAGGCGAAACCAAAGTAGCCGAGCTGGCCCGATTTATTAAGGGCGAACTCAGCCAAAGGCAAGAAGGACACCCAGTCATCCTGATCAGCAGAAACAAAGCATCTCAGATATGTTTCCAAAGTCTGATTAGTTCGTTCGGTTTGGCCATTTGTCTGAGGATGGAAAGCCGAAGAAAAAGACAAATCAATGCCCATCTTAGCACAAAAGGACCGCCAAAACCTCGAAACAAACTGGGAACTTCTCTCCAAGACGATGTTCTCCGGGATGCCATGCAAACGAACCACATGCTGGAAAAACAATGGCACAAAATCAGAGGAGGAAGGCAATTTAGACAAGGGTACCAAATGGACCATCTTAGAGAAGCGATCACAAACCACCCAAATGACCAACATCCTTTTGAGACAGGGAGATCTGAAATAAAATCCATGGAAATATGCGTCCAGGGCCTCTTCGGGACCGGCAAGGGCAAAAGCAACCCACTGGCACGAGAACAGCAGGGCTTAGCCCGAGCACAAGTCCCACAGGACTGCACAAAAGAACGCACATCCCGTGACAAAGAAGGCCACCAAAAGGATCTAGCCTGTTATGATGAGGTAATTCAGTACCACAATGGACATAGAAGTCAGAGCACATACAGTGACCTGACAATAACCCAAAAACATAGAACGAGCTCTGAGACGTGGGAACTCTGCTGACCGCAATCCCTAATCCTCTCCAACCACACTAGAGGCAGCCGTGGATTGCGCCTAACGCTCCCTATGCAACTCGGCACAGCCTGAGAAACTAGCTAGCCTGAAGATAGAAAATAAGCCTACCTTGCCTCAGAGAAATACCCCAAAGGAAAAGGCAGCCCCCCACATATAATGACTGTGAGTTAAGATGAAAAGACAAACGTAGAGATGAAATAGATTTAGCAAAGTGAGGCCCGACTTACTGAACAGAGCGAGGATAGGAAAGGTAACTTTGCGGTCAACACAAAACCCTACAAACAACCACGCAAAGGGGGCAAAAAGACCCTCCGTACCGAACTAACGGCACGGAGGTACACCCTCTGCGTCCCAGAGCTTCCAGCAAGCAGGAAAAACAAATAAACAAGCTGGACAGAAAAAAACAGCAAACAAAAATAACACAAGAGCAACTTAGCTATGCAGAGCAGCAGGCCACAGGAACGATCCAGGAGGAAACAAGTCCAATACTAGAACATTGACTGGAGGCCAGGATCAAAGCACTAGGTGGAGTTAAATAGAGCAGCACCTAACGACTTCACCACAACACCTGAGGAAGGAAACTCAGAAGCCGCAGTACCATTTTCCTCCACCAACGGAAGCTCATAGAGAGAATCAGCCGAAGTACCACTTGTGACCACAGGAGGAAGCTCTGCCACAGAATTCACAACACTAGCCACCAAGTCTCTGGTACCAAAGATTCCAGGATGACCCGCCAACACCGATCAATGAACCTCAGAGATAACTCTACTCGTTCATTTATCAGGGACAAACAGTTTCTCCGCTGGACAACGGTCAGGTCTATCAGCCTGAAACTTCTGCAGCACGCGCCGTAAATCAGGGGAGATGGCAGACAAAATTCCCCCCTCTTTGAGAATACCCGCCGGCTCAGGAACACCCGGAGAGTCAGGCACAAAACTCCTTGACAGGGCATCAGCCTTCACATTCTTAGAGCCCGGAAGGTACGAAACCACAAAATCAAAACAGGAGAAAAACAGCGACCATCGAGCCTGTCTAGGATTCAACCGTTTGGCAGACTCGAGATAAGTCAAATTCTTGTGATCCGTCAAGACCACCACGCGATGCTTGGCTCCTTCAAGCCAATGTCGCCACTCCTCGAATGCCCACTTCATGGCCAACAACTCTCGATTGCCAACATCATAATTGCGCTCAGCAGGTGAGAATTTTCTAGAAAAGAAGGCACATGGCTTCATCACCGAGCTATCAGAAATTCTTTGCGACAAAACAGCCCCTGCTCCAATCTCAGAAGCATCAACCACGACCTGAAACGGGAGTGAAACATCTGGCTGGCACAACACAGGGGCAGAAGAAAAACGACGCTTCAACTCCTGAAAAGCCTCTACAGCTGCACAGGACCAATTGACCACATCAGCACCTTTCTTGGTCAAATCAGTCAACGGTTTAGCAACACTAGAAAAATTAGCGATGAAGCGACGGTAAAAATTAGCAAAGCCCAGGAACTTCTGCAGGCTCTTCACAGATGTCGGCTGAGTCCAATCATAAATGACCTGAACTTTAACAGGGTCCATCTTGATAATAGAAGGGGAAAAAATGAAACCCAAAAATGAAACCTTCTGAACCCGAAAGAGACATTTCGACCCCTTCACAAACAAGGAATTCGCACGAAGGACCTGGAACACCATTCTGACCTGCTTCACATGAGACTCCCAATCATCCGAAAAGACCAAAATATCATCCAAATACACAATCAGGAATCTATCCAGGTACTCTCGGAAGATGTCATGCATAAAGGACTGAAACACAGATGGAGCATTAGAAAGCCCGAATGGGCTCAAAATGGTACTCAAAATGGCCCTCGGGCGTATTAAATGCTGTTTTCCATTCATCGCCCTGTTTAATTCGCACAAGATTATACGCCCCTCGAAGATCTATCTTTGTGAACCAACTAGCCCCCTTAATCCGAGCAAACAAATCAGACAGCAGCGGCAAAGGGTACTGAAATTTGACTGTGATCTTATTAAGAAGGCGGTAATCAATACAAGGTCTCAAAGAGCCATCCTTCTTGGCCACAAAAAAGAACCCTGCTCCCAACGGTGATGACGACGGGCGAATATGACCTTTCTCCAAGGATTCCTTTATTTAACTCCGCATAGCGGCGTGCTCTGGCACAGATAAATTAAACAGTCGGCCCTTAGGAAACTTACTACCAGGAATCAAATTAATAGCACAATCGCAATCCATATGAGGAGGTAAGGCACCGGATTTGGGCTCTTCAAATACATCCCGGTAATCTGACAAAAACTCAGGGACTTCAGAAGGAGTGGAAGGCGAAATTGACAGCAATGGAATATCACCATGTACCCCCTGACAACCCCAGCCGGACACAGACATAGATTTCCAATCCAATACTGGATTATGGACCTGTAGCCATGGCAACCCCAAAACGACCACATCATGCAGATTATGCAACACCAAAAAGCGAATATCCTCCTGATGTGCAAGAGGCATGCACATGGTCAATTGAGTCCAGTACTGAGGTTTATTCTTGGCCAAAGGCATAGCATCAATTCCTCTCAATGGAATAGGATACTGCAAGGGCTCCAAGAAAAAACCACAGCGCCTGGCAAACTCCAAGTCCATCAAATTCAGGGCAGCGCCTGAATCCACAAATGCCATAACAGAATAGGACGACAGAGCGCAAATCAGAGTAACGGACAAAAGAAATTTAGACTGTACCGTACTAATGGTGGCAGGCCTAGCGAACCGCTTAGTGCGCTTAGGACAATCGGAGATAGCATGAGTGGAATCACCACAGTAAAAACACAGCCCATTCCGACGTCTGTGTTCTTGCCGTTCAGCTCTAGTCAAAGTCCTATCACACTGCATAGGCTCAGGCCTATGCTCAGAGAATACCGCCAAATGGTGCACAGCTTTGCGCTCACGCAAGCGCCGATCGATCTGAATGGCCAAGGACATAGGCTCATTCAGACCAGCAGGCGTGGGAAATCCCACCATTACATCCTTAAGGGCTTCAGAAAGACCCTTTCTGAAAATTGCCGCCAGGGCACACTCATTCCACTGAGTAAGCACAGACCACTTTCTAAACTTCTGACAGTACACCTCCGCTTCATCCTGACCCTGACACAAAGCCAGCAAGATTTTCTCTGCCTGATCCACTGAATTTGGTTCATCATAAAGCAATCCAAGCGCCAGAAAAAACGCATCTACATCACGCAATGCAGGATCTCCTGGCGCAAGGGAAAATGCCCAGTCTTGAGGGTCACCACGCAACAAAGAAATAATGATTTTTACTTGTTGAACGGGGACACCAGAGGAGCGGGGTTTCAAAGCTAGAAACAGTTTACAATTATTTTTGAAATTCAGGAACTTAGATCTATCCCCAGAAAACAAATCAGGAATTGGAATTCTAGGCTCTAACATCGGATTCTGAACCACAAAATCTTGAATGTTTTGTACCCTTGCAGTGAGATGATCCACACAAGAGGACAGACCTTGAATGCCCATATCTACACCTGTGTCCTGAACCACCCAGAGGCTTAGGGGAAAAGAAAGACAAAAAACACTGCAGAGAAAAAAAAATGGTCTCAGAACTTCTCTTATCCCTCTATTGAGATGCATTAATACTTTGGGCCAGCTGTACTGTTATGACCTGGTGGTTAGGAGCACCCGGAACGACCTGATGGTTAAACTCACACAGGACAAGCTCTGGGAAGTGGGAGCTCTGCCGACCGCAACCCCTAATCCTATCACACAACTAGAAATAGCTGTGGAGCATACCTAACACGACCTAGACGCCTCTTCACAGCCTAAGAGCTAACTAGCCCTAAAGATAGAAAATAAAGCCTACCTTGCCTCAGAGAAATTCCCCAAAGGAAAAGGCAGCCCCCCACATATATTGACTGTGAGATAAGATGAAAGTCACAAACACAGAAATGAAACAGGTTTTAGCAAAGGGAGGCCAGACTTACTAAACAGACTGAGGATAGGAAAGGTATCTTTGCGGTCAGCACAAAACCCTACAAAAAGACCACGCAGAGTGTGCAAAAAGACCTCCGCACCGACTCACGGTGTGGAGGTGCCACTCTACATCCCAGAGCTTCCAGCTAGCAGGGCCAGATCATGATAGCCAGCTGGACAAGGAAACAATTAACAAATTAATAACTAGCAGGGACTTAGCTTCTGCTGGAGTAGACAGGTCACCAGAAAGATCCAAGAGCGAACTGAACCAGTACAAGAACATTGACAGCTGGCATGGAGTAACGATCTGAGTGGAGTTAAATAGAACAGCCAGCCAAAGAATAAACTAAGTCACCTGTGGAAGGAACCTCAGAAGCAGCAGCTCCACTCATAGCCACCAGAGGGAGTCCATGGACAGAACTCGCCGAAGTACCATTCATGACCACAGGAGGGAGTTCGATAACAGAATTCACAACAAATCGGGCCTCCAAGGAGAGAATGAGGTCCTCCACCGATGCTCATGGGCGCCCCGCTCCGACCTTTGCTCATGGTGACTTTGCACCTTGCTACTTGGGTCCCTTCAAGGTCATTGAACAGGTTAACCCTGTGTTCTACCGTCTGGCCCTTCCTCCACGCCTAGGTAAAACTGACACCTTTCATGTGTCCCTCTTGAAGCCCGTATACATGTCCCGGTTTTCGGAGTCATCTGCCCAGACATCGGGTTCATCTATGGACGATTACGAGGTGAACGCTATTTTGGGGTGTAAGGTGGTACGTGGCAAGAAATTTTATTTGGTGGACTGGAAGGGTTATGGCCCAGACGACAGATCTTGGGAGGCTGCTGAGCACATTCAAGCTCCGCAGCTCATTGCGGTCTTCGAGCGTAGCGAGGTCCATGGAGGGGGGCCCTAGGAGGGGGGGGTAATGTTAGGGGTCGTGTTCCCACCTCTGCACAGGGGGAATCTCAGGCCATCTCCACCGTGGTCTCCCATTCTTCTTGCTCAGGTACTGTAACAACTCCCATTGGTCCTCTAGGAAGGTCCTGAAGTTGCTGCAGCTATAAAAGGTTCGCATGGCCGCACGGCCATGCGCTAGTATCAATTAAAGTTATGTGCTCTGCGCCAGTGTGGTCTTATGCATGAGGATTCAGGGTCCAGCTGAAATAAGCCCCTAGAATACCGGCACCTCCGATGAGGAGTTGTGTGTAAGCTTTGCTGACTGCATGACCACTGTTGCCTCTATTTGCTAACTGTTCTCCTGTGAGGTTAACAGGGCACAGCATTCTCTTTTCTCAAGCGTCTCTGTGAAGTAACAGAGTTCGCTTATACCGCCATATAGTACCGCCATCTACTAGCAGCAGGTTTCTCTCCTGCACAGTGGACCCCGGGTTGTGAACGCACCTACTATTCAATATATATTAACTCGGTGCATTCCGCCAACCCTTACATTGTACTCTTGAAAAACACCAATTAATTTACCATACAGTGTACTAAAACTGGAAATAAAACCTTTATGGGTTGGAAAAAACCCAATTGCGTCATTGTGACATGAAAAAAAGAAAACAAAATTGGCTCGGTGTCAATACATTCTGGGACTCAAACTTGTTTTTTTTTTTTCATTTAAGGACTGTAAGGTGTTGATTTTGGCAAAGTGAGCTCTAGTTTCAAATGGTACTATTTTAAGGTCCATATAACGTTTTGATTGCTTTTCTTTTCAGTCAATTTTTAGGGGGAAGCAAGGTGACAAAAACAGACATTCTGATTCTTTTTTTATGGCATACAGCTTGTGGGATAATTAATGTTATATTTCAGAAGTTTGGACTTTTACAGATGTGGTGATACCAATTTGTTTTCATTTTATTTTCAGAATAGGAAAAGACCTAGGTCTATCATCTGAGTGCAGTGCGATTCCCGCCAATGCCAGCAGTGGAGAAGATGGCAAAATTAATTTCTCCTCCTCCTCGGCAGCTGTGCTCTGATCCTCTCTGATTTCGCAACTGATGTGATACACTGGTTTGACTCCTGCCTTACAGTGAGTGTAAAAGATAAAGACCAGCCAAGTGATGCCATTTTAGACTTTTTCAACATAAGAATAGAAGGTTACAGCGCACAGCTCATTCCACATAGACAGAAAAATACCTAGTCTGACTGTAGTGTACTCCTGCAGTGCTAAATAAATCACATTGAAAATTTGAGTGCTAGTCTCATTCTGTGTATCATATTCTAAAGATCCATGTGATATAGAGAACTATTTTCAGCACCCCGGGATGACTTTGACTTAATTACAGCCTTATTTTATTCTTCACATACTGCAATTAAGGAAGGCAGTATGAGACCGGGCCTCAATGCTAATTTTGTTACCAAACCAAAATCCTGAAATCAAGCCTTGTGTGTTGTTACGAAACTGCAGCACAGAACTAGGAAAGATGGGGGAAAGCTGACCCTGCACTAAGACTAGGCTGTAACCCTACGATGGAGTGGGCGACCCATTCCTTGCGAATAGACTCACCGACGATCCTAGTCTAAACTCAGCGAGGAAGAGGAAGGAGGTCCCTAAAAGATCTAAGGACTGGGTACAAAAAACAGGTCACCTCCTAATAGGAAACACAGAGAAGGCTGCAGAAACAAACTGAAAACAGAAACAAAAGATAGCAGAATTAGAGATCCCAGAACACAGAAAGCTGTCTAAGCACCTAGCCAAAACTCTAGCGGATTAACACTGTTGTCCATCAAGGAATGGGAGCAGATGCCGGGTAATAAAGGGTGATACAATCACCTGACCAAGACCACCCAGTACCAGGGGAAAAAGACCAGCAGCCAGAAAACAACAACAAGATGGCGGATGGTCAAAACAAAACAGGTTATAACATGTGTCATAGGAAGTGTGCTTTCTGCATTGTGAGGCAGACAAGCTATAATTTTTTTTAAAGCCAAAAGAAAAATGTCCGTTATCCAGAAATCTACTATATAAAGCTGAATGTGTGTGTGTGTGTGTGTGTGTGTGTGTGTGTGTGTGTGTGTGTATGTGTGTGTGTATGTCCGGGATTGGCATCTGCACCGTCGCAGCTACAGCCACAAAATTTTGCAAAGTCACACGTCTGGACCCTGAG
Organism: Ranitomeya imitator; assembly: GCF_032444005.1. NCBI lineage: Eukaryota > Metazoa > Chordata > Amphibia > Anura > Dendrobatidae > Ranitomeya > Ranitomeya imitator. Next base: position 581,262,172 of record NC_091284.1, read on the forward strand.
AGCGTCATAGGCTACGTTGTGAGGTGAAATTTTAACCCCACGCTTTCCAATTCACCAAACAATTTTTCCCCTATCTACATAATGGGGAAAAGTGAAAGGAAAAGTGTTGGAGGCAAATTGACAGCTGCCAGATGTGAACAAGGGGGACTTAAAGAATGAGAGTGATGGCACCAAAGAGTATATACCGTACAGTTGCTAAGGTAGGACCCCGACATGGGATACTCACCACACGGGGATATGACCACACACACAAAATGCGCCACACACTACCACGTGCTTGAACATATATACCACCCTCAGCACACATTTCACCACACATACGCCAACCTCGCCACATAAAAGTCGAAACACAAAAGTCGCCGCTCAAAACTCACCACGCGCAAAACTCGCCACATGCAAAAAATAGCCTCACGCAAAACTCGCCACAAGTGCAAAACTCACCTCATGGAAAACTCGCCACACGCAAAACTTGCACATGCGGAAAAATTGCCATATGCACAAAATTTGCAACACATGCAAAAGTTGCCTCACACAAAACTTGCACATACTCAAAAGGCACCAGACATAAAACTCACCACGCGCAAAACTCGCCATGCGCAAAACTTGCTGCACACAACTTGCTACACTAACCTGTCACATGCAACTCGACGCACAAAAAGTTGCTACACGCATGTTGCCACACAAAACTCATCTCACAAAAGTCGCTACATGCATGTCGCCACACACAACTAAACACACACAACTTGACAAACGAAACTCGCCCTAAAACACACACAAGTCTGGTATTAGCCTTCAAAAATAAAATTCTGATTAATAAGCAGACAAACTACAAGAGCAACAAATGTACCATATAGGAAATACGGCAGCTGTCAGTCACACGACCTGTCTATTATGTGTATGTGTGAGCTAATATATACTGCCAGGGGGAGGGCTTCCTGTTGGCTAGGGATTTATCAGGCTGCCAATTTATCTTACAAATACTGAGGTAAAAATACTGAGCAAATAACGTGTTAACGAGGTCTAATACAGGAGATCACACAGGTATATACTATATACAGGGGAGATGACACACAGATATATACTATATACAGGAGAGATGACACACAGGTATATACTATATAAAGGAGGAGATGACATACAGGTACATATTATATACAGGAGGAGATGACATACAGGTATATACTATATATAGGAGGAAATGACACACAGGTATATACTATATACAGGAGCAGATTACCTACAGCTATATACTATATACAGGAGGAGATGACATACAGGTATATGCTATATATAGAAGATGACATACAGGTATATACTATATACAGGAGGAGATGACACACAGATATATACTATATACAGGGGAGATGACACACAGGTATATACTATATACAGGAGGAGATGACATACAGGTATATACTATATATAGAAGGAGATGACATACAGGTATATACTATATATAGGAGGAGATGACATACAGGTATATACTATATATAGGAGGAGATGACATACAGGTATATACTATATATAGGAGGAGATGACATACAGGTATATACTATATACAGGGGAGATGACACACAGCAGGTATATACTATATACAGGGGAGATGACATACAGGTATATACTGTATACAGGAGATGACATACAGGTGTATACTATATATAAGGGAGATGACAAACATGTATATACTGAGGTGAAAATGAGGTGTGAGGTGAAAATGAAAAGGTGTGAGTGCCAAATGAGAGGAGTGAGGGAAAATAGTGTAGTGATCGGAAAATGACAGATGTGAGGTCGAAGTGTTAGGCGGGAAAGAGAGGAGTGAGGGAGAAAATGAGAGGTGTGAGGGAGAAAATGAGAGATGTGAGGGGGAAAATTAAAGATGTGATTGGGAAAATGAGAGGCGTAATGGGAAAATAAGAGAAGTGACGTGCTATAACTAACCACAGATATTTACTATGCCCAGGCAACGCCGGGCTCTTCAGCTAGTCTACTGTTGTGAATTCTGTGGCAGAGCTCCCTCCTGTGGTCACAAGTGGTACTTCGGCTGATTCTCTCTGGGAGCTTCCGTTTGTGGAGGAAACTGGTACTGCTGCTTCTGAGTTTCCTCCCTCAGGTGATCTGGTGAGGTCGTTAGGTGCTTCTCTACTTAACCCCACCTAATGCTTTGATTCATGCTTCCTGTCAATGTTCCAGTGTTGGACTTATGTTTCTCTGGATCATTCCTGTGGCCTGCTGCAAGGCCCAAAAACCCTCCTCTAGGTTATCCTATCTAGTGTTTTTCCACTATTTTGCTGGAGACGGGTGGAAAGACACTAATAGGAAATGTTTAAAAAAATTTTCAACAGGCTGCACTATTTGAAAAAAGGACAAGTTATTTTACAGTATGAGGCAGTGACAAAACCCTGAGCTGAATACAACCGGCTGTGGCTGCACACAGACTACAGGGCGAGCTGCGCTCACACTGAGACCGTGCAGACAGCCGTAAACGGCGCTGCAAGGCCCAAAAAAACCCCTCTAGGTTATCCTATCTAGTGTTTTTCCACTATTTGGCTGGAGACGGGTGGAAAGACACTAATAGGAAATTTTAGAAAAAATGTGCAGCAGGCTGCACTATGAGCAAAAAAGGACAATGGATAGAACTGTGTGAGGCAGTGTGAACCCCCCCCTGAGCTGAATACAACCTGGTATATGGCTGCACACAGACTACAGAGTGAGCTGCACACACACACACACACACACTGAGACCTTGCAGAACGCTGTTAAAACAGCGCTGCAAGGCAAGAGCAAGGTGAACTGAACAGTGAACACAGCGTTTGCTAAATTAGCCTTGGAAAAGCAAAATAAAGCAATTAGCTATCTCAACTGGCCCTCAGTTAGAACACAGCGTCCTGTCCCTAACTGAAATCACAGCAGAGTGAGCGCAAAATGGCGGCAGCGTTTTTTATAGTGCAGAGTGACATCATTTCAGCAGCCAATCACAGCCTTGCCAGTACTTACATGCCCACCATGCTAAACAGGATGTGCCCACACTTCCATTCATTCCTCATTGGCTGCTGCGTTCAGTTTGAATTCTGGGAACTTCCGATTCCGGTATCTGATACGCGGGAAGTATCGGAATTCGGTATCGGAATTCCGATGCCGCAAGTATCAGCCGATACCCGATACTTGCGGAATCTGAATGCTCAACACTACCGTTGACCAGTACTGGCTACAATGGCTGAGCCTGGAAAGGCAGCAGTAACCATCCGCACAGTATCAGGCTGAGTCAGAAGCTGGGACCGACGTCTCCGCTGAGCAGGCTCCATTGCGGCTGGAGAAGAATGGGAGACCGCAGCGGAGATGGCCCGAGACTCCCCCTGTGCAGAGGCGGGAAATCGACCCCTAACATAGAACTCATTGAACAATAAACAAGCACTCATACAGTTACAGGATGACAAGAGAAACAAATCAAAAGTTATACATAATTTCAATATAACTTGTTAAAATAATGTATTAATTCCATGAAGTGGTGGTGTAGTAGGGAATTTCGTGGACTCTAACATTCTCATGATTACAGGGAAAAACACATTGAGATTTAGATAGATTCGTTGCTACCGTATTATTTGGAATATAAGACATACTTTTTTCCTCCAAAAATGTGGATGAAAATGGAGGGGTGCATCTTATAGTCCAGATGTTCCTGCTCTGGCTGTGGTAGGGAGGTGGGGGAGTGGCAGTGATGGGGAGATGGGGGAGTGGCAGCGGCAGAGCAGCAGGTCACAGGAGGCAGGAATTGGCTGCTGAGGCTAACTCCTGTGCCCACTGCTAAAGAGAATTGAATATTCACTCCATTCCACACCCATGGGCAAGGAAAGGAGTGAATATTCATTTCTCTTTTAATAGTGAGCACAGTGTTAGCCACAGCAACCGGGTTCCTGCAGCTGCCTGGTGTTCTAGTGTTATGGCTACTTAAGGGAATGAATATTCACTGCATTCCTGTTGTGAATTCTGTGGCAGAGCTCCCTCCTGTGGTCACAAGTGGTACTTCGGCTGATTCTCTCTGGGAGCTTCCGTTTGTGGAGGAAACTGGTACTGCTGCTTCTGAGTTTCCTCCCTCAGGTGATCTGGTGAGGTCGTTAGGTGCTTCTCTACTTAACCCCACCTAATGCTTTGATTCATGCTTCCTGTCAATGTTCCAGTGTTGGACTTGTGTTTCTCTGGATCATTCCTGTGGCCTGCTGCTCTGCATAGCTAAGTGCTTCTTTGCTATTTGTTGCTATTTTTTCTGTCCAGCTTGTCTATTTGTTTTGCTGGAAGCTCTGGGACGCAAAGGGTGTACCTCCGTGCCGTTAGTTCGGTACGGAGGGTCTTTTTGCCCCTTTGCGTGGTTTTCTTTAGGGTTTTGTGTAGACCGCAAAGTTATCTTTCCTATCCTCGTTCTGTCTAGAATATCGGGCCTCACTTTGCTGAATCTATTTCATCCCTACGTTTGTCTTTTCATCTTACTCCCAGTCATTATATGTGGGGGGCTGCCTTTTCCTTTGGGGTATTTCTCTGAGGCAAGGTAGGCTTATTTTTTCTATCTTCAGGCTAGTTAGTTTCTCAGGCTGTGCCGAGTTGCAAAGGTAGCGTTAGGCGCAATCCACTGCTGCCTCTAGTTGTGTTTGGAGAGGATCAGGGATTGCGGTCTGCAGAGTTCCCACGTCTCAGAGCTCGTTCTATTATTTTGGGTTATTGTCAGATCACTGTATGTGCTCTGACCTCCATGTCCATTGTGAAACTGAATTGCCTCTCACAACAGTCTACTATATAAAGCTGAATGTGTGTGTGTGTGTGTATGTCCGGGATTGGCATCTGCACCGTCGCAGCTACAGCCACAAAATTTTGCACAGTCACACGTCTGGACCCCGAGAGCGTCATAGGCTATGTTGTGAGGCGAAATTTTAACCCCGCGCGTTCCAATTCACCAAATAATTTTGCCCCTATCTACATAATGGGGAAAAAAGTGAAAGGAAAAGTGTTGGAGGCGTCGTAGCTACAGCCACAAAATTTTGCACAGTCACACGTCTGGTCCCTGAGAGCATCATAGGCTATGTTGTGAGGCGAAATTTTAACCCCGCGCTTTCCAATTCACCAAACAATTTTGCCCCTATCTACATAATGGGGAAAAAGTGAAAGGAAAAGTGTTGGAGGCAAATTGACAGCTGCCAGATGTGAACAAGGGGGACTTAAAGAATGAGAGCGATGGCGCCAAAGAGTATATACCGTACAGTTGCTAAGGTGGGGCCCCGACATGGGATACTCACCACACACGGGGATATGGACACACACAAAATGCGCCACACACTACCACGTGCTTGAACACATATACCACCCTCAGCACACATTTCACCACACATACACCAACCTCGCCACATAAAAGTCGAAACACAAAAGTCGCCGCTCAAAACTCGCCACGCTCAAATCTCGCCACATGCAAAAACTAGGCTTACGCAAAACTCGCCACAAGTGCAAAACTCACCTCATGGAAAACTCGCCACACGCAAAACTTGCACACGCGGAAAAATTGCCACATGTACAAAAGTTGCTGCACATGCAAAAGTTGCCTCACACACAGCTTGCACATACTCAAAAGGCACCACACATAAAACTCGCCATGCGCAAAACTCGCCATGCGCAAAACTTGCTGCACACAACTTGCTACACTAACCTGTCACATGCAACTCGACACACAAAAAGTTGCTACATGCATGTTGCCACGCAAAACTCATCTCACAAAAGTCGCTACATGCATGTCGCCACATGCAACTCAACACACACAACTTGACAAACGAAACTCGCCCTAAAACACACACAAGTCTGGTATTATCCTTCAAAAATAAAAATTAGATTAATAAGGAGACAAACTACAAGAGCAACAAATGTACCATATAGGAAATACGGCAGCTGTCAGTCACATGACCTGTCTATTATGTGTATGTGTGAGCTAATATATACTGCCAGGGGGAGGGCTTCCTGTTGGCTGGGGATTTATCAGACTGCCAATTTAGCTTACAAATACTGAGGTAAAAATACTGAGCAAATAATGTGTGAACGAGGTCTAATACAGGAGGGGATGACACACAGGTATATACTATATACAGGGGAGATGACACACAGATATATACTATATACAGGAGAGATGACACACAGGTATATACTATATAGAGGAGATGACATACAGGTACGTACTATATACAGGAGGAGATGACACACAGGTATATACTATATACAGGAGCAGATGACCTACAGGTATATACTATATACAGGAGGAGATGACATACAGGTATATGCTATATATATAGAAGATGACACACAGGTATATACTATATACAGGAGGAGATGAGACACAGATATATACTATATACAGGGGAGATGACACACAGGTATATACTATATACAGGAGGAGATGACATACAGGTATATACTATATATAGAAGGAGATGACATACAGGTATATGCTATATATAGGAGGAGATGACATACAGGTATATACTATATACAGGGGAGATGACACACAGCAGGTATATACTATATACAGGGGAGATGACATACAGGTATATACTATATACAGGAGATGACATACAGGTGTATACTATATATAAGGGAGATGACAAACATGTATATACTGAGGTGAAAATGAAAAGGTGTGAGTGCAAAATGAGAGGAGTGAGGGAAAATAGTGGAGTGATCGGAAAATGACAGATGTGAGGTCGAAATGACAAGTGTTAGGGGGGAATGAGAGGAGTGAGGGGGAAAATGAAAGATTTGATTGGGAAAATGAGAGTCCTGATGGGAAAATAAGAGAAGTGAGGTGCTATAACTAACCACAGATATTTACTATGCCCAGGCAACGCCGGGCTCTTCAGCTAGTCTACTATATAAAGCTGAATGTGTGTATGTGTGTGTGTATGTGTGTATGTATGTCCGGGATTGGCATCTGCACCGTCGCAGCTACAGCCACAAAATTTTGCACAGTCACACGTCTGGACCCCGAGAGCGTCATAGGCTATATTGTGAGGCGAAATTTTAACCCCGCGCGTTCCAATTCACCAAACAATTTTGCCCCTATCTACATAATGGGGAAAAAAGTGAAAGGAAAAGTGTTGGAAGCGTCGCAGCTACAGCAACAAAATTTTGCACAGTCACACGTCTGGACCCTGAGAGCGTCATAGGCTACGTTGTGAGGTGAAATTTTAACCCCACGCTTTCCAATTCACCAAACAATTTTGCCCCTATCTACATAATAGGGAAAAAAGTGAAAGGAAAAGTGTTGGAGGCGTCGCAGCTACAGAAACAAAATTTTGCACAGTCACACGTCTGGACCCTGAGAGCGTCATAGGCTACGTTGTGAGGTGAAATTTTAACCCTGTGCTTTCCAATTCACCAAACAATTTTTCCCCTATCTACATAATAGGGAAAAAGTGAAAGGAAAAGTGTTGGAGGCAAATTGACAGCTGCCAGATGTGAACAAGGGGGACTTAAAGAATGAGAGCGATGGCACCAAAGAGTATATACCGATCAGTTGCTAAGGTGGGGCCCTGACATGAGATACTCACCACACATGGGGATATGAAGACACACACAAAATGCGCCACACACTACCACGTGCTTGAACACATATACCACCCTCAGCACACATTTCACCACACATACACCAACCTCGCCACATAAAAGTTGAAACACAAAAGTCGCCGCTCAAAACTCACCACGCGCAAAACTCGCCACATGCAAAAACTAGGCTCACGCAAAACTTGCCACAAGTGCAAAACTCACCTCATGGAAAACTCGCCACACGCAAAACTTGCACACGCGGAAAAATTGCCACATGCACAAAATTTGCAACACATGCAAAAGTTGCCTCACACAAAACTTGCACATACTCAAAAGGCACCAGACATAAACCTCACGACGCGCAAAACTCGCCATGCGCAAAACTTGCTGCACACAACTTGCTACACTAACCTGTCACATGCAACTCGACACACAAAAAGTTGCTACACGTATGTTGCCACACAAAACTCATCTCACAAAAGTCGCTACATGCATGTCGCCACACACAACTCAACATACACAACTTGACAGATGAAACCCGCCCCAAAACACACACAAGTCTGGTATTAGCCTTCAAAAATAAAAATCTGATTAATAAGCAGACAAACTACAAGAGCAACAAATGTACCATATAGGAAATACAGCAGCTGTCAGTCACATGACCTGTCTATTATGTGTATGTGTGAGCTAATATATACTGCCAGGGGGAGGGCTTCCTGTTGGCTGGGGATTTATCAGGCTGCCAATTTATCTTACAAATACTGAGGTAAAAATACTGAGCAAATAACGTGTTAACGAGGTCTAATACAGGAGATCACACAGGTATATACTATATACAGGGGAGATGACACACAGGTATATACTATATAGAGGAGGAGATGACATACAGGTACATACTATATACAGGAGGAGATGACATACAGGTATATACTATATACAGGAGGAGATGACACACAGGTATATACTATATACAGGAGCAGATGACCTACAGGTATATACTATATACAGGAGGAGATGACATACAGGTATATGCTATATATAAAAGATGACATACAGGTATATACTATGTATAGGAGGAGATGACATACAGGTATATACTATATATAGGAGGAGATGACATACAGGTATATACTATATACAGGGGAGATGACATACAGGTATATACTATATACAGGAGATGACATAAAGGTGTATACTATATTTGAGGGAGATGACAAACTTGCATATACTGAGGTGAAAATGAGAGGTGGGAGGTGAAAATGAAAAGGTGTGAGTGCAAAATGAGAGGAGTGAGGGAAAATAGTGTAGTGATCGGAAAATGACAGATGTGAGGTCGAAATGACAAGTGTTAGGCGGGAATGAGAGGAGTGAGCGAGAAAATGAGAGGTGTGAGGGAGAAAATGAGAGATGTGAGGGGGAAAATTAAAGATGTGATTGGGAAAATGAGAGGCGTGATGGGAAAATAAGAGAAGTGACGTGCTATAACTAACCACAGATATTTACTATGCCCAGGCAACGCCGGGCTCTTCAGCTAGTTAAAGATAAAACTGACTACCTCCCAAAAAGCATGCTTGTTAAAAAAAAAAATATTTTAGCATCTTTGCACACTTCCTTGTTGTAGTAGTCCAATAATAGACCCATGCCACCTAAATTGTGCTGTTGGTTAAAACTGGTTGCCATTCAAATTCCGCTTGCCAAATAGGTTGAGGTCCCTTGGACATTAAAAAGGTTGTGTTTGCATTAAAGAACTCAAAAATGTTCAGTCCAGTCCTAGGAGAACTCTGTGATGCACATACTGTTCCAGTCAATTAGAAGCTTTTCAGTAATGCAATTCATGGCAAATAAATTTGGCTAATAAATTTGGGGAGGCTAGGAAATTTGGAGGAAAATTCAGCGCTTTGTAATTTAAAATGTTCAGCCCAATTCTACTTGCAACTCTTTCATCTGTTACTTACTGTACAGTAATCAAAAGCTGTAGTCATACTTTTTTATTTTTCTCTTTAATACATAGATTAATAAATACAAAACCATATTCAGTTTTTATGTCTTACTCTAAAATGAGCGTTGAACATTTTTAATAACTGATTAATTTAAAAGATGGCAATATCAACAAAGAAAAAAGGTGTAAATTAGTAAGTAAACAGGAAGACATACTACAAATTATTGACATAACTGATAACAAGAGTTCATCAAATTTAATAGTTTGTTCTACAAAATAATGCTTTTGATGTTATCATCAACCGCATCCTTTTATTTGAACAGATGGTTTTAACCCCTTAGTGACAGAGTCAATTTTGACCTTAATAACCTAGCCACATTTTACATTTCTGATCATGTTAAATATTAATTAATTGAATCATTCTTATTCTGTACTGAGCACATTGCTTCTTGCTGACATTACAAAAGCTATTGCTGTGTATGTAGCTCAGAGTATAAATTAATGCCATATACAGAGAACACGTGGTCTGTTGAACATTTAAAGGGAACCTGTCACCTGAATTTGGCGGGACTGGTTTTGGGTCATATGGGCGGAGTTTTCGGGTGTTTGATTCACCCTTTCCTTACCCGCTGGCTGCATGCTGGCTGCAATATTGGATTGAAGTTCATTCTCTGTCCTCCGTAGTACACACCTGCGCAAAGTAATCTTACCTTGCGCAGGCGTGTACTATGGAGGACAGAGAATGAACTTCAATCCAATATTTCGGCCAGCATGCAGCCAGCAGGTAAGGAAAGGGTGAATCAAACACCCGAAAACTCCGCCCATATGACCCAAAACTGGTCCCGCCAAATTCAGGTGACAGGTTCCCTTTAAATAAGGTCTCTAAGCACCTGGGGAATAGTCCTGTTAAAAATGATTATTTCGCAAAAATATCTAATCAGATCAATGTCACTTTATGTGGTTAGGCTTCAACGTATCCCACTGATGCTGAAATATTTTTTTCTTGACATATTGTACTTCATGATGGCGTTAAAATCTCTTCTATATGACTTGTGCTTATTTATGAAAAACACAGAAATTTGACAAACATGTAGAAAATGTTGCCATTTTCAAACTATGAATTTTTGTGCCCTTTCTTAAATCAGAGAGTTACAGTATGTCACAAAAAATAGTTAATAAATAGCATTTCCTATATGTCTACATCAGCACAATTTTTTTCTTAGGAAGTTATAAGGTTTAAAAGTGGACCAGCGATTTCTAGTTTTTCTAACAAAATTTACAAAACCATTTAAACCATTCTAAAAACTCTACCCCTTAAGGTGTTAAAAAACATTCCTGAAATTTAACCCCTTCACCCCGAAGCCTGTTTTCACCTTACTGACCAGGCCATTTTTTACAATTCTGACCACTGTCACTTTGAGGTCATAACTCTGGAAGGCTTAAATGGATCCCAGTTATTCTGAGTTTGTTTTCTCAAGACATATTGTACTTTATGGTAGTGGTAAAATTTCTTTGATATGACTTGCATTTATTTGTGAAAAAATGGACATTTGGCGAAAATTTAGAAAATTTAGCAAATTTCAAACTAATTTACGTATATGCCCTTAAATCAGAGAGTCATATCGCACAAAATAGATAATAAATAGCATTTCCCACATGTCTACTTTGTCAGCACAATTTTGGAAACATATTCTTTTGTTAAGAAATTATAAGGGTTAAAAGTTGACCAGTGATTTCTCATTTTATAATAAAACTAGATGGTGGCCCGATTCTAACGCATCGGGTATTCTAGAATATGCATGTCCACGTAGTATATTGCACAGCCCACGTAGTATATTGCCCAGCCACGTAGTATATTACCCAGTCACGTAGTATATTGCCCAGCCACGTAGTATATTGCCCAGCCACGTAGTATATTGCACAGCAATGGAGTATACAGCACAGAGCCACGTAGTATATTGCCCAGCCACGTAGTATATTGGCCAGTCACGTAGTATATTGCACAGCGACGGAGTATGCAGCACAGAGCCACGTAATATAGAGACTTAAAATAAAAAATTAACATATATTCACCTTCCGAAGGCCCATTGAAGTCCTGCTATACTCACCATCCGCCGCCTTTCCCGCTCCTCGGGACGCTCTGGTGACCGCTCCATTGCAAGTGGAAGCTTCCGGTCCCAGGGCTGGTATGAGCGCAGGACCTGTGATGACGTCGTTGTCACATGACCGTGACGTCATGACAGGTCCTTGTCGCATACAATCTTTGGCACCATAACCTGCCGCTTGCATGGAGCGGTCACCGGAGCGTCCCGAGGAGCGGGTAAGGCGGCGGATGGTGAGTATAGCAGGTTTTTTTTTTTTGAATTATTTTTAACATGACATATTTTTACTATTGATGCTGCATAGGCAGCATCAATAGTAAATAGTTGGGGACACACATGGTTAATAGCAGCGGTAACGGAGCGCGTTACACCGTGGCCCGTTACCGCTGCCATTAACCCTGTGTGAGCGGTGACTGGAGGGGATTCTGGAGCGGGCGCCGGGCACTGACTGCAGGGGAGTAGGGGAGGGACTAATCGGAATGTGCCCGTCGCTGATTGGTCGCTGCAGCCATGACAGGCAGCTGCCGCGACCAATCAGCGATGTGGGATTTCCGGGACAGAAAGACGGAAGTACTCCTTAGACAATTATATATATAGATTTGCTTAACCATTTTTTTTAGGGAGCTAACATTTGAAGTGACTTTGAGGGGCCTATATGACAGAAAATACCCAAAAATGACACCTTTCTAAAAACTGCACCCCTCAAGGTACTCAAACAATATTCAAGAAGTTTATTAACCCTTCACACGCTTCACAGGAATTTTTGCAATGTGCAAGAAAAAAAGAAACATTTACTTTTCTTTCACAAAAATTTCCCTTTTAGACCTAATTTTTTTTTCTTTTGCAGGCACAACACGAGAAAATGGACCATAAATTTTGTTGTGCAATTTCTCCTGAGTGTGCCGATACCCCATATGTGAGGGAAATCTACTGTTTGGGCACACGGTAGTGCTTGGAAGGGACGGAGCGCCATTTCACTTTTTGAATGTAAAATTTGCTGGCATAATTATCAGATGCCATGTCATGTTTGGAGAGCCCCTGCCCCCTGATGTGCCTAAATGATGGAAACCCCTCACAAGTGACACAATTTTTGAAACTAGACCCCTTACGGAGCTTATATAGATGTGTATTGAGCACCTTGAACCCACAAGTGCTTCACAGAAGTTTATAACGTTAAGTCGTGAAAATAAAAAATAGCATTTTTCCCAGATAAAACTTTTTAGCTCCAAATGTTGCATTTTCATAAGGGTAACAAGAGAAATTGCTCCATACAATTTGTTGAGCAATTTCTCCTGAGTTCGCAGATACCCAATATGTGGAGGAAAACAAATGTTTGGGCACACGGCAGGGCTCGGAGTGAAGGAGCACCATTTGACTTTTTGAATGTAAAATATGCTGGAATAATTAGCGATTGCTATGTCGCTTTTGAAGAGCCCCTGATGTGCCCAAACAGTAGAACCCCCCACACAAATGACACCATTTTGGAAACTAGACCCTTTTGGGACCTTATCTAGATGTGTGTAGAGCACCTTGAACCCCCAGGTGCTTCAGAGAAGTTTATAACGTTAAGCCGTGAAAATTAAAAAAAAAATCGTTTTTCCCACAAAACTTTATTAGCTACAAATTTTGTATTTTCACAAAGGCAAAATGAGAAAATGAACCCCAAAGTTTGTTATACAACAAAACCCTATATGTGATCAAAAACTACTTTTGAGGCACAGTGCAAAGCTCAGAAGGGAAGTAGCGCCATATTACAGTCCAGATTTTGCTGCACTTGTTTGAGGGTGCCATGCTACATTGGCAGAGGTGCCAGAACAGCAGAACCCCCCATAAGGGACCCCATTTTGGAAATTATAATTCTTTGGAAATTTATCTACAGATGTAGTGACGATTTTGATTCCATGGTTGTTTTTCAGAAGCAGGCAGCAAGGGATGTTGCGGAGTGAAAATTGCAAACTGCCATTGTAGTGACCAGTACGCTGTATTGACCAGTACGTTGCAGTCACAAGTACATTATTGCTAGCTCATGCTTCTGGAGACATGCACCTATAAATTAGACGGGCTCTCATCACTACAGAAATGGCAAACGTGTGGGCGCTAAATGTTGTTGAGGCACATTGGGGCTCCAAATGGAGGGGGGCATTTGGATTTGGGAATGGAGAATTTGCTGAATTTCTTTTGTGGAACGAGAAGCCATTTTCCTTTTTGTACTACCAGTACCAGTGGATGCCCCCTATATTTTCGTTAACAGATGACAGATTTGAGTGGGGACTTGCTTTTTTGTGCATTGAGTTGAAGCTTTTATTAGCAACACTTTACATAACGTTTGGTAACACATGTATCTGGCACTCTATGCTGAGCACTTACATTGGGGTTTCCAGCTAAATCTCTGAGTGACGTGACAGATGAAAACCCCCCAAGGGTTCCATTCACTATAATGTTTTTCTGGACTCCGTCTGGCCTCTGTTCAGCGGTGTCCTTTTCAGAAGTGCACAAAACTGTGGCCAATGGCACTTTTATGCAATTTTAAAAGGTTGGACACCGTCGGATCACATGTCCTATGGCGCCCACAGTGCCTCCATCTGGCTCTTTGTAGGAAATATTCTGCTGGAGGTTCTCTCTGATTCACTTATTTCAGAGATTTACACGGAAACACTTGTGTAAGCGCTCAGCACAGATCGCAGGATAAATGTGCGCCAAACCTTACTGCGATCTTTCGGACGCGTGTGAAGAATTGGTTTATTTATTTTTTACACTGTTCCTCATGAGGTATAAGTTATTAGGCGACATTATTCTTCGGCTTAGTGCGATTACCAGATTTATATCAGGTCTATGTTTGGCTGCTGTCACACACTAAAAGACGCTTTTTATTTCGAGAAATAGTTTTTGCATCACCATATTTTGAGAGCTATAACTTTTTCATATTTCAGCCGACAAAGTCATGTGGTGGCTTGTTTTTTCTGGGACGAGCTGACTTTTTATCGGTAACATTTTCAGGCACATGACATTTTTTGATCGCTTTCTATTCTGATTTTTGGGAGACAGAATGAACAAAAGCCAGCAATTCAGGAATAGCTTTTTTTTAATTACCGTTCCGCGCGAGTTACATTTGGTAAGACCAGTTTATTTTATTCTTCGGGTCAGTACAATTACATTGATACCTCATTTATATCATTTTTTATGTTTTGTTGCTTTTACACAATAAAAACTATTTTATAGAAAAAATAATTATTTTTGCATCATTTTTTTATGAGAGCTATAACTTTTTAATTTTTCTGCTGATGGAGCTGTATGGTGGCTTGTTTTTGTGGGACAAAATGACGTTTTCAGTGGTACCATTTTTATTTATATCTGTATTTTTGATTTTGATTATTGCACTTTTTGTTTGGCAGTATGATGATAAAGCATTGTTTTTTGCCTCATTTTTTATTTATTTTTTATGGTGTTCACTGAAGGGGTTAACTAGTGGGACAGATTATAGAGCGTGGCGATACCAAATATGTGTACTTTTATTGTTTTACTTACTTACTGTATTTTTTCGGATTATAAAACGCACATTTTCCCCAAAAAATTTGGGGGGAAAATGGGCGTGCGTCTTTTAATGCGGATATACCTTACCAACCACAGGCTGGGAAGAGTGTTGTGAATTCTGTGGCAGAGGTCCCTCCTGTGGTCACAAGTGGTACTTCGGCTGGTTCTCCCTGTGAGCTTCCGTTGGTGGAGGAAAGTGGTACTGCGGCTTCTGGGTTTCCTTCCTCAGGTGATGTGGTGAAGTCGTTAGGTGCTGCTCTATTTAACTCCACCTAGTGCTTTGATCCTGGCCTCCAGTCAATGTTCTAGTATTGGACCTGTTTCCTCCTGGATCGTTCCTGTGGCCTGCTGCTCAGCATAGCTAAGTTCCTCTTTGCTATTTGTTTGCTGTTTTTTTTCTGTCCAGCTTGTCTATTTGTTTTTTTCTGCTTGCTGGAAGCTCTGGGACGCAGAGGGTGTACCTCCGTGCCGTTAGTTCGGTACGGAGGGTCTTTTTGCCCCCTTTGCGTGGTTTTTGTAGGGTTTTGTGTTGACCGCAAAGTTACCTTTCCTATCCTCGCTCTGTTCAGAAAGTTGGGCCTCACTTTGCTAAATCAATTTCATCTCTACGTTTGTCTTTTCATCTTAACTCACAGTCATTATATGTGGGGGCTGCCTTTTCCTTTGGGGTATTTCTCTGAGGCAAGGTAGGCTTCTTTTCTATCTTCAGGCTAGCTAGTTTCTCAGGCCGTGCCGAGTTGCATAGGGAGCGTTAGGCGCAATCCACGGCTGCCTTTAGTGTGGTTGGAGAGGATTAGGGATTGCGGTCAACAGAGTTCCCACGTCTCAGAGCTCGCTCTTGTTTTTTGGGTTATTGCCAGGTCACTGTATGTGCGCTGACCTCTATGTCCATTGTGGTACTGAATTACCTTTCATAACAGTACTGGAGGCCAAAAGTACTAATGATTCCCAATAGAGGGAAAAAAGAAGTTTTGAGACCATTTTTTTTTCTTTGCACTGTGTTTTGCCTTTTTTTTCCCCTAGACATTTGGGTGGTTCAGGGCACAGGTGTAGCAATGGACATTAAAGGGAACCTGTCACCTGAATTTGGCGGGACTGGTTTTGGGTCATATGGGCGGAGTTTTCGGGTGTTTGATTCACCCTTTCCTTACCCGCTGGCTGCATGCTGGCTGCAATATTGGATTGAAGTTCATTCTCTGTCCTCCATAGTACACGCCTGCGCAAGGCAAGATTGCTTTGCGCAGGCGTGTACTATGGAGGACAGAGAATGAACTTCAATCCAATATTGCAGCCAGCATGCAGCCAGCGGGTAAGGAAAGGGTGAATCAAACACCCGAAAACTCCGCCCATATGACCCAAAACCAGTCCCGCCAAATTCAGGTGACAGAGTCCCTTTAAAGGTCTGTCTTCATGTGTGGATCAGCTCACGGCAAGAGTACAAAGTATTCAAGACTTTGTGGTTCAGAATTCTATGTTAGAACCGAGAATTCCTATTCCTGATTTGTTTTTTGGAGATAGAACTAAATTTCTGAGTTTCAAAAATAATTGTAAACTATTTCTGGCTTTGAAACCTCGCTCCTCTGGTGACCCAGTTCAACAAGTTAGGATCGTTATTTCTTTTTTGCGTGGCGACCCTCAGGACTGGGCATTTTCTCTTGCGTCAGGAGATCCTGCATTAAGTAATATCGATGCATTTTTCCTGGCGCTCGGATTGCTGTACGATGAGCCTAATTCTGTGGATCAGGCAGAGAAGAATTTGCTGGCTCTGTGTCAGGGTCAGGATGAAATAGAGGTATATTGTCAGAAATTTAGAAAGTGGTCCGTACTCACTCAATGGAATGAAGGTGCGCTCGCAGCTATTTTCAGAAAAGGTCTCTCTGAAGCCCTTAAGGATGTCATGGTGGGATTTCCTATGCCTGCTGGTCTGAATGAGTCTGTCTTTGGCCATTCAGATCGGTAGACGCTTGCGCGAGCGTAAATCTGTGCACCATTTGGCGGTATTACCTGAGCTTAAACCTGAGCCTATGCAGTGCGATAGGACTTTGACCAGAGTTGAACGGCAAGAACACAGACGTCAGAATGGGCTGTGTTTCTACTGTGGTGATTCCACTCATGCTATCTCTGATTGTCCTAAGCGCACTAAGCGGTTCGCTAGGTCTGCCACCATTGGTACGGTACAGTCAAAATTTCTTCTGTCTGTTACCTTGATCTGCTCTTTGTCATCGTATTCTATCATGGCATTTGTGGACTCAGGCGCTGCTCTGAATTTGATGGACTTGGAGTATGGTAGGCGTTGTGGGTTTTTCTTGGAGCCCTTGCAGTGTCCTATTCCATTGAGAGGAATTGATGCTACTCCTTTGGCCAAGAATAAGCCTCAGTACTGGACCCAGCTGATCATGTGCATGGCTCCTGCACATCAGGAGGTTATTCGCTTTCTGGTGTTGCATAATCTGCATGATGTGGTCGTGTTGGGGTTGCCATGGCTACAAGCCCATAATCCAGTATTAGATTGGAAATCCATGTCTGTGTCCAGCTGGGGTTGTCAGGGGGTACATGGTGATGTCCCTTTTCTGACTATTTCGTCATCCACCCCTTCTGAGGTTCCTGAGTTCTTGTCTGATTACCGGGATTTATTTGATGAGCCCAAGTCTGATACCCTACCTCCGCATAGGGATTGTGATTGTGCTATCGATTTGATTCCTGGTAGTAAATTCCCAAAAGGTCGACTGTTTAATTTATCTGTGCCTGAGCACGCCGCTATGCGGAGTTATGTGAAGGAGTCTTTGGAGAAGGGGCATATTCGCCCGTCATCGTCGCCATTAGGAGCAGGGTTCTTTTTTGTAGCCAAGAAGGATGGTTCACTGAGACCTTGTATAGATTACCGCCTTCTAAATAAGATCACGGTTAAATTTCAGTACCCCTTGCCATTGTTATCTGATTTGTTTGCTCGGATTAAGGGGGCTAGTTGGTTCACCAAGATAGATCTTCGTGGTGCGTATAATCTTGTGCGTATTAAGCGAGGCGATGAGTGGAAAACTGCATTTAATACGCCCGAGGGCCATTTTGAGTATCTAGTAATGCCATTTGGACTTGCCAATGCTCCATCAGTGTTTCAGTCCTTTATGCATGACACCTTCCGAGAGTACCTGGATAAATTCCTGATTGTGTACTTAGATGACATTTTGATCTTCTCGGATGATTGGGAGTCTCATGTGAAGCAGGTCAGAACGGTGTTTCAGGTCCTGCGTGCTAATTCTTTGTTTGTGAAGGGATCAAAGTGTCTCTTTGGTGTTCAGAAGGTTTCATTTTTGGGGTTCATCTTTTCCCCTTCTACTATCGAGATGGACCCTGTTAAGGTCCAAGCCATCCATAATTGGACTAAGCCGACATCTCTGAAAAGTCTGCAAAAGTTCCTGGGCTTTGCTAATTTTTATCGTCGCTTCATCTGCAATTTTTCTAGTATTGCTAAACCATTGACCGATTTGACCAAGAAAGGTGCTGATTTGGTCAATTGGTCTTCTGCTGCGGTGGAAGCTTTTCAAGAGTTGAAGTGTCGTTTTTCTTCTGCCCCTGTGTTGTGTCAACCAGATGTTTCGCTTCCGTTCCAGGTCGAGGTTGATGCTTCTGAGATTGGAGCAGGGGCTGTTTTGTCGCAGAGAAGTTCTGATTGCTCGGTGATGAAACCATGCGCCTTCTTTTCCAGGAAGTTTTCGCCTGCTGAGCGAAATTATGATGTGGGCAATCGAGAGTTGCTGGCCATGAAGTGGGCATTCGAGGAGTGGCGTCATTGGCTTGAAGGAGCTAAGCATCGCGTGGTGGTCTTGACTGATGATAAGAACTTGACTTATCTCGAGTCCGCCAAGCGGTTGAATCCTAGACAAGCTCGTTGGTCGTTGTTTTTTTGCCCGTTTTGACTTTGTGATTTCATACCTTCCGGGCTCTAAAAATGTGAAGGCGGATGCTCTGTCTAGGAGTTTTGTGGAAAGAGAAGGAGATCCAGCTCAACGATGTAGTGAAAAATTCATAGTTTTATTTCACTTCAAAAGATAGAGTAAGGATAAAACATCAGCATACAGAAAAAGTTAAAAACCAAGGTCAACGCGTTTCCGGTGACTAAGCACCCTTAATCATGATACCTGGTACATAGCATGTCTTATACTTTTATACTGGTATCCGGTCATCACACCGGTGTTACAATTTGTGAAATTGGTTAATCAAACCAAGTAAACACACATGGTAACAGAAGTAAGACATACATTGATGGAAAGACTGAAACAACTGTTCTAGCTGGACGAAAATACAAAGAATGACAGAAATTGCATAAAATACATAGATCACATATATGTGAAAGGACTACATGCAGGATGGAAAAATAAACAAAATCGCATTGTGATAATAATTGGATAGATCTGAGAATATATTAATAATATGCAATGTTAAATATAATAAATTCTCATAGCAATATGAAAAAAGACTATATTGATCCTTAATGGAAATTAGATTAGTAAACACAAAAAAATATTTAGGCAAAAAGCATATTGGAAGAAAAACTATTCCAAAAAGAAAACTATCCATGGTTGGGCACGAACTCATATGAATTCTCAGTTCAGAAATGTGGCATACATGTGGATCTCGTGATGAGAGGAGCTACAAGCTTCCTCAATTCCAAAGACACCATTAGAATGTTGCAAACTCGCAAACAGCTATGGATGGAGGAACTGAACAATGAATGGCAAGATTCTCTCCAGTTAAGAGCTGTTACAGCCAAAATAGATAGGATCAGATAAGAACACAGCTGCAGACGTCGTTACAATATAAATGAGGTCGGCAACCAAGGAGGAACAAAAGGGTATATCAATAGCTATTTGCCTTGAAAGAGAATATGCGAAAACTAAATGTCGGGAAAACAGTTTCACTATCCATAAACCATCTAGATACTAGTAAAAGAGCATTTGGTCTTTCCTTTTGTTTAAACCATGTGGAATTCTTGTTCCGAGTTTAAAGATCCACCATGATTCCCTATTTCTCAGGGTCACCTCAATGTCTCCTCCTCTGAATGGTTTATGAATTTTTTCAATCGCATAAATTTTAAGTGACTCAAGATTAGATTGATGGTGATTAATGAAATGTTGTGAAACTTGTGATGTGTTTCTATTGGCACTGATGTTCTCAACATCATAAATATGTTCACGAATACGTGTTTTTAAAGACCGTATAGTACTCCCAACATATTTGAGATGGCATGCCGTACATTCCATGATGTATACCACATTTTTGGTGTTACAGTTCAGGAAAGTCTTAATGGAATAAGCATTCTGGTCACTGGCATCAGTAAAATTACAGCATTTGCCCGAATATTTGCAAGTTTTGCATGCCACCACACCACATTTATAAAAGCCTTTTGTGCTAAGCCAATGGGAAGGCTGTACGGAATGGGCATGTAGAGAACTCGGTGATAAACTAGAGCCTAAAGAGGGGGCTTTTCTAGACACAATTCTATATCCGTTATTCAGGATTTCCGCTATGTCAGCATCCTCTTTGAGAATAGTCAAATTATTATTTAGTATTTTCTTGATTGCATTAAATTGATTACTGTACTGGAAGACTACAGTGATTGGATTTTGAGGAGACAAACTTTGGTTTTGTTTGCTATGAAAACGAGGTCGTCGTGCGACAATTTTTTCTGCTCAATTTAAATGCCAATCACTGCAGCCTCTCCGCACAAGTCTTTCCCTTATGCTCTCAATCTCTTGAAAATAATCCCTTGATGTATTGCAATTACGTTTCGCTCTTATCATTTCCCCTACAGGGATACTTTTAATGGTGTGTTTAGGATGGTGACTATTTGCACGCAATATTGTGTTTCCTGCTGTAGTTTTTCGAAAAGTGGAAGTAACAATAGGAGTGTTAGGTATGCCCTTTAGTTTTAAATCTAGGAACTCTATACACATGTGGTCTTGACGTGAAATAAATTTAAGATTAAATGGATTACAGTTGAAGTAGTTAGTTAAATCCTGTGCGGTAGATACATCGGAATTCCAGATAAATATCAAATCATCGATGTATCTACCGTACCATCGTATGCAATCTTTAAAGGGGTTCTCATCGTTATATATGTAAGATTCTTCCCACCAACTCATAACCAAATTGGCGATGGAAGGTGAGTATTTGGCACCCATTGAGACACCGCTAATTTGCATAAAATATATTTGATTAAAGCAAAAAAAGTTTGTGGTCATGAGTGTTATGAAAGGCAATTCAGTATCACAATGGACATGGAGGTCAGAGCACATACAGTGATCTGACAATAACCCAAAATAATAGAACGAGCTCTGAGACGTGGGAACTCTGCAGACCGCAATCCCTGATCCTCTCCAAACACAACTAGAGGCAGCCGTGGATTGCGCCTAACGCTACCTATGCAACTCGGCACAGCCTGAGAAACTAACTAGCCTGAAGATAGAAAAAATAAGCCTACCTTGCCTCAGAGAAATACCCCAAAGGAAAAGGCAGCCCCCCACATATAATGACTGTGAGTAAGATGAAAAGACAAACGTAGGGATGAAATAGATTCAGCAAAGTGAGGCCCGATATTCTAGACAGAACGAGGATAGGAAAGATAACTTTGCGGTCTACACAAAACCCTAAAGAAAACCACGCAAAGGGGCAAAAAGACCCTCCGTACCGAACTAACGGCACGGAGGTACACCCTTTGCGTCCCAGAGCTTCCAGCAAAACAAATAGACAAGCTGGACAGAAAAAATAGCAACAAATAGCAAAGAAGCACTTAGCTATGCAGAGCAGCAGGCCACAGGAATGATCCAGAGAAACACAAGTCCAACACTGGAACATTGACAGGAAGCATGAATCAAAGCATTAGGTGGGGTTAAGTAGAGAAGCACCTAACGACCTCACCAGATCACCTGAGGGAGGAAACTCAGAAGCAGCAGTACCAGTTTCCTCCACAAACGGAAGCTCCCAGAGAGAATCAGCCGAAGTACCACTTGTGAGCACAGGAGGGAGCTCTGCCACAGAATTCACAACACATGAGAAAAGAAGTGACCTCTATGACATAGGACTGAAGGTCTGCCGAAAAATCGCTATATTTTTGCATGTGAAATTTATGGGCGAATATCGCCACTTCATGTGGTAGAAGTATATAACGAGGTGACATCTGAAGTGATCCATGAGAAATTCGACTGCCATATAAACCTCTCCATGAAATTAAGGACATCGGTGCTATCCCTTAGGTAACCAGGTGTTCTCTGGACGAGAGGCTGGAGGAGCAGATCCAACCACTCCCCCAGCCTCTCACCCAGAGACCCAATGCCCGATACAATCGGCCTCATGGGTGGTGGATATTTATTTTTGTGGGTTTTAGGTAAGGCATACAAGATTGGAGTTACTGGATTAGCAACCTTCAGATAGTCAATTTCTTTGTTATTGAAAAATCCCATACTGAACCCCTCATCTATAAGATTATAGATTCTATTTTGTATTTGTACAGTGGGGTTGGCAGGCAGACGCTTGTACACAGTCGGATCCGAAAGCATATCATTAACCCAGGTGATGTAATTAGGCTTATCCATTACAACAATGGACCCACCCTTGTCAGAGTTTTTAATGACAAGGTCATCATTGTGTTGTAGTTCCCGTAATGCCTTCTGTAACCTAGGTTTAAGATTACTGCTGTGCAAGCGTTTGTCCCGCACACTTTCAGAAAGGCTCCTCAACTGAGATTCTATCACATTTTGGAATCTATCCATGGCAGGTTTGCGTGCCTGAACAGGATAGTAATAAGGATTAGGCACTTTAATTATATTTTTAGGAATGAATGAATCTTCATTTGCCTCTAAACTTTCTTCCTGTAATTCTAATAGGCACATAAGTGACAGCTGATCTGGAAAGTCAAGAGACCTGAAGTCATTATCATGAGGATTGATGTTACATTTTGCCTCTGTTGGATCATCCCTAAAATGCAGTTTGAGAGCAATATTTCTAATGAATCTATTCACATCACAAATTGTGGAAAAAAGATCGAAATTACAACTTGGTACAAAATTAAGGCCATATGATAAGAATTCTTGTTGGTCATCTGTAAGGGAAAAAGAAGACATATTAACAACATTAAAATGTCCTAACGCTGGCGTCTGAGATGATATCTCGAGGGGTTTCTGTTTGCTTCGATGTTTCCTTCCTTTTCTTCGGTAGACCTTCTTCTGTTGATGAATGGAGGTTTGCTTTTTTTGAAGTAGGAGTTTTTTGAACTCTGTGCAGGTTCGGAATCTGAGTCCTCTGTAACTCCGGTTGAAGTGTCCAGATCAGACGAACTGAAGGTGACCTGTCTCAGCATGCGATTTCTGTAGGTGCGGTTTCTGTGGGGTTTTAAGATGGATTTGTGAGATTGGTTCATTTTATCCCACCTCCCCCACTCGTAGACCTGATCATTGGCATAGTCAAAAAGATCCCGATCCAGCTTGCGTTTCTTCATGTCCATGATCGTTTCTTCTGCCTTAGAAATTTTAGAGTTACTGGTGTTGATGAACTCGTCCAATTGTGCTGATGTCATTTTATCTTTTGCCTCCTTAGTCATGGTTTCAATATCCTGTTGCAATTGGATCAGAGAAGTTTCCTCATATTGTATTATCAAGGCAATTAGTTTCAACGAACAATCAGATGGAATTGTGTTCCACTCTTGAACAAAAGTGTTTGAAAACACAGTGTTGGGAATTTTCTTCACTCTCAATCCTCTTGGGATAAAATTTTTCTCTTTATAATTCTCATCACGAGATCCACATGTATGCCACATTTCTGAACTGAGAATTCATATGAGTTCGTGCCCAACCATGGATAGTTTTCTTTTTGGAATAGTTTTTCTTCCAATATGTTTTTTGCCTAAATATTTTTTTGTGTTTACTAATCTAATTTCCATTAAGGATCAATATAGTCTTTTTTCATATTGCTATGAGAATTTATTATATTTAACATTGCATATTATTAATATATTCTCAGATCTATCCAATTATTATCACAATGCAATTTTGTTTATTTTTCCATCCTGCATGTAGTCCTTTCACATATATGTGATCTATGTATTTTATGCAATTTCTGTCATTCTTTGTATTTTCGTCCAGCTAGAACAGTTGTTTCAGTCTTTCCATCAATGTATGTCTTACTTCTGTTACCATGTGTGTTTACTTGGTTTGATTAACCAATTTCACTAATTGTAACACTGGTGTGACGACCGGATACCAGTATAAAAGTATAAGACATGCTCTGTACCAGGTATCATGATTAAGGGTGCTTAGTCACCGGAAACGCGTTGACCTTGGTTTTTAACTTTTTCTGTATGCTGATGTTTTATCCTTACACTATATTTTGAAGTGAAATAAAACTATGGATTTTTCACTACATCGTTGAGCTGGATCTCCTTCTCTTTCCTGTTTGTCTACGCCCTGACACAGCGGTTCCGTGCTCCGAGCCCTTGGGATTGTCGACATGGTGAGCTGGACTTTGTTTTTTCTAGGAGTTTTGTGCCCAACTCTCCGGGTGTATCTGAGCCGGTGGGTATCCTCAAAGAGGGAGTAATTGTGTCTGCCATCTCCCCTGATTTGCGGCGGGTGCTGCAAAAATTTCAGGCTAATAAACCTGATCGTTGCCCAGCGGAGAAACTGTTTGTCCCTGATAGGTGGACGAATAAAGTTATCTCTGAGGTTCATTGTTCGGTGTTGGCTGGTCATCCTGGAATCTTTGGTACCAGAGAGTTAGTGGCTAGATCCTTTTGGTGGCCATCTCTGTCGCGGGATGTGCGTACTTTTGTGCAGTCCTGTGGGATTTGTGCTCGGGCTAAGCCCTGCTGTTCTCGTGCCAGTGGGTTGCTTTTGCCCTTGCCGGTCCCGAAGAGGCCTTGGACACATATCTCTATGGATTTTATTTCTGATCTTCCCGTCTCTCAAAAGATGTCAGTCATTTGGGTGGTCTGTGATCGCTTCTCTAAGATGGTCCATTTGGTACCCTTGTCTAAATTGCCTTCCTCCTCTGATTTGGTGCCATTGTTTTTCCAGCATGTGGTTCATTTACATGGCATTCCAGAGAATATCGTTTCTGACAGAGGTTCCCAGTTTGTTTCGAGGTTTTGGCGAGCCTTTTGTGGTAGGATGGGCATTGACTTGTCTTTTTCCTCGGCTTTCCATCCTCAGACTAATGGCCAGACCGAACGAACCAATCAGACCTTGGAAACATATTTGAGATGCTTTGTTTCTGCTGATCAGGATGACTGGGTGTCCTTTTTGCCTTTGGCTGAGTTCGCCCTTAATAATCGGGCCAGCTCGGCTACCTTGGTTTCACCATTTTTCTGCAACTCTGGGTTCCATCCTCGTTTCTCTTCAGGGCAGGTTGAGTCTTCGGACTGTCCTGGTGTGGATACTGTGGTGGACAGGTTGCAGCAGATTTGGACTCATGTAGTGGACAATTTGACTTTGTCCCAGGAGAAGGCTCAACGTTTCGCTAATCGCAGACGCTGTGTGGGTCCCCGACTTCGGGTTGGGGACTTGGTTTGGTTATCTTCTCGTCATATTCCTATGAAGGTTTCCTCTCTTAAGTTTAAACCTCGTTTTATTGGTCCGTATAGGATTTCTGAGGTTCTTAATCCTGTGTCTTTTCGTCTGACCCTTCCAGATTCTTTTTCCATACATAACGTATTCCATAGGTCATTGTTGCGGAGATACGTGGCACCTATGGTTCCATCTGTTGATCCTCCTGCCCCGGTTTTGGTGGAGGGGGAGTTGGAGTATATTGTGGAGAAGATTTTGGATTCTCGTGTTTCAAGGCGGAAACTCCAGTATCTGGTTAAGTGGAAGGGTTATGCTCAGGAAGATAATTCCTGGGTCTTTGCCTCTGATGTCCATGCTCCCGATCTTGTTCGTGCCTTTCATATGGCTCATCCTGGTCGTCCTGGGAGCTCTGGTGAGGGTTCGGTGACCCCTCCTCAAGGGGGGGTACTGTTGTGAATTCTGTGGCAGAGCTCCCTCCTGTGGTCACAAGTGGTACTTCGGCTGGTTCTCTCTGTGAGCTTCCGTTGGTGGAGGAAAGTGGTACTGCGGCTTCTGGGTTTCCTTCCTCAGGTGATGTGGTGAAGTCGTTAGGTGCTGCTCTATTTAACGCCACCTAGTGCTTTGATCCTGGCCTCCAGTCAATGTTCTAGTATTGGACCTGTTTCCTCCTGGATCGTTCCTGTGGCCTGCTGCTCAGCATAGCTAAGTTCCTCTTTGCTATTTGTTTGCTGTTTTTTTC
The DNA here is from genome assembly GCF_032444005.1 of Ranitomeya imitator. NCBI lineage: Eukaryota > Metazoa > Chordata > Amphibia > Anura > Dendrobatidae > Ranitomeya > Ranitomeya imitator. The sequence continues at coordinate 581,288,605 of NC_091284.1, forward strand.
TGTCCAGCTTGTCTTTTTGTTTTTTTCTGCTTGCTGGAAGCTCTGGGACGCAGAGGGTGTACCTCCGTGCCGTTAGTTCAGTACGGAGGGTCTTTTTGCCCCCTTTGCGTGGTTTTTGTAGGGTTTTGTGTTGACCGCAAAGTTACCTTTCCTATCCTCGCTCTGTTCAGAAAGTTGGGCCTCACTTTGCTAAATCTATTTCATCTCTACGTTTGTCTTTTCATCTTAACTCACAGTTATTATATGTGGGGGCTCCCTTTTCCTTTGGGGTATTTCTCTGAGGCAAGGAAGGCTTATTTTCTATCTTCAGGCTAGCTAGTTTCTCAGGCCGTGCTGAGTTGCATAGGGAGCGTTAGGCGCAATCCACGGCTGCCTTTAGTATGGTTGGAGAGGATTAGGGATTGCGGTCAACAGAGTTCCCACGTCTCAGAGCTCGTTCTTGTTTTTTGGGTTATTGCCAGGTCACTGAATGTGCGCTGACCTCTATGTCCATTGTGGTACTGAATTACCTTTCATAACAGAAGAGGAGGTGTTCAGATGTGCAGTGCGGCCTGCCGATGCGAGTGTTGGGTGCTGCGAGTATTTGGTGCTGCGGGTGTTCAGTCCTACAGGTGTTTGGGGCTGCTGGGGCTCTTCTGACATCTTGTGAAAGTGCTGAGATCTCATCTCCCGAGATCTTGGTGCCAAGATCTCCATCTGTGCATGCACCGCCCCCGGCCGGCAGCTGTTTTCCCTGAGTCCAGTCCACCGCATAGAAAACCATGTAACTGCACCGAACACCTGCATCACTGAACATCCGCAGCACCAAACATCCGCAGCACAAATACCTGCAGCAGTGCGCTGCACCGCACATCCGAACACCCCCTCATCCCAACCTCACCCCAGCCTGCAGAAACGCTCCACTCTTGCCTCCTCCAGCGGTGACCCTGGGACCCCGCTTCACCACAGCCACCACCCCCGGTAAGCAATAAGATACATGGATTTTAAGAAGCACCACCATTTTATTAAAAAAAAAGTTTTTTTTCCTATTTTGCTCCTCAAAATTTGTGGTGCGTCTTATAATCCGGTGCATCTTATAATCTGCAAAATACGGCACATAAATAAATGTTTTTATTGGAAAAAAAAATATATTTTTTTCTTTAATTAGGGATTTTTAAAAAAGATATTTTTACACTTTGCAAATTTTTTTTTACATTTTTCTACATTGTCCCAGGAAGGGACATAACTATATTGCATCAGTTCTCTGATCAGACACTCTGCACTGCAGAATATCTGGTCAGCGATCTGACAGGCAGGGAAGGATGCATGCCAGGGCCTGCCCCCAGCAGTCGCCATAAGCCACCTTCCCTGCAGGACCTGGAAGGACCCCGTGGCCATCTTGGAGCCGGGGGTCTCCATCGACACCATCAGGAAAACGTGATCGTATCATGTTGTCCTGATGAAAGTGCCCAGGGAACCTCCTCCCTGCGTGATGCCCCTCTATGTTGCTGTCATTAATGACAGCATCATCAGAGGGGTTAAGTGCCCGTGATCGGTCCTAGCACCAATCGTGGGCATTACTGCGGGGGATCAGCTGTCACATACAGCTGACACCTGCACACGATGTACCTCCCGCAGAGCAGTACTAGTGTGGTGCATGTTGGAAAGGGGTTAATAACTCTTCTGTTGCTTGACAAGAACTGAAGCAATGTGGAAGGAAAAAATGAACATTTAACTTTTCTCACAAAAAATTAACTTTAGACCCAAACTTTTTTATTTTCACAAGGGTAAAAAAGAGAAAATGGCCAAAAAAATTGGGCCATTTCTCTTGAGTACATTAATACCCCATATGTGGGGAAAATCCACTGTTTGGGTGCAGGGCAGGCTCAGAAGGGAAGGAGGACCATTTGACTTTTTGAATTCAAAATTAGCTGGAATCGAGAGCGGACACCATGTTGTGTTTGGAGGACCCCTGAAGTGCCTAAACTTTCAAAAAAACCCCACAAGTGAGACCATTTTGGAAACCACACCCCTCAAGGACTGTATCCAGGGGTAGAGTGAGACGTTTTAACCCACATTTATGATAAAGAATTTGATAACATTAGGTTGTCATATTGAATATGTCATCATTAGTGTTAAGCACAAGTGTTTGCAGTGTGCATTGGGTGCTCTGGTATGCACCAAATATCGTGGGTGCTTTAGTGACATGCTCAAGTCCCTGCCCGCATGTTTCCTAGCTGTTAGACACCCCAAAAAAACTGTGGGGATCTGTGATACTCTGTGCACACTCAAGCAGGACTGCCACCAGGAATTTCATGGCCCCATACTGGCAACATTTTTGTGCCCCCTTGAGACTCTGCCCGCCTCCACCCCTCGAACCTTACACAGTCCCACAGCCCACACTTTGAAAAACTCCACTTCTGCACCACTTCCTCGTCAATCACACATTAACAGTTCCCATCGAACACCAGATCACATACATAGCCAGCAGCTTTTGTTTTGGCAAAAGATTTTTTAATCCGCCACCATGAAAACGTAGAATCTTTTGGCCAGGCCCTGCTCTACTTTAACCTATTAAACATTTGCTACAATATCCTGTACTCTTTTTGGATATATTTTTATTTATTTTTCAATTTTTAAAAATTAGCAATAATACCACATACAAGGCACAAATAGCATCACACCATGACTAGACCACATACTACCACCACATAGTGACCGAATAATACCACATACAAGGAACAAATATCACCACACTATGACCAGACCACATATTGCCATCACATAGTAAATGAGTAATATCAGGTACAAGGAACAAATACCACCACACCATGACCAGACCACATATTAGTACCATATTAAGATCGAATAATAGCACACAGAAGGAATAATTACTACCACACCATGACCCGACCACATTACCACCATAGTGACAAAATAATACCACATACGAGGAACAAATACCACCACACCATGACCAGACCACATATTACCACCACATAGTAACTGAATAATACCACGTACAAGGAACAAATACCACAACACCATGACCAGACCACATATTACTATCACATAGTAACCGAACACTACAATAATGATCATTAATAATAGACCCCACAATAGTAATATTACCATAAGTGCCATTATACACAGGAGCTCTGTACATAGTATACATGGTCAGGGTACAGGTAATACAGTGATCACCAGTAACATTATACACAGAAGCTCTGTATATAGTGTATAGTGTACAGGCAATACAGTGATCACTGGTGACATTATACACAAGAGCTCTGTATATAATATACAGTGTATAGTGTATTTAAATGCACTCTCTGACATTTATAGTACTCTTGTCCAGAGAAACAAAATGATACCAGCAAAATTTTATAAAAAAAATAGTTTATTAAGGTATATTAGAATTAAAACATACAAATAAAAATAATTATAAAAACAGGGTGGGCATAAACCTCCAAAAGGGGGAGGTGCACATAAAGGCTGGGTCAGCACTTGGGTCATTTAATAACTCTCCAGTGTGAGCTAAATTGTTGCAGACTTGGCATTTCAGAATATACACTGTATTGCAAAGCTGTGATAATATCAAGGTTTCCAAAGAAAAAATCCATAAAGTGCTTAGTCAAGAACAGAAATGGCCAGTATGCACATTTCTTGAGGCGTTTATTGGATATCGGTTTCCTGACACCTGTGAATGGCATTACCCTCACGCTTTCGTTCTGATGACTTCTGACAAGATAAGTTTTCCTTTTTATGGGATTTATACCAGTATGTTGAAAAAAATTATTCAATTTCAGCTCACCACTGTGACGGCCGCCGGAACGCGTAGTTTTAGGGGGGTGAGGGGTGAATTTTTGGTCTCTATATGTAACGTTTTGATTCATTAAATATCAAGAGTTTTTTGCAAAAAAAAGTCTACTACTGTTCCTCCAACGCTCGCTGGAAAAACTCTTCTTGTTTGTATACCAGTATATTCTCCTGAAGAACCAACTTATGGGGAAACGCGTTGAGAAATGTGCATACTGGCCCTTTCTGTTCTTGACATATATGGGGCAATGGAATCCTTTGAATGATTTTGTTCCGGATAGTGGCATGAGAACGGAGTGTGCAATTCGATTATTTTTTTTCTCTGTAAAGTGCAATATAACCATCTTAATTATCTGGTATTTCTATACCCAATAATTTATGGTGTCGGAATTTGTTTTGGTGCATATGATCCTAGATTCTTGGGCAATGTGCAATATGAATATGTTATCCAAAAGAAAATCTGCACAATGATTGCTTGTGGTGCAAATACTAGGGTACCATTTTCTTTTGCATCAATCTATATATGAGATCTGGGAATATGTGCAATTCTAATATCTGCCTATATTTTCTAACTTCTTTTGATTTATGATTTTGGTGTCTGTCTTTGGACTTCAGTATAACTCCAGAAGAAGGGCACCATGTCTACCTGATTAAACATATGGTACAATACTGCTATCTTTCTGTGCTTTTTTAGGGTGCCAACCTCCGCTAGTAGGAAGGGAAGTTATAGTAACCTACTAGAGTTAATTATCCTCCTTTCTTGTCTTTTTCTCATCTATGAGAAGACCCATATATGGGATGTTACTATATAAATATATACAGTACAGACCAAAAGTTTGGACACACCTTCTCATTTAAAGATTTTTCTGTGTTTTCATGACTATGAAAATTGTACATTCACACTGAAGGCATCAAAACTATGAATTAACACATGCGGAATTATATACTTAACAAAAAAGTGTGAAACAACTGAAATGATGTCTTATATTCTAGGTTCTTCAAAGTAGCCACCTTTTGCTTTGATGACTGCTTTGCATACTCTTGCCATTCTCTTGATGAGCTTCAAGAGGTAGTCACCGGGAAAGGTCTTCCAACAAACTTGAAGGAGTTCCCAGAGCTGCTTAGCACTTGTTGGCCCTTTTGCCTTCACTCTGCGGTCCAGCTCACCCCAAACCATCTCCATTGGGTTGAGGTCTGGTGACTGTGGAGGCCAGGTCATCTGACGTAGCACCCCATCACTCTCCTTCTTGGTCAAATAGCCCTTAAACAGCCTGGAGGTGAGTTTGGGGTCATTGTCCTATTGAAAAATAAATGATGGTCCAACTAAACGCAAACCGGATGGAATAGCATGCCACTCCAAGATGCTGTGATAGCCATGGTGGTTCAGTATGCCTTCAAATTTGAATAAATCCCCAACAGCGTCACCGGCAAAGCACCCCCACACATCACACCTCCTCCTCCATGCTTCACAGTGGGAGCCAGGCATGTAGAGTCCATCCGTTCGTCGCACACGGTAGTTGGAACCAAAGATGTCAAATTTGGACTCATCAGACCAAAGCACAGATTTCCATTGGTCTAATGTCCATTCCTTGTGTTCTTTAGCCCAAACAAGTCTCTTCTGCCTGTTGCCTGTCCTTAGCAGTGGTTTCCTAGCAGCTATTTTACCATGAAGGCCTGCTGCACAAAGTCTTCTCTTAACAGTTGTTGTAGAGATTTAACTACAACACCTATGAAAAAGTGCCCTCTCGGCCAGCAGAGGGCATACCTCTAAGCCTCAACATATAAACCATAGACTGTGGGTCAGTGACTGATGTCTAAGAGAATAGATATCAATAGTAAATAATAATATAATAAAGCAGAGTCCACGCCAGAAAATAGAGGTAGCAAAACATCAATACAAATTTTATTGAAGTATAAATATAGACAAAATAATGGTAAATGGGAGACAACAACTTAAAAGTAGCCAGTATGCATAGATGGTAACAGATAGTAACAGCTATACTGGCAAAGTACGCAAAAAAATCTAGAAAATCCTGCTACAGTAGCACACTGCCATATGCTAAAAGGTCACTAAGAAGATAGTCAGTTATAGAGGTGAGTAGTATTAAAAAGAACAGTTGGGCTGAATTGCCTGTCAGTCAATACTCATCTCACAGTAAAACGCATAACAAAGAGCATATGATTTAACCCAGGGCAATTAAATATAAATCTACGCCACATATGGCAATATGAAGTTACCTTGGGACATGATGTGAAGGGGTGCAGGCGTGCTGTAGGCAGGAAAGGCCTCCGCGCGTTTCACCATCGTGGCTTCATCAGGAAGCGTGGCTAATAAAAGGAAGGACTGGGGTATACGTAGGACGTGGGGAAAGCTCTTGGCGAATCAGCGCACATGCCCATCATGATGATAAAATATACAGAAACTGGCCAATACCCGACCACCATTTTTTTTGTAAGGACCCAAATTTAGAAAATGTAAGGTAAGCAACTGTTTAATAAAGATACACAAGTCTCATTTCGGAGCCTGGAAAAGTCAGCCATGGTCTTTGTCCAGCACCGGACAATGTAAATTACTAACGAATATGTATACCCTATCTAACAAACAATTTGTGAACAGACATATATACTGACAAGGGACAACTGAAAGCTGCACTGGGACAACAAACTGGACGTGGTTGCTGACTGTTGGGTCTGTGCAACTGCAGGTTGTGCACAGGAGACTTCAGTTACTCCTCCCTGGACAGCAGAGTGGGAATAACATAACACAGGTGAAGGGCCAGTGGTTTCACCGTCAGACACATATTTTGTAGATCCAAGTAAAAGAGAAAAATGTTCCAGCTTCTTGATAAAATGTAAAGCTTTAATCCATCATATAAAATAGTAGAAGACACACTCCTGGGACAATGCCATATCACAAGTGAAGAAAGCTACGCGTTTCGACCATACGGTCTTTGTCACAGCTGATCTACTCAGCAGTCCATCCAGTATAAGAAGGACTGACCTACCAATGGAAAGGTAAAAAAAAAAAGGGGCTCACCTGACCAAGAGCACTTATAATCACAAAAACATATAAGCCATTGCCAGATATTCTAAAAAATATAAACTATATATATATATATATATATATATATATATATATATATATATATATATATATATATATATATATATATATATATATACAATGGTAAGATACAATAAATCCCATATATATGAAAATACAAAAAAAGACAGAAAAGCACACACACAAAAAAAAGGGCTAAAAAACATGCAATATATAAATACATGAATCTGTGCCTGCACTGCAATTTACCATATCTAATAGTGAAACATAAGTTCACTCTTTTTATTCAAACCATGCGGAAATCTAGTACCCGAATTAAACATCCAAAAGGCTTCCCGTGTGAGTAAAGACCTATGCATTTCTCCTCCCCGCGGAGGTTTTTTTATTTTTTCAATGCCCGTTACACTTAAGGAATCAGTGCTGCGTGAATGCATTTCAATGAAATGTCTCGCTGCTGAGGAAACGATACGATTGCTGTTAGTTGTACATTTGATATCGTACAAATGTTCAGAGATGCGGTTTTTTAGTTTTCTAATTGTGCAACCGATGTATGATTTGTCGCAGGAAATGCAATCTATTTTGTATACTACAAATCGTGTGTTACAATTAATAAAAGTTTTAATTTTATATTTATTTTCCATACTCCTGGTACCAAAAAATTTTGTAACTATTAAATGCTTACAGGTAGTACAATTAGTGATATTGCATTTATAGCAACCCGTACAACTAAGCCAGGTGCTATTAGGGTGTTTGGACATAAAGCAATTAGGGGATAATATGTTGCCTAGCGTAGGTGCCCTTCTTGCTACAACGTTGCAACCATTATTCAACAATACAGCAAGAGTGGGATCTTCAAAAAGAATTGGAATAGCCCGATTAATAATTGCTTTGATCTCATTAAATTGCGGGCTGAATTGTAGACAGACATATGGCTTGGTTGCCACATTTTTATGATTGTCATTTTTGTTTTTATTTTTCTTATGACTACATTCCACATCTAAAAGATCTGACTGATTCTTCTGTTTGGCAACATTTAATGCTCTATTGAGCATCCAGTTAGGGTACCCCCCCTTTCTGAATTTATTTCCTGCTTGAAGTAAATCATTATTAAAATTACTATTGTTGTTGCAATTCCGCTTCAATCTGGTAAATTCCCCCACGGGGATGGCTTTGATTGTATGCCTAGGATGGCTACTTTTGGCATGGAGCACCGTATTCCCTGCCATTGGCTTTGTAAACGTACGTGTAGATACCAACTCATCAGGAATCCCTGTCAATTCCAAATCAAGAAATGAAATTCTGGAAACCGCATGCACAAACGTAAATTTTATATTGAAATCGTTATTATTAATGTACTCCACAAATTTTTGTATGGCAGATACATCGCCCTTCCAGATAATCAACGTATCATCAATGTATCTGCCATACCAGTGGATAAAAGAAGAAAAATGATTTACTGCTGAAAATAAATATAAATATTCCCAATGGGCCATCACCAGATTTGCCAGAGATGGAGAAAATTTAGCGCCCATAGAAACGCCTGTGCGCTGCAAATAATACTCCTCATCAAAAGAAAAAAAAATTGTGTTAATAAGAAAAAAGTGACCTCTAAAATAAAATTAACCAAGTCCTCCGAATAAATGCTATATTTGTAGAGATGGAATTGAAGGGCTGACATCGCTATATCATGCGGAATACAAGTATACAATGATACTACATCGCAGCTTAGCCATGTAAAATCTGAATTCCACTGTTTTTGTGTTATGATACCCAAAACATCTTTAGTGTCTCTAATATGTCCAGGAGTTCTAGAAACCAATGGCTGCAATACCGAGTCCAGCCACTGACCTAAAAATTCATTCAATGAACCAATACTAGAGACTATGGGTCTCATTGGAGGAAATGCTGCTTGCTTGTGCATTTTAGGAAGCCCATATAATATGGGCGTTACAGGATGAGAGACGTGTAAATAATCAGCTTGTTTAGATGTTAAAACTCCCAAAGCTACACCTTCCTCTATCATTACATCAATCTGTTGTTTGAAAAGGATAGTGGGATCAGAACTTAATTTTTTATAGACATTACTGTCAGAGATTAATTTCAAGATCTCATTTTTATAATCAATAGAGTTCATTATAACAATGATCCCCCCCTTGTCACTTGTTTTTATAACGTCCCACGTTGTAAATCCATCTGAAGGGGTTAAAATATTTTACAGCCACAAGCTCTGCTAATGCAGCTGTGCTTGTGGCTGTAAACCCCAGCGAATGAAGGTAATGTAGGTCAATGACCTATAGTTACCTTCATTCGCGGTGATGCGCCCCCTGCTGGATGTCCTCATATGACCTCGAGCCTGGGAACTTTTCCCACGCTCCAGGGACATCCAGCAGGGTGCGCATCACCGCGAATGAAGGTAACTACAGGTCATTGACCTACATTACCTTCATTCGCTGGGGTTTACAGCCACGATCAGCGCTGCATTAGCAGAGCTCCTGGCTGTAAAATATTTTAACCCCTTCAGATGGATTTACAACGTGGGACTTACAGATCTACGGAAGGTATGGATATTGTTGGTTTATTATTTTTTATTTGTTACAGAGCGAGGGTCTTCAGCGAGTGGATTGAGCGTACAATAAAATATTGCAACAAACAGTGTGTTAATTTCATTAAAATACTTTTTAATATTGTGTGTGTTTTTTTTTTAACTCTTTCATACAATTGGATTAATAATGGATAGGTGTCATAATTGACGCCTCTCCATTATTAATCTGGCTTAATGTCATCTTACAATAGCAAGGTGGCATTAACCCTTCATTACCCCATATCCCACCGCTACACGGGAATGGGAAGAGAGTGGCCAAGTGCCAGAATAGGCGCATCTTACAGATGTGCCTTTTCTGGGGTGGCTGGGGCAGATGTTTTTAGCCAGGAAGGGGGGGCAAAAACTGTGGACCCTCTCCAGGCTATTAATATCTGCCCTCAGTCACTGGCTTTACTACTCTGGCAGAGAAAATTGCGCAGGAGCCCACGCCAATTTTTTCCACGATTTAACCCTTAAATTTAAGAGCTAGAGTGCCGCAATTTTGCATATACACACTACTAACATTAGTAATGTGGAATATGCAAAAAAAGGGGGATATGACATGGTTTACTGTATGTAAACCATGTCTCAAATCATGTCGGGTTTTGGCAGGAGAAATGAAAAGCCGGTAATTGAATTTCCGGCTTTTCTGCTATATCGCCCTGAAGGAATTGTAAAAAAAAAAAAAAAACCCATAGACTTACATTGGGTTTCGAGTTTCGGACAATCCCCGACCCCGACTTTTCAATAGGATCGGCCGATTTCACTCGACCCGACTTTTGAGAAAGTCGGGTTTCGTGAAACCCGACTCGACCCTGCAAAAACTATAAGTCGCTCAACCCTAATATGGAGTACAAGTTTCACAATTACTCAATGTGCTAAGTTTTCCAAAAATTACCCAAGGAGTCTGTATCATAAACTCTGAAAGAGACTGTGATGGGAACCTCACACACCTTCTTACACACCTTCTCATTTAAAGATTTTTCTGTATTTTCATGACTATGAAAATTGTACATTCACACTGAAGGCATTAAAACTATGAATTAACACATGTGGAATTAGATACTTAACAAACAAGTGTGAAACAATTGAAATTATGTATTATATTCTAGATTCTTCAAAGTAGCCACCTTTTGCTTTGATGATTGCTTTGCACACTCTTGGCATTCTCTTGATGAGCTTCAAGAGGTACATACCAACGTGTAGAAGTGAAGGACAGCATCCGATCCAGGTGAAGAAAAAGAAACACTTTATTGTGCCATAGGTGCCTTAGGTGGCACCTATGGCACAATAAAGTGTTTCTTTTTCTTCACCTGGATCGGATGCTGTCCTTCACTTCTACACGTTGGTATGTACCTCTCCACCTGGGTCCTGTGGAGCTAGGACGAGCATCCTTTGTACGCTACAGCAGTGCTGTCGGCCGCCATTGCTTTATTTGAGCTTCAAGAGGTAGTCACCGGGAATGGTTTTCACTTCACAGGTGTGCCCTGTCAGGTTTAATAAGTGGGATTTCTTGCCTTATTAATAGGGTTGGGACCATCAGTTATGTTGTGCAGAAGTCTGGTGGATACACAGCTGATAGTCCTACTGAATAAACTGTTAGCTGCTTTTTTCTTGCCATAATACGAATTCTAAGTAAAGAAAAACAAGTGAAAGTGTCCCCAAATGCAGTGGCAAAAACCATCTAGCGCTACAAAGAAACTGGCTCACATGAGGACCGTCCCAGGAAAGGAAGACCAAGAGTCACCTCTGCTTCTGAGGATAAGTTTATCCGAGTCACCAGCCTCAGAAAATCGTAGATTAACAGCAGCTCAGATTAGAGACCAGGTCAATGCCACACAGAGCTCTAGCAGCAGACATATCTCTACAACAGGAGGAGACTTTGTGCAGCAGGCCTTCATGGTAAAACAGCTGCTAGGAGACCACTGCTAAGGACAGGCAACAAGTAGAAGAGACTTGTTTAGGCTAAAGAACACAAGGAATGGACATTAGACCAGTGGAAATCTGCGTTTGGTCTGATGAGTCCAAATTTGACATCTTTGGTTCCAACCACCATGTCTTTGTGCAATGCAGAAAAGGTGAACGGATGGACTCTACATGCTTGGTTCCCACTATGAAGCATAGAGGAGGAGGTGTGGGGGTGCTTTGCTGGTAACACTGTTGGGGATTTATTCCAAATTGAAGGCATACTGAACCAGCATGGCTACCACAGCATCTTGCAGCGTCATGCTATTTCATCCGGTTTGCGTTTAGTTGCACCATCATTTATTTTTCAACAGGACAATAACCCCAAATACTGGCGTGCCACTGTGCCAGGTTGGATCATTGGCGTCATCATCTTCGAAGTTCAATCCTCCTTGTGAGTTGCAATTTGAGGCTGATCTGATGGCAACTGTGCCTAATAATTATCCTCCACCTCTTCAGACATGAATTGACCTTCCCTAACGTGGCTTTCTCCTGGCCGTGGGTGCTCAAATGTTTGGGCATCATTGCACTCTACCTCCTCATGACCCTCTTTAATGGTGCAAGTTGCGAGGCCTGACAAATTACTAGGGAACGTAAACATTTCCTCAGACTGGCTAGCGTTGGGGTCATATGTCTCCTGGGACTCTTGATGGTGGGAGGAAGAAGGACCAGGTTGAGGAATAAGAGGCCCAGACTCTTGGCTACTGAGACTGGACCGTGTGGAAGACTTCATGGTGCTGCTTGTCAACACACTGGAGCCTTTGTCTGCCATCCAAACAACAACATCCTCGCACTTGTCTGGGTTTGCTTATGAAACCAAAAAAATACTGGCTTTATTTTTCACAAGTACCCTTACAAAAGTCTTATGTACAAATTCACTATATCTAGCAGTAAGTGGCTATTTTATTGGAGATCGCAGCTTAATTATACACGGCAACAGTAGACTGATGTAAATTACAGGTAAATAGTCATGTTTGCGTATCTCTGCTGGCTTTGTGCCAGTCACACAACTGCTAGATAAAGAAACACTATTTTTTAAACCAATATGCAATGATGATTTTTTTTCAATCGCCTTGCTGACACACTCTAAATGCGGAGTAATAAAGATTATTGCCCCTACTAAATTGTCACGTAAGTTTATCTCTACCCGGATTGCAACAGTCGCACATCTGCTAGATAAAGATATGCTGTTTTTTAAACCAAGAGAAAATTATGATTTTTTTTCAATCGTCTTGCTGACTTACTCCAAATGCAGAGTAATGAAGATTATTGCTTTTGCTAAATTGTCAAGTACGATTATCTCTACCCGGATTGTGCCAGTCGCACAACTGCTAGGCAAATATTAGATATTTTAAGCAATATACAAGGAATATTATTTAGCAATTAGATTTTAAAATGGATGTTCCTATATGTGGCCTCTGAGGAATATTACTTTGCTGTAAAAAAAAAAAGTTTTAGGCTGCTACACACCCATATTATGTAGCTCACAAAAAATGGTTTTGTATATGCTGGTACTACCTAATATTATTTCCCTCTGCAGTGAGTTGATTTTTATATTTTGGTAGTGGATGAAACCCTCCCTATTTTACCCTAATCCCGCAGTCTGTTCCTAATACTAACTACTATACAACAACGTGGCAAATGGCAGAGTTCTGTACCATATACTTGCAATGATGAGAACAGGTGCTCACCTTTCACTCTCCCTCCTATTAAATCTCTCCCTACTTAGATCCCCATCTAACAAACAAGTAATCTCTTCACAATCTTCAGCTCTTAAAAGAGCTTTTTGGAATAAATAACGCTCACTGTAACCTCCTTTCACTCTCCCTACACTGAAACTATGCTTTCCCTACACTGGTTCCCACTGCAATGTGCGCAAGATCGTGCCGGCAGCCTTTAAATAGTCCTCATGATGTTGGAAGGCCAGACATTTACAGTAATGCCACACCAAATATGGCATCAGCATTACTGTGATTGGCAAGGCAGTCCATCATTTTCATTCTCTGGAAATAAAGCGGCAAACATGCTGGGTGGGTCACTTGAATATACCGAGGTGAATACCTCGTTAGGGTTGAGCGAAACGGGTCGGCCAGATTCAGAAGTCGCCGACTTTTGGCAAAGTCGGGTTTCACGAAACCCGACCCGACCTTTGTGTGGGGTCGGCCATTAGGTCGGCGATCTTCTGATCTGGAATCGGAAATCCGATACCGAGTTCCGATATGTTTAAGATATCGGGAATCGGTATCGGAATTCATATTTAAGTGTAAAATAAAGAATAAAAATAAAAAAATATTGATATACTCACCCTCGAGCGCGCCCTGCTTCTCACCGGCAGCCTTCCTTCCTAAGAATGAGCGCCTGAAGGGCCTTCGATGACGTCGCGGCTTGTGAATGGTCGCGTGAGCGGTCACATGGGCATCACACGACCAATCACAAGCCACGACGTCATCTAAGGTCCTTCAGGTGCTAATTCTTAGGAAGGAAGCGTCCGAGGGCGCGTCCAAGGGTGAGTATATTCCTAATAGGTATATACTCACCCTCGGACGCGCCCTGGTTCTAACCCGCAGCCTTCCTTCCTAAGAATCAGCGCCTGAAGGACCTTAGATGACGTCGCGGCTTGTGATTGGTCGCATGACGCCCATGTGACCGCTCACGCGACCAATCACAAGCCGTGACGTCATCGAAGGTCCTTCAGGAAGTCCTTAGGAAGGAAGGCTGTCGGTGAGAACCAGGGCGCGTTCGAGGGTAAGTATATCAATATTTTTTATTTTGATTCTTTATTTTACACTTAAATATGGATCCCAGGGCCTGAAGGAGAGTTTCCTCTCGTTCAGACCCTGGGAACCATTAGAAACCCAATGCACTGCATTGGGTTTCGTGTTTCGGCCGACCCCGACTCCGACTTTTCTATAGGATCGGCCGATTTCACTCGACTCGACTTTTGAAAAAGTCGGGTTTCGTGAAACCCGACCCGATCCTATAAAAAGAAAAGTCGCTCAACCCTAGTGCTCGTTCCACTGGTGAGCAGAGCAAGCACAGGAAAACACAGTAATGGATCCGGCACACCAACCCATGTAAAATGTAAGTAAGTAAGGGCGATTGCCATGCGCCAGAAACGTGTCAGGTGTTTCTCGTGTTTTTAATGCGGTTGCACATGCTAGAATAAAGGTTTCTCTACATTTTACATGGGTTGGTGTGATGGATCTATTACTTTGTTTTCCTATATATCAAAGTCTGATCTTCATAACACATGCTTGTAGAAGTGTGTCATGGCATGAAGAAAGGAGATTTTTGAGGACCTCACAAGAAGAGGTGTTGTTAATTATCAAACTGTAAAAGGCTATCAAACCATCTCTAAACAATTTAGACTCCACCAATTAATAGTCATACATACTCCATACAAATGGAAAAAAAAAAATCAGTGCTTTAATTAATATCCCTATGTGTGGTCGAGAAACAAAGATCACTTAAAGAGCAAGGCATACAATATAGTCCATAATGTCACAAAGGAACCCAAAGTAACCTTTAAGCAACTAAAGGCCTCTCTCACATTAGATATTTTTAATGCTCATAAGCTCACCATCAGAAGGACACTGTACAATAATACCTAGCAAGATTGCAAGGAAAAAGCCACTGCTTTCTAAAAAAGACATTGCTGCTCATCAGCAGTCTGTTACAGATAACCTGGACATGCCAGGCAACTATTGGAACAATATTTTTTGACCAATGATAGACGAAAATAGAGCTATATGGTTTACATGGGAAGCACTAAGCTTTATGTTTGAAACTCTGATTTACAGGCTGAATGGAGGAACTAGATGGCGTACTGTTCCACCATTGTCTGTAACTGTATCTGCATCCTGAGGCACTTCTCCTTTTGACTCTATGTCTCCATAGCGACCATGTGGTCTGCCTCTATTAGTGGTATACCTTTTTTCTGACATATTTTCAAAAGCCAATAGGAATGATAGTTTTTATGAACACTTGATGATTGATCGGGTCATCTAAATGGATCATTAGTATCAGGCAGATCAGGAGGACAATGGATTTGGCAATCTTGAAACCTCTTCTGGACTTCTAATTACTGGATGCATATAGAAAGCAAGCAAAGAGTGCTATGTGTCACTCAAGTGGATCATGGACCCACTCCACGATGGCCCGGGGTTAAGGTACCGTCACACTAGACGATATCGCTAGCGATCCGTGACGTTGCAGCGTCCTCGCTAGCGATATCGTCCAGTGTGACAGGCAGCAGCGATCAGGCCCCTGCTGTGCTGTCGCTGGTCGGGGAAGAAAGTCCAGAACTTTATTTGGTCGCTGGACTCCCCGCAGACATCGCTGAATCGGTGTGTGTGACACCGATTCAGCGATGTCTTCGCTGGTAACCAGGGTAAACATCGGGTAACTAAGCGCAGGGCCGCGCTTAGTAACTCGATGTTTACCCTGGTTACCATCCTAAAAGTAAAAAAAACAAACACTACATACTTACCTACAGCCGTCTGTCCTCCAGCGCTGTGCTCTGCACTCCTCCTGCACTGGCTGTGAGCGTCGGTCAGTCGGAAAGCAGAGCGGTGACGTCACCGCTCTGCTTTCCGGCCGCTGTGCTCACACAGACAGTACAGGAGGAGTGCAGAGCACAGCGCTGGAGGACAGACGGCTGTAGGTAAGTATGTAGTGTTTGTTTTTTTTACTTTTACGCTGGTAACCAGGGTAAACATCGGGTTACTAAGCGCGGCCCTGCGCTTAGTTACCCGATGTTTACCCTGGTTACCGGCATCGTTGGTCGCTGGAGAGCGGTCTGTGTGACAGCTCTCCAGCGACCAAACAGCGACGCTGCAGCGATCCGGATCGTTGTCGGTATCGCTGCAGCGTCGCTAAGTGTGACGGTACCTTTAGCCTGGAAGGGCATAACTAAGCAACCACCTGTGTTTTCACTAGAGCGTAAAAAACTTGAGGTACTCCTGCTTCTTCAATAAAAAATCCAACATTTCTTTTGTTCATGCTAAAACATGTAAACGCTCCTGAATTACACTCATACCTGGAAAGTAAAGCAACACGTTTCGATCACCAGGCGATCTTTATCAAAGCTAAAACTCTTCAGTGGACATTTCATTTCCACCCATTCACGCAGTTTCTCTTCAGATTTGCAGAATTGAACAGTTTACGAGATCACCAATTGAAGGAGACTTCAGACGGTGTCTCCTCACACATGAAGCTTTCTGTATATAACCTGGGTACGAGGATACCTAATGGTTTAAATAAGCATAATAAGATTGGGTATATGAATGGTGCCAGTGGGACAGATCACCCTGAACCCACAAATCAATTTTAAAATTTAGCCATGCTCTTAAAAAAAAATGCAGTCTGGTCACATGTCTGCATTACTTCAGATCCGAAATTTGATACCAATTTGAGTGCGTTTGATGTCTCTATTAATGAGCCTGTTCACACTAGAAGCAGATATTTATGACCATCAAAAAATGCAAAAGGCGCGGCATTCGGCAGTGTAGGAAACAATTTCCTCATGATGACACGTCGCAAAAAGACCTTTCTAAATTGAAGTCATACAACAATGTGCTCAAATTATCACCTAAATCAACAACATTTCACTGGAAAAAAAACGTACATTTTCATTATCACACCCAAATGTTATTAGGTTATGTGAAGCACCTGTGGTTTAAAAATGCTCAACACACCCCAAGATGAATTCATCTATAGTTTAGTTTCAATTTGGGGTCACTTGAGGGGGTTTCTGCAGGTTTCATACCTCAGCATCTCTACAGATGAGATGTGGTGTCTGCAATATACTCCAGTCAATTTAACTCTCCAAATGCCAAATGCTACTTCTTCTCTTCCAAGCCCTGACGTGCAGCAGTTTTTGACTACATTTAGGACATTGCCACTTTGGTAGAAATTGAGTAATACATTCAAGGGTCCATTTTCTCTTATTGTGCATTGTAGCGAAATAAGGAGACATTTGAAAAATGATGCTGACAGAAAGTAGACATATGGGAAATGTTATTTATTAATTATGTGTGATATGGCTATCTGGCTTAAAGGGAACCTGTCACCTGAATTTGGCGGGACTGGTTTTGGGTCATATGGGCGGAGTTTTCGGGTGTTTGATTCACCCTTTCCTTACCTGCTGGCTGCATGCTGGCCGAAATATTGGATTGAAGTTCATTCTCTGTCTTCCATAGTACACGCCTGCGCAAGGTAAGATTACTTTGCGCAGGCATGTACTACAGAGGACAGAGAATGAACTTCAATCCAATATTTCGGCCAGCATGCAGCCAGCAGGTAAGGAAAGGGTGAATCAAACACCCGAAAACTCCGCCCATATGACCCAAAACCAGTCCCGCCAAATTCAGGTGACAGGTTCCCTTTAAGGGTGTACATTAGAAGTTTGAAAATCGATAGTTTTAATAAATTGTAATTAAATTTCACATATTTTCTTAAAAAATGCAGAACAAAATGTATTGACATAAATTACAATGTGCCAAGAAAAAATATTCTCAGAATCAAAAGGAT
The DNA here is from genome assembly GCF_032444005.1 of Ranitomeya imitator. Classification (NCBI taxonomy): domain Eukaryota; kingdom Metazoa; phylum Chordata; class Amphibia; order Anura; family Dendrobatidae; genus Ranitomeya; species Ranitomeya imitator. The sequence continues at coordinate 581,306,544 of NC_091284.1, forward strand.
ATATAAAAGCATTCCAGAGTTATCACCACAAAGTGACACTGATCAGATTTGTAAACTGCACTTGGTGTCTTGACTGTCAGAGACCACAGACTCAAAAAGGCTACCTCAGACAGAATTGGCACAAGCAGATTCCAGAGGAACCTTGACTTTCACACTTTAACCCATATACAGGAATATGATCTTACAGTGGGATCCAGTAGATTGCTTCCACAAAAGGCCTGCCATCTTGAAGCGCAAACTAGAGGTAGGAAGGGTCACCAACTAGGGTCGAAGCAAACAGGTCACGTCAGGAACAGAATCGTAAAACAAGAGGCTAGTCAAAATTCACGCCGAGGTAAGAAAACAGAAGAAATCAATAAACCAATACAGGCAATGATTAGCAGAGGCCAGGTAGCAAAACTAACTGATGAAAAAGAGCAATCAAAACCAGACAATAAACCCATATTTCCCTTATCTCCTGGCACCAAAAGTCCCAGGAATACAACAGGACGTATGATGTCAAGCATCACCCGCATCTCAAAGGCACGGTGCTTCTTACCGAGCAAAGCAGAAACATGCATGGATGCTACATTTGGTCAGTAAGCTCAAAATTGCTCTTTCAATTAGGGATTAACTAGCCACCTTTGCTAGTAATGTCACTGGTCTCCTGCAGGTGGCGTATTCTGACACCAATCTGTTGCCGGCTGATTACTGATGAAGTCGACAACAGCGGGGATGATGTCACTGTGCAACTCGCACTTTGCCCAGCTCACATGGAAGGATGCAGCAGGGATGAGCATAGCCCCTAAAATGAGCCTCACTGATGACACTTTATTTCAGGGAGGGGACAGTGGCTGTGACAGTGACCACAACCTCTGCCCCCTAATGATCCTTCATTTGAGTGTTCCAGCATGCACTGGGAATCTCAAACAAAGCATCATCACACAGGAAATTGAAAAAAATGGGATAGAAGTTAGACAGTGTAGTAAGGAACCGGTAGGGAATTTTTAATACAAGTACCGCATTTTGCGTATTATAAGACACACCGGATTATAAGACGCACCCCAAATTTAGAGGTGAAAAATAGTAAAAATCTTTTTGTAATAAAATGGTGGTGCCTCTTATAATCCATGTGTCTTATTGCTTACCAGGTGTGTTGGCTGTGGTGAATAGGGGTCCCAGGGTCGCTGCTGGAGGAGGAAGGAGTGGCGCATTGCTGCTGGCCGCAGGCTGGGATGAGGAGGTATTCTGCCGTGAGTGAAAATGGCTGTGGTGCTCTGTGGTATGGGGAGCTCCACTGGCATTTTGTGAAAGCCTGAAGCTGCACGCACATCCAATACTGCGATGCTGTAGCCTCCGAGAAAATGGCCGCCAGGGGCGGCGCATGCTCACATTGAGATCTCAGTAAAAAGATCTCAGGTGCCGAGATCTCGTCTCCCAAGATCTCAATCGGAGCATGCGCCACCCCCGGTGGCCATTTTCCTGAAGGCCCCGCATCACAGTAATATATATGCGGGGGGCTCCAGGCTTTCACAAAATGTCAGTAGAGCCTCCCCGCCATTTTCACCTGCAGCAGTGCACATCAGAACACTCCCTCTTCCCAGCCTTCTGCCTGCAGCAACGCGCCACTCTTGCCTCCTCCAGCAGTGACCCTGGGACCCTGCTCCACTGAGGCCTGTAAGGTATATCCACATTATAAGATGCACTCCCATTTTCCCCCCAAATTTAGGGGAAAAAGGGCGTCTTATAATCCGAAAAATAAGGTATATTAGAAAATAGCTTAGATGATGGCACTAATTAGAAAGGGATTTAGAATGAAATGTATTAATAATTTATTTATTAATTGTATAGTAAGGCAGGTCAACCAACTGGTGCGGAGGTGTTGCCTTTTCTGTATAGCCTTTGCATACTCTGGTTGAATGCATACTTTCTCTCACTGAGGAAGAGCAAAAGGCAGAGGTTGTGCAGAACCTTCATTGTGGGTCTGTATACTCTAAAAATGGCTTGTTTAGTAGAAAAAAGAATTACGGTAATAGTTTTCACGGTGCTGAAAATGTGATGTTTTCTATCATGGGTCAAGGTAAGGATTGGATGTTTTTCTTTGTAAGGGTACCGTCACACAGTGCCATTTCGATCGCTACGACGGTACGATTCGTGACGTTCCAGCGATAGCCATACGATATCGCTGTGTCTGACACGTAGCAGCGATCAGGGATCCTGCTGAGAATCGTACGTCGTAGCAGATCGTATGGAACGTTCTTTCGTCGCTGGATCTCCTGCTGTCATCGCTAGATCGGTGTGTGTGACACCGATCTAGCGATGCGTTCGCTTGTAACCAGGGTAAACATCGGGTTCCTAAGCGCAGGGCCGCGCTTAGGAACCCGATGTTTACCCTGGTTACCAGCGTAAATGTAAAAAAAAACAAACAGCACATACTTACATTCCGGTGTCCGTCAGGTCCCTTGCCGAGTTGCCGTCTGCTTCCCGCACTCACTGACTGCCGGCCGTAAAGTGAAAGCAGAGCACAGCGGTGACATCACCGCTGTGCTCTGCTTTCACTTTACGGCCGGCAGTCACTGAGTGCGGGAAGCAGATGGCAAGGGACAGACACCGGAATGTAAGTATGTGCTTTTTTTTTTTTTTATGCTGGTAACCAGGGTAAACATCGGGTTACTAAGCGCGGTCCTGCGCTTAGTAACCCGATGTTTACCCTGGTTACCGGGGACTTCGACATCGTTGGTCGCTGGAGAGCTGTCTGTGTGACAGCTCCCCAGCGACCACACTACGATTTACCTACGATCACGGCCAGGTCGTATCGCTGGTCGTGATCCTAGGTAAATCGTATAGTGTGATGGTACCCTAAGCAAAGACTTTCATCTTGACACATGACACAACAGGGCAGTCATATGAAGAATATGGGAGATTGTTGTCCACATGCAGTACACAATCAGTTTTTGCCACAAATTCCTACAGCTCCTTTAACAGAGCATTGTCATAGCAGGCACGTATTCTTCAGCAAATCTTTGGCTGACATGGCAAGACATCGGCACCTGCTTCTAACAATTGCATTGCAGAGGATGAAGGGTATGTGGAACGGTGCGTCCCCCAGTTCATGCGCTTTTAATGACCCTGTCACAGACTGAAAGTGGCATTTAAAAAGATAACAGCAGTAAAGGAAGCTCAGATTGCTGCTGATACAGTCAGATGATAGCTAAATAGCACAGCCATCATCTGCCAATAATAGGTCAAGTTTAACGAGTTCCGCTCATGATTTGGGCCATCCATGTACCGTGAATGTCGGGAATGAGAAATAAAGGGCACCACATTTGCTCATCAGTGGCTTTTAATATAAGTGAATTGTGAGAACTGCCACACAATGATTGGCAGTTTGTGGGTGGATAGGTTTACCAGCAGCGCCTCACAATTGGCCAAGTGATTTTCCTCAAGAAACATGCAGAATAGTGAGCCTAAAAACAAGCACCAATTCTAACACTGTTACTAACGTGATTATAGCAAAAAGGAAATATGTGAGTTTTGTGATCAGAAGAAAGAGACAATAGCAGTGTAAAATGTCCTAGTGTGTAATTATAAGAACTTAGTATTTTAAATATATTACTTGTTAAACAATTGCATGCAAATATTATCATTTCACTTACAGTTTAGTTTCCATGGAAATGACATTTTACTTTAGCAGAAATAAATATAAAAACAACCTACAGCCAGAACTATTTCTGATTTTGTTACTTTATGGCCCCATGGCATTTTTTTTAAGTTCCTTTCCTGTTTTATCATTTTTAGTGCCATTTTCATTAAAATAAGATTGCCTTGTGCAGGCATGTACTACGGAGGACAGAGAATGAACTTCAATCCAATATTGCAGCCAGCATGCAGCCGGCGGGTAAGGAAAGGGTGAATCAAACCCCCGAAAACCCCGCCCCTATGGCTGAAGATTGTTCCCTCCAAATTCAGGTGACAGAGTCCCTTTAAGCCCAGGCCATGTGACTCCTCACCCATGTGACTGATCACATGATTGTGATATCACACAGGTCCTGTCAGCACACGGTGGTGCTGGCTCTGCAGGTGAAGATAAGGTGGACATTCTCCCACCACTCTATGAATGTCCACATAAAACCTGCCCATTTATGCAACTTTAGCTTCAGCCTCACAACATTTTAGTGTGCTGGAGGAAAATATTCTGGCTTTATATCACTGACTCCATTAAGTATAGTGACACATATCTCCCCTCTAGTACTTTACCAGTGACTTTGTCACAACCAGCAGTAAATGTGGAGACAAAGAATAGCACACAGTCTGCAAACAGGCTCAGTGTTACATTTTAACAACTTTTTTTATCCATTTATTGAAGAAAAGAATGAATTGAAACCATTCCTTATGCCATTTACGTATCACCATCTGTTCACTGAATTTTACTGGTAGTTATTATTACAGAGATACAAATTATGCTTTTGTTATCTACTGGTTTGCTATATATTTTAACTGCATTAGAAATACGATTATTGTAATTGTTTTTTGTTATTTGTTATTAATTTTATGAAAAAAAAATTGTGACTTTTATTTTATCCATATCTATGACTTGATATAGCCAAATAAAACTGGGAGCTGGAATCAATCCTGCATTGGAGCATCACTGAGCATGTATCTCTGATGCAAGATCAATCAAAGTGGTTAACGCAACAAGTCCAACAATATCAAGGAAAAATATTTAATGGGAACTAAGACAACCGGGTGACTGGGTGCTTGTGCTAATCCCACAGTGTAAAGCAAGTTTTTAGCTAAATAGCAAAGGCCATTTACCATTATTGAGAAAAACAGAGAGGTGAGCTGCAATGTTTATCAGCCTTCCAAAATCAGGTTGTCGTTGTCTGATGTTAAAATAGGAGATTTAACAGAATTTCTAATGATTGAATTACCTGGCTTTGCACAGGTCTGTTTGGCTAATCTGTTACCTGTGTGTGGTTTAAAACTTTTTTTGCTACTGATATTTTTTGGTGTTCTCTTTTTTTTGGTAATATCTCAAGAACAGTATTTTAGGGAGCTGAAACTTGTTTAAAAACTTTCGGAACTACCTGACTTATCTACATGACAAATTTGGTGATCCCGTTTGGCTGTAAATTGATATGTGTTGTTGTATTCCATTTTTTGGCTAATATCTTTAAAAAGGGTAAGTCCTAGAGAGCTGAAACCTGGTGTAAAATCTTCTGAAAATTCTGATTTACATGTGTGGTGTATCTAAAGCAAATTAGTCCAGATGCTCAGTCGTAAACTAATGTGTGCTTTGTTTTTCATTTTTTGGCGAATATCTGAAGAACATTTTTGCAGTATGTTTTTTGGTGAGTAGCTCTTAGAGGTAAACACTTTTGTATTACATTTTTTGGTGACTAAGACTTAGTGAGCTGAAACCTATCTTTAAACCTTCTGAATTTCCTGATTTCTGTATATTGTAAATGTGAGCGAAATTGGTCCATTCATATGGCTGTAAATAAATACTTGTATCTGTATTCCTTTTTTGGGTGAATACCCTGAGAGTGGTATGCTTAGAGAGCTGAATCCTGATATAAAACCTTCCAAAGTGCCTGGTTTACCTAAGTGGCAAATTTGGGGCAGATTTATCCAGTCATTTGACTATAAAGAAATATTTGCGCTTATTTTCAGTATTTTTGGGGAATATCTTGAAGGAAGGTCTGAAGGAGCCGAAGCCATGTGTAAAACTTTCCAAAGTTTGATTTACCTAAATGTCACATTTTGGGGATATTGGTATAGTCGTTTGACTGTAAATTAACATTTGCTTTTGTATTTTGCTTTTTTGGTGAACATCTTGAGAATGATCACTTCCAGACAACTGAAACCCAGTCTAAAACACTTGGCAGAACCTGATTTACATACAGTGGGGGAAATAAGTATTTTATCCCTTTCTGATGTTGTAAGTTTATCCACTGACAAAGACATGAACAGTATATAATTTTAATGTAATGACACTGAGAGTATCACTGTGGAAAGCCTAGATGGCGCAAGCAGGAGGCACGGGACCGAGAGCTGGGAGTGAAAGGATCAGGACACGCAGTGCGCACAGGAACTGAGACTAAAGGTACCGTCGCACATAACGATATCGTTAACGATATCGTTGCTTTTTGTGATGTAGCAACGATATCGTTAAGGAAATCGTTGTGTGACAGCGACCAACGATCAGGCCCCTGCTGGGAGATCGTTGATTGCTGAGGAAAGTCCAGAACTTTATTTCGTCGCTGAACTTCCCGCTGACATCGTTGAATCGGCGTGTGTGACACCGATCCAGCGATGTCTTCACTGGTAACCAGGGTAAACATCGGGTTACTAAGCGCAGGGCCGCGCTTAGTAACCCGATGTTTACCCTGGTTACCAGCGTAAACGTAAAAAAAACAAACACTACATACTTACCTTCAGCTGTCTGTCCCCGGCGCTCTGCTTCTCTGCACTCCTCCTGCATCCTGTGTCAGCGCCAGCCAGCCGGAAAGCACAGCGGTGACGTCACCGCTCTGCTTTACAGCTGACCGGCGCTGACAGTGCAGAGGAAAGCAGAGCGCCGGAGGACAGACACGGAATGTAAGTATGTAGTGTTTGTTTTTTTAACGTTTACGCTGGTAACCAGGGTAAACATCGGGTTACTAAGCGCAGCCCTGCGCTTAGTAACCCGATGTTTACCCTGGTTACCAGGGGACTTCGGGATCGTTGGTCGCTGGAGAGCTGTCTGTGTGACAGCTCTCCAGCGACCAAACAGCGACGCTGCAGCGATCGACATCGTTGTCGGTATCGCTGCAGCGTCGCTTAGTGTGACGGTACCTTAAGACATGCATTATGCACATGACCTGAGACTAGACAGTCACGTGATTGCAGAGGGGTGGAGTTACCTCGCAAGAGGATGGGGAATAAGCCGAGTGCATGGAGCACAGGGCAGATAACAATAACGTAGTCAGTGGGGAGCTAAGGGTCAGGAGCCGGACGAGTGCGAAGTACCAAGGACAAGACAGAAGAGTAAACCAAGATTAGCCAAAGGGAGTACTAGGAGAGACAGATAAGCACCGAGCAGAAAACAGAGGCAGAAGTCAGGGAACAGAATGGTGTCATACACAACAAAGCTGACACGCACAGAGACACAATGATTACAGATGTAACTTGGGTCAGCAACCACTAGCTAAGTACACAAAAGTATCACCGACATATGACCCAGGAACCATCAGCATTAAATAGCCACCCCAGAACCAGGGAGAGGTAGCTAGCATTGACTTGACCAGGACGGAGCCTGGGTAATCTAGCACAGAGTCATGACATTTAAGGATAGAGTAGTTTTAACATTGAGAGATAGAATATCAAAAATAAAATCCAGAAAAATTGTATAAATTATATAAATGTATTTGCATTTCGCAGTGAGAAATAAGTATTTGGTCCTTCTGGCAAACAAGACTTAATACATGGTGGCAAAACCCTTCTTGGCAAGCACAGCAGTCAGATGTTTTTTGCAGTTGATGTTGAGGTTTGCATACATGTCAAGAGGAAATTTGCTCCACTCCTCTTTACAGATCATCTATAAATCATTAAGATTTTGAGGCTGTCGCTTGGCAACTCGGAGCTTCAACTCCCTCCATAAGTTTTCTATGGAATTAAGGTCTGGAGACTGGCTAGGCCACTCCATCACCTTAATGTGCTTCTTTTTGAGCCACTCCATTGTTGCCTTAGCTGTATGCCATTGTCTTGCTGTAAGACCCAGCCATGACCCATTTTTAATGTCCTGGCAGAGTGAAGTAGGTTGTCACTCAGGACTTTACGGTACATGGCTCCATCCTTTCTCCCATTGATGCGGTGAACTAGTCCTGTGCCCTTTGCAGAGAAACACCCCCAAAACATAATGTTTCCACCTCCATGTTTGACAGTTGGGATGGTGTATTTTGGGTCATAGGCAGCATTTCTCTTCCTCAAAACACGGCGAGTTGAGTTAACGCCAAAGAGTTCATTTTTTGTCTCATTTGACCATAGCACCTTCTCCCAATCACTCACAGAATCATCCAGGTGTTCATTGGCAAACTTCCGAAGAGCCTCTAAATGTGCCTTCTTGAGCTAGGAGGACCTTATGGGCAATGCAGGATTTTAAACCTTTACGGCATAATGTGTTACAATGGTTTTCTTGGTGACTTTGGTCCCAGCTGCCTAGAGATTATTATCAAGTTCCCCCCGTGTAGTTTTAGGCTGATCTCTCACCTTCCTCATGATCAAGGATACCCCACAAAGTGAGATTTTGCATGGTGCCCCAGATCGATGTTGATTAACAATCATTTTGTATTTCTTTCATTTTCTTACTATTGCACCAACAGTTGTCTCCTTCTCACCCAGCATCTTACGTATGGTTTTGTAGCCCATTCCAGCTTTGTGCAGGTCTAGGATCTTGTCCCTGACATCCTTAGAAAGCTCTTCGGTCTTGCCCATGTTGTAGAGGTTAGAGTCTGACTGATTAATTGAGTCTTTTATAAAGGAGTCTTTTATAAAGGTGACTATGTAAGACAGCTGTCTTTAATGCAGGTAACGAGTTGATTAGGAGCGTTTAACTGGTCTGTAGGAGCCAGAACTAATGGTTGGTAGGGGATCAAATGCTTATTTCTCACTGCAAATAAATTTACATAATTTATACAATGTGATTTTCTGGATTTTATTTTTGATATTCTATCTCTGTGTTACCCAGAATCTGGATGTTTAGTGTAAGCCAGTCCCAGCTAATTGGAAGCCTTTTCTCATTTACTCTTGTGTTTGCCTAGATCAGCAATTGGGTATATTATGTGAGTTTTCATTTATACCTCATAATATCTATTTGGAGCCTTTCTCTAAAACCAAATAGCCCATAGTGTGACAAGAGTCACAGGCAGGGTGGAAGAAGGGAGATATGTGTCACTGCGCTTAACTGCATCAGTGATATGAAACCAGAGCATAAAAGGGCTGGTTTTATGTGGACCTTCATAGAGAGGGTGGCAGAAGGTCCACTTTATTTTCCCTGGCAGACCTGCCAGGACCTGCATGAGGTCATGATTATGTGATCAATCACATCATGGGAAAACACAGGCTTAGGTTTAAATAACCGAGCTCTACAGGCAGTCGGCATTCGGCTAGCCTGGAGAGAAGAGTCTCCAGAGGCTTTGTGGCTTATCGAGTGCAGACTGAACCTGTGCTGCTCCAGAGCGGGGTGCCGCCTGCACAATACGGACTGTGTTGCAGCATTACTGTTTTCCTTTTATTGTTTTGTTCCTGTTGTAGCCAGAAAGGCTGAGTTTTTGTTTTCATGGGTTGATTTATGCTGCCTGACAATAAACTAACAGGGACTTAAAGAGACGGTGTTTCCATTTTTTCTACCTCCCTTTGCCGCCACGTGAGTGAACTGCCTCAATAGATTATATCAATTTGGATATACTTCAATTCATTCATTATCTCTACATCTTCTGCATCATATCAGATGGGCAAAAAGTGCCAATATAATGTGCATATTACAACTGCACAGATGTGCCATCTAAACTATAGGCTTCTTAGAAGGGAAAGGATGCTATGCGTATGATATACCTTGTATTAAGGCGATATACAGTAGGTACGAAAAGTATTCAGACCTCTTTTTTCTCATTAATGTAAAATGACACAGACTCCTTTAATAATCTCAATTAAACCATACTTACAACCTCGCCTAATTCCACCAAAGCCCTCTTTCTCCTGTAATAAAACTAAAATAAAAAAACAACCATATACCATTCTTGTCTGTCATTCTGTCTCATGCCCTAATCCATGTCTGGGGAAAAAATAGTTTTTAACATAGACGGTGTCAAAATGCGACCATCCAGGCTGAGGACCACTGGTGAATGAGCTGCTGCGAGCGCATGCTGCATACGCAGCATCAATAGTAAAAAGTTGGTCACACAGGGTTAATAGCTGCGTTAATGGAGTGCGTTACACCACAGTCCGTTAACACTGGCATTAACCCTGTGTGAGCGCTCACCGCTGACTGCAGGGCAGTAAAGTAGCGGCCATTTCGCTGCCAGACTATGGCCATCGCTGATTGGTCATGGCAATGGTCGTGGGCGTTTTGCCCCAGGCATGACAGAAGAGTGAAGGCACCGGGTGATTTCAAAACAGCGCTGAGGGGGCGGCACCCGGTGCCAAGAAGACTTGAGTGACAGCTGTGAGGCGTCTGCAGCAGGGGGGAAAGGCCTGCCTCCCGGACTGAAGACAGGTATTTCAGACAAATTACAAAACAGATTATTTCTGCATTTACAGCACCACTAACTAAAAGAGCCACCTTGTCAGAATGCAGCATTACTGCTGCACAAGGTGGCTCTTTTAGTTTCAAACGCCTGGGGGAAGGGGGGTGACAGATTCCCTTTAACTTTGGCCCCCTGCGTGTTTGAGTTTGACATTCCTGTCTATGGTAACAGACAGGAGTTGAGATCATTGTAATATTAAAATATAATAATTGTACATTTGTCTCTATATTATGATTGCCAGTATTCTATTACGTAAATTTCATAGAATTAAAAAAATCATATTTTTATTTAATGTAAATACAGAAACACTAACAAATCTTTGTAGTTATGAACACATTTGTTCATGAAGTGATTAGTTATTGTTAGAAATGAAGTGTTATTAAATCAAATTGACACAGAGTTTTAAACATTACAGTCACTAGTTTACAGTTACATGGAACCAGACAAGAAGCTTTTCAAACAGATTATGAACTTTTGACAACTCTGTATCAACATTGTAGCTGAGCATTCTGTATGCAGAAAGGCAGAAAGTGGGATAAAACTACAACTTTGCTAAGGTAGACAGACAAGCAAGGAATGAAATGTTCTCTCTAAGTGACATAGATTCATAACTGACCCGTGGAATGCGTCTTTCATTCCTAATGGCTTTTGATAAGGTATTGGTACAGTAAGTTCTGCCAACTCATGTGTACTTGTGCAGAAATTACACTGCAGGATTTTTATTGCCCCACACTAATTTTAGGATATTACAAGTCACCACCATGCCTCATACTGTCATTACATTGGCTCATATTGCAGTTTCAAGAGCTTTATAAATACAGTAGACTAAGAAAACATTAGCGCATCACCAGGTTACCATAAAAGTCTAAATTCAAGAATTTCTTTAAATTTAATTTAAACAGAACTTTATTCAGTTGACAACTGTTGAACATAATTTAATAGAATATCTAAATAGGTCCAGACATCTGTACTCTAACTATGGAATGCTTTAAAGGATCTCACTAATTATGATTTTGTTTGTTTTTTCGTGACATATTGTATTTCATGATAGTGGTAATATTTCTTTGATATGACTTATATTTGTGAAAAAAATGGAAAATTTGGTAAAAATGTTGCAATTTTCAAAATGTCATTATTTAATGCCCTTAAATTAGAGAGAGAGCACACAAAATAGTTAATAAATAACATTTCCCACATGTCTACTTTACATCAGCACAATTTTTTAAACTTTTTTTTGCTAGGAAGATATGAGTTAAAAAGTGACCAGCGATTTCTCATTTTTCCAATAAAATTTACAAAACCGATATGACAGAAAATACCTAAAAGTGACACCATTCTAAAACTGCACAACTCAAGGTGCTCAAAACCACATTCAAGAAGTTTTTTAACCCTTCAGTTGCTTCACAGGAATTAATGGAATGTGAAAAGCAAAAGTGAACATTTCACCTTTTTTTCACTAAAATTTTAGTTTACCCAATTTTTTTTATTTTCACAAGCAAACAAGAAAAAATGGACCCCAAGATTTGTAGTGCAATTTCTCCTGAACATGCTGACATCTCATATAAGGGGGGAAATCGCTGTTTGGGTTCAGGGCTCAGAGGAGAAGGAGCAACATTTGAAATTTTGAATGCACAATTTGCTTGAATCATTAGCAGGCGCCAAGTCTCGTTTGGAGAGCTCCTGATGTGGCTAAACATCGGAAACCCCCCCAAAGTGACCCCATTTTGGAAACTAGACCCCTTAAGAAACTTATCTAGATGTGTGGTGAGCAATTTGAACCCCTAAGTGCTTCACAGAAGTTTATAACGTAGAGCCATAAAAATAGAAAAGCAATTTTTTTTTATAAAAATTATCTTTTGGTCCACAATTTTTTATTTTCACAATGGTAACAGGAGAAATTGGACCCCAACAGTTGCTGTGCAATTTCTCCTGAATACGCCAATACTTAATATGTTTGGGGAAAACTACGCATTGAGTGCACGGCATGCCTTGGAAGAAAAGGAGCAGAGTTTTGACTTTTCAACTCCAAATTGGCTGGAATTGAGAGCAGACACCGTGTCGTGTTTGGAAGATCTTGATGTGACTAAACAGTGGAACCACCCCAAAAGTGACCCCATTTTGAAAACTAAACCCCACAAGGAACTTACCTTGATATGTGATAAGCACCTTTAACACTCAAGTGGTTCACAGAAGTTTATAACGTAGAGCCATGAAAATATAAAAAACACATTTTTTTCACAAAAATGATCTATTAGTCCCCAATTTTTTATTTTTACAAGGGTAACAGGAGATATTGGACCCCCAAAGTTGTCATGCAATTTCTCATGAGTACTCTCATATCCTATATGTGGGGAGAAAACCATTGTTTGGACACTCGGCAGGCCTCGGAAAGGAAGGAGCACCATATGACTTTTTGAATACAAAATTTGCTGGAATAATTAGCGGATGCCATGCCGTGTTTGAAGAGCCCCTGATGTGCCTAAACAGTAGAAACCCCCCACAAGTGACCCCATTTTGGAAACTATCCCCCTTAAGGAATGTATTTAGGTGTGGTGAGCACCTTGAACCCCTAGGTGCATCACAGAAGTTTATAACGTTGAGCTGTGAAAATAATAAAATCAAATTCTCCTCACGAAAAATGTTTTTTAGCCGCAAATTTTGCTTTTTCATAAGGGTAACAGGACAAATTGCACCATACAATTTCTACTACAATTTCTCCTGAGTTCGTTGATACCCCATATGAGGAAAGAAAACTACTGTTTGGGCGTACGGCAAGGTTCGGAAGGGAAGGAGTGTCATTTGAATTTTTAAATGTAAAATTTCCTGGAATCATTAGCGGAAGTCATGTCCCACTTGGAGAGCCCATGATATGCCTAAATAGTGGAAGACCCACACAAGTGACCCCAATTTGGAAACTAGATCCTTCAAGGAACTTATCTAGATGTGTGCTTCACAGAAGTTTATAACTAGAGCTGTGAAAATAAAAAAAATCACAATTTTCCTCAAAAATGATCTTTTCACAAGGATAAAAGAAGAAAATGGAATGCAAAGTCTGTTGTTCAATTTCTCCAGAGAACACTGACACACCATATGTGAAAGAAAACTACTGCTTGGAAGCACGGTGGGGCTCAGAAAGGAAGTAGTGACGTTTTGGAATGTAGACTATAATGGAATGGTCTGCTGGTGTCATGTCACGTTTGCAGAACTTCTGATTTGCCTACACAGTAGAAATGCCCCACAAGTGACATCATTTTGGAAACTACAGTATACTAGCGATGAGTGAATGTGTTTGCAAAATGTTTGCTAATCTCAAATTTGGCATGAACATAGCACATTCAGATTCGTGGTCGCTTTCACAAGCATTTTTACTCAAAGTCGGCAAAAGTCGGTCACAGTTCTGTAAATCATCATGTTTCCACTAATGCTTTTGTTATTACTTTGGCTATGACAGTGCTGCTGTATGTTGAGCAGGTGGCACGGGGAGATGAGTTTGATGAGGGGAGGAAGTGTGTCTAGTTCAGAGGAGCATGTGGAGAGATTACAGCAGTGGTGGAAACAACAAAAGTCCGGAGCACCGCCACATATATATATACCAAGAACTGGGGGTGCTATGTCAGTAGTATAACAACATGCTGGCCAAAAGAATAAAGCACTACTGCAATAATGCACACCATCCAAATAATAAGAAAATCATAAAGAATTATATAATAATAGCATGATAATTTTATTGACACACCTTAAACATCTCAAACAATTAAAGCATAATTAAAATACAAAAAACAAAAACCATGTGACATTCACCTAAAGATATATCATAACAGTTTCTAGTATACCCTGTAACCTGAATTAAACCTAGTGGCTCATGAGGTGGTGTAGATGTGACCCTAGATGGAAAAAGACACGGTAACCCCATGTAATAAAGAACCAAACCCCATGTATAGCGAGGGGTAAGCAACTTGCCCAAAACAATAGCCTTAAGGCCAGGCAAAGTGCTAACATTTAAGGTACCGTCACACATAACGATATTGTTAACGATATCGTTGCTTTTTGTGACGTAGCAACGATATCGTTAACGAAATCGTTATGTGTGACAGCGACCAACGATCAGGCCCCTGCTGGGAGATCGTTGGTCGCTGGGGAAAGTCCAGCACTTTATTTTGTCGCTGGATCTCCCGCTGACATCGCTGAATCGGCGTGTGTGACGCCGATTCAGCGATGTCTTCACTGGTAACCAGGGTAAATATCGGGTTACTAAGCTGTACTTTACGGCCGGCGCTCAGTCAGTGCTGAAGGCGAGGGACATGACCAGACACCGGGAATGTAAGTATGTAGTATTTTTTTTTTACATTTACAACGGTAACCAGGGTAAACATCGGGTTACTAAGCACGGCCCTGCGCTTAGTAACCCGATATTTACCCTGGTTACCCGGGGACTTCGGGATCGTTGGTCGCTGGAGAGCTGTCTGTGTGACAGCTCTCCAGCGACCAAACAGCGACGCTGCAGCGATCGACATCGTTGTCGGTATCACTGCAGCGTCGCTTAGTGTGACGGTACCTTTAGAGGTAAACAGAAAGGGTTAAATGCCCCAATAGGTACACATAAAGAGAGGTGAAACCTCTTAAATATAGAACCTGGGGTGAAGGTCAATGTCCCACGCCTATCACCCCGGCAAGCAGGGCTTCGTCAGGGAAGATGTGAAAAGACACGTCAAGCAATATTAACCCCTTTACCCCCAAGGGTGGTTTGCACGTTAATGACCGGGCCAATTTTTACAATTCTGACCACTGTCCCTTTGTGAGGTTATAACTCTGGAACGCTTCAACGGATCCCAGTGAATCTGACATTGTTTTCTCGTGACATATTGTACTTCTTGACAATGGTAAAAAGTATTTGATAGTACCTGCGTTTATTTGTGAAAAAAATGGAAATTTGGCGAAAATTATGAAAATTTCGCAATTTTCCAACTTTGAATTTTTATGCAATTAAATCACAGAGATATGTCACACAAAATACTTAATAAGTAACATTTCCCACATGTCTACTTTACATCAGCACAATTTTGGAACCAAAATTTTTTTTTGTTAGGGAGTTATAAGGGTTAAAAGTTGACCAGCAATTTCTCATTTCTACAACACCATTTTTTTTTTAGGGACCACATCTCATTTGAAGTCATTTTGAGGGGTCTATATGATAGAAAATACCCAAGTGTGACACCATTCTAAAAACTACACCCCTCAAGGTGCTCAAAACCATATTCAAGAAGTTTATTAACCCTTCTGGTGCTTCACAGGAATTTTTTGAATGTTTAAATAAAAATGAACATTTAACTTTTTTTCACAAAAAAATTAATTCAGCTCCAATTTGTTTTATTTTACCAAGGGTAACAGTAGAAAATGGACCCCAAACATTGTTGTACAATTTGTCCTGAGTACGACAATACCCCATATGTGGGGGTAAACCACTGTTTGGGCGCATGGCAGAGCTCGGAAGCGAAGGAGCGCCATTTGACTTTTCAATGCAAAATTGACTGGAATTGAGATGGGATGCCATGTTTCGTTTGGAGAGCCCCTGATGTGCCTAAACATTGAAACCCCCACAAGTGACACCATTTTGGAAAGTAGACCCCCTAAGGAACTTACCTAGAGGTGTGGTGAGCACTTTGACCCACCAAGTGCTTCACAGAAGTTTATAATGTAGAACCGTAAAAATAAAAAATCATATTTTTTCACAAAAATTAACTTTCCGCCCCCAATTTTTTATTTTCCCAAGGGTAAGAGAAGAAATTGGACCCCAAAAGTTGTTGTACAATTTGTCCTGAGTACGCTGATACCCCATATGTGGGGGTAAACCACTGTTTGGGCGGATGGGAGAGCTCGGAAGGGAAGGAGCGCCGTTTGACTTTTCAATGCAAAATTGACAGGAATTGAGATGGGACGCCATGTTGCGTTTGGAGAGCCCCTGATGTGCCTAAACATTGAAACCCCCACAAGTGACACCATTTTGGAAAGTAGACCCCCTAAGGAACTTATCTAGAGGTGTGGTGAGCACTTTGACCCACCAAGTGCTTCACAGAAGTTTATAATGTAGAACCGTAAAAATAAAAAATCATATTTTTTCACAAAAATTATCTTTTCGCCCCCAATTTTTTATTTTCCCAAGGGTAAGAGAAGAAATTGGACCCCAAAAGTTGTTGTACAATTTGTCCTGAGTACGCTGATACCCCATATGTGCGGGTAAACCACTGTTTGGGCGGATGGGAGAGCTCGGAAGGGAAGGAGCGCCGTTTGACTTTTCAATGCAAAATTGACAGGAATTGAGATGGGACGCCATGTTGCGTTTGGAGAGCCACTGATGTGCCTAAACATTGAAACCCCCCACAAGTGACACCATTTTGGAAAGTAGACCCCCTAAGAAACTTATCTAGAGGTGTGGTGAGCACTTTGACCCAACAAGTGCTTCACAGAAGTATATAATGCAGAGCCGTAAAAATAAAACAAAAAAATTTTCCCACAAAAATTATTTTTTTAGCCCCCAGTTTTGTATTTTCCCGAGGGTAACAGGAGAAAGTGGACCCCAAAATTTGTTGCCCAATTTGTCCTGAGTGCGATGATACACCATATGTGGGGGGAACCACTGTTTGGGCGCATGGGAGGGTTCGGAAGGGAAGGAGTGCCATTTGAATGCAGGCTTAGATGGAATGGTCTGCAGGTGTCACATTGCATTTGCAGAGCCCCTAATGTACCGAAACAGTAAAAGAACCCCACAAGTGACACCATTTTCGAAACTAGACCCCCTAAGGAACTCATCTAGATGTGTTGTGAGAGCTTTGAACCCCCAAGTGTTTCACTACAGTTTGTAACGCAGAGCCGTGAAAATTAAAAAAAAAATCTTTCCCCCCAAAATTATTTTTTAGCCCCCAGTTTTGTATTTTCCCGAGGGTAACAGGAGAAATTTGACCCCAAAAGTTGTTGTCCAATTTGTCCTGAGTACGCTGATACCCCATATGTTGGGGGGAGCCACCGTTTGGGCGCATGGGAGGGCTCAGAAGGGAAGGAGTGCCATTTGGAATGCAGACTTAGATGGAATGGTCTGCAGGCGTCACATTGCGTTTGCAGAACCCCTAATGTACCTAAACAGTAGAAATCCCCCACAATTGACCCCATATTGGAAACTAGACCCCCCATGGAACTTATCTAGATGTGTTGTGAGAACTTTGAACCCCCAAGTGTTTCACTACAGTTTATAACGCAGAGCCGTGAAAATAAAAAATCTTTTTTTTCCCCACAAAAATTATTTTTTAGCCCCCAGTTTTGTATTTTCCCAAGGGTAACAGGAGAAATTGGACCCCAAAAGTTGTTGTCCTATTTGTCCTGAGTACACTGATACCCCATATGTTGGGGTAAACCCCTGTTTGGGCACACGGGAGAGCTCGGAAGGGAAGAAGCACTGTTTTACTTTTTCAACGCAGAATTGACTGGAATTGAGATCGGACGCCATGTCGCGTTTGGAGAGCCCCTTATGTGCCTAAACAGTGGAAACCCCCCAATTATAACTGAAACCCTAATCCAAACACACCCCTAACCCTAATCCCAACAGTAACCCTAACCACACCTCTAATCCTGACACACCCCTAACCTTAATCCCAACCCTATTCCCAACTGTAAATGTAATCTAAACCCTAACCGTAACTTTAGCCCCAACCCTAACCCTAGCCCTAACCCTAGCCCTAACCCTAGCCCTAACCCTAACCATAGCCCTAAACCTAACCCTAGCCCTAACCCTAACCCTAGCCCTAACCCTAACCCTAACCCTAGCCCTAGCCCTAGCCCTAACCCTAGCCCTAACCCTAGCCCTAGCCCTAATGGAAAAATGGAAATAAATACATTTCTTTAATTTTTCCCTAACTAAGGGGATGATGAAGGGGGGTTTGATTTACTTTTATAGCGGGTTTTTTAGCGGATTTTTATGATTGGCAGCCGTCACACACTGAAAGATGCTTTTTATTGAAAAAAATATTTTTTGCGTTACCACATTTTGAGAGCTATAATTTTTCCATATTTTGGTCCACAGAGTCATGTGAGGTCTTGTTTTTTGCGGGACGAGTTGACGTTTTTATTGGTAACATTTTCGGGCATGTTACATTTTTTGACCGCTTTTTATTCCGATTTTTTTTGAGGCAGAAATACCAAAAACCAGCTATTCATGAATTTCTTTTGGGGGAGGCGTTTATACCGTTCCGCGTTTGGTAAAATTGATAAAGCAGTTTTATTCTTCGGGTCAGTATGATTACAGCGACACCTCATTTATATCATTTTTTTATGTTTTGGCGCTTTTATACGATAAAAACTATTTTATAGAAAAAATAATTATTTTTGCATCGCTTTATTCTCAGGACTATAATTTTTTTTTTTTTTTGCTGATGATGCTGTATGGCGGCTCGTTTTTTGCGGGACAAGATGACGCTTTCAGCGGTATCATGATTATTTATATCTGTCTTTTTGATCGCGTGTTATTCCACTTTTTTTTCTTCAGTATGATAATAAAGCGTTGTTTTTTGCCTCGCTTTTTTTTTTTCTTACGGTGTTTACTGAAGGGGTTAACTAGTGGGCCAGTTTTATTGGTCGGGCCGTTACGGACGCGGCAATACTAAATATGTGCACTTTTATTGTTTTTTTTTAATTTAGATAAAGAAATGTATTTAGGGGAATAATATATATATTTTTTTTTCATTATTTAGGAATATTTTTTTTTATTTTTTTTTTACACATTTTGAAAATTTTTTTTTAACTTTTTTACATTGTCCCAGGGGGGGACATCACAGATCAGTGATCTAACAGTGTGCACAGCACTCTGTCAGATCACCGATCTGAGAGCAATGCAGGCTGCTTCACAGTGCCTGCTCTGAGCAGGCTCTGTGAAGCCACCTTCCTCCCTGCAGGACCCGGATCCGCGGCCATCTTGGATCCGGGCCTGGAACAAACAGGGAGGGAGGTAAGACCCTCGCAGCAACGCGATCACATCGCGTTGCTGCGGGGGGCTCAGGGAAGCCCGCAGGGAGCCCCCTCCCTGCGCGATGCTTCCCTGCACCGCCGGCACATCGCGATCATCTTTGATCGCGGTGTGCCAGAGGTTAATGTGCCGGGAGCGGTCCGTGACCGCTCCTGGCACATAGTGCCGGATGTCAGCTGCGATAGGCAGCTCACACCCGGCCGCGCTCCCCCCGTGAGCGCCGCCGATCACGCTGGACGTACTATCCCGTCCGTGGTCATGGGGGCCCACCCCACCTCGACGGGATAGTACGTCCGATGTCAGAAAGGGGTTAAATAGAGAATTAATAATACCTGATAATAAACCACTGTGGACTCATGAGAACATGCCAGAGATGGTAGCAGGACAGCACAGCCGCAATGGATTACTATATAGAAGTGTGGAGGAAGGAGTGCGCCTGCGTAAAGTAGAGTATAAATCTCAAAAGCGCGCATGGCAGAAAAGCCCATGCAGGCCAGATGTGCGCCGCCGCAGAAGGGTTGCTGTGTGCTGTTATAAGGAGCAACGGGTGCCTGCATAGAATAAATAGCAGGTACCGACAGCGTGCATGCGCACAAGAAGGCGGCGTGCAAGCTGCGTACACGTACCCAGCTATAAAGGGTAAACAAACACACCGATGCCATGGCATGGAAGCTTTGTAGTACATGAACATAAAAATAAGCTGGCCTGTGATGCACCCAGTAACAAATAAGAGTATCCTCAAAACGCAAATCAACATACAGCAATCCAACCACACACCAGGTGTTTCCCGGGGGGAAAGAAGCAGGCAACCATCCAAACACACATCCAACCATATATATCTAAGGTTGTGTAGAACACAATAAGAATAGTGACCACTATGTACATACAACTCATGCAAAAAAGTTTTTATCTTTATTCATGGAGAAATATTTATAAGTATATATATATATATATATATATATATATATATATATATATATATATATATATAAAGTGCAGGGACTTAAATAAGTCCAAATACAGAGCAGTAATGAATAATAAATAACAATATAGAAAGCCATATAAAGTTGTAGGGAAATGTAAAACCACATGAACACCATAGTGAGGCTAAGACATGAGCCCATAAATAATTTCCAAGGAATAATCCTAAAGCACTAATATATAGCCATATGGACCCAGTAATAAACCTCATGAGCCAAGAGCAGCAAGAAAACCCTACCCCATGAGCCTATGCAGGAATCTAAACCTAACTACAGAGGGAAAATAACGTAAAAAAAAAAACAACTAATACATTGACCAGGTAAAAGACCCGGATGAATAACCCACAAGGAGGGGTGAAATAGGTAGCAGGACCGATGCCCTATCTACAATTGAAAACCAGAATCTGGTCCGAAAACCAGACCAAGCGCAAAAACCAGAACCCAGACAAAAACGTAGTCCATAAAAGGAATGGTGATCTTGTTGGTGGGAGATCTAAATGGAACAAAACGGCCACTGTAGAGTCTGGGTCCCAAATCCCAACTCTAATGAAAGAATCCATGTGAGTCCAGTGGAGCTCCTCCCTTCTCCCTTGTACCCGCTATTAGGGTATTTTTTGAACTAGTCATAAGAGATACTGGGTCCATATGGCTATATATTAGTGCTTTAGGATTATTGCTTGGAAATTATTTATGGGCTCATGTCTTAGCCTGACCACGGTGTTCATGTGGTTCTATATTTCCCTACAACTTTATATGGCTTTCTATATTGTTATTTATTATTTATTACTGCTCTGTATTTGGACCTATTTAAGTCCCTGCATTTTATATATGTACTTATAAATATTTCTCCATGAATAAAGATAAAAACTTTTTTACATGAGTTGTATGTATTGTACATAGTGGTCACTCTTCTAAGGCTACTTTCACACATCAGGTTTTTCGCCGCACGCCGGTTCCGCTGTCATGCCGCAGCACCAGATTTGGCTTATTTTGTGAAAACCGGATGAGACGGATACGGTTTTCTGCCGGATCCGGATATTGGATTTGGCGGAAAACCGGATCCGTCTCTTCCGGTTGACATCCGTTTCGTCCGGTTTTCCATCCGTTTTTTGACGGATCCGTTTTTTAAAAATGCCCCCTGACAAGCTAAAAAAGTGATTGGCCCGCTGAAAACTATATATACAGTGTTCCTGCAGCCCATCAGTGACAGGTTGGAGAGGAGCAAGATACAGAGCAAGATGGACGGCATTATTGCGAAGATTCTGCAGAACAACGTGGATTTCATTGTGGAGGCGAATCGAACAATTGTTCTTGAGAAGGAGCGAGAGAGACAGCGCATCATGCATCTGCGCTGACGCCGTTTGTGGATCCACCCCATCACGACATAGAGATTGACGCGGGGAGTCTTTTCTACTTTATACATGGAGCTACGAGGAGACCCAGAGAAGTTTTTCAGCTATGTGCAGATGAAAGCAGAGAACTTTGATGTATTGGTGGAGTGGATTGAACATCTAATAAGAAGGAGTGATACATATTGCAGATTCTCCATAACACCAGCTGAGTGTTGTGAATTCTGTGGCAGAGCTCCCTCCTGTGGTCACAAGTGGTACTTCAGCTGATTCTCTCTGGGAGCTTCCGTTTGTGGAGGAAAGTGGTACTGCGGCTTCTGAGTTTCCTCCCTCAGGTGATCTGGTGAGGTCGTTAGGTGCTTCTCTACTTAACTCCACCTAATGCTTTGATCCATGCTTCCTGTCAATGTTCCAGTGTTGGACTTGTTTTTCCCTGGATCATTCCTGTGGCCTGCTGCTCTGCATAGCTAAGTTCTTCTTTGCTATTTGTTTGCTATTTTTTCTGTCCAGCTTGTCTAATTGTTTTTCTGGAAGCTCTGGGACGCAAAGGGTGTACCTCCGTGCCGTTAGTTCGGTACGGAGGGTCTTTTTGCCCCTTTGCGTGGTTTTCTTTAGGGTTTTGTGTAGACCGCAAAGTTATCTTTCCTATCCTCGCTCTGTTAAGAAAGTCGGGCCTCACTTTGCTGAATCTATTTCATCCCTACGTTTGTCTTTTCATCTTAACTCACAGTCATTATATGTGGGGGGCTGCCTTTTCCTTTGGGGTATTTCTCTGAGGAGAGGTAGGCTTATTTTCTATCTTCAGGCTAGTTAGTTTCTCAGGCTCTGCCGAGTTGCATAGGCAGAGTTAGGCGCAATCCACGGCTGCCTCTAGTGTTGTTTGGAGAGGATTAGGGATTGCGGTCTGCAGAGTTCCCACGTCTCAGAGCTCGTTCTATTATTTTGGGTTATTGTCTGACCACTGTATGTGCTCTGACCGCTATGTCCATTGTGATACTGAATTGCCTATCACAACAGTACAGGAAGCCAAAAGTGCTAATGATTCTCAATAGAGGGAAAAAAGAAGTTCTGAGACCATTTTTTTTTCTTTGCACTGTGTTTTGCCTTTCATTTCCCCTAGACATTTGGGTGGTTCAGGACACAGGTGTAGCAATGGACATTAAAGGTCTGTCTTCATGTGTGGATCAGCTCACGGCAAAAGTTCAAAATATTCAAGATTTTGTGGTTCAGAATTCTTTGTTAGAACCGAGAATTCCTATTCCAGATTTGTTTTTTGGAGATAGAACTAAATTTCTGAGTTTCAAAAATAATTGTAAACTATTTCTGGCTTTGAAACCTCGCTCCTCTGGTGACCCAGTTCAACAGGTTAAGATCGTCATTTCTTTTTTGCGTGGCGACCCTCAGGACTGGGCATTTTCTCTTGCGTCAGGAGATCCTGCATTAAGTAATATCGATGCGTTTTTCCTGGCGCTTGGATTGCTGTACGATGAGCCTAATTCAGTGGATCAGGCAGAAAAAGATTTGCTGGCTCTTTGTCAGGCTCAGGATGAGATAGAGGTATATTGTCAGAAATTTAGAAAGTGGTCCGTTCTCACTCAATGGAATGAATCTGCGCTGGCAGCTATATTCAGAAAGGGTCTCTTTGAAGCCCTTAAGGATGTCATGGTGGGATTTCCTATGCCTGCTGGTTTGAATGAGTCTATGTCTTTGGCCATTCAGATCGGTCGACGCTTGCGTGAGTGTAAATCTGTGCACCATTTGGCGGTATTACCTGAGATTAAACCTAAGTCTATGCAGTGCGATAGGACTATGACCAGAGTTGAACGGCAAGAACACAGACGTCTGAATGGGCTGTGTTTCTACTGTGGTGATTCCACTCATGCTATCTCTGATTGTCCTAAGCGCACTAAGCGGTTCGCTAAGTCTGCCACCATTGGTACAGTACAGTCAAAATTTCTTCTGTCCGTTACCTTGATCTGCTCTTTGTCATCGTATTCTGTCATGGCGTTTGTGGATTCAGGCGCTGCCCTGAATTTGATGGACTTGGAATATGCTAAGCGTTGTGGGTTTTTGTTGGAGCCCTTGCAGTGTCCTATTCCATTGAGAGGAATTGAAGCTACGCCTTTGGCCAAGAATAAGCCTCAATACTGGACCCAGCTGACCATGTGCATGGCTCCTGCACATCAGGAGGTTATTCGCTTTCTGGTGTTGCATAATCTGCATGATGTGGTCATGTTGGGGTTGCCATGGCTACAAGCCCATAATCCAGTATTGGATTGGAAATCCATGTCGGTGTCCAGCTGGGGTTGTCAGGGGGTACATGGTGATGTTCCATTTCTGTCAATTTCGTCATCCACCCCTTCTGAGGTTCCAGAGTTCTTGTCTGATTACCGGGATGTATTTGATGAGCCCAAGTCCGATGCCCTACCTCCGCATAGGGATTGTGATTGTGCTATCAATTTGATTCCTGGTAGTAAATTCCCAAAAGGTCGACTGTTTAATTTATCCGTGCCTGAGCACACCGCTATGCGCAGTTATGTGAAGGAATCCCTGGAGAAGGGGCATATTCACCCGTCATCGTCGCCATTGGGAGCAGGGTTCTTTTTTGTAGCCAAGAAGGATGGTTCGCTGAGACCTTGTATAGATTACCGCCTTCTTAATAAGATCACTGTTAAATTTCAGTACCCCTTGCCATTATCTGATTTGTTTGCTCGGATTAAGGGGGCTAGTTGGTTCACCAAGATAGATCTTCGTGGTGCGTATAATCTGGTGCGAATCAGGCGAGGCGATGAATGGAAAACTGCATTTAATACGCCCGAGGGTCATTTTGAGTATCTAGTGATGCCATTCGGACTTGCCAATGCTCCATCAGTGTTTCAATCCTTTATGCATGACATCTTCCGAGAGTACCTGGATAAATTCCTGATTGTGTACTTGGATGACATTTTGATCTTCTCGGATGATTGGGAGTCTCATGTGAAGCAGGTCAGAACGGTTTTTCAGGTCCTGCGTGCTAATTCTTTGTTTGTGAAGGGATCAAAGTGTCTCTTTGGTGTGCAGAAGGTTTCATTTTTGGGGTTCATCTTTTCCCCTTCTACTATCGAGATGGATCCTGTTAAGGTCCAAGCCATCCATGATTGGACTCAGCCGACATCTCTGAAAAGTCTGCAAAAGTTCCTGGGCTTTGCTAATTTTTATCGTCGCTTCATCTGAAATTTTTCTAGTATTGCCAAACCATTGACCGATTTGACCAAGAAGGGTGCTGATTTGGTCAATTGGTCTTCTGCTGCTGTGGAAGCTTTTCAAGAGTTGAAGCGTCGTTTTTCTTCTGCCCCTGTGTTGTGTCAACCAGATGTTTCTCTTCCGTTCTAGGTCGAGGTTGATGCTTCTGAGATTGGAGCAGGGGCTGTTTTGTCGCAGAGAGGTTCTGATTGCTCAGTGATGAAACCATGCGCTTTTTTTTCCAGGAAGTTTTCGCCTGCTGAGCGAAATTATGATGTGGGCAACCGAGAGTTGCTGGCCATGAAGTGGGCATTCGAGGAGTGGCGTCATTGGCTTGAAGGAGCTAAGCATCGCGTGGTGGTATTGACTGATCATAAGAACTTGACTTATCTCGAGTCTGCTAAGCGTTTGAATCCTAGACAGGCTCGTTGGTCGCTGTTTTTTGCCCGTTTTGACTTTGTGATTTCGTACCTTCCGGGCTCTAAAAATGTGAAGGCGGATGCTCTGTCTAGGAGTTTTGTGCCCGACTCTCCGGGTTTATCTGAGCCGGCGGGTATCCTCAAGGAAGGAGTAATTGTGTCTGCCATCTCCCCTGATTTGCGGTGGGTGCTGCAAAAATTTCAGGCTACTAAACCTGATCGTTGTCCAGCGGAGAAACTGTTTGTCCCTGATAGGTGGACGAATAAAGTTATCTCTGAGGTTCATTGTTCGGTGTTGGCTGGTCATCCTGGAATCTTTGGTACCAGAGAGTTAGTGGCTAGATCCTTTTGGTGGCCATCTCTGTCGCGGGATGTGCGTACTTTTGTGCAGTCCTGTGGGATTTGTGCTCGGGCTAAGCCCTGCTGTTCTCGTGCCAGTGGGTTGCTTTTGCCCTTGCCGGTCCCGAAGAGGCCTTGGACACATATCTCTATGGATTTTATTTCAGATCTTCCCGTTTCTCAAAAGATGTCAGTCATTTGGGTGGTCTGTGATCGCTTTTCTAAGATGGTCCATCTGGTACCTTTGTCTAAATTGCCTTCCTCCTCTGATTTGGTGCCATTGTTCTTTGTTGTGAGTTCTGTTTTAGGGCTCCCTCTGGTGGTTACTGATGGTACTGGGTGACTTGTGTTCTCTGCGGTCTCTGGTGTCCACCTGTTCCATCAGGTTATGGGAGTTTCCTATTTAACCTGGCTTTTTTGTCATTTCCTCGCCGGCTATCAATGTAATCAGCATGTCTTTTTACCTCTGCTACCTGCGTCTGTTATCTTCAGGACAAGCTAAGTTTTGATTTTCCTGTTCCACGTTTTGCTTAATTTTTGTCTTAGTCCAGCTTGCAGATATGTGATTCCTTGCTGCTGGTTGCTCTAGTGGGCTGAAATTACTCCTCATGTTCCATGAGTTGGCACATGAGTTCAAGTAATTTCAGGATGGTATTTTGAAGGGTTTTTCGCTGACCGCGCAGTTCACTTTTGTATCCTCTGCTATCTAGCTTTAGCGGGCCTCATTTTTGCTGACTCTATTTTCATAACTACGTATGTGTTTTCCTCTCATTTCACCGTTATTACATAGTTACATAGTTACATAGTTATTAAGGTTGAAGGAAGACTATATGTCCATCTAGTTAAACCCATAGCCTAACCTAACATATTGATCCAGAGGAAGGCAAAAAAAACCCATGTGCAAAGAGTAAGCTCCACATTGGGGAAAAAAATTTCTTCCCGACTCCACATACGGCAATCAGACTAGTTCCCTGGATCAACACCCTATCAAGGAATCTAGTGTATATACCCTGTAACATTATACAGGGGGGCTGCTATTTCTGTGGGGTGTTTCTCTGGAGGCAAGTGAGGTCTGTGTTTCTTCTAATAGGGGAAGTTAATCCTTCGGCTGGCGCGAGACGTCTAGGAATCATCGTAGGCACGTTCCCCGGCTACTGCTAGTTGTGTGTTTAGGTTCAGGATCGCGGTCAGCTCAGGTTCCATCACCCTAGAGCTTGTTTTGTTTTTGTGCTTGTCCTTTTGTGATCCCCTGCCATTGGGATCATGACAGTATAGCCGGCCAGAAAAAATTGGTCATCGTTTTGGCTGAAGTAGGAGGAAAAGTAGTCTGAGGAAGTTTTTTTTTTTTTTTTTTTCCCTCCTCAGTGTTTGCTGCCTAGCCTTAATTGCAGCTTGGCTGCTTCTTTCCTCCTCTTAATCCTTGAATGGCTCTGACCTCAGCTGTTTATCATGGACGTCCAGAGTTTGGCTTCCAGCCTGAATAATCTTGCTGCTAAGGTTCAAAATATACAAGATTTTGTTGTACATACTCCTATGTCTGAACCTAGAATTCCTATCCCAGAGTTTTTTTCTGGAGATAGATCTAGTTTTCTGAATTTTAGGAACAATTGCAAGTTGTTTCTTTCCTTGAAATCTCGCTCCTCTGGAGACCCTGCTCAGCAGGTCAAGATTGTTATATCTTTCCTGCGGGGTGACCCTCAGAATTGGGCATTTGCATTGGCACCAGGGGATCCTGCGTTGCTCAATGTGGATGCGTTTTTTCTGGCATTGGGTTTGCTCTATGAGGAACCTAACCTAGAGATTCAGGCTGAAAAAGCTTTATTGGCTCTCTCTCAGGGGCAAGATGAAGCAGAAATATATTGTCAGACATTTTGGAAATGGTCGGTGCTTACTCAGTGGAATGAGTGCGCTCTGGCTGCAAAATTCAGAGATGGCCTTTCTGAGGCCATTAAAGATGTTATGGTGGGGTTCCCGGCGCCTACAGGTCTGAATGAGTCCATGACTATGGCTATTCAGATTGATCGGCGTTTACGGGAGCGCAAACCTGTGCACCATTTGGCGGTGTCTTCTGAACAGGCACCTGAGATAATGCAATGTGATAGAATTCAGTCCAGAAGTGAACGGCAAAATTATAGGCGGAAAAATGGATTGTGTTTTTATTGTGGTGATTCAGCTCATGTTATATCAGCATGCTCTAAACGCACAAAAAAGGTTGATAAGTCTGTTGCCATTGGTACTTTACAGTCTAAGTTCATTCTGTCTGTGACTCTGATTTGTTCATTATCATCCATTTCCGTCGATGCCTATGTGGATTCAGGCGCTGCCCTGAGTCTTATGGATTGGTCATTTGCCAATCGCTGTGGGTTTAGTCTGGAACCTCTGGAAGTTCCTATTCCTTTGAAAGGAATTGACTCTACACCTTTGGCTATGAATAAACCTCAGTACTGGACACAAGTGACCATGCGTATGACTCCCGTTCATCAGGAGGTGATTCGCTTCCTGGTACTGTATAATTTACATGATGTCTTAGTGCTTGGTCTGCCATGGTTACAAACTCATAACCCAGTCCTGGACTGGAAAACAATGTCTGTGTTAAGCTGGGGATGTCAGGGGGTTCATGATGATGCATCTCCGATTTCTATCGCTTCATCTACTCCTTCTGAGGTTCCGGTATTTTTGTCTGATTATCGGGAGGTTTTTGAGGAGCCTAAGCTCAGTTCGCTTCCTCCTCACAGGGATTGCGATTGTGCTATAGAGTTGATTCCTGGCAGTAAATTCCCTAAAGGTCGTTTGTTCAATCTGTCAGTGCCAGAGCATACTGCTATGCGGAATTATGTTAAGGAGTCCTTGGAAAAGGGACATATCCGTCCATCTTCGTCCCCTTTGGGAGCAGGTTTTTTTTTCGTGGCCAAAAAAGATGGTTCCTTGAGGCCTTGCATAGATTATCGTCTTTTGAATAAGATTACAGTCAAATATCAGTATCCTTTGCCATTGTTGACTGATTTGTTCGCTCACATTAAGGGGGCTAAATGGTTCACTAAGATTGATCTTCGGGGTGCGTATAATCTTGTGCGGATAAGGCAGGGTGATGAGTGGAAAACCGCATTCAATACGCCTGAGGGCCATTTCGAGTATTTGGTGATGCCTTTTGGACTTTCTAATGCTCCTTCTGTCTTCCAGTCTTTTATGCACGATATTTTCCGTGAATATCTGGATAAATTTATTATCGTGTATTTGGATGATGTTTTGTTTTTTTCTGATGACTGGGAGTCTCATGTTCAGCAGGTCAGGAAGATGTTTCAGGTCCTGCGGGCCAATTCTTTGTTTGTAAAAGGTTCTAAATGTCTCTTTGGAGTCCAGAAGATTTCTTTTTTGGGGTATATTTTTTCCCCTTCTACTATTGAGATGGATCCCGTCAAGGTTCAGGCTATTTGTGACTGGACGCAGCCTACATCTCTTAAGAGTCTACAGAAGTTCTTGGGCTTTGCTAATTTTTATCGTCGCTTCATAACTAATTTTTCTAGTGTTGTTAAGCCTTTGACGGATTTGACTAAGAAGGGTGCTGATGTTACTGATTGGTCTCCTGCGGCTGTGGAGGCCTTTCAGGAACTTAAGCGCCGGTTTTCTTCTGCTCCTGTGTTGCGTCAGTCAGATACGTCGCTTCCTTTTCAGGTTGAGGTTGATGCTTCCGAGATCGGAGCGGGGGGCGGTTTTGTCACGGAGAAGCTCCGATGGCTCAGTGATGAAGCCATGTGCGTTCTTTTCTAGAAAATTTTCGCCCGCTGAACGGAATTATGATGTTGGTAATCGGGAGCTTTTGGCCATGAAGTGGGCATTTGAGGAGTGACGTCATTGGCTTGAGGGTGCTAGACATCGTGTGGTGGTCTTGACTGATCACAAAAATCTGATGTACCTTGAGTCTGCCAAGCGTCTGAATCCTAGACAGGCTCGTTGGTCACTGTTTTTCTCCCGTTTCAATTTTGTGGTTTCATACCTGCCAGGTTCAAAGAATGTGAAGGCGGATGCTCTTTCTAGGAGTTTTGTGCCTGACTCCCCTGGAAATTCTGAGCCCACTGGTATCCTTAGGGATGGGGTGATTTTGTCGGCTGTCTCCCCAGACTTGCGATGTGCTTTGCAGGAGTTTCAGGTGGATAAACCTGATCGTTGTCCGCCGGAAAGACTGTTTGTTCCGGATAATTGGACCAGTAGAGTCATCTCCGAGGTCCATTCTTCTGTGTTGGCAGGTCATCCTGGAATATTTGGTACTAGAGACTTGGTGGCCAGGTCTTTTTGGTGGCCTTCCTTGTCGAGGGATGTGCGTTCTTTCGTGCAGTCTTGTGGAGTTTGCGCTCGGGCTAAGCCTTGCTGTTCTCGGGCCAGTGGATTGTTGTCACCTTTGCCTATCCCGAAGAGGCCTTGGACGCACATTTCCATGGACTTTATTTCGGATCTCCCTGTCTCTCAAAAAATGTCCGTCATATGGGTTGTGTGTGACCGCTTTTCTAAGATGGTTCATCTGGTACCCTTGCCTAAGTTACCTTCCTCCTCTGAGTTGGTCCCTCTGTTTTTTCAAAACGTGGTCCGTTTGCATGGCATTCCGGAGAACATCGTTTCTGACAGGGGATCCCAGTTTGTGTCTAGATTTTGGCGGACGTTCTGTGCTAAGATGGGCATTGATTTGTCCTTTTCGTCTGCATTCCATCCCCAGACGAATGGCCAGACGGAACGAACTAATCAGACTTTAGAAACTTATTTAAGGTGTTTTGTTTCTGCTGATCAAGATGACTGGGTTACCTTTTTGCCGCTTGCCGAGTTTGCCCTTAATAATCGGGCTAGTTCTGCTACCTTGGTTTCTCCTTTCTTTTGTAATTCGGGGTTTCATCCTCGTTTTTCCTCTGGTCAGGTGGAGCCTTCTGATTGTCCTGGAGTGGACATGGTGGTGGATAGGTTGCATCAGATTTGGAGTCATGTGGTGGACAATTTGAAGTTGTCCCAGGAGAGGGCTCAGCAGTTTGCTAATCGCCGTCGCCGCGTGGGTCCTCGACTTCTTGTTGGGGACTTGGTGTGGTTGTCTTCTCGTTTTGTTCCTATGAAGGTCTCTTCTCCTAAGTTCAAGCCTCGGTTCATCGGTCCCTATAGGATCTTGGAAATTCTTAACCCTGTGTCGTTTCATTTGGATCTCCCGGCATCGTTTGCTATTCATAATGTGTTCCATCGGTCGTTGTTGCGGAAGTATGAGGTACCTGTTGTTCCTTCGCTTGAGCCTCCTGCTCCGGTGCTGGTGGAGGGTGAATTGGAGTATGTTGTGGAGAAGATCTTGGATTCTCGTGTTTCCAGATGGAAACTCCAGTATTTGGTCAAGTGGAAGGGTTATGGTCAGGAGGATAATTCTTGGGTGGTTGCCTCTGATGTTCATGCTGCCGATTTGGTCCGTGCTTTTCATAGGGCTCATCCTGGTCGCCCTGGTGGTTCTCGTGAGGGTTCGGTGACCCCTCCTCAAGGGGGGGGGTACTGTTGTGAGTTCTGTTTTTGGGCTCCCTCTGGTGGTTACTGATGTACTGGGTGACTTGTGTTCTCTGCGGTCTCTGGTGTCCACCTGTTCCATCAGGTTATGGGAGTTTCCTATTTAACCTGGCTTTTTTGTCATTTCCTCGCCGGCTATCAATGTAATCAGCGTGTCTTTTTACCTCTGCTACCTGCGTCTGTTATCTTCAGGACAAGCTAAGTTTTGATTTTCCTGTTCCACGTTTTGCTTACTTTTTGTCTTAGTCCAGCTTGCAGATATGTGATTCCATGCTGCTGGTTGCTCTAGTGGGCTGAAATTACTCCTCATGTTCCATGAGTTGGCACATGAGTTCAAGTAATTTCAGGATGGTATTTTGAAGGGTTTTTCGCTGACCGCGCAGTTCACTTTTGTATCCTCTGCTATCTAGCTTTAGCGGGCCTCATTTTTGCTGACTCTATTTTCATAACTACGTATGTGTTTTCCTCTCATTTCACCGTTATTACATGTGGGGGGCTGGTATTTCTGTGGGGTGTTTCTCTGGAGGCAAGTGAGGTCTGTGTTTCTTCTAATAGGGGAAGTTAATCCTTCGGCTGGCGCGAGACGTCTAGGAATCATCGTAGGCACGTTCCCCGGCTACTGCTAGTTGTGTGTTTAGGTTCAGGATCGCGGTCAGCTCAGGTTCCATCACCCTAGAGCTTGTTTTGTTTTTGTGCTTGTCCTTTTGTGATCCCCTGCCATTGGGATCATGACAGTTCTTCCAGCATGTGGTTCGTTTGCATGGCATTCCAGAGAATATAGTTTCTGACAGAGGTTCCCAGTTTGTTTCGAGGTTTTGGCGAGCCTTTTGTGGTAGGATGGGCATTGACTTGTCTTTTTCCTCGGCTTTCCATCCTCAGACTAATGGCCAGACCGAACGAACCAATCAGACCTTGGAAACCTATCTGAGATGCTTTGTTTCTGCTGATCAGGATGACTGGGTGTCTTTTTTGCCTTTGGCTGAGTTCGCCCTTAATAATTGGGCCAGCTCGGCTACCTTGGTTTCGCCATTTTTCTGCAATTCTGGGTTCCATCCTCGTTTCTCTTCAGGACAGGTTGAGTCTTCGGACTGTCCTGGTGTGGATACTGTGGTGGACAGGTTGCAGCAGATTTGGACTCATGAACTGGACAATTTGACCTTGTCCCAGGAGAAGGCTCAACGTTTCACTAATCGCAGACGCCTTGTGGGATTCTCGTGTTTCAAGACGGAAACTCCAGTATCTGGTTAAATGGAAGGGTTATGCTCAGGAAGATAATTCCTGGGTTTTTGCCTCTGATGTCCATGCTCCCGATCTTGTTCGTGCCTTTCATGTGGCTCATCCTGGTCGGCCTGGGGGCTCTGGTGAGGGTTCGGTGACCCCTCCTCAAGGGGGGGGTACTGTTGTGAATTCTGTGGCGGAGCTGCCTCCTGTGGTCACAAGTGGTACTTCAGCTGATTCTCTCTGGGAGCTTCCGTTTGTTGAGGAAAGTGGTACTGCGGCTTCTGAGTTTCCTCCCTCAGGTGATCTGGTGAGGTCGTTAGGTGCTTCTCTACTTAACTCCACCTAATGCTTTGATCCATGTTTCCTGTCAATGTTCCAGTGTTGGACTTGTTTTTCCCTGGATCATTCCTGTGGCCTGCTGCTCTGCATAGCTAAGTTCTTCTTTGCTATTTGTTTGCTATTTTTTCTGTCCAGCTTGTCTAATTGTTTTGCTCGAAGCTCTGGGACGCAAAGGGTGTACCTCCGTGCCGTTAGTTCGGTACGGAGGGTCTTTTTGCCCCCTTTGCGTGGTTTTCTTTAGGGTTTTGTGTAGACCGCAAAGTTATCTTTCCTATCCTCGCTCTGTTAAGAAAGTCGGGCCTCACTTTGCTGAATCTATTTCATCCCTACGTTTGTCTTTTCATCTTACTCACAGTCATTATATGTGGGGGGCTGCCTTTTCCTTTGGGGTATTTCTCTGAGGCAAGGTAGGCTTATTTTCTATCTTCAGGCTAGTTAGTTTCTCAGGCTGTGCCGAGTTGCATAGGCAGAGTTAGGCGCAATCCACGGCTGCCTCTAGTGTTGTTTGGAGAGGATTAGGGATTGCGGTCTGCAGAGTTCCCACGTCTCAGAGCTCGTTCTATTATTTTGGGTTATTGTCTGACCACTGTATGTGCTCTGACCGCTATGTCCATTGTGATACTGAATTGCCTATCACAACAGCTGAGCGTCTGACGGTCACTCTTCGGTAAGCATTCTATTTTGATGTACTCTTGTAGCACACTTTCATTGATTGATATTTTGAATTTGCAGTAATTTCTGCCTTGCTTTTGTTCACAGATCCCTAGCTGCTGGAGAATCCCTGTCTTCACTACATTTCCAGTTCAGACTGGGAATTTCAACCATATCTGGAATAGTGAGGCACACTTGCCGAGCAGTGTGGGACTTTCTGTACGACGAATTCATCCCACATCCCACTATGCAGACATGGTTGGAAGTAGCTGACAGATTCCAGGAAGTGTGTCAGTTTCCCAATTGCTTGGGCGCGGTGGATGGGAAACATATCCGTATCATGAAACCGGCTGGTTCTGGATCCGAGTATTTCAACTATAAAAAGTACTTTTCCATCGTACTGATGGCCATCGCCGATGCAGATTACAAATATGTTGTGGTGGATATTGGTGCGTATGGCCGCTCAAATGATTCACAAGTTTTCAAACTGTCTTCTATGGGGCGGCATTTGTATGGACAAACCTTTCAATTCCCCCCCAGACCACTGCCTCAAACCTCTGAGCCACCAATGCCTTTTGTTTGCGTTGGGGATGAAGCCTTTCAGCTTTCAGAACATCTTTTTAAACCCTACTCCAGCTGTGGTTTAAATAATACTAAAATAATTTTCAACTACAGACTCACACGTGCAAGGAGAATGGTGGAGTGTGCGTTTGGGATCCTAACCGCCAAATGGAGAGTTCTCTTGACATCCATAAACTTAAAGACAGACACTGTGGATGAGGTGGTGAAAGCGTGTGTTGTCCTGCACAATTATGTGCTATCCAAGGAACAGATTTCCATTGAGGACCACTCTGAACAGACCACCTTGGCTGATTATAGCAACCAAACCAAACTGTTTCCAGAATTTGGGATTAATTTGCAGAATATTTTATTTCACCGAAGGAAGAATACACTGGCAGGATGAGAGAATTTAAACAATTTGTCTTGAACCTAGTAACAACTTTTTTACCTTTTTACCCATGTTGTGTACCTGTTTGGGTAGTACCCAAAGTATTTAACCTTTTACCCAAGTTGTGTACCTATTTGATTTTTCATTTTACCAAAGTTGTGTACCTGTTTGGTTTTACCTTTTACCCAAGATGTGTACCTGTTTGGTTTTACCTTTTACACAAGTTGTGCATCTGTTTGGGTTGTGCCCAAAGTATTTTACCTCTGACCAATAAACCTTGTTTAACCAAAGTGTTATCTATACCTTATAAAGAATAAATACAAGATAGCTGTAAACCACACAGTTTTATTAAAATTTTTTTAAATAACAAAAACAAACTTTTATTTTTAAACACCAAAAAAAACTTTATTTAGCAGCACACAAAACTATAGATTGGAATACGTAGGGGTGAAGATTGTGCTGGAGGGGCTGTCAGATAGGGACACTTCGACAGTGGGAGTGTGGAGAGAGGAATGTGTTGGTGGTGGGGAAGGATCAATAGGTAGTGGTGAAGGAGTGGAGAAGGCAATTGAGCGGGTGGACAGGAAAGTGGGATTGGGGTTAGGAATTTGGTAGGATGGAGGGGTGTAGGTGATGTTTTGGGAGGATTGGAAGGCAGAAGCAGTGATGGGTGGAGAAGAGGGTTGGGAAGGAGGTGAAAGAGGCTGTTGGTAGTGGGCAGGGAGAGGATGCGTGGATGAAGTAGATGGGAAGTAGTATGGGTCAGGATCATCATATTGGTGGGAAGGGGCACGGACGGGACGCTGGTAGTGTGGCTGATGGTAAGGGGCACGGGAACGCTGTGAGGATTGTGGCTGGTGGGACGGGGTACGGGCACGATGTGGTTGATGGTGGGGTTGGTGGGATGGGGCATGGGCATGTTGGTGGTACGGGTCAGGAGGATGGTAGTGGCTGTAGTAATGGACAGTGGAGGAAGGGGGGCAGTTGCAGCATGGGTGGCAAGAGCCTCGGCTTTTGAGGCAATGAGCGCTAGAGTTGACTGGCAGGATTGCATTACTTGCATCTGCTGAGAAGTAGATAGCGTCTCCATTTGCTCAAGTACCGACTTTAAAAAAGTGTTGTTCTGTGACTGTCTTGCCTCTGAACGCATGACTAACAGAAGTGTATGCATCTCGAGTATTCTTTTATTTATGAAATTAAAACCTGCAGCCATTTGCTCGGACAAAACTTTCAGACAGTTCTGGAAGGATGCATTCAGGTGTAAGAACTTGGGAGCATAACTCTGTACCTGACCTCTCTGCCGATGGTGCCCCGATGCTACAGGTGTACTAGAGGTGGCAGCAGCAGAGGGGTGGGGTACAGGAAATGCTATATCCTCACCAGCAGATACATGCAATGGAACCAGCCAGGATGCTCCAGCTCTCGCGGATGGGACAGAGGGATCCGATGTGTGGGAAGGCTGGGAAGGTGCCGAGTGGGAAGGTGCAGAGTGGGAAGGTGCAGAGTGGGAAGGTGCAGAGGGGCCCGCACTGTCAAAGTGTCCCTCGGTGGCGGCCTCCTGAGGGATCGCCCCAGAAGGATTCAACTGTGCTGCCGACGGTGCTGTGGAACAAAAGAGAAAAAACAAACAATTAATACACTATAATTGCATGGCCCTGGCTGAAAGAGCAAAAGAGGGTTAGACATGTAAAACATTGGTTATCATCACATGTGGTGGGTAATAATTACCTTTGTGTCACCATCGTTGACCTGAGGAACGACAGGGCTTCGGCATACTTGTATTTGCTCCTGCGTCCGCATCTCTTTATTGAATTCCTTCTTGAAGTTATCCCTTATCGACCGCCACCGTTTTACAATCCTCTCACCTGTTAAAAAATTAGAAACACAACTTGGTTAGAAAAAAAACTTAGAATGCATCAAGAAATCTGAACAGAGTATACTTACGTTCTTGATTCTGGGCCCGAACATCGAGGTCCTCCCACTTCGCAATAAGCTCTTGGCAGACTTGCTCTCAGAGTCGCCGGGTCACGATGATATCAGCATGGCGGAGGTCACTCATGTTCCACAGCGGCTCACTGTCTTGGACAAGATCGATGAGGTCAATATCGAGGCCGACCTCTTCACCGTCAGAATCAGGAGCATGCTGTGAAGCCTGTTAAAAGAAAGGAAAAAAACAAATTAAAACTAAATTGTAAACAACATAAAGAATAAACCTTAAAAAAAAACAAAAAACTATGATATATATGCTTACACGTTGACGGCCGCCATGACTCGCACGCCGACGACCCTGGGAGCCACTGGTTGGACCTCTGGATTGAGCACCAGAATCCGAACTCTAGAAGAGAAAAAAACATAATTATGTGCTTGTATGTAGCCTTTTTAGGTGTAGTGTGCCATGTGATATCTACAATGATCATTGTTTATGTGTTGTGTGATGTCTGCATTTATCAGTTTGTATGTGTTGTGTTCTATCTGTAACTATCTTGTGTTGCTATGTGTTGTGTGTAGTGTGAGGTTGTGGTTCCACGATACATGAAAGAAACATACCAATTGTGATCCAGCTCCAGGTTCCAGGTCTTTCTCCACCCCTTCCCTCTTCTTCAGGGAGCACCTCTTGGACTATGGCAGCAGCTTCATCAGCTTCCTACAAAGATGAAAAATGGCAAAATACATTAATATATACACATACATACACAAATACACACACACATACACACATACATACATACACATACACACACACACACATACACACACATACATACATACATACACACACATACACACACATACACACACACACACACACACACATACACACACATACACATACATACACACACACACATACATACACACACACACACACACACACACATACACACACATACACACACACACATACACAAAAGATAGCGAGGGAGAGAGAGCAAGAGAGCAAAATTATGTTTAAAACATATTTACCTCAGTGCGCTGCCGACGGGAGGGAGGGCTCCCAGAAGAAGACATGGCTTCTCTGGTACGGCTTGGCTGGCTGGGTTCTGTAGCAGGAGAGGTTGCTGGGCTCAATGGCAGGAGAGCTGGCTGGGCTCTGTAGCAGGAGAGCTTGCGGGGCTCTGTGGCAGGAGAGCTGGCTGGGCTCTGTGGCAGGTTATAGCTGGCTGGCCTCTGTGGCAGGTTATAGCTGGCTGGCCTCTGTTACAGGTTATAGTTGGCTCGCCTCTGTGGCAGGTTATAGCTGGCTGGCCTCTGTTACAGGTTATAGTTGGCTCGCCTCTGTGGCAGGTTATAGCTGGCTGGCCTCTGTGGCAGGTTATAGCTGGCTGGCCTCTGTGGCAGGCCCGTGGCTGGCTGGGCTCTGTGGCAGGAGAGCTGGCTGCGCTCTGTAGCAGGAGAGCTTGCGGGGCTCTGTGGCAGGAGAGCTGGCTGGGCTCTGTGGCAGGTTATAGCTGGCTGGCCTCTGTGGCAGGTTATAGCTGGCTGGCCTCTGTTACAGGTTATAGCTGGCTGGCCTCTTTGGCAGGTTATAGCTGGCTGGCCTCTGTGGCAGGTTATAGCTGGCTGGCCTCTGTTGCAGGCCCGTGGCTGGCTGGGCTCTGTGGCAGGAGAGCTGGCTGGGCTCTGTGGCAGGTTATAGCTGGCTGGGCTCTGTGGCAGGTTATAGCTGGCTGGCCTCTGTGGCAGGTTATAGCTGGCTGGCCTCGGTGGCAGGTTATAGCTGGCTGGCTGGCCTCTGTGGCAGGTTATAGCTGGCTGGCCTCTGTGGCAGGTTATAGCTGGCTGGCTGGCCTCTGTGGCAGGCCCATGGCTGCCTGGGCTCTGTGGCAGGAGAGCTGGCTGGGCTCTGTGGCAGGAGAGCTGGCTGGGCTCTGTGGCAGGTGATTGCTGGCTGGCCTCTGTGGCAGGTCCGTGGCTGGCTGGGCTCTGTAGCAGGAAAGCTGGCTGGGCTTGGTGGCAGGTTATAGCTGGCTGGCCCCTGTGGCAGGTTTGTAGCTGGCTCCGCTCTCTGGCTCCTTTGTTCTTCAGTCTTGGCAGGGTGTGGTCTCTCTGGCTGGCAGTATGGCTGGAAATGAGTGAAGGCCTCAATGGCATTGCTTTATATATGTGTCCTGGCGGCAGGCACATAGTTTCTGAGCATGCTCAGTGTAAGAAGCCGAATCAGGCCGCCGGATCTGCCTTTTTCCGGATCCGGCACAATCCGGTGTCCATAGACATGCATTGTAGCGAAAAGCCGGAAAGAACGGATCCGGCCCTTCTGGCTTTTTCGCCGCAGACAAAAAAACGTTCCAGTAGACGTTTTTTCCAGATGCCGGAATCGAGTGTACGTCGGATCCGGCATCAAACGGAAGGCACACTGGGCCATCCGGTGCAATCCGGCACTAATACAAGTCAATGGGGAAAAACCGGATCCGGTTTTTATTTTTTCCGGTTCCGGTTTTTCTCCCGAAAGCCGGATTTAGCCTGAAACAAAAAACCTGATGTGTGAAAGCAGCCTTATTGTGTTCTACCCAACCTTAGATATATATGGTTGGATGGTTGCCTGCTTCTTTCCCCCGGGGGGCGCCTGGTGTGTGGTTGGAATGCTGTATATTGATTTGCGCTTTGAGGTTACTCTTATTTGTTACTGGGTGCGTAACAGGCCGGCTTATTTTTATGTTCATGTACTACCAAGCTTCCATGCCATGGCATCGGTGTGTTTGTTTACCCTTTATGGCTGGGTACGTATACGCAGCTCGTACATCACCTTGTGCGCATACAAGCTGCCGGTACCTGTTATTTATTCTACGCAGGCGCCCGTTGCTCCTTATACCTGCACACAGCAACCCTTCTGCGGCGGCGCACTCCTGGCCTGCATGAGGCTTTCTGTGCATGGGTGCTTTTCAGATTTATACTCTACTTTACGCAGGCGCACTCCTTCCTTCACACTTGTATATAGTAATCCATTGTGGCTGCGTTGTCCTGCTACCATTTCCAGCATGTTCTCATGAGTCCACACCGGTTTATTATCGGGTATTATTAACTCTCTATTTAATATTGCTTGACGTGTCTTTTCACATCTTCCCTGATGAAGCCCTGCTTGCCGGGGCGATACGCGTGACATTGACCTTCACACCAGGTTCTATATTTAAGAGGTTTCTCCTCTCTTTATGTGTGCTTATTGGGGCATTTAACCCTTTCTGTTTACGTCTAAACCTTAGCACTTTGCCTGGCCTTATGAATATTGTTTTGGGCAAGTTGCTTACCCCTCGCTATACATGGGGTTTGGTTCTTTATTACATGGGGTTACCCATGTCTTTTTCCATCTAGGGTCGTATCTACACCACCTCATGAGCCATTAGGTTTAGTTCAGGTTACGGGGTATACTTGATACTGTTATTATATATCTTTTCCTGAGTGTCACATGGTTTTTGTTTTTTTGTATTTTAATTATGTTTCAATTGTTTGAGATGTTTAAGGTGTGTCAATAAAATTATCATGCTATTATTATACAATTCTTTATGATTTTCTTATTATTTGGATGGTGTGCATTATTGCAGTAGTGGTTACAGCAGTGGTGCATGCTTTTTTTTTTTTTCACCTAACTTTATGTGTTGATTCCAGCAACTAGTTTGGGCGCCTAAACCAGCCATCCACAACGTCATGACACAAGGTCTTCTGTGATTGACATCCAAAGTCACATGTCCCTGGCCATATAAAAAGCGGACATCTTGATTTGCTGGTGTGGCACCCCTAGGGGTATTTGCCACAAAAATAGTTACTGACAGTAAGTACAAATACTAAAATAGCAAGACTGCACTACCACCTCCGGCCAGAAGGGGGAGCTCCAGAGACTCCCCTTGATCCATTCTGGTCTGAGAGAAGAAATGGCAGTTGGGCCAAGGAGCTGATAGTGAGAGGTCATACAGTTGAATCTCTAACAGCCCTGTGACTGTTACCAGGCCTAAATCACCGGCCTGAGGAGAAGAGGGATAGAGAAAAAGGACATTGTGAGAACCGGGTAGCATTAATCACTACCCAGAACAGGCGCAAAGACGGATACCGGATCCGTGGCTGTATTCATTATATATAATACAGCAACCGGAAAAACGTGAGGTGATATCAGTTTCACTAGGGCCGGACGCAGCAACAGACACAGAGTTCAGCGGTACTCCCAGAGGGGGTAAACCGATAAAAGGACTCGGGTTGCCCGTCGAACCAGGACCCGGAGGGGACAGATTGGGCCGGCAGCCAGTTCACATACAGCAGCAGGGCCACACATAAATTGCGCACAATAAGAGGCGAAGACCCCGGCAGGGTCAAAGTAACTCAGAGTTCCCATACAGACTCCGGTGACAGGACTGGTTGTAAATCCTTTTATGTTAAAGTAAACTGGTTAAACGTTTCAGTGCCTCAGTCTTTCATTTGGACAATAGCCATCTATCCAGGATCGGGATCGTCACCGCTGGGAGAACCTGCTGCTGATCAAGTAAGTGCCTGTCCCCTCATGATACCCCTTACACTGTGCATTGCCTGAGGCCACAGCACCGGGTCAAGCCACCCGTGACATCCCCCTCAAGAGACAGACTCCATTGGTCCGGTGCTGGGTATCCCGGTCTCCTGGGCGTCACAATTGGCGTCACGAACAGGATCTAGCCAGCCCGTATACCGGGTATTGTGTGCCGTGATTGGAGCCCAAAACTGTGAAAACTGGGATGAAAAATCTTGAAAATTGACTTTATTAAAGAAAAATCCATTCCCCATTGAAAACTATTGAAAGTGACTTTTCCCCATTGGTTATAATGGAGTAAAGATGGCCGCCATCCCCTGAGGTAATCACTTCATAACCGTTAGGCACGAGACTGTTAATTGAGCTACGCCATCACCTGAGCCCCAGTCTAACTGAAAAACTTCAGAATCCGCCATTACAGAGCGCGCGGCGGGCGGGAGCAGCAGGGGGCGTGTCATTGTGGGCGGCACCAAGCTGAGCGCTCTGACATCAGAGCAAGG
Source organism: Ranitomeya imitator (assembly GCF_032444005.1). NCBI lineage: Eukaryota > Metazoa > Chordata > Amphibia > Anura > Dendrobatidae > Ranitomeya > Ranitomeya imitator. The sequence goes on from NC_091284.1 coordinate 581,347,798, forward strand.
GGAAAATCGATCCTGCTGCACAGCGGAACGAATCTACACTATCCCGACGGAAGCGGAGGACCGGAAGGGTCCGGATTAACTAAGGGGGCACAGTATGTCGCAGCACGGAGACGCCGCAGCACCCGGCAACGCTAATGCAGCTGAAAGACAGAGTGTCAATAGAGAGTCCGGCAGCGCAGCGGTGCAAGGAGTGGCGCCCATCATGCCGGTGCTGATGCCATATACCCCGGGTGGCCCATGGCTTCCAATGTATGAAGGTGAGCCTAATACCCTTGACGATTTCAGAGAAAAGATGCTGGCCCATTTTGACATGTTCCCTGTGGGTGAAGTTCAGCGTGTTAGTCTCCTGATGATGCAGTTAAGTGGCCATGCTAAGCGAGAAGTCACAGCATGGGCAGCTGATCTAAAAGGCACTGTTGAACGCATATTTGCTGGATTAAAAGCTACATTTGAAACCACGGCCAGCAGCAAAGCTAAAATACGATTCTTTAATTGCAAACAAAAAGCTAATGAGGGCGTGAGAGACTTTGCCTTAAACCTGCAGGAAGCCCTTAAATCACTTACACTGGCTGAACCCATTTTTAACACCGGAGCGGATAAACTGCTAAGAGATCAATTTATTGAGGGACTCTACACCCCTTCTCACCGGGGGCATGTGAGCATGCTTGTTTTTAAGAACCCTGAATTGACATTTGCCCAATTAAAGGAGAGCGCTATACGTCTCCAGCTGGCAGAGGCACCTCGGGATCAGGATCCTGCGCAACCCATGGCAGAGGCACCTCAACAACAGGGAGTGCCAGTGACATCAGCTATGTCTGGGGCCATTGCTAAGCCCCTGGGGCCCAGTACTAATGAGGCTCTTCAACAAAAGCTTGACTCTTTAGCTGATGTTGTTGCTTCAATGGCTAAAACCATGCAGGAGATGAGAGGACACAAGATGGAGTTGGCAAACTGTAGAGAGGATGTTCCATGGATGAGACCCCGGAGATACCCGACATGGAGAGGACGACCCCGCGACCGCTACCAACCGGATGGACAGCCCATTTGCCGCCGTTGCCAGCAGCCGGGCCACTTTGCACGAGATTGTGATTTAAACGGGAATCCCCTGGGAATGCGGGCCGCTTCGCAGGAATGAACTTTCAAGGCCCAACACCCTGGCACGACAGGTACATCGGAGGACGACCCATTATCCCTATCGTGCTGGACGGAATTCCCCTCAACGCTTTGCTGGACACAGGTTCCCAGATTTCATCTATACCATATATCCTTTATAAGAGGTACTGGGCTGATGCAGATATTGATAAAGGGCCCTCTGATGTTGAACTAGATATATGGGCCAGTAATGGTAAGTTGGTACCGAAACTAGGATTCAGGGAGATGACCATAAAGATTGGTAAAGTAGAACTGAAGAAACAGGGTATAATTGTTGTTGATGTTGACCGGCGGAAATGTGAACCAACTGTATTGATAGGAATGAATGTGTTAGAGAACTGCTTTTCCGAAGTCATTTCTGTCTTACAGCAAATTGCTGAAACTGCCCAATCCTGCCGGCAGAGAGTTCTCCGGAGGGAAATAAAAGTATTGATGTTAAGGCAACAGGTAGAAGTTGCAGGTGGAGAAATCTGCAGTGTGAGGGTAAGTGATCCAACGTCTATTGTAATCCCATCAAAAACAGAAATGCTGGTATGGTGTAGAGCAGCCATTGGTACTAAGGGACGAGATTATCAAGCCTTAATAGAACCAGTGTACACCGACAGCAGGCCCACTATACTCACAGCAAGAGGGATAGTCGAGGTACACCGGGGACGAGTGCCGGTACGACTTTTGAACTGTGGAGAGGAAGAGGTCACTTTGCCAAGGTATGCTACAATGGCAAAGCTATATACTGTTGACAACAATGCCATCACAACCATTGAGCCCTTAGAACCAACCTGTCAGGTGGAAGGCAATGGCTCAGATGGAGAAATGGAGGATTGGTGCCAACAGCTACACGTGGGCATAAATTCAACACCTACCCATCAAAAACAAGGGGTGTATAGGCTAGTGACGGAATATGAACAAGTCTTCAGTAAACACCCATTGGACTTCGGACGGATAGAAGGGGTAGAACACACAATCCCCACAGGTGACCATCCCCCAATAAAAGAAAGATATAGACCCATACCGCCCGCTCACTATCAATGTGCAAAAGATATGCTGAGGGAAATGAAACAGGCCAGGGTAATAAGAGACAGCTGTAGCCCCTGGGCGGCCCCTCTAGTGATTGTCAAAAAAAAGGACGGAACCATGAGAATGTGCGTAGACTACCGGAAGATTAATAACATCACCCATAAAGACGCCTACCCCTTGCCTAGGATAGAAGAGTCCTTAACTGCTTTGAAATCTGCTAATTATTTTTCCACCTTAGACTTAACAAGCGGGTATTGGCAAGTCCCTGTGGCTGAGAGAGATAAGGAAAAGACGGCATTCACCACACCAATGGGTCTATGTGAATTTAATCGCATGCCGTTCGGACTCTGCAACGCATCCGGTACCTTCCAGCGGCTGATGGAATGCTGCCTCGGACACAAGAACTTCGAGACCGTCCTCCTGTACCTAGATGATGTGATCGTCTACTCAAAGACTTACGAACAACACTTAATAGACCTGGCAGAAGTGTTCGAAGCCTTATCCAGGTATGGCATGAAAGTCAAGCCATCCAAATGTCACCTTCTCAAGCCAAAGGTACAGTACCTGGGACACATCGTGAGTTCGGAGGGAGTAGCACCAGATCCCGAGAAAATAAGCGCCATAAGGGATTGGCCAAGACCTACCAGCGCAAAAGAAGTGAGACAATTCCTGGGATTGGTGGGTTACTATCGCAGATTTATAAAAGGATTTACCAAGTTGGCAGCACCCTTGCAAGACACCTTGGTAGGGCAGACGAAGAAACCTTCAAACCGAAACCCTCCTTTTCAGTGGAACGACGAAAGGGAAGACTCCTTTGAACAACTAAAGAAGGCACTAACCGGAGAAGAGGTTCTGGCATACCCAGATTACCATCAACCTTTCATCCTCTACACCGATGCCAGTAATGTGGGACTAGGAGCGGTGCTGTCACAAAAGCAAGAAGGTCGGGAGAAAGTCATCGCCTTTGCAAGTAGAAAGCTCCGGCCTACTGAAAGAAATTCAGAAAATTACAGCTCCTTCAAATTGGAACTACTGGCAGTAGTTTGGGCTGTGACGGAGCGTTTCAAACACTATCTGGCCGCTGCAGAATTTATTGTCTATACTGACAACAATCCGTTGACCCACCTGGACACAGCCAAATTAGGTGCGTTAGAACAGCGATGGATAGCCCGGTTATCTAATTACAACTTCATAATCAAGTATCGAGCAGGTCGCAAGAATGGAAATGCCGATGCCCTATCCCGGATGCCACACTTGAGAGATGTAGAAGAGGAAACGGGGGAGCTTGAAGAAATTGAACTACCAGCCTTCCATCGTCCCAAGGCAAAACATCATCAGTCAAGTACCTATCAGAAACAACAAGAGGTGAATTTTAATCCGTTAGCACACCATAGATGGGCTGACACCCAAGACAGCAATCCGGCTGTGAAGTTGGTGAAGGAACTGTTGACTGAGCAAAGTGCATATCCCGATGAGGATGCCCCAGAAGAGACGCATCAACTCTGGAAAGAGAGAGGCAAAATGTTCCTGTATCAAGGGAAGCTCTGTAGAAGATACACCAATCCGAAAACACATGAATTGGTTTGGCAGATTATTGTGCCTAAACAAGATGTGAAGATGGTCCTCGAAGCTTACCATAATGGTGCTGGTCACTTCGGTTGGAAAAAGTTAGAAGTACTTCTAAGAGAAAGATTTTATTGGGTCGGGATGAGAAAATCAATCGAACAGTGGTGCAGAAATTGTGGCCCGTGCAACCTCAGAAGAAACGATCAAAAGAACCAAAGAGCACCACTGCAGCCCATAATCACCAAACAACCACTTGAACTTGTAGCCATGGACCACGTGAAGTTGACACCAAGCCGGTCCGGCTATGTCTATGCCTTGACCATCGTGGACCATTATTCACGTTTCTTGGTAGTAGTACCCGTAAAAGATCTGACAGCAAAAACAGCAGCCAAAGCGTTCCAAACGTACTTTTGTAGACCCCATGGATATCCGGAACAGGTTCTCACCGACCAAGGTACAGCCTTTGAATCAGAGATCTTCAGAGAATTCTGTAATATGTATGGTTGCAAAAAGATCCGGACGACGGCCTATCATCCACAAACAAACGGCTTATGCGAGAAGATGAACCATATTGTAATAGACCTACTAAAGACTTTACCTGAGACAGAAAGGAATCAATGGCCAGAGAAATTGCCTGACTTGGTGGATCTGTATAATCATGTCCCGGTGAGCTCCACCAACACGCCCCCGGAAGAAGAACAGGCGAAACGCGCGTCGGGGTGGGCCGTGCATTAGGACGTGGGCACTGCACAGGTAATATACCTTTATACCTCTATGCATCTGCTATTGGAGTACGTTCATACTATGTAGATATCCTGGTAAGCACATGGACAGTTTTCCCTTGGTTTGTGTCTCCACTTAGGCGTGTGCCAGTGGTTTATACTAGGTATGGCAGAGGGAGACACCATGTGTTTGACATGGACTATACCTTATGATTTTTTCTGGTATCTGTGATTAATATAGCAGCGGTGTTTACTTGTGCCCTATGCCTAGTGGCGTCTAGTTGTGGTGTGAGGTGCCTAGGTTATTATGAAGTATGTTTTACTAAGGATTTATCAATAAAATTTTGTTAATTTTACATTCCTTGTGCCAATTATTTATTTGTGTATGGGTTGGTACTGTGATCTTTCATATTAGTACGGAATGTGACCAGGCCTTGTGCTTAGGTCATTGGGATTTAAATGTATGCTACTAAAGACTTTACCTGAGACAGAAAGGAATCAATGGCCAGAGAAATTGCCTGACTTGGTGGATCTGTATAATCATGTCCCGGTGAGCTCCACCAACTGCACCCCAGCTTACCTTATGCGTGCAAGACCCGGCCAATTACCAATCGATCTAGAAATGGGAATTCTGAAACCAGACGCAGAAGTTCAAGACTCCAATTGGGATATCATATGGCAAAAGCAGTATCGCCAAGTGCAAGAGAGTGTGGAAAGAAGCCTTCAGCAAACTAGAGAAAGACAAGAGCGAACTTTCAACCAGAATGCTCTAGCGACCCCATTAAGACCGGGTGACCAAGTGCTCAAGAGAAATCGTCAAACCAATAAACTGGACAATCAGTGGGAAGCCGTACCCTACACAGTTTTACCAACAAGAGTGGATAATCCTAAAATGTGTCTCATTAGCAAAAACGGAGGCTTAACATCTGTACTAGTGTCAAGAGACAATCTTAAATTATGTCCGGAAGCATTGAAAGAGCCAGACGTTGTCCAGCCAGAACCAGAAGTTATTCAACCCATACAGGTTCAACCAGTAAAGGAAAAAGAAGAGGAAGTGTATCACACCTGTATAGGAGACTTTCCCAAAACCCTACTAACATACCATGGTGCAGTAGTGGTTCCCATGGTGGCCTTTTACCCAACACCGAACCCAATACCAGAAGTCCCAAGACAGGAAGAGGCTGACCCCGTACTACAGGAGGTTCCAGGCCAGGAAGAACAGATTCCTGGTCAGAGTAATCCCATTCACGGTGGACTTGCCAACTCCATAGTCGTGGAATTATCTTTAGCAGAGCGGGCAGATACTACATCCGCAGTAGACAGTAGTACACCACATGAAGAGACACCGCTATTACGTAGATCACAGCGTAGTACCCAGGGTCAATTACCGGCCAGGTATGCAGATTACCAACTATAAAGCTCATAATGTGAATTGTATATATGTTATGCCGTATATAGTTAAACAGAAAATGTAGTATAGTCATTGTTATCAGTCTGCAACGTTTAAGCCCAGTGCCTACAGAGACTTGTCTATATGAACTTATTGCATATTCTTGAACTTTTTATCAGCCCGGAGGCACTAAATCAAAGCTCCGGAAAGACTGCTTTTTGAACTTTGCTTTTTGCTCTTTTTGAACTTTCTTTAGACTTTATATTGATAACTCCGTTGGAAAAATGGAACTAAATTCCTGGACACTAAGTACAGTGCCTTTCCTAATACCTTCAAGGATAGAACTGTATTAATGGATGCTATTTGAAGTGACTTTTTACAGAACTCTATTTTTGTTTCCTTGAGTGGTTTTTGTAACTTTTCATTTTTAAGACTCTGTACATATTAATTGTTATTTCAAAATGTTATTGTCCCACAGTCCCGGAGTACTGTTCTTAACTAAGGGGGAATGTGGCACCCCTAGGGGTATTTGCCACAAAAATAGTTACTGACAGTAAGTACAAATACTAAAATAGCAAGACTGCACTACCACCTCCGGCCAGAAGGGGGAGCTCCAGAGACTCCCCTTGATCCATTCTGGTCTGAGAGAAGAAATGGCAGTTGGGCCAAGGAGCTGATAGTGAGAGGTCATACAGTTGAATCTCTAACAGCCCTGTGACTGTTACCAGGCCTAAATCACCGGCCTGAGGAGAAGAGGGATAGAGAAAAAGGACATTGTGAGAACCGGGTAGCATTAATCACTACCCAGAACAGGCGCAAAGACGGATACCGGATCCGTGGCTGTATTCATTATATATAATACAGCAACCGGAAAAACGTGAGGTGATATCAGTTTCACTAGGGCCGGACGCAGCAACAGACACAGAGTTCAGCGGTACTCCCAGAGGGGGTAAACCGATAAAAGGACTCGGGTTGCCCGTCGAACCAGGACCCGGAGGGGACAGATTGGGCCGGCAGCCAGTTCACATACAGCAGCAGGGCCACACAGAAATTGCGCACAATAAGAGGCGAAGACCCCGGCAGGGTCAAAGTAACTCAGAGTTCCCATACAGACTCCGGTGACAGGACTGGTTGTAAATCCTTTTATGTTAAAGTAAACTGGTTAAACGTTTCAGTGCCTCAGTCTTTCATTTGGACAATAGCCATCTATCCAGGATCGGGATCGTCACCGCTGGGAGAACCTGCTGCTGATCAAGTAAGTGCCTGTCCCCTCATGATACCCCTTACACTGTGCATTGCCTGAGGCCACAGCACCGGGTCAAGCCACCCGTGACATCCCCCTCAAGAGACAGACTCCATTGGTCCGGTGCTGGGTATCCCGGTCTCCTGGGCGTCACAATGGTGCCATTTGCTCAGTGTCACAGTGCAGAGAGGTTGCTTCTGCGCTAGTGCTGGTGCTGCTAAAAGTGAACTTATCCTATGTGAAATAGATCTTCCAGCATCAAAGTAGATTGTGCAAAAACTGTGTGACAGTCTCTGGAAGCCCCATTAGCTACTCCAAATCGTTTGTGCTAACACTGTGTTTCAGTGGCAAATCAGAAGGCTAGATTTCCACTTAAAATTCGTTAGGCCTAATGTAGTGTTGCAGCCTGGAGGGCCAATTAGCTACTCCTAATCGTTTGTGGTAAAACTGTTTCAGTGGCAAATCAGAAGGCCAGGTTCCCACATAAAAATTGTTAGGCCTAATTTAGTGGTGCAGCTACTAGGCACAATTTGCTACTCCAAATTGTTTGTGATAAAACTGTGTTTGAGTGGCAAATCATAAGGCCAGATTTCCATGTAAAAATCATTAGGCCTACTATAGTGGTGCAGCCATGAGGCACAATTAGCTACTCCAAATTATTTGTGTTAAAACTGTGTTTCAGTTGAAAATCAGAAGGCCAGATTTCCTATCAAAAATTGCACCTAATACAGTGGTGCACCCCAAATTGCTTCTGCTAAAACTGTGTTTCAGTGGCAAATCAAAAGGCCAGATTTGAAAATATAAATTTCTTGTGCTAATACCGTTGTCCTAAAAGAATGCCACATTTTGGCAGAATAATAGGAGTCCACATTTCAAAATATAAATTCTTTGTGGTAATACTGTGGACGTGGTCCAGAAGTAAGGCCACATTTCTCCAGAAAAATATTTTGTGCTGGCAGTATTTTTTGCCATGCATGAGTCCATATTTGAAAATAAAAATTGTTAGTGCTAATAGCATGTTCCTGAAACAAGGCCACATTGAAGTATATAGTATAAGTATATTCAGTGCTACTAGTGCTACTAGTTTTTCTCTAGCCAGGAGTCCACATTTCTGAATCTAAATTATTTTAAATAATAGCGTGCTACAAAAAGCAGGCTACATTTCAGTATAGAAATCCTTTGTGCTAATTGTGTGTTCCAGCCAGTAGGCCACATTTCACATTTCAGCATGGGACAGGGCCTGGGACAGAGCTTGGAGCAGCATTTGTAGCTTAAGCATTGATCAGTAATAGGTGGATGAGTGACAGGTGTAGGTCTGGTAGACTGAGAGCCCTGCCAAATTCAGGCAAGACGCATGAAGGAGATCGAACTTGGAGTCCAAACATTAGCGGCAGACACAACTAAAGTAGCATCAATTTATTTTATTTCTTCATTTTACTCACTTTTTTAGCATCATTAATTCCACAGAGCTTTACAGGCATTATTTATTTCCACAGAGGAGAAATAGGATAATGGGGCTCTGACACCCCTTCTGCTACAGGCAGCCCACCAGAATGAGATACAACTTGGAGTCTCCACATTTCATAAAATGTAACTTCAGCAGCAGTAGCAACTGCAGGCACAGAAAGGCAAAGGTGTCACAGACTGCAATAACGTGGAATCAATGCCAGCACACTAAAAACTACACCATCGCCTAGGTTGCCCAGTCTGCAACTAGGGTGCAAAAGTCATTGACGATTCATGACTCATTCATCTTGATGAAAGTTAGGTGGTCTACACTTTCAGGGGAAAGGTGGATGTGCTTATCTGTCAGAACACCACCAGCAGTGATGAAGACAGGTTCTGAGAGAATGCTGTCTGCTGGGCATGACGAAAGCATCTGGCTAAAATTACTCTTGTATCTCCACTCTTGTGGATGTAACCGAGTGGCAACCCAGTTATCAGAACTATTTTTAATCCTAACAATATGACCAACAATCATGTTGCACATAGTGCAACAAGAAGGCGCTCATGTGTTGGCTACTTCCATGAGGTCCAAGTACATGGTGTATTGGTGGTGGAGAAAGACATAAGCTTGCTTCCTCCATCCTCTCCCGCTATCCATGGAGAACAGAGAGGTATTCATTACCCTCTTCATCTCCTGACTATTGCATGCCCATCACCTCTTCCTCCTCATCCTTCTCCATTTTTTCCTCGGTTCCTACACCTTTACTTACAGTTTGTCTGGTACCTTGAGCCCCCTCGATCACTAGAATCCATCCTCCCATTGCACCCACCTGTGCAATGACAGTCCAAAAGTTAGAGATATTTTTATTACTTTTTCATCCTCCTCTGCTTTCTCCTCTTTCTCAATGAGCACCATCTACTCCTGCAGACTCTTCAAACTATGCTTCAGCATGTAGATGACCAGAATAGTAATGCTGATGATGGCAACATCAGTGCTTACCATTTTAGTAGCCATCTTGAAACTGTGCAAAAAGGTGGAGAGGTCCTTCATCTGTGCCCACTTCACAAGCATGAATTATTACACGTTTGTACTGCATTGTGACAGACTGTGCAAATGTCACACTTTACCAGGGGTCATTACAGCTGCCACATTTGCTGCAACATGTGCACAGTCTAATTCCATGGTGTCGGCACAGCGCATATCAATCAACCGGTAGCCCAAAAAACCTCTGTAGCAGTGTAAGTTGATGACCATGAGTGGTGTAGATGCCAGTAATGACCACACAACAGCTGGGCTTTCTGTAGCAGTGCATCCAGGCTGGGATAGTGACGTTTTGCTGTACCACCTGTTTGAGGATGTGAGTCATGCAAGCGCCGTGTGTGAGGATGCCCAGTGTAGGTCCGCCACCAGGATAACACCATTATTGCACACAGCCTTCATTGACTCCAGGTTCAGTGGAGACAGCCATTGCTCTAATGCGACCCGGATAGCTGTCCACCACACTTGAGCTGTGTGACTGCCTTCTCCAAGGCATATGAATTTAACCCCTTAGCGACCGCCGATACGCCTTTTAACGGCGGCCGCTAAGGGTACTTAAACCACAGCGCCGTTAATTAACGGCGCTGTGGAAAAAGTAAATAGCGCCCCCCAGAGGCCGATTTTCTCTGGGGTCTCGGCTGCCGGGGGTAGCCGAGACCCCAGAGAACATGATTCGGGGGGGTTTTAACCCACCCCGCATTTGCGATCGCCGGTAATTAACCGTTTACCGGCGATCGCAAAAAAAAAAAAACGCGATTTCTTTTTAATTTCTCTGTCCTCCGATGTGATCGCACATCGGAGGACAGAGAAAAGGGGTCCCAGGTGGCCCCCCAATACTCACCTAGCTCCCCCGATGCTCCTCGTGTCTCCCGGTGGGCGCCGCCATCTTCAAAATGGCGGGCGCATGCGCAGTGCGCCCGCCGGCCGGCACCGGGAGAATCTTTGGGGTCTCGGCTGCCCAATCTATGTCCTGGGGAGGAGGGGGCGGAGTTACGCCCACGCATGCGCGGTCAGAAATGGCGGATGCGACGTACAAAAAAACGTTTCATTGAACGTTTTTTGTGCCGATGCTCCGCCAAAACACAACTGATCCAGTGCACGATGGACGCGACGTGTGGCCATCCGTCACGATCCGTCGGCAATACAAGTCTATGGGCAAAAAACGCATCCTGCGGGCACATTTGCAGGATCCGTTTCTTGTCCAAAACGACGGATTGCGACGGAATGCCAAACGACGCAAGTGTGAAAGTAGCCTTAGGGCTAGGGTTAGGGTTGGGGCTAAAGTTAGGGCTAGGGTTGGGGCTAAAGTTAGGGTTAGAGCTGGGATTAGGGTTAGGGTTTGGATTAGGGTTGGTATTAGGGTTAGGGTTGGCATTAGGGTTACGCTTGGGATTAGGGTTAGGTTTGGGATTAGGGTTAAGGTTAGGGTTGTGATTAGGGGTGTATTGGGATTAGGGTTAGGTTTGAGGTTAGGGTTGAGATTAGGATTAGGGGTGTGTTGGATTTAGGGTTTTGATTAGGGTTATGGTTAGGGTTGACATTAGGGTTGTTTTGGGGTAAGGGTTGTGATTATGGTTAGGGTTAGTGATTAGGATTATGGATCAGGTTGGGATTAGGGTTAGGGGTGTGTTGGGGTTAGGGTTGGAGCTAGAATTGGGGGGTTTCCACTGTTTAGGTACATCAGGGGGTCTCCAAACACGACAGCCAATTTTGCGCTCAAAAAGTCAAATGGTGCTCCCTCCCTTCTGAGCTCTGCCGTGCGCCCAAACAGTGGGTTACCCCCACATATGGGGCATCAGCGTACTCGGGATAAATTGGACAACAACTTCTGGGGTCCAATTTCTCTTGTTACCCTTGTGAAAATAAAAACTTGGGGGCTACAATATCTTTTTTGTGAAAAAAAAAATATTTTTTATTTTCACGACTCTGCATTCTAAACTTCTGTGAAGCACTTGGGCATTCAAAGTTCTCACCACACATCTAGATAAGTTCCTTGGGGGGTCTAGTTTCCAAAATGGGGTCACTTGTGGGGGGTTACTGCAGTTTAGGTATATCAGGGGCTCTGCAATCGCAACATAATGCCCACAGACCATTCTATCAAAGTCTGCATTCCAAAAAGGCGCTCCTTCCCTTCCGAGCTCTGCCGTGCGTCCAAACAGTGGTTTACCCCCACATATGGCGCATCAGCGTACTCGGGATAAATTGGACAACAACTATTGCAGTCCAATTTCTCCTGTTACCCTTGTGAAAATAAAAACTTGGGGGCTACAATATCTTTTTTGTGAAAAAAAAAAATATTTTTTATTTTCACGACTCTGCATTCTAAACTTCTGTGAAGCACTTGGGCATTCAAAGTTCTCACCACACATCTAGATAAGTTCCTTGGGGGGTCTAGTTTCCAAAATGGGGTCACTTGTGGGGGGTTACTACAGTTTAGGTACATCAGGGGCTCTGCAATCGCAACATAATGCCCACAGACCATTCTATCAAAGTCTGCATTCCAAAAAAGCGCTCCTTCCCTTCCGAGCTCTGCCGTGCGCCCAAACAGTGGTTTACCCCCACATATGGCGCATCAGCGTACTCGGGATAAATTGGACAACAACTATTGCAGTCCAATTTCTCCTGTTACCCTTGTGAAAATAAAAACTTGGGGGCTACAATATCTTTTTTGTGGAAAAAAAAATATTTTTTATTTTCACGACTCTGCATTCTAAACTTCTGTGAAGCACTTGGGCATTCAAAGTTCTCACCACACATCTAGATAAGTTCCTTGGGGGGTCTAGTTTCCAAAATGGGGTCACTTGTGGAGGGTTTCTACTGGTTAGGTACATCAGGGGCTCTGCAAACGCAACATAATACCCGCAGACCATTCTATCAAAGTCTGCATTCCAAAACGGCGCTCCTTCCTTCCGAGCTCTGCCTTGCGCCCAAACAGTGGTTTATCCCCACATATGGGGTACCAGCATACTCAGGACAAATTGGACAACAACTTTTGGGGTCCAATTTCTCTTGTTACCCTTGTGAAAATAAATACTTGGGGGCTAAAAAATCTTTTTTGTGGAAAAAAAAAATATTTTTTATTTTCACGGCTCTGCATTATAAACTTCTGTGAAGCACTTGGGCATTCAAGGTTCTCACCACACATCTAGATAAGTTCCATGGGGGGTCTAGTTTCCAAAATGGGGTCACTTGTGGGGGATTTCTACTGTTTAGGCACATCAGGGGCTCTCCAAACGCGACATGGCGTCCGATCTCAATTCCAGCCAATTCTACATTGAAAAAGTAAAACGGCACTCTTTCTCTTCCAAGCTCTGCGGTGCGCCCAAACAGTGGTTTACCCTCACATATTGGGTATCGACGTACTCAGGAGAAATTGCACAACAACTTTTGTGGTCTAATTTTTCCTGTTACCCTTGTGAAAATAAGATTTTGTGGGCGAAAAGATCATTTTTGTGTAAACAAAAGCGATTTTTTATTTTCACGGCTCTACGTTATAAACTTCTGTGAAGCACTTGGGGGTTCAAAGTGCTCACCACACATCTAGATAAGTTCCTTAAGGGGTCTAGTTTCCAAAATGGTGTCACTTGTGGGGAGTTTCCACTGTTTAGGCACATCAGGGGCTCTCTAAACGTGACATGGCGTCCGATCTCAATTCCAGCCAATTCTGCATTGAAAAAGTCAAACGGCACTCCTTCACTTCTAAGTTCTGCGGTGCGCCGAAACAGTGGTTTACCCCCACATATGGGGTATTGGCGTATTCAGGAGAAATTGCATAACAAAATTTATGGTTACATTTCTGTTTTTACACTTGTGAAAATAAAAAAAAATGGTTCTGAATTAAGATGTTTGCAAAAAAAAGTTAAATGTTCATTTTTTCCTTCCACATTGTTTCAGTTCCTGTGAAGCACGTAAAGGGTTAATAAACTTCTTGAATGTGGTTTTGAGAACCTTGAGGGGTGTAGTTTTTAGAATGGTGTCACACTTCATTATTTTCTATCATATAGACCCCTCAAAATGACTTCAAATGTGATGTGGTCCCTAAAAAAAAATGGTGTTGTAAAAATGAGAAATTGCTGGTCAACTTTTAACCCTTATAACTCCCTAACAAAAAAAAAATTTGTTTCCAAAATTGTGCTGATGTAAAGTAGACATGTGGGAAATGTTATTTATTAACTATTTTTTGTGACATATCTCTCTGATTTAAGGGCATAAAAATACAAAGTTTGAAAATTGCAAAATTTTAAAAATTTTCGCCATATTTCCGTTTTTTTCATAAATAATCGCAAGTAATATCGAAAAAATGTTACCACTAACATGAAGTACAATATGTCACGAAAAAACAATCTCCGAATCAGCGGGATCCGTTGAAGCGTTCCAGAGTTATAACCTCATAAAGTGACAGTGGTCAGAATTGCAATAATTGGCCAGGTCATTAAGTACCAAATTGGCTCTGTCACTAAGGGGTTAAACACTGCCTAATTACAGTTTTCCCTGGCTGCACAGTACAGTGGTGTGGGGATATTCTCTGCACTGTTGGAAAGTGTGTCTCATTAAGGGAGAGGTTCAGCGCACAGGTGGAGAACTGGCAGGAGGTGCAGGAGGCAGAAGCAGTGGAGGAAGAGTTACATACAGAGGTTTGTTCCGCAAGACTTTGAGTTTCCAAGATTTGCTGTCTAGTGACACCTTGGTGTCTATTGTTCTAGTTTAACGTCCTTTGGTGTGTAATGGTTTCGTTCTCTAAAACTAGGTGTTTAGTAGTTTAGTTCTCCAACCCCTGTTGTCTAGTAGTTTTAGTTCTCCATATTCTGGTGTTTATTGTTTTTGTTATACAACTTTAGGTGTTTAGTGCTTTTTTCTCCAAGCCCCATTGTTTAGTAGATTAATTCTCCATCTTCTGATGTATAGAGACATTTCCGTAGCTCAGAAGGTTTCACCCCAGTCACACAACTGCTAAATATTAGCCATTTAAGCAATAGACAAGGAATATTATTTAGCAATTGGCATTTAAAATGGATATATGCTGGCACTGATAAATATTATTTAGCTGTAGAAAATTTTTTTATAAGCTTCAACACAGGAATATTATGTAGCTCCAAAAAATGATTTTGTTTTGAATATGCTGGTACTACCTAATATTATTTGCCTCTAACAAGAACTGATTTGAATATTCTGGTAGTGGATGAAACCCTCCCTATTTCCCCCTAATACTACATTCTGTTCTAATACTAAACTATACAACACAGTGGAAAATATCAGAGATCTGAAGCATGTGGTCTCTTAATTTTTACCAGAGCTTTATGTCTTTTCACAAATCGTTCGTTAGATAAGGCATACATATTCGTTAGCACATTACATTGTCCGGTGCTGGACAATAACTGTTGCTGACTTTTCCAGAATCCTAACTGAAACTTGTGTCTCTTTATTAAAATGTTGCTTCCCTTACATTTTGTAAAGTTGGATCCTTACAAAAAAATAATGGTGGGGTATTAGCCAGTTTCTGTACATTTTAAGCATGTCAAAGAGATGGTGTTAATACACTCCACAGACCTATTCAGGCCACAATCTTACACATATTGGAACATGGTCATTGCCACGCTAAGGCCTTTACCTGTCCTAGATCCCAAGGGGTCATTGAGGGGTTGACAAAGGCCATGGGTAAAGACTTGCTTAGCTGGAGATGTCGCGGTGCCGGTGAGGGGCCGCTGACATGTCCTGTCAATAAATATGGGGTGCTGGTAACAGGACTCTTAAACTCAGAGAGTTTGGTTACCCTGATAAGGGCCACACTACCCCATAAGTTAATCTTGGGGAAACACGTTGGTGTACGCTGTATCCATTGGGATACCAAGGACTAGTTCCATTACCCATAATCAAAGTCCCTTTTGACCGGATTACCATGGACCTGGTCGGGCCCTTAGTTTAGTCTACCAGGGGTCATCAATACATCCTCATGGTAATGGACTATGCTACGTGGTACCCGGAAGCGGTACCCCTGAGAAACTCCTCCTCTCGGAGTATAACATGAGAGCTAGTTCATATTTTCTCCCGGACAGGCCTGCCGAAGGAGATCCTGATGGACCAGGGGACACTGTTTATGTCCAAGGTAATGAGGGAGTTGTGCAAGACCCTCCAGATTACCCAACTTAGGACATCGGTGTACAAACCACAAACAGATGGCCTGATGAGGAGGTTCAGTAAGATCCTGAAGTCCATGCTGAAGAAGGTAATGGAGAAGGATGGACGAGATTGGGATTCCCTTTTTCCATACCTACTGTTCTCCATCAGGGAAGTTCCCCAGGCCTCTACAGGGTTCTCACCATTCAAGCTGTTATACGGACGGCACCCCAGGGACTTCTAGATGTTGCAAAGGAGACTTGGGAAGCAGAAATTACACCCCACCGGAGCGTCATCTAGCACGTGGCCCAAATGCAGGATTGGATCGCAAGGTTGATGTCGATTGTGAAAGAGAGTCTCCTTCAAGCACAAGAAGCCAAGGCACGGGTCTACAACTGCTACAGTGTGCTGCTTTATTTGTTTGATTGTATATGAGTTGGTTACACTAGGCAAACACGTGTTCAAACCTAGTTTATGTTTGGATGTGATGATCAGTTTTTTTAAATTAAATTTGTATTCATTAGCCTTCTGACTGAGCACTCCACCTTTTAGCCTCAGGTGTTTTTAATCCCAGCAGGACCCTACCCCTCCACAGAGATATAGATTTCAGTCTAAAAGAGGATTCATAGTACCCATACAGATGAAGACTTTATTCTAAGAGAGGACTAACATTAAGTTAGGTCCTGGAAGCTAGAAACGCCTTAACATGGCTTCCAGGTACACATGAATTGGTCAATTTATGAGCTAAGCTTTCTCAATTTTTCATATTTCTAATAATAATGTAATTCAATTTTCATATTTCATATTTGCATGCTATGGCGCTACAGTGTGCTGCTTTATTTGATTGCTTAAATACAAAAAGTGAAACTCATATATTACATAGAGTAATTACAAACAGGATGATCTATTTCAAGGTTTATTTCTGTTTATGTTGATGATTATGGTTACAGCCAATGAAAACACAAAAGTCATTATCTCAGTGAATTAGAATAATTAACAAAAACACCTGAAAAGGCTTCCTAAGCCTTTAAAAAGGTTCCTTAGTCTGTTTCAGTAGGCTCCACAATCATGTGCAAGATTGCTGACTTGACAGATGTCCAGAAGGCAGTCATTGACACCCTCCACAAGGTGAGTAAGCCGCAAAAGGTCATTGCTAATGAAGCTAGCTGCTCAGAGTGCTGTATCCAAGCATATTAATGGAAAGTTGAGTGGAAGGGAAAAGTGTGGTAGAAAAAGTGCACAAGCAACTGGGATAACCGCAGCCTTGAAAGGATTGTTAAGAAAAGGCCTTTCATAAATTTGGGGGAGATTCACAAGGAGTGGTCTGCTGCTGAATTAATTGTGTCAAGAGCCACCACACACAGACATATCCAGGACATGGGCTACAAGTGCCGCATTCCTTGTGTCAAGCCACTCATGACCAATAGACAACACCAGAAGTGTCTTACCTGGTCCAAGGAGCAAAAGAATTGTAATGTTGCTCAGTGGTCCAAGGTATTGTTTTTAGATGAAAGTAAACTGCATTTGATTTGGAAATCAAAGTCCCAGAATCTGGAGGAAGATTGCAGAGGCACACAATCCAAGCTGCTTCAGGTCTAGTGTGAAGTCTCCACAATCAGTGATGGCCTGGGGTAGCCATGTCATCTGCAGATGTAGGTCCACTGTGTTTTATCAAGACCAAAGTCAGCACAGCTGTCTACCGGGAAAGTTTAGAGCACTTCATGCTTCCCTCTGCCGACAAGCTTTTTGGAGATGGAAATTTTATTCTCTAGCAGCACTTGGCACCTGTCCAAACTGTCAAAACCTGTTTAGATGTGACTAGTGATGAGCGAGCATGCTCGCCACTACTCGGTGCTCACCCGAGTATCTCACTACTCGAAATGCTCGGAGCTCGCTGAGTATTTCTGTGGTTGCTCGGTGGGAGGTCAGGTCCCCTCCCTGCATGTTTGGTGCTCTTTAAAGAGCCAATGAACATGCATGGATTGTCTGCCACATACTGTAATGCTGCTGCCATGTTGGTTGTGACATTACAGTGATTGGCTGGCCGCACAGTGTCATCAGGTCTATATCGGCTCTGGCGCCGCCATGCTCTTCACAGTCTACTACGGAATCAGGCAGTGTAGGGAGAATTGCTGTTGAGCTAGGTAGAGATTTGCTTGGTTCTTACTTAGTGTGTGGGTATACCATATATTATTACATATCCATCTCAACTAACAGTCCTTCTGAGCACTAATAAAGTTGCATAGATATCAGTTCTAGACAGGCAGGCAGTGTATGTGGCAGACTGCAGTGCATATAGCAAGAGGGTCCATTCCAGGTCTATCTGCAGATATTTGTAGACATAGCCCCAGGTATGCCTTCACCACCATCATCATTGCCTCCCCCCACCACCATCATTGCTTTCTCCCCCACCACCCCCATCACCCACATCATGGCCAATCTTCAAGATCTCCAATAAACACACAAACAACAACAAATACAGCACCACACACAGACAGCACTGCACCACTCTCTCTCTCACACACACACACACACGCACACAAAGCACTGCACCACACCACATACACACAGCTGCACACGCAGGCAGAGACACACACATACACAAACACACAGTACCCACTAACCTCTCCGCATGTTCCCAGCAGCTGCAGCACATCCCGGCAGTTTCCTCTCTGAAACAGCTGCCCTGAATGATGAAGTCATCCAGCCGTGCTGAGTCAAACAGGAAGTGCCGGGCAAGTGGGTAGGAAGGAGGATGGCGTCGGGTCCCTGCAGCTCCGATCCGGTCCCAAGCTGCAGGGATTGCAATCAGGGTTCACTGCCTTTAGGGTCCACCTCCAGGGCCCCCGATTCAGCAGCATCGGTGGGTAGTGTTAGCCTCAGCCTGAGGCTAACGCTGCCCGCTATTAAAGTGAAATGGTATTCACTCCTGTCCATGCCAATAGGGGTGTGGGGAAGCGTGAATATTCATTTCTCTTTAGCAGAGGGGCTCCTGTCTCCAGCTGCTGCTCTCTGGCACTGAGAGGGCCCCCTTTGACTCAAGGGCCTCATAGCAGCTGGGTGTGCCACTATTAGCAACACGCCACTGGCTGGGGGCCCATGGAGCAGTGGGGCCCTAGGCAGCTGCTCGCCAATATTCCACCAGGTGTCAGTGCCTGGGTCCACAGGAGAATCGTCTGATTCTCTGGTGGGCAAGTACAACCTTCACTGGACTTGATGGTGATGGTGCATGCAGAGGCCAAAGCCGAGGCTGTGGGCAAGCTGAAATTATGCCACAACAAACACCCACATCTTCTCACCCAACCTTCCTGTCCGAATTACTAGGGGACCGCACCACACCACTATTGAACCCAGAGCAAAAGGTTGTTGGTTGGATAGCGGATAATGTTTCCAGTCACTTTGCCACCATCATTACCACCCTGTCTTCCACATGGTCAAGTCTCAGTAACAGTGAGTCTGGACCGCATATTCCTCACCCTGATCCTCCTTCCTCCCACCATGCCGAGTGCCCGGAGACAACTGATCCCACACTTGGACACTCCGAAGAGCTGTTCAATTTTTCCTTTTATAGATTCGGGCTGGTCCACTTGAAGTGGGGCAAGAAGAGATCGCATGTAACGATGCCCAAATATTTGAGCAGCCACAGTCACACGAAGGTGATGGTGGGAAAGTGTCACAAAAGGTGGACGATGATGAGACACAATTGCCAGAAAGTCAGGAGGAAGACCAGGGTGTGGAAGTGGAAGGCGAGGTGGTGGATTATATAGTAACTGACCCAAGCTGGCAGGAGGACATGCAGAGCGAGGACAGCAGCACACAGGGGGAGGGAGGCGTCCCACCCCAACAGGCAGGAAGAAGCAGTGTGGTGGCCATAGACAGAAGCCAGGCAACCGTTCACCGTAACACCAAAATGACTGATGTTGCCAGTCCAACTGTTAGGTCTTCCCAAGTCTGGTTGTTTTTAAGACTGTCGATAACCCCCAAAAAGCCATTTACACCACTTGCCAGGCCAGCATTATAAGGGGTAGCAAAACTACCAGCCTGACCACCAGCAGCATGACCAGGCACCTGGCAGCAAAGCACCTGACCGTGTGGGCCGAACCCCAGGGTCCAGGAGCAGTGTCTGCGGGTGACACCACTGCTTCTTCCGCTGTTGTGCTTGAAAGTTAATCCCCTGTCAATGGTGCATATGAAGATGCCTCCTGCCCTGCACCTGTCATTGCACACACTCAACTAACACAATCAGCAAGCATGTCCACATCCTTGTCCCAGCACAGCGTTCAGTTGTCCATATCCCAGTCCTTGGAAAGCAAGCAAAAGTACGCAGCTAACGCCCCACAGGCCACACTACTAAATTCACATATTTCGCGACTGCTTGGGCTCAAAATGTTGCCTTTTAGGCTCGTGGAGACGTTAGCGTTCCGCAACTTGATGGCAGCAGCCGTCCCTCGGTACTCAGTCCCCAGCTGCTACTATTTCTCCCGATGTGGCATGCCCTCATTGCACAAACACGTGTTCTACAAGATTAGCTGGAATGGTACATCTCGCTGACGGCACGCTGGGTTAACATAGTTGAAGCCGGGACCCAGTTAGACCTTGGGATGGAACATGTCTTCCTGACGCTGAGGATTGCGGGCCCTAGGTCAATCAGGGTTGCCCCCATAGCCTGCACCTCCTGCACCTCCTCCTCTTCAGCCTCCAACTCCAAAAAGACCACATCAGTCACAAGCAGGAAGCACTGCAGCACTGCCTCAGCCAAGCGGCAACAGGCTGTACTGAAGCTAATATGCTTAGGTGACAAACCGCACAATGCTGAAGAGTTGTGGACAGCTCTGAAAGAGCAGGCAGATCTGTGGGTGACACCGCTGAACCTACAGCCAGGCTTGGTCATGTGTAACAATGGCAGAAACCTGGTGGCAGCTCTGAGGCGAGACGAGCTTACACACCTACCATACCTTGACCATGTGCTTAACCTTGTGGTTCAATGGTTTCTCCAAACCTACCTGGATCTGCTTGTCAAAGTACGCCGCCAGTGTGCCCATTTTAAAAAGTAAGCTACAGCTTCCGCCACCCTTGCCGTGCTTCAGCAGCATTTGCAGCTTCTGGCTCACCGACTGGTGTTTGATGTCTCCATGCATTGGAACTCTACACTGCAGATGTTGGAAAGGATTTGTGAGCAGAAGAGGGCAGTTGTTGACTACCCGCATCAACAAGTCCGTCGGTATTCAGTTCAGACTCCACAAGTAAGACCTCAGGAGTGGACATGGATGTCAGGCATATGTACCATCCTACAAAACTTTGAGGACTGCACCAAGATGGTGAGCGGCGATGACGCCATAATTAGCATCACCATCCCGCTTCTGTGTGTTCTGAAATGCTCTCTGCTCACAATCAAAGAGGATGCATTGCAGGCGGAGCACGATGAGATGGAGCAACGAATCATACAGGGTGACAATAAGGAGGAGGAGGAGGAAAACAAGAGCTAGTTTCATGCGCTATACATGGTACTACCTGCACAATTGTCATACCGTCTGTTCAGCTTGGATGGCCTGAGGACAGGGAGGAGGTGAGCATGGTCAGTTGTCCTCTTGGTGAGGACACAGAAATCTTGCCCGTTAGCAGTCTGGCACACATGGCTGATTTTATGTTACGCTGCTTTTCCCGTGACCCTCACATTCTCAAAATTTTGGGTGACAGTCATTACTGGTTGGTGACACTTCTAGACCCACATTACAAGGAGAACTTTCTATCTCTTATTCCTGAGGCGGACAGGTCTACTAAATTGGGGCAGTACCAGAGAACTCTTGTTGCAGAATTATTAAAAAAATTCCCATCTGAAAATGCTGATGGCAGAGGTCACAGTTCAATGGACAACCAAGGAGCACAGGCAAGAGAGACACAACTCCAATCCAGCAGAAGCAGGGGAACACCGTCAAAGATCTGGGAGAGTTTTCTCAGACCCTCCCATCGCTCAGGCCCTAAGACTCGGAGTACTTTCACAAGGAGTGCAACATTTGGGAAGATGCTGAGGGAGTACCTTGCTGACCGTACCAATGTCCTCCGTGATTCCTCTGTGCCTTATAATTATTGGGTATCCAAGCTGGACATGTGGCATGAACTGGCTCTCTACACCTGGAAGGTCCTGGCCTGCTCTTCCGCTAGTGTTTTGTCAGAGCGGGTTTTTTGTATCACTGGTGGAATTATAACTGATAAGCGCATCTGCCTGTCAACTGAAAATGCTGACAGGCTGACTCTTATAAAAATGAACAAGGGCTGGATTGGGCCAGACTTCTCAGCACCACCGAATGATAGCAGCGTAACATAAACTCAAATCCAGTGTCTTTTTTGGGGAGGTCTATTCCCATGCACCTCTTCACACCCACACATAGGTAGGCAACCATTATGGGAGACCCACTTCCTAATAATGGGAACATTTTTTCATGAGGTCCTCCTGTATGTCTTGTCAAAGGGGTATTGGGGTGCGTCCAAATTTTTGGCAGACCTTGCATTCACTGCACAGGCATACACTATAGGAGATCCACTTCCTAACAATGGGAGCATTGTTTTCAGGAGGCCCTCCCTTATGTCTCTTTAAAGAGCTTTTGGGGTGTGACCAAATTTTTGGCAGCCCTTGCATTCACTGTATAGGCAAACAGTATGGGAGACCCACTTCCTAATAATGGGAACATTGTTTTCAGGAGGCCCTCTGTTATGAACAGGTGATTCAGAACCACAATGGACCTAGTGGTTAAGAGCACACAAAGTGACCTGATAGTTACTAACATAGGACGAGCTCTGAGACGTGGGAACTCTGCTGACCGCAATCCCTAATCCTATCATACCACACTAAAGGTAGCCGTGGAGCGCTCCTGACCAGACCCACACAGCGCTTGCGGTTAGCGAAACTTTGAGCCTTCTCCTGAGACAATGTCAAATTGTCCATCACATGAGTCCAAATCTGCTGCAACCTATCCACCACAGTATCCACACCAGGACAGTTAGAAGACTCAACCTGCCCTGAAGAGAAACGAGGATGGAAACCAGAATTGCAGAAAAACGGCGAAACCAAAGTAGCCGAGCTGGCCCGATTATTAAGGGCGAACTCAGCCAAAGGCAAAAAGGACACCCAATCATCCTGATCGGCAGAAACAAAACATCTCAGATATGTTTCCAAGGTCTGATTGGTTCGTTCAGTCTGGCCATTTGTCTGAGGATGGAAAGCCGAGGAAAAAGACAAATCAATGCCCATCCTAGCACAAAAGGCTCGCCAAAACCTCGAAACAAACTGGGAACCTCTGTCAGAAACGATGTTCTCCGGAATGCCATGTAAACGAACCACATGCTGGAAGAACAATGGCACCAAATCAGAGGAGGAAGGCAATTTAGACAAGGGTACCAAATGTTTCAAAAACCTGACCTGCACATCCAAACATAGACTCAGTGTGAACAGGTGCTGAACCTAGAGTCGCCAACTCGTATATAGTTAAGTAAATAAGGCAGCACACTGCAGAGCTAGAACATACAAACTCGAAAAATGAAATTTGAACTGCATTACTGCACTAGAAATATGAAAAATGAGAGCTTTTAGCGCATAAAAATGGCCAATTTTATGTGTACCTGGTAGCCCCGTTACGGCATCTCTCTTATACCAGGTCCTAAACTTGCCTTACCTCGCTGAGAATAAACGTCTCCATCTGAATGGGTACATGTGAAAACCTCTTACTAGACTAAAATTCTCTCTCTCTGTGGAGGGGTATTGGACCTGCTGTAATTAAAACACCTGAAGCTAGGAGGCGGAGTGCACGATCAGAAGGCTAGAGAATACATTTCAAAAACCTGACCTGCACATCCAAACATAGACTCAGTGTGAACAGGTGCTGAACCTAGAGTCGCCAACTCGTATATAGTTAAGTAAATAAGGCAGCACACTGCAGCGCTAGAACATACAAACTCGAAAAATGAAATTTGAACTGCATTACTGCACTAGAAATATGAAAAATGAGAGCTTTTAGCGCATAAAAATGGCCAATTTTATGTGTACCTGGTAGCCCCGTTACGGCATCTCTCTTATACCAGGTCCTAAACTTGCCTTACCTCGCTGAGAATAAACGTCTCCATCTGAATGGGTACATGTGAAAACCTCTTACTAGACTAAAATTCTCCCTCTCTGTGGAGGGGTATTGGACCTGCTGTAATTAAAACACCTGAAGCTAGGAGGCGGAGTGCACGATCAGAAGGCTAGAGAATACATTTCAAAAACCTGACCTGCACATCCAAACATAGACTCAGTGTGAACAGGTGGAGACGTTTATTCTCAGCGAGGTAAGGCAAGTTTAGGACCTGGTATAAGAGAGATGCCGTAACGGGGCTACCAGGTACACATAAAATTGGCCATTTTTCACGGAAAATCACGGAAGTCACGGAAGCTGTCAGTCTCCACCAGCCTGAACGAGAGCATTTCCAGGGACAACAGTTTGGCAATGCCTGCATTCAGAGCCTGTGCTCGGGGGTGGTTGGCCGAGAATGCCCGCCTTTTCTCCCATGCCTGTACTACCGATGGCTGTAGAGTAGACTGGGAGTGTGAGGATGACTGGGAAGGTGGTGCTGTGGGTGGAATTACACAAGGTCTCTGGGAGGAAGCCAAACCAGCTGTGCGTGAGCTGGAGGAAGAGGCAACACGAGCTGAAGAGGTGGTAGCTGCCGCTGTTGGTTGGCCTACATCTTCAGTGTGTTTCTGTAACTCCACCGCGTGCCTGGTCCGCACATGTTTCCACATATTTGTGGTATTGAGGTTGCTGACATTTTTCCCTCTTTTTACTTTATGATGACACAGCTTGCATTTGACAAAACAAATGTCATCTGCAACTGTGTCAAAAAAGGACCAGGCACTGCAAGTCTTGGGAGCGCCCTTTTTGGCTTTGGAAAGAGACAGGCTCCTAACGGGTGCCAAAGTGGAGGCTACAGGCTCCGCAGTCTTCCCCCTCCCTCTCCCTCTTTGGCCCGTAAGAGGAAGCTCTTCCTCTGAGCTGCTCCCACCACCTTCCTGTTCCTCACGCCACGATGGGTCAAGGACCTCATCATCTCCACTACCCTCTGCCACCAACTGCTCCTCCTGGGTAGTCTCAGCAGCACAGTACGCACGAGAAAGCGGCACCTGAGTTTCATCATCAGATGCGTACTGCGCTGTGGTCACCGGAGGCACTGGCCCACCTGCCTCTTCAGAGTCAGAGAGAAAAAGGTGTTGGGCATCACTGCACACTGCCTCTTCTTCCATTTCTCCAATGCTGCTTGGCTGGCCCCCTGTTTCCAAGCCAAGAGATTCAGAGAACAGAAGTAGAGACGGCTCCTGTCCTGGGCTCTCTGACTGCCTGGCCAATTTGGCAGGTGGTGAAGAGACAGATGGCTGCTCTCCAGTGCTCTGTGCCTGAGAGGATGTGGCACTAACTGAAGTCGATGCCGAGGCGTTAGCTGCCATCCACCCGACAACGGCTTCAATTTGGTCTTCACGCAGCAGCGGTGCACGGCGCTCTCCGACAAAGCTGCGCATGAAGGACTGTTCCCTGCTGAAACTGAGTGACGACGAGTCACCGGCGCCCGCAGCAGGCACAGAATCACCACGTCCTCTCCCTGCTCCTCTCCCTGCTCCGCGCCCACGCCCACGTGCCTTACTCCCTGCCCTCTTCATCTTGGTTGACAGATAAAGATAAGCAGAAAAGTACTAAGGCCTTAGTGTGCTTATTCCTGTAATGCTCCTCCTAACAGGTGTAAGAAACACTAATGTTGTAAATTGTGGACTAAACTTTATTATTTTTCAAATGTGGCCTACACAAGTGTAAGTTGTGTTTGGTGAACTTAACCTTTTTTTTGGTGCAGATCGGGCTACAGAGCTAGTTTAAATCACACGGAGACCGTGCAGACAGCCGTAAACGGCGCTGCAAGGCCAAGAAACCCTCCTCTAGGTTATCCTATATAGTGTTTTTCCACTATTTAGCTGGATACAAGTGGAAAGACACTAATATGAATTTTTTTTTTCAAATTTTAAACTGGCTGCACTATTTGAAAAAAAGGAAATTGTTTTTCAAGGTATGAGGCAGTAACGCACCCTGAGCTGAATCCAACCGGCTATGGCTGCACACAGACTACAGGGCGAGCTGGGCTCACACGGAGACCGTGCAGACAGCCGTAAACGGCGCTGCAAGGCCAAAAAACCCTCCTCTAGGTTATCCTATATAGTGTTTTTCCACTATTTAGCTGGATACGAGTGGAAAGACACTAATAGGAATTTTTTTTTTCAAATTTTAAACAGGCTGCACTATTTGAAAAAAAGGAAAATTTTTCTCAAGGTATGAGCCAGTAACGAACCCTGAGCTGAATCCAACCGGCTATGGCTGCACACAGACTACAGGGCGAGCTGGGCTCACACGGAGACCGTGCAGACAGCCGTAAACGGCGCTGCAAGGCCAAAAAACCCTCCTCTAGGTTATCCTATATAGTGTTTTTCCACTATTTAGCTGGATACGAGTGGAAAGACACTAATAGGAATTTTTTTTTTCAAATTTTAAACAGGCTGCACTATTTGAAAAAAAGGAAAATTTTTCTCAAGGTATGAGCCAGTAACGAACCCTGAGCTGAATCCAACCGGCTATGGCTGCACACAGACTACAGGGCGAGCTGGGCTCACACGGAGACCGTGCAGACAGCCGTAAACGGCGCTGCAAGGCCAAAAAACCCTCCTCTAGGTTATCCTATATAGTGTTTTTCCACTATTTAGCTGGATACGAGTGGAAAGACACTAATAGGAATTTTTTTTTTCAAATTTTAAACAGGCTGCACTATTTGAAAAAAAGGAAAATTTTTCTCAAGGTATGAGCCAGTAACGAACCCTGAGCTGAATCCAACCGGCTATGGCTGCACACAGACTACAGGGCGAGCTGGGCTCACACGGAGACCGTGCAGACAGCCGTAAACGGCGCTGCAAGGCCCAAAAACCCCCCTCTAGGTTATCCTATGTAGTGTTTTTCCACAATAGAGCTGGAGACTGGTGGAAAAACACTAATAGGAAATTTGAGAAAAAATGTGCAGCAGGCTGCACTAAGAGCAAAAAAGAACAACTGTGTGAGGCAGTGTGAACCCCCCCTGAGCTGAATACAACCGGGTATATGGCTGCACACAGACTACAGAGTGAGCTGCACACACACACACACAGAGACCTTGCAGAACGCTGTTAAAACAGCGCTGCAAGGCAAGAGCAAGGTGAACAGTGAAGAACACACAGCGTTTTGCTAAATTAGCCTTTGGAAAGGAAAATAAAGCAATTAGCTAGCTCAACTGGCCCTCAGTTAGAACACAGCGTCCTGTCCCTAACTGAAATCACAGCAGAGTGAGCGCAAAATGGCGGCAGCGCTTTTTTATAGTGCAGAGTGACATCATTTCAGCAGCCAATCCAAGCCTTGCCAGTACTTACATGCCCACCATGCTAAACAGGATGTGCCCACACTTTCATTCATTCCTCATTGGCTGCTGCGTTCAATTTGAATTCTGGGAACTTCCGATTCCGGTATCCGATACGCGGGAAGTATCGGAATTCAGTATCGGAATTCCGATACCGCAAATATCGGCCGATACCCGATACTTGCGGTATCGGAATGCTCAACACTACCAATGACGCCACTCCTCGAATGCCCACTTCATGGCCAGCAACTCTCGATTGCCAACATCATAATTACGCTCGGCAGGCGAAAACTTCCTGGAAAAGAAGGCGCATGGTTTCATCACCGAGCCATCAGAACTTCTTTGCGACAAAACAGCCCCTGCTCCAATCTCAGAAGCATCAACCTCGACCTGGAACGGGAGCGAAACATCTGGTTGGCACAACACAGGGGCAGAAGAAAAACGACGCTTCAACTCTTGAAAAGCTTCCACAGCAGCAGAAGACAAATTGACCACATCAGCACCCTTGTTGGTTAAATCAGTCAACGGTTTAGCAATACTAGAAAAATTATTGATGAAGCGACGATAAAAATTAGCAAAGCCCAGGAACTTTTGCAGACTCTTCAGAGATGTCGGCTGAGTCCAATCATAAATGGCCTGAACTTTAACAGGGTCCATCTCGATAGTAGAAGGGGAAAAAATGAAACCCAAAAATGAAACCTTCTGAACACCAAAGAGACACTTTGACCCCTTCACAAACAAAGAATTCGCACGCAGGACCTGGAACACCATTCTGACCTGCTTCACGTGAGACTCCCAATCATCCGAGAAGACCAAAATATCATCCAAGTATACAATCAGGAATTTATCCAGGTACTCTCGGAAGATGTCATGCATAAGGACTGAAACACTGATGGAGCATTAGAAAGCCCGAATGGCATAACCAGGTACTCAAAATGGCCCTCGGGCGTATTAAATGCTGTTTTCCATTCATCGCCCTGTTTAATACGCACAAGATTATACGCACCACGAAGATCTATCTTGGTGAACCAACTTGCCCCCTTAATCCGAGCAAACAAATCAGACAGCAGCGGCAAGGGGTACTGAAATTTGACCGTGATTTTATTTAGAAGGCGGTAATCAATACAAGGTCTCAGCGAACCATCCTTCTTGGCCACACTAAAGAACCCTGCTCCCAATGGCGACGAGGACGGGCGAATATGACCCTTCTCCAAGGATTCCTTTACGTAAATCCGCATAGCGACGTGCTCAGGTACAGACAAATTAAACAGTCGACCTTTAGGAAACTTACTACCAGGAATCAAATCGATAGCACAATCACAATCCCTATGCGGAGGTAGGGCACTGGACTTGGGCTCATCAAATACATCCCAGTAATCCGACAAGAACTCTGGGACCTCAGAAGGGGTGGATGATGAAATAGACAGAAATGGAACATCACCATGTACCCCCTGACAACCCCAGCTGGACACAGACATTGATTTCCAATCCAATACTGGGTTATGGACTTGTAGCCATGGCAACCCCAACACGACCACATCATGCAGATTATGCAACACCAAAAAGCGAATATCCTCCTGATGCGCAGAAGCCATGCACATGGTCAGCTGGGTCCAGTACTGAGGCTTATTCTTGGCCAAAGGTGTAGCATCAATTCCTCTCAATGGAATAGGATACTGCAAGGGCTCCAAGAAAAACCCACAGCGCCTAGCATACTCCAAGTCCATCAAATTCAGGGCAGCGCCTGAATCCACAAATGCCATGACAGAATAGGATGACAAAGAGCAGATCAAAGTAACAGACAAAAGAAATTTCGACTGTACCGTACCAATGGTGGCAGACCTAGCGAACCGCTTAGTGCGCTTAGGACAATCGGAGATAGCATGAGTGGAATCACCACAGTAAAAACACAGCCCATTCTGACGTCTGTGTTCTTGCCGTTCAGCTCTGGTCAAAGTCCTATCGCACTGCATAGGCTCAGGTCCATGCTCAGATAATACCGCCAAATGGTGCACAGTTTTACGCTCACGCAAGCGTCGACCGATCTGAATGGCCAAAGACATAGACTCATTCAGACCAGCAGGCATAGGAAATCCCACCATGACATCCTTAAGGGCTTCAGAGAGACCTTTTCTGAAAATTGCTGCCAGCGCACATTCATTCCATTGAGTGAGCACAGACCACTTCCTAAACTTCTGACAATATATCTCTACCTCATCCTGACCCTGACACAGAGATAGCAAATTTTTCTCTGCCTGATCCACTGAATTAGGTTCATCATACAGCAATCCGAGCGCCAGAAAAAATGCATCAATATTACATAATGCAGGATCTCCTGGCGCAAGGGAAAATGCCCAGTCTTGAGGGTCGCGACGTAATAAAGAAATAATGATCTTGACTTGTTGAACTGGGTCACCAGAGGAGGGGGGTTTCAAAGCCAGAAACAGTTTACAATTATTCTTAAAACTCAGAAACTTAGCTCTATCTCCAGAAAACAAATCAGGAATAGGAATTCTTGGTTCTAACATAGAATTCTGAACCACAAAGTCTTGAATATTTTGTACTCTTGCAGTGAGATGATCCATACAAGAAGACAGACCTTGAATGTCCATCACTACACCTGTGTCCTGAACCACCCAAATGTCTAGGGGAAAAGAAAGACAAAACACAGTACAGAGAAAAAAAAAATGGTCTCAGAACTTCTCTTTTCCCTCTATTGAGAAGCATTAGTACTTTTGGTCTCCAGTACTGTTATGAACAGGTGATTCAGAACCACAATGGACCTAGTGGTTAAGAGCACACAAAGTGACCTGATAGTTACTAACATAGGAAGAGCTCTGAGACGTGGGAACTCTGCTGACCGCAATCCCTAATCCTATCATACCACACTAAAGGTAGCCGTGGAGCGCTCCTGACCAGACCTAGGCGCCTCGGGCACAGCCTGAGAAACTAGCTAGCCCTGAAGATAGAAAAATAAGCCTACCTTGCCTCAGATAAATTCCCCAAAGGAAAAGGCAGCCCCCCACATATCATGACAGTGAGTAAAGATGAAAATACAAACACAGAGATGAAATAGATTTTAGCAAAGTGAGGCCCGACTTACAGAATAGACCGAGGATAGGAAAGATAGCTTTGCGGTCAGCACAAAAACCTACAAACAACCACGCAGAGGGGGCAAAAAGACCCTCCGCACCGACTAACGGTACGGAGGTGCTCCCTCTGCGTCTCAGAGCTTCCAGCAAGCAAGAAAAACCAATATAGCAAGCTGGACAGAAAATATAGCAAACAAAAGTAACACAAGCAAAACTTAGCTTATGCAGGGCAGACAGGCCACAAGAACGATCCAGGAGAAAGCAAGACCAATACTGGAACATTGACTGGAGGCCAGGAACAAAGAACTAGGTGGAGTTAAATAGAGCAGCACCTAACGACTTAACCTCGTCACCTGAGGAAGGAAACTCAGAAGCCGCAGCCCCACTCACATACACCAGAGGAAGCTCATAGACAGAACCAGCCGAAGTACCACTCATGACCACAGGAGGGAGCTTGACCACAGAATTCACAACAGCCCTCCTTTACGTCTCTTCAAAGAGCTTTTGGGGTGTGACCAAATTTTGGGCAGCCCTCGCATTCACTGCATAGGCAAACACTATGGGAGACCCACTTTCTTATAATGGGAACATTTTTTCATGAGGCCCTCCTCTACGTCTCTTCAAAGGGGCATTGGAGTGCCTCCAAATTTTTGGCAGCCCTTGCATTCACTGTATAGGCAAACAGTATGGGAGACCCACTTCCTAATAATGGGAACATTGTTTTCAGGAGGCCCACCTGTATGTCTCTTCAAAGGAGACAACCTCAGCGTGCCTTGTCCGGGGTGAGTCCAGAATCACCGATGCTGTCTCCCGAGTTGCAGGGAGGAGAATTTAGTTCCCTGGACAGACCTTTGAACTTGAGACCAGGGGGCATGGAGGACATAAAAGGGCGACAGTGTGTGGAATCGAGTGCAGTGTGGGCGGGAAGCTGTAGTGTGTGCGGGGACTGAGTGCAAGCCGTCCTACGCTGCAATGTCATGACAAAGTAGGCCCAAGCCAGAGTGGCCTATGGAAGCTTACCAGAGATTTCAGACGGAGACGCTTCCAGAGATTGTAGGCCTTGTAGGAAGATCCGACTATATCATACCTTGAAATCCGGCTGCAGATTTGTGAGACAGGTGGAGACACAGAGAGATTGTAAGAAGCTAAGGTTCTTACCTTCACCAGTGATGTTGTCTGTGTGTCCTGGTCTCAGGTCTGTGGCTGCCGGGCTCCCAGATATTGGTAGTCTTCCGTTTGGCTGCCCGCCCAAGGGACGCCAAAAATGTTGGGGCGGTCTGCAAGTCAGACCCTCAGGGATATTGGATGGCTGCCAAATGGGTGAGGTTTCTCCGGAGAATGACGGACAGAGACAGGGATGAATCTGTATCTAACCGTAAGCCTTTTATTCCAGGAAGGACCTTCAGTTATATACACTTTTGAGTAGGCGTATACATCATGTTCGTGCACAAATCAACAGTTTATTACATATGAGATCATTCTTAATTAATCATGTTTATTCCTAATAAGGCCTGAACTGTGGACAGGTGATTCTTACATAAAGAGGTAACTTGAGTTTGAGACACGTAGGGGCTAATGTCCTAAGTCTCCTTTCTTGATTAGGTTTTACCTATCTCAGCAGTTCCTAGTAGTCAACAACATGACTTAGCAAAGTTAGGCCTGCCTGGACATATGTATGAATTATGAGAATACATTAAGGTGGTCCCTGATTTCCCTATCAGCTGGCAGTGCTGTCCCCATAGTGCCACTGACGATGAGTGATTCCTCCTTGCAGCCAGACCGTAGAGAACACACTCTATGTGATGACCAGGCCACAGACAGGGTGCAGCTACCTGACATATCCGCTCCCCGCATACTCCCGTGCTGTGTCGGTGCCTGAAGTATGGGACTGTTCCTCCGCCAGCGCATCTTCCCCCTGAACTCAGGACCTGCGATCGGACATCCCAGGACCACCGACGACACCGGAACGGCACCGTTAACATCTCAGAGACTGCCTCTCATCAACGCCGGATCGATAAGTTTGATGCTTTTGAACTCTCCCCTATCTTATTTTTTACATGTTGTCCCCAAGTTAATCATATACAGTTTAACTACCCTATCTTCCACTTACCCTCTCCCTGTGTGGAGTAACGCTGTTATAGTAAATTCCTCTGTTAACCCTTGCTCTTCCTCCAACCATTACTGCATCTGTTTACCTGCTTTCCAGTGCCTCCAATTTTTTTGTCAGCCCTTGCATTCACTGCATAGGCAATCACTATGGGAGACCCACTTCCTAATAATGGGAACATTGCTTTCAGGAGGCCCTCCTGTGTGTCTCTTCAAAGGGGTGTTGGGGTGCGTCCAAATTTGGAGTAGCCGTGCCACTCACTGCATACGCAATAACAGTATACGAGACCCACTCTTTAATAATGGGAACAACAAAGCATAGCTGGCTGATGGCTCTCTAAGAATAGTGAGAGAAGACTGCTAGCCCTTTAAAAATAGTAAAGACCAACTGATGGCCCTATAAAAATAATAAATGAAACAGGATGTTTCTGATTATGTGTCACACACCACATGGCCAGATAAGGTTGTAAAATGTTAAAACGACATTTCCCAGTGGATGCATTTGTCTTGGCTGAAAGCAATGCTAAAGTTCAAAAACGCATAAAAAACGCTACGTGTGAACATAGCCCAATGTGTGGAGGTACATTTTGGTTAATTATCTTGCCTTATATACAAGTCATTACCCTGGAAACGATGTTCCTTAACAGATTTCCCAGGAAAAGCCATTTTGGTTTCGTTTTTGTATGTTTTATTGTGAGTCTGTAAAAGTGGCGTAAGACTCTGACAACATTGTTCACAGCAGTGACCTGGGAGTCAGAAATCCTTCCAGGGGTCTTCACCATGCTGTTCCCATATCATTTGAGCACTGTTCCCATCGATTTCTGCAATCTCCAGTCCCTCTGCAGACTGCCAGGGGGAGCCACCTGAAAAATGCTTGAGTTTCCCATAGACTTACATTGGGCTCATTGATCGGGTAGAGCACCCGAGCATTCCAATTTGGTCGACCCGAGCAACGAGCACCCGAGCATTTTAGTGCTCGCCCATCACTAGATTGGACCTGTTTGCTTGTTTTTAAGTATTTGTAAGATAGTATGCTATCCATCCCTACATTTTTAATAAAGGATTTATCTTCTACATGGTTTTGGAATACACTGAAAGACTGCAATGTTAACTTCATGGTCAACCTGCACCTTGCTTAAGGGGAGTAAGGAACCTATGCAGATTCATACATTATATATTGATTACAAATATAATCATTGAAATAAATATAATAAAAATGTAAAGCCATCCTCCTTGTGAATATTGATACTTTCAATGTTTTCACATTTTAGTAGTTATTTGGCTCTGATTGCTTATTTGTTATTGAATTGTACAAGTTTTTATTATCCATTACATTAATTCTGTGAGTCTATTGCTGGATTGGTGTGCGGGTCCATCATTACTCCAAAGCAACATGCCCGCTGCCTTGGGGTCATACTTGATTCCGAGCTTTCATTCACCCCCCACATCCGATCACTGGCTCGCTCTTCTTATCTGCATCTCAAAAACATAACATAGTAAGGCCGAAAAAAGACATTTGTCCATCCAGTTCAGCCTATATTCCATCATAATAAATCCCCAGATCTACGTCCTTCTACAGAACCTAATAATTGTATGATATAATATTGTTCTGCTCCAGGAAGACATCCAGGCCTCTCTTGAACCCCTCGACTGAGTTCGCCATCACCACCTCCTCAGGCAAGCAATTCCAGATTCTCACTGCCCTAACAGTAAAGAATCCTCTTCTATGTTGGTGGAAAAACCTTCTCTCCTCCAGACGCAAAGAATGCCCCTTTGTGCCCGTCACCTTCCTTGGTATAAACAGATCATCATCGAGATATTTGTATTGTCCCCTTATATACTTATACATGGTTATTAGATCGCCCCTCAGTCGTCTTTTTTCTAGACTAAATAATCCTAATTTCGCTAATCTATCTGGGTATTGTAGTTCTCCCATCCCCTTTATTAATTTTGTTGCCCTCCTTTGAACTCTCTCTAGTTCCATTATATCCTTCCTGAGCACCGGTGCCCAAAACTGGACACAGTACTCCATGTGCGGTCTAACTAGGGATTTGTACAGAGGCAGTATAATGCTCTCATCATGTGTATCCAGACCTCTTTTAATGCACCCCATGATCCTGTTTGCCTTGGCAGCTGCTGCCTGGCACTGGCTGCTCCAGGTAAGTTTATCATTAACTAGGATCCCCAAGTCCTTCTCCCTGTCAGATTTACCCAGTGGTTTCCCGTTCAGTGTGTAATGGTGATATTGATTCCTTCTTCCTATGTGTATAACCTTACATTTATCATTGTTAAACCTCATCTGCCACCTTTCAGCCCAAGTTTCCAACTTATCCAGATCCATCTGTAGCAGAATACTATCTTCTCATGTATTAACTGCTTTACATAGTTTTGTATCATCTGCAAATATAGATATTTTACTGTGTAAACCTTCTACCAGATCATTAATGAATATGTTGAAGAGAACAGGTCCCAATACCGACCCCTGCGGTACCCCACTGGTGACAGCGACCCAGTTAGAGACTATACCATTTATAACCACCCTCTGCTTTCTATCACTAAGCCAGTTACTAACCCATTTACACACATTTTCCCCCAGACCAAGCATTCTCATTTTGTGTACCAACCTCTTGTGCGGCACGGTATCAAACATTTCTAGAATTCGCCCTTTTCTTACTTTCGACTCTGCAAAAACTCTTACTGTTTCACTTATTCATTCTCGTCTGGACTATTGTAACTCTCTACTAATTGGCCTCGCTCTTACAAAACTTTCCCCGCTCCAATCTGTCCTGAATGCTGCAGCCAGGATCATATTCCTCACCAACCGTTACACCGATGCCTCTACCTTGTGCCAGTCATTACACTGGTTACCCATCCACTCAAGAATCCAGTACAAAACTACTACCCTCATCCACAAAGCACTCCATGGCTCAGCACCACCCTACATCTCCTCCCTGGTCTCAGTCTACCACCCTATTCGTGCCCTCCGCTCCGCTAATGACCTCAGGTTAGCATCCTCAATAATCAGAACCTCCCATTCCGTCTCCAAGACTTTACACGTGCTGCGCCGATTCTTTGGAATGCACTACCTAAGTTAATGCGATTAATCCCCAATCCCCACAGTTTTAAGCGTGCCCTAAAAACTCATTTGTTCAGATTGGCCTACCACATCAAGTCATTAACCTAACTATCCCTGTGTGGCCCATTCAAAAAAATACATAATCAGGTTCCTCGCAACATGTTCTCATACCCTTTATGCATTTATTAGCCCTCTGTGTCTGTACTGCTACATACTTAGGCAGTTAACTGGTTAAATCAGCATTACATGAACACCTGAGCCTTACACTATGGCTGGTCCGAATAACTAAAGCAATTGTTACCATCCACCTCTCTTGTCTCCCCTTTTCCTCAAAGTCTGTAAGCTTGCGAGCAGGGCCCTCATTCCTCTTGGTATCTATTTTGAACTGTGATTTCTGTTATGCTGTAATGTCTATTGTCTGTCTGTAAGTCCCCTCAATAATTTGTAAAGCGCTGCGGAATATGTTGGCGCTATATAAATAAAATTATTATTATTATTATTATTATTGGCAATCACTCCGGTATATGGTTTAACTTGCACTGCATTGGTCTATGGTCTATGTGCAAGAAGGGAAGTCTGACCTGGAAGAAGGAAGATAGGAATCTTTACCCCCCTACAAAATAAGTGGAGCTTCAATCCTTCAGTTCCCCATATCCCCTTGTGGACTCACTGTGCTCTTTGGATGGCGCTTCTTTTTTTTTTTTTTTTTTTTTTAGGTGCCTTACAATACGGCACCTGATTAGGATGTCTGTATCTGGTAGCATCAGGCTGATTGAGCTGTAACAAAGTTCTACACTTTCAAGATATCTATTTAGTGTATTTTGTTGTTTTTTCTTCCTCAGCTCCCTCCTCATATGTGCTCCTTTTCAGCCTTTTTTCTTGCATTTTAGTAGTTAAGGACAGTTTGTATTACATTAAGAATACTAAATAATCTACTTATTCTTAAAGGGGTATTCCAAACTAAACATACATTTCTGCAGTCACTCTGTGGAACTACTGATTGCTAAATCCTGCAAGTGTGCAATGTGCACACTGTCAGGATTTCCCCTCAATTGACCACTCGCCACAAGTATTTCTTCAGTTGCGGTCACGTGCTGACTTGCTTCTCATCCGATTCTCTTAATTCAACAT
Organism: Ranitomeya imitator; assembly: GCF_032444005.1. Classification (NCBI taxonomy): domain Eukaryota; kingdom Metazoa; phylum Chordata; class Amphibia; order Anura; family Dendrobatidae; genus Ranitomeya; species Ranitomeya imitator. Next base: position 581,384,343 of record NC_091284.1, read on the forward strand.
TGAGAGAAGCATGAAAAGTTGCAAGTCTGCACGCAACTGCTAGTAATCAGATCACATACTTCCAGTGCTGTGATGGCTGCTCGAGCTGGTCATAGAGGGGAATTCTGACAGTGTGCATTTGGCAAACTCGCAAAATTCCGCAATCTGCAGTCATATAGCATGACTGCAGAAATTTATGTTCAGTCCAGAAAAACCTTTTAACCCCTTCATGACCCAGCCTATTTTGACCTTAATGACCTGGCCGTTTTTTGCAATTCTGACCAGTGTCCCTTTATGAGGTAATAACTCAGGAACGCTTCAACGGATCCTAGCGGTTCTGAGATTGTTTTTTCGTGACATATTGGGCTTCATGTTAGTGGTAAATTTAGGTAAATAAATTCTGCATTTATTTGTGATAAAAATGGAAATTTGGCGAAAATTTTGAAAATTTTGCAATTTTCACATTTTGAATTTTTATTCTGTTAAACCAGAGAGTTATGTGACACAAAATAGTTAATAAATAACATTTCCCACATGTATACTTTACATCAGCACAATTTTTGAAACAAAATTTTTTTTTGCTAGGAAGTTATAAGGGTTAAAATTTGACCAGCGATTTCTCATTTTTACAACGAAATTTACAAAACCATTTTTTTTAGGGACCACCTCACATTTGAAGTCAGTTTGAGGTGTCTATATGGCTGAAAATACCCCAAAGTGACACCATTCTAAAAAATGCACCGCTCAAGGTGCTCAAAACCACATTCAAGAAGTTTATTAACCCTTCAAGTGCTTCACAGCAGCAGAAGCAACATGGAAGGAAAAAATGAACATTTAACTTTTTAGTCACAAAAATGATTTTTAGCAACAATTTTTTAATTTTGCCAATGGTAAAAGGAGAAACTGAACCACGAAAGTTGTTGTCCAATTTGTCCTGAGTACGCTGATACCTCATATGTGGGGGTAAATCACTGTTTCGGTGCACGGCAGGGCTTGGAAGGGAAGGAGCGCCATTTGACTTTTTGAATGAAAAATTGGCTCCACTCTTTAGCAGACACCATGTCACGTTTGGAGAGCCCCCGTGTGCCTAAAAATTGGAGCTCCCCCACAAGTGACCCCATTTTGGAAACTAGACGCCCCAAGGAACATATCTAGATGCATAGTGAGCACTTTGAACCCCCAGGTGCTACACAAATTGATCTGTAAAAATGAAAAACTACTTTTTTTTCACAAAAAAATTTTTTTGCCTCAATTTTTTAATTTTCCCATGGGCAATAGGATAAAATGCATCCTAAAATTTGTTGGGCAATTTCTCCCGAGTACGCCGATACCTCATATGTGGGGGTAAACCACTGTTTGGGCACACGGCAGGGCTCGGAAGGGAAGGCGCGCCATTTGACTTTTTGAATGGAAAATTAGCTCCAATTGTTAGCGGACACCATGTCGCGTTTGGAGAGCCCCTGTGTGCCTAAACATTGGAGCTCCCCCACAAGTGACACAATTTTGGAAACTAGACCCCCCAAGAAACTTATCTAGATGCATATTAAGCACTTTAAACCCCCAGGTGCTTCACAGAAGTTTATAACGCAGAGCCATGAAAATAAAAAATAATTTTTCTTTCCTCAAAAATGATTTTTTAGCCTGGAATTTCCTATTTTGCCAAGGGTAATATGGACCGCAAATGTTGTTGTCCAGTTTGTCCTGAGTACGCTGATACACTGTATGTGGGGGTAAACCACTGTTTGGGCGCACGGCAGGGCTCGGAAGGGAAGGCAAGCCATTTGGCTTTTTAAATGGAAAATTAGCTCCAATCATTAGCGGACACCATGTCACGTTTGGAGAGCCCCTGTGTGCCTAAACATTGGAGATCCCCCACAAATGACCCCATTTTGGAAACTAGACCCCCAAAGGAACTAATCTAGATGTGTGGTGAGGACTTTGAACCCCCAAGTTCTTCACAGAAGTTTATAACGCAGAGCCATGAAAATAAAAAAAAAAAATTATTTTCTCAAAAATGATCTTTTCGCCTGCAATTTTTTATTTTCCCAAGGTAACAGGAGAAATTTGACCCCAAAAGTTGTTGTCCAGTTCCTCCTGAGTACGCTGATACCCCATATGTGGGGGTAAACCACTGTTTGGGCACATGTCGGGGCTCGGAAGTGAAGTAGTGACGTTTTGAAATGCAGACTTTGATGGAATGCTCTGCGGGCATCACGTTGCATTTGCAGAGACCCTGATGTGGCTAAACAGTAGAAACCCCCCATAAGTGACCCCATTTTGGAAACTAGACCCCGAAAGGAACTTATCTAGATATGTGGTGAGCACCCCAAAGTGCTTCACAGACGTTTACAACGCAGAGCCGTGAAAATAAAAAATCATTTTTCTTTCCTTAAAAATGATGTTTTAGCAAGCAATTTTTTATTTTCACAATGGTAACAGGAGAAATTGGACCCCAATAATTGTTGCGCAGTTTGTCCTGAGTATGCTGGTACCCCATATGTGGGGGTAAACCACTGTTTGGGCGCACGTCGGGGCTCGGAAGTGAGGGAGCACCATTTGACTTTTTGAATACAAGATTGGCTGGAATCAATGGTAGCGCCATGTTGCGTTTGGAGACCCCTGATGTGCCTAAACAGTGGAAACCCCTCAATTCTAACTCCAACACTAACCCCAACACACCCCTAACCCTAATCCCAACTGTAGCCATAACCCTAATCACAACCCTAACCCCAACACAACCCTAACCACAACCCTAATTCCAACCCTAACCCTAAGGCTATGTGCCCACGTTGCGGATTCGTGTGAGATTTTTCAGCATCATTTTTGAAAAATCTGCAGGTAAAAGGCACTGCGGATTTACCGCGGATTTCCAGCGTTTTTTGTGCGGATTTCACCTGCAGATTCCTATTGAGGAACAGGTGTAAAACGCTGCAGAATCCGCACAAAGAATTGACATGCTGCGGAAAATACAATGCAGCGTTTCCGCGCTGTATTTTCTGCACCATGGGCACAGCGGATTTGGTTTTCCATAGGTTTACATGGTATTGTAAACCTGATGGAACACTGCGGCCAATCCGCTGCAGATCCGCAGCCAAATCCGCACTGTGTGCACATAGCCTAATTCTACACGTATGTGCACACGCTGCAGAAAATGCTGTGGATCCGCAGCAGTTTCCCATGAGTTTACAGTTCAATGTAAACCTATGGGAAACAAAAATTGCTGTACACATGCTGCAGAAAAACTGCACGGAAACGCAGCGGTTTACTTTCCGCAGCATGTCACTTCTTTCTGCGGATTCCGCAGCGGTTTTACAACTGCTCCAATAGAAAATCGCAGTTGTAAAACTGCAGTGAAATGTGCAAAAGAACCTCGGTAAATCCGCCATAAATCCGCAGCGGTTTAGCACTGCGGATTTATGAAATCCGCAGCGGAAAAATCCGCAGAGGACCAGAATACGTGTGCACATATCGAAACCCTAACCCTAACCCTATTCTAACCTTAGTGGAAAAAAAAAAAAAAAATTCTTTATTTTTTTATTGTCTCTACCTATGGGGGTGACAAAGGGGGGGGGGGGGTCATTTGCTATATTTTTTTATTTTGATCACTGTGATAGATTATATCTGTGATCAAAATGCACTTTGGAACGAATCTGCCGGCCGGCAGATTCGGCGGGCGCACTGTGCATGCGCCCGCCATTTTGGAAGATGGCGGCGCCCAGGGAGAAGACGGATGGACCCCGGGAGGATCGGTAAGTATGATAGGGTGGGGGGGAGCACGGGGGGTGGGGGGGTGGATCTGAGCATGGGGGGGTGGATCAGAGCGCGGGGGGTGGATCGGAGCGCGGGGGGGTGGATCGCAGCACGGGGGGGTGGATCGGAGCAAAGGGGGGTGGATCGGAGCGTGGGGGGTTGGATCAGAGCACGGGGGGGTGATTGGAGCACAGGGGGAGCAGACAAGAGCACGGGGGGAGCGGAGCACATGACGGAGGGGAGCCGGAGCAGTGTACCGGACAGATCGGTGGCTTGGGGGGGGCGATCGGTGGGGTGGGGGGGGTTTACATTAGTGTTTCCAGCCATGGCCGATGATATTGCAGCATCGGCCATGGCTGGATTGTAATATTTCACCAGTTTTAATAGGTGAAATATTACAAATCGCTCTGATTGGCAGTTTCACTTTCAACAGCCAATCAGAGCGATCGTAGCCATGGGGGTGAAGCCCCCCGGGCTAAAATACCACTTCCCCTTGTCCCTGCAGATCGGGTGAAATGGGAGTTAACCCTTTCACCCGATCTGCAGGGACGCGATCTTTCCATGACGCCACATAGGCGTCACAGGTCGGATTGGCACCGACTTTCATGACGCCTACGTGGCGTCAAAGGTCGGGAAGGGGTTAAGTTATAAAGTGAATAATGCTTTAGTGTTCTATCTAAAGCATTGAACTAAAGAGAAAAAAAATAACATGAACATGAATTAGTGTCAAGAAATGTCTTTACCGTTTTGTTCATGCATCTTACTGTCAGCTCACAATAACAATTCTAATAATAGTGAAGGTTTAAACACAAACCCATTAATAAAGCCATACATTCACTATTGTCAGGTATATAACACTGCTAGTGAATAATAACAATACACAGGTTTTTATGAAAACTAGTAATGTGTGGGATAGAAGATTTTCCAATGTTGAAAAAAAACACCAAAATACCTGAAAAATATGCTCTGCTGTTAGATCATACTTATAGCAAGCAACCAAATAACCCTTGAAAGGATATAATCGCCAACGCTTCTTCGGTACGCGAGCTTCAGGCGGCTCACTGTACTTTATTACCACACCTCGGAAGGTATTCGTGTCTTCAAGTAACGCCCCAGAAAGTTCAAAGTTTGGTGATTCTTTCTTAGTAGTAGTAGTAGTACTGTCAGACTCCATCCCTTGCTCTCCTCCTTCTTGCTCTTCTCTTTGTCTTCTTTCTCTCCTCCTGTCATTATGGAATTCTCTTTCTGCTCTTTGCTCCCGGAAATGGTTTTCCTCCCGCTCCCTTTCTCGGTGTCTGGACATGTTGTTCCGGCTTCTATCAGTTTGGTCTCTGTGTCGGTTCCTGTGTGTGGGCTGCCGGTCAGCATGAATTCTGTGCGGGTTCTCGTCTCTTTCCTGTTTTATTTTCACAGGAAAATGAGGAGGACTTTCACTTCTTTGCCTCCTACTCCTTGGAGATCTGCTTCGTTTTATATGTGACCTTTTCCGTTTTCCAGGAGACCTGCTCCTTCTCCCGGCCGCCGGGGAGTCCCCAACGCTGCCGTCGGAGCTCGGACTTCGCCGTTTGCGGTGCCGCCTGTTCGGACTCCTTCTCTCCTCCTTTACGGGAACGGCGTCCGGCCTCCTCTTCTTATGCCTCCCCGCTTCCTTCATCGTCCTGGTATCCACTGAGCTTCCCCTAATAACCCTTGAGTGGATAAATTGACAGTAATTGGGTACACTGTCGAAGAAGAATAGAACTGGATGCCTACTGACACCAAAATGGGCCAAAATAGAGGATGAGAAAAAAAGAGAGAGTAATTAGCAGATGATAAACTGACCAAGTGAGTCAGAATAATATTTGTTCACAGGTTTTTTCTTACAAGAAAAAATATTGTTTCACCATGTTTGCCAGCAGATATAAAATATAAAAATTAGGATGTTCTCTAATGCTAATTTTATGTGTTATGTTTTATGTGTTAAGTGAATTTCTAAGAAAAACCTAAAAATAAAATGAGAATCCTCAGTAGTTGATATATTTTAATGGATAACTGAAAAGGTAATGACAACTTGCTATTGATCATCACTTTTTTGGTTAGCCAATAAAAGATATCAACCACTGAGTACTTCCCCAGTGGGTGAGGGGCCCACCAATGCCAGCAAATGCTACAGCTGGATATGCTTCCATGACGCAGGTCCAGTCATAATGCATCACGGCACACAGACCCGTCGGTTCGTGAGTGGCAATACATGCTACTGGCCAATCAGAGGCCAGCAGCTGATGTCGGCATGCACATTACTGGAGGCATGTGGAAATGATGTCATGCTCTCCCATCACTTGCACGCTGAAGTCAGCTGTCAGCTTCAGAAGAGAATGCCACATGTCTGGGGTGCGGAGGGAAGGTGAGTATAATGTTTTATTTTTTTAAATCAGTGAGCACATGGTGGCAGAGGCCATACTACTATATGGATGACTATGGGCTGTGCATTATACTATATGGAGGGGTATGGGCTGTGCATTGTACTATATGGAGGACTATGGGGCGTGACTTATACTATATTGGGGACTACGGGGTGGATTATGCTATATAGAGGACTATGGGGTGCATTATACTACACTGATGAGCAAAATGGTAACAATGTTTTGAACTTTTGACTTTCAGACTCCATATCTCACTATCCACTACTGCTTCAAACATGAGACTATCATCATTTTATAGATAATCATCTTGGCTATCTAATAGATAAATTTGATTTGCAACTATTTTGCATATAATTAGTAATGCAGATTCTTAGATAGGGGAAATGGTGTGCACTCAGGTCAGGGACAAGGAGGTGCTGGTAAACTGACCGTGTGGTCAAGTCAATCTTGGATATAATTCCCCTACTACTATAACCCACCACTACCAGCATTACTATACAATATGCTTCATGAGGGATACACGTGTCTGGATCTCACCCTACACCATTAGGGCTTATCTGCATACTCTGTTTTTGATTCATATTTAGTAACTGTGTGATCTTGCCACTACGACAGGTTATGCCTTAACAAGGGACCGTTCGTTCATCCCTACCACTGCCACCTTTTATGCATTTATATCAAAGGACTAGAGGTAAAACCTTGTACAGTTCGTTATCATGCTCCTCTATTTTTACACCTTATCACTATAGCTTTTTGCTGTTCCTGATTATAGTACCCTCGCCTTGTAGGTTGCTTTGTACATTATGTCTCTTTTCTTTTTCTTGTTGGTGATTTATTATTGGATGTACTGTTTTGTTTGTTTTTTTTTTGTTCCCATTTTCTCTTTATGTTCTTTTGAAGTGTTGTCTTATGTAAAACAGTGTTTCATACAGTTTCTTTGCTTTTTTTAGTAACCCCATGAATAAGACCCGGGAGGGTCGAAACGTCGGGTTTCAGTCTACTCAAATGAATGTGAAATGTGGCAACCACTTTTTTTGTCTTCTTGAATAAAATTGGCATACACCTTTTGCATCATACCAGTCTTGAATGTGCGGTAATTTTTTTCTATAATGCAGATTCTTGTCATGTCAACTGCATTGTTACTGATTTGCTCCTGGTGGTGGAAAAATTATTTTCTTCCTGTAGACTAGAAATTACAACCTGTTCTCACATTCCATAATAGCTCAGTGTGTTATTAGGTTGATTCTCAAGCGAAATCTCACTGGTTCGAATCAAGGAGCAGCCATAAAGAAGATTTCCCAAGAAAAGAGACATAGCATCATCCAGCTCATCAACTGTGGTCTCTTAGCTAAGAAAATTGCCAAACTGCATCACGTGAGTGCCATAACAGTTGGAAGAATGTGAACTGAAGTCCATCCATCCATTCAAAAGCCAAGAGGTGGAAATCCAGATAAAATATCAGAGTCAACAAGTCGGCTCGTCACAAGTTCTGGCACAACTAACGTGGCAGTGGAGGAGGCTCATATGCTTCATAATGGTGAGATCACAGAAGTCCATACAAGCACCGTATGACACAAGTCACACAAGTCTGGAATGGTGGCCCAAAAAAAGGTAAAGAATTCTCAACTTCGATATCATCATAAGAAGCGTTGGCTGAAGTTTTCAGAAAAGCATCAAAAGTAGACAGTAGAAGAATGGAAATGGGTGATTTGGAGTGATGAGATGAAATTCAATAGACTAGGCTCTGATGGGTGCAAAATGAGTCTGGAAGAAACAATGAATAAAAGGTGGTAACGGATCGAGAAATTGAAGGAACTGTCAAGTTTGGTGGAGGAAGCCTGATGGTATGGGATTGTTTCATAGTGAAAACCGTTGTATACCTGGCTGATTAAATTTTGGTCTCACTGCTGAGCTATATGCGAGTTTCCTACAAGATGAGTTACTTTGTACACTCAAGTTCTATGGGCATGAAAAGGATGAAATAATATTCCAGCAGATAACAGACAACAGCCTGAAGCATACGTTGAGATTCGTAAAGAAATGGTTCAATGACAATGATGTAGAAAAGCTGGATTGACCTCCACAGTCCCCAAACTTCAACCCAATTGAACACTTGTGGGTAGAGTTGAAGAAAAAGCTGTATGCATACCCAAGTGAGTCGACCGGTATGCACGTGCAGAAGAGACCTGGGATCAGATTTTGGTCAAGACATGCTTGAATCTGATCAAGAGCTTGCCCAAAAGGATTCAGGCAGTGTTGAAAGACAAAGGCGTAGTTACAAAATACTAACAAAATAATAAAAATTTCAATTTTTAGGACAAAACAGTAACAATGCAGTGACATGACAAGAATTTGCTTATCTAATCATATTTCAAATAGTTGCAAGTCAAATTTATGTATGAGATAGCCAAGATGATTGTCTATAAAATGATGATAGTCTCATGTTCGAAGCATTAGTGGATGGTTAGCTATGAAGCCTTAAAGTTAAAAGTTTAATACACTGTTACTCCTTTGGTCCGTCAGTGTATATGGAAGACTATCGGTTGTGTATTATACTGTATGAAGGACTATGGGCTGTGCATTATACTATATGGCCGGGGTCACACTTGCGAGTTCAATGCAAGAAACTCACGCGAGTCTCTTGCATCAAGTCCCCCCGGCACTCGAGACTGGAGCGTTTAGCTTCATAGAAATACATGCAGCCGCACGCTCCTGAGTGCTGGCGGCAGTGCCGGGACTTGATGCGAGAGACTCTTGTGAGTTTCTCGCATTGAACTCGCAAGTGTGACCTCGGCCTATGGAGGACTAAGGGGCATGCACTATACTACATGGAGGACTATGGACTGTGCTTTATACTATATGGAGGACTATATGGGTTGTGCATTATACTATACTAGATTGTGGCCCGATTCTAACGCATCGGGTATTCTAGAATATGCATGTCCCCGTAGTATATGGACAATGATGATTCCAGAATTCGCGGCAGACTGTGCCCGTCGCTGATTGGTCGAGGCAACCTTAATGACATCATCGTCGCCATGGCAACCATTATGACATCATCGTCGCTGTGCCCGTCGCTGATTGGTCGAGGCCTCGACCAATCAGAGACTCGGGATGTCTACGTCCTTTATGACATCATCGTCGCTGTGCCGGTCGCTGATTGGTCGAGGCCTGGCGGCCTGGACCAATCAGAGACGCGGGATTTCTACGTCGATGCTGTGCCCGTCGCTGATTGGTCGAGGCCTGGCGGCCTCGACCAATCAGAGGCGCGGGATTTCCTGGACAGACAGACAGACAGACAGAAAGACAGACAGACGGAAAAACCCTTAGACAATTATATATATAGATGGAGGAGTATGGGCTGTGTATTATATATGGAGGACTATGGAGGGTGCATTATATTATATAGAGGACTATAGAGAGTGTATTACATTATATGGAGGACTGTGGGGGTGCACTACACTATATGGAGGACAATGAGGAGTGCATTACACCAAAGAGAGGACTATGGGAAGTGGATTATACTTCTGCTCAAGGGCCCCATTGCTTCTGTGTATGGCACTGGTAAGTATAAAAGCTTTTTTTAAATCAATTGCAGCATTTGGAAGGCAGGGAGAGGGAGGAAGCTCCCTCTCTGATCGGCACTGCGGCTCGATAATTTTCATGGTGACCCGAGATTGTCATGATGACATCTTGGTCACCAAGCTACGGCAAGCCCCTTAGACCATGCACAGAGCATGATCTAAGAGGCTTGTGTCAGTGCAGCACTGACAGTTATAAATCATTGCAATTCTAGTGCATTGCAATGGTTTGGAACAGTGATCAGGAACATGAAAGTGAAAGTTCCATAGAGGGACTAAGTAAAAAAAGTATATATTTATATTTTTTTAAATCACAAAATATTAAAAAAATAAAAATGTATTATACCCATAAATTTGAATTTTTATGTAGAAAAAATAAACAAAAAAGTACCCGTTTTGTATCGCCACATCTAGAATGACCCACCCTATAAAACTAGCACACTAGTTAAACCCTTAAGTAAACACAGTAAAAAATATAAACGGGGCAAAAAACTATGCTTTTTTTCGCATACCACCTAACAAAGAGTGGAATAAAACGCAATTACAATGACAACTCTAAACAAAAAGAGCATAGCTGAAAACATCATCCTCTCTGGCAAAAACAAGCTGCCATACAGCTCTCAGAATACAGCTATGCAAAAATAATTATTTTTTCTATAAAATAGTTTCTGTGTAAAAACGCCAAAACATAAAAATATTAGAAAAATGTGGTATCGCTCTAATTGTATTAACCCGAAAAATAATGCTGCCTTATCAATTTTACCACCCTTTCTCCCAAAAAATCCTGAAGCTCTTATTATCAGCAGGGTCCTCTTCTCTTTCGTCTGTTAAAGTAAAGTGAAAGCTCCAATGGTCAGTAGAGTTCTCTTTCTCTCCTATAGACTGTTAGCTCTAATAGTCAGCAAGATTCTCCATCTTTTTTTCTCCTTTTCCCATATTCATTTTCTGAGCAATTACAAGCTTTCCAGTATTGAAATTTGAGCAAATTTATTCGCCATTAATTAAATTTTGGGGGAAAATTTTAGCTAACATGCTTTTGCTGAAGATTTTGAGTCAGCTTACCGTATTTAGTTAGAAGTGTATATTTAATAAGCATATCATAATTAAACGTTCTGCTCTCTTCAATATACCTCTGTTAAAAATTTGCAAGTTTCTCTTTGCAGCAGCATCATTTATATTGTCAATATAAGTGACCCCATTTTGGAAACTAGACCCCGAAAGGAACTTATCTAGATGTGTGGTGAGCACTTTGAACCCCAAAGTGCTTCACAGAAGTTTATAACGCAGAGCCGTGAAAATAATAAATACGTTTTCTTTCCTCAAAAATAATTATTTAGCCCAGAATTTTTTAATTTTCCCAAGGGTAACAGGAGAAATTTGACCCCAATATTTGTTGTCCAGTTTCTCCTGAGTACGGTGATACCCCATATGTGGGGGTAAACTACTGTTTGGGCACATGCCGGGGCTCGGAAGTGAAGTAGTGACGTTTTGAAATGCAGACTTTGATGGAATGGTCTGCGGGCGTCACGTTGCGTTTGCAGAGCCCCTGGTGTGCCTAAACAGTAGAAACCCCCCACAAGTGACCCCATTTTAGAAACTAGACCCCCCAAGGAACTTATCTAGATATGTGGTGAGCACTTTGATCCCCTAAAGTGCTTCACAGACGTTTACAACACAGAGCCGTGAAAATAAAAAATCATTTTTCTTTCCTCAAAAATGATGTTTTAGCAAGCAATTTTTTATTTTCACAATGGTAACAGGAGAAATTGGACCCCAATAATTGTTGCGCAGTTTGTCCTGAGTATGCTGGTACCGCATATGTGGGGGTAAACCACTGTTTGGGCGCACGTCGGGGCTCGGAAGTGAGAGAGCACCATTTGACTTTTTGAATACAAGATTGGCTGGAATCAATGGTAGCGCCATGTTGCGTTTGGAGACCCCTGATGTGCCTAAACAGTGGAAACCCCTCAATTCTAACTCCAACACTAACCCCAACACACCCTTAACCCTAATCCCAACTGTAGCCATAACCCTAATCACAACCCTAACCCCAACACAACCCTAACCACAACCCTAATTCCAACCCTAACCCTAAGGCTATGTGCCCACGTTGCGGATTCGTGTGAGATTTTTCAGCATCATTTTTGAAAAATCCGCGGGTAAAAGGTACTGCGTTTTACCTGCGGATTTACCGCGGATTTCCAGCGTTTTTTGTGCGGATTTCACCTGCAGATTCCTATTGAGGAACAGGTGTAAAACGCTGCAGAATCCGCACAAAGAATTGACATGCTGCGGAAAATACAACGCAGCGTTTCCGCGCTGTATTTTCCGCACCATGGGCACAGCGGATTTGGTTTTCCATAGGTTTACATGGTACTGTAAACCTGATGGAACACTGCTGCGAATCCGCAGCGGCCAATCCGCTGCAGATCCGCAGCCAAATCCGCACTGTGTGCACATAGACTAATTCTAAACGTATGTGCACACGCTGCAGAAAATGCTGCGGATCCGCAGCAGTTTCCCATGAGTTTACAGTTCAATGTAAACCTATGGGAAACAAAAATTGCTGTACACATGCTGCAGAAAAACTGCACGGAAACGCAGCGGTTTACTTTCCGCAGCATGTCACTTCTTTCTGCGGATTCTGCAGCGGTTTTACAACTGCTCCAATAGAAAATCGCAGTTGTAAAACTGCAGTGAAATGTGCAGAAGAACCTCGGTAAATCCGCCATAAATCCGCAGCGGTTTAGCACTGCGGATTTATGAAATCCGCAGCGGAAAAATCCGCAGAGGACCAGAATACGTGTGCACATATCGAAACCCTAACCCTAACCCTATTCTAACCTTAGTGGAAAAAAAAAAAAAAAAATTCTTTATTTTTTTATTGTCTCTACCTATGGGGGTGACAAAGGGGGGGGGGTCATTTGCTATTTTTTTTATTTTAATCACTGTGATAGATTATATCTGTGATCAAAATGCACTTTGGAACGAATCTGCCGGCCAGCATATTCGGCGGGCGCACTGCGCATGCGCCCGCCATTTTGGAAGATGGCGGCACCCAGGGAGAAGACGGATGGACCCCGGGAGGATCGGTAAGTATGATAGGGTGGGGGGGAGCACGGGGGGGTGGATCGGAGCTTGGGGGGTGGATCAGAGCGCGGGGGGTGGATCGGAGCGCGGGGGGGTGGATCGCAGCACGGGGGGGTGGATCGGAGCAAGGGGGGGTGATTGGAGCACGGGGGGAGCGGACAAGAGCACGGGGGGAGCGGAGCACATGACGGAGGGGAGCCGGAGCAGTGTACCGGACAGATCGGTGGCTAGGGGGGGTCGATCGGTGGGGTGGGGGGGGTTTACATTAGTGTTTCCAGCCATGGCCGTTGATATTGCAGCATCGGCCATGGCTGGATTGTAATATTTCACCAGTTTTAATAGGTGAAATATTACAAATCGCTCTGATTGGCAGTTTCACTTTCAACAGCCAATCAGAGCGATCGTAGCCATGGGGGGGGGGTGAAGCCACCCCCCCTGGGCTAAAATACCACTCCCCCCTGTCCCTGCAGATCGGGTGAAATGGGAGTTAACCCTTTCACCCGATCTGCAGGGACGCGATCTTTCCATGACGCCACATAGGCATCACAGGTCGGATTGGCACCGACTTTCATGACGCCTACGTGGCGTCAAAGGTCGGGAAGGGGTTAAGTTATAAAGTGAATAATGATTTAGTGTTCTATCTAAAGCATTGAACTAAAGAGAAAAAAAATAACATGAACATGAATTAGTGTCAAGAAATGTCTTTACCGTTTTGTTCATGCATCTTACTGTCAGCTCACAATGACAATTCTAATAATAGTGAAGGTTTAAACACAAACCCATTAATAAAGCCATACATTCACTATTGTCAGGTATATAACACTGCTAGTGAATAATAACAATACACAGGTTTTTATGAAAACTAGTAATGTGTGGGATAGAAGATTTTCCAATGTTGAAAAAAAACACCAAAATAACTGAAAAATATGCTCTGCTGTTAGATCATACTTATAGTAAGCAACCAAATAACCCTTGAGTTGATAAATTGACAGTAATTGGGTACACTGTCGAAGAAGAATAGAACTGGATGCCTACTGACACCAAAATGGGGGCAAAATAGAGGATGAGAAAAAAAGAGAGAGTAATTAGCAGATGATAAACTGACCAAGTGAGTCAGAATAATATTTGTTCACAGGTTTTTTCTTACAAGAAAAAATATTGTTTCACCATGTTTGCCAGCAGATATAAAATATAAAAATTAGGATGTTCTCCAATGCTAATTTTATGTGTTATGTTTTATGTGTTAAGTGAATTTCTAAGAAAAACCTAAAAATAAAATGAGAATCCTTAGTAGTTGATATATTTTAATGGATAACTGAAAAGGTAATGACAACTTGCTATTGATCATCACTTTTTTGGTTAGCCAATAAAAGATATCAACCACTGAGTACTTCCCCAGTGGGTGAGGGGCCCACCAATGCCAGCAAATGCTACAGCTGGATATGCTTCCATGACGCAGGTCCAGTCATAATGCATCACGGCACACAGACCCGTCGGTTCGTGAGTGGCAATACATGCTACTGGCCAATCAGAGGTCAGCAGCTGATGTCGGCATGCACATTACTGGAGGCATGTGGAAATGATGTCATGCTCTCCCATCACTTGCACGCTGAAGTCAGCTGTCAGCTTCAGAAGAGAATGCCACATGTCTGGGGTGCGGAGGGAAGGTGAGTATAATGTTTTATTTTTTTAAATCAGTGAGCACATGGTGGCAGAGGCCATACTACTATATGGATGACTATGGGCTGTGCATTATACTATATGGAGGGGTATGGGCTGTGCATTGTAATATATGGAGGACTATGGGGCGTGACTTATACTATATTGGGGACTACGGGGTGGATTATGCTATATAGAGGACTATGGGGTGCATTATACTACACTGATGAGCAAAATGGTAACAATGTTTTGAACTTTTGACTTTCAGACCTCATATCTCACTATCCACTACTGCTTCAAACATGAGACTATCATCATTTTATAGATAATCATCTTGGCTATCTAATAGATAAATTTGATTTGCAACTATTTTGCATATAATTAGTAATGCAGATTCTTAGATAGGGGAAATGGTGTGCACTCAGGTCAGGGACAAGGAGGTGCTGGTAAACTGACCGTGTGGTCAAGTCAATCTTGGATATAATTCCCCTACTACTATAACCCACCACTACCAGCATTACTATACAATATGCTTCATGAGGGATACACGTGTCTGGATCTCACCCTACACCATTAGGGCTTATCTGCATACTCTGTTTTTGATTCATATTTAGTAACTGTGTGATCTTGCCACTACGACAGGTTATGCCTTAACAAGGGACCGTTCGTTCATCCCTACCACTGCCACCTTTTATGCATTTATATCAAAGGACTAGAGGTAAAACCTTGTACAGTTCGTTATCATGCTCCTCTATTTTTACACCTTATCACTATAGCTTTTCGCTGTTCCTGATTATAGTGCCCTCGCCTTGTAGGTTGCTTTGTGCATTATGTCTCTTTACTTTTTCTTGTTGGTGATTTATTATTGGATGTACTGTTTTGTTTGTTTTTTTTTGTTCCCATTTTCTCTTTATGCTCTTTTGAAGTGTTGTCTTATGTAAAACAGTGTTTTATACAGTTTCTTTGCTTTTTTAGTAACCCCATGAATAAGACCCGGGAGGGTCGAAACGTCGGGTTTCAGTCTACTCAAATGAATGTGAAATGTGGCAACCACTTTTTTTGTCTTCTTGAATAAAATTGGCATACACCTTTTGCATCATACCAGTCTTGAATGTGCGGTAATTTTTTTCTATAATGCAGATTCTTGTCATGTCAACTGCATTGTTACTGATTTGCTCCTGGTGGTGGAAAAATTATTTTCTTCCTGTAGACTAGAAATTACAACCTGTTCTCACATTCCATAATAGCTCAGTGTGTTATTAGGTTGATTCTCAAGCGAAATCTCACTGGTTCGAATCAAGGAGCAGCCATAAAGAAGATTTCCCAAGAAAAGAGACATAGCATCATCCAGCTCATCAACTGTGGTCTCTTAGCTAAGAAAATTGCCAAACTGCATCACGTGAGTGCCATAACAGTTGGAAGAATGTGAACTGAAGTCCATCCATCCATTCAAAAGCCAAGAGGTGGAAATCCAGATAAAATATCAGAGTCAACAAGTCGGCTCGTCACAAGTTCTGGCACAACTAACGTGGCAGTGGAGGAGGCTCATATGCTTCATAATGGTGAGATCACAGAAGTCCATACAAGCACCGTATGACACAAGTCACACAAGTCTGGAATGGTGGCCCAAAAAAAGGTAAAGAATTCTCAACTTCGATATCATCATAAGAAGCGTTGGCTGAAGTTTTCAGAAAAGCATCAAAAGTAGACAGTAGAAGAATGGAAATGGGTGATTTGGAGTGATGAGATGAAATTCAATAGACTAGGCTCTGATGGGTGCAAAATGAGTCTGGAAGAAACAATGAATAAAAGGTGGTAACGGATCGAGAAATTGAAGGAACTGTCAAGTTTGGTGGAGGAAGCCTGATGGTATGGGATTGTTTCATAGTGAAAAGCGTTGGATACCTGGCTGGTTAAATTTTGGTCTCACTGCTGAGCTATATGCGAGTTTCCTACAAGATGAGTTACTTTGTACACTCAAGTTCTATGGGCATGAAAAGGATGAAATAATATTCCAGCAGATAACAGACAACAGCCTGAAGCATACGTTGAGATTCGTAAAGAAATGGTTCAATGACAATGATGTAGAAAAGCTGGATTGACCTCCACAGTCCCCAAACTTCAACCCAATTGAACACTTGTGGGTAGAGTTGAAGAAAAAGCTGTATGCATACCCAAGTGAGTCGACCGGTATGCACGTGCAGAAGAGACCTGGGATCAGATTTTGGTCAAGACATGCTTGAATCTGATCAAGAGCTTGCCCAAAAGGATTCAGGCAGTGTTGAAAGACAAAGGCGTAGTTACAAAATACTAACAAAATAATAAACATTTCAATTTTTAGGACAAAACAGTAACAATGCAGTGACATGACAAGAATTTGCTTATCTAATCATATTTCAAATAGTTGCAAGTCAAATTTATGTATGAGATAGCCAAGATGATTGTCTATAAAATGATGATCTGGATAAGTTGGAAACTTGGGCTGAAAGGTGGCAGATGAGGTTTAACAATGATAAATGTAAGGTTATACACATGGGAAGAGGGAATCAATATCACCATTACACACTGAACGGGAAACCACTGGGTAAATCTGACAGGGAGAAGGACTTGGGGATCCTAGTTAATGATAAACTTACCTGGAGCAGCCAGTGCCAGGCAGCAGCTGCCAAGGCAAACAGGATCATGGGGTGCATTAAAAGAGGTCTGGATACACATGATGAGAGCATTATACTGCCTCTGTACAAATCCCTAGTTAGACCGCACATGGAGTACTGTGTCCAGTTTTGGGCACCGGTGCTCAGGAAGGATATAATGGAACTAGAGAGAGTACAAAGGAGGGCAACAAAATTAATAAAGGGGATGGGAGAACTACAATACCCAGATAGATTAGCGAAATTAGGATTATTTAGTCTAGAAAAAAGACGACTGAGGGGCGATCTAATAACCATGTATAAGTATATAAGGGGACAATACAAATATCTCGCTGAGGATCTGTTTATACCAAGGAAGGTGACGGGCACAAGGGGGCATTCTTTGCGTCTGGAGGAGAGAAGGTTTTTCCACCAACATAGAAGAGGATTCTTTACTGTTAGGGCAGTGAGAATCTGGAATTGCTTGCCTGAGGAGGTGGTGATGGCGAACTCAGTCGAGGGGTTCAAGAGAGGCCTGGATGTCTTCCTGGAGCAGAACAATATTGTATCATACAATTATTAGGTTCTGTAGAAGGACGTAGATCTGGGTATTTATTATGATGGAATATAGGCTGAACTGGATGGACAAATGTCTTTTTTCGGCCTTACTAACTATGTTACTATGTTACTATGTTACTATGATAGTCTCATGTTCGAAGCATTAGTGGATGGTTAGCTATGAAGCCTTAAAGTTAAAAGTTTAATACACTGTTACTCCTTTGGTCCGTCAGTGTATATGGAAGACTATCGGTTGTGTATTATACTGTATGAAGGACTATGGGCTGTGCATTATACTATATGGCCGGGGTCACACTTGCGAGTTCAATGCAAGAAACTCACGCGAGTCTCTTGCATCAAGTCCCCCCGGCACTCGAGACTGGAGCGTTTAGCTTCATAGAAATACATGCAGCCGCACGCTCCTGAGTGCTGGCGGCAGTGCCGGGACTTGATGCGAGAGACTCTTGTGAGTTTCTCGCATTGAACTCGCAAGTGTGACCTCGGCCTATGGAGGACTAAGGGGCATGCAATATACTACATGGAGGACTATGGACTGTGCTTTATACTATATGGAGGACTATATGGGTTGTGCATTATACTATACTAGATTGTGGCCCGATTCTAACGCATCGGGTATTCTAGAATATGCATGTCCCCGTAGTATATGGACAATGATGATTCCAGAATTCGCGGCAGACTGTGCCCGTCGCTGATTGGACGAGGCAACCTTAATGACATCATCGTCGCCATGGCAACCATTATGACATCATCGTTGCTGTGCCTGTCGCTGATTGGTCGAGGCCTCGACCAATCAGAGACTCGGGATGTCTACGTCCTTTATGACATCATCGTCGCTGTGCCGGTCGCTGATTGGTCGAGGCCTGGCGGCCTCGACCAATCAGAGACGCGGGATTTCTACATCGATGCTGTGCCCGTCGCTGATTGGTCGAGGCCTGGCGGCCTCGACCAATCAGAGGCGCGGTATTTCCTGGACAGACAGACAGACAGACAGAAAGACAGACAGACGGAAAAACCCTTAGACAATTATATATATAGATGGAGGAGTATGGGCTGTGTATTATATATGGAGGACTATGGAGGATTATATATAGAGGACTATAGAGAGTGTATTACATTATATGGAGGACTGTGGGGGTGAACTACACTATATGGAGGACAATGAGGAGTGCATTACACCAAAGAGAGGACTATGGGAAGTGGATTATACTTCTGCTCAAGGGCCCCATTGCTTCTGTGTATGGCACTGGTAAGTATAAAAGCTTTTTTTAAATCAATTGCAGCATTTGGAAGGCAGGGAGAGGGAGGAAGCTCCCTCTCTGATCGGCACTGCGGCTCGATAATTTTCATGGTGACCCGAGATTGTCATGATGACATCTTGGTCACCAAGCTACGGCAAACCCCTTAGACCATGCACAGAGCATGATCTAAGAGGCTTGTGTCAGTGCAGCACTGACAGTTATAAATCATTGCAATTCTAGTGCATTGCAATGGTTTGGAACAGTGATCAGGAACATGAAAGTGAAAGTTCCATAGAGGGACTAAGTAAAAAAAGTATATATTTATATTTTTTTAAATCACAAAATATTAAAAAAAATAAAAATGTATTATACCCATAAATTTGAATTTTTATGTAGAAAAAATAAACAAAAAAGTACCCGTTTTGTATCGCCACGTCTAGAATGACCCACCCTATAAAACTAGCACACTAGTTAAACCCTTAAGTAAACACAGTAAAAAAATATAAACGGGGCAAAAAACTCTGCTTTTTTCGCATACCACCTAACAAAGAGTGGAATAAAACGCAATTACAATGACAACTCTAAACAAAAAGAGCATAGCTGAAAACATCATCCTCTCTGGCAAAAACAAGCTGCCATACAGCTCTCAGAATACAGCTATGCAAAAATAATTATTTTTTCTATAAAATAGTTTCTGTGTAAAAACGCCAAAACATAAAAATATTAGAAAAATGTGGTATCGCTCTAATTGTATTAACCCGAAAAATAATGCTGCCTTATCAATTTTACCACCCTTTCCCCCAAAAAATCCTGAAGCTCTTATTATCAGCAGGGTCCTCTTCTCTTTCGTCTGTTAAAGTAAAGTGAAAGCTCCAATGGTCAGTAGAGTTCTCTTTCTCTCCTATAGACTGTTAGCTCTTATAGTCAGCAAGATTCTCCATCTTTTTTTCTCCATTTCCCATATTCATTTTCTGAGCAATTACAAGCTTTCCAGTATTGAAATTTTAGCAAATTTATTCGCCATTAATTAAATTTTGGGGGAAAATTTTAGCTAACATGCTTTTGCTGAAGATTTTGAGTCAGCTTACCGTATTTAGTTAGAAGTGTATATTTAATAAGCATATCATAATTAAACGTTCTGCTCTCTTCAATATACCTCTGTTAAAAATTTGCAAGTTTCTCTTTGCAGCAGCATCATTTATATTGTCAATGTACTATTCTATGGGATTTACTGTTGAGCGAATTTTACTGGATAGTGTTACTTTGAGCTAACATCATGACTTAATAATAATGGATGGATTTTACACTGAAGGCTTTTGCTAGTGTCTACAAGAATCATTGTTCATTTGTAAAGCAATTATTAAAAAGCAAATATCAATTTGAGAGAACACATAGATCAATATTTGGTGTATTGTTATTGTCTGCTAACCCTCTTGAAATCGAAAATTTGGCAAGCAAGCAGTCAATTAGACATAAAGTATAAAAATATGGTGGTAAATTATGTCTAATTCTCTCTGTCAAGTGGAAAAAGTTTCTAGTCTATGAGTCAGGAGAGTGGAGGATGCGGCTATTTTAGACCTTGTAGACACAGCATCTTTTTGCATTTTGTTTTTACATAACTGTATTACGAGCCATAACATTTTTCAATTGATTTGCCGATATAAGAACCTGTTTTGTCTGAGAGAAATTGTGTATTTTAATGGCACCAACTTGGGTAAAAGTAATAAGTGGAAAACATCTATTATTATTTTTTTTATGTGAATATTTTTCTGCCCAATGATGACAGAAGTATTCTAGGAGTGATACCTTTATTGGCTAACCAGAAAATAATATGTTTGCAAGCTTTCAGAGCACAGGGGCTCCTTCTTCAGGCAAGATTACAAATAGATTTATAAGAAACAAGCACATTTAAAGAATAGTACAGGAGGACATTTGTTAGGGGGTGGGAAGTGTGATGAGTCCACAGATAAGCCAAGGTAATCAAATTAGGCATTTTCTTACAAATGGAGAGGCAGTTGGAATAATGTTCTTAGTTATCTGGAGTCAGTCTGGTGGAGGTGTCAATTGTATCCATGTAGTGACTTTGCATAGTTTCTACAAACTAGGATCAATCTACACAGACACACAATCAGGAAAGAAGTGGACACACCTGTGGGAAAACATTTCTCTGGACCTGGACACAGTATGACAGACTTAAAAGTCTTAATATTAAAGGTAATTTTAAGGGCAGCACGGTGGCGCAGTGGTTAGCACAGCAGCCTTGCAGCGCTGGGGTCCTGGGTTCTAATCCCACCCAGGACAACATCTGCAAAGAGTTTGTATGTTCTCTCCGTGTTTGCGTGGGTTTCCTCTGGGCACTCCGGTTTCCTCCCACATTCCAAAGACATACTGATAGGAATTCTAGATTGTGAGCCCAATCGGGGACAGTGATGATAATGTGTGCAAACTGTAAAGCGCTGCGGAATATGTTAGCGCTATATAAAAATAAAGATTATTATTATAAAGGACCACAGGGAAAGAAAAATTTGGGAATACAAACTAATGAAGATGTTTAATTCGTTGACACTAGGACTCAATTTAACACCTGGATTTATGAGTCACTACATGGATACAATTGACACCTCCACCAGACTGACTCCAGATAACTAAAGGTACCTTCACACTAAGCGACGCTGCAGCGATACCGACAACGATGTCGATCGCTGCAGCGTCGCTGTTTGGTAGCTGGAGAGCTGTCACACAGACAGCTCTCCAGCGACCAACGATGCTGGTAACCAGGGTAAACATCGGGATACTAAGCGCAGGGCCGCGCTTAGTAACCCGATGTTTACCATGGTTACCATCGTAAAAGTAAAAAAAAACAAACACTACATACTTACCTTCAGCTGTCTGTCCCCGGCGCTCTGCTTTCCTGCACTGACTGTGAGCACAGCGGCCAGAAAGCAGAGCGGTGACGTCACCGCTGTGCTTTCCGGCTGGCCGACGCTGACACAGGATGCAGGAGGAGTGCAGAGAAGCAGAGCGCCGGGGACAGACAGCAGAAGGTAAGTATGTAGTGTTTGTTTTTTTTACTTTCACGATGGTAGCCAGGGTAAACATCGGGTTACTAAGCGCGGCCCTGCGCTTAGTAACCCGATGTTTACCCTGGTTACCAGTGAAGACATCGCTGAATCTGCGTCACACACGCCGATTCAGCGATGTCTGCAGGGAGTCCAGCGACGAAATAAAGTTCTGGACTTTCTGCAGCGACCAACGACATCACAGCAGGATCCTGATCGCTGCTGCGTGATAAACACAACGATATCGCTAGCCAGGACGCTGCAACGTCACGGATCGCTAGCGATATCGTTGTGAAGTTGTTTAGTGTGAAGATACCTTAAGAACATTATTCCCACTGCCTCTCCATTTGTAAGAAAATGCCTAATTTGATTACCTTGGCTTATCTGTGGACTCATCACACTTCCCACCCCCTAACAAATGTCCTCCGGTACTATTCTTTAAATGTGCGTGATTCTTATTAATCTATTTGTAATCTTGCCTGAAGAAGGAGCCCCTGTGCTCTGAAAGCTTGCAAACATATTATTTTCTGGTTAGCCAATAAAGGTATCACTCCTAGAATACTTCTGTCATCATTGGGCAGAAAAATATTCACATCAATTTTTCTGGCTAACACGGTACCACAATACAATTTGTTATTGTACATCATTATTTTTTTGGAAATAGAAAAACAATTGATAATGGAAAGTAGGGCTGAGGGCAGGAACAGGTGACTTTAAAAGATTTAGCACTGTGCAAGTCTAGAGCCCCAGCAGGATGTTACAAATATATGATGGAAAAGTGTTGCAGTCTTATGTAGAAAACTTGATGGTGGCCCGATTCTAACGCATCGGTTATTCTAGAATATGTATGTATGTATGTATATAGCAGCCACATAGTATATAGCACAGGCCACGTAGTATATAGGAGTACTACGTGGCCTGTGGTATATACCATGTGGCTGCTATATACATACATACATACATATTCTAGAATACCCGATGCGTGAATATAGGCCACACAGTAAATAACACTGCCCACATACTGTAGTATATAACACAGCCCACACAGTATATAGCAGCCACGCAGTATGTAACACAGCCCATGTAGTATGTAACACTGGCCACGTAATATATATAACACAGCCCACATAATATATAGCACAGCCCACATAGTATCTAACAGTGGCCATGTAGTATATAGCACACAGTATAGAACACAGCCCACGTAGTATATAGCAGAGCCACGTAGTATATAACACTGCCCACGTAGTATAGAACACTGCCCACATAGTATATAACAGCCATATAGTATATAACACAGCCCACACAGTATAGAACACAGCCCACATAGTATCTAACACTGGCCAGGTAGTATATAGCAGCCACACAGTATCTAACACAGCCCACGTAGTAGATCGCAGTATGGGCACCATATCCCTGTTAAAAAAGATAATTAAAATAAAAAATAGTTATATACTCACCCGCCGGCGGGATCCAGCGAAGCTCTGGCGATGCGCTCACGGCTGCCACCATCTTTCGTTCTCAGGATGAATTGCAAACTTACCCAGCGAGACCGCTAAGTCTTCTGGGTAATTTTGCAATGCATCTCTGGGAATGGAAGCTGGCGGCAGGCGCTAGCGCATCGTCGGACTACGGAAAGTGAGATAGCTGGTTTTTTGCATAGGCAGCATCAATAGTAAAAACTTGGTCAATAGCAGCAGTTACGGAGTGCATTACCTGCGGCATAATGTGGTCCATTACCGCTGGCATTAACCCTGTGTGAGCGGTGACTGGAGGGGAGTATGTGGGCGCCGGGCACTGACTGCAGGAGAGTAGGGAGGGACTAATCGGACTGTGCCCGTCGCTGATTGGTCACGGCAGTCATGACAGGCAGCTGGCGACACCAATCAGTGACGTGGGATTTCCATGACGGAAGTTGCCGACAGAAAGACAGACAGACAGATGGAAGTACCCCTTAGACAATTATATATATAAACTAGATGGTGGCCCGATTCTAACGCATCGGGTATTCTAGAATATGCATGTCCAGCTATGTAGTATATTGCCCAGCCACGTAGTATATTGCACAGCCACGTAGTATATTGCCCAGTCACGTAGTATATTGCTCAGCTACGTAGTATATTGCCCAGTCACGTAGTATATTGCCCAGTCACGTAGTATATTGCCCAGTCACGTAGTATACAGCACAGAGCCACGTAGTATATTGCCCAGCCACATAGTATATTGCCCAGTCACGTAGTATATTGCCCAGCGATGTAGTATACAGCACAGAGCCACGTAGTATACAGCACAGAGTCACGTAGTATATTGCCCAGCCATGTAGTATATTGCCCAGTGATGTAGTATACAGCACAGAGCTACGTAGTATACAGCACAGCCACGTAGTATATTGCCCAGCCACGTAGTATATTGCCCAGTCACATAGTATATAACACTGCCCACGCAGTATATAACAGTGGCCACGTAATATATAGCACAGCCCATGCAGTATATAGCACAGCCCATGGAGTATATCACACAGCCCACATAGTATATAAAACTGCCTATGTAGTATATAGCAGCCACGCAGTATCTAACACAGCCCACGTAGTATACAGCAGTGTGGGCACCATATCCCTGTTTAAAAAATAATTAAAATAAAAAATAGTTATATACTCATCCCCTGGGATCCACCGAAGCTCCGGCGATATGCGCACGGCTGCCGCCATCTTCCGTTCCCAGGATGCATTGCGAAATTACCCAGATGACCGCATAGGCAGCATCAATAGTAAAAAGTTTGGGACACACAGGGTTAATAGCGGCGGTAACGGAGTGCGGTCCGTTACCGCCGGCATTAACCCTGTTTGAGCGGTGACTGGAGGGGAGTATGCGGGCGCCGGGCACTGACTGCGGGGAGTAAAGAGTGGCCATTTTCTTCCGGACTGTGCTCGTCGCTGATTGGTCGTGGCTGTTTTGCCGCGACCAATCAGCGACTTGGATTTCCATGACAGACAGAGGCCGCGACCAATGAATATCCGTGACAGACAGACGGAAGTGACCCTTAGACAATTATATAGTAGATATATGCCATGCTCAACAAAAATGAATACACCTCATTTGAAAAGTAAGATTTTAATCAATATCTCAATGAACACAAGAACAAGTTCCAATATTTTTATAAGATTGAGTTTTATAGAACATTCTTTTAATACATAGTATGAATGTAAGGTTATAATAGTATAACTTTTAGAGGTCATACAAAATACTAGATGTAGTAGTTTTCAATGTGGGGCGAATTCATTTTTGTATCAACAAATTTGGGTAAAACTGAAGGTTTTGCAATGACAGATTGTATTATTGACCTTACTTTCGTGTTACAGGTTAAAAAATGTTCTATGAAACTCAAATATTTTAGAAATATTTGGCACCTCCAAAGTATTGGGAAGTGTTCTATGCATGGTAAAGAATCATAGCATTCAGAAGGAAAGAAGAAACTATGCTCTAACAGGCACATCCCAAGATGTAATATTTTTTATTTGGTTATTAAAAAAAAAAAAAAAAAAAAAATACAAACAGGTTAAAAACATGCACATAAGCAATGTGCCACAATGAAAATAGCAGTCTAAGCTCAAGTAATTAAATAATGAGGCAAATGACTACCCCACAGAAAATATCAATAAATGTCCACGAAAAAACACCTGACAGTCTTGTAAAAATCTTAGAAATTGTTGTGTTCAGTAAAATATTGATTAAAATCTTAATGAGCCTCAACACATGGCCAGGACAAATTAAGACAAAAAGAAGGAGTAGAAACAAAAGCACAAGGCAAAAACTGCTTCAGCTGTTTAGGGACAGAAAAAAATTAGAGTGCGTGGAATTAGCTCAGCATTTAATACAGGGGATTTAGTTTACTCAAAGGTTCTGTCTTACCTGCCTACATGGGTAGAATTAACCCATTATGGGGCAGCTAGTAAAACTTAAAGAGAATCAGTCACCAGGTTTTTGATTTCCCATCTGATAGCAGCATGATTAATGAGCAAAGACCCTGATACTAGTGATGCTTCACTTGCTGGAATGTTTGTTGTCATTTTGATAAAATCCCTGATTTCTCTAGCATCGACCTGAATATTGAGCTCTGTATAAACCCACCCACATCACTACTTGGCAGCTTTCTGTGTGCACTGTACATAGGCAGAAAGTGTAAACGTAAAGTTACTTAGTCAGCGTTTTTTGATCAAAGATCGCAAAAGCCATCCAGCCACGACAAGGTGACCTTTTAATATGGATGGTCCCTAACCACTAAATGTCTTTTCTCTCTATGTGCCAAAACAGCCTCATCTCAGTGGGGAGTGAAAATGAAACCAGGCATAGCTTGCAATTAAAACCTTATGTGGGAATGATGGATGCTGAGCCTTGAAGGGGGCTGATGCAACCTTTACATACACTGCTCAAAAAATAAAGGGAACACTAAAATACCACATCCTAGATATCACTAAATCAAATATTCATGTTGTAAATCTTTATTCATTACATAGTGGAACGTGTTAAGAACAATAAAATCTAAAAATGATCAGCGTAAATCACAACTAATATCCCACGGAGGTCTGGAGTTGGAATGATGCTCAAAATCAAAGTGGAAAATGAAGTTACAGGCTGATCCAACTTCAGTGGAAATGCCTCAAGACAAGGAAATGATTTTCAGTAATGTGTGTGGCCTCCACGTGCCTCTATGATCTCCCTATAACACCTGGGCATGCTCCTGATGAGGCGGTGGATGGTCTCCTAAGAGATCTCCTCCCAGACCTGGACTAAAGTATCCGCCAACTCATGGACGTTCTGTGGTGCAATGTGACGTTGGTGGATGGTGCGAGACATGATGTCCTAGATGTGTTCAATCGGATTCAGGTCTGGGGAATGGGCGGGCCAGGCCATAGCTTCAATGCCTTCTGTTATGACCTGGTGGTCAGGACAATAATGGACCTGGTGGTTAAGAGCACACGGAATGACCTGATAGTTACTGATAATAAGGACGAGCTCTGGGACGTGGGAACTCTGCTGACCGCAATCCCTAATCCTATCAAACACACTAGAAATAGCCGTGGATTGCGCCTAACGCTCCCTATGCAACTCGGCACAGCCTAAGGAACTAGCTAGCCCTGAAGATAGAAAAATAAAGCCTACCTTGCCTCAGAGAAATTCCCCAAAGGAAAAGGCAGCCCCCCACATATAATGACTGTGAGTAAAGATGAAAATACAAACACAGAGATGAAAAAGATTTAGCAAAGTGAGGCCCGAATTACTGAACAGACCGAGGATAGGAAAGGTTACTTTGCGGTCAGCACAAAAACCTACAAAAAGACCACGCAGAGGGCGCAAAAAGACCCTCAGCACCGACTCACGGTGCGGAGGTGCTCCCTCTGCATCCCAGAGCTTCCAGCAAGCAAGACAACAATAAAAATAGCAAGCTGGACAGAAAAATAGCAAACCAAAGAAATACAAGCTGGAACTTAGCTTCTGCTGGGAAGACAGGACACAAGAACGATCCAGGAGAGAACTAGACCAATACTGGAACATTGACAGGTGGCGTGGAGCAAAGATCTAAGTGGAGTTAAATAGAGCGGCAGCTAACGAATTAACCTCGTCACCTGTGGAAGGAAACTCAGAAACACCCACCAGAGGAAGTCCATGGACAGAACCAGCCGAAGTACCATTCATGACCACAGGAGGGAGCCCGACAACAGAATTCAAAACAGTACCCCCCCTTGAGGAGGGGTCACCGAACCCTCACCAGAGCCCCCAGGCCGAACAGGATGAGCCAAATGAGCCAAATGAAAGGCACGAACCAGATCGGCAGCATGAACATCAGAGGCAAAAACCCAGGAATTATCTTCCTGACCATAACCCTTCCACTTGACCAGGTACTGGAGTTTCCGTCTCGAAACACGAGAATCCAAAATCTTCTCCACCACATACTCCAACTCCCCCTCAACCAACACCGGGGCAGGAGGATCAACGGATGGAACCACAGGCGCCACGTATCTCCGCAATAACGAACTCAGCCAACGGCAAAAAGGACACCCAATCATCCTGATCAGCAGAAACAAAGCATCTCAGATATGTTTCCAAAGTTTGATTAGTTCGTTCGGTTTGGCCATTTGTCTGAGGATGGAAAGCCGAGGAAAAAGACAAATCAATGCCCATCCTAGCACAAAAGTATCGCCAAAACCTCGAAACAAACTGGGAACCTCTGTCAGAAACGATGTTCTCCGGGATACCATGTAAACAAACCACATGCTGGAAAAATAATGGCACCAAATCAGAGGAGGAAGGCAATTTAGACAAAGGTACCAAATGGACCATCTTAGAAAAGCGATCACAAACCACCCAAATGACCGACATCTTTTGAGAGACAGGGAGATCCGAAATAAAATCCATAGAAATATGCGTCCAGGGCCTCTTTGGGACCGGCAAGGGCAAAAGCAACCCACTGGCACGAGAACAGCAGGGCTTAGCCCGAGCACAAGTCCCACAGGACTGCACAAAAGAACGCACATCCCGTGACAAAGACGGCCACCAGAAGGATCTAGCCACCAAATCTCTGGTACCAAAGATTCCAGGATGCCCAGCCAACACTGAACAATGAATCTCAGAGATAACTCTACTAGTCCATCTATCAGGGACAAACAGTTTTTCCGCTGGGCAACAGTCAGGTCTATCAGCCTGAAATTTTTGCAGCACCCGCTGCAAATCAGGGGAGATGGCAGACAAAATTACCCCCTCTTTGAGAATACCCGCCGACTCAGGAACACCCGGAGAGTCAGGCACAAAACTCCTTGACAGGGCATCAGCCTTCACATTCTTAGAGCCCGGAAGGTACGAAACCACAAAATCAGAACGGGAGAAAAATAACGACCATCGAGCCTGTCTCGGATTCAACCGTTTGGCAGACTCAAGATAAGTCAAATTCTTGTGATCTGTCAAGACCACCACGCGATGCTTGGCTCCTTCCAGCCAATGACGCCACTCCTCGAATGCCCACTTCATGGCCAACAACTCACGATTACCAACATCATAGTTACGCTCAGCAGGCGAAAACTTTCTAGAAAAGAAAGCACATGGCTTCATCACCGAGCCATCAGAACTTCTTTGCGACAAAACAGCCCCTGCTCCAATCTCAGACGCATCAACCTCAACCTGAAACGGGAGCGAAACATCTGGCTGGCACAACACAGGGGCAGAAGAAAAACGACGCTTCAACTCCTGAAAAGCCTCCACAGCTGCAGAAGACCAATTGACCACATCAGCACCCTTCTTGGTCAAATCAGTCAACGGTTTAGCAACAGTAGAAAAATTAGCGATGAAGCGCCGATAAAGATTAGCAAAGCCCAGGAACTTTTGCAGGCTCTTCACAGATGTCGACTGAGTCCAATCGTAAATGGCCTGGACTTTAACAGGGTCCATCTCGATAGTAGAAGGGAAAAAAATGAACCCCAAAAATGAAACCTTCTGAACTCCAAAGAGACACTTTGACCCCTTCACAAACAAGGAATTCGCACGAAGGACCTGGAACACCATTCTGACCTGCTTCACATGAGACTCCCAATCATCCGAAAAGACCAAAATATCATCCAAATACACAATCAGGAATTTATCCAGGTACTCTCGGAAGATGTCATGCATAAAGGACTGAAATACTGATGGAGCATTGGAAAGCCCGAATGGCATAACCAGGTACTCAAAATGGCCCTCGGGCGTATTAAATGCTGTTTTCCATTCCTCGCCTTGTTTAATACGCACAAGATTATACGCCCCTCGAAGATCAATCTTGGTGAACCAACTAGCCCCTTTAATATGAGCAAACAAATCAGACAGCAACGGCAAAGGATACTGAAATTTGACTGTAATTTTATTAAGAAGGCGGTAATCAATACAAGGTCTCAAAGAACCATCCTTCTTGGCCACAAAAAAGAACCCTGCTCCTAATGGTGATGACGACGGGCGAATATGGCCTTTCTCCAAGGACTCCTTTATATAACTGCGCATAGCGGCGTGCTCTGGCACAGATAAATTGAACAATCGGCCCTTAGGAAACTTACTACCAGGAATCAAATTAATTGCACAATCGCAATCCCTATGAGGAGGTAGGGCACTGGCTTTGGGCTCATCAAATACATCCCGATAATCCGACAAAAACTCTGGAACTTCAGAAGGAGTGGAAGACGAAATAGACAAAAATGGAACATCACCATGTACCCCCTGGCAACCCCAGCTGGACACAGACATAGATTTCCAGTCCAATACTGGATTATGAACCTGTAGCCATGGCAACCCCAAAACGACCACATCATGCAGATTATGCAACACCAGAAAGCGGATATCCTCCTGATGTGCAGGAGCCATGCACATGGTCAATTGGGTCCAGTACTGAGGCTTATTCTTGGCCAAAGGCGTAGCATCAATTCCTCTCAATGGAATAGGATACTGCAAGGGCTCCAAGAAAAAACCACAGCGCCTAGCATACTCCAAGTCCATCAAATTCAGGGCAGCGCCTGAATCCACAAATGCAATAACAGAATAGGATGACAAAGAGCAAATCAGAGTAACAGACAATAGAAATTTAGACTGTACCGTACCAATGGTGGCAGACCTAGCGAACCGCTTAGTGCGCTTAGGACAATCGGAGATAGCATGAGTGGAATCACCACAGTAAAAACATAGCTCATTCCGACGTCTGTGTTCTTGCCGTTCAGCTCTGGTCAAAGTCCTATCACATTGCATAGGCTCAGGCTCATGCTCAGATAGTACCGCCAAATGGTGCACAGCTTTACGCTCACCCAAGCATCGATCGATCTGAATGGCCAAGGACATAAACTCATTCAGACCAGCAGGCATGGGAAACCCCACCATGACATCCTTAAGGGCTTCAGAGAGACCCTTTCTGAAGATTGCTGCCAGGGCACATTCATTCCACTGAGTGAGCACAGACCACTTTCTAAACTTCTGACAATATATCTCCGCTTCATCCTGACCCTGACACAGAGCCAACAAGATTTTCTCTGCCTGATCCACTGAATTAGGTTCATCATAAAGCAATCCAAGCGCCAGGAAAAACGCATCAACATCACGCAATGTTGGATCTACTGGCGCAAGGGAAAATGCCCAGTCTTGAGGGTCACCACGTAACAAAGAAATAATGATCTTTACTTGTTGAACAGGGTCACCTGAGGAGCGAGGTTTCAAGGCAAGAAACAATTTACAATTATTTTTGAAATTCAAGAACTTAGATCTATCTCCAAAAAGCAAATCAGGAATTGGAATCCTAGGCTCTGACATCGGATTCTGAACCACAAAATCTTGAATGTTTTGTACCCTGGTAGTGAGATTATCCATCCAAGAGGACAGACCTTGAATGTCCATGTTTACACCAGTGTCCTGAACCACCCAGAGGTAAAGGGGAAAAGGGAGACAAAACACACTGCAAAGAAAAAAAAAATGGTCTCAGAACTTCTCTTATCCCTCTATTGAGATGCATTAGTACTTTGGGCCACCTGTACTGTTATGACCTGGTGGTCAGGACAATAATGGACCTGGTGGTTAAGAGCACACGGAATGACCTGATAGTTACTGATAATAAGGACGAGCTCTGGGACGTGGGAACTCTGCTGACCGCAATCCCTAATCCTATCAAACACACTAGAAATAGCCGTGGATTGCGCCTAACGCTCCCTATGCAACTCGGCACAGCCTAAGGAACTAGCTAGCCCTGAAGATAGAAAAATAAAGCCTACCTTGCCTCAGAGAAATTCCCCAAAGGAAAAGGCAGCCCCCCACATATAATGACTGTGAGTAAAGATGAAAATACAAACACAGAGATGAAAAAGATTTAGCAAAGTGAGGCCCGAATTACTGAACAGACCGAGGATAGGAAAGGTTACTTTGCGGTCAGCACAAAAACCTACAAAAAGACCACGCAGAGGGCGCAAAAAGACCCTCCGCACCGACTCACGGTGCGGAGGCGCTCCCTCTGCGTCCCAGAGCTTCCAGCAAGCAAGACAACAATAAAAATAGCAAGCTGGACAGAAAAATAGCAAACCAAAGAAATACAAGCTGGAACTTAGCTTCTGCTGGGAAGACAGGACACAAGAACGATCCAGGAGAGAACTAGACCAATATTGGAACATTGACAGGTGGCGTGGAGCAAAGATCTAAGTGGAGTTAAATAGAGCGGCAGCTAACGAATTAACCTCGTCACCTGTGGAAGGAAACTCAGAAACACCCACCAGAGGAAGTCCATGGACAGAACCAGCCGAAGTACCATTCATGACCACAGGAGGGAGCCCAACAACAGAATTCACAACAGCCTTCATCTTGCAGGAACCGCTGACACACTCCAGCCACATGAGGTCTGGCATTGTCCTGCATTAGTGGGAACCCAGGGCCAACTGCACCAGCATATGGTCTCACAAGGGGTCTGAGGATCTCATCTCGGTACCTAATGGCAGTCAGGCTACCTCTGGCGAGCACATGGAGGGCTGTGTGGCCCTTCAAAGAAATGCCACCCCCCACCATTACTGACCCACTGCCAAGCCAGTCATGCTGAAGGATCTTGCAGGCAGCAGATCGCTCTCCATTGCGTCTCCAGACTTTTACATGTGCTCAGTGTGAACCTGCTTCCATCTGTGAAGAGCACAGGGCGTCAGTGGTGAATTTGCCAATCCTGGTGCTCTGTGGCAAATGCCAAGCATCCTACACCATGATGGGCTTTGAGCACAACCCCTATCTGTGGATGTCGGGCACTCAGACCATCCTCATGGGGTCGGTTTCTAACCGTTTGTGCAGACACATGCACATTTGTGGCCTGCTGGAGCTCAATTTGCAGGGCTCCTCCTGTTCCTCCTTGCACAGAGGCTGAGGTAGCGGTCCTGCTGCTGGGTTGTTGCCCTCCTACGGCCCCCTCCACATCTCCTGGTGTACTGGCCTGTCTCCTGGTAGCACCTCCAGCCTCTGGACACTACGCTGACAGACACAGAAAACATTCTTGCCTGCCATAGCTCGCATTAATGTGCCATCCTGGATGAGCTGCACTACCTGAGACACTTGTGTGGGTTGTAGAGTCCGTCTCATGCTACCACAAGTGTGAAAGCACAACCAACATTCAAAAGTGACCAAAACATCAGCCAGAAAGCATTGGTACTGAGATGTGGTCTGTGGTCTCCACCTGTAGAACCACTCCTTTATTGAGTGTATCTTGATAATTGCCAATAATTTCCATCTGTTGTCTACTCCATTTGCACAACAGGATGTGAAATTGATTGTAAAACAGTGTTGCTTCCTAAGTGAACAGTTTGATTTCACAGAAGTTTGATTTACTTGGAGTTATATTCTCTTGTTTAAGTGTTCTCTTTATTTTTTTGAGCAGTGTATATATATATATATATATATATATATTATTATTATTTATTTATATAGCACCATTGATTCCATGGTGCTGTACATGAGAAGGGGTTACATACAAGTTACAAATATCACATACAGTAAACAAACTAACAATGACGGACTGATACAGAGGGGCGAGGACCCTGCCCTTGCGGGCTTACATTCTACAGGATTATGGGGAAGGAGACAGTAGGTTGAGGGTTGCAGGAGCTCCGGTGTTGGTGAGGCGGTAGCTCTGGTGTTGGTGAGGCGGTAGCTCCGGTGTTGGTGAGGCAGTAGCTTCGATAGTGATGAGGCAGCAGCGGTGTCAGTGCAGGCTGTAGGCTTTCCTGAAGAGATGAGTTTTCAGGTTCCGTCTGAAGGATCCGACTGTGGTTGATAGTCGGACGTGTTGGGGCAGAGAGTTCCAGAGGATGGGGGATATTCGGGAGAAGTCTTGGAGGCGATTGGATGAGGAGCGAATAAGTGTGGAGGAGAGAAGGAGGTCTTGGGAGGACCGGAGGTCACGTGAGGGAAGATATCGAGAGATTAGTTCAGAGATATATGGAGGAGACAGGTTGTGGATGGCTTTGTAGGTCAGTATTAGCAATTTGAACTGGATACGCTGAGGGAATGGGAGCCAGTGAAGAGATTTGCAGAGGGGGAAGCGGAGGAGTAGCGAGGAGAGAGATGGATTAGTCGGGCAGCAGAGTTAAGGATGGACTGGAGAGGTGCAAGGGTGTTAGCAGGGAGGCCACAGAAAAGGATGTTGCAGTAGTCAAGGCGGGAAATGATGAGGGCGTGCACAAGCATTTTAGTAGATTGGGGGTTGAGGAAAGGACGGATCCTGGAGATATTTTTGAGCTGGAGGCGACAGGAGGTGGAAAGAGCTTGGATGTGTGGTTTGAAGGACAGGGCAGAGTCGAAGGTTACTCCGAGGCAGCGGACTTCGGGTACAGGGGAAAGCATGATGTCATTGACTGCGATAGATAGGTCAAGTAAGGAAGATTTGTGGGATGGAGGAAAGATGATGAGTTCAGATTTGTCCACATTGAGTTTGAGGAAGCGAGAGGAGAAGAAGGAGGATATGGCTGATAGGCACTCTGGGATTCTGGACAACAGAGCGGTGACGTCTGGGCCAGAGAGGTAGATCTGAGTGTCGTCAGCATAGAGGTGGTACTGGAATCCATGGGACTTTATGAGTTGTCCCAAGCCAAGTATATAGATTGAGAAGAGTAGGGGTCCTAGAACAGAGCCTTGGGGGACTCCAACAGAGAGAGGGTGGGATGAGGAGGTAGTATGGGAGTGGGAGACGCTGAATGTGCGGTTGGAAAGGTACGAGGCGATCCAGGATAGGGCGAGGTCTTTGATGCCAAAAGAGGAGAGGATCTGTAGTAGGAGGCAGTGGTCAACTGTGTCGAAAGCAGAGGACAGGTCTAGAAGGAGGAGTACAGAGTATTGTCCAGTAGCTTTGGCGGTAAGTAGGTCGTTAGTGATTTTGGTCAGGGCAGTCTCAGTTGAGTGATGGGGGCGGAAACCAGATTGTAGATTGTCGTTCAACAAGTTAGATGAGAGGTGGGAGGAGAGTGCAGCATGGACGTGCTGCTCCAGGAGTTTGGAAGCAAATGGGAGCAGCGATATTGGGCGATAGCTGGACATAGCAGTTGGATCGAGGGTTGGCTTTTTAAGGATAGGCGTGATTGTGGCATGTTTGAACGCAGAGGGGAAGGTGCCAGAAGTTAGTGATAGGTTGAAGAGGTGGGTTAGGGATGGGATAAGTGTGGTGGTGAGGTTGGGGAGGAGGTGGGATGGGATGGGGTTGAGCGCACAGGTGGTGAGGTGGGATTTGGAGAGGAGACAATTAAGTCCCCCTTCAGTGATGTTGGATAGGGAGGTTATGGGGTTTGGGCATTGGTCTGGTATACAAAGGGGTTGTGGTGGTTGAACAATAAAGTCTTGCCTTGTCTGGTCGATCTTATTTTTAAAGTGTGTGGCAAAGTCCTCACAGTCCTTGCAGTTAAATCCCTTGCACGTTCTGGAAACCAGTGACCACTATATATGTTTGTATATTGGCCAAGGTTTATTTATGCACCTGTGCTTCTAATTTAAAACTAAAGGTGTGCGGGTCCTATTTTTTCTTTTTTCACTTTTAGATGTGTACAAGATACAAATATGGCTATAAGCTTTATTTTAATTTTGCAGTTTTTCAAAAGAAATGGAATAAAACTTTGTTTTTTTTATTTTATGTAGTTTATTGTCCTTGTTTTATGTATTCTTTGTTATTCAGAAATCAGCTACACAACATATCAATGTTGGTATTCAATCATACTGTAAGTAACTTTAAAAAGGTGTTTGAACAAAAATGAATATTTTACACATGAATGTTGGAAATACTACAAAGATTTTGGTCCAAGTAGATTACAATGACTGGTGCTTGCCTGAAGCTAGTGGAAAAATCACTGGTTTCCAGAACGTACAAGGGATTTAACTGCAAATCCCTGTGGGGTTGTCTGGTAGGTGCAAAGTAAGAACATTATTTTGGATCTGGCAAATTCTACAAAAAAGAATACAAAGCTGCAGAAAAGTTCAAGCTTTCTGTATTCTTTATCACATTCATACCATAGAGTTTATAGGCATCGGAAACACTGAATCACATTTACATATCATAATGATAACTAAATAATCTGCTTAACATTTTAATTTTCATGATAAAAATAGACATTTCTATAATAATGATTTCAGAAAAGCTTTATATCGCTGTTTAGATACTGTCAAAAACATCTCCTTTACAGATCATTCAATCATTTATTTACTTTTTTATACTTGTTACCTTGGCAACTTGGAGACAGATATTCCCATAGTAACAACTATGTTGGCAACAATAAATACAAGAAAATTCTCGGAACGATATTACAGTATCAGAGATTCTGTAGCGGCTTCAGGCACTGAATAGAGAATGACAAATAATTTTTTTAATAAGCGACAGATAAATCCTCCAGGACCCACATGCTGTTGGCATTACTTCATTTGTGTGTAATTGTTTTTGCTTTACATGTGTGTTTATGTTCACACTTTCTGTTTTCTTAGCAAGAAGTCATTCATACCTGTGTTTTTCTTACATTTGCTATCAACCCAAGCACACAGACACTTTATAGTTTAGGGCCCTTTTCTCATGTCCGTGTTTTTGGTTTTTTTTTGGTCCGCATGTCTGAGTTTGAAACATAGGTCTCATACGTATTATAGGTGTAAGCGGTATCAAAAGAACAATCATTTTAATAAGAATAAGTTGCAATTCATAGAGAGAAATCACAGAAGTGCACAAGTAAAAACGTTAAAAATATATACATGGTGATTGAGTTGGAAAAAATTCAATAAATTGATAAGGTATAAAGTGATAATAAATCATACAGTAAAAATCACATAGGTTTTTAATGTAGTCAATGGCTAGAAAATGAAAGTAATACAGGTAGCTGTTTTTATCATTTAAACAACTGCTCTTTCTGGGATTTTCGAGCCAGTGTGTGGTCCTATCAATAATTGGCAACTATTTCTTTATTCACACTTATCAATCACTAATAAGACCACCCGCTGGACCAAAAATCCTAGAATGAACAGAGGTTGATTTGATTAAATCAAAGGTTATTCTGAATCTATGTACAGTACATTACATGTAAAGTTCATTTTTTTCACATTATTGTACACTCCTTGACAAAAATTACATTGCTTATCCATGTTATGTAAATAAAAGCTCATAACCTGATGCTAAATTCATCCATTGGTTGTATAAATTATTATTTTGAAAGCTGAAACCCTCCAAAATGTGGTTTAGGTTGAGAAAATAAATTGGCATCAATACAGAAATATCGATCAGTTAATGAATACAGCATGGTCAGATTTTGGCAAGCCAAAAGTTTTGTCGCCCACAGAAAGTAATGTGATATTCAAACAAATAATGAACTTTGTGTGACTTCCATGAGCTTGAAGGACTGCATCCATGCAGTTCAACAATGATTCATACAATTTATTAATGAAGTCATCAAGAATAGCAAAGAATGCAGTCTTACACGCCTCTCAGAGTTCATCTAGATTCTTTGGTTTTGTCTTCCAAGCTTCCTCTTTCATCCTACCCCAAACATGCTCAATGATGTTCATGTCTGGTGACTGGGCTGGCCAGTCCTTGAGCACCTTGATCTTTTTTGCCTGGAGGAACTTTGTTTGTACATAAGATGGATA
Organism: Ranitomeya imitator; assembly: GCF_032444005.1. NCBI lineage: Eukaryota > Metazoa > Chordata > Amphibia > Anura > Dendrobatidae > Ranitomeya > Ranitomeya imitator. The sequence continues at coordinate 581,421,937 of NC_091284.1, forward strand.
AGCGACATAACTTCTGTCAGGGAGTGTACACTCTGCACCTGATCTTGACTGAAATACCCCCAGAAATGTAGACATTTTTGCAAATTTAATAAATAAGAAAAACTGGAATATCACATGGTTATAAGTATTCAGACCCTTTGCTCAGACACTCATATTCAAGTCACATGCTGTCCATTTCCTTGTGATCCTCCTTGAGATGGTTCTACTCCTTCATTGGAGGCCAGCTGTGTTTAATTAAACTGATAGGACTTGATTTGGAAAGGCACGCACCTGTCTATATAAGACCTCACAGCTCACAGTGCATGTCAGACCAAATGAGAATCATGAGGTCAAAGGAACTGGCCAAAGAGCACAGAGACAGAATTGTGGCAAGGCACACATCTGGCCAACGTTACAACAGAGTTTCTGCAGTACTACAGGTTCCTAAGAGCACAGTGGCCTCCATTATCCTTAAATGGAAGATGTTTGGGACCACCAGAAGTCTTCCTAGACCTGGCCGTCCAGCCAAACAGAGCAATCATGGGAGAAGAGCCTTGGAAAGAGAGGTAAAGAAGAACCCCAAGATCACTGTGGCTGAGCTACACAGATGCAGTAGGGAGATGGGATAAAGTTCCACAAAGTTAACTATCACTGCAGCCCTCCACCAGTCGGGCCTTTATGGCAGAGTGGCCCAATGGAAGCCTCTCCTCAGTGGAAGACTTATGAAAGCCAGCATAGCGTTTGCTAAAAAACACATGAAGGACTTCCATACTATGAGAAATAAGATTCTCTGGTCTGATGAGATGAAGATAGACCATTTTGGTGATAATTCTAAGTGGTATGTCTGGAGAAAACCAGGCACTGCTCATCACCTGCCCAATACAATCCCAACAGTGAAGCATGGCGGTGGCAGCATCATGCTATGGGGGTGTTTTTCAGCTGCAGGGACAGGACGACTGGTTGTCATTGAAGGAAACATGAATACGGCAGAGTACAGAGATATCCTGGATGAAAACCTTTTATTCACAACAAACCTAGAACACAGATCAGAATGTGAAAGCGAGACATTATTCCATTTCATGTTAAAAAATGAAATTAAGTAATTTAAAAATTGCTGCCAGCAACACATCTCCAAACAGTTGGGATAGACTCATGTCTTCCATTGTGCAGCATCCCCTCTTTTTTGCAACATATTCTTTAAATATCTGGGAAGTGAAGAGTTTTGGGAAGGCAATGTTGTCCCATTCTTGTGTAGCATAGGATTCTCGCTGCTCAACAGTCCTGGGTCTTCAATGGTGGATTTTCCATTTCATAATGCACCACATATTTTCTATTGGCTAAAGATCTGGTCTACAGGTGGCCAATTCATCACCCAAACTCTTCTGTGAAGCCAGGCTATTGTGATGCAATATTAGTTTTAGCATTGTCTTGCTGAAAAATGTAAGGCCTTTTTTGAAATTGATGTTACTGTATCTGGAAGGCAGCATATGTTCTTCTAAAACCCTCATATAATGCTCAGCGTTGATAGTGTATTTCAAGATGTATAAGTTGTACTTGCGATAGACCACTGATAGACACAGAGAGAAAAGGGACAAATAATATTTTGCAGCCCAATAGCTCCTAAAAATGAAAAATTGCATTTGCTTTGGAGGTAAAAATGGGCCCCCTTACCTCTTGGGCCCCCAGTGCTGCCTCACAGGTTGCACTAATGATATGTCCGCCCCTAAGATAGGTACTAATACAACCCCCATGTCATCAGAGATGCAGGCTATTGAACTGTGTAATGATTCGAGTTTCTATAAAGAATTTCAAATTTTGACACAAATGACTACAGAACAGTTTTTTTTTATTTTGCCTCAGTCCATTTTAAATTAGTTTTGACCTAGGAAAGATGGTAGCATTTCTGGATTGTGTTAATATATGGCTTGTACTTTGCATGATAGGGCTTTAATGTACATTTGTGGATTGGAATGTGAATTGGGTTCACAAACAATGATTTCTGGAGGTATGTCTGAGCCCATGCAGTGATTTGCACAAACGATTCATGACTGTTTTTTTCATGCAATGCTACCTGAGGGCCAATAGATCAGAGCATCCAATATTGACTATTGGCCTTGTCTATTATGCACATGGATTGCTCCAGAATCGCTAAATTGTTTGATAATATTATGCACTGTAGCCATGCCATATTCAAGTCTTTGCAATTGTACTTTGAGGAACTTTTTCTGAACTTGCTACACAATTTTTAGATGCAATTTTCACAGATTGGTGAACCTCTGACGATATTTGCTTTTGAGAGGCTCTGCCTCTCTAATATGCTCCATTTTACCATATGCATGTAAAATGTTTTAACTCTGTCCCAACTTTTTTTTTAGATGTTTACTGCCATCAATTTCTAAATGAGGTAATTTTTTTCAATTGAAATGGAAAAATATCTCACGTTCATTCTTCTTGTGTGTTCTATGTTGTGAATGAAATATGGCTATAAGAGATTTTCAAATCATTGCTTTGTTGTTTTCTTTAAATTCTACACAGGGTCCTAACTTTTTTTTGGAATTGGGGTTGTTTGAGTTTCTGAACCTTCTTTTATGGCAGTGCTGTTCCTTAAAATGTGGATAAAGAATACAGAAGGTGTGGTTTAGTACATTGTACAGTATAGTTTATACATACACTTATTATGTGGCATCTTGTGTGTATTAAGACATCTTGTACAAAATGTTTATTTTCTGGTATTTATTTGTACATTACTTTCCAGTAATCTCTTTTATCACATGCCTTTTGTTAAATAAAAATGTGGGTTTCATTTAGAAACCCTAGCAACAACCAAATAAAATTAATTTGCAAGTCAGTGTGAATACATAACAGCCAGCATGTATAAACAACAGACTTGAAGCTACATACAGTATTTATTCAGAATGTGAGCCATCTGCATACGAATAACAAGCATATAGCTATAGCTAATGACAATTTGGCAATTATGGACGTTATGTCTATAAATGATATTTTCTCATTGACAAACACCACACTGCAAGAACTGATATGGTCTTTTACTCTATACGTTTTTCATAATATTATTTATTTAGCTAAATCTTTGCGTCAAAACAGTTAGCAATAATTCAGCATAACTGTAGACAAAGATATGGACTGCACATCTAAAACTTATACATTGAACACAAAATTGTTCAAAGTTCTTAGGTACAATTCTGATCAGACAGAATAAACTCATTCTTAGTGGGTCTAAAACCTTAAAAGTGCGGTGCCTTGTGCCAACCACCCCTGAACCAATACTGCACCATGAGAGATAGTGACCCATGTGTCCCACAATACACATTTTACAAGGCAAATTCCCCACAGCTACAGGTCATATCACCTCACAAGTGCAGCAGCAATGGACGTCACACATCACCAACACCAAGTCAAAGGCGCTTCCACATGGAGTCAGAACTGGAGCAGTGAAGGAATTGCCTTGCTACATGGATGCTGAGGGCACCTTGATTGCTCTCTCTGCTGTTGCGGTATTCCCTTGGTGGTGGTCCACGTAGAACATTGCACCTTCATGGCTAGTGATCCACTAAGAGGTTCACTATGATGTGGTAATGGGCTTCATACAGTCTGATCAGAATGTTGACTAACAACCTTATGTTCAGTTTTGTATGTCTTTGATTAGGCACAACAGATTATTGTGTAGTTTTGAATGTTCAGCCTATGTCTTTTTCAGTTCTGTTATTTAGCAAAAACTCAATGTATCCATGAGGATTGCCACCCAGTTTTTGATGGACTATGAAATATCTACATTTGCAGTTATAAATCTCCACTGCACATACAGTGGAATGTAAGAGTTTGGACATCCCTGGTCAAAATTAGTGTCCTTGTGAACAGTTAAGCACGTTGAAGATGAAATGATCTCTAAAGGCCTAAAGTTAAAAATGTCACATTTCCTTGTATTTTAAGCAAAAAAAGTATTGTCATTAGGAAAATAGGTCCGTGCAAAAGTTTGAGTACCCTTGGATATTTGTGTGCTCAGATAACTTAGACAACTTTGACCAAGGTTTCAGACCTTAATTAGCCTGTTAGGGTTATAGCTTGTTCACTATCAATGATAGGAAAGGCCAGATGATGCAAATTTCCCAGCTTTATAATTACTTAGCCTCCACTTACCATGTTCCAAAAAATAGCAGCAATGGGTTCTTTTAAGCAGCTACCTACAATCTAGCAATGAAAATGGTGGAGGCCCACAAAGCAGGATTAAGCTAGCAAAGTATTTTGAAGTTGCTCTTTCCTCAGTTCGAAATGTAATTAAGAAATGGCAGTAAACAGGAACAACGGAGGTCAAGATAAGGTCTAGAAGACCATCAAAAATTCAGTGAGAATTTCTTGTAGGATTGCTAGAAGGGAAAATCAGAACTCCCCACTTGACTGCAAAAGACCTTAAGAAAGATCTAGCATACTTTGGAGTTGTGGTACATCATTCTACTGTTCAGAGACACCCACACAAATATGGTCTTCATGGAAGAGTCATCAGAAGAAAACGCTTTGTGCACCCTCATCATGCAATTCAGCATCAGAAGTAACCAAAAAAAATCTAAACAAGCCTGATACATTTTGGAAACAAGTTTTGTGGACCTATGATATTAAAATAGAACTCTTTAGCCGCAATGATCAAGGTATATGTGGAGAAAAAAAGGGCACAGAATTTTTTAAAAGAACATCTCCCCAACCTTTAAGCATGGGGGTGGATCGATCATGATTTTGGTTTATGTTGTAACCAATGGCTCATGGAACATTTTAAAGGTAGAGGGAAGAATGGGTTCATTGAAATTTCAACAAATTCTTGATAAAAACATAACACAACTTGTAAAAAAGCTGAAGTTGAAAAGAGGATGGCTTCTACAAATGGATAATGATCCTAAATAGTGATGGGCAAACCCAAACAGTAAAGTTCGGGGTCCGTACCAAACACCTAATAATAATCTTTATTTTTATATAGCGCTAACATATTCCGCAGCGCTTTACAGGTTGCACACATTATCATCACTGTCCCCGATGGGGCTCACAATCTAGAATCCCTATCAGTATGTCTTTTTGAATGTGGGAGGAAACCGGAGTGCCCGGAGGAAACCCACGCAAACACGGAGAGAACATACAAACTCTTTGCAGATGTTGTCCTGGGTGGGATTAGAACCCAGGACCCCAGCGCTGCAAGGCTGCAAAGCTAACCACTGCGCCACCGTGCTGCCTAATGTTTGGGCACGGATTTCGAAAACAGACTTCTCCAGGAAGTCCTTGTTACTGTTCTTATTTGGCTCCCCAAACATCAGGTGTAAGATTATTACAGTCTTTCAGAGCGCCAGCAGCTGTGACATGTGGTAAAAAGTTTATCTACAGTTACAGAAGCGTCAGCTGATGAGAGAGTACTACTCCCATCAGCCTACGCCTTGTTAGGGTTGGCGGAACGCACCAAATATATAGTTTATTAGATGGAATTGGTGCGTTCGCAACCCGGGATCCACCGTGCAGGAAAGTACCTGCTGCTAAGTAAGACGGACTATATGGCGGTACTATAAGTATACATACAAGGGTTAACTTCACCCTGCGTGAAGGAAGCGATCCTGTTGCGTCACAGGACCGCGGTACCGCACGTAGAGCGCGAGCAATAAGTCAGCGAACACAACCCCAACTAGGATTGAAGTCCAATTAGACCATTGCTGGCACAACACCGCAACTGGGTGTGTAAGGAAACTATAGAAATAGTAAATAAGGCACGAGAGTGCGTGCGGTGCCACACTGACGGACGCCACTAACCACCCAGGCTTGGGTAAGGAAAGCGCAGAGGAAGCGCACGGCGCCGTACTGGCGGACACAGCAACTGGACGCTGAGATGTGTGTTACGTGCTGTTGGATAAGTCGGGCGCTAGATAGCAAACATACACCTTCCGCGAACAGACATTCAATAGGGAGGGTTATTTAAAGAGCGACTTTCACTCACAACACACACACACATACATAAGACAATACTAGCGCATGGCCGTGCGGTCATGCGCAGTTTATATAGTTGCAGCACAGGAAGCTGCTACTGAAGTTTTTTCCCTTTCAGGAACTTCCAGAAGGACCAATGGAAAGTGCTGCAGTACCTGAGCATGTTTTGCCCTTTCAGGACCTTCCAGAAGGACCAATGGAATGTACTGCAGCACCTGAGCATGTGACCGAACATGTGGCCCTCGACCTCCAATGGGAGACCCTGCCCTGGGCATGCTCAGTGTGAGTAAACAAGGACTTAGTCCCAGAGAGGCTCGCTCGCCGCAGATCAGTGCAGGGTACCATAGGAAAGCCAGAAAAGGCAGTAGTGACCCTATGCACCGAATCAGCCCCAGCGAGACGCTGGGAGCGACGTCACTGCTGAGCAGAGCCCACTGCGGCCGACACCGAATGGGAGACCGCAGCAGACACGGATCGAGATTGCCCCTGTGCAGCAGAGGAAACTCGACTCCTAACATTACCCCCCTCCTAGGGCCCCCCTCCTTGAGCCTCACTATGCTCAAAAGCTGCGATAAGCAGCGGAGCCCGAATGTGCTCCACAGGCTCCCAGGTTCTATCCTCTGGGCCGTGACCCTTCCAGTCCACCAGATAAAATTTTTTGCCACGTACCACCTTGCACCCCACAATAGCATTCACCTCAAACTCATCCGTGGATGAACCCGATGTCCCAGCAGATGACTCGGAAAACTGGGACAAATGAACGGGCTTTAAGAGGGAAACGTGGAAAGTATCGGTGATATCAAGGCGTGGAGGAATAGCCAAACGGTAGACCACAGGGTTGACCTGTTCCAGAACCTTAAACAGGCCAATGTAGCGAGGAGCAAACTTAGTGGACTCAACTCGCAGCCTGATGTTACGGGCGGAGAGCCACACTAAGTCGCCAGGAGCAAAGACCGGAGCGGGGCGCCGGTGTGTATCAGCCGAAACCCTCATTCTCTCCTTGGAGGCCTGGATGGCATCCTGTGTGTGGTCCCAGATGTCACGTGCCTCCACCGCCCAGTCTGCCACCCTAGAATCGGTGGATGACACGGGCATGGGCACAGGGACACGCGGATGCTGGCCGTAATTAAGGAGAAAAGGAGTTTGACCAGTGGAATCGGCTACGGCGTTGTTCAGGGCAAATTCCGCCCAAGGTAGCAAAGATGCCCAGTCATCCTGCCTAGCAGAGACAAAATGTCGCAAATATGTCACCAGAGTCTGGTTGGTTCTCTCCACCAACCCATTTGTCTCGGGATGGTATGCAGAGGAGAGGTTTAACTCTATGCTGAGTAAACGGCAGAGATCTCTCCAAAACCGAGATGCGAACTGGGGACCCCGATCGCTGACAATCTTATCAGGCATACCATGCAATCGGAAAACGTGTTTAATGAACAACACCGCCAAGGCCCGTGCTGAGGGTAACCGAGGAAGCGGCATCAAATGCACCATCTTGGAGAAATGGTCGGTGACAACCCAAATAATGGAGCAGCCACGCGACTTGGGTAGACCCACCACAAAGTCCATCCCGACCATCTCCCAGGGCCTGTCTGCCACCGGTAGAGGGTAATGCATCCCAGCAGGCCGTTGCCGAGGAGACCGATTCTGGGCGCAAGAAATGCACGCCTGAATATAGTCCTTGACATCTCGGGCCATATGCGGCCACCAGTATGTTCTCGCCAGAAGCTCAGATGTCCTCTTGGTCCCAAAATGCCCACCCACTCTGGAGGAGTGAGCCCAAGAGAGAACCTCCGGTCGCAAGTTAGCTGGTACAAAAGTCTTGCCCGGGGGCACAGACTCTAGCGAAACCGGAGCTACAGTTCTCAGGCTCTCAGAAGGGACAATAAGCCGAGGCTCCTCCTCCTCCTCCTCCGATGACACCACGGAGCGGGAGAGAGCGTCAGCACGAACGTTCTTTTCCCCGGAGAGGAAATGGAGAGTAAAATGGAACCGGGAGAAGAACAGGGACCATCTAGCCTGGCGAGAATTCAGCTGCTGGGCCGTTTGCAGATACACCAAGTTCTTGTGGTCAGTGAAGACTTGGAAGGGAAAGCGAGCTCCCTCCAAGAGATGTCTCCACTCCGAAAAAGCCAACTTCATGGCCAGCAACTCCCTGTCCCCGATGGAATAATTCCTCTCCGCTGGTGTGAAGGTCTTGGAGAAGAAGAAGCAAGGATGTTTCCGACCTTGAGCATCCTTTTGGAAAAGGACTGCTCCAGCACCAACGGATGAGGCATCCACCTCCAAGATAAATGGCTTATCAACATCGGGGCGATGTAGGATGGGAGCGCTAGCAAAGTGTGACTTGATCGAGAGAAAGACTTTGGAGACCTCCTCTGACCACAACTTGGGATTTGCTCCCTTCTTGGTGAGGACAACCAAGGGAGCTACCAAAGTTGAGAAGTGTGGAATGAACTGGCGATAATAATTAATGAACCCCATAAAGCGCTGCACCGCTTTAAGAGAATGGGGTTCCTGCCAGTCCATTACAGCCTGTAGCTTGGCAGGATCCATAGCCAAACCCTGGGCAGAGATGATATAACCAAGGAAAGGCAAGGACTCCTGCTCAAACACACACTTCTCCAACTTGGCGTAGAGGGAGTTTGCCCGTAAGAGGTCGAAGACTTTGCGAACATCTCTCCGATGGGAGTCAATATCTGGAGAGAAGATGAGAATATCATCCAGATAGACTACGACCGAGGTGGTGAGCATAAGTCTTGGAAAACGGCTGGGGCATTACAGAGCCCAAAGGGCATCACCAGATATTCATAGTGCCCATCCCTGGTGTTAAAAGCCGTCTTCCATTCATCCCCCTCACGGATGCGAATCAGGTTGTAGGCACCCCGCAGATCTAACTTCGTAAATACCCTCGCTCCCCGTAGCCTATCAAACAGCTCAGATATCAGGGGTAATGGGTACTTGTTCTTAACGGTGATGGCGTTAAGACCCCTGTAGTCTATGCATGGACATAAGTCTCCAGTCTTCTTCTGTACGAAGAAGAACCCAGCCCCTGCCGGTGACACTGACTTCCTAATGAATCCTCTTGCCAGATTCTCTTGGATGTACTGAGACATTGCCTCCGTCTCCGGGAGAGATAACGGATAGACTCGACCCCGGGGAGGCTCAGCACCAGGCAAGAGGTCAATAGGACAGTCATAGGGGCGGTGAGGCGGAAGGGTCTCCGCAGCTCTTTTGGAGAACACGTCTGCATAGGGCCAATAGTGCTTGGGGAGAGAGGAAAGATCTGCGGGTACCTGTGTAGTAGCAACCTGAACGCACTCCCTCAGACATCTACCCTCGCAGGATTTACTCCATCCCAAAATTCTTCCAGAGGACCACTCAATATGAGGAGAATGGTAGCGAAGCCATGGTATCCCCAACAGGACCTCATCAATTCCCTCAGGAATGACTAATAGGGAGATTATCTCCTGATGTGATGGAAACACAGAAAGCGTGAAAGGAATGGTTTGGTGGGTAATCTGTGAGGGTAGTGTTGACCCATTTACCACTCGAACGGTCACAGGCTTGGCGAGCATCACCAAGGGTATTGCGTGACGCTGGGCAAAAGAGGAAGACATAAAATTACCCTCGGCCCCAGAATCCACGCAAAGCTCGACCATAAGAGTGGATGGGCCTATGGTAATTATCCCCTTGAAGGACAACTTTGAGGCAAACGTCGCCGTGTCTAGTGTACCTCCTCCAACTGCCACTAAATGCTGACGTTTCCCCGACCGCTGAGGACCCTTGGAGGCAAGATGCCCTGACTGCCGGTGAACATGACGGACCTTATGTGCACAGGCGGACTGAGACTTGGATCCCGCTCGTGTCACCTCTAAGGCCTCATGTGACTCGGACGCCTGGACTGGAGATTCCAAAGGTTTGGCGAAGGTGGGAGCCAGCCGAAACCTCTGCCTACACTGGGCTCGCTCCAACCTTCGCTCATGAAAACGAAGGTCTATGCGAGTAGATATGGCTATGAGCTCCTCCAGTGTGGCGGGAATCTCCCTAGTGGCCAAAGCGTCTTTCACATGGTCAGCCAGCCCCCTCCAAAATACGGGAATGAGGGTTTTATTTGACCATTCCAACTCAGACACTAATGTCTGGAAGAGAACAGCAAAATGGCTGACCGTGGTTGAACCCTGAGTCAAAGCCAGCAGCTGGAGCGCTGTATCATGGGTGACTTGAGGTCCTAAAAAGACCTGTTTCAGAGAGTCCAGAAACCGAGGAACACTCCGCACCACATGATCGTTGCGCTCCCACAGCGGCATAGCCCACTCCAACGCTCTGTCCGACAAGAGGGAGATTATGAATCCCACCTTTGCCCGCTCAGTAGGGAAACGTGCAGCCAGGAGCTCGAGGTGTATACCACATTGGCTCACGAAACCCCTACAGGACTTACTGTCCCCAGAGTATCTCAAGAGACGCCAACCGGCCCTCCAGCAGCTGGATGTACCCCTGCAATCGCTGTTCATCCGCCATTACTTAGCCAGATCCTGGCGCTAGTATTCTGTTAGGGTTGGCGGAACGCACCAAATATATAGTTTATTAGATGGAATTGGTGCGTTCGCAACCCGGGATCCACCGTGCAGGAAAGTACCTGCTGCTAAGTAAGACGGACTATATGGCGGTACTATAAGTATACATACAAGGGTTAACTTCACCCTGCGTGAAGGAAGCGATCCTGTTGCGTCACAGGACCGCGGTACCGCACATAGAGCGCGAGCAATAAGTCAGCGAACACAACCCCAACTAGGATTGAAGTCCGATTAGACCACTGCTGGCACAACACCGCAACTGGGTGTGTAAGGAAACTATAGAAATAGTAAATAAGGCACGAGAGTGCGTGCGGTGCCACACTGACGGACGCCACTAACCACCCAGGCTTGGGTAAGGAAAGCGCAGAGGAAGCGCACGGCGCCGTACTGGCGGACACAGCAACTGGACGCTGAGATGTGTGTTATGTGCTGTTGGATAAGTCGGGCGCTAGATAGCAAACATACACCTTCCGCGAACAGACATTCAATAGGGAGGGTTATTTAAAGAGCGACTTTCACTCACAACACACACACACATACATAAGACAATACTAGCGCATGGCCGTGCGGTCATGCGCAGTTTATATAGTTGCAGCACAGGAAGCTGCTACTGAAGTTTTTTCCCTTTCAGGAACTTCCAGAAGGACCAATGGAAAGTGCTGCAGTACCTGAGCATGTTTTGCCCTTTCAGGACCTTCATGTTTTGCCCTTTCAGGACCTTCCAGAAGGACCAATGGAATGTACTGCAGCACCTGAGCATGTGACCGAACATGTGGCCCTCGACCTCCAATGGGAGACCCTGCCCTGGGCATGCTCAGTGTGAGTAAACAAGGACTTAGTCCCAGAGAGGCTCGCTCGCCGCAGATCAGTGCAGGGTACCATAGGAAAGCCAGAAAAGGCAGTAGTGACCCTATGCACCGAATCAGCCCCAGCGAGACGCTGGGAGCGACGTCTCTGCTGAGCAGAGCCCACTGCGGCCGATACCGAATGGGAGACCGCAGCAGACACGGATCGAGATTGCCCCTGTGCAGCAGAGGAAACTCGACTCCTAACACGCCTCCTGCCTCTAATAACAGTAAGAGCAGACACAGAGGATGGGAGTATTCATCAGCCGGCGCCTGCTCAATAAATACATTTTAAAAAAAATGATGTGGGGTCTTTCTATTTTTGATAACAAGCATGGCAAAACTGACAGCTGTGGCTGAAACCCTCTGTTGTCAGCTTTAAAATGGCCAGTTATCAAGTATAGAGAAGTTCCCATGACACTTTTAAAAATTATTTTAATAAATAATTAAATAATGGGCATGCCGTCCCCCCATTTTTGACAATGAGCAAAACTTAAGCAGACATCTTGGGGCTGGTATTCTCAGGCTGGTAAGAGGCCATGGATATTGGCCCCTCGGAAGCCTAAAAATAACAGCTCGCAGTGGCACGCAGATGACAGCATGGCAAACAACGGCTGTTCATCTGACAACTAACATCTAACAACCTGCTATACATCTAAATGAGGTCCTGGTTCGAGTACAGTTCTGGTACCTGAACCAAACTTTTTTTATTGTTCGGCAGAACTTGCCGGACCCGAACATCCAGGGGTTCGCCCATAACTAATCCTAAACACACATCAAAATGCACTATAGGCTACTACAAAAGGCACAAGCTGAATGTTTTACAATGGCCCTCACAGTCCCCTGATCTGAACATCTTGGAAAATCTGGCTAGACCTCAAAAAAGCAGTGCATGCAAAACGACCCTGGAATCTCACAGAATTGGAAGAATTTTCTAAGGAAGAATAGATCAAAATCCTTCAAATAAGAAGTGAAAGATTTATGACTACCTACAAAAGTGTTTACAAGGTGTGATACTGTCAAAAGGGGGAGCTAATAGATATTAGCCATGAAGGGTACTCAAACTTTTGCACTGGTCCATTTTCATTTTTGTAATTTTTAAAGATATATATATATATCTACTATATAATTGTCTAAGGGTCACTTCCGTCTGTCTGTCCTTCTGTCTGTCAGGGTTATTCATTCGCTGATTGGTCTCGGCAGCTGCCTGTCATGGCTGCCGCGACCAATCAGCAACGGGCACAGTCCGGAAGAAAATGGCCGCTCCTTACTCCCCGCAGTCAGTGCCTGTCGCCCTCATAGTCCCCTCTGGTCACCGCTAACACAGGGTTAATGCCGGCGGTAACGGACCGCGTTATGCCACGGGTAAAGCACTCCGTTACCGCCGCTAATAACCCGGTATGTCCCCAACTTTTTACTATTGATGCTGCGTGTGCAGCATCAATAGTAAAACGATCTAATGTTAAAAATAATACTAATAAAAAAAAACCTTATTCTCACCTTCCGCCGTCGCGTCGTCTCCTTGGCACTGCAAGCGGCAGGTTCCGCTTCCAAAGATGCTATGGGAGAAGGACCTTCCATGACGTCACGGTCATGTGACCGCGACGTCACGGTCATGTGACCGCGACGTCATGGAAGGTCCTGTGCTCATACCAATCCTGGGGCCGGACACCGCACACAAGCGACGGAACTACAACTGGCTCTTCGGATGGTGAGTATGTTTCTTTTTTAATTTTTAACCTGTTACATACGTGACTGGGCAATATACTACCTGGCTGGGCAAAATACTACGTGTCTGTGCTGTATACTACGTGACTGGGCAATATACTACGTGACTGGGCAATATACTACGTGGCTGGGCGATATACTACGTATCTGTGCTGTATACTACGTGATGGGCAATAAACTACGTGGCTCTGAGCTGTATACTACGTCGCTGTGCAATATACTACGCCGCTGTGCAATATACTACGTGGCTGGGCAATATACTATGTGGCTCTGTGCTGTATATTACGTGGCTGTGCAATATACTACATGACTGGGCAATATACTATGTGACTGGGCAATATACTACGTGACTGGGCAATGTACTACGTGACTGGGCAATATACTACGTGGCTGGGCAATATACTACGTCGCTGGGCAATATACTACGTGGCTGGGCAATATACTACGTGGCTCTGTGCTGTCTATTACATGGCTGTGCAATATACTACGTGGCTGGGCAATACACTACGTCGCTGTGCAATATACTATGTGACTGGGCAATATACTACGTGGCTCTGCTGTATATTACATGGCTGGGCAATATACTACGTGACTGGGCAGTATACCGTATATACTTGAGTATAAGCCGACCCGAGTATAAGCCGACCCCCCTAATTTTGCCACAAAAAACTGGGAAAACTTATTGACTCGAGTATAAGCCTAGGGTAGGAAATGCAGCAGCTACTGGTAAATTTAAAAAATAAAAATAGATGCTCCATACCGTTCATTATTGCCCCATAGATGCTCCATATACAACTGTGCTATATAGAATGCTCTGCACCGTTCATTATGGCCCCATAGATGCTCCACATAAAGCTGTGCCATATGGAATGCTCTATACCGTTCATTATGGCCCCATAGATGCTCCATAGAAAGCTGTGCCATATATATATTGCTCTGCACCGTTGATTATGGCCCCATAGATGCTCCTTATAAAGCTGTGCCATATAGAATTCTCTGCACTGTTCATTATGGCCCCATAGATGCTCCTTATAAAGCTGTGCCCCATATAGAATGCTCTGCACCGTTGATTATGGCCCCATAGGTGCTCCATATATAATGCTGTGCCCCATATAGAATGCTCTGCACCGTTGATTATGGCCCCATAGGTGCTCCATATATAATAACTAGAACAAAGAAGAACTGCACTTGGATGGCACAAGAGTCACGCATTACACAGCCTATGGACTTCACAACTACTGACAACTAGGTGTCACGTGAGCTATGGGTATAAAGGTGCTCTGCATATAAAGCAATAAGATGTATATAGTCCAAGAAAGCAGAAAAATATGCGGCACTCACCCAGAAGAAGCTATATTCACGTGCTCTTTATTGGAACAAAAATTGTGTGCATACATCCATTTAGGACATCAGGTGGGACGGAGGGTGCGGTGATGGAGGCTGGACGACGGCCGTTTCGCAACTGAATGTGCTTCAACGGGTCCACATCAAACGGAGCGGAGACGCTGGAGGCGGAGCCAAGAGCAGAGATGCTGGAGGCGGAGCCAAGAGCAGAGACACTGGAGGTGGAGACAAGAGCAAAGCCACAGAGTGCGGAGCAAGGTCTGGGTGCAGAGCTGAGAGCAAAGTCTCAGAGTGTAAAGCAAGGTCAGAGTGCAGAGCAAAGTTACAGAGAGCAGAGCTGAGGGAAAAGCTGAGAGACACAGAAGCACAGGTTGTGGTAGAACTGAGCAAAGAGAAGCAGAGCCACAGACAGTGGCGAACAGAGCAGAAAAGGCAAACCAAGACAGATATAAACAGACAGTGGAATAGGACTAGACTAAGACAGAGTCAGGAACGAGACAAGACACAGAGACATAGACACAAGCCAGGGTATGATGCCCCTCTGGGTGGCAGACAAAGGCCAGGGTATGAAGCCCCGCTGGGTGGCTACACAAGACAGAGACCAGGGTACTAAGCCCCACTGGGTGGCTACACAGGACTCAGACCAGGGTACAACGCCCCCCTGGGTGGCAGACAAGAGAGAGTAACTGAGACAGGACCTGGCACCTCAGCAGCAAGAACTGACTGAGGGAGTAAGTTGCACAGGCCCAGACCAAAGGGTGGAGCTGCACTATATACAGGAGGCTTCTTGGTAATTGGTCAGGAACTGATTAGACAGATGCACCTGATTCTATAAGAACCAGAGAGTTCAGGCGCCGGCCCCCTATACACATAGACATGAGGCATGCAGAGAGCAGAGACACAGAACATGGAGCTGGCATGAAACAGAAACCACATCATGGCCTGGAGCAGTGGGTAAGATAGTGTGAGAGATGTGAGGCCATGCCGTGATGCCAGCAGAGTTGTTACATTTACTTTGATAGAAAATTTAGTTTTAGCCTTTCACCTGAAATTAAATGAAATCTTTTCTTTAAGTCCAATCTTAAGAATTTTCTAGCTTAAAATATCCCCTAAATTTTCTGATATAACTGATGGAAATTTTTGATTCCTGCACATGGAATATTTTAAGAATTGGAGCTCTGTACACAGATTATTGATTTAGCAGGTTGTGGGAGGAATGGTCTCTGATCCATTATCATTAGGCCAGGTGGAATCTGGGTCTTTATCAGCTTATACGGATCTGTTTCTTTAGCTAGAGGATAAATGTAAGAATGAAATCCATCAAAGTATTTAAAAAATTTTTTTTACGACAATACCTAAATGAAAAGATCATCCCATGGGGACTAAGAATGCCATTTAGATCCTCCTTTCCTGTGATGACCCTAAGTTCACTAAGGATTGGGAGGAATATATGGCACAATGCTCTGAAGGAATGCTAGCACATTTAGTGAGTAAATGCACCTGTAAGACCACATTGATATTAAGGGATATTCAATCTGTATGGAATAGATTAGAATTATTTGGAAACTGTAGGGAATATCTACATCTCGATACATCTACTATTGACAGACTTAATACATTATACGTAGAATTAAACCAATAATAAAAAAGCGAAAAAATAGCAAATGGACCGGACGGATTATGCCAAGGGTTACATTTTGGGTAAACCAATTCAAGAGGAGCCCAAATCCTTCTCTTTTCAATCCAGTAGATGGGACCCCTTCTGCAGGAAGTTTGCCCCATTATGGCCCCCAAAATCCAGCTGTTAGCTATAAAGGGGATGAGAAAGGGAAACCGGAGATTAATATTTTCAGAAGGAAACAGTTCCTATCTGATCAGGTCAATAACAAGCAAATACTTTATAAATTTATAAGGTTAGTAAGCAAAACACCAATGAATTTCCAAGGGTTATTTTTTAATTCCAATTTATACAACCAGGATCTGGATCAGAACATTTGTAACAGGTTGTAATGAAATTCCAGTTGATCACTGTAAATCTAAGATAAACCACAAACCTACTGGAAAGACCAATAAATTATCTGAAACAAAATTAGAATTGCCTTTGCAGTGAATTATTATATATCTCATCTATGCCGGACTCAGAGTCACGACATCCTCAGGAATAGGAATGCCAACTCCAGGAGCCGTGTCACCAGTGCAAGATGGAGCCTTGTCAACGGGAGCCAGAGACAGCAACCGCCCTGAAGGAGCCCACGCTGGGAGAAAGGGCCAAGCCAGAGCGCCATTTGCTGGAATCAGAACCTCTTAGTTCGGAGCCAGTTACTCAGCATCATTGAAGACTTGAACTAGCGACAGCCCGGAGGAGCCTGAACTGGAAGGGAAGACCGAGCCGGTACTTCGTAATCAGGAGCCAGAGTGCACAGCGGTATCCGTGGAATGATCCAACGGTCTCAGGATGGGCGTGGCCCGATCACTGAGACTAATGGCGGTGAGTGCACCTCGGCCCTTGACCCCGGGAGACTGGTCCCTGCCACAGCCTTCTACTCTGTCAGGCTGGATTGTACTTTGACTTCCTGTCTTGGGAAGCGAGCCTCCGTGTAGTGATCCGGTACCTCTTGATCTGTCCCATGTTTGTCAAGAACGGGAGGTCAGGCTCACGTACGTGCAGGCTCGGTGCTGGGCACTTCCCAATCAGGTGGTGGAGGGCCCATTTCCAATCCCTGGACAGGCATCATAGAGGGAAAGAAGCAGCGGGAAAAGGAAATTTGGGCAGAATTTCACCGACACGGAGAGGGCGATATGGCCGGGCGCCGCTCTCACAGGCAGTTAGTCCATACCAAAGTTGAGCAGGGATACAGCTTTATCCGGGAGCAAGGCACAAATGACAAAGTGTATGTGAACTCTGCCTCTGTGAAGTTTGGAAGACCCCTAGTGGAAGGGGACTGGATCTCCTTCTATAAAGAAGACTGCCCCAGGGGCTATTTTGCAGTCGCAGTGGCTCTGTGGTCCGAAGATAACGGCCCAGAAAAGTATGCGGGCCCGAATCAGGTGCGGTCAGTTCCCTGTACCTCATGTACCTCACAGCCCCACGCTGCCTCTACTGCGCCCTGGCAGCTTATGGACTCTTCAGCTGCAATCCCCTTCAGCCCGAAAGTGGGCATAGAACCAGTCTGATAAAGCGGCAAAGGATGCATGCCGTTGAACCATAGAAAACTTCTTGTTAAACAGGATGATAGTGCTCGTTGCACCATATAGGATTGGAGAAAAATAAATGGATATGCGGGAATGTTTTGGGTCCCTGGGAACAGAGGAGCCCTGGAATACTCCCAGAGTCAGGAGTAATGCGGCAGGTATGGCCAGAATAGACTGTTGAGTTGTTTTTGTTTTGTTGTGCCTTTTGCGCCCTTCCTGCTGGATGGCAGGACTATGCCCTTGCAGATGCATGGACCCTTGAACTGTGTCACGGACTATGTGTGTGGCTGCAGCAACAGACTGTTTACGAGACAGGCAGTGCACATGCTAACAGATGTGGTGCTCTGCTGAAAGGAAGGGGGGATCCTCCCCCAAGGACTGTGGACCCAACAGATGGGTCACGTTATTGTATATACGTTAGAGTCCGGTGGATGGTACCTGAGTTAAATAAACTGTAGGTGCTACCAGGAGGACAGTGTGCCCAGTACCTCTTAAAAAAAAGAAAGACTCTTATGAATTGCCTACAAAACTTTGCTCATGTAGAGCCAGTATTTTACTACATCAATTTCCCCCCTGTGAGGAGTATTATATTGTAATTAATAAAATTTTAAATGTGAATGGTCAGGGATGACCATTGTTAAAGAAACGGGGAATGTAAGGGAGTCACAAAGTTTGGTATGCCCCCTACCCCTTTAAGTACATCCCAGCTGCTGCACTGTGTAAGGATAAGTTTGTTTAGTCATGTATATGGTGTCTTCTAAATGTTTGATGTTATTTGAATGCGTTGTACTACTGTGTATAGTGTTTTTCCATTATTATATAGGGACAGTGTAGTCCCTTAGTTGGGCCACAAGATGGTACATAATAAATAGTGGATTATAGGAGGAGTTTACTGGGATAAGAAAGGAACAGTTTTCTGGTTAGAGTCAGAGGGGCTAGGGAGCCCGAACAGCTTGGGTGGGCCTTAGAGCCCGAGCTACCCAGTAGCTCCGTAACGTCATAAGCGAGTAGCCCAGCCATCCAAGGCCCAGTAGGGCCAGAAATACAGCATGTGACAGCAGTGTGGAGCAGAAGCAAGAGTAGCAGTCCTATAAAGTACGGGGACGCAGGTCGCTCATCATGTGGCAGATCATCGCATAGGCTGTTGCCCTCAGATCCGAAACGGACGAGAGAACCCCCAAGCGCAGTGAGTCAGGACAGGGAGGACCGTAGAAAGAAGTGCAGGGAAAGTAGAATATGTGGACTGTATGAAACCCTATGCTGATGCTGTATTTGAAAAGGATGTGTTGAGAACAAAGGAAAGTAAACTGCAGAGATATGAGAAAAGTCCACAGCACTGTTGTGCCTGTATATCACCACCTCCTTAGATGCTTAGTACTGCTAAATATTGCTGCTGTGCCATGTTTGCTATATGTAGACACTGGGTGCATATAAAAAGACGAGTATGCAGATCCAAGGGAAGGAAAAAACAAAAAATGCACTCACCGGTCTCTTGTGCGATAGTCCTTTATTCAGAACATGTGCATGCACACTTGGGGAGAACGTGGACAAAAGACGACAGCCATTTCGCGCTGCCGCGCTTCTACGGGTCTCAATGACTATCGCACAAGAGACCGGTGAGTGCATTTTTGTTTTTTCCTTCCCTTGGATTTACAAAGGAAAGTAAAGTTTTATGTTATAAGTTTGAAATGGACTCTGTCTCTTTATATGCATCCATGCCAGTAGCAGAACTTCAGCCAGCCCGATGGGACCCTGACGTGCAGAAGGTGAAGCAGAAGGTATGCCACAGAGGGAACATTAGGTTCATGTGACGGGAGACCAGGGTGCGTTAAAGCACATACTCTCAGCAACGACTATGACTTTAATTTTTGGATTAAAAAGCGGCATAACATATGCATCAATAATCTGCATCAATCTGCAAATGAAAAAACACTTTAATACCAAATTCAGACCTCCATCATTCATAGGCCAAGTACATACGGCAATGTCATAATTGTCCAAAAGTCTCCAGGTCTGAACTTCTCACCCTTATATTTAGCTATGAAGCAGTTGAGCTTGGGTCAGCAGACCGGCAGCCCAAACAGACACTGCGGTCCACACACAGACCATGAATGTCAGTTGTGGAACAGGCCTAAGGAACAGGGAACATGACAGGCAATTTATGTTGCCACAATCACGGGTAACATGAGTGGCAGGTTAGCTGCACAAATGCAGTCATGTATAGCATTCTCAAAAAAGCTTTGTTGGTTTAAGCAAAATATACCTGGAGGATCGGCTGCTTAATTTGATCGTCAGGTCTCTTTCTCCCTATGTACAAGGGGAGAGACTTATCTATCACCTGCATCGGTGCTTGGAAGAGTTCGCCAGAGGCCATGCTAGACTGGTCACATCTCTGCTTATGGTTCCCAGCTGGATCTTCAAAGTATATTCTCTCTGAAACACCATAACGTATCCGAGAATAATGTACCTGGCTGTAATATACCAAGTTGCAGTTCATGCTACTTGTGATTTGGGCAGCATCATTACTTTAATGACAAGCAGCAACTGCAAAAGCTAGTGCTTTTTTTAAAAAAAAAAAGATAGCATATGCATGATTCATATATACAATTGACCCATTATTAAAAATGCAAAATCTTTAATATTGAGGTTTTGACACTTGTACACATAACATAGGTTGATTTGAGCTACTTGAGCTACTTAAGCGTCATGGGAAAATTGTAGCATAAGAAAATAACTTGATATATTTAATAGGACTATATTGCCATCTAGTGGTATTTGTAGGAAATACTTCAATAAAGTAGTTGTAAAATTTAACTGGTGAGTCTAAATATAAAAACATATAAAAGACAAAAATAACTATACAAGATAGTGGAAATAAAAGTAATCTCAATAAAAGGAGTGTCAGAGAAGCATGAATGTAGATCGTAGACATAATAACTTTCACTTTTATGTGTCTGCTCTTCTTATTTGGCTTATTTAATCATTTTTGCCCATCTTGAAACATTTTCTTAAAAGTCTGAATATCCTTACTTATAGACCTAAAAGCAAATTTTCTGCCTGCAGTATATTATGGGAGATTTTTTTTTTTTTTTTTTTTTGAAAGCAGGTATTTTTAAATGTGCATAGAGCAAATGTAAAATCACCAAAGTCACAATCTTGTTTTGCAAAACATGTGAGCCAAAATGTGCAACTTTTTCCTACCAGATAACAGGCACAACATATATAAACAGATCATGTTAATCATTTGGATGCTTTTATCAATGTAATATTAAGGCCCTGTTCAGACATTTGTGAATCACGTACATGCTCTATCCATCTTTTTCACGGATAGAACATGTGCCCAGGCTATGGAGTCTATGGAGCTGTTTACATACTCATGTTTTTTTGGGGTCCGTGTCACGGATCAAAATTACCCATGCAAGTGTATGAGTCCGTGATAAGAATGGACAGCATATGGCTGCCGTCCATGTGCCGTCCATGTGCAGTCCGTGACTAACATTGTAACGAAAAGGAGAAACTTTGTCATTTATTTATTTACTTACATTTTTACACCTGAAAATCACCGCTGAAATTCTAATATTAATTTCTGAGATCCAATATTAAAAACTGGCACACTGATTAACCCCATCCCGCCCCAGTGATTTTCCAATTTTTTACAGTAAAAGTGACCAGGCAATATGTTTCTCCAGGTCAATATCATTACGGTGATAACAAACATGCATCATTTTTTTATTTACGTGGTGAAAAAAATTCAGATATTCATTAAAAAAAATTAGCTTTTGTTACCATTTTCTGAGACCCATGACATTTTCAATTTTCAGTCGATGGGGACATTTTTATTGCCATTGTTTAGGTGTAGAAGTGACGGTGAAAAAAAAACGCAGTTTTGGAGTTTACATTTTTTTCTCATTATGTTTTCTACCAATCGGATTAATACAGTTTAGATTTTGATAGAGTGGATTTTTATGGATATGGAGATAGGACATATGTGTATTTTTTATTTCTTTATTTTTAATGGAAGAAAGGAGGAGGGATTCAAACTTTTATACTATTTTCTTTAGTTTTTTCATATTTTTAAAACATTTTTTGTTACTTTTTTCTATATTTTGTAGTCCAATTATTGGACTTGAACCTGCAATTGTTTGTTTTATTGATTGTACTATGTACAGCAATTGCCATAGCAATGCCAGCAGCAGACTGTCTTTCATGTGTCCACTGTGTGATTGCATCACAGAAGACCGATTGGGTAAAGAGGATCAATGAACGTGTTCTTTTATGTGCTCTCTGGATTCCTTTCTCTCTCACAATCTCTGTCTCTTTCTCACTAAAACAAGTAACGAACAATTCATTGTTACCTTGCAAGTGCCACTTACAACTTTTATCTTGATTGCTATAGGGCTATATTTAGAAATGTTGCGCTTAAATAGTTTAGCCTATATCCACTTTCATACTAGAAGTGTTAATTTACTGCTATTATTATTTACATTTATTTTAACCTCTTAACGACTGTCAATGCATATTAAAACGGCGACCATTAAGTGCCCTTAATCCTCAGCGCCATTTTTAAAAAGCGCCCCCGGTTGGTGAAATTCCTGTTGGTGACAATTATATATGACAGCTGACACTGGTTGTGAAACCGATTAAGCCCTTAAAACCCCTGTAAATCGCGACAATGGTATCTTAGTGGTAAAAAGAGGGTTAAAAGATCCCCTTTGACAC
Organism: Ranitomeya imitator; assembly: GCF_032444005.1. Lineage (NCBI taxonomy): Eukaryota > Metazoa > Chordata > Amphibia > Anura > Dendrobatidae > Ranitomeya > Ranitomeya imitator. The sequence goes on from NC_091284.1 coordinate 581,444,291, forward strand.
TATCGCCCAAACCACCCTCCCTGTGATTGTAAGGGTATGTGCACACGTTCCGGATTTTTGCGTTTTTTTTTTGCGGATTTTCCCGATAAAAACGCTATAAAATCGCTAAAGAAACTCAAATTATATGCATCCTATCATTTAGAATGGAAACAGGAACACATGGGCTACTTGCACAGTGAACAAGTCTGTATGATCATGTTCACACACCACCAAGAAACCTGAAGACACAAAAGAGAATAGTAAAACCAAAAACACTCAGTTTGAAAAAATGTTGCAGTAATCCGCAAGTGCTAGTAAAAGATGTAAAAAACAGGGTATTTGGTTGATACGTTTTTTGCAAAAAATGTATACTAAGCTGCTCTACCAATCTTCACGGTATACCCTTATCAGAGCAGTCCTAACTAATGTATGCAATCCCTATCTGATGTATTTAAAAACCTGATCATCTGTATATAACCTGTGTGAACAGGGTTCAGAGAGGAAAAATCCATGTGTGTATACAGGGTAGAACAGCTTTTGTGCAGATAGCCCAAGAGGAGTGGTGGAACTCCCCAGTCTTGTAGACACAAGAGAACAATTATGGAAACAGGAACACATGGGCTACTTGCACAGTGAACAAGTCTGTATGATCATGTTCACACACCACCAAGAAACCTGAAGACACAAAAGAGAATAGTAAAACCAAAAACACTCAGTTTGAAAAAATGTTGCAGTAATCCGCAAGTGCTAGTAAAAGATGTAAAAAACAGGGTATTTGGTTGATACGTTTTTTGCAAAAAATGTATACTAAGCTGCTCTACCAATCTTCACGGTATACCCTTATCAGAGCAGTCCTAACTAATGTATGCAATCCCTATCTGATGTATTTAAAAACCTGATCATCTGTATATAACCTGTGTGAACAGGGTTCAGAGAGGAAAAATCCATGTGTGCATACAGGGTAGAACAGCTTTTGTGCAGATAGCCCAAGAGGAGTGGTGGAACTCCCCAGTCTTGTAGACACAAGAGAACAATTATGGAAACAGGAACACATGGGCTACTTGCACAGTGAACAAGTCTGTATGATCATGTTCACACACCACCAAGAAACCTGAAGACACAAAAGAGAATAGTAAAACCAAAAACACTCAGTTTGAAAAAATGTTGCAGTAATCCGCAAGTGCTAGTAAAAGATGTAAAAAACAGGGTATTTGGTTGATACGTTTTTTGCAAAAAATGTATACTAAGCTGCTCTACCAATCTTCACGGTATACCCTTATCAGAGCAGTCCTAACTAATGTATGCAATCCCTATCTGATGTATTTAAAAACCTGATCATCTGTATATAACCTGTGTGAACAGGGTTCAGAGAGGAAAAATCCATGTGTGCATACAGGGTAGAACAGCTTTTGTGCAGATAGCCCAAGAGGAGTGGTGGAACTCCCCAGTCTTGTAGACACAAGAGAACAATTATGGAAACAGGAACACATGGGCTACTTGCACAGTGAACAAGTCTGTATGATCATGTTCACAGGGTATACCCTTATCAGAGCAGTCTGCACAAAAGCCCAACAGTCCCTTAGGCTATGTGCACACTGATAGGTTTCAGGCATTGCAGTACATGAATACGCCAATAAATGAGACCAGCGATCAAAGTAAACAGCATGCATGTGCAACAGTGGAACTAAGTGAAAAGATAAAAAAGATAAATAAAATACATTAAAAACACACAAAAAGTGCACAAAAATCCCGTAAAGCCACTGAAAACTCATAATTTGTGTTAAAACAAAAACATGTACACATAGTTGGTATCCACACATGAAGACTGACCCAATCTATACAACTGTAATGTCATTTATTCAGAATGGTGAACACTGTAAAAAAAATAATGAGAAAGCAACTTTTTAATCATACTGTCACAAAAAATTGAGTAAAAAGTGATCAAAACGTCATATGCAATAAACATGGCATAAAAGAAATATCCCAAATGCCAAGCAAAAAACATCCCCTAATATGGCTCATTTGGCAAAAAAAAAAAAAAGTTACAGTGCTCAGAATATGGCAATGCACAAATAAAAAAAATTTTTTTTAGTTAAAAGTTTTTAGTGTATAAAAGCATAAAGAGGTACTGACCAGAAGAATACATTAGTCTTATCACTTTTACCGCATGAAAAAAAAATATAAAAACAATAACTGAATTGCTCATTTTGTTCATTCTGTCTGAAAAGCTGAACATAAAGCGATCAAAAATATTACCCGCATATACTCGAGTGTAAGCTGACCCGAGTATAAGCCGACCCCCTAATTTTGCCACAAAAAACTGGAAAAACTTAATGACTCGAGTATAAGCCTAGGGTAGAAAATGCAGCAGCTACCAGTAAATTTCAAAAATATAATGCTCCATAAAGTTCATAATGGGCCCATATAATGCTCCATAAAGTTGATGATGGGCCCATATAATGCTCCATACAGTTGATGATGGGCCCATATAATGCTCCATAAAGTTGATGATGGGCCCATGTAATGCTCCTTAAAGTTGATGATGTGCCCATAAGTTGCTCCATAGAAAAATATGCCCCTTGTTATGCTGCATACAGTTCATTATGGCCCCGTAAGATGCTCCATTTAAAACTGTGCCATATAGAATGCTCCATACATTTCATTATTGCCCCATAAGATTCTCCATATAAAGCTATGCCATATAGAATGCTCCATACAATTCATTATTGCCCCATAGATGCTCCATATAAAGCTGTGCCATATAGAATGCGCCATACAATTCATTATTGCCCCATAGATGCTCCATATATAACTGTGCCATATAGAATTCTCCATACATTTCATTATTGCCCCATAGATGCTCCATGCAAAGCAGTGCCATATAGAATGCTCAATACATTTCATTATTGCCCCATAGATGCTCCATATATAACTGTGCCATATAGAATGCTCCATACATTTCATTATTGCCCCATAGATGCTGAATACATTTCATTATTGCCCCATAGATGCTCCATACAAAGCTGTGCCATATAGAATGCTCCATACATTTCATTATTGCCCCAAAGATGCTCCATATAAAGCTGTGCCATATAGAATGCTCCATACATTTCATTATTGACCCATAAGATGATCCATATATAGCGGTGCCACATGTAATGCTGCTGCAATAAAAAAAAGACATACTCACCTCTCCTTGCTTGCTGCCCGCTGCTCCTCAGCGTCCCGTCTAACCGCACTGACTGTTCAGGCAGAGGGCGGCACGCACACTAATACGTCATCACGCTCTCTGACCTGAACAGTCACAGCAAGAGGATGGGAAGATGTAGTAGCGTCCGGCGGGTAGAACGCGGACAGGTGAGTATGAAATATTCATCTGCTCCGTCATGGTCCCTGGCAGCTTCTCCCGGACAGATGGTCTCCGGCACCCGCAGCTTCTTCCTGTAGTAAGCGGTCACGTGAGACCACTCATTACAGGAAAGAATATGCGGCTCCACCCCTATGGGAGTGGAGTCCATATTCATTACTTAAATGAGCGGTCCTGTCAGGATTCCCAGACCGCTGCCACCAATTTGTCAGGAATCCCCTGACCGCTGCCACCAATTTGTCACGATTCACACCGTGACCATCACCCCTACGTCACGGGTCGGGGGACTTTAGGCCAACAGACGGCTATCACATGTGCAGGGGGGCTTATCTTCGTTATCCCTCCACTGCTAACAACGCGATGAAAAAACACACACAAGGCTGTTGACCTCTTAGGTTACAGCAGGGGCTTATTCTAGGTATCCCACTGCTCTTCTATATACCACGAACTGCAGGGATTTATGTATATCCCGCTTACAGTTCCACTTAACACTTGCAGCTCTCTGGCGTCCCCCTTACTCTCAGGTCAGATTAGGTACTGCACCCTGGGTAATTAGTCGCCAGACAGGCTGCCTGCTATGTACTGGCTATTGGGCACGCTGCAGCGACACGATAAACTACTCCCACTCAGGCAGGAACAATAATTATCAACGCCGCAGTCGCTACAACATAACCCAAAAGTCTGCACACGGTATCACTGCCACCAGCTTCGATTAAACGGGTCCGAAGCTAACCCAACACAGCAGTAGCGTATTTCCCTTCAGGAGACTTAGGGTACGGTTTTTAGAGCATGGAGAAAGAACTGGCATTAAATAATATACCCCACAAAGTTTAGGCAGTGCTTTATCAAAATATTCTACAAAGAGGTTACAAATGAGTCAATTGCAAATATGTACACGGTAATTATAACATAAAGGGAATAAAGGAGAAAAGCTAACACTCACATGTTCAAAACATGGCAGGCACCCAGGCTAGTGCAGTTTTCCATATGTCCCAGTTCATGGGACGTGCTCAGCTCTTACAGGAAAAAAAGACAAGAAGACTGAGCTGGGGATGTGGGCAGACAGTTATAGCTAAGCCTGTAACATCCCAGAAAGGGGTTGGATCACCTCGTCCCTCCTACCTCTTCAGTTAACTAATCTTACCGTAATCTATATCTAATTTCTATAACTTCGCTACAACACATGTCATAGTCATAACAAACCCAGCATTCATCTCGGATTCACGTGGGCATTCTAATGAGATCAAATATGTCCTATCTGGGATACATATTTACAGAGAAAACCCTACTTCTTTACCAGATGGAGTTAGAAGCCCGTGTTTCGAGGGATGGGTAGGTCACCGAGTGAGATTAAGAATATATATTTTCGTGTTCGTAACGTAAACGGTCGGCATAATATCTTGCAAAAACTAAACAAAGAACTTCCATGGATTTCTGGAAACTTCTAGACACTTCGAAACAGTTCTCTGCTAGAGGAAGATTTGAGTCTAGTCGTAAATACCTTTCGGCCATAAAACTCCCCCAGTACATTGGCAAAGCAGCTCTTGGCTGAGTGAAAGGGAAGGGGGGCTTGTTAGCCAAAGCCTTGAGCAAGAGAAGCTACTTATATGATATTTCATACCATATCGTGACACCTCCCCCTTTTGGTGTGCGCTAGGGAGGTAGAACCCCATGGTATGCCTCCATGGGCACCTCAGTAAGTTCACCCTGGCGGGACACTCCATCTGCATTCCCATGCTCTTTGCCCGTTTTGTGTTCAATGGTGAAGTCAAACTGCTGAAGGGCAAGGCTGCATCGTAGCAACCTGCCGTTGGTTCCACACATGGTGTTGAGCCAGTGCAGAGGGTTGTGGTCGGTCACCACACTGGAAGGGCGACCGTACAAGTAGGGCTGCAAGCGCTGCAGGGCCCAGTCTATGGCCAGGCACCCCTTCTCGATGGTGGAGTAGGCCACTTCCCTCGGCAAAAATTTCCGGCTCAGGTATAACACGGGGTGCTCTTGGTCCTCCGAGTCAACCTGGCTGAGTACAGCACCAAGGCCAAACTCGCTGGCGTCGGTCTGCACCAAGAACGGTCAACTGCTGTCGACTGCTTTCAACTCAGGGGCGTTGCACAGTGCGGTTTTCAACGCCTGGAAGGCCCCCTCACAGCCATCTGTCCAGTTGACAATGTGGGGTAGCTTCTTCCTGGTGAGGCCCGTCAAAGGTTTTGCCAGGCTACTATAGTGCTGTACGAAGCGCCTATAGTACCCTGCAGTGCCCTAGAAGGACATCACCTGTTTCTTGGTCACGGGAGTGGGCCAGTTCACGATCACGCCCACTTTCTCCGGCTCTGGCTTCAGGGTGTTCCCGCCTACCCGGTGCCCCAGGTAGTGAACCTCCCTCATGCCCATCTGGCACTTTCCCGGCTTGATAGTCAGTCCTGCTTGGTGAATTCGCCTGAGCACCTCCTCGAGATGCTGCAGGTGTTCCTTCCAGGAGGAACTGAAGATGGCAATGTCATCCAAGTACGCCACGGCGTACTTCTCCAGTCCCTGAAGCAGGAGGTTGACCATCCGCTGGAAAGTGGCAGGGGCATTTTTCATGCCGAAGGGCATGACCGTGGACTCGTACAGTCCAAAGGGTGTGATAAAGGCGGACTTCTCCTGCGCCTCTGGGCTCAGGGGAATCTGCCAGTATCCTCGACTCAGATCCATTATTGTTAGGCAATCTGCGCCAGCTAACTTATCCAGCAGCTCCTCGATGCGTGGCATTGGGTGCACGTCAGAGGCTGTGATGGCATTGAGCCCCCTGTAGTCCACGCAGAACCGGGTGGTCCGGTCCTTCTTTGGCACGAGAACTACAGGTGATGCCCACGCGCTCTTTGACCGTCGAATCACCCCCAGCTGTAACATCTCATCGATCTCTTGGCGCATAATCTGCTGCACCTGGTCAGAGATTCGATAGGGTGTTCGCCGTAGTGGGGCGTGATTCCCGGTGTCCGCCTCGTGGACTGCTAACTGAGTCCTCCCAGGTCGGTTGGAGAACACGACCTGGAAGGGTTCCAGTGTGGTTTGCAACTGCAACCACTGGGGTTCAGTTAACGAGGCGCTTACCTCCACGTCCTCGATGGACCCATTGGCCTTGGCTTGGGCCAGCATGTTCAGGAGGGTGTTTTCCTCTCCGTCTTTGGGCAAGCTGCAGACCGTAGGACGAAAGGTTCACGTTCGTGATGAGCCTTCATCATGTTGACATGAAAGGCCTTTCGCCTACCCCGAGCGTGGTCAAGCATGACCACTTAAGTGACCGGGTTGAGCTGTTGGTGGACGACGTACTGGCCCTCCCTGGCTGCCTGAAGCTTATCCGTTGGTACGGGGACCAGCACCCACACCTTTTGACCCACGTGGTAGGTCCGCTCTCGGGCGTTCCGGTCGTACCAGTGCTTCTGGTCAGCCTGAGCCTGCGTCATGTTGTCATGCACCAACTGCGTCAAGGTCTGCATCTTGTCACGGAGGCGCATGACATACTCCACTATGGACACTTCAGAAGGGTTCGGCTCCTCTTCCCAGGATTCTCTTACCAACCCAAGGGGTCCCCGGACTCGCCTGCCGTACAGGAGCTCGAAGGGGGAGAACCCCGTCGAGGCCTGCGGAACCTCTCGGTAAGCGAACAGCAGGTGTGGGAGGTACCGCTCCCAGTCGCGCCCTTGAGTCTCAACCAGCATGCGTAGCATCTGTTTGAGGGTACCATTGAAGCGTTCACACAAGCCATTGGTCTGTGGGTGATACGCACTCGATACCAGGTGCTTCACCTGCATTCTCTTACAGAGAGCCTCCATTAGGCAAGACATAAATTGGGTCCCTTGATCAGTAAGCATTTCCCTGGGAAATCCTACACGTGAAAAGATGGCCAACAGGGCATTCGCCACCTTATCTGCCCTAGTTGACGACAGAGCTACTGCCTCTGGGTACCGGGTAGCATAGTCTACCACAGTAAGTATTTATTGCTTTCCAGAGCTGCTGGGGACGGCCAGCGGGCCCAAAATGTCCACCGCGATCCTCTGGAAAGGCTCCTCTATCACTGGCAAAGGGATCAGGGGAGACTTAATAGCAGGCCAGCCTTCCCCACTCTTTGACAGGTGACACAGGAGCGGCAGTAGTTTGACACATCTGTCCCCATCTTAGGCCAATAGAAGTGTTGAGACAGCCGGGCCTTAGTTTTGCTGATCCCCAAGTGTCCAGCTAGCGGGATCTCATGGGCAATCTGCAACAACTCACCCCGGAATTGCTGCAGAACGACCAGCTGTCTTTCCCTCAACCACTCCTTTTGTGATTCTCCGGGTACTGTCTCCCGGTATAACCTTCCTCGTTCCCAGAACACCCTCTCCTTATCAGTCTCGAAGGTGGGCGTCTCGGCGATTTGCCTCAAACTCTCTAGGCTCGCATCTGTGTGCAGAGCAGCCTGAAACTCCTGGCTAGGGGAAGCCAGCAGCGCTGTCAGGGTCCCTTCCCCACGGGAACCCTCTTGGACCTGCTCTGGGTCCACCTCTGGTTCAGTCACAGTGATGACTGAGGAGGGTCCGGAAGGCAGACAGTTATCTGCGTTCCAGGCACTCTGACTGCGGGTGACAGCAGCTACGTAGGCTGTCTCCCCGGGGGTTTCTACAGACCCATCAGCCGGTGCCGCTATGGGCTCTACCTCCCCATCCACCCCCAACACTCCAGGGGCAGTGCTACTTATGGGCCAGTTACCTTCCTCGGTGGCACTGGTCACTTTCATGGCATCACCTTCCTCACGGTTCCCATGCATCTCCCCATTTCCTGTAGCACCGATACTTGCCCCTATTAGGGGTTCCTCAGCCGTCTCACTCCGCTGAATGACGTGGCTGGGCATGCCTGTACCTATGGACACATTAACCTTCACAGAAAAATCATTATCAGGTTCAGCTGGCACAGGTACAACATTTTCACCATCAATCCTAGGAAAAAAATGGTTAATAGATGCATCATTACAAGATAAAGCATGGTCAGGTAACACATGCGATTTCCCATCATCATCAGGGTTAACTTTACCCTCATTAGTAGATTGGGGAGGGGTGTCAGGGACGTAGTATGCAACCAACCTCCCCAAATCAGTCCCCAACAAAACATCAGTGGGCAAACTATCAGACAGCCCCACTTCCTTCACCCCGCTCCCGGCACCCCAATCAATAAAAACCCGGGCCATCGGTAAGGGACAGCTGATGCCCCCAATCCCAGTGACAGTTAGGGTTTTCCCCGAAATGATTTCTTCATGGGCCACCAGTTCGGGTCGGATGAGGGTTCGTTCAGCCCCGGTGTCTTTGAGGCCTGTAGCAACATGCCCTCCCACAGTGACGTGCTGTACGTTGTCACACACCCTCCCAACCACACCACCCACCAAAAGAACTGCTGCATTAGGCCCTGGGGCCTTGGCTGGGGTGTTCTTCTGCTTGGTTGGGCAGGAGGGACTGAGATGACCAGTCTGATTGCAGGTGTAACACTTGCGAGGTTCGGTGGTAGGTCTGGTGCTGTTGGCCATGGGGCCAGGACCTCTGGTGTGTTGGCTGGCAGGGATACTGGTGTTGGTTGCAGGCTTACCCCCTCTCCAGCTGGTGGTGACTGGCTTCTGCACTTCCGATCTACGGTTGGCCTCATAGGCATTGGCAATCTGCGCTGCTTTTGTCACGTCTTTGGGTTCTCTGTCCATCACGAACTGTCGCACCTCAGCTGGGCAAAGATGAAAGAACTGGTCTTTGATCATCAGGTCTCGCAGCTGTGCAAAGGTGGTCACTGACAGTCCTTGGGTCCACTGGTCAAATTGGGTCCCCAGTCCATGCACCACATCACTGTAACTGTTGTGTGGGCCACGTTGGAGGGTCCAGAACTTTCTACGGCACACCTCGGGTGTAAGCTGGTACTTGGCTATCAGAGCCTGCTTGATGGCCTCATAGTCACCATCTTGTTCTTGAGGGAGGGCAGCAAACGCCTCCAGAGCTTTGCCTCTCAGCCCTGGTGTCAGGTATCGTGCCCATTCATCTGTAGGCAGCCGGTACTGTCTGCAGGCTTTCTCAAAGGCCCGCAAAAACATGTCCAAGTCCCCATCCTTCTTCCTAACAGGAAAGTGATCGGGCCGGGGCTTCGGTGTCTGAGGGCTGCTGGGCTCACGGTTGGTCTGGGACAACCCCTGCATTTGCAGTCGGGCCATCTGCAGATGGTACTCCCGCTCCGCTTGGGCCTCTTGCTCGGCTCGCTGGGCCTGGGCCTCTCGCTTGGCTCGGGCCTCCTGCCGGTATTGCTGAATCAGCTGTAGGCGTCCATCATGGTCATCAGTGGGGAGTTCTCCCAAGGCCGCCTGCAGGTGGGGGTCCAATTCGCCCTGGTTGCTAATCGGGCTGGCATTCAGTGGTTGGACCTCTGCTGCAGCACCATGTTCACTTGTGCTGGCTTCTGCGGCCTCTGGGCTCTGTGACCTGGCTTGGTCTGCTTCAAATTGCACCAGTTCAGCGACCATTTGAATTTTGGTCTTACCCTGGGGGTTCAGGCCATGGCACGTGCATATCCCAACAAGAAAGTCCTTCTTCTGCTGTGCGTACCAGGCTTCCCCTTTCGCAGCCATGGTTGCCAAATAAAAGATAGGATAGAAAAACGAAGAGGAAGGGAGGGGATAATTACCAGTATGCAATTGTATCAAGACTAATAAAACACTGAGTTCGTTCTCCAAACTTTTTTGTGCAGAGTCCTCGCAAGAACTTTCTGCAAGTTTTTAGTGAGAGGAATGATTACTCAAACCAAATCACTAATGCTCTAAGATATCCCACCACCTTGCCATCAATTTGTCAGGATTCCCTGACCGCTGCCACCAATTTGTCACGATTCACACCGTGACCATCACCCCTACGTCACGGGTCGGGGGACTTTAGGCCAACAGACGGCTATCACATGTGCAGGGGGGCTTATCTTAGTTATCCCTCCACTGCTAACAATGCGATGAAAAAACACACACAAGGCTATTGACCTCTTAGGTTACAGCAGGGGCTTATTCTAGGTATCCCACTGCTCTTCAATATACCATGAACTGCAGGGATTTATGTATATCCCGCTTACAGTTCCACTTAACACTTGCAGCTCTCTGGCGCCCCCCTTACTCTCAGGTCAGATTAGGTACTGCACCCTGGGTAATTAGTCGCCAGACAGGCTGCCTGCTATGTACTGGCTATTGGGCACGCTGCAGCGACGCGATAAACTACTCCCACTCAGGCAGGAACAATAATTATCAACACCGCAGTCGCTACAACATAACCCAAAAGTCTGCACACGGTATCACTACCACCAGCTTCGATTAAATGGGTCCGAAGCTAACCCAACACAACAGTAGCGTATTTCCCTTCAGGAGACTTAGGGTACGGTTTTTAGAGCATGGAGAAAGAACTGGCATGAAATAATATACCCCACAAAGTTTAGGCAGTGCTTTATCAAAATATTCTACAAAGAGGTTACAAATGAGACAATTGCAAATATGTACACGGTAATTATAACATAAAGGGAATAAAGGAGAAAAGCTAACACTCACATGTTCAAAGCATGGCAGGCACCCAGGCTAGTGCAGTTTTCCATACGTCCTCCCAGTCCCAGTTCATGGGACGTGCTCAGCTCTTCCAGGAAAAAAAGACAAGAAGACTGAGCTGGGGATGTGGGCAGACAGTTATAGCTAAGCCTGTAACATCCCAGAAAGGGGTTGGATCACCTCGTCCCTACTACCTCTTCAGTTAACTAATCTTACCCTAATCTATATCTAATTTCTATAACTTCGCTACAACACATGTCATAGTCATAACAAACCCAGCATTCATCTCGGATTCACGTGGGCATTCTAATGAGATCAAATATGTCCTATCTGGGATACATACAGTTAGGTCCATATATATTTGGACAGAGACAACATTTTTCTTATTTTGGTTATAGACATTACCACAATGAATTTTAAACAAAACAATTCAGATGCAGTTGAAATTCAGACTTTCAGCTTTCATTTGAGGGTATCCACATTAAAATTGGATGAAGGGTTTAGGAGTTTCAGCTCCTTAACACATGCCACCCTGTTTTTAAAGGGACCAAAAGTAATTGGACAGATTAAATAATTTTAAATAAAATGTTCATTTTTAGTACTTGGTTGAAAACTCTTTGTTGGCAATGACTTCCTGAAATCTTGAATCATGGATATCACCAGATGCTGTGTTTCCTCCTTTTTGATGCTCTGCCAGGCTTTCACTGCGGTGGTTTTCAGTTGTTGTTTGTTTGTGGGCCTTTCTGTCTGAAGTTTAGTCTTTAAAAAGTGAAAAGCATGCTCAATTGGGTTGAGATCAGGTGACTGACTTGGCCATTCAAGAATATTCCACTTCTTTGCTTTAATAAACTCCTGGGTTGCATTGGTTTTATGTTTTGGGTCATTGTCCATCTGTAGCATGAAACGACGACCAATCACTTTGGCTGCATTTGGCTGGATCTGAGCACACAGTATGTCTCTGAAAACCTCAGAATTCATTCGGCTGCTTCTGTCCTGAGTCACATCATCAATAAACACTAGTGACCCAGTGCCACTGGCAGCCATGCATGCCCAAGCCATCACACTGCCTCCGCTGTGTTTTACAGATGGTGGTATGCTTTGGATCATGAGCTGTACCATGCCTTCACAATACTTTTCTCTTTCCATCATTCTGGTAGTGGTTGATCTTGGTTTCATCTGTCCAAAGAATGTTCTTCCAGAACTGTGCTGGCTTTTTTAGATGATTTTTAGCAAAGTCCAGTCTAGCCTTTTTATTCTTGATGCTTATGAGTGGCTTGCACCATGCAGTGAACCCTTTGTATTTACTTTCATGCAGTCTTCTCCTTATGGTAGATTTGGATATTGATACACCTACCTCCTGGAGAGTGTTGTTCACTTGGTTGGCTGTTGTGAAGGGGTTTCTCTTCACCATGGGGATTATTCTGCGATCATCCACCACTGTTGTCTTCCGTGGGAGCCCAGGTCTTTTTGCATTGATGAGTTCACCAGTGCTTTCTTTCTTTCTCAGGATGTACCAAACTGTAGATTTTGCCACTCCTAATATTGTAGCAATTTGTCGGATGGGTTTTTTCTGTTTTCGCAGCTTAAGGATGGCTTGTTTCACCTTCATGGAGAGCTCCCTTGACCGCATGTTTACTTCACAGCAAAACCTTCCAAATGCAAGCACCACACCTCAAATCAACACCAGGCCTTTTTTCTGCTTAATTGAGAATGACATAACAAAGGGATTGCCCACACCTGTCCATGAAGTAGCCTTGGAGTCAATTGTCCCATTACTTTTGGTCCCTTTAAAAACAGGGTGGCACATGTTACGGAGCTGAAACTCCTAAACCCTTCATCCAATTTTTATGTGGATACCCTCAAATGAAAGCTGAAAGTCTAAACTTCAACTGCATCTGAATTGTTTTGTTTAAAATTCATTGTGGTAATATCTATAACCAAAAGTAGAAAAATGTTGTCTCTGTCCAAATATATATGGACCTAACTGTATTTACAGAGAAAACCCTAATTCTTTACCAGATGGAGTTAGAAGCCCGTGTTTCGAGGGATGGGTAGGTCCACCGAGTGAGATTAAGAATATATATTTTCGTGTTCGTAACGTAAACGGTTGGCATAATATCTTACAAAAACTAAACAAACAACTTCCATGGATTTCTGGAAACTTCTAGACACTTCTAAACAGTTCTCTGCTAGAGGAAGATTTGAGTCTAGTCGTAAATACCTTTCGGCCATAAAACTCCCCCCAGTACATTGGCAAAGCAGCTCTTGGCTGAGTGAAAGGGAAGGGGGGCTTGTTAGCCCACAGCTTTGAGCAAGAGGAGCTACTTATATGATATTTCATACCATATCGTGACAGGTCCCACGGGACCGCTGAACAGATGAAGAGCTGCGGCACCCAGAGACCATGGGACAGGCAGGGGGAGCACCAGTAGCGCCGGGACAAGGTGAGTATATGACAGTCCTCTCTCCCCCTCACAGATACAAAAAGAGGACTTACAAATCCTCCAAAAAATTCAAAAAAGTCACAGAAAAAAGCAGAGATGTTTTACCTGCTGAAGCCTCCAACTGAATGCACCAGCAGGGCACAGCGGACCCGATAAATGATGGCAAACACACAGGTGCAAAAAATACCGATGAAACAACCACTTTCAATCCAGTGTTGGCTGTTTGGCATTAGTGCACAAAAAGATAAGAGATACTAGTCTGTATATGGCATAATTCACACACGCAATGCAAGGCATCTGCTTTGCAGCCTATTAGTAACGCACATACAGGCGGGCTGCCCAGTGCTACAAAATGCATGCTGTGTGAACAGAGGCCAATAGTTTACAGAGCCATCATGGTCCGACTGCGCCCTGCAAGATAAAGTGCAAAAAGAAAACCACATATCAATGTATGTAAGGTATTAGTTTATATTGGGGCCTCAATACGTAAGCTGGCAACCCACGTCACCGGTCCTTACAATTTGCCAGTCCTAACGCTAAACATTGAATAAAAGCTCACAGACACAAAAAGAGGACTTACAAATCCTCCAAAAAATTCAAAAAAGTCACAGAAAAAAGCAGAGATGTTTTACCTGATGAAGCCTCCAACTGAATGCACCAGCAGGGCGCAGCGGACCCGATAAATGATGGCAAACACACAGGTGCAAAAAATACCGATGAAACAACTACTTTCAATCCAGTGTTGGCTGTTTGGCATTAGTGCACAAAAAGATAAGAGATACTAGTCTGTATATGGCATAATTCACACGCGCAATGCAAGGCATCTGGTTTGCAGCCTATTAGTAACGCACATACAGGCGGGCTGCTTAGTGCTACAAAATGCATGCTGTGTGAACAGAGGCAGCCCGCCTGTATGTGCGTTACTAATAGGCTGCAAACCAGATGCCTTGCATTGCGTGTGTGAATTATGCCATATACAGACTAGTATCTCTTATCTTTTTGTGCACTAATGCCAAACAGCCAACACTGGATTGAAAGTGGTTGTTTCATCGGTATTTTTTGCACCTGTGTGTTTGCCATCATTTATCGGGTCCGCTGCGCCCTGCTGGTGCATTCAGTTGGAGGCTTCAGCAGGTAAAACATCTCTGCTTTTTTCTGTGACTTTTTTTCTCCCCCTCACCCGCCGACCCCACCACCGATCATGACTGGAGTATAAGCCGAGAGGGGACTTTCAGCCCCAAAATTTGGGCTGAAAATCTCAGCTTATACTCGAGTATATACGGTATGTACCCCAAAAATGGTACCAAAAAAATCAACAACATGTTCCTCAAAATAATAAGCCATCATACAGCTATCTTCGCCAAAAAATACAAAAGTTACAACTCTCAGAATATGGCGATAAAAAAACTATTTTTAATAAAAAAACATTTTTTGTGTGATAGTAGCAACATAAAAAAGACATAATACTAGTATTGCTGTAATCGTACTGAATAAAGTCATTTTATCACTTATACTGCATAATGAACCATCCAAGAATAAAAGCAAGAATTATTCTTGTACTGCTGTCTATTTTTTCACTCTAGCTCCCAAAAATATAAATAAGGCTTGGTTCACATTTATCCTCTGCTCTCCGCTGATCACTTACATCAGAGTTTCCGTATAAACCCCAAAATGTGATTCAGATGAAACCCCTTATGGAATCACTCACTATAATGAGACAGCTAGAGTAACTTTGGACTTTGTCTGGTCTCTGTTCCGGTGTTGTGCCATCATTTTAGACATCTTTTTAGTGCACAATTGTGGTCAATCAACGTTCTATAAATGCATAAAAAGATAGATACCACCAGAACAAATGGCAAAATGGTGTCAACAGTGTGTCTATGTCCCTCAGAGTGAGTGGTTCTGTGGGAAGTTTAATCTGAATCGCATATTTGTCTGATTTACATGAAAACCCTGGTGTAAATATTCGGTGTAGAACACAAGAATGTGCTCCCAGCCTTATTCTAAATGTTGTACCACAAAATGTTACCAATAAAATCTTTAACTTACCACAAAAACCAGCCCCCTCTCAGGTTCGTCATCTGTCATTGGAATTGTAGGTGTTCCCAAGTTACTGGGTATATTACAGGGTATATGAATGCGCCCTCGGAAGAAGCTAGCGGTGAAACGTTCGTTGGGGTGAGGGGACGCCTGTAGTACACCTATGGTTGCTGTATCCTTGTCTACAGGTAATATACCTTTCATTGCATCCTTACACTTGGCAACTTGCACGTATTAATTGTTTTGGCTTTTATTGACATCTCCTATTGATGTAACTAGTCCTCATTCATTTTCAGCAAATGGATTTTACAGAATTAATTGACATTTCCTACATGATATTTAGCCTAGTGACTGGTTTTGTATTCATATACCCTGTAGTTTGGTCCCCTAGTGGTTGTTATTGTGAGGTGGTACAAAAATATAATTATCATATCATACGACATTTTCTGCTTTTTTAATTATGAGTTTTTAAATATTATGTAATAAAATTCATTATTTTATTTGTAATTTTTGGGACCTCTTCCTTTCTCCCATATTTACCTGCGCATGGGATTTTGTTGTTCTAATGTACATGAAGTGACCTTTTGTATTTATAGATAATTTTTGTTAACCCATTATTGTAGGGGGTAGAGGGCTAGAAATATTGCCACCTATTGGAAGTTGCAATCCTAAAAGTCAATATCGACTTTTTAATGAGTCTTGCCACATGGCTTAGGATAAAAGCCAAACCATAATCTCAATTTGCAGACACTGTGTTTTGGGGTACTGCCCCTCATCAATTTCCAAAATTAGGTCAGTTGTGGGGATTTCTGCTGATTTGGTACCTCAGACATGGTGTCTGCAATCTACAACTGACTCTATAGGGACGGGGTCTGTTCCGCAGGACTGGCGCATAGCAAATGTGGTGCCAATATTCAAAAAGGGCTCTAAAAGTGAACCTGGAAATTATAGGCCAGTAAGTCTAACCTCTATTGTTGGTAAAATATTTGAAGGGTTTCTGAAGGATGTTATTCTGGATTATCTCAATGAGAATAACTGTTTAACTCCATATCAGCATGGGTTTATGAGAAATCGCTCCTGTCAAACCAATCTAATCAGTTTTTATGAAGAGGTAAGCTATAGGCTGGACCACGGTGAGTCATTGGACGTGGTATATCTCGATTTTTCCAAAGCGTTTGATACCGTGCCGCACAAGAGGTTGGTACACAAAATGAGAATGCTTGGTCTGGGGGAAAATGTGTGTAAATGGGTTAGTAACTGGCTTAGTGATAGAAAGCAGAGGGTGGTTATAAATGGTATAGTCTCTAACTGGGTCGCTGTGACCAGTGGGGTACCGCAGGGGTCGGTATTGGGACCTGTTCTCTTCAACATATTCATTAATGATCTGGTAGAAGGTTTACACAGTAAAATATCGATATTTGCAGATGATACAAAACTATGTAAAGCAGTTAATACAAGAGAAGATAGTATTCTGCTACAGATGGATCTGGATAAGTTGGAAACTTGGGCTGAAAGGTGGCAGATGAGGTTTAACAATGATAAATGTAAGGTTATACACATGGGAACAAGGAATCAATATCACCATTACACACTGAACGGGAAACCACTGGGTAAATCTGACAGGGAGAAGGACTTGGGGATCCTAGTTAATGATAAACTTACCTGGAGCAGCCAGTGCCAGGCAGCAGCTGCCAAGGCAAACAGGATCATGGGGTGCATTAAGAGAGGTCTGGATACACATGATGAGAGCATTATACTGCCTCTGTACAAATCCCTAGTTAGACCGCACCTGGAGTACTGTGTCCAGTTTTGGGCACCGGTGCTCAGGAAGGATATAATGGAACTAGAGAGAGTACAAAGGAGGGCAACAAAATTAATAAAGGGGATGGGAGAACTACAATACCCAGATAGATTAGCGAAATTAGGATTATTTAGTCTAGAAAAAAGACAACTGAGGGGCGATCTAATAACCATGTATAAGTATATAAGGGGACAATACAAATATCTCGCTGAGGATCTGTTTATACCAAGGAAGGTGACGGGCACAAGAGGGCATTCTTTGCGTCTGGAGGAGAGAAGGTTTTTCCACCAACATAGAAGAGGATTCTTTACTGTTAGGGTGGTAAGAATCTGGAATTGCTTGCCTGAGGAGGTGGTGATGGCGAACTCAGTCGAGGGGTTCAAGAGAGGCCTGGATGTCTTCCTGGAGCAGAGCAATATTGTATCATACAATTATTAGGTTCTGTAGAAGGACGTAGATCTGGGGATTTATTATGATGGAACATAAGCTGAACTGGATGGACAAATGTCTTTTTTCGGCCTTACTAACTATGTTACTATGTATTCTGGCCAAATTTACATTTCAAATACCAAATGTTGCTTCTTCCCTTCAGAGCCCTGCCATGTGTCTAAACAGAACTTTTGGCTACATGTGGGGTATCTCCACGGTCAGAAGTAAGTGTGTATCAAACGTAGGGGTCCACTTATTTAGTTATCTCTAACAAAAGTAAAAAATGTTGGGCTAAAGCAACATTTTTGTAAAAAAAAAATAATTTTCAATATGACGACCTAATGTTATCAAATTCTATGTAGTACATGTGAGTTAAAAATGCTTATTATACTGCTGAATAAAATCTGTGAGGGGTGTAGTGTCCAAAATGGGGTAACTTTTGGGGGATGTTTCTGCTGTTTAGGCACCTTCAAATGTGACATGGTGCTCACAATTTATTTCAGCCAAATTTGTGTTCCAAAATTCAAAGGGTGCTCCTTTCATTCTGAGACCTGCTGTTTGTCTAAACAGAAGTTTCTGACCACATGTGGGGCATTAGCTCTTTCAGAGGAAACTGGGTAATAAACTGTGGGGTCCATTTTTTTGTGCTGTCAATTGTAAAATGAAAAAATTTGGGGCTAAAGCAACATTTTAGAGGAAAAATTAAATTTTTTTTCATTCCACTTTCCATAAATTTCCGTGTAGCACCTGAATGGTTAACAATAGTGTTGAGCGACTTTTCATTTTTTCAGTTTTTTTCTGAAAAGTTGGGTCGAGTGAAATCGGCCAATCTTATTGAAAAGTCGGGGTCGGGGATCGGCCGAAACACGAAACCCAATGCAAAGTCAATGGGAATTTTTTTTTTATATTTACTGCAGCGCAATATAGCAGAAAAGACGGTAATTCAATTGCCGGCTTTTCATTTCTCCTGCCTAAACCCGACATGATATGAGACATGGTTTACATACAGTAAACATGTCATATCCCCCTCTAGCGATCTAGCTATTAAATTTAAGGGTTAAATCGCGGGAAAAATTGGCGTGGGCTCCTGCGCAATTTTCTCCGCCAGAGTCGTAAAGCCAGTGACTGAGGGCAGATATTAATAGCCTGGGGAGGGTCCATGGTTATAGGCCCCCCTGGCTAAAAACATCTGCCCCCAGCCACCCCAGAAAAGGCACATCTGTAAGATGCGCCTATTCTGGCACTTGGCCACTCTCTTCCCATTCCCGTGTAGCTGTGGGATATGGGGTAATGAAGGGTTAATGCCACCTTGCTATTGTAAGGTGACATTAAGCAAGATTAATAATGGAGAGGCGTCAATTCTGACACCTATCCATTATTAATCCAATTGTATGAAAGGGTTAAAAAACACACACATTATTAAAAAGTATTTTGATGAAATAAACACACAGGTTGTTTTAATATTTTATTGCTCGCTCAATCCACCTGAAGACCCTTGTTCTGTAACAAATTAAAAATAATAAACCAACAATATACATACCTTCCGTTGATCTGTAACGTCCCACGCTGTAAATCCATCTGAAGGGGTTAAAATATTTTACAGGCAGGAGCTCTGCTAATGCAGCTGTGCTCGTGCCTGTAAAACCCCGGGGAATGAAGGTAATGTAGGTCAATGACCTGTAGTTACCTTCATTCACGGTGATGCGCCCTCTGCTGGATGTCCTCAAATGACCTTGAGCGTGGGAACTTTCCTGGAATATCTGCCCTCAGTCACTGGCTTTACTACTCTGCAAGAGGAAAAGAAAGACTGACAGCACTCACTTATTGGGGCGCACAGTCCACATCCAGGGAACCTTACTGGATCATCCACATAGTCCATAAAGAAACAAAGAAACATGTTACATGGCTCAATAAAGATCGTTGTTTGGAATACTACACCCTGATGGATCGCTGGTTCTTGGCTTTACTATTCTGGTGGAGAAAATTGCGCGGGAGCCCACGCCAATTTTTTCCACGATTTAACCCTTAAATTTAATAGCTAGAGCGCAGAAATTTTGCACATACACACTACTTTCATTAGTAGTGTGTAATATGCAAAAGAAAGGGGGATATGACATGGTTCACTGTATGTAAACCATTTCTCATATAATGTCGGGTTTAGGCAGGAGAAATGAAAAGCCGGCAATTGAATTACTTGCTTTTCAACATTATCGCGCTGAAGTAAATATATGTATATACAGTTAGGTCCATATATATTTGGACATAGACAACATTTTTCTAATTTTGGTTATAGATATTACCACAATGAATTTTAAACAAAACAATTCAGATGCAGTTGAAGTTCAGACTTTCAGCTTTTATTTGAGGGTATCCACATTAAAATTGGATGAAGGGTTTAGGAGTTTCAGCTCCTTAACATGCGCCACCCTGTTTTTAAAGGGACCAAAAGTAATTGGACAATTGACTCCAAGGCTATTTCATGGACAGGTGTGGGCAATCCCTTCGTTATGTTGTTCTCAATTAAGCAGATAAAAGGCCTGGAGTTGATTTGAGGTGTGGTGCTTACATTTGGAAGGTTTTGCTGTGAAGTAAACATGCGGTCAGAGGAGCTCTCCATGAAGGTGAAACAAGCCATCCTTAAGCTGCAAAAACAGAAAAAACCCATCTGAGAAATTGCTACAATATTAAGAGTGGCAAAATATACAGTTTGGTACATCATGAGAAAGAAAGAAAGCACTGGTGAACTCATCAATGCAAAAAGACCTGGGTGCCCACGGAAGACAACAGTGGTAGATGATTGCAGAATAATCTCCATGGTGAAGAGAAACCCCTTCACAACAGCCAACCAAGTGAACAACACTCTCCAGGAGGTAGGCGTATCAATATCCAAATCTACCATAAAGAGAAGACTGCATGAAAGGAAATACAGAGGGTTCACTGCACGGTGCAAGCCACTAATAAGCATCAAGAATAAAAAGGCTAGACTGGACTTTGCTAAAAAACATCTAAAAAACCAGCACAGTTCTGGAAGAACAATTCTTTGGACAGATGAAACCAAGATCAACCTCTACCAGAATGATGGAAAGAGAAAAGTATGGTGAAGGCTTGGTACAGCTCAAGATCCAAAGCAAACCACATCATCTGTAAAACACGGCGGACGCAGTGTGATGGCTTGGGCATTCATGGTTGCCAGTGGCACTGGGTCACTAGTGTTTATTGATGATGTGACACAGGACAGAAGCAGCCGAATGAATTCTGAAGTCTTCAGAGCCATACTGTGTGCTCAGATCCAGCCAAATGCAGCAAAACTGATTGGTCGTCGTTTCATACTACAGATGGACAATGACCCAAAACATAAAGCCAAAGTAAACCAGGAGTTTATTAAAGCAAAGAAGTGGAATATTCTTGAATGGCCAAGTCAGTCACCTGATCTCAACCCAATTGAGCATGCATTTCACTTGTTAAAGACTAAACTTCAGACAGAAAGGCCCACAAACAAGCAGCAACTGGAAACCACCGCAGTGAAGGCCTGGCAGAGCATCAAAAAGGAGGAAACACAGCGTCTGGTGATGTCCATGAGTCCAAGACTTGAGGCAGTCATTGCCAACAAAGGGTTTTCAACGAAGTACTAAAAATTAATATTTAATTTAAAATTATTGAATCTGTCCAATTACTTTTGGTCCCTTTCAAAACAGGGTGGCACATGTTAAGGAGCTGAAAGTCCTAAACCCTTCATCCAATTTTCATGTGGATACCCTCAAATGAAAGCTGAAAGTCTGAACTTCAACTGCATCTGAATTGTTTTGTTTAAAACTCATTGTGGTAATGTCTATAACCAAAATTAGAAAAATGTTGTCTCTGTCCAAATATATATGGACCTAACTGTATATATATATATATATATATATATATATATATATGTGTCTCTATATATATATATATATATATATAAACGAAACCCGACTTTGGAGAACAGATAGCCGACCGCCGACCCACAGTGGGATCAGGTCGGGTTTCACGAGACCCGACTTTGCTAAAAGTCGGCGACTTTTGAAAATTGCCGATCTGTTTCGCTCAACCCTAGTTACCAATTTCCTGACAGCAGTTTTGAAACATTTCAGGGGTGCGGTTCTTAAAATGGTATCACTTTTGGGGAGTTTCCAATATATAGGTCCATCAATGTTCATTTAAATCTGAATAGGTCCCTAAAGAAGCAGGTTTAGTACATTTCTTGAAAAAATGAAATATTACTGCTAATGTTTTAACACTTTTAACATCCTAACAAAATAAAATAACATTTGAAAAATGCAGATGTAGATGTTGATTAGACATATGAGAGATGTTACATATGAATTTTTCTGTGCAGCATGACTAACTGGTTTAAGGATATAAAAATGTAAAATTTAAAAATGGGAAATTTTTCAAAATATCACCAAAATTCTAATATTTTCACAAATAAACATAAAAAACATCAACCAAAATTTGCCACTAACATAAAGTACAATTTGTCATGAAAAAACATTTTTAGAATCAGTGGGATCTGTTGAAGCATTCCAGAGTTTTTACCACATAAAGTGACACTGGTCAGATTTCTATAATTTGGTTTGGTCATTAAAGACAAAATTAGATTGGTCACTAAAGGGTTAAAGCACCCTTGATTCCAGGTTTTATACATAGGAGGAAGATCAAATGAAGTATGCAGTACATGAAAAAAGTATAACATAATGCACAAGTACATGATATAAAGTAGAAAACAAATACAATAAATTAATTACTATTTTTG
This sequence comes from Ranitomeya imitator, assembly GCF_032444005.1. NCBI lineage: Eukaryota > Metazoa > Chordata > Amphibia > Anura > Dendrobatidae > Ranitomeya > Ranitomeya imitator. The sequence continues at coordinate 581,466,695 of NC_091284.1, forward strand.
GTAACCGCTTATCTCCCTGTGAGTAACAATTGCTTTCTATGGTATTGAAAGCTTTCGTATGGGTATAACATTACTGCAACTATTTACTGTATAAATGCTACTATTTTATACCTATTGTTAGTTGCTATTTATCGCATTATATGCAATATATTGTGCATTTATGGAGTTCCCACCGGTGCTCACCCACCAATTTTATCCAGGGTGGAAGGGACAAAAGGAAAAGAAAAGACAGGCATACATATATACAATATATACTACTGTAGCTTACTCAAACAGATTAAATGTAGCTCAATATTAAACCTAATACAACTGTTGCTTCTTAATAACAAAAAAGTAAGTATGATGTATATTCCTGTCTGGAATCACCTAAGGTGACCCTAGGGCTTTGTGGGGGCAAAGTACGGTTCATTTACAAGCTACAATTGAGGAATAAGTGGAAAACAGCTTTTCCAGGCCTTTGGATAATAAAGTTACTATTTTCAGTAAGATCTTGATTGTAGAACTATTTCACTTGGCATAAAAGTTTGAACATAGGAAGGGGTCCGGGAGAACCCATGGAAGATTTTATACCGGCACGTTTCAGGAAATCAGCTCCCTCTGCTGGAGAAGAAATATTAATTAATTTAGATGCGAATTTAATTTCTAGCGTAGAGAACTGAGTCCAATTGTAAGGTATTCTTGCCTTTTTGAAGCTCACGAGTAGTGGATTGAAATAATTTCCGTTTATGCAAGGTTTCCTGAGACGGGTCTTTAAAAAACGTAAAATGACTAAACAAAGAAGAGAGGAATCTTGGCTCTTTTGAAATACTGAGTAGTGTATTTCTGACCCAGTTGGGGTAAAAAGAGACGATAACATCAGTAGCAACATCAGTCGGAAGAGTAGATGGCTGGCGAATTCTAAAGACCTTCTCAATTAAGTTTTTCCCATGGGCGTTAGGAATTAAATGAGAAACTAAGGAAGAGATGTAATCCCTTAACTGGAAAGACTGGACCATTTTTGGAATCCCTCTGATCTTCACACTGTTTTCTCTAGTCACCTTCCACGACGGCATATGGAGGTTGTCTCTTTGCCCTAATGGGGAACAGGAAACACAGAGAGGTTTAAAAGGACCTCCCACCTCCCACCTGCCAGTGTCTTTCCTGTTCCCCATGGGACAGGGAGAGGTCTCCAGGTGCTGTTGTGGCCGGCGACTGCGGTACCTTTGTGCAGGCTCTGCCTGTTATAGCCGGGCAGCTGATGGTCGCGCTCCGCCTCCTCCCCTGCTGCTCCCGTCGTCCTGCTATGCAGGTGCCTCAGGGACCCCCTCCCGGCCTTCCTGTGCCCCCACGAGGGCAAAGCAGGCCTGGGATCCCTCGCCGGGCTCCTCCATGAGCTGCTCGGCGTTCTCCCCCTCCATTGCCGGCTCGGCGTTCCGGATGTGACGTCGGCGGTCTCGCGCGTCACTTCCGGTCCTTCGTTCTCCTGGAGGCTGCTTCTTCCGGGTTCGCAGGCCGGCGTGTCGGACTGATGGCGTCCCCTCACATGGATCCCGGAGGGGGAGGGGGAACTGTTGATTGCTGGAGGCAGGTGCGGACAGCGTTCTTAAACCCTGCTGAACCACCACTGAGGTAAGACTATTTTTCCCAGTATGGATGGTTCCTTGTGCCCTGCATCTGCGGAGCCCAGCGCTACCCCTGCTACAGTAAGTGTTTTGCAGGGATAGGATCCGGGAGGTAGTACCTATAGGGGGTTTAATGTCCTCACTCCCCTCTCCCTTGTCATTTCAGGGAGAGAAGTCTGCCCCTAAAGCCGCTATTAAAAAGAAGTGCCCAGTCTGTTCTACTAAATTCCCTCTTAACTGGGACAAAAGACTCTGCCAGCCATGTACTGACAAGATTGTAAAAGCTGTGCAACCATCTCTGCTGGATGAAATTCGCTCCTTAGTAAAACAGGAGGTGCAATCTTCGTTAGCAGCTTTTACTACTCCTCCACCTCCGCCACCACATTCCCCAGCTAAAAAGAGAAAAATTCAGGTGGTCGAATCGGACTCTGATTCAGACCTCTCCCATACTTCATCTGTGGGCTGGGAAGATCCTGTATCACCTAAAGCTGAGGTCAGGAAATACCTCTTTTCCTCAGATTATATTGAGGATTTAGTATCTGCTGTCCGTAATACTATGGGCCTAGAAGAGGAATATGAACCACAGTCCGTACAGGATCAGATGTTTGGTGGACTCAGATCGGAGAAGAGAGTGGGGTTCCCGGTGCACGCTAACATCGTTAGTATGATTAATCAGGAATGGGAACAGCCTGAGAAACTCCTCACTACCCCTGCAGAAATGAAGCATAGATTTCCTCTAGAGGGTGAAGTAATCAAATTGGACATTCCAAAGGTTGATGTGCAGGTGGCTAGAGTCGCCAAAAGAACAGCACTCCCTTTTGAGGATTCTTCACAATTAAAGGATCCTATGGACAGAAAGATTGAAAGTCTCCTAAAGAAATCTTGGGAAACTTCTACGTCTATCCTTAAGGCCAATGTCGCTTCCACTTGTGTTGCCAGGGCCCTCTCCTGCTGGTTGGAGAAATTAGAGTCTCATATATCTCAGGGTACCCCGAGAGGTGAGTTATTAGATTCACTTCCCATCCTGCATAGAGCCTCTGGGTTTCTGGCTGACGCTTCTCTAGAATCTGTTAGAGTGGCTGCCAGATCTCTCGTACTCTCCAACTCTGCTAGAAGAGCCCTCTGGCTTAAAATATGGAGCGGTGATATCACCTCAAAGGCCAAGTTGTGTGCTATACCCTTTAAGGGAGATTATGTTTTCGGTCCGGCCTTAGACGATATTCTTGACAAGGCTACTGACAAGAAAAAGGCACTCCCGGAGCAAAAACAACCGAGAAAACGGTTTTTTCGTGCCCCACAGTCTCAGCCCCCTCAAAGAGGGAAAGGCAAAACCGGCAGGTGGAGTTACGCAAAAGGTAGAGGGAAAAATATTTTTGTCCCCCAGCAGCAGCAGCAACAGTCCCAACAGGACAAGCAATGACTCCGACCCGGTAGAGGGGGGAGACTCTCGAAATATGTGGGTCAGTGGGAAAATATCACCAGTTCCCACTGGGTCCTCAATGTCATCAAGGAGGGCCTATTAATAGAGTTAATTTCTTCCCCCCCTCAGGGTCTAAAAATTACTACCCTGCCGACTTCAAGAGATCACAGTTTATTGACGTTAGGTCTCAGGGATCTTATGAAATCAAATGTGATCTCACCAGTTCCACTTTTGGAACAGGGAAAAGGACATTATTCCCGGCTGTTCTTAGTACCCAAACCCTCAGGGGATGTAAGAATTATTATAAACCTAAAAGGTCTAAACCAACATGTGAAATATCGCAAGTTCAAGATGGAGTCTGTAAGATCTGCAATTCCTCTGATAGGACATCACTCCTTTATGGCAACCATCGACCTAAAGGATGCATATTTTCACATCCCTATCCACCCGAGACACAGAAAATACCTCAGGTTTGCGATACAGGGGAGTCATCGTGTGGAGCACTATCAGTTTGGAGTCCTTCCCTTCGGCATTTCCTCAGCACCAAGAGTATTCTCCAAAATCATGGCAGAAGCAGTGTCATTTATCCGGAGTCAAGGTGTCTGCATAGTGCCCTACCTGGACGATCTCCTGATAGTAGCCCCCACCGAGATGACCCTGATGTCCCATGTGTCAACCACTTTGGAGATATTGAAGTCTCTGGGTTGGATTCCAAATATGAAGAAATCACAGCTTCAACCCTCAAAAACCAGAAAGTTCTTGGGTGTGGTTCTGGACTCAGCAAAACAGATGTCCTTTCTCCCAGACGATCACAGGCTACCATTAGTAGCAAAAGTCAGAAGATTCAAGGAGACGAGATTTCCTACTCTTTGGGAGGGAATGTCTCTCTTAGGCTCCATGACAGCCTGCATACAATCAGTGGCTTGGGCTCAAGCTCACTCGAGAATTCTTCAAACCCACATTCTAGACAGATGGGATGGTCGTCCTGGCACTCTAATAAAAAGGATTCACACACCCGGTCGAGTGAAAGCATCCTTAACATGGTGGATGAATTCCACAAACCTCCTGAAAGGTGTAAGTTGGATTCAGCTTCCGCTAGTCACAATCAAGACAGATGCCAGCAGGAGGGGCTGGGGAGCCATAATAAATCATGTTCCTTACCAAGGTCTTTGGAACCAGTCAATCAGCAACAAATTGTCAAATTTCAGAGAACTCAAAGCTGTGGAAGAGGCCCTGTTGGCAGCAAGCCGTCAGATTTCTGGTCAACATGTCCAGATCTATTCAGACAATATGACCACGGTGGCTCATATCAAGCACCAGGGCAGTACAAAAATCCTCAGTCTGAAAAAGATCTCCGCTCGAATTTTTTATTGGGCCGAAAAACACTTGCTGTCCCTGACGGCAATTCACCTAAAAGGGACTGCAAATATTCAAGCAGATTACCTGAGTCGCCAGGACATTCATCCTGGCGAATGGAGCCTGGATCTTCAGACGTTCAATATGCTAGTTCAAAAGTGGGGTCTTCCAGAGGTCGACCTCTTTGCCTCTTACCAGAACGCAAAAGTCAAAACCTTCTTTTCCTTGAACCCAAGAGGCAATCCCAGAGGTCTGGATGCCCTAGTCCAAGATTGGCACTTCCAGCTTGCCTACGCATTTCCGCCAATCCCAATCCTGGCAAAGGTTCTAAGGAAGATACGATCAGAAGGGACTCCGACTATCTTGATAGCTCCTTTTTGGCCCAAGAGAAGTTGGTTCAACTTGGTCATCCAACTACAAGTGGATGGACCGGTAATATTACCTCAAAAGAACAATCTCCTCTCTCAGGGTCCTATTCTCCACGCAGACCCTCAGAAATGGAACTTAGCAGCGTGGTTACTGAAGCCCACGTGTTGAAAGCAAAAGGTCTATCGGACCCCGTCATAGCTACTCTCCAAAAGTCGAGAAAGCCAGTAACCAACGCCATATACAACAAAATATGGAAAAAGTTTTCGTCTTTTTGTTTACCTAACCTTCCAGACCCTCTCAAGCCTAATATACCTAACATCTTAGATTTTTTACAAAAAGGCTTAGAAATGGGTCTTAGGCCCAGTACTCTCAAAGTCCAGGTCTCGGCACTTAGCTCCTTTTTTGATCAAGATCTAGCAGGTCATCGCTGGATCAAAAGATTCTTAACATCAGCAACTAGGATGAATCCTAGAAAACAGATAATAGTTCCCCCATGGGATCTTAATGTGGTGCTTCAAAGTCTTACAGGCCCGCCCTTTGAACCTTTGTCCTCCTGCTCTCTTCAAAATCTTGCCTATAAAACTGTGTTTTTGGTAGCCATAACTTCGGCTAGAAGAGTGGGTGAACTACAAGCCTTATCTATAAGAGAGCCGTATCTTCTAGTGAGAGGTGACTCAATAGTACTTCGTCTAGATCCTTCTTTTCTTCCGAAGGTAGTCTCTGATTTTCATCGTTCCCAAGAGATTGTTCTACCAACCTTTTGCCATAATCCTGCAAATTCGGAAGAAAGAAGATTCAACACTCTGGACGTCCGACGTATTGTGCTACAATACTTAGATCAGACCCGTGCTTTCAGAATCGATCATAACCTCTTTGTCCATCCCTCTGGGCAAAATAAGGGTAAAAAAGTAGCTAAAAGTACCATTGCTACATGGATCAAAAAGGCTATAATGGAAGCCTACCTTGCTCAAAACAAAATACCTCCAGTCTCCTGGGCAGAAAGAGCAGGTGCATCCCCAGAGCAGATCTGCAGGGCAGCAACGTGGTCTTCACTTCATACTTTCTCTAAACATTACAGATTAGATGTATTGTCCAATAAGGACTTAGTCTTCGGCCGTAAAGTTCTTTAGGCCGTTGTCCCTCCCTAGTGCCAAATTAGTTGGTATTCCTCCATATGCCGTCGTGGAAGGTGATTAGAGAAAATAGAATTATTTTTACCGTTAATTCGGTTTCTAGGAACCTTCCACGACGGCACTAATTTCCCACCCGATACATATTCCTGGACTAGTTCTGGGATTCAGAAGGTAAACCGGTGCTATGGTTTCAGTTGTAAGTCACTGGCAGGTGGGAGGTGGGAGGTCCTTTTAAACCTCTCTGTGTTTCCTGTTCCCCATTAGGGCAAAGAGACAACCTCCATATGCCGTCGTGGAAGGTTCCTAGAAACCGAATTAACGGTAAGAATAATTCTATTTTTCCGTGTAAAGTCTTCAAGATTAGTTAGACTTTTTCTGAAGGAAGTAATATTTTTTTGAATGTTTTTACATGAGTTACATAAAGAGCCATCAGAAGCCTCATAGGATTTTGAAAGTGAGACATCCGCTATGCGCGATAACATATCTTTGAAGAGCTCTTTGATGAAACTCTTGGAAGCTTTGACTTTGTTTAAGTGTATAGAATCATCAGATTTCATTTCGATTTCAGACGATATTTTTGAGTTAAGGAGCTACATTAGGAACCTCCCCTTTAATTTCCCCCAGATTGTTGTCTCTAGTAGTATGTGTGGATTTAGAAGGGGTACTCTCTTCAGGTAAAAATTTTAGATACAGACCCACATCTTTCCCATCAGATAAAAGCTGGGCCTCATTTGACTGTAAATTAGACATGTGCCCTTTAATGGTGTTACTTCTCAATATATTTGTTGATTGGTGAAGTAGTTTTTTGCTTTTAAGTACTGGAATTTTACTTATTGTTACTGATGATTGATCAATAAGGCCATTTCTTTGGACTTTACTCTCCTTTACTTTGATGCATTTGAGAGGGTTTTCCTCTCATTATCTCTGTATAATATTTACTCTCTGAAAGCTTCACCTTCTGCATGGTCATGAAAGGGTGTCACTGATTGATTTTGTAACTGTAAGACACTCCCCTCATCAGCGTTGGACTGGAGCGCCTTGGGCCCTCCAGAGAAAATCATTCTTGTGGCCCACTATGTAGCTACATAGAAATAAATACAACACCACCAATTGTGCGGTAAAACACGCTAATATCAGGGTATAATATAAGGTAGTTCACGTCTTAATTATGTAGCAGGGGTTGGGGTAGAAAATAAAGTAGCTCTCTCATAGGGTACAATGTATCCCCCTCACAGAATATAATGCAGCCCCTATAGAATATCATGTAGCCCCCCCCATTGAATATAATGCAACCAGCCTCAGAGTATAATTCAGCCCCACATAGGGTGTAATGTAGCCCCCTTAGAGTATAGTGCAACCCCTCTCATAAGGTATAATGCTGCCCCTTCATGGAATATAATGTAGCCCCCTCATAGAGTATCACGCTGCCCCCTCTCATAGGGCATCATACAGCTCCCCCATAGGGTATCATGCAGCTCACCCTCCCCATAGGGTATCAGCCAGCTCACTCCCCCCATAGGGCGTCATGCAGCTCACTCCCCCATAGGGTAACATGCAGCTCACCCTTGTCCCATAGGGCATCATGCAGCTCACCCTCTTGCCCCATAGGGCATCATGCAGATCACCCCCCCTTGCCCCATAGGGCATTATGAAGCTCACCCCCCTTGCCTCATAGGGCATCATGCAGCTCACCCCCTTGCCCCATAGGGCATCATGCAGCTCACCCCCCATACAACCAGGACTCAATAATAAAAAAGACAAAAAAAGTACAATACTCACCTCTCCTCCTCGCTCCCACGCTGACTCCAGCAGCGGCTCTGCTCTGATGTCAGGAGCTCTGCTGCTGTCGGCCTCACACACAGCAGGTACACGATGAAGTGATGTCATCGCGCACCCGCTGTGTGTCTGTGGCAAGGGGAATCATGGGAGAGGGAGCGTCATCTGATGCTGTCTCCCCATTAACGAGCGCTGGGGGCAGCATTGGTGCCAGGACCCCTGGCTTACAGCCCCATAGTGGCCATGTCAGCTGGGGGCCACTGAGGGTGCGGGGGGCCCTGGTCTGTGGGCTCTGATAGCGGGCAGTGTTTAGCCGCAGTTTGACGCAAACGCTGCTCGCTATTATAGTGAAATGAATTCACTCCTCTCCATGCCCATGGGGGCATGGGGAAGCGTGAATATTCATTTCACTTTAGCAGCGGGGGCAGGCTTAGGCTTTCTATCACCCACTGCTGCTCCGCTGGTACCAGGGGCCCCAGAGCAGCTGCGTAGCATGCGCTATTAGCGACACCCCACTTGCTGGGGGCCCCAGGAGCAGCAGGGGCCTAGGCAGCTGCTGGCACTGTATGCCAGCAGGTGTCAGGGCCTTGGCCCACCGGAGAATCCTCTGGTTCTCCGGTGGGCCAGCCCGACCCTGCCCCTCATCTGTTATGATCAGGTGGCCTTGGAGCAGCATGAAATGACCTTCGCTGGAGCAGTGGTAACTTTACTGACCGCAAACCCTGATCCTATCACCGCAACTAGATGTAGCCGTGGGGTGTGCCTAACCAGACCTAGACACCTCGACACAGCCGGAGGACTAAATATCCCTAAAGATGGAAATAGGAAAACTCTCTTGCCTCAGAGTAGACCCCCAAAGGATAGACAGCCCCCCACAAGTAATGACTGTGAGTAGGAGAGGAAAAGACACACGCAGACTGAAAACAGGGATAAGCAAAGGAGGCCATTTCTACCTAGATAGGAAAGGAAAGTACAGGATACTATGCGGTCAGCATAAAACACTACAAAATATCCACAGCAGAAAAATACAAAAACTCCACCACCTAACTAAAGATGGGGAGAGTATATCTGCGACTCCAGCGAATCCAACTAGACTGAGAAAAACATCAGGCACAGTCTAGCAGGAACAAAATAGAAACAAGATAGCACAGAAAATAAACACACAGCAGTGTGTCTAAAACAAAATGAAGCAAACACTTATCTTTGCTGAATTGGTAGCAAGCAGGAGAGGCCAGGCAGGACCAACACTTCCAAAGGAACATTGACAACTGGCAGGGACTAATGAGTCCTGCAAAGCTAAATACCCCAGTCAGCTTTGCAATTAGCAGATACACCTGTCCAATCCTGCAGTCCAGGCACAACTGCATTACCCTCTACAACCTCCGGAGGGAGCCCAAAAGCAGAATTCACAACAGTACCCCCCCCTTGAGGAGGGGTCACTGAACCCTCACCAGAGCCCCCAGGCCGATCAGGATGAGCCCGATGAAAGGTACGAACCAAATCAGCGGCATGGACATCAGAGGCAGAAACCCAAGAATTATCCTCCTGGCCATAACCCTTCCATTTGACAAGGTACTGAAGCTTCCGCCTCGAAAAACGAGAATCCAAAATCTTCTCAACAACATATTCCAACTCCCCATCGACCAACACAGGGACAGGAGGATCAACAGAGGGAACAACGGGCTCCACATATTTCCGCAACAAAGATCTATGGAAGACATTATGAATAGCAAAAGAGGCCAGAAGCGCCAGGCGAAAGGACTAATAATCTCAGAAATCCTATAAGGACCAATAAATCGAGGCTTAAACTTAGGGGAAGAAACCTTCATAGGAACATGACGGGAAGATAACCAAACCAGATCCCCAACCCGAAGCCGGGAACCAACACACCGATGACGGTTAGCAAAACGTTGAGCCTCCTCCTGAGACAGCACCAAATTGTCCACCACATGAGCCCAAATCTGCTGCAACCTGTCGACCACAGAATCCACACCAGGAAAGTCAGAAGGCTCAACCTGCCCAGAAGAAAAACGAGGATGAAAACCAAAATTACAAAAAAAGGCGAAACCAAAGTAGCCGAACTAGCCCGATTATTAAGGGCAAACTTGGCCAATGGCAAAAAAGCCACCCAATCATCCTGATCAGCAGACACAAAGCATCTCAAATAGGTCTCCAAGGTCTGATTAGTTCGCTCAGTCTGGCCATTTGTCTGAGGATGAAATGCAGAAGAAAAAGACAAATCAATGCCCAGCTTGGCACAAAAGGCCCCCCAAAACCTAGAAACAAACTGGGAACCTCTGTCGGACACAATATTCTCCGGAATACCATGCAAACGTACCACATGCTGAAAAAACAACGGAACCAAATCAGAAGAAGAAGGCAATTTAGGCAAAGGCACCAAATGGACCATCTTAGAGAATCGGTCACAAACAACCCAGATAACTGACATCCTTTGGGAAACAGGAAGATCGGAAATAAAATCCATAGAAATATGTGTCCAGGGCCTCTCGGGGACCGGCAATGGCAAAAGCAACCCACTAGCATGGGAGCAACAAGGTTTGGCTCACGCACAAGTCCCACAGGACTGCACAAAAGACGGCACATCACGCGACAAAGAAGGCCACCAAAAGGACCTACCAACCAAGTCTCTGGTACCAAAAATACCAGGATGACCAGCCAACACAGAACAGTGAACCTCAGAAATCACCCTACTAGTCCATCTGTCAGGAACAAACATTTTCCCCACAGGACAACGGTCAGGTTTGTCAGCCTGAAATTACTGAAGAACCCGTCGTAAATCAGAAGAAATGGCAGAAAGGACCACCTGTTGTGAATTCTGTTGTCGGGCTTCCTCCTGTGGTCATGAATGGTACTTCGGCTGGTTCTGTCCATGGACTTTCTCTGGTGGCTGTGGGTGTTTCTGAGTTTCCTTCCACAGGTGACGAGGTTAATTCGTTAGCTGCTGCTCTATTTAACTCAACTTAGATCTTTGCTCCATGCCACCTGTCAATGTTCCAGTATTGGTCTAGTTCACTCCTGGATCGTTCTTGTGACCTGTCTTCCCAGCAGAAGCTAAGTGACTGCTTGTTTTTCTCTGGTTTGCTATTTTTCTGTCCAGCTTGCTATTTTGATTTTTGTCTTGCTTGCTGGAAGCTCTGGGACGCAGAGGGAGCGCCTCCGCACCGTGAGTCGGTGCGGAGGGTCTTTTTGCGCCCTCTGCGTGGTCTTTTTGTAGGTTTTTGTGCTGACCGCAAAGCTACCTTGTAAGTCGGGCCTCACTTTGCTTAATCTATTTCATCTCTGTGTTTGTATTTTCATCTTTACTCACAGTCATTATATGTGGGGGGCTGCCTTTTCCTTTGGGGAATTTCTCTGAGGCAAGGTAGGCTTTATTTTTCTATCTTTAGGGCTAGCTAGTTCCTTAGGCTGTGCCGAGTTGCATAGGGAGCGTTAGCTGCAATCCACGGCTATTTCTAGTGTGGTTGATAGGATTAGGGATTGCGGTCAGCAGAGTTCCCACGTCCCAGAGCTCGTCCTATATTATCAGTAACTATCAGGTCATTCCGTGTGCTCTTAACCACCAGGTCCATTGTTGTCCTGACCACCAGGTCATAACACCCACCCCTTCCTTCAAAATACCGACTGGTTCCAAAACCTCAGGAGAATCAGGCAAAAAACTCCTAGAGAGGGCATCAGCCTTAACATTCTTAGAACCAGGAAGGTACGAGACCACAAAATCAAAACGAGAAAAAAACAAGGACCATCGAGCCTGTCTAGGATTCAACCGTTTGTCAGACTCGAGGTAAATCAAATTCTTATGGTCAGTCAAGACCACAAAACGGTGCTTAGCTCCCTCAAGCCAATGTCGCCACTCCTCAAACGCCCACTTCATAGCCAACAACTCCCGATTTCCGACATCATAATTGCGTTCCGCAGGCGAAAATTTACGGGAAAAGAAGGCATACGGTTTCATCAAGGAACCAACAGGATCCCTCTGAGACAAAACGGCCCCTGCCCCAATCTCAGAAGCATCAACCTCAACCTGAAACAGAAGAGAAACATCCAGCTGGCGCAACACTGGAGCAGAAGAAAAACGACGTTTAAGTTCTTAAAAGGCAGAGACAGCCGCAGAGGGCCAATTCGCCACATCAGCGCCCTTCTTAGTCAAATCAGTCAAGGGTTTAACCACGCTGGAAAAATTAGCAATGAAACGGCGATAAAAATTAGCGAAACCCAAAAATTTCTGAAGGCTCTAAACGGATGTGGGCTGAATTCAATCATGAATGGCCTGAACCTTAACCGGATCCATCTCAATAGATGAGGGAGAAAAAATAAAGCCCAAAAAGGAAACCTTCTGCACCCCAAAAAGACACTTAGACCCTTTCACAAACAAGACATTGTCATGAAGGATCTGAAATACCATCCTGACCTGCTGCACATGAGACTCCCAATCATCGTAAAAAATCAAAATATCATCCAAATAAATGATCAAGAATTTATCAAGATAACTCCGGAAGATATCATGCATGAAGGACTGAAAAACAGATGGAGCATTAGAGAGTCCGAACGGCATCACAAGGTATTCAAAATGGCCTTCGGGTGTGTTAAATGCAGTTTTCCATTCATCACCCTGCTTTATACGAACAAGATTATAAGCCCCCCGAAGGTCAATCTAAGTAAACCAACTAGCTCCCTTAATCCTAGCAAACAAATCAGAAAGCAAAGGCAAGGGGTATTGAAACTTGACCGTGATCTTATTTAAGAGGCGATAATCAATACAGGGTCTCAAAGAACCATCTTTTTTAGCAACAAAAAAGAACCCTGCTCCCAACGTTGAAGAAGATGGACGAATATGCCCCTTCTCCAAAGACTCCTTAATATAACTCCGCATGGCGGTATGTTCAGGCACAGAAAGGTTGAAAAGTCGACCCCTAGGGAACTTACAGCCTGGAATCAAATCAATAGCACAATCGCAGTCCCTGTGCGGCGGAAGGAAACTGGACTTAGGCTCATCGAATACATCCTGAAAATCAGACAAGAACTCCGGAATTTCAGAAGAGGGAGAAGGAGCGATTGACATCAGAGGAAAATCATTATGAACCCCCTGACCACCCCAACTAGTTACTGACATGGACTTCCAATCCAAAACAGGATTATGGACCTGCAACCACAAGAAACCCAGCACGACAGCATCATGCAAATTATGCAACACCAGAAATCGACAATCTTCCTGGTGGGCTGGCACCATGCGCATGGTCACCTGTAGGGTTGAGCGAAACGGATCGTTCATTTTCAAAAGTCGCCGACTTTTGGCACAGTCGGGTTTCACGAAACCCGACTCGATCCCTGTGTGGGGTCGGCCATGCATACGCGACTTTCGCGCCAAAGTCACGTTTCAATGACGCGAAAAGCGCCATTTCTCAGCCAATGAAGGTGGACGCAGAGTGTGGGCAGCGTGATGACATAGGTCCTGGTCCCCACCATCTTAGAGAAGGGCATTGCAGTGATTGGCTTGCTGTCTGCGGTGTCATAGGGGCTATAAAGAGGCGTTCCCGCCGACCGCCATCTTACTGCTGCAGATCTGAGCATAGGGAGAGGTTGCTGCCGCTTCGTCAGAAGCAGGGATAGCATTAGGCAGGGTCCATTAACCACCAAACCGCTTGTGCTGTAGCGATTTCCACTGTCCAACACCACCTTTTGTTTGTAGGGACAGTGGAAGCTACATTTTTTTTTCTCAGTGCTGTAGCTCATTGGGCTGCCCTAGAAGGCTCCCTGATAGCTGCATTGCTGTGTGTACGCCGCTGTGCAAACCAACTGCTTTTTTCAAAGCACAAATCCTGTTGTTCCTTCCTTTCTGCACAGCTATTTTTTTTGTTTGTCCACACTTTTGATGTAATTTGTGCAGCAGTCCACTCCTTCTTATTGCTGCCTGCCATACCTGGCTGAGATTACTGCAGGGAGATAGTAATTGTAGGACAGTCCCTTTTTTTTTTTTTTTTATTCTCCCTAAAAAAATAAGTTGTGGGAGATTAAGATTGGCATTTCTGCTAGAGTGCCAGTCCTGTGCGTGCCATCTCTCTTAAATAGTGGTCCATAGAAAGCCTTTTATTTTTTTTATTTTTTTAATTTGGTATCTACATTCTCCCTGAAAAAATAAAAAAAAACATGGGAGATTAATATTGGCCTTTCTGCTTGTCTGCCAGTCCTGATTGTGCCATCTCTCTTAAATAGTGGGCCATAGAAAGCCTAGTTTTTTGGTTTTTTTTATTTGGTATCTAAATTCTCCCTGAAAAAATAAAAAAAAACCTGTGGGAGGTTAATATTGGCCTTTCTGCTTGTCTGCCAGTCCTGATTGTGCCATCTCTCTTAAATAGTGGGCCATAGAAAGCCTAGTTTTTTTTTTTTAAATTTGGTATCTAAATTCTCCCTGAAAAAATAAAAAAAACCTGTGGGAGATTAATATTGGCCTTTCTGCTTGTCTGCCAGTCCTGAGTGTGCCATCTGTCTTAAATAGTGGGCCATAGAAACCCTAGTTTTTTTTTTTTTTTTTAAATTTGGTATCTAAATTCTCCCTGAAAAAAAAACCTGTGGGAGATTAATATTGGCCTTTCTGCCTGTCTGCCAGTACTGAGTGTGCCATCTGTCTTAAATAGTGGGCCATAGAAAGCCTAGTTTTTTTTTTTTTTAAATTTGGTATCTAAATTCTCCCTGAAAAAATAAAAAAAAACCTGTGGGAGATTAATATTGGCCTTTCTGCTTCTCTGCCAGTCCTGAGTGTGCCATCTGTGTTAAATAGTGGGCCATAGAAAGCCTAGTTTTTTTTTTTAAAAATGTGGTATCTAAATTCTCCCTGAAAAAAAAAAAAACCCGTGGGAGATTAATATTGGCCTTTCTGCCTGTCTGCCAGTCCTGAGTGTGCCATCTGTCTTAAATAGTGGGCCATAGAAAGCCTAGTGTTTTTTTTTTTTTTTAATTTGGTATCTAAATTCTCCCTGAAAAAAAAAAACCTGTGGGAGATTAATATTGGCCATTCTGCTTGTCTGCCAGTCCTGATTGTGCCATCTCTCTTAAATTGTGGGCCATAGAAAGCCTAGTTTTTTTTTTTTTTAAATTTGGTATCTAAATTCTCCCTGAAAAAATAAAAAAAAACCTGTGGGAGATTAATATTGGCCTTTCTGCTTGTCTGCCAGTCCTGAGTGTGCCATCTCTCTTAAATAGTGGGCCATAGAAAGCCAAGTTGTTTTGTTAAAAAAATTTGGTATCTAAATTCTCCCAGAAAAAATAAAAAAAAATAAGTGGGAGATTAATATTTAACTTTCTGCTTGTCTGCCAGTCCTGAGTGTGCCATCTCTCTTAAATAGTGGGCCATAGAAAGCCTAGTTTTTTTGTTAAAAAAATTTGGTATCTAAATTCTCCCTGAAAAAAAAAAAACAGTGGAAGATTAATATTGGCCTTTGTGCTTGAGTGACAGTCCTGCGTGTGTGGCATCTCTCTCATTTGGTGCCACAGAAAACAGTGTGTAACATCGTGCCTGATTTTCCTTGAGGTCTCACCCACCTATAAAGGGATATCTAAATCATACAGAAGTTAGAGTTCCCCTTGTAAGTTGTTTGACAGTAACAAATACTGTTAAGGCCCCGTCACACATAGCGACGCTGCAGCGATACCGACAACGATCCGGATCGCTGCAGCGTCGCTGTTTGGTCGCTGGAGAGCTGTCACACAGACAGCTCTCCAGCGACCAACGATCCCGAGGTCCCCGGTAACCAGGGTAAACATCGGGTAACTAAGCGCAGGGCCGCGCTTAGTAACCCGATGTTTACCCTGGTTACCATCGTTAAAGTAAAAAAACAAACGCTACATACTTACCTACCGCTGTCTGTCCTCGGCGCTCTGCTTCTCTGGTCTGGCTGTGAGCACAGCGGCCAGAAAGCAGAGCGGTGACGTCACCGCTCTGCTTTCCGGCTGCCCGGCGCTCACAGCCAGACCAGAGAAGCAGAGCGCCGAGGACAGACAGCGATAGGTAAGTATGTAGCGTTTGTTTTTTTACTTTAACGATGGTAACCAGGGTAAACATCGGGTTACTAAGCGCGGCCCTGCGCTTAGTTACCCGATGTTTACCCTGGTTACCAGCGAAGACATCGCTGAATCGGTGTCACACACGCCGATTCAGCGATGTCTACGGGGAGTCCAGCGACGAAATAAAGTTCTGGACTTTCTTCCCCGACCAGCGACAGCACAGCAGGGGCCTGATCGCTGCTGCCTGTCACACTGGACGATATCGCTAGCGAGGACGCTGCAACGTCACGGATCGCTAGCGATATCGTCTAGTGTGACGGTACCTTTAGTTTGGTGACGTTTTTAAAACAATAAGGAAGTCTGGTGGAAGAGGTCGTGGCCGTGGGCGTTCATTGCCAGCTGGTAATGATGGTAGTGGTAGTGGAGCATCGGGTGGTCGTGGGAAAAACAATATAGCACCTAAGTCTCGAGCTGTGGAGCCAGGTTCGTCGTCTGGCTACACAAGGCCTCGAACGCTTCCTTTTCTGGGAGTAGGAAAACCGCTTTTAAAGCCGGAGCAGCAAGAGCAAGTTTTGGCTTACCTTGCTGACTCAGCCTCTAGCTCTTTTGCCTCCTCTTCTGAAACTGGTAAATGTAAAAGCAGCACGTCGTTAGTGGATGTTCACAGTCAGGGATAAGTCGCTTCCTTGTCCTCTTCAGCAAAAACAGCAACAGAGAAGGATGCAGCAGGCGACACAACGGGTTACTCCATGGAGCTCTTTACACATACCGTCCCTGGCTTAGAAAGTGAAACAGTTAACAGGCCATGCCCATTACAAGTTGAATCTGACATGGAGTGCAATGATGCACAGCCACAGCCAGACTACTATGCTGGTCCTTTGACTCAGACCACAACATTGCCCTCGCAGGGTACTGATCCAGAATCAGACCCTGATGAGACTATGTTGCCCCGTCACGAACGCTATACCACCGACTTACACGGTGACACAGACGAAGTTGCACACGAGCTAGAAGAGGAGGTTATAGATGACCCAGTTGTTGACCCCGATTGGCAGCCATTGGGGGAACAGGGTGCAGGCAGCAGTAGTTCTGAAGCGGAGGAGGAGGGGCCGCAGCAGGCATCAACATCGCAACAGGTTCCATCTGCCGGGCCCGTAGATGGCACAAAACGCGTGGCAAAGCCAAAACCTGTTGGAGGACAGCGTGGCCATCCGGTTAAAGCTCAGTCTGCAATGCCTGAAAAGGGATCCGATGCTAGAAACAGTGCAGTCTGGCATTTTTTTAAACAACATCCAATTGATCAGCGCAAAGTCATCTGTCAAAAATGTTCAACTATCTTAAGCAGAGGTCAGAATCTGAAAAGTCTAAATACAAGTTGCATGCATAGACATTTAACCACCATGCATTTGCAAGCCTGGACTAACTACCAAACGTCCCTTAAGGTTGTAGCACCCTCGGCCAATGAAGCTAGTCAGCAACGCTACATCCCTTCCGTCAGTGTAAGGCCACCATTTTCCGCACCACCTTCAGCATCTGTACAGGTTTCTTTGCCAGGCCAAAGCAGTCAGGGTCAGGGATTCACCAGTTTCGTAGTAGGAAACACTGCATCTAGGGCACCGGTGGCAACAATACCCTCTCCAACCGTCTCTCAGTCTGCCATGTCCACCGGCACCCCCGCTAGTTCCACGATCTCCAGCTCTCCAGTCCAGCTCACCCTACATGAGACTCTGGCTAGAAAAAGGAAGTACTTAGCCTCGCATCCACGTACACAGGGTTTGAACACCCACATAGCTAGACTAATCTCGTTAGAGATTATGCCCTACCGGTTAGTTGAAAGCGAAGCTTTCAAAGCCCTGATGGACTACGCTGTACCACGCTACGAGCTACCCAGTCGACACTTCTTTTCGCGAAAAGCCATCCCAGCCCTCCACCAGCATGTTAAAGAGTGCATCGTCCATGCACTCAGGCAATCTTTGAGTACAAAGGTGCACCTGACAACAGATGCATGGACCAGTAGGCATGGCCAGGGACGTTACGTGTCCATCACGGCACACTGGGTGAATGTGGTGGATGCAGGGTCCACAGGGGACAGCAATTTTGGGACAGTTCTGCCTAGCCCACGGTCTAGGAAACAGTTGGCTGTTGCCGTTCGCACCCCCTCCTACTCGTCCTCCTGCAGAAGCGAGAGCTCGTCCACAGACCGCAGTCGCCCAACCACTCCATCCGCAGCTGCCACAGTTGCACACCAGTTGTCCCATTATGGGGCAGCTACTGGCAAGCGTCAGCAGGCTGTATTGGCTATGAAGTGTTTGGGCGACAACAGACACACCGCGGAAGTTCTGTCCGAGTTCTTGCAGAAAGAAACGCAGTCGTGGCTGGGCACTGTAGATCTTGAAGCAGGCAAGGTAGTGAGTGATAACGGAAGGAATTTCATGGCTGCCATCTCCCTTTCCCAACTGAAACACATTCCTTGCCTGGCTCACACCTTAAACCTGGTGGTGCAGTGCTTCCTGAAAAGTTATCCGGGGTTATCCGACCTGCTCCTCAAAGTGCGCGGACTTTGCTCGCATATCCGCCGTTCGCCCGTACACTCCAGCCGTATGCAGACCTATCAGCGGTCTTTGAACCTTCCCCAGCATCGCCTAATCATAGACGTTGCAACAAGGTGGAACTCAACACTGCACATGCTTCAGAGACTGTGCGAACAGAGGTGTGCTGTTATGTATTTGTGGGAGGATACACATACATGGGCAGGCAGTAGGATGGCAGACATGGAGTTGTCAGGTGTGCAGTGGTCGAAGATACAAGACATGTGTCAAGTCCTTCAGTGTTTTGAGGAATGCACACGGCTGGTTAGTGCAGACAACGCCATAATAAGCATGAGCATCCCCCTAATGCGTCTGCTGATGCAAAGTTTGACGCACATAAAGGAGCAGGCGTCTGCAGCAGAGGAAGAGGAAAGCCTTGATGACAGTCAGCCATTGTCTGGTCAGGGCAGTGTACAGGACGAGGTAGCGGGCGAACAGGAGGAGGAGCACGAGGAGGATGATGGGGATGAGTATTTTTTTAATGAGGAAGCTTTTGCGGGGCCACGGGAAATTGGTGGCGTGGCAAGACCGGTTCTGGTTTTTTGAGGGACACAAGTGACGTAGATTTGCCTGAAACAGCCCCTCAACCCAGCACAACCGCAGATTTGACAACCTGAACTTTGGCCCACATGGCGGATTATGCCTTACGTATCCTCAAAAGGGACACACGCATTACTAAAATGATGAACGATGACGATTACTGGTTGGCCTGCCTTCTTGATCCTCGCTATAAAGGCAAATTGCAAAATATTATGCCACATGAGAACTTGGAACTAATATTAGCAACCAAACAATCAACTCTTGTTGACCGTTTGCTTCAGGCATTCCCAGCACACAGCGCCCGTGATCATTCTCACACGAGCTGCAGGGGCCAGCAGACCTGAGGTGTTAGAGGTGCAGAAATCAGAAGTGGCATTGGACAGAGGGGTTTTCTGACCAGGTTGTGGAGTGATTTTGCTATGACCGCAGACAGGACAGGTACTGCAGCATCAATTCAAAGTGACAGGAGACAACATTTGTCCAGTATGGTTACTAACTATTTTTCATCCCTTATCGATGTTCTCCCTCAACCGTCATTCCCATTTGATTACTGGGCATCCAAATTAGACACCTGGCCAGAATTGGCAGAATATGCATTGCAGGAGCTTGCTTGCCCGGCAGCTAGTGTCCTATCAGAAAGAGTATTCAGTGCTGCAGGTTCAATACTAACCGAAAAAAGGACTCGTCTGGCTACCCAAAATGTTGATGATCTAACATTCATTAAAATGAACCACAACTGGATTTCGAATTCTTTTGCCCCACCTTGCTCGGCTGACACATAGCTTTCCTATGAAAAGGTCTTGATTGTGGACTACTCTGACTGACTTTTCCAATCGCGTAATTTGCAGCAGCTGATTGTCCAGCATACGACATGTTTACACCTCCCTAAATGGCAAAAATCCCCCCCACGGGGCCGTGGTCTCGTCACTTGGCGCAAGCACCCGTGAGAGTGCCGTTTGTCTGAAGAGGTGGGTGTGCCCGCTTTTGGTCGACAGCACTGCCACTGGGTCCCTCATAGTACAATAAAGTGTCTCTGGCGGTGGTGGTGCGCACCCAACGTCAGACACACTGTTGTAACATGAGGGGCCCTGGGCCTGTACCGCCGGCCACAAGAGAGTTCCCCCCAGCTCAAACATTGCTCTACCACTTGCACAATTATCTCTCGCAGTTCCACCGATGTTTAGTCTATGCGCTGACATCATTCAATGCCTGGCACTGACAATACCAATGTGTTGACATGTATGATGGTACTTAACATAGTCAGGGGCAGTGTCCTATATTTACACCAGTAAATAATTAGCGCCAAATTACTAGGTCTAAAACTCAGTAGGGGAGCCCACCCCTGTACCTAAGTATTCCACCCTTTTGTGTTTTGGTTTTGTTGTAATGCGAGACATTAACATCTATTTATTTTTTTGGAGTACTAACTGGCAGACACTCATTACAATCGGCCTCCGCTGACAACACCAGTGCTGCCTGTGTACCCCTGCAAGAGAATTGCAAGTGCCTACAGCCAAATTTTGTTATGTTAGGCCTACTATGCCTGTCTGCGGTCCCTCCTGCCACTAGTCCTCGAGTGACCTGTCTACTGCTGCCCGTGTACCCCTGGAACCAATTTAAAAGTGCCTACAGCCAAATTTTGTTATGCTAGGCCTACTACGCCTGTCTGCGGTCCCTCCTTCCACTAGTCCTCGAGTGACCTGTCTACTGCTGCCCGTGTACCCCTGGAACCAATTTAAAAGTGCCTACAGCCAAATTTTGTTATGCTAGGCCTACTACGCCTGTCTGCGGTCCCTCCTTCCACTAGTCCTCAAGTGACCTGTCTACTGCTGCCCGTGTACCCCTGGAACCAATTAAAAAGTGCCTACAGCCAAATTTTGTTATGTTAGGCCTACTATGCCTGTCTGCGGTCCCTCCTTCCACTAGTCCTCCAGTGACCTGTCTACTGCTGCCCGTGTACCCCTGGAACCAATTTAAAAGTGCCTACAGCCAAATTTTGTTATGTTAGGCCTACTACGCCTGTCTGCGGTCCCTCCTGCCACTAGTCCTCAAGTGACCTGTCTACTTCTGCACGTGTACCCCTGGAACCAATTTAAAAGTGCCTACAGCCAAATTTTGTTATGTTAGGCCTACTACGCCTGTCTGCGGTCCCTCCTGCCACTAGTCCTCGAGTGACCTGTCTACTGCTGCCCGTGTACCCCTGGAACCAATTTAAAAGTGCCTACAGCCAAATTTTGTTATGTTAGGCCTACTACACCTGTCTGCGGTCCCTTCTTCCACTAGTCCTCCACTGACCAGACTACTGCTGCCCGTGTACCCCTGGAACCTATTTTAAATTGCATAGAGCATCCTTTTTTTAATAGTAGGCATACAAACTCTGTCTGTGGCCCATAATTGAAATTGTCCTCCACTGAACAGACCAATGCTGCCTGTGTACCCCTGTAACCTTTTTTAAACTGCATTGAGCCAAATGTTGTGTTTAAGGCCTACTACCTGTGTCTGTCTGCGCCACTCAATACAGCTGTAGAAAAGAGAAGCAGCATCAAGTTATAGAGCGGGGACCACCACTTATAATAAAAGTTTAATTTATTAGTCAACCAACAAACCACATAAACACCAACAAATAAAACCATTTAAAACCTCAACTACAGTGAGTCCTGGGTACCAAAAAAGGAACCACCACCCCTGGACATGGTGAGTAATAAACATATACTAAAGTATACAAATAATATGCACACTATGTAAGATACAACAACAATATATATGGTAATAGATAAGAAGATACACACATATGTATGACCTGTAAAAGGTATCACAAACAGATATTTATAATAGCATGGCACAGCTTGCCTAGAACATAATATCAATATGAAAAAATTGTCATTATATAGATATAGACATACATATGTTGCAACAAAATATGTATACAAAGTCTCCAAGTAATAGATAGATGGATACTGAATAATTATTACTGCCCACACATGACGCACCATAGGCTGATAAGCCTGATAAAATGGTGTAGTACCAAAGACAATAGGTGAGTTGCATAGATATCATAGACAATCCCCAGCATGTATACCGAACCCAATAGGATTCTATAGCCACTAGGAGCGCACATGCAGCAAGTAAAAATGGCGAGACTGTGAGGCCGAGCTCAAATAACCTTATGCAGAGACCATGACCATAACTACCTATCACCAGAGGTCCAGGGGGCAGGAGGCCCTGGACCTCTGGTGATAGGTAGCTATGGTCATGGTCTCTGCATAAGGTTATTTGAGCTCGGCCTCACAGTCTCGCCATTTTTACTTGCTGCATGTGCGCTCCTAGTGGCTATAGAATCCTATTGGGTTCGGTATACATGCTGGGGATTGTCTATGATATCTATGCAACTCACCTATTGTCTTTGGTACTACACCATTTTATCAGGCTTATCAGCCTATGGTGCGTCATGTGTGGGCAGTAATAATTATTCAGTATCCATCTATCTATTACTTGGAGACTTTGTATACATATTTTGTTGCAACATATGTATGTCTATATCTATATAATGACAATTTTTTCATATTGATATTATGTTCTAGGCAAGCTGTGCCATGCTATTATAAATATCTGTTTGTGATACCTTTTACAGGTCATACATATGTGTGTATCTTCTTATCTATTACCATATATATTGTTGTTGTATCTTACATAGTGTGCATATTATTTGTATACTTTAGTATATGTTTATTACTCACCATGTCCAGGGGTGGTGGTTCCTTTTTTGGTACCCAGGACTCACTGTAGTTGAGGTTTTAAATGGTTTTATTTGTTGGTGTTTATGTGGTTTGTTGGTTGACTAATAAATTAAACTTTTATTATAAGTGGTGGTCCCCGCTCTATAACTTGACGCTGCTTCTCTTTTCTTCAATTGTACTTAGATTGTCAAGTTTGGGTTGACCCCCTTTTTCCTTGTATTTCTACAAATTATTCGTAAATGGATGGTGCCCTCCACCCCTTTTGTGTAACTCAATACAGCTGTCCTCCTTTTTAAAAAGCTGAGCGTCAATAGTCTGGTTTTCAGCCTATAGGAATTTGAAAACTGCATTGGGGCTACTACTACTACTTGAGTAGGGCCTACTAACGGTGTCTGCCGCTCCAAGGTGTTCCCCAGGTTTCCTCTCTATAGCTTAGAGCTTCTAGCTCTCGTTTAGTAGTTGTTGAAAACAACACTGCATTCGGCCTACAAGTTGGGTCTGGGGTGTAGAGACGGTGTCTTCCGCTCCAAGGTGTTCCCCAGGTTGCCTCTCCATTGCTTCAATCTTAAAGCTCTTGTTTAGTAGTTGTTGAAAACAACACTGCATTCGGCCTACAAGTTGGGTCTGGGGTGTAGAGACGGTGTCTTCCGCTCCAAGGTGTTCCCCAGGTTTCCTCTCCATTAGGGTTGAGCGAAACGGGTCGAACATTTTCAAAAGTCGCCGACTTTTGGCTAAGTCGGGGTTTCATGAAACCCGATCCGACCCCTGTGCGGGGTCGGCCATGCGGTACGCGACTTTCGCGCCAAAGTCGCGTTTCAATGACGCGAAAAGTGCCATTTCTCAGCCAATGAAGGTAAACGCAGAGTGTGGGCAGCGTGATGACATAGGTCCTGGTCCCCACCATCTTAGAGAAGGGCATTGCAGTGATTGGCTTGCTGTCTGCGACGTCACAGGGGCTATAAAGAGGCGTTCCCGCCGACCGCCATCTTACTGCTGCTGATCTGAGCTTAGGGAGAGGTTGCTGCCGCTTTGTCAGAAGCAGGGATAGCGTTAGGCAGGGTCCATTAACCACAAAACCGCTTGTGCTGCAGCGATTTGCACTGTCCAACACCACCCTCGGTGTGCAGGGACAGTGGAAGTTTTTTTTTTTTTTTTTCCCCCTCAGCGCTGTAGCTCATTGGGCTGCCCTAGAAGGCTCCCTGATAGCTGCATTGCTGTGTGTACGCCGCTGTGCAAACCAACTGCTTTTTTCAAAGCACAAATCCTCTTGTTCCTTCCTTTCTGCACAGCTATCTTTTTTGTTTGTCCACACTTTTTATTTGATTTGTGCATCAGTCCACTCCTTATTGCTGCCTGCCATACCTGGCTGAGATTACTGCAGGCAGGGAGATAGTAGCTGCCTGCCATACCTGGCTGAGATTACTGCAGGCAGGGAGATAGTAATTGTAGGACATTCCCTGTTTTTTTTTTTTTTTTTTTTTTTGGTGGGAGATTAAGATTGGCAATTTGGCATTTCTGCTAGAGTGCCATCCCTGTGTGTGCCATCTCTCTCACATAGTGGGCCATAGAAAGCCTTTTCATTTTTCTGTATTTTTTTTTGTGGGGTGTATAAATTCTCCCTGATAAAAATACAGTGGGAGATTAATATTGGCCTTTGGGCTTGTGTGCCAGTCCTGAGTGTGCCATCTCTCTCACAAATAGTGGGCCATAGAAAGCCTATTTAATTTTTTTTGGGGTTTTATAAATTCTCCCTGAAAAAAAGGGAGATTAATATTGGCCTCTGGGCTTGTGTGCCAGTCCTGAGCGTGCCATCTGTGCCAGTCCTGAGTCTGGCATCTCTCTCACAAATAGTGGGCCATAGAAAGCCTATTTAATTTTTTTTTGGGTTTTATAAATTCTCCCTGAAAAAAAGGGAGATTAATATTGGCCTCTGGGCTTGTGTGCCAGTCCTGAGCGTGTCATCTGTGCCAGCCCTGAGTCTGGCATCTCTCTCACAAATAGTGGGCCATAGAAAGCCTATTTAATTTTTTTTGGGGTTTTATAAATTCTCCCTGAAAAAAAGGGAGATTAATATTGGCCTCTGGGCTTGTGTGCCAGTCCTGAGCGTGCCATCTGTGCCAGCCCTGAGTGTGCCATCTCTCTCACAAATAGTGGGCCATAGAAAGCCTATTTAATTTTTTTTTTGGTTTTATAAATTCTCCCTGAAAAAAAGGGAGATTAATATTGGCCTCTGGGCTTGTGTGCCAGTTGTGAGCGTGCCATCTGTGCCAGTCCTGAGCGTGCCATCTCTCTCACAAATAGTGGGCCATAGAAAGCCTATTTAATTTTTTTTGGGTTTTATAAATTTTCCCTGAAAAAAGGGAGATTAATATTGGCCTCTGGGCTTGTGTGCCAGTTGTGAGCGTGCCATCTGTGCCAGTCCTGAGCGTGCCATCTCTCTCACAAATAGTGGGCCATAGAAAGCCTATTTAAATATTTTTTTGGTTTTATAAATTCTCCCAGAAAAAAAGGGAGATTAATATTGGCCTCTGGGCTTCTGTGCCAGTCCTGAGCGTGCCATCTGTGCCAGTCCTGAGCGTCCCATCTCTCTCACAAATAGTGGGCCATAGAAAGCCTATTTTTTTTTTTTTTTTGGGTTTTAGAAATTCTCCCTGAAAAAAAAAGGGAGATTAATATTGCCCTTTGGGCTTGTGTGCCAGTACTAAGCGTGCCATCTCTCTCTCTCTCTCAGTCAGTGGGCCATAGAACGCCTATTTTTGGTTTTATTTGTTTTCTAAATTCACCCTGAAAAAATCATTTTATTTTATTTGGTTTCTAAATTCTTCCTGATAAAATCATATTTTTTTTATTTTTTTTTTTTCTAAAGTCTCCCTGAAAAAAACAAAACAAAAAAAAAAACAAACAAAAAAAACAGTGGGGGATTAATATTGGCCTTTCTGCTTGTGTGCCAGTCTTGACTCCTGTGTGCGTCATCTCTCACTTAGTGGGCCATAGAACGCCTATTTTTTGTTTTATTAGTTTTATAAATTCTCCCTGAAAAAATCATTTTATTTTATTTGGTTTCTAAATTCTTCCTGATAAAATCATATTTTTTTTATTATTTTTTTTTCTAAAGTCTCCCTGAAAAAAAAAAAAAAAAACAACCAAAAAAAACAGTGGGAGATTAATATTGGCCTTTCTGCTTGTGTGCCAGTCTTGACTCCTGGGTGTGCCATCTCTCTCTCTCTCTCTCTCTCTCCAATTGTGGTCCATAGAAAGCCTATATTTTTTTTCCTTGATTTGGGTTCCAAAATCTACCAGAGAAAATAACTACATCAATCATTGGTAGAAAAATATTGGCCTCTGGGCTTGTGTGCCACTCCTGACTCCTCTGTGCGTCATCTCTCAGTCAGTGGGCCATAGAACGCCTATTTTTGTTTTTATTTGTTTTATAAATTCTCCCTGAAAAAATCATTTTATTTTATTTGGTTTCTAAATTCTTCCTGATAAAATCATATTTTTTTTATTATTTTTTTTTCTAAAGTCTCCCTGAAAAAAAAAAAAAAAAAACAACCAAAAAAAACAGTGGGAGATTAATATTGGCCTTTCTGCTTGTGTGCCAGTCTTGACTCCTGGGTGTGCCATCTCTCTCTCTCTCTCTCTCTCTCTCTCTCTCTCTCCAATTGTGGTCCATAGAAAGCCTATATTTTTTTTCCTTGATTTGGGTTCCAAAATCTACCAGAGAAAATAACTCCATCAATCATTGGTAGAAAAATATTGGCCTCTGGGCTTGTGTGCCACTCCTGATTCCTGTGTGCGTCATCTCTCACTCAGTGGCCCATAGAAAGCATATAGTTTGTTACATTTGTTTTCTAAATTCTCCCTGCAAAAATCTATTTTTTTTTTTTTTTTGGGGTTTCTAAAGTGTTCCTGAAAAAATTAAAAATAAAAAAAAAATAATAGTGTGACATTAATATTAACATTTGTGCTTCAGTGACAGTCCTGCGTGTGGGGCATCTCTCTAATTTGCAGCCACCAAAAACAGAGTGTGTAACATTGGGCCTGATTTTCGCTGTGGTCTCACCAACCTGTAAAGGGGTAGCTAAATCATACTGAAGTTATAGACTCACCGTGTAAGTTGTGTGACTGCAACAAATAACGTTAGTTTGGTTACGTTTTTAAAACAATGAGGAAGTCTAGTGGAAGAGGTCGTGGCCGGGGGCGTTCATTGTCAGCTGGTAATGAGGGTAGTGGTAGTGGTGGAGCATCAGGTGGTCGTGGGGAAAAAAATATTGCACCTAAGTCTGGAGCTGTGGAGCCAGGTTCGTCGTCCGGCTACACAAGGCCTCGAACGCTCCCTTTTCTGGGATTAGGAAAACCGCTTTTAAAGCCGGAGCAGCAAGAGCAAGTTTTGGCTTATCTTGCTGACTCAGCCTCTAGCTCTTTTGCCTCCTCTCGTGAAACTGGTAAAAGTAAAAGCAGCGCGTCGTTAGTGGATGTTCACGGTCAGGGACAAGTCACTTCCTTGTCCTCTTCAGCAAAAACAACAACAGAGAAGAATGCAGCAGGCGACACAACGGGTTACTCCATGGAGCTCTTTACACATACCGTCCCTGGCTTAGAAAGTGAAGCAGTTAACAGTCCATGCCCATTACAAGTTGAATCTGACATGGAGTGCACTGATGCACAGCCACAGCCAGACTACTATGCTGGTCCTTTGACTCAGACCACAACATTGCCCTCGCAGGGTGCTGATCAAGAATCAGACCCTGATGAGACTATGTTGCCCCATCACGAACGCTATACCACCGAACGACACGGTGACACAGACGAAGTTGCGCAGGAGGTACAAGAAGAGTTATTAGATGACCCAGTTCTTGACCCCGATTGGCAGCCATTGGGGGAACAGGGTGCAGGCGGCAGCAGTTCTGAAGCAGAGGAGGAGGAGGGGCCGCAGCAGGCATCAACATCGCCACAGGTTCCATCTGCCGGGCCCGTATCTTGCCCAAAACGCGTGGCAAAGCCAAAACCTGGTGGAGGACAGCGTGCCCATCCGGTTAAAGCTCAGTCTGCAATGCCTGAAAAGGTATCCGATGCTAGAAAGAGTGCAGTCTGGCATTTTTTTAAACAACATCCAATTGATCAGCGCAAAGTCATCTGTCAAAAATGTTCTACTTCCTTAAGCAGAGGTCAGAATCTGAAAAGTCTCAATACTAGTTGCATGCATAGACATTTAACCACCATGCATTTGAAAGCTTGGACTAACTACCAAACGTCCCTTAAGGTTGTTGCACCCTCGGCCAATGAAGCTAGTCATCAACGCAACATCCCTTCCGGCAGTGTAGGACCACCATTTAGCGCACCACCTGCTGTATCTGTGCAGGTATCTTTGCCAGGCCAAAGCAGTCAGGGTCAGGGAATCACCAGTTTCGTAGTAGGAAACACTGCATCTAGGGCACCGGCGGCAACAATACCATCTCCCACCGTCTCTCAGTCTGCCATGTCCACCGGCACCCCCGCTAGTTCCACGATCTCCAGCTCTCCAGTCCAGCTCACCCTACATGAGACTATGGTTAGAAAAAGGAAATACTTAGCCTCGCATCCGCGTACACAGGGTTTGAACGCCCACATAGCTAGACTAATCTCGTTAGAGATGATGCCCTACCGGTTAGTTGAAAGGGAAGCTTTCAAAGACCTGTTGGACTACGCTGTACCACGCTACGAGCTACCCAGTCGACACTTTTTTTCCAGAAAAGCCATCCCAGCCCTCCACCAGCATGTTAAAGAGCGCATCGTCCATGCACTCAGGCAATCTGTGAGCACAAAGGTGCACCTGACAACTGATGCATGGACCAGTAGGCATGGCCAGGGACGTTACGTGTCCATCACGGCACACTGGGTAAATGTGGTGGATTCAGGGTCCACAGGGGACAGCAAGTTTGGGACAGTTCTGCCTAGGCCACGGTCTAGTAAACAGTTGTCTGTAGCCGTTCGCACCCCCTCCTCCTCCTCCTCCTCGTCCTCCTGCAGAAGCAAGAGCTCGTCCACAGACCGCAGTCGCACAAACACTCCATCCGCACCTGCCACTGTTGCACACCAGGTCTCCCATTATGGGGCAGCTACTGGCAAACGTCAGCAGGCTGTATTGGCTATGAAGTGTTTGGGCGACAATAGACACACCGCGGAAGTTCTGTCCGAGTTCTTGCAGCAAGAAACGCAGTCGTGGCTGGGCACTGTAGATCTTGAGGCAGGCAAGGTAGTGAGTGATAACGGAAGGAATTTCATGGCTGCCATCTCCCTTTCCCAACTGAAACACATTCCTTGCCTGGCTCACACCTTAAACCTGGTGGTGCAGTGCTTCCTGAAAAGTTATCCGGGGTTATCCGACCTGCTCCTCAAAGTGCGTGGACTTTGCGCACATATCCGCCATTCGCCTGTACACTCCAGCCGTATGCAGACCTATCAGCGTTCTTTGAACCTTCCCCAGCATCGCCTAATCATAGACGTTGCAACAAGGTGGAACTCAACACTGCACATGCTTCAGAGACTGTGCGAACAGAGGCGGGCTGTTATGTTTTTGTGGGAGGATACACATACACGGGCAGGCAGTAGGATGGCAGACATGGAGTTGTCAGGTGTGCAGTGGTCGAAGATTCAAGACATGTGTCAAGTCCTTCAGTGTTTTGAGGAATGCACACGGCTGGTTAGTGCAGACAACGCCATAATAAGCATGAGCATCCCCCTAATGCGTCTGCTGATGCAAAGTTTGACGCACATAAAGGATCAGGCGTCTGCACCAGAGGAAGAGGAAAGCCTTGATGACAGTCAGCCATTGTCTGATCAGGGCAGTGTACATGACGAGGTACCGGGCGAAGAGGAGGTGGAGGATGAGGAGGATGATGGGGATGAGTATATTTTTAATGAGGAAGCTTTCCCGGGGGCACGGGAAATTGGTGGCGTGGCAAGGCCGGGTTCTGGTTTTTTGAGGGACACAAGTGACGTAGATTTGCCTGCAACTGCCCCTCAACCAAGCACAACCGCAGATTTGACAACGGGAATTTTGGCCCACATGGCGGATTATGCCTTGCGTATCCTCAAAAGGGACACACGCATTACAAAAATGATGAACGATGACGATTACTGGTTGGCCTGCCTCCTTGATCCTCGCTATAAAGGCAAATTGCAAAATATTATGCCACATGAGAACTTGGAACTAATATTAGCAACAAAACAATCAACTCTTGTTGACCGTTTGCTTCTGGCATTCCCTGCACACAGCGCCCGTGATCATTCTCACACGAGCTCCAGGGGCCAGCAGACCAGAGGTGTTAGAGGGGCAGAAATCAGAAGTGGCGTTGGCCAGAGGGGTTTTCTGACCAGGTTGTGGAGTGATTTTTCTATGACCGCAGACAGGACAGGTACTGCAGCATCAATTCAAAGTGACAGGAGACAACATTTGTCCAGTATGGTTACAAACTATTTTTCATCCCTTATCGACGTTCTCCCTCAACCGTCATTCCCATTTGATTACTGGGCATCAAAATTAGACACCTGGCCAGAATTGGCAGAATATGCATTGCAGGAGCTTGCTTGCCCGGCAGCTAGTGTCCTATCAGAAAGAGTATTCAGTGCTGCAGGTTCAATACTAACAGAAAAAAGGACTCGTCTGGCTACCCAAAATGTAGATGATCTAACCTTCATTAAAATGAACCACAACTGGATTTCAAAATCTTTTGCCCCACCCTGCCCGGCTGACACCTAGCTTTCCTATGAAAAGGTCTTGCCTGTGGACTATTCTGAATGACTTTTCCAATCTCGTAATTTTCTTCACCTGATTGTCCAGCATACGACATGTTTCCACCTCACGAAATGGCCAAAGTCCCCACACGGGGCCGTGCTATCGCCACTTTGCGCTTGGACCCTTGAGAGTGCTGTTTGTCTGAAGAGGTGGGTGTGGCCGCTTTTGGTCGACGGCACTGCCACTGGGTCCCTCATAGTACAATAAAGTGTCTCTGGCGGTGGTGGTGCGCACCCAACGTCAGACACACCGTTGTAATATGAGGGGCCCTGTGCCTGTACCGCCGGCCACAAGACAGTTCCCCCCCCCAGCTCAAACAGTGCTCTACCACTAGCAAAATTATCTCTCACAGCTTCACCAATGTGTAGTCTAGGCGCTGACATCCTTCAATGCCTGGCACTGACAATACCATTGTTTTGACATTTTTGTTATGTTAGGCCTTCGAAGCCTGTCTGCGGTCCCTTCTTTCTACAACTACTACACTGACCAGGCCACTGCTGGCCGTGTTACCCCTGGAACCAATTTAAAAGTGCCTACAGCCAGCCCAAGTTTGTTATGTTAGGCCTTGGAAGCCTGTCTGCGGTCACTCCTTCCACTAGACTTCCACTGACCAGACCACTGCTGCCCGTGTACCCCTGGAACCAATTTAAAAGTGCCTCCAGCCAGCCCAAGTTTGTTATGTTAGGCCTTGGAAGCCTGTCTGCGGTCACTCCTTCCACTAGACTTCCACTGACCAGACCACCGCTGCCCGTGTACCCCTGGAACCAATTTAAAAGTGCCTACAGCCAGCCCAAGTTTGTTATGTTAGGCCTTCGAAGCCTGTCTGCGGTCACTCCTTCCACTAGACTTCCACTGACCAGACCACTGCTGCCCGTGTACCCCTGGAACCAATTTAAAAGTGCCTACAGCCAGCCCAAGTTTGTTATGTTAGGCCTTGGAAGCCTGTCTGCGGTCACTCCTTCCACTAGACTTCCACTGACCAGACCACCGCTGCCCGTGTACCCCTGGAACCAATTTAAAAGTGCCTACAGCCAGCCCAAGTTTGTTATGTTAGGCCTTCGAAGCCTGTCTGCGGTCACTCCTTCCACTAGACTTCCACTGACCAGACCACTGCTGCCCGTGTACCCCTGGAACCAATTTAAAAGTGCCTACAGCCAGCCCAAGTTTGTTATGTTAGGCCTTGGAAGCCTGTCTGCGGTCACTCCTTCCACTAGACTTCCACTGACCAGACCACTGCTGCCCGTGTACCCCTGGAACCAATTTAAAAGTGCCTCCAGCCAGCCCAAGTTTGTTATGTTAGGCCTTCGAAGCCTGTCTGCGGTCACTCCTTCCACTAGACTTCCACTGACCAGACCACCGCTGCCCGTGTACCCCTGGAACCAATTTAAAAGTGCCTACAGCCAGCCCAAGTTTGTTATGTTAGGCCTTGGAAGCCTGTCTGCGGTCACTCCTTCCACTAGACTTCCACTGACCAGACCACCGCTGCCCGTGTACCCCTGGAACCAATTTAAAAGTGCCTACAGCCAGCCCAAGTTTGTTATGTTAGGCCTTGGAAGCCTGTCTGCGGTCACTCCTTCCACTAGACTTCCACTGACCAGACCACTGCTGCCCGTGTACCCCTGGAACCAATTTAAAAGTGCCTACAGCCAGCCCAAGTTTGTTATGTTAGGCCTTGGAAGCCTGTCTGCGGTCACTCCTTCCACTAGACTTCCACTGACCAGACCACTGCTGCCCGTGTACCCCTGGAACCAATTTAAAAGTGCCTACAGCCAGCCCAAGTTTGTTATGTTAGGCCTTCGAAGCCTGTCTGCGGTCACTCCTTCCACTAGACTTCCACTGACCAGACCACTGCTGCCCGTGTACCCCTGGAACCAATTTAAAAGTGCCTCCAGCCAGCCCAAGTTTGTTATGTTAGGCCTTGGAAGCCTGTCTGCGGTCACTCCTTCCACTAGACTTCCACTGACCAGACCACCGCTGCCCGTGTACCCCTGGAACCAATTTAAAAGTGCCTACAGCCAGCCCAAGTTTGTTATGTTAGGCCTTGGAAGCCTGTCTGCGGTCACTCCTTCCACTAGACTTCCACTGACCAGACCACTGCTGCCCGTGTACCCCTGGAACCAATTTAAAAGTGCCTCCAGCCAGCCCAAGTTTGTTATGTTAGGCCTTGGAAGCCTGTCTGCGGTCACTCCTTCCACTAGACTTCCACTGACCAGACCACCGCTGCCCGTGTACCCCTGGAACCAATTTAAAAGTGCCTACAGCCAGCCCAAGTTTGTTATGTTAGGCCTTCGAAGCCTGTCTGCGGTCACTCCTTCCACTAGACTTCCACTGACCAGACCACTGCTGCCCGTGTACCCCTGGAACCAATTTAAAAGTGCCTCCAGCCAGCCCAAGTTTGTTATGTTAGGCCTTCGAAGCCTGTCTGCGGTCACTCCTTCCACTAGACTTCCACAGACCAGACCACTGCTGCCCGTGTACCCCTGGAACCAATTTAAAAGTGCCTACAGCCAGCCCAAGTTTGTTATGTTAGGCCTTGGAAGCCTGTCTGCGGTCACTCCTTCCACTAGACTTCCACTGACCAGACCACTGCTGCCCGTGTACCCCTGGAACCAATTTAAAAGTGCCTCCAGCCAGCCCAAGTTTGTTATGTTAGGCCTTCGAAGCCTGTCTGCGGTCACTCCTTCCACTAGACTTCCACTGACCAGACCACTGCTGCCCGTGTACCCCTGGAACCAATTTAAAAGTGCCTACAGCCAGCCCAAGTTTGTTATGTTAGGCCTTCGAAGCCTGTCTGCGGCCCGTTCTTTCAACTACAACTACACTGACCAGGCCACTGATGGCCGTGTTCCCCTGGAACCAATTTTAACTTGCCTACAGCCAGCCCTATGTTATTATGTTAGGCCTTCGAAGCCTGTCTGCGTCCCGTTCTTTCAACTACAACTACACTGACCAGGCCACTGATGGCCGTGTTCCCCTGGAACCAATTTTAACTTGCCTACAGCCAGCCCAATGTTAGGCCTTTGATGCCTGTCTGCCGTCACTCCTTCCACTAGGCCTCCACTGACCTGTCTATTGCTGCCCGTGTACCCCTTGAACCAACCTAATAAAATATTTAAAAAATTAATTTGATTATAAAAAATAAGATCGTGTTGAGATCTCAAATGCAGACATTTTAACAATCAAAACAAACACACAACAAATATCTGGAACTGTACTACAAAGGTCCAACAGCTACAATTTCTTTCTCCTGCAAGAAGTTAACTGAAAGTTTTTTGGAGTTGTTAACACAGATATGGCATCCACCGAGTGTTGTCCTGTCGCGTCTCCTTTAAATTATTTCCAATAAGATGTTAAACTATTAATTTAATAAAATCAATAATTAAAAAAATAATTGAGTAAGTCAAAAGCACATTGCAAATAAACATTAATTACAAATCAAGAAGCATGGCGCGTCCGAGGGTGAGTAGATACCGAATAAGAATATAATCACCCTCGGACGCGCAATGCTTATTTACAACAGCCTTCCTTCCTAAGAATCAGCCCTTCCGTGGTGTAGAGAGAGGTTGTGTTACACTCCAAGGTGTTCCCCAGGTTGCCTTTCCTGAGCTTCGATCTTCCGGCTCTCGTTTAGTAGCTGTTGGAAACTACGCTGCATTAGGCCTACTAATTGTGTATGGGTGAAACAGTGGCGCATCTGCGGTCCCTCCTTCCACTAGGCCTCCACTGACCTGTCTACTGCGGCCCGTGTACCCCTTGAACCAACCTAATAAAATATTTAAAAAATTAATTTGATTATAAAAAATAAGATCGTGTTGAGATCTCAAATGCAGACATTTTAACAATCAAAACAAACACACAACAAATATCTGGAACTGTACTACAAAGGTCCAACAGCTACAATTTCTTTCTCCTGCAAGAAGTTAACTGAAAGTTTTTTGGAGTTGTTAACACAGATATGGCATCCACCGAGTGTTGTCCTGTCGCGTCTCCTTTAAATTATTTCCAATAAGATGTTAAACTATTAATTTAATAAAATCAATAATTAAAAAAATAATTGAGTAAGTCAAAAGCACATTGCAAATAAACATTAATTACAAATCAAGAAGCATGGCGCGTCCGAGGGTGAGTAGATACCGAATAAGAATATAATCACCCTCGGACGCGCAATGCTTATTTACAACAGCCTTCCTTCCTAAGAATCAGCCCTTCCGTGGTGTAGAGAGAGGTTGTGTTACACTCCAAGGTGTTCCCCGGGTTGCCTTTCATGAGCTTCGATCTTCCGGCTCTCGTTTAGTAGTTGGTGGAAACTACGCTGCATTAGGCCTACAAATTTGGTATGGGGTGTAGAGACAGGTTGTGTTACACTCCAAGGTTTTCACCAGGTTGCCTTTCCTGAGCTTCTATCTTCAGGCTCTCATTAAATTGTGGTTAAATGGAACAACTGCATTTGGCGTACTAGTTGGTTTGGGGCCTACTATCGGTGTCTGCCACTCCTTGCTGTTCTCCTGGTTTCCTGTCCTGAAATTCCATTTTCAGCCTCTCGTTAAGTAGTTGTTAATGTTAGACTGCATTTGGCCTACTAGTTGGGTTGGGGCCTACTATCGGTGTCTGCCACTCCTTGCTGTTCTCCTCCACTGAACAAAGCTGTGCCGCCTGTTTACTACGGTTGTCAATTTTGAACTGCATTTCGACTACTTACTGATTTGGCCCTACTCTCTGTGTCAGCCTCTCATTCCAGTTGTCCTCCACTGCAATGCCCCCTGGTTATTCCTGTGTTACCAATTTTGAACTGCATTTAGCCCACTTTCTTCTTTGGGCCTATATCTGTGTTTCCACTTCATCGTGCCCATTGCCCAGCCAGTGATAGATGAGTCTGCTGGTACATTGACCCATAACGCAACATTCCCCGTGCACGCTACACAACAACATTGTGACCCTGCTGAAAGTCAGGTTGCTCTTCCCGCATACCATACCACCTTACACGGGGACAAGGAGGAAGGTGCAGATGAAAGTGCAGGTTCCTTCATCAGGTGGGGGGAGGAATACTAGTTGGCGACGTCACTGGCACAGGGCCTCTCATAGTACGCAAAAGTGTTGCTGCCGGTGGGAGGCGCCCCCGCCGTGCAAACACACCGCTGTACTTTGAGGGGCCCTGTGCCAGTGCCAATGCCAACGAGTGGGCCCCCCCTGCTTGCTCAGGTTCACAGCACTTGCAAAGTTGAAATACTTACCTCTCCCTGCTCCACTGCCGTGACGTGGTCCAGATTTCCTGGGCCCACTAATTACTTGAACCAGCCCTACCCCACACAACTTTAGCCAAATGACCCCCAATTTCAAATGCCTTCCAATTATTATAAGGTAAATTACGCTTGACAAGCTTCATTAAGAAGAATGGATGGTTTTGACATTAAAATGGGCACTCTAGGTGTTTTCCTGGCCCCCACTCACTGCCGACTATGCTGCCCCATTGACTTGCATTGGGTTTCGTGTTTCGGTCGATCCCGACTTTACGTCATAATCGGCCGATTTCACTCGACCCGACTTTGGACATAGTCGGGTTTCGCAAAACCCGGCTCGACTCTAAAAAGGTCAAGGTCGCTCAACTCTACTCTCCATTGCTTCAATCTGAAAGCTCTTCTTAAGTAGTTGTTGAAAACAACACTGCATTCGGCCTACAAGTTGGGTCTGAGGTGTAGAGACGGTGTGTTCCACTCCAAGGTGTTCCCCAGGTTGCCTCTCCATTGCTTCAATCTTAAAGCTCTTGTTTAGTAGTTGTTGAAAACAACACTGCATTCGGCCTACAAGTTGGGTCTGGGGTGTAGAGACGGTGTGTTCCACTCCAAGGTGTTCCCAAGGTTGCCTCTCCATTGCTTCAATCTTAAAGCTCTTGTTTAGTAGTTGTTGAAAACAACCCTGCATTCGGCCTACAAGTTGGGTCTGGGGTGCAGAGACGGTGTGTTCCACTCCAAGGTGTTCCTCAGGTTGCCTCTCCATTGCTTCAATCTTAAAGCTCTTGTTTAGTAGTTGTTGAAAACAACACTGCATTCGGCCTACAAGTTGGGTCTGGGGTGTAGAGACGGTGTGTTCCACTCCAAGGTGTTCCCCAGGTTGCCTCTCCATTGCTTCAATCTTAAAGCTCTTGTTTAGTAGTTGTTGAAAACAACACTGCATTCGGCCTACAAGTTGGGTCTGGGTTGTAGAGACGGTGTCTTCCGCTCCAAGATGTTCTCCAGGTTTCCTCTCCATTGCTTCAATCTTAAAGCTCTTCTTAAGTAGTTGTTGAAAACAACACTGCATTCGGCCTACAAGTTGGGTCTGGGGTGTAGAGATGGTGTGTTCTGTTGTGAATTCTGTGGCAGAGTTCACTCCTGTGGTCACAAGTGGTACTTCGGCTGATTCTCTCTGGGAGCTTCCGTTTGTGGAGGAAAGTGGTACTGCAGCTTCTGAGTTTCCTTCCTCAGGTGATCTGGTGAGCTCGTTAGCTGCTTCTCTACTTAACTCCACCTAATGCTTTGATTCATGCTTCCTGTCAATGTTCCAGTGTTGGACTAGTGTTTCTCTGGATCATTCCTGTGGCCTGCTGCTCTGCATAGCTAAGTGCTTCTTTGTTATTTGTTGCTATTTTTTCTGTCCAGCTTGTCTATTTGTTTTGCTGGAAGCTCTGGGACGCAAAGGGTGTACCTCCGTGCCGTTAGTTCGGTACGGAGGGTCTTTTTGCCCCTTTGCGTGGTTTTCTTTAGGGTTTTGTGTAGACCGCAAAGCTATCTTTCCTATCCTCGTTCTGTCTAGAATATCGGGCCTCACTTTGCTGAATCTATTTCATCCCTACGTTTGTCTTTTCATCTTACTCACAGTCATTATATGTGGGGGGCTGCCTTTTCCTTTGGGGTATTTCTCTGAGGCAAGGTAGGCTTATTTTTCTATCTTCAGGCTAGTTAGTTTCTCAGGCTGTGCCGAGTTGCATAGGGAGCGTTAGGCGCAATCCACAGCTGCCTCTAGTTGTGTTTGGAGAGGATCAGGAATTGCGGTCTACAGAGTTCCCACGTCTCAGAGCTCGTTCTATTATTTTGGGTTATTGTCAGATCACTGTATGTGCTCTGATCGCTATGTACATTGTGTCACTGAATTGCCTATCATAACAGTACAGGAAGCCAAAAGTACTAATGATTCTCAATAGAGGGAAAAAAGAAGTTCTGAGACCATTTTTTTTCCTTTGCACTGTGATTTGTCTTTTTTTTCCCCTAGACATTTGGGTGGTTCAGGACACAGGTGTTACAATGGACATTAAAGGTCTGTCTTCATGTGTAGATCAGCTCACGGCAAGAGTTCAAGATATTCAAAATTTTGTGGTTCAGAATTCTTTGTTAGAACCGAGAATTCCTATTCCAGATTTGTTTTTTGGAGATAGAATTAAATTTCTGAGTTTCAAGAATAATTGTAAACTGTTTCTGGCTTTGAAACCTCGCTCCTCTGGTGACCCAGCGCAACAGGTTAGGATCGTCATTTCTTTTTTGCGTGGCGACCCTCAGGACTGGGCATTTTCTCTTGCGTCAGGAGATCCTGCATTAAGTAATATCGATGCGTTTTTCCTGGCGCTTGGATTGCTGTACGATGAGCCTAATTCAGTAGATCAGGCAGAAAAAAATTTGCTGGCTCTTGGTCAGGCTCAGGATGAGATAGAGCTATATTGCCAGAAATTTAGAAAATGGTCCGTGCTCACTCAATGGAATGAATCTGCGCTTGCAGCCATTTTCAGAAAGGGTCTCTCTAAAGCCATTAAGGATGTCATGGTGGGATTTCCTATGCCCGCTGGTTTGAATGAGTCTATGTCTTTGGCCATTCAGATCCATCGACGCTTGCGTGAGCGTAAATCTGTGCACCATTTGGCGGTATTACCTGAGATTAAACCTGAGCCTATGCAGTGCGATAGGACTATGACCAGAGTTGAACGGCAAGAACACAGACGTCTGAATGGGCTGTGTTTCTACTGTGGTGATTCCACTCATGCTATTTCTGATTGTCCTAAGCGCACTAAGCGGTTCGCTAGGTCTGCCGCCATTGGTACTGTACAGTCAAAATTTCTTCTATCCGTTACCTTGATATGCTCCTTGTCGTCGTATTCTGTCATGGCATTTGTGGATTCAGGCGCTGGCCTGAATTTGATGGACTTGGATTATGCTAAACGTTGTGGGTTTTTCTTGGAGCCCTTGCAGTGTCCTATTCCATTGAGAGGAATTGATGCTACACCTTTGGCCAAGAATAAGCCTCAATACGGGACCCAGCTGACCATGTGCATGGCTCCTGCACATCAGGAGGTTATTCGCTTTCTGGTGTTGCATAATCTGCATGATGTGGTCGTGTTGGGGTTGCCATGGCTACAAGCCCATAATCCAGTATTGGATTGGAATTCCATGTTGGTGTCCAGCTGGGGTTGTCAGGGGGTACATGGTGATGTTCCATTTCTGTCAATTTCGTCATCCACCCCTTCTGAGGTTCCAGATTTCTTGTCTGATTACCGGGATGTATTTGATGAGCCCAAGTCCGATGCCCTACCTCCGCATAGGGATTGTGATTGTGCTATCAATTTGATTCCTGGTAGTAAATTCCCAAAAGGTCGACTGTTTAATTTATCCGTGCCTGAACACACCGCTATGCGCAGTTATGTGAAGGAATCCCTGGAGAAGGGGCATATTCGCCCGTCATCGTCGCCATTGGGAGCAGGGTTCTTTTTTGTAGCCAAGAAGGATGGTTCGCTGAGACCGTGTATAGATTATCGCCTTCTTAATAAGATCACTGTTAAATTTCAGTACCCCTTGCCATTGTTATCTGATTTGTTTGCTCGGATTAAAGGGGCTAGTTGGTTCACTAAGATAGATCTTCGTGGTGCGTATAATCTGGTGAGAATCAGGCAAGGCGATGAATGGAAAACTGCATTTAATACGCCCGAGGGTCATTTTGAGTATCTAGTGATGCCGTTCGGACTTGCCAATGCTCCATCAGTGTTTCAATCCTTTATGCATGACATCTTCTGTGAGTACCTGGATAAATTCCTGATTGTGTACTTGGATGACATTTTGATCTTCTCGGATGATTGGGAGTCTCATGTGAAGCAGGTCAGAACGGTTTTTCAGGTCCTGCGTGCTAATTCTTTGTTTGTGAAGGGATCAAAGTGTCTCTTTGGTGTGCAGAAGGTTTCATTTTTGGGGTTCATCTTTTCCCCTTCTACTATCGAGATGGATCCGGTTAAGGTCCAAGCCATCCATGATTGGACTCAGCCGACATCTCTGAAAAGTCTGCAAAAGTTCCTGGGCTTTGCTAATTTTTATCGTCGCTTCATCTGCAATTTTTCTAGTGTTGCCAAACCATTGACCGATTTGACCAAGAAGGGTGCTGATTTGGTCAATTGGTCTTCTGCTGCTGTGGAGGCTTTTCAAGAGTTGAAGCGTCGTTTTTCTTCTGCCCCTGTGTTGTGTCAACCAGATGTTTCTCTTCCGTTCCAGGTCGAGGTTGATGCTTCTGAGATTGGAGCAGGGGCTGTTTTGTCGCAGAGAGGTTCTGGTTGCTCAGTGATGAAACCATGCGCTTTCTTTTCCAGGAAGTTTTCGCCTGCTGAGCGAAATTATGATGTGGGTAACCGAGAGTTGCTGGCCATGAAGTGGGCATTCGAGGAGTGGCGTCATTGGCTTGAAGGAGCTAAGCATCGCGTGGTGGTATTGACTGATCATAAGAACTTGACTTATCTCGAGTCTGCCAAGCGCTTGAATCCTAGACAGGCTCGTTGGTCGTTGTTTTTTGCCCGTTTTGACTTTGTGATTTCGTACCTTCCGGGCTCTAAAAATGTGAAGGCGGAAGCTCTGTCTAGGAGTTTTGTGCCCGACTCTCTGGGTGTATCTGAGCCGGCTGGTATCCTCAAGGAAGGAGTAATTGTGTCTGCCATCTCCCCTGATTTGCGGCGGGTGCTGCAAAAATTTCAGGCTAATAAACCTGATCGTTGCCCAGCGGAGAAACTGTTTGTCCCTGATAGGTGGACGAATAGAGTTATCTCTGAACTTCATTGTTCGGTGTTGGCTGGTCATCCTGGAATCTTTGGTACCAGAGAGTTAGTGGCTAGATCCTTTTGGTGGCCGTCTCTGTCGCGGGATGTGCGTACTTTTGTGCAGTCCTGTGGGATTTGTGCTCGGGCTAAGCCCTGCTGTTCTCGTGCCAGTGGGTTGCTTTTGCCCTTGTCGGTCCCGAAGAGGCCTTGGACACATATCTCTATGGATTTTATTTCTGACCTTCCCGTTTCTCAAAAGATGTCAGTCATTTGGGTGGTCTGTGATCGCTTTTCTAAGATGGTCCATCTGGTACCCTTGTCTAAATTGCCTTCCTCCTCTGATTTGGTGCCTTTGTTCTTCCAGCATGTGGTTCGTTTGCATGGCATTCCAGAGAATATTGTTTCTGACAGAGGTTCCCAGTTTGTTTCGAGGTTTTGGCGAGCCTTTTGTGGTAGGATGGGCATTGACTTGTCTTTTTCCTCGGCTTTCCATCCTCAGACTAATGGCCAGACCGAACGAACCAATCAGACCTTGGAAACATATCTGAGATGCTTTGTTTCTGCTGATCAGGATGACTGGGTGTCCTTTTTGCCTTTGGCTGAGTTCGCCCTTAATAATCGGGCCAGCTTGGCTACCTTGGTTTCGCCGTTTTTCTGCAATTCTGGGTTCCATCCTCGTTTCTCTTCAGGACAGGTTGAGTCTTCGGACTGTCCTGGTGTGGATACTGTGGTGGACAGGTTGCAGCAGATTTGGACTCAGGTAGTGGACAATTTGACCTTGTTCCAGGAGAAGGCTCAACTTTTCGCTAATCGCAGACGCCGTGTGGGTCCCCGACTTCGTGTTGGGGATCTGGTTTGGTTATCTTCTCGTCATATTCCTATGAAGGCTTCCTCTCCTAAGTTTAAACCTTGTTTTATTGGTCCGTATAGGATTTCTGAGGTTCTTAATCCTGTGTCTTTTCGTTTGACCCTCCCAGATTCTTTTTCCATACATAACGTATTCCATAGGTCATTGTTGCGGAGATACGTGGCACCTATGGTTCCATCTGTTGAGCCTTCTGCCCCGATTTTGGTGGAGGGGGAATTGGAGTATATTGTGGAGAAGATTTTGGATTCTCGTGTTTCTAGACGGAAACTCCAGTATCTGGTTAAATGGAAGGGTTATGCTCAGGAAGATAATTCCTGGGTTTTTGCCTCTGATGTCCATGCTCCCGATCTTGTTCGTGCCTTTCATGTGGCTCATCCTGGTCGGCCTGGGGGCTCTGGTGAGGGTTCGGTGACCCCTCCTCAAGGGGGGGGTGCTGTTGTGAATTCTGTGGCAGAGTTCACTCCTGTGGTC
Organism: Ranitomeya imitator; assembly: GCF_032444005.1. Lineage (NCBI taxonomy): Eukaryota > Metazoa > Chordata > Amphibia > Anura > Dendrobatidae > Ranitomeya > Ranitomeya imitator. The sequence continues at coordinate 581,508,386 of NC_091284.1, forward strand.
ACAAGTGGTACTTCGGCTGATTCTCTCTGGGAGCTTCCGTTTGTGGAGGAAAGTGGTACTGCAGCTTCTGAGTTTCCTTCCTCAGGTGATCTGGTGAGCTCGTTAGCTGCTTCTCTACTTAACTCCACCTAATGCTTTGATTCATGCTTCCTGTCAATGTTCCAGTGTTGGACTAGTGTTTCTCTGGATCATTCCTGTGGCCTGCTGCTCTGCATAGCTAAGTGCTTCTTTGTTATTTGTTGCTATTTTTTCTGTCCAGCTTGTCTATTTGTTTTGCTGGAAGCTCTGGGACGCAAAGGGTGTACCTCCCTGCCGTTAGTTCGGTACGGAGGGTCTTTTTGCCCCTTTGCGTGGTTTTCTTTAGGGTTTTGTGTAGACCGCAAAGTTATCTTTCCTATCCTCGTTCTGTCTAGAATATCGGGCCTCACTTTGCTGAATCTATTTCATCCCTACGTTTGTCTTTTCATCTTACTCACAGTCATTATATGTGGGGGGCTGCCTTTTCCTTTGGGGTATTTCTCTGAGGCAAGGTAGGCTTATTTTTCTGTCTTCAGGCTAGTTAGTTTCTCAGGCTGTGCCGAGTTGCATAGGGAGCGTTAGGCGCAATCCACAGCTGCCTCTAGTTGTGTTTGGAGAGGATCAGGAATTGCGGTCTACAGAGTTCCCACGTCTCAGAGCTCGTTCTATTATTTTGGGTTATTGTCAGATCACTGTATGTGCTCTGATCGCTATGTACATTGTGTCACTGAATTGCCTATCATAACAGTGTTCCACTCCAAGGTGTTCCCCAGGTTGCCTCTCCATTGCTTCAATCTTAAAGCTCTTGTTTAGTAGTTGTTGAAAACAACACTGCATTCGGCCTACAAGTTGGTTCTGGGGTGTAGAGACGGTGTGTTCCACTCCAAGGTGTTCCCCAGGTTGCCTCTCCATTGCTTCAATCTTCTGGCTCTCGTTTAGTATTTGTTTAAAACAACACTGCATTCGGCCTACAAGTTGGGTCTGGGGTGTAGAGATGGTGTGTTCCACTCCAAGGTGTTCCCCAGGTTGCCTCTCCATTGCTTCGATCTTCTGGCTCTTCCTAAGTAGTTGTTGAAAACAACACTGCATTTGGCCTACAAGTTGGGTCTGTTGTGTAGAGACGGTGTCTTCCGCTCCAAGGTGTTCTCCAGGTTGCCTCTCCATTGCTTCAATCTTAAAGCTCTTGTTTAGTAGTTGTTGAAAACAACACTGCATTCGGCCTACAAGTTGGGTCTGGGGTGTAGATACGGTGTCTTCCGCTCCAAGGTGTTCCCCAGGTTGCCTCTCCATTGCTTTGATCTTCTGGCTCTTCTTAAGTAGTTGTTGAAAACAACACTGCATTCGGCCTACAAGTTGGGTCTGGGGTGTAGAGACGGTGTCTTCCGCTCCAAGGTGTTCCCCAGGTTGCCTCTCCATTGCTTCAATCTTCTGGCTCTCGTTTAGTAGTTGTTGAAAACAACACTGCATTCGGCCTACAAGTTGGGTCTGGGGTGTAGAGACGGTGTGTTCCACTCCAAGGTGTTCCCCAGGTTGCCTCTCCATTGCTTCGATCTTCTGGCTCTTCTTAAGTAGTTGTTGAAAACAACACTGCATTCGGCCTACAAGTTGGGTCTGGGGTGTAGAGACGGTGTCTTCCGCTCCAAGGTGTTCCCCAGGTTGCCTCTCCATTGCTTCAATCTTCTGGCTCTCGTTTAGTAGTTGTTGAAAACAACACCGCATTCGGCCTACAAGTTGGGTCTGGGGTGTAGAGACGGTGTCTTCCACTCCAAGGTGTTCCCCAGGTTTCCTCTCCATTGCTTCGATCTTCTGGCTCTCGTTTAGTAGTTGTTGAAAACAACACTGCATTAGGCCTACTAGTTGGGTTGGGGCCTTCTATCTGTGTCTGCCGCTCCTTGCTGTTCTCCTACAGTGAACAAAGCTGTGCCGCCGGTTTACTACTGTTGCCAATTTTGAACTGCATTTAGAATACTTACTGATTTGGGCCTACTCTCTGTGTCAGCCTCTCATTCCAGTTGTCCTCCACTGAACAAAACAATGCCCCCTGGTTAGTCCTGTTACCAATTTTGAACTGCATTTAGCCCACTTTATTCTTTGGGCCCATATCTGTTTCCCCCTCATCCTTCCCATTGCCCAGCCAGTGATAGATGAGTCTGCTGGTACATTGACCCATAATGCAACATTCCCGTGCACGCTACACTGCAAGATTGTGACCCTGCTGAAAGTCAGGTCCCCCTTCCCGCATACCATACCACCTTACACGGGGACAAAGAGGAAGGTGCAGAAGAAGGTGCAGGTTCCTTCATCAGGTGGGCGGAGGAATACTCGTTGGCGACGTCACTGGCACAGGGCCCCTCATAGTACGCAAAAGTGTTGCTGCCGGTGGGAGGCGCCCCCGCCGTGCAAACACACCGCTGTACTTTGAGGGGCCCTGTGCCAGTGCCAATGCCAACGAGTGGGCCCCCCCTGCTTGCTCAGGATCACAGCACTTGCAAAGTTGAAATACTTACCTCTCCCTGCTCCACTGCCGTGACGTGGTCCAGATTTACTGGGCACACTAATTACTTGAACCAGCCCTACCCCCCACAACTTTAGCCAAATGACCCCCAATTTCAAATGCCTTACAATTATTATAAGCTATATTAAGATTGACAAGCTTCAGTAACAAGAATGGATGTTTTTGCCATTAACATGGGCTCTGTACATGTTTTCCTGGCCTCTACTCACTGCCGACTATGCTCCCCCATTGACTTGCATTGGGTTTCGTGTTTCGGTCGATCCCCGACTTTTCGCGATAATCTGCCGATTCCACTCGACTCGACTTTTGAGATAGTCGGGTTTCGGGAAACCCGACTCGACTCTAAAAAGGTCAAGGTCGCTCATCCCTAGTCACCTGTATTCAAAACTGAGGCTTATCTTTAGCCAAGGGTGTAGCATCAATTCCCCTTAAAGGAATAGGATTCTGCAAAGGCTGCAAGGGAAAACCACAACGCCTAGCAAAGTCAAAGTCCATCAAATTCAAGGCGGCGCCTGAATCCACAAATGCCATGACAGAAAATGACGACAATGAGCAGATCAAAGACACAGATAACAGAAATTTAGGTTGTACAGTACTGATGGTAAATGAACTGGCGATCCTCTTTGTCCACTTAGGGCAGACAGAAATGACATGAGAAGCGTTGCCACAATAAAAACACAACCTGTTGAGACGTCTGAAACCTTGTCGTTCCGTTTTAGACAGAATCCTATCACACTGCATAGGCTCAGGAATTTGCTCTGAGGATAACGCCATAGCGCGCACAGTTCTGCATTCCCGCAAGCACCGGTCAATCTGAATGGCCAAAGACATAGAATCACTCAGATTGAAGGGTATGGGAAACCCCACCATAACATCCTTAACGGATTCAGAAAGACCCTTTCTGAAAATTGTCGCCAAAGCATCATCATTCCATGTAGTCAGCACAGATCATTTTCTGAATTTCTGACAATACAATTCAGCTGCCTCTTGCCCCTGAGATAGGGCCTACAAGGTCTTCTCAGCTTGATCCACAGAATTAGGCTCATCATACAATAACCCCAATGCTTGAAAGAAAGAATCAACATTAAGCAAAGCAGGATTGCCAGATTCCAGGGAAAATGCCCAATCCTGTGGGTCACCACGCAGCAGGGATATGATGATTTTAACCTGCTGAATGGGATCACCAGAGGACCGGGGTCTCAATGCAAAAACAGTTTACAGTTATTTTTGAAACTCAAAAATTTGGATCGGTCACCAAAAAATAAATCAGGAGTGGGAATCTTAGGTTCTAAAGCAGGAGTCTGAACAATATAATCCGAAATACCCTGTACCCTAGCAGCAAGCTGATCCACACGAGAAGCTAACTCCTGAACATTCATGTTAGTACTAGGTTCCTCAACCACCCAGAGATTAAGAGGGAGGAGAAGACAGATCAAACTGAAGAAAAAAAAATGGCTCAAGACCTTTCCTCCCTTCTTCTGAGATGCATTTAACTCATTGCTGGCCAGTTGTACTGTTATGATCAGGTGGCCTTGGAGCAGCATGAAATGACCTTCGCTGGAGCAGTGGTAACTTTACTGACCGCAAACCCTGATCCTATCACCGCAACTAGAAGTAGCCGTGGGGTGTGCCTAACCAGACCTAGACACCTCGACACAGCCGGAGGACTAAATATCCCTAAAGATGGAAATAGGAAAACTCTCTTGCCTCAGAGTAGACCCCCAAAGGATAGACAGCCCCCCACAAATAATGACTGTGAGTAGGAGAGGAAAAGACACACGCAGACTGAAAACAGGGATAAGCAAAGGAGGCCATTTCTACCTAGATAGGAAAGGAAAGTACAGGATACTATGCGGTCAGAATAAAACACTACAAAATATCCACAACAGAAAAATACAAAAACTCCACCACCTAACTAAAGATGTGGAGAGTATATCTGCGACTCCAGCGAATCCAACTAGACTGAGAAAAACATCAGGCACAGTCTAGCAGGAACAAAATAGAAACAAGATAGCACAGAAAATAAACACACAGCAGTGTGTCTAAAACAAAATGAAGCAAACACTTATCTTTGCTGAATTGGCAGCAAGCAGGAGAGGCCAGGCAGGACCAACACTTCCAAAGAAACATTGACAACTGGCAGGGACTAATGAGTCCTGCAAAGCTAAATACCCCAGTCAGCTTTGCAATTAGCAGATACACCTGTCCAATCCTGCAGTCCAGGCACAACTGCATTACCCTCTACAACCACTGGAGGGAGCCCAAAAGCAGAATTCACAACACTCTGGATCTGGAGAGCCGAGTAAACACTGACGAGGCCATGCAGCTTTGAAGACAGTGACTCACCATCTGTTCCTGTTTGCTGCATCATGGCTGCAGTGATCACTGTGGTCCCTCTGCGCTTCTTCTTATAACTGACAGCCTGCACTGGAGTCTGGATAGGAGCGGGAATCTTCGTCGCTTTAATTACCTCTCCTCTCCTTTGAGCCGCAGCCCCAGAAAACACTGCGATCCCTCGGCGCATCTTATCAGCTGGCATTGGAGCTTCTGAAAGGGCGGGAATCTCAGCCATGTCACCATTTTCTTTTTTCTGCTGCGTCATTGTTTCAGGATCTTTCATGTCCACCCGGTTTCTCCTCAGGACACCGTCAGCTGATAGTGGAGCCTCGGTAAGTGCAGGGAGCTTTACAGCTGATGACCGACAGGCGATCTGAGCACCATGAAGCCGCAACTCCATCGGGTTTTGGCAGGGATCCATATTATGAGGTAAATGCTTATTCAACTTTACCTCAGAAGAAAGCAGGCCTCCATTAGATCTCCTCGCGGTGTCCCTCTGTTTCAATAAAGGAATTTTCTTGGATGAATGGTCTTTTTTCTTCTTATAACCCAGTCCAGGCATAATCTCACAGGTTTTATGACCAGGTATTCCATAATTAAGTATGCTTTAGGTAGCTGAAAATAGGGGATTTTCAGGAGCTATTCAAAAGCACGTCCACTCTTGTCCCTCGCAAACCACGCCCCCCCCGAAGTTTATAATTTTTAACTCATTGTTTGTATAATTCAGTCCTAGCACTTATGTCTCCTTTTTTCAGTTTATCTATCTTCCAGTGCATTTGGGACAAACTCTTCCAGGTTTTCAAGTTTTGGTAGCTATTGCAGTGTAATAGCCTCAGTGTTATGCTAGGTTGTTGGCTTTCTTGAAGAGTGAGTTTTCAGGTCAATTTTGAAGTTTCTAAGGTGTCTGAATTTTAGACATGGTGGGGAAGTGAGTTCCAGATATGGGTGTTATAAAGAAAAAGCTTTGGAGATGGCTATGTGAAGAGCAGACAAGAGAAGCGCAAAGAATGAGGTGTTTTAAGGACCAGAGATCTAAGAATTATTCCCTTTTTAGCCTTTTATGTCTCCAATGGGAATAAGTTTTTCCAAGCTCCAATCACTGGAGGTGTTAGCACTAGTGGTGAGCAAGTGTACTCGTTGCTCGAGTTCTCCCCAGCAAGCTCGGTGACCTCCAAGTATTTATGACTGCTCGGAGATTTAGTTTTCATCGCAGCAGCTGAATGATTTACAGCTACTGGCCTGCTTGATTACATGTGGGGATTCCCTAGCAACCAGGCAACTTCCACATATACTCAGCCTAAACGGAGTTATTCCCATCTCACCCACGAAAGAGTGGGTGCGAGCAATGGGAGATTAGATCCTAGATTTATGGAGAGGATATTTTTTGAAAAGCTTTGTAAGCCATTATTTCTATTCTCAACTGTATCCTCTGGATTCTGGGTAGCCAGTGAAGGCACCGGTAGAGAAGAAACTAGGGGGAAGGGTATAAGGCTGCCGTCACACTAGCAGTATTTGGTCAGTATTTTACATCAGTATTTGTAAGCCAAAACCAGGAGTGGGTGATAAATGCAGAAGTTGTGCACATGTTTCTATTATACTTTTCCTCTATTTTTCCACTCCTGGTTTTGGCTTACAAATACTGATGTAAAATACTGACCAAATATTGCAAGTGTGACGGCAGCCTAAGAGTGCTATATCGGAAGTCACAATGCCACAGAGAAAAATGTTGCTGAGATGATTAAGGTATGCAATAGTATTCTTGTGGTGCAGGAGGTAGAACGTGCTGGAATGTAACATTTGAAACACAACAGTGTCATCCTCAGGTGGTCGACTTGTGATACTAGTGAAAGTGAGGAGCTGTACAGTGGTCACAAATATTATTTATTATTATAGCGCTATTTAATCCATGGCACATTACATGTGAAAAACGGTGTATATAATAAAAACAAGTACAATAATCTTGAACAAAACTAATCACCCAATTGGTACAGGATGAGAGAGGATCCTGCCCACGAGGGCTCACAGTCTACAAGGAATGGGTGAGGATAATGTAGGTGAGGGTAGAGCTGGTCGTGAAGCAGCATAGTGGAATGAGGGTTACTGCAGGTTGTAGGCTTGTCGGAAGAGGTAGGTCTTCAGGTTCCTTGGATTGATTGGAACGTCATGTTTTATTGTACACATTTAAACTCTCAACTCTCTGCAGGCCATTACATGGATTTATTGATAAATGAGTAGACTATGTTTTTGTTTCATACCTAATATTTGTTAGAATCTGTTTTTTTTTTTTACCATCCGCCATCTTGTTGGGGTTTTCTAGCTGCTGGTCTTTTTACCCTGGTGCTGGGTTGTCTTAGGTCAGGTGATTGTATCATCCTTTGTTACCCAACACCTGCCTGCCAATCATTGCTGGACAACAGTGTTAATCCGCTGTTAATCTGGTTCTGCTATCTTTAGTTTCTGTTTCCAGTTGGTTTCGGCAGCCATCTCTGTGCTTCTGTTAGGAGGTGACCTGTTTTTATACCCAGTCCTTAGATCTTTCAGGGACCTCCTTCCCCCTATATAGGTCTTCGCTGAGATTAACCTAGGATCGTCGGTGGGGCTATTCGCAAGGAATGGGTCACCCACTGCATCGTAGGGTATCAGCCTAGTCTCAGTGCAGGGTCAGTTTTCCCCCTTCTAATATCACGATCACGAAGATGCTCACTAAAAATGGAGGTGCTCAGGAGAATCAAAATATATAGAAGGAAAAAAACTCCGGCACACTACAAAGTCCAAAGAAATTTGCTTGTAATTTATTTATCAGCAGTTTTCATCAATGCATCAGCAGTTTTCATAAATGCATAACACACCATCAGGTTTCCAAAACGTAAATATATACTCTGCGTGGACAAATGTAATATCTTCCTCAACATTTCGGCTGGACAAGCCTTTTTCAAGAGATTAAGATGTCCTTCTGAAATATATACAGGCATAAGTATAATATAGTTCAAAGACGGTAATAAACCACTATAAAATAAAAGGAAACTGCAGAAAAACATTACTTCATGTTTCCCTTATATAATGTGACATGGTATATATACAAAATAAAGATGTCATCGAGCTAATATAGAGTTATATACACTCACTGAGTAATATTTATATTAAAGGCTTCCAAACATCAAAATGTAACCAATGCGTCTATGGAGAACCATCTAAAGAGTCACCATATATGTAACAAATAAGAATCTAGTTCCCTATATGTCAAAAGAAACTAGTATGTAGGTCCCTGGAGAAGTAAAGAAATAACTGCGAATATGAAGGGTGCCAATATACCACCACCATGTATGTAAACCAAAGAAGGGAAAAAAACCATACTTGCAATACAAGGTACCGGGTAGGGAAACCCACTGTAGAGAAATACGTACGAAAACTCGTAAGTGTAAGGCAAAATGGGAGGTACCTCAACAGTATACACAGAATGAGCACTAGAACAATACCTTGATAGAAAGCCACAAGAAGGCGTCGCATAAAAATGCAGGAGACCGGAAAGCTGTGACCGCTGTTGTGGAGGCATGTGAGAAGAAGCAAGCGTGCGATCGGCTTTTACCTGATCCGGTACGGGTACTTCCGGGTCAAGGTGAAAAAGGATACCGTGCATCAGAGCGGAAGGTGAAGGCCGAGTGAGAGCCGAGAGAAGCCGGAAAGTGCCGAGATTGTGCGCACACGCAGAAGAAATCACGGCTCTTGCTCTATACACCGCTCGGGTGCTGGAAAAAAAGGGGGGAGGGGGAAGAAGAGAGAGACACCATATTAGCGCTAGACTAAATAATGTAACAGATAACAAACAATATACAACCAGGTACCACAATGTTAAATCAAAACAATCTTATCGGACAACATTATTGATAAATCACCTACGGAGGATATAAAAAATATGAGTATCACAAATATTGTACAACTTTAGCCATAAAACCCATATGGAGGATGATTTAACCCATAGTCATCTGGAGAAAATAAAGGATCACATCAGTATATTAGTATGAAACTTCATACTCCCTATTTAACCCATGTGGAGATAATGTCTGTAGCGTGTAAATCCAAAAGGATTCACGCTCTTTTAACCTTTTGATTCTGTCACCCCCCCTCCTGGATAACGGTACATGGTCTATCACCTGGTATCTCAATTGTGCCACAGTATGATTATGCTGTAAAAAATGGGCCGGAATGGGTAAAAGGGACCTCCCACAACGGATGGTGGATTTATGTTTTGAAATGCGGTCCCGGACATGCTGGGTGGTCTCCCCAACATATCCGAGACCGCAAGGGCACTTAATTAAATATACCACAAATGATGAGTTGCAGGTAAAATGTCCTCTGATGAGAAAAACATCAGAACGGGGATGTGTAAAAGAATCCCCCTTTGTTATGTTGGAGCATTGGTGACATCCTAAACATGGAAAAGTGCCATTACGTGGTGCGGATAAGACTCTTTGTATCGGTTCCCTGATGTTAGATCCCACATCCGCCTTGACCAGGCAGTCTTTAATATTAGAACAACGTTTGTTGCAGACAATTGGTTTCACATTAAATTCTTTTACCTGTGGATATGCATTTTTAAGAATATCCCAGTGTTGAAGAATACACTTGTTGATAAGAGAATTAAACGGGTGAAATGTGCTAACAAATGCCAATCTAGGTACTCGTAGTGACACATCAGAGCCCAGCGTGTTCTGTTTAAATTCAAGAACATGATCAGGATAGCCCCTACTGCGAAATTTGGCACTCATCTCTGCGTGTCTGAGGCGACTGGTATCCGGATTGGATACAATCCTATCGACCCTATCATGCTGGGATTTGGGGAGAGCTCTTTTAATATGATGGGGGTGACAGCTGTCGTATTTAAGAAGGCTATTTCTATCAGTAGGTTTTACAAACAGGTCAGTCTCAATATTTCTGCTCGCATTAATAATGACTATAGTGTCCAAAAAATTCATAGAAGTGTAATCATATGATAATGAGAAGGTAAGGCCTAGTAAACTCGAATTGAGATGCGTGTGAAAACTTAAAAGTGTATCAACATCCCCAGTCCAAATAAGAAAAACGTCATCTATGTATCGACGCCAATAGGCCGCATAGGACTTAAAGCTGGAATGTGTATAAACAAAGGACATTTCAAATTGATCCATAAAGATGTTTGCATATGGGGGTGCCATGTTAGACCCCATAGCAGTCCCCCTCTTTTGAATGAAGAACTGGTCCTCAAACATAAAGAAATTCCTGGTTAATACCATGGTTAAACAGTCTTTGCAAAATTTACGCTGCTGGTCAGAAAAGTCTGTATGACGTGATAAAAAGGACATGACGGACTCAATTCCCTCGGAATGTCGAATACTAGTGTAAAGACTTTTGACGTCAATGGTTACCAGAAGACAATTGGGCGGTAATCTGCCTATACTTGCAAGGGATGTCAAAAAGTCAGATGTATCTCTGAGATAGGATCTAATGCGTGGTACCAGGGGTGATAAAATTTTATCCAATACGATGGCTAGGGGAGACAACAGGGATTCCGTAGAGGCAACAATAGGACGCCCTGGGGGCTTGGACGGATGCTTATGAATTTGGGGGAGAGTATAAAAGACGGGAATAATCGGATGTTGTTGGATAAGAAATTCTCCCAATTTAGTATCAATAGTACCCATAGTAGTATAATAGGTAACTAAATCTTTAATCTCTCGCCCTATTTCAAAGGTGGGATTGTGATTTATAGGTTGGTATGTGTCCAAATCGCTAAGTTGTGTTTTTATCTCTTGCATGTAATAGTCCCGATCCAGAACCACTATTGAACCCTCCTTGTCGGCCGGTTTTACTATAATTTGTTTATTCTCTTTTAGAGATACCAAGGCCTGTTTTTCCTCTATAGTAAGGTTATGTTTAATATGATAATCACCCTTCTCAATGGATTGTAACACTTTCGTGACGTCATTTTTCACAAATTCAATGTAAGTTTCAACTGGGTGATAGACATGTGGAGGCTGAAAAGAACTACGTAACCGTAAATTCAAACTGTTCAAGGTAAACTCGGAACTCCTCTGATCAGGTAAGGTAGGTAAGACCGTCGAAGTCCCAGAGAAGTGAGCTTTAAGGCGCACATTCCGAAAAAAACGATACAACTCCTGATCTAATTGAAATGGATTGAAACGGGGGACCGGACAGAAACTTAATCCTTTCTGCAATACAGTCATTTCAGAGGGTGATAAACACGTTGAGGAAATGTTGTAGACAATGTTATCGGTGATACCTGTGATCTGGTCGCCATTCTGCGTTGTTCCGATCCGTGTCCGTTGCCCCCTCCTCGTTTTCCTTTGTAGGGACGTCCTGGGCGTTGGTCTAAAAAAGTTGAACGTGAGGTGCCAACATCGCTCTCTGAACTGGTGGAGAAAGGGCTGTAGTCCCGTCTTACAGGCCGCCGATACCTTGAATAATTGGAAGATTGCCATTTGTATACTTGGTTACTCTTGTAGTCCTCGGTGTCGCGTAGGAATTTATTGCGTTTCCTAGTCTGCAAGGTCTCACGTAAATCAGATACAGCCTTGTCCACTTTATCTTTCAATAATTTGAAGTCCTCCGGTGATGATGTACTCTTCAGTTGTTGCTCCGTTGATGAGATCTTCGAGTTCAATTCTGTAATTTCTTTCTGTAAAAAGTCAATGGTCAGAACTATTAAGTCCATAGAACACTTGTTCAAAATAGCTTCAAATTTACCACAGTAATCGGAGTTATCCTGAAACAGGGTGGGTCTAAGAGGAACCCTGAGACCTCGGGGTATCCGCTGAACTCGGTGATATTCTGCCAAGGTTATACTATGAAGATCTAAGGCCGTATACCGTTTCAGGTCCTTCTCAAACTCCCTGGTCCGTAACTCCTCAGAGGGAGTATGTAAGAAAGTCCCAGATGTGGTAATTTGAGCAACAATGTTAGAAGCCTCTTCTTGATTATATGATAAGGTGGAAAAAGACATCTGTATAATTAGGAGCTACCTTCAGAAAAATACTAATATCACGATCACGAAGATGCTCACTAAAAATGGAGGTGCTCAGGAGAATCAAAATATATAGAAGGAAAAAAACTCCGGCACACTACAAAGTCCAAAGAAATTTGCTTGTAATTTATTTATCAGCAGTTTTCATCAATGCATCAGCAGTTTTCATAAATGCATAACACACCATCAGGTTTCCAAAACGTAAATATATACTCTGCGTGGACAAATGTAATATCTTCCTCAACGTTTCGGCTGGACAAGCCTTTTTCAAGAGATTAAGATGTCCTTCTGAAATATATACAGGCATAAGTATAATATAGTTCAAAGACGGTAATAAACCACTATAAAATAAAAGGAAACTGCAGAAAAACATTACTTCATGTTTCCCTTATATAATGTGACATGGTATATATACAAAATAAAGATGTCATCGAGCTAATATAGAGTTATATACACTCACTGAGTAATATTTATATTAAAGGCTTCCAAACATCAAAATGTAACCAATGCGTCTATGGAGAACCATCTAAAGAGTCACCATATATGTAACAAATAAGAATCTAGTTCCCTATATGTCAAAAGAAACTAGTATGTAGGTCCCTGGAGAAGTAAAGAAATAACTGCGAATATGAAGGGTACCAATATACCACCACCATGTATGTAAACCAAAGAAGGGAAAAAAACCATACTTGCAATACAAGGTACCGGGTAGGGAAACCCACTGTAGAGAAATACGTACGAAAACTCGTAAGTGTAAGGCAAAATGGGAGGTACCTCAACAGTATACACAGAATGAGCACTAGAACAATACCTTGATAGAAAGCCACAAGAAGGCGTCGCATAAAAATGCAGGAGACCGGAAAGCTGTGACCGCTGTTGTGGAGGCATGTGAGAAGAAGCAAGCGTGCGATCGGCTTTTACCTGATCTGGTATGGGTACTTCCAGGTCAAGGTGAAAAAGGATACCGTGCATCAGAGCGGAAGGTGAAGGCCGAGTGAGAGCCGAGAGAAGCCGGAAAGTGCCGAGATTGTGCGCACGCGCAGAAGAAATCACGGCTCTTGCTCTATACACCGCTCGGGTGCTGGAAAAAAAGGGGGGAGGGGGAAGAAGAGAGAGACACCATATTAGCGCTAGACTAAATAATGTAACAGATAACAAACAATATACAACCAGGTACCACAATGTTAAATCAAAACAATCTTATCGGACAACATTATTGATAAATGACCTACGGAGGATATAAAAAATATGAGTATCACAAATATTGTACAACTTTAGCCATAAAACCCATATGGAGGATGATTTAACCCATAGCCATCTGGAGAAAATAAAGGATCACATCAGTATATTAGTATGAAACTTCATACTCCCTATTTAACCCATGTGGAGATAATGTCTGTAGCGTGTAAATCCAAAAGGATTCACGCTCTTTTAACCTTTTGATTCTGTCACCCCCCCTCCTGGATAACGGTACATGGTCTATCACCTGGTATCTCAATTGTGCCACAGTATGATTATGCTGTAAAATATGGGCCGGAATGGGTAAAAGGGACCTCCCACAACGGATGGTGGATTTATGTTTTGAAATGTGGTCCCGGACATGCTGGGTGGTCTCCCCAACATATCCGAGACCGCAAGGGCACTTAATTAAATATACCCAAATGATGAGTTGCAGGTAAAATGTCCTCTGATGAGAAAACGTTTTCCAGAACGGGGATGTATAAAAGAATCCCCCTTTGTTATTACAAGCAAATTTCTTTGGACTTTGTAGTGTGCCAGAGTTTTCCCCCTTCTAGCCTAGTTATGTGTTGCAGTTCCGTAACAATATTCAGTTATGGGGACAATAACAAAATACTGTTAGCCCAGTAACAATTAGTTTATGTTTTATACCACACTCTTATACCTAGTTAAACCATTTGTACCAAATGATGGGGTATCTACTAGCACACACTATGTTTATTATGTTTTTAAGTTTACAATGGATATATTGCAATAATTTTGAAAAAATTTTGAAAAAATATGACAAGGGAAAAGGAGGTATATATCAAGGACTTTATGCCATATTTATGACACATTTTTGTGTACACTCCTTTTTGCAATTTTTGTTCTGCTTTTCACCACTCTTGCTACTATTCAAAGGTGGCAATAAAAGGGATGGTGCATAGCTAGCTAAGCGCCAATATATTTACTATAATTATGGCTATAATTAGCTCCACCCTTAGATTGTCATCAGTTTCTCTCAGCGGTCCATAGCTGGTGAGCAAAACTATATCATCTGTCACCCATTAGTTTAATATCAATATACGTTTTAACCAGTAGGGGGAAATTTGGGAACATGCTAAAATATAAAGAGATAAAGAGCATCCCTTTAAAATGTTAATCAAACATATGACTTCTGTTAGTTAGGATGGAGAATAACTTTGAAATTTTTATATGGCTAATTATTTGCCATTTTCACTTTTCTCCATACTTTAAATGAAAGCAGACCTCATTGTAACTAAGTTTACTGCTTGTCTTGTCCCTTTTTGTGGTCAGGCATCAAGACCTAATGGATGCATCAATAATAAGTCTTCGGCTAAGTTCACACATAGTGAAACATTTCCACCGCAGATTTTACAGCAAATCTGAATGTGCAGCCATTTTGCATCACAATCTTCATGTTACATGTGAATTTACCCATTAAATGTTGAGATCTGCAGTTTTTATGCAGGTTACTGAGCACGCAGTAGATGTAAATAGGGTTGAGCGAAACGGGTCGTTCATTTTCAAAAGTCGCCGACTTTTGGCAAAGTCGGGTTTCATGAAACCCGATCCGACCCCTGTGCGGGGTCGGCCATGCGGTACGCGACTTTCGCGCCAAAGTCGCGTTTCAATGACGCGAAAAGCGCCATTTCTCAGCCAATGAAGGTAAACGCAGAGTGTGGGCAGCGTGATGACATAGGTCCTGGTCCCCACCATCTTAGAGAAGGGCATTGCAGTGATTGGCTTGCTGTCTGCGGCGTCACAGGGGCTATAAAGGGGCGTTCCCGCCGACCGCCATCTTACTGCTGAGCTTAGGGAGAGGTTGCTGCCGCTTCGTCAGAAGCAGGGATAGCGTTAGGCAGGGTCCATTAACCACCAAACCGCTTGTGTTGTAGCGATTTCCACTGCCCAACACCACCTTCGGTGTGCAGGGACAGTGGAAGCTACATTTTTTTTTTTCCCCTCAGCGCTGTAGCTCATTGGGCTGCCCTAGAAGGCTCCCTGATAGATGCATTGCTGTGTGTACGCCGCTGTGCAAACCAACTGCTTTTTTCAAAGCACAAATCCTCTTGTTCCTTCCTTTCTGCACAGCTATCTTTTTTGTTTGTACACACTTTTTATTTAATTTATGCATCAGTCCACTCCTTATTGCTGCCTGCCATACCTGGCTGAGATTACTGCAGGGAGATAGTAATTGAAGGACACTCCCTGTTTTTTTTTTTTTTTTTTTTTTGTGGGAGATTAAGATTGACATTTCTGCTAGAGTGCCATCCCTGTGTGTGCCATCTCTCAGTCAGTGGGCCATAGAAAGCCTATTAACTTTTTTGCTTGATTTGGGTTATAAAATCTACCTGAAAAAATCACTACATCAATCAGTGGGAGAAAAATATTGGCCTCAGGGCTTGTGTGCCACTCCTGACTCCTGTGTGCATCATCACTCACTCAGTGGGCCATAGAAAGCCCATTTTTTTTTTTTTTGCTTTATTTGAGTTCTAAATTCTACCTGAAAAAATCAATAAATCAATCAGTGGGAGATTAATATTGGCCTTTGGGCTTGTGTGCCAGTCCTAAGCGTGCCATCTCTCTCTCTCAGATAGTGGGCCATAGAAAGCCTATTTATTATTTTTTTTATTGGGTTTATAAATTTTCCCTGGAACAAAAAAAAAAAAAGTGGGAGATTAATATTGGCCTCTGGGCTTGTGTGCCAGTCCTGAGCGTGCCATCTCTCTCACAAATAGTGGGCCATAGAAAGCCTATTTATTTTTTTGCTTGATTTGGGTTATAAAATCTACCTGAAAAAATCACTACATCAATCAGTGGGAGAAAAATATTGGCCTCAGGGCTTGTGTGCCACTCTTGACTCCTGTGTGTGCCATCTCTCAGTCAGTGGGCCATAGAAAGCCTATTTATTTTTTTGCTTGATTTTGGTTCTAAAATCTACCTGAAAAAATCACTACATCTATCAGTGGGAGAAAAATATTGGCCTCAGGGCTTGTGTGCCACTCCTGACTCCTGTGTGCATCATCACTCACTCAGTGGGCCATAGAAAGCCCTTTTTTTTTTTTTTGCTTTATTTGGGTTCTAAATTCTACCTGAAAAAATCAATAAATCAATCAGTGGGAGATTAATATTGGCCTTTGGGCTTGTGTGCCAGTCCTAAGCGTGCCATCTCTCTCTCTCAGATAGTGGGCCATAGAAAGACTATTTATTATTTTTTTTATTGGGTTTATAAATTTTCCCTGGAACAAAAAAAAAAAAAGTGGGAGATTAATATTGGCCTCTGGGCTTGTGTGCCAGTCCTGAGCGTGCCATCTCTCTGACAAATAGTGGGCCATAGAAAACCTATTTATTTTTTTGCTTGATTTGGGTTATAAAATCTACCTGAAAAAATCACTACATCAATCAGTGGGAGAAAAATATTGGCCTCAGGGCTTGTGTGCCACTCTTGACTCCTGTGTGTGCCATCTCTCAGTCAGTGGGCCATAGAAAGCATATTTATGTTTTTGCTTGATTTTGGTTCTAAAATCTACCTGAAAAAATCACTACATCAATCAGTGGGAGAAAAATATTGGCCTCAGGGCTTGTGTGCCACTCCTGACTCCTGTGTGCATCATCACTCACTCAGTGGGCCATAGAAAGCCCTTTTTTTTTTTTTTTTTGCTTTATTTGGGTTCTAAATTCTACCTGAAAAAATCAATAAATCAATCAGTGGGAGATTAATATTGGCCTTTGGGCTTGTGTGCCAGTCCTAAGCGTGCCATCTCTCTCTCTCAGATAGTGGGCCATAGAAAGCCTATTTATTATTTTTTTTATTGGGTTTATAAATTTTCCCTGGAACAAAAAAAAAAAGTGGGAGATTAATATTGGCCTCTGGGCTTGTGTGCCAGTCCTGAGCGTGCCATCTCTCTCACAAATAGTGGGCCATAGAAAGCCTATTTATTTTTTTGCTTGATTTGGGTTCTAAAATGTACCTGAAAAAATCACTACATCAATCAGTGGGAGAAAAATATTGGCCTCAGGGCTTGTGTGCCACTCCTGACTCCTGTGTGCATCATTACTCACTCAGTGGGCCATAGAAAGCCCTTTTTTTTTTTTTTTTGCTTTATTTGGGTTCTAAATTCTACCTGAAAAAATCAATAAATCAATCAGTGGGCGATTAATATTGCCCTTTCTGCTTGTGTGCCAGTCTTGACTCCTGGGTGTGCCATCTCTCTCTCTCTCTCCAATTGTGGGCCATAGAAAGCCTATTATTTTTTTAGCTTGATTTGGGTTCCAAAATCTACCTGAAAAAATCACTACATCAATCAGTGGGAGATAAATATTGGCCTCTGGGCTTGTGTGCCACTCCTGACTCCTGTGTGCGTCATCTCTCACTCAGTGGGCCATAGAAAGCCTTTTTTTGTTTTATTTGTTTTCTAAATTCTCCCTGAAAAAATCATTTTATTTTATTTGGTTTCTAAATTCTTCCTGAAAAAATCATTTTATTCTATTATTTTTATTTCCTAAAGTCTCCCTGAAAAAAAAAAAAAAAAAAAAACAGTGTGAGATTAATATTTACATTTGTGCTTCAGTGACAGTCCTGCGTGTGTGGCATCTCTCTCATTTGTTGCCACCAACAACAGAGTGTGTAACATTGTGCCTGATTTTCGTTGTGGTCTCACTCACCTGTAAAGGGGTAGCTAAATCATACTGAAGTTATAGCTCACCGTGTAATTTGTGTGACAGCAACAAATACCGTTAGTTTGTTTACGTTTTTAAAACAATGAGGAAGTCTGGTGGAAGAGGTCGTGGCCGGGGGCGTTCATTGTCAGCTGGTAATGAGGGTAGTGGTAGTGGTGGAGCATCAGCTGGTCGTGGGAAAAAAAATATTGCACCTAAGTCTGGAGCTGTGGAGCCAGGTTCGTCGTCTGGCTACACAAGGCCTCGAACGCTCCCTTTTCTGGGAGTAGGAAAACCGCTTTTAAAGCCGGAGCAGCAAGAGCAAGTTTTGGCTTATCTTGCTGACTCAGCCTCTAGCTCTTTTGCCTCCTCTCGTGAAACTGGTAAATGTCAAAGCAGCGCGTCGTTAGTGGATGTTCGCGGTCAGGGACAAGTCGCTTCCTTGTCCTCTTCAGCAAAAACAACAACAGAGAAGAATGCAGCAGGCGACACAACGGGTTACTCCATGGAGCTCTTTACACATACCGTCCCTGGCTTAGAAAGTGAAGCAGTTAACAGTCCATGCCCATTACAAGTTGAATCTGACATGGAGTGCACTGATGCACAGCCACAGCCAGACTACTATGCTGGTCCTTTGACTCAGACCACAACATTGCCCTCGCAGGGTAATGATCAAGAATCAGACCCTGATGAGACTATGTTGCCCCATCACGAACGCTATACCACCGACCGACACGGTGACACAGACGAAGTTGCACACGAGCTACAAGAAGAGGTAATAGATGACCCAGTTCTTGACCCCGATTGGCAGCCATTGGGGGAACAGGGTGCAGGCGGCAGCAGTTCTGAAGCGGAGGAGGAGGGGCCGCAGCAGGCATCAACATCGCAACAGGTTCCATCTGCCGGGCCCGTATCTTGCCCAAAACGCGTGGCAAAGCCAAAACCTGTTGGAGGACAGCGTGGCCATCCGGTTAAAGCTCAGTCTGCAATGCCTGAAAAGGTATCCGATGCTAGAAAGAGTGCAGTCTGGCATTTTTTTAAACAACATCCAATTGATCAGCGCAAAGTCATCTGTCAAAAATGTTCAACTACCTTAAGCAGAGGACAGAATCTGAAAAGTCTCAATACAAGTTGCATGCATAGACATTTAACCACCATGCATTTGCAAGCCTGGACTAACTACCAAACGTCCCTTAAGGTTGTAGCACCCTCGGCCAATGAAGCTAGTCAGCAACGCAACATCCCTTCCGGCAGTGTAGGGCGACCATGTTCCGCACCACCTGCAGTATCTGTGCAGGTTTCTTTGCCAGGCCAAAGCAGTCAGGGTCAGGGAATCACCAGTTTTGTAGTAGGAAACACTGCATCTAGGGCACCGGCGGCAACAATACCATCTCCCACCGTCTCTCAGTCTGCCATGTCCACCGGCACCCCCGCTAGTTCCACGATCTCCAGCTCTCCAGTCCAGCTCACCCTACATGAGACTATGGTTAGAAAAAGGAAGTACTTAGCCTCGCATCCGCGTACACAGGGTTTGAACGCCCACATAGCTAGACTAATCTCGTTAGAGATGATGCCCTACCGGTTAGTTGAAAGCGAAGCTTTCAAAGCCCTGATGGACTACGCTGTACCACGCTACGAGCTACCCAGTCGACACTTTTTTTCCAGAAAAGCCATCCCAGCCCTCCACCAGCATGTTAAAGAGCGCATCGTCCATGCACTCAGGCAATCTGTGAGCACAAAGGTGCACCTGACAACAGATGCATGGACCAGTAGGCATGGCCAGGGACGTTACGTGTCCATCACGGCACACTGGGTAAATGTGGTGGATGCAGGGTCCACAGGGGACAGCAAGTTTGGGACAGTTCTGCCTAGCCCATGGTCTAGGAAACAGTTGGCTGTAGCCGTTCGCACCCCCTCCTCCTCCTCTTCGTCCTCCTGCAGAAGCGAGAGCTCGTCCACAGACCGCAGTCGCACAACCACTCCATCCGCACCTGCCACTGTTGCACACCAGGTCTCCCATTATGGGGCAGCTACTGGCAAACGTCAGCAGGCTGTATTGGCTATGAAGTGTTTGGGCGACAACAGACACACCGCGGAAGTTCTGTCCGAGTTCTTGCAGAAAGAAACGCAGTCGTGGCTGGGCACTGTAGATCTTGAGGCAGGCAAGGTAGTGAGTGATAACGGAAGGAATTTCATGGCTGCCATCTCCCTTTCCCAACTGAAACACATTCCTTGCCTGGCTCACACCTTAAACCTGGTGGTGCAGTGCTTCCTGAAAAGTTATCCGGGGTTATCCGACCTGCTCCTCAAAGTGCGTGGACTTTGCTCACATATCCGCCGTTCGCCCGTACACTCCACCCGTATGCAGACCTATCAGCGTTCTTTGAATCTTCCCCAGCATCGCCTAATCATAGACGTTGCAACAAGGTGGAACTCAACACTGCACATGCTTCAGAGACTGTGCGAACAGAGGCGGGCTGTTATGTTTTTGTGGGAGGATACACATACACGGGCAGGCAGTAGGATGGCAGACATGGAGTTGTCAGGTGTGCAGTGGTCGAAGATTCAAGACATGTGTCAAGTCCTTCAGTGTTTTGAGGAATGCACACGGCTGGTTAGTGCAGACAACGCCATAATAAGCATGAGCATCCCCCTAATGCGTCTGCTGATGCAAAGTTTGACGCACATAAAGGATCAGGCGTCTGCAGCTGAGGAAGAGGAAAGCCTTGATGACAGTCAGCCATTGTCTGGCCAGGGCAGTGTACAGGACGAGTTAGCGGGCGAAGAGGAGGAGGAGGACGAGGAGGATGATGGGGATGATTATATTTTTAATGAGGAAGCTTTTCCGGGGCCACTGGAAATTGGTGGCGCGGCAAGGCCGGGTTCTGGTTTTTGGAGGGACACAAGTGACGTGGATTTGCCTGAAACTGCCCCTCAACCAAGCACAACCGCAGATTTGAGAACTGGAACTTTGGCCCACATGGCGGATTATGCCTTACGTATCCTCAAAAGGGACACACGCATAACTAAAATGATGAACGATGACGATTACTGGTTGGCCTGCCTCCTTGATCCTCGCTATAAAGGCAAATTGCAAAATATAATGCCACATGAGAACTTGGAACTAATATTAGCAACCAAACAATCAACTCTTGTTGACCGTTTGCTTCTGGCATTCCCTGCACACAGCGCCCGTGATCGTTCTCACACGAGCTGCAGGGGCCAGCAGACCAGAGGAGTTAGAGGGGCAGAAATCAGAAGTGGCGTTGGCCAGAGGGGTTTTCTGACCAGGTTGTGGAGTGATTTTGCTATGACCGCAGACAGGACAGGTACTGCAGCATCAATTCAAAGTGACAGGAGACAACATTTGTCCAGTATGGTTACAAACTATTTTTCATCCCTTATCGATGTTCTCCCTCAACCGTCATTCCCATTTGATTACTGGGCATCAAAATTAGACACCTGGCCAGAATTGGCAGAATATGCATTGCAGGAGCTTGCTTGCCCGGCAGCTAGTGTCCTATCAGAAAGAGTATTCAGTGCTGCAGGTTCAATACTAACCGAAAAAAGGACTCGTCTGGCTACCCAAAATGTAGATGATCTAACCTTCATTAAAATGAACCACAACTGGATTTCGAAATATTTTGCCCCACCTTGCCTGGCCGACACCTAGCTTTCCTATGAAAAGGTCTTGCCTGTGGACTATTCTGAATGCCTTTTCCAATCTCGTAATTTTCTGCACCTGATTGTCCAGCATACGACATGTTTACACCTCACTAAATGGCCAAACTCCCCACACGGGGCCGTGGTATCGACACTTGGCGACAGCACCCGTGAGAGTGCTGTTTGTCTGAAGAGGTGGGTGTGCCCGCTTTTGGTCGACGGCACTGCCACTGGGTCCCTCCTAGTACAATAAAGTGTCTCTGGCGGTGGTGGTGCGCACCCAACGTCAGACACACCGTTGTAATATGAGGGGCCCTGGGCCTGTACCGCCGGCCACAAGACAGTTCCCCCCCCCAGCTCAAACAGTGCTCTACCACTTGCAAAATTATCTCACAGCTCCACCAATGTTTAGTCTATGCGCTGACATCCTTCAATGCCTGCCACTGACAATACCATTGTATTGACATTTTTGTTATGTTAGGCCTTCGAAGCCTGTCTGCGGTCACTCCTTCCACTATGCCTCCACTGACCACACCACTGCTGCCCGTGTACCCCTGGAACCAATTTAAAATTGCCTACAGCCAGCCCAATTTTTTTATTTTAGGCCTTCGATGCCTGTCTGCGGTCCGTTCTTTCTACTACTACTACACTGACCAGGCCACTGCTGCTCGTGTACCCCTGGAACCAATTTAAAATTGCCTACAGCCATGTGTTATTATTTTAGGCCTTCGATGCCTGTCTGCGGTCACTCCTTACAATATGCCTCCACTGACCACACCACTGCTGCCCGTGTACCCCTGGAACCAATTTAAAATTGCCTACAGCCAGCCCAATTTTTTTATTCTAGGCCTTCGATGCCTGTCTGCGGTCCATTCTTTCCACTACTACTACACTGACCAGGCCACTGCTGCCCGTGTACCCCTGGAACCAATTTAAAATTGCCTACAGCCATGTGTTATTATTTTAGGCCTTCGATGCCTGTCTGCGGTCACTCCTTACAATATGCCTCCACTGACCACACCACTGCTGCCCGTGTACCCCTGGAACCAATTTAAAATTGCCTACAGCCAGCCCAATTTTTTTATTCTAGGCCTTCGATGCCTGTCTGCGGTCCATTCTTTCCACTACTACTACACTGACCAGGCCACTGCTGCCCGTGTACCCCTGGAACCAATTTAAAATTGCCTACAGCCATGTGTTATTATTTTAGGCCTTCGATGCCTGTCTGCGGTCACTCCTTACAATATGCCTCCACTGACCACACCACTGCTGCCCGTGTACCCCTGGAACCAATTTAAAATTGCCTACAGCCAGCCCAATTTTTTTATTCTAGGCCTTCGATGCCTGTCTGGCCGTGCGGTCATGCGCAGTTTATATAGCTGCAGGACAGGAAGCGGCCACAGAAACTTTGCCCTTCCAAGACCTGCCAAGAGGACCAATAGAATGCGCTGCAGAGTCTGAGCACATGACCCTCGATCTCCAACGGGAGATCTTGCCCTGGGCATGCTCAGTGTGCGCAGACAAGGACTTAGTCCCAGAGAAGTCCACTCGCTGCTGACCAGTATTGGCTTTAAAGGCAGAAGCTGGAGAAGCAGCAGTAACTCTTCTCACAGAGTCAGACTGAGCGAGACGCTGGGATCGACGTCCCTGCTGAGCAGGCTCCACTGCGGCTGGAGGAGAATGGGAGACCGCAGCGGAGACGGATCGAGATTCCCCCTGTGCAGCAGAGGAAACTCGACTCCTAACAGGGTGTAGAGAGATGGTGTGTTCCACTCCAAGGTGTTCTCCAGGTTGCCTTTCCTGAGCTTCGATCTTCCGGCTCTCGTTTAGTAGTTCTTGGAAACTACACTGCATTAGGCCTACAAATTGGGTATGGGGTGTAGAGAGATGGTGTGTTCCACTCCAAGGTGTTCTCCAGGTTGCCTTTCCTGAGCTTCGATCTTCCGGCTCTCGTTTAGTAGTTCTTGGAAACTACACTGCATTAGGCCTACAAATTGGGTATGGGGTGTAGAGAGATGGTGTGTTCCACTCCAAGGTGTTCTCCAGGTTGCCTTTCCTGAGCTTCGATCTTCCGGCTCTCGTTTAGTAGTTCTTGGAAACTACACTGCATTAGGCCTACAAATTGGGTATGGGGTGTAGAGAGATGGTGTGTTCCACTCCAAGGTGTTCTCCAGGTTGCCTTTCCTGAACTTCTATCTTCAGGCTCTCATTAAATTGTGGTTAAACAGAACAACTGCATTTGGCGTACTAGTTGGTTTGGGGCCTACTATCGGTGTCTGCCACTCCTTGCTGTTCTCCTGGTTTCCTGTCCTGAAATTCCGTTTTCAGGCGCTCGTTAAGTAGTTGTTAATGTTAGACTGCATTTGGCCTACTGGTTGGGTTGGGGCCTACTATCGGTGTCTGCCACTCCTTGCTGTTCTCCTCCACTGAACAAAGCTGTGCCGCCTGTTTACTACGGTTGCCAATTTTGAACTGCATTTCGACTACTTACTGATTTGGGCCTACTCTCTGTGTCAGCCTCTCATTCCAGTTGTCCTCCACTGCAATGCCCCCTGGTTATTCCTGTGTTACCAATTTTGAACTGCATTTCGCCAACTTTATTCTTTGGGCCTATATCTGTGTTTCCTCCTCATCCTGCCCATTGCCCAGCCAGTGATAGATGAGTCTGCTGGTACATTGACCCATAACGCAATATTCCCCGTGCACGCTACACAACAACATTGTGACCCTGCTGAAAGTCAGGTTGCTCTTCCCGCATACCATACCACCTTACACGGGGACAAAGAGGAAGGTGCAGATGAAAGTGCAGGTTCCTTCATCAGGTGGGGGGAGGAATACTAGTTGGCGACGTCACTGGCACAGGGCCTCTCATAGTACGCAAAAGTGTTGCTGCCGGTGGGAGGCGCCCCCGCCGTGCAAACACACCGCTGTACTTTGAGGGGCCCTGTGCCAGTGCCAATGCCAACGAGTGGGCCCCCCCTGCTTGCTCAGGTTCACAGCACTTGCAAAGTTGAAATACTTACCTCTCCCTGCTCCACTGCCGTGACGTGGTCCAGATTTCCTGGGCCCACTAATTACTTGAACCAGCCCTACCCACCACAACCTTAGCCAAATGACCCCCAATTTCAAATGCCTTCCAATTATTATAAGGTAAATTACGCTTGACAAGCTTCATTAAGAAGAATGGATGGTTTTGACATTAAAATGGGCACTCTAGGTGTTTTCCTGGCCCCCACTCACTGCCGACTATGCTGCCCCATTGACTTGCATTGGGTTTCGTGTTTCGGTCGATCCCGACTTTACGTCATAATCGGCCGATTTCACTCGACCCGACTTTTGAGATAGTCGGGTTTCGCGAAACCCGGCTCGACTCTAAAAAGGTCAAGGTCGCTCAACTCTAGATGTAAAACTTACTGCATGCTCATTTTTTGTAAGTATTGTACTGTAAATTATTGAGGCATCAATTCTGACACTCATAAACTTCCCCTTTAAAACTTTTAGGATATACTAGCACATGGTTGATAGACTGCAAATTCTCTGTCCAGATTTTCTTGAAAAAAAAAACATATTACAGTACCAGCAAAAGGGATGAGAGTTCCCTGAATATCATCCACACGTTGCATAGATTTCATTGCATTGTATGGACATACCTTTGACATAGTGGACTATAATAACAGTGTAATTACCTGGCACAGTAGAATATATGTCAGAGGAGAGTACGCGTGACCTGTAATTATAGTTTATCATTCACATCATGTTTTGTATACAGTGTTGTGTGCCATTAATTAAAATTGTTTCTTCTGCTCAGATGGTATTAAATGAAAAAAGCCCAGTTATGGAATATGTTTAGGACATTAGCTCCTTTTCCCTGTACTGCCTTCTGTAAGCCAGAATGGAGATCTGTTATATAAAGTGGGTCAGACTTTGATGGGTCTGAGCCAGACGCCCAGAATACAAACGGCAAAAAAAGAAAAAGAAAAAATAGGGCTTGCACACCTTTAGTATTAAATCAGTGTACAAGTGCATAAATATCCTATGTCGCCAATATACTAATATACATGATGCGTCAGCACACTGTGATTAATGAATACATGACCCCTTAATGTCACAGACCCCTTTTTGAAAAAGCAGACCGCGAAACGTGCGTCAGGGGGGCTGCGTGCGGAACTTGGGAAGACATCCATACATGATGGGTAAGCTGCTTGTTACTTAGAAATGATAATATTTTTGCACTATGGCACTTTAATAATTTAACTATGGGGGATTGTGATATTTTTCACATGAAGTTCTCATATCTGTGAGTTTGTACTAGCAGTCCCAGGGATGTGATATAGTTCTCCCTTTGTTTCGCCGCTACCATCCGTTTCCTCCTCACCTTATCCTGTGTTGTATATGTATTTATATTATTGATGTAATGTTTGCATAATATTGATGACCAATAAAAAACATATATTTTTAAATATGTGTATTGGGATCTACAGTGGGGCAAAAAAGTATTTAGTCAGTCAGCAATAGTGCAAGTTCCACCACTTAAAAAGATGAGAGGCGTCTGTAATTTACATCATAGGTAGACCTCAACTATGGGAGACAAACTGAGAAAAAAAAATCCAGAAAATCACATTGTCTGTTTTTTTAACATTTTATTTGCATATTATGGTGGAAAATAAGTATTTGGTCAGAAACAAAATTTCATCTCAATACTTTGTAATATATCCTTTGTTGGCAATGACAGAGGTGAAACGTTTTCTGTAAGTCTTCACAAGGTTGCCACACACTGTTGTTGGTATGTTGGCCCATTCCTCCATGCAGATCTCCTCTAGAGCAGTGATGTTTTTGGCTTTTCGCTTGGCAACACGGACTTTCAACTCCCTCCAAAGGTTTTCTATAGGGTTGAGATCTGGAGACTGGCTAGGCCACTCCAGGACCTTGAAATGCTTCTTACGAAGCCACTCCTTCGTTGCCCTGGTGGTGTGCTTAGGATCATTTTCATGTTGAAAGACCCAGCCACGTTTCCTCTTCAATGCCCTTGCTGATGGAAGGAGGTTTGCACTCAAAATCTCACGATACATGGCCCCATTCATTCTTTCATGTACCCGGATCAGTCGTCCTGGCCCCTTTGCAGAGAAACAGCCCCAAAGCATGATGTTTCCACCACCATGCTTTACAGTAGGTATGGTGTTTGATGGATGCAACTCAGTATTCTTTTTCCTCCAAACACGACAAGTTGTGTTTCTACCAAACAGTTCCAGTTTGGTTTCATCAGACCATAGGACATTCTCCCAAAACTCCTCTGGATCATCCAAATGCTCTCTAGCAAACTTCAGACGGGCCCGGACATGTACTGGCTTAAGCAGTGGGACACGTCTGGCACTGCAGGATCTGAGTCCATGGTGGCGTAGTGTGTTACTTATGGTAGGCCTTGTTACATTGGTCCCAGCTCTCTGCAGTTCATTCACTAGGTCCCCCCGCGTGGTTCTGGGATTTTTGCTCACCGTTCTTGTGATCATTCTGACCCTACGGGGTGGGATTTTGCGTGGAGCCCCAGATCGAGGGAGATTATCAGTGGTCTTGTATGTCTTCCATTTTCTAATTATTGCTCCCACTGTTGATTTCTTCACTCCAAGCTGGTTGGCTATTGCAGATTCAGTCTTCCCAGCCTGGTGCAGGGCTACAATTTTGTTTCTGGTGTCCTTTGACAGCTCTTTGGTCTTCACCATAGTGGAGTTTGGAGTCAGACTGTTTGAGGGTGTGCACAGGTGTCTTTTTATACTGATAACAAGTTTAAACAGGTGCCATTACTACAGGTAATGAGTGGAGGAAAGAGGAGACTCTTAAAGAAGAAGTTACAGGTCTGTGAGAGCCAGAAATCTTGATTGTTTGTTTCTGACCAAATACTTATTTTCCACCATAATATGCAAATAAAATGTTAAAAAAACAGACAATGTGATTTTCTGGATTTTTTTTTCTCAGTTTGTCTCCCATAGTTGAAGTCTACCTATGATGTAAATTACAGACGCCTCTCATCTTTTTAAGTGGTGGAACTTGCACTATTGCTGACTGACTAAATACTTTTTTGCCCCACTGTATATACTCCGTTTCTCTGTTCTATATATATTGGAGAGTATCCTAGGTTGTCCCAGAGATTTGGGCAAAAACATTGGGAGAGATATAATTATTTTCTCTCGGCCAAAAATTTATGGAAATTTTTGTGAGTTTTGTGTGATGACCTCTAATATTGCTGTAAATGTAAAAAATGTTACAAAAGAGTGAAAAAGCCATCCAACCCCGTCAAGGTGTACCTTTAACACGCTGAGTACTTTATGTTTTTAATGTTTACAGCAATATTGAAGTTTATGTATTAATTAATTGCAGTACTATGACCCCTTTTTATGCACATGTACAGTAATTTAATGCTAAAGGTGTTCGGGACCTATTTTTTCTTTTTGTGTAGGATATATATCGGGGGTGTGCCCCTTCCAGGGCTCAGCACCCTTAACCATCCTTTTTCCCCACACAAAGTTTTATTTGCCAGTCATTACACTGGTTACCCATCCACTCCAGAATCCAGTACAAAACTACTACCCTCATCCACAAAGCGCTCCATGGCTCAGCACCACCCTACATCGCCTCTCTGGTCTCAGTCTACTACCCTACCCGTGCCCTCCGCTCCGCTAATGACCTCAGGTTAGCATCCTCAATAATCAGAACCTCCCACTCCCGTCTCCAAGACTTTACACGTGCTGCGCCTATTCTTTGGAATGCACTACCTAGGTTAATACGATTAATCCCCAATCCCAACAGTTTTAAGCGTGCCCTAAAAACTCATTTGTTCAGACTGGCCTACCGCCTCAATGCATTAACCTAACGATCCCTGTGTGGCCCATTAAAATAAATAAATAAATAAATAAATCAACAAAAAAAAACACAACATAATCAGGTTCCTTGCATTATGTTCTCATTCACTTTATGCAGTTAATAGCCCTCTGTGTCTGTACTGTTACATACTTAGGCAGTTAACTGGTTCATGCAGCTTTACATGAACACCTGAGCCTTACACTATGGCTGGTCCGAATAACTATAGCAATTGTTACCATCCACCTCTCGTGTCTCCCCTTTTCCTCATAGTCTGTAAGCTTGCGAGCAGGGCACTCACTCCTCTTGGTATCTACTTTGAACTGTATTTCTGTTATGCTGTAATGTCTATTGTCTGTGCAAGTCCCCTCTATAATTTGTAAAGCGCTGCGGAATATGTTGGCGCTATATAAATAAAAAATATTATTATTATTATTATTATCCCTGGTTTCCTTTTCACTCCCCATTCACATGACGCTGGTTTGGCACATGGAGAGATAGGACATTTAATGGTTTAATGGGATCATCCATATTAAAAGGTCACCTTTACGTGGTTGGATGGCTTTTGCGGTCTTTGATCAAAAAACGCTAATGAAGTCTGTTACGTTTTTAGATATTGCAGTTCATGTACCTATAATGCGGGCGTCCGTATTTTAGAAGGGTGAAATAAGCTACAATACATTGATGCATAGATAACTAACGAAGCCAAACCAAACATCCTAAGCTTCCACTTTTTATTAAATACATTTTTTTTTCTTAAAAAACAAAAGATTGCCACATGCCTTCCAAATGTTACAACACTGTATATCTGCCTCTGTTACTAATATCCTAATTGTATATGGCATACCATGAACTTCACTTTTAAACAAGGAAGATGTCTGTACTGTAAAGTCATGCCGAAAATCATGGAGAATGATAGGATAATATTTATATATAGAAATGTAATCTAGTTTATGGTTGCTGTTTATAAGGATTAAATTTATAAACTGACTGAATGGCTTGCTGGAAGTTTCCCCCTACAACAACATAAAGTAACAAATTACCAAAGGTATTGAGGGAAGCTATGGGTCTAGATGCTATGTATGTGGCATGGATATATTTTTCATATATACAACTTACTGGATACAGCCGAGTTTCAATCCGAATAGCTCTGAAAATATGTAAAGGTAAAAAACAAGCATAAAATACAACTAAAAGAATGACAACAAGGCGGCGAGCCTTTTTCTTTTGAGCATCATTGGTATATGGTCCATTTGCCAGGCTGCAATTAATACTAGTATAGGAAAGAGTCACTATTAATAAAGGTAATGCAAATCCCATAGAAGTGAGGGAGGTATTATACCAACGTACATTATATGTATCGAAAGACACAGCAAAGTCCATGCAAGCCACAGTATCTTGCACATTTCTCATGAGAATAACCATCGGAAGGACCTCAATTACGGCTATTACCCACACAGCGGCACAAGCTATGACTGCCCATCTTCTTTTATGGATGGAGTGAAATTTCATTGGATGAACAATGACAAAGTATCGGAAGATACTGAAGCAGGTGAGGAAGAGAATGCTGCCATAGAGGTTGAAATGGAAGGCAACTCGAATGAGCTTGCACATAAAGTCTCCAAGTGTCCACTTCTCCTGATTAGCATAATTGTAAACCAAGAAAGGAAGACTGCTGAGGTGCAGGAGGTCCGTGATGGCCAAATTCAGTAAAATAATGATGCTGGTTCTCCAAGGTCTCATCTTTATTATATATACTGATATTGCAATAATGTTTCCTGGAATTCCAACTATAAAAATAATGCTGTACATCACGGGTAGAAAGTACATCTTTATTAATTTCTCTACGAAAGGGTCAGTACAGTTTGTGGTTGCTTGTTCGGTGATAGGCATAAAGGTGGTGTTAAAGATGTATTCAGATTCATTGTTCATTGTTGACGTTTGTTCGGTTAAGGTCATAAAGGTGGAGTTAAAAATATATTCGGATTCATTGTTCATTGTCATTCTGTTGAAAAAAAGGAGTTTACTGAGAAAAATTGTATTACCAAACATCTTAATATCCCCATACAATATAATGCATTGTGATAATTTACTGTACAAGGTATCTTTCTTCTCCTTGGGAGTGCAGTCATGCATCAGTAAACCTCTATATTAATTTTCACTACCAAATTGGTCATATCATTTTAATCTTAGTGCATTTATTCACATTATAGTTTAGATCGCATGACCCGAACATTTTCAATTCCTGTGTTTCCACTTGTAAAAATTAATTGGAGATACAACTATTCTCAGAGTTGTGAAAATGTTAGCAATCAAAATATAGAGAATAAAATGAGCTATTGATGAGCAAACATATGCTAAGTGGGTGTCCTACTTGCCCAAATTTGGTAAGGATGCATTGGGATCCTGCAGCTTCAGCAAAGTATTTACTGCATGGTGTGATGTTGCTTAATTGCACAAAGTAATCAGTAATCATGGGCTGCAAGCATAGTGGTATCCATGTATACATACGACCAGCAGTATAGCTTATGATAAGTCTGTGATGCAGTATATGAATCAAGCCTTATACGTTATCACCATGTTTATATATATTATGCTCACATTCACTCCATAGAGATACTATCAAGCTTGGACTGGCCCACAGTGCAATAGGTGAATCCTCGTATGAGCACATGTGCAGGAATCGGCCCTCACCACCCTATATGAGCAGTATTGTGCATAATACACCTGATTCACGATGTCAAGATACATTCAGCATCTCTTCATTACTTTAACAAAATACATAGTGTATTATTACGAATTATTATAAAGAGGCAGAGGTACATTTTTGAATCAGAGTAATATACAGTAATATTTGCATGTAGCTGAACTATGGGCCCCCAATGTTTCTGGTGGGTTCTTAGAACCCCAGTCCTACAGTTGACACAAACATAAATAAATAATTATACCGTGAGTCCTCATACTCCCATTTCCAAAGAAGGAACATGCTAATTTCTTTTAAACAAGCATAGTGACATTTTCAATTTATAGTAAAAAATGTCCTTTAATTCTGGAAGGCATTTTTTTTGTCACAGAAGTAGTACATTTACTGTGTTATATAGTATCCTCTTGCTGATGTAGTACTGCATGTATGTTTAGATATATTTTTGCTAGACAAACTATTGACACTTTTAATAAAAATAGGTAATGCCAGAAATTGTAAAACTATAGCGAGATGTCCCAAAGGCACGACCGTGATAAGAAACCAAAAAGAACAAATGTATTCCAAGACTAAAGTAAATGCAATCATTTATTTTAATAAAAGCAATTCTTTGTCCCCAGATTGAGCATTTGTGAAACGTGCTTCGGGTGTTTGGCGGGTGAGCCTTCATTTACTCTATGCACCTTCTGCACTATATATGATTAAATATTTGGGAGTGACTTTATTTGGAACTCCAATCTGAAATACTCAGTGTATATATATATATATATATATATATACACACATGATACTAAGTTCTCGTTAACTATTTGTACAATTCTATATTTCTATAAGTACTTTGTCTGTGTTTAACATTTTGTATAGTGATTGGTGCCTTTTTACTTTTGGGACACCCATCAATTTGTTCTTGTGTCTGTCTTGTTGGAGATCTCTATATGGCAGTTTAATATTCAATAAAATGATTTGTTTTAAAATAAATAATTGTATTTGCTTTAGTCCTGGCACGCATTTGTTCTCTTTGCAAGTAAAAGTA
This sequence comes from Ranitomeya imitator, assembly GCF_032444005.1. NCBI lineage: Eukaryota > Metazoa > Chordata > Amphibia > Anura > Dendrobatidae > Ranitomeya > Ranitomeya imitator. Next base: position 581,540,424 of record NC_091284.1, read on the forward strand.
ACAGAATGAATGATGAGTTATGCATCACGATAAATCGAGGTGTGTTCTGTTGGTATATTTCAGAATTCATGTTTCTTTTTTCTTCATTTGTGTTTGGGGCAATAGCTTAACTTAAAATACATTTGCACTTTCTAACCAGACCGGTATGTGAATTCCTTTGATTACAACAGTGATTTAAAATGTTATGTTGATGTTTGTAACAAAAAATGACAAAAATTAGCACAATACCTGGTTCAAAACGATGTACTTCTGGGTTGTGTCTCTTGCACATGAGGCCCGGTTATCCGGTAGACAGCTCTTTGGAAGTCATTTCAATGTTATCAAGCACATAATCACACAGAATAGAAGTAGTGTATATGCTACAAAGTCACAACACTCTCTGATCTCTATGACAGTGCAGCTTTCCTAGACTTACCCCACCCATTTGCAAATATGATGTTGACATGTAAATCATGAAAGCTTTAACCCCTTGCCTCCGCAGCCAAATTTCAATTTAAATCTTGTATCTTTTCCTCCACTTCTTGCAAAAGCATTAACTTCTTTATTTTTCCAAAGACATAGCAGCATAGCAGCTTGTTTCTTTCAGGATGAATTGTAGGTTGCAAAGTCATCATCCATTTTACTATGGTAAAAATATTCAAAAGGAGATGAAATGGTGAGAAAAATGAAACCCTGCCATTGCCTTTTTGGGTTTTGATTTTACAGTATTCATTGTCTGGTAAAATGACTTGGAAACATGATTTTCCAAGTCCATATAATTACAGAGATACAAAACTTGTACATATATTTTTTAAGTTTAAGTGATGAAAAATATAAAAGTTTGTAAAAAAAAAATTGGTCTGTGTTGCCACTTTCTGAGATCTATAGTTTTTTTTCTGTAGATCGATTTGGGTAAAGGTTTGTTTTTTTGCGTGGCAAGCTGACAGATTTATTGATACCAATTTGAGGTACATACAGCAATTTCATTGCTTTTTAGTACTTATTAGAGAGATGCGGTGACTGAAAAACACATTTTTTGGCGTTTTTCTTCTTTTCATGTCCTCTACCATACATGAAATGGTGAAATTAAGTATTGAGCACATCACCAATCTTCTAAGGCTAGGTTCAGGTTAACGTTTGCGTTCAGGAGGGCTGCAGATGGCTGGCGTACTTCCTCTCTTCTTCTGCTCTGAAGCCCCGCCTATGCTCCGCCTACTTCTGTATGCATCCTGCGTACCTATCTTTAACATTGGGTACGCAGGGACATGCATTGCATGTGGATGCATCCGCATGCAGTAAATTGATGTGTGTGGCGACCGCACGAAAATGCAAAAATTTGTGTTTACGTGCGGTCACATCACATGTCAAATCGCCGCATGTGGATGCATCCGCATACAACGCATGTCGCTGCATACCCAATGTTAATGATAGGTATGCAGGGAAATGTAGGATGCATACAGAACTAAGCGGAGCTTCAGGGAGGAAGAAGGGAGGAAGTACAAAGCCATCAGCAGCCCTCCTAAAAGCAAATGTGAACTCGGCCTAAGTAAATATATTTCTAAAGATGCCATTGACGTGAAATTGTTCATAGCAACTAGTGATGATTAAAGGGACTCTGTCACCTAAATTTGGCGGGACTGGTTTTGGGTCATATGGGCGGAGTTTTCGGGTGTTTGATTCACCCTTTCCTTACCCGCTGGCTGCATGCTGGCTGCAATATTGGATTAAAGTTCATTCTCTGTCCTCCATAGTACATGCCTGCGCAAAGCAATCTTGCCTTGTACAGGCGTGTACTATGGAGGACAGAGAATGAACTTCAATCCAATATTGCAGCCAGCATGCAGCCAGCGGGTAAGGAAAGGGTGAATCAAACACCCGAAAACTCCGCCCATATGACCCAAAACCAGTCCCGCCAAATTCAGGTGACAGAGTCCCTTTAAATAGTGAAATATTCAGATTCCGGAAAATCAGTTCGAATAATTTCTAATATCCATGTACCGAATAACGAATCCAATGCAAGTCAATGGGAAAGCCTAAGGGTATGTGCACACGTTACGGATTCTCTGTGGATCCGCAGCGTTTTTTGAGGTGCAGAAACGCTGCAGATCCGCAATTGATTTACAGTACAATGTAAATCAATGAGAAAAAAAAAATGCTGTGCACACTTTGTGGAAATTCCACTGCAGGAAACGCTGCGGTTTTAAAGAAGTAGCATGTCACTTCTTTTTTTGTGAATCTGCAGCGTTTTTGTACCCATTCCAAAAACGCAGCAAATCCGCAATAAAACCGCAGCAAAAACGCACAAAAAATGCTGCAGAACCGCACAAAAAACGTGACAAATCCGCAGGTGCGTTTTCTGCCAGGAGAGGCAGAATCCGCACCCGAAATTCCTAAGCCTAATCCACAACGTGTGGACATAGCCTAATAGTTTTCTGCTGGACCCAACAAACAGGTCTCGGGGCCTGAGAAAAAAGCTGAAATGGATGGGAAAGGGCTAAAACAATGACCATGCTCCGATCCAAAATGTGCAAGGCTGCAGCCTGAATAGGTCTGTGGAGCATATTAACCCAGTCTCTTAGATCTGCTTAAAATGTCCAGGAAATGGCCATTACCTCATCACCATTTTTTTTAACCCCTTCACACTGCAGTCCTTTCGTTTTTGCATTCTGTTTTTTGCTCCCCTTTTTCCCAGAGCCATAACTTTTTATTCTTCCATCAATATGGCCATGTGAGGGCTTGTTTTTGCTGGACGAGTTGCACTTTTGAACTACACCATTGGTTTTACCATATCGTGTACTCGAAAACGGGAAAAAAAGTCCAAGTGCGGTGAAATTGCAAAAAAAGTGCAATTCCACAACTGATTTTTTTTTACCATGTTCAACAAATGCTAAAACTGACCTGCCATTATGATTCTCCAGGTCAGTACTAGTTCGTAGATACCAAACATGTATAAGGTTGTTTTTTATTTAACCCCTTCATGACCCACTGTATTTTCGTTTTTTTGTTTTCGTTTTTTGCTCCCCTCCTTCCCAGAGCCATAACTTTTTTATTTTTCTGTCAATATGGCCATGTGAGGGCTTATTTTTTGCAGGACAAGTTGTACAAAAGTGCAATCCCAAACTGTTTTTTTGTTTGTATTTTTTGCTAGGTTCACTAATTGCTAAAACTGACCTGCCATTTTGATTCTCCAGGTCATTACGAGTTCATAGACACCAAACATGTACTGTATAGGTTCTTTTTATCTAAGTGGTGAAAAAAATTCCAAACTTTGCAAAAAAAAAAAAAAAGCACAATTTTCCGATACCTGTAGCATCTCCATTTTTCGTGATCTCGGGTCGGTTGTGGCTTATTTCTTGCATGCCAAGCTGATGTTTTTAATGATACCATTTTGGTGCAGATACGTTCTTTTGATCGCCTATTATTGCATTTTATTTTGGCGTTTCAAATTTTTTCTCACTATGCCGTTTAGCGATCAGGTTAATCCTTTTTTTTATTGACAGAATGGGCGATTCTGAGCGCGATGATACCAAATATGTGTATATTTGATTTTTGTATTGTTTTATTTTGAATAGGGCGAAAGGGGGGTGATTTAAACTTTTGTATATTTTAAATTTTTTTCAAACTTTTTTTTTTAAATTTTGCCTCAATAGCCTCCATGGGAGGCTAGAAGCTGGCATAGCCTGATCGGCTCTGCTACGTAGGAGCGAAGCTCAGATCGCTCTTATGTAGTAGAATTGCTGCATTGCTATGAGCGCCGTCCACAGGGTGGCGCTCACAGCAATTCGGCATCAACAACCATAGAGGTCTTCAATGGACCTCTGGTTGTCATGCCGATGCATCGCTGACCCCCGATTATGTGACGGGGGTCAGCGATGAACGCAATTCCGGCCCGATGGCCAGAAGCGCTAGTTAAATTCCGCTGTCAGCGTTTGACAGCGGCATTTAACTAGTAGTGATGAGCGAGTGTACTCGTTGCTCGAGTTTTCCCGAGCACTCTCGGGTGACCTCCGAGTATTTATGACTGCTCGGAGATTTAGTTTTCATCACGGCAGCTGAATGATTTACAGCTACTAGCCTGCTTGATTACATGTGGTGATTCCCTAGCAACCAGGCAACCCCCACATGTACTTATGCTGGCTAGTAGCTGTAAATCATTCAGCTGCCGCGATGAAAACTAAATTTCCAAGCAGTCATAAGTACTCGGAGGTCACCTGAGCGTGCTCGGGAAAACCCAAGCAACGAGTATACTCGCTCATCACTATTAACTAGTTAATAGCGGAGGGTGAATCATGATTCCACACGCCACTATTGCAGGCGCATGTCAACTTTTCAAAACAACTGACATGTCCCGGCTTTGATGTGGGCTCACCGCCGGAGCCCACATCAAAGCAGGGGATCTGACCTCGGACGTACTATTCCGTCCGAGGACGGAAAGGGGTTAAATGGTGAAAAAAAACAGATTTTGTTAACACCTTTCTGACATCGGATGTAATATACCGTCCATGTGACTTGGGCCTATTTGACCATGAACGGAATATTATGTCATCGCGACCGCCCCCGCACACTGATTCTGACAGCTGACACCAGGCACTAGGTGCCAGGAGTGGTGACAGACCACTCCTGACATTTTAACCCCCGAAATGTTGTGATCAAACACTATCACAGCATTCCGGAAGCCGGCAGGGGGCTGACATCCTCTCTGCCTTTTGATCGGAGACCCCGCGGCGTGATTCCTACATTCAGGTCACCAGAGCTAGGAAACTTGCTGATCATGCCATGCACAGTGCATGATCAGCAAGTCTCTCTGTCAGTGCAGAGCTGACAGTTTCTATAGCATGGCAATGCTGCTAGATCTCCATGCTATAAGGGCTCATCTCCACTTGTGAGGAAAACGGACGAGTGCAATCCGATAAAAAATCGGATTGCACTCGGACCAATGTTAATCAATATGTGACACTCCATTTGCGATTTTTTTCCCAGCCGAAATCGGACTGAGAAAAATCTGTGTCGGCTGAGAAAAAAATCGCAGCATGCATTGACTTGCATTGGCGAGTCTCGTCCGAGAATCTCAGCAATACGCAGCATGCTGCGATTTTTTTCTCAGCCGACACAGATTTTTCTCAGTCCGATTTCGGCTGGGAAAAAAATCGCAAATGGAGTGTCACATATTGATTAACATTGGTCCGAGTGCAATCCGATTTTTTATCGGATTGCACTCATCCGTTTTCCTCACAAGTGGAGATGAGCCCTTAATGTCACCTTACAATAGCAAGGTGACATTAACCCTTTATTACCCCATATCCCACCGCTACAGGGGAGTGGGAAGAGAATGGCCAAGTGCCAGAATAGGCCCATCTTCCAGATGTGCCTTTTCTGGGGTGGCTGGGGGCAGATGTTTTTAGCCGGGGGGGGGGGGGGGGGGCAATAACGATGTTCCCTCTCTAGGCTATTAATATCTGCCCTCAGTCACTGGCTTTCCCACTCTGGCGGAGAAAATTGTGCGGGAGCCCACGCCAATTTTTTTCGGGATTTAACCCTTTAATAGCTAGAGACCCCATATTTAACACAAAGACACTTCTCACATTACTAAAGTGGAATATGTAATAAAAGAAGGGATATGAGATGGTTTACTGTATGTAAACCATGTCTCATATCCTGTCGGGTTTGTGAAGGAGATAGGGAAAGCCGGCAATTGAATTACCGGCTTTTCTGCTATCTAGCTCTGAATTAAATATAAATATGTATATATATATATATATATATATATATACAGTATATATATATGTGTGTCTCACTGACATATATATACATATGTATATATACATAGACTGTATATATGTTTTTAAGAATATTTGAGCCGATGGATCCGTGATATGTCCATTTTGCAAGCCTGCGAGAAAAAAATCACCGTACGGAAGCCATACGGATGCTATGCGGATGACACACGGATAAATTTGTGCATAAAAATACTCGCATTGAATATGGAACAGTGTTTTGGGACAATTACTGCGTATTACGGCCGTAAGAAACGGACCGTATTTACTTACGCCTAGTGTGACGCCGGCCTAATAGTCACATAAGCCGTCGCCTGCTGTCTCTTTTATCAGTTAAAAAATGTAACTCTCATAATTTTCTTGAGGGGGAATTCTGCTCTTTTAGCAATTAAAAGCTCTGTATATGGAGTCTGCACACTGTTCTAGGAAAATCTGCGCTCCAGGAGGCAAATAGCGCTCCTTTCCTCCTGAGTGTCTCTGTATTACTAAGTAGTATTGCACAGCCACATATAGGATATTGCAATGTTCAGTAGAAATTGTAGGACAAATTTTGGTGCCATTTTACCCATTTCTTGCGTGAAAATGTAAAATCTTTGGCTAAAATAAAATGTTGGTGGTAAAAAAGTAGTTATTTTGTCTTCACTGCCCAATGGAATAAAATTCTGTGACACATCCATGGTGTCAATATGATGGGTCAAAACACCTGCAAACCATAACAGTAATATCTGGCGCTCCTTGCCTTCTGAGCTTTGCACTGTGCCAGAAAAATATTTACCAATTAGGAAAAAATGGACCTCAGGTTGTTGTAAAAAAATACCTATTAGCCCTTAGAAAAATTAAAACCTTGGGGCTAAAACAACATTTTAGTGTTGAATCTTGAATCTGGATGTAATTTATTTTTTCTTCACCGCTCAGAAATATAAAATTCTGTGAGGCACATGTGGTGTCAATATGATCACTGCACCCCTAGATGAATTCATTGGGGAGCGTAGTTTGTAAAATGAGTTCACATATATATATTGGCTCTGCCAATGTGACATGGCACCCTCAAACTATTCCAGCTAAATCTGAACTCCATTATGCCTCTTCCTTTCTGAGCTTTGCACTGTGCCTCAAAAGTAGTATAACTATACATATGGTGTATCAGTGTGCTCAAGAGAAATTGCGCAGCAACTTTTGGGATCCAATTTCTCCTTTTAAGCTTGATAAAATAAAAAATTGGGGGCGAAAATCATTTTTGTGGAAAAAATATGATTTTTCATTTTCACTGCTCTACATTATAAACGTCTGTGAAGCACTTACGGGTTCAAAGTGCTCACCACACATCTAGATAAGTTCCTGGGGGTCTAGTTTCCAAAATGGGGTCATTTATGGGGGGTTTCCACTGGTTAGGCACATCAGGGGCTCTCCAAATGCAACATGGCGTCCGATCACAATTCCAGCCATTTTTCAATCAAATGGCTCTCCTTCCCTTCCGAGCTCTGCCATGCGCCCAAACAGTAGTTTACCTGCACATATGGAGTATCAGCGTACTCGGGATAAGTTGCACAACGTTTGGGGTCCAATACTCTTGGGAAAATAAAAAAAATTGGATCTGAATTAAAGTTTTTGTGAAAAAAGTTAAATGTTCAATTTTTTTAATAATAATAATATTCATTTTTATATAGCGCTAACATATTCCGCAGCGCTTTAAAGTTTGCACACATTATCATCGCTGTCCCTGATGGGGCTCACAATCTAAAATCCCTATCAGTATGTCTTTGGAATGTGGGAGGAAACTGGAGTACCCAGAGGAAACCCACGCACACACGGAGAGAACATACAAACTCTTTGCAGATGTTGTCCTGGGTGGGTTTGGAACCCAGGACTCCATCGCTGCAAGGCTGCAGTGCTAACCACAGCGCCACCGTGCTGCCCATTCCAAACATCTAAACAATCCAAAAATTCATGTGAAGCACCTGAAGGGTTAATAAACTTCTTGAATGTGGTTTTGAGCACCTTGAGCAGTGCAGTTTTTAGAATGGGTATCTTCTAATATATAGACCCCTCAAAGTGAATTCAAATGTGATGTGGTCACTAAAAAACAAGTGGTGTTGTAAAAATGAGAAATCGCTGTTCAATTTTTAACCCTTATAACTTCCTAATGAAAAAAAAAAATTGGTTCCAAAATTGTACTGATGTAAAGCAGACATGTGAGAAATGTTACTTATTAAGGATTTTGTGTGACATATCTCTGTGATTTAGGGGCATGATAATTCAAACTTGGAAAATTGCGAAATTTTCTACATTTTTGTCAAATTTCCGTTTTTTAACCTTCCTCTAGTGTTAGCTTTCTGTTACTCTTTCTTATGTTAACGGGTCGGTTTTGACCCGAGTCTTAAATCACCCCTAGGATACCCTAAAACAGTTATTTATGATCCAATTTGTTTCTTACCTCTTAGTTACCTTGTTAGGGTTTCTCATCCATGGAAGGATTGATTTTAATATTTTTGTTGTGGCCCCCTGGGCCTTTCATTTGAGAGCATACCCTTCATTTTCAATATAAAAATATTGTCAAATGAACCATAAGAGAATAATATAAACTATACTCTGCAAAGTACCAACTCTAAGCTGATTTGGCCATACATGCCTGGACATGTCCCTAAAGGTACCTTCACACTCAGCGACGCTGCAGCGATACCGACAACGATGTCGATCGCTGCAGCGTCGCTGTTTGGTCGCTGGAGAGCTGTCACACAGACAGCTCTCCAGCGACCAACGATCTCGAAGTCCCCGGGTAACCAGGGTAAACATTGGGTTACTAAGCGCAGGTCTGCACTTAGTAACCCGATGTTTACCCTGGTTACCAGCGTAAAAGTTAAAAAAACAAACACTACATACTTACCTTCCGCTGTCTGTCCCCGGTGCTGTGCTTTCCTGCACTGACTGTGAGCACAGCGGCTGGAAAGCAGAGTAAGTATGTAGCGTTTGTTTTTTTAACTTTTACGCTGGTAACCAGGGTAAACATTGGGTTACTAAGCGCGGCCCTGCGCTTAGTAACCCGATGTTTACCCTGGTTACCAGTGAAGACATCGCTGAATCGGCGTCACACACGCCGATTCAGCGATGTCTGCAGGGAGTCCAGCGACAAAACAAAGTGCTGGACTTTCTGCAGCGACCGACGACATCACAGCAGGATCCTGATCGCTGCTGCGTGTCAAACTGAACGATATCGCTAGCCAGGACGCTGCAACGTCACAGATCGCTAGCGATATCGTTCAGTGTGAAGGTACCTTAACTCAAGTTGTTGGAGGTAGAGCTGGCTGTGGGCTGTTGGTTTATATTGTGTTTATGAGTTCAGTTTTGGGACTTATTATTGTTTTTTTACTCTTATATTAGACCTGGGTCGAAATTGACCCCAACAACACAAATGTTATAATTTTAACAAGAGCATTTTACAATTTAGCAAAATAGTTTTATTTTATTGTATTTTGTTTAACAATAAGTTCCTGAAAAAGTCAAAAAGTATTGATGCAATAAACAAATGTATGTAGAATTTGTATGCATTTAAAACCTAAAACGGGTCGGTCACGACCCTAACACTAGAGGAAGGTTAAAAAATAAACACAAGTCATATCAAAGAAATTGTACCATGATCATGAAGTACAATATGTCATGAGAAAACATTCTCTGAGTCACCGGGATCCATTGAATCATTCCAGAGTTATTGCCTCATAAATGGACAGTGGTCAGAGTGGTAATAATTGGCTCAGTCATTAACCATCCTCGGGGTAAAGGGGTTTAAAAAAATTGCATAATTTTCCGAGACCCTCAGCGTCTACATTTTTCATGATCTGGGACTGGGTGAGGGGTTATTTTTTGCATGCCAAGCTGGCATTTTTTATTATACTATTTTGGTGTGGATACAATCTTTTCATCGCTCGTTATTGCATTTTAGTTTAATGCAGCGACCAAAAAAATATAATTCTGATATTTTTTACTTTTTTTACGTTACGCCATTTATCGATTGTATTAATTATTTTATAGCTTGATAGATTGGGCAATTCTGAATGCGGCAATACTAAATATGTGTATTTTTTAATTCTACTTAATTGTTTTATTTTGAATGGGGCGAATGGGGGGTGATTTGAATGTTTACACTTTTTTTATTTTTTTTTATATTTTTAAAAACATTTTTTTTTTACTTTTTGCATGCTTAAACAGTCTCAATAGGAAACTAGAAGCTACAGTTGTCTGATTGCCTCTGCTACACACAGGCTCCTGTGTGTAGCAGAAATGCTCGCTTGCTATGAGTTCCGACCGCTGGGCGGCGCTCATAGCAATCCAGCAATGACAACCACAGGGGTGACCCGCGGCTATATGACACGGCTGCAAAATTTAGCAAAATTTAGAAAATTTAAGTGAAATGACAGTTTAACAAAGAGACACAAGTTTCATTTAGGAACCTGGAAAAGCCAAGAATGGTCTTTGTCCAGCACTGGACATTGTAAAGTGCTAACTAATATGTATGCACTATCTAACTAATAAATTGTGAAGAGAGATATATGCTGACAAAGGAAAACTGTACACTGCAATGTGACCAAAAAGTGGATGTGGTTGCTGTATGTTCTTACTGTATGTGCAAGTGCAGATTGTGGGCAAGAGGCATCAGAGACTACTTCCTGGACAGCAGATTGAGAATGACATAACACAGGGGAAGGGCCAGTGATTTCACCTTCAGACACAGATTTTGTACCCAGGCGTTCCGCCCACCTACTGTGGTAATGAGTGTGTCAGCAGTATATGGCATATGCTAACAGAGGTATTATGTCGAATTTCCTTTATAAAGGGATGTGTGGGTAAGGATTTCAGTATACATATATAGTTTCATTACTATTCTGTGTAAGGCCGGGGTCACACTTGTGAGTTCAAGCGAGTCTCTCGCATCAATACCCGGCACTGCCGCCGGCACTCGGGACTGGAGTTTGCGGCGGCATGTATTTCTATGCAGCTGAATGCTCCGGTCTGAACCACCGGCAGCAGTGCTGGAAATTGATGTGAGAGACTCGAGTGAGTTTCTCGCATTGAACTCGCAACTGTGACCCCGGCCTAAGGTTGAAACCTGAAGAATTGTGTGGAACATATTAATGCATTTATGGTCCAAAATGTCCAAGTGCAGCCCAAAAGACAACATCAGGCTAACAGATACACGTTTGAAGAGACCTTGAGAAGGGCAACACAATAAAAAAATTATATTAAAGGGAACCTGTCACCCCGTTTTTTGAGATTGAGATATAAATACTGTTAAATAGGGCCTGCGCTGTGTGTTACTATAGTGTATGTAGTGTACCCCGATTCCCCACCTATGCTGAGAAATAACTTACCAAAGTCGCCGTTTTCGCCTGTCAATCAGGCTGGTCAGGTCGGGAGGGCGTGTTCACAGCGCTGGTTCTTCCTCAGCTTTACGTTGGTGGCGTAGTGGTGTCCGCATGTTGAGGTGACTAATCCACTGTGGGCACGTGAACAAGCAGCGCGCGATCTGCGCTGTCATCCCTTTCGTCGGTGGGGGCGGCCATCTTCCTGGGGCCGTGCGTGCGCAGATCGAGTGCTCTGTTGCACGGGGCTTCAGGAAAATGGCCGCGGGATGCCGCGCGTGCGCATTAGAGATGCAAACTCGGCTTTTGGAAAATGGCCGCCGCGATCTCTAATGCGCACGCGCGGCATCCCGCGGCCATTTTCCTGAAGCCCCGTGCAACAGAGCACTCGATCTGCGCACGCGCGGCCCCAGGAAGATGGCCGCCCCCACCGACGAAAGGGATGACAGCGCAGATCGCGCGCTGCTTGTTCACGTGCCCACAGTGGATTAGTCACCTCAACATGCGGACACCACTACGCCACCAACGTAAAGCTGAGGAAGAACCAGCGCTGTGAACACGCCCTCCCGACCTGACCAGCCTGATTGACAGGCGAAAACGGCGACTTTGGTAAGTTATTTCTCAGCATAGGTGGGGAATCGGGGTACACTACATACACTATAGTAACACACAGCGCAGGCCCTATTTAACAGTATTTATATCTCAATCTCAAAAAACGGGGTGACAGGTTCCCTTTAACAGAATATATAGAGAATGACACGCTGAAAAAGACCGTGATGGGGACCTCACAATAAATGTTGCAGTTATTATAGTTGCTAGAGATAGGGAGTACAAGTTTCACCATAGCACAATCTACAAAGGTTGCCACATATTAGCCAAGGGGTCTGTATCATACACGCAGAAAGAGACCGTGACGGGGACCTCACAATAAATGTTGCAGTTATTATAGTTGCTAGAGATAGGGCATGCAAGTTTCACCATAGCACAATGTACAAAGGTTTCCACATATTAGCCAAGGGGTCTGTATCATACACGCAGAAAGAGACCGTGATGGGGACCTCACAATAAATTTTGCAGATATTATAATTACTAAAGATAGGGAGTAGTGATGAGCGAGTTTGTTCAGAAAAACATGGCCAAACATAAATTTGGCACGAATATCGCACATTCGGATTCGAGATCAGAAGCACAAGCAAAATTGTAAAAGTCTGAAAAAATTGGTAATATTCAGTTTAAATTGCGGGAAAATATTTGCGTTGCCACTAAAGTATTTTCAGCACTGTGGCTATGATAATGGTGGTGTATCATGAGTATGGGACACGTGTTTGATGAGGGGAGGGGGTTTGCAGCGCTCAGAGGCGTGGCGTGCTTGTAAACAGTAATCTTTTTTCCAACTTTATGTTTGCATATTGCGGCTAGCCAAACAGGGCACAGGAAACATTCACAAAGTCCTGACACAATGTCTTGTGTCATTGGCTGCTGAAATCACACGACCTACTCCACATAAAGAGCGGACATCTTGTTTTAGAACAACTTTGACAGTGTAACAGTGCAGAGAGGATGCTCCTGATGCTGGAACTATTAGCAGCTAGATTTTAGGTAGTAAGCTAGGCGGTGGTCTCTTACTCAGATAGTTTAGCTAGGTAGTGTTCTGTGTGACTATGAAATTGACCCTCCAGCAATATTTTTTTTGTCATTACTGAGGTCCACAGACAAACACAGCAGGTGAGATGTTATACAAGTGTGTTGTGTTGTGCGCTGCTTCTATTGTGCTCAGTGCATGAGAATACCATTCTAAATTTGAAACAGCATGCCATATCACACTTTGTCATTTAGTGCAGTGGTGACATGGTTCTGTGATTTGAGATTTTGTGCATGAAGAAATATTTTTGGGGAGCAGTTGCTGCTGTGATTCACCATGCCATATCTGATCTTGTTATTTAGTGGCAGTGAAATTACACAGTGTGCATAGTTCATTCACATAAAAAAATGTTTTTTTTTATGTTGCAAAATGTGATACAGCCCTCCTTATCCCAGTTTGTCATTTTGTGGCAGTGAAACGAAGGTATCTGCAGACCTCACGCACATTAAAAAAGAACTTTTTTTTCCGTTGGTAAATGTGATACAGCCTGCCGTATCCCATATTGTAATTTTTTGGTGTTAAAATTAGGCTGCTACTTAACATGATACAAACCCACCCTATCACACATCTCACTTTTAAATTGTTTGTAGAATCTAGTCTATGTTATAGAGGCCTCATTCACAGGTCCTCAAAAATTCTTTTGTTACTAACGTCTTACAGTAGAGGACATCTCATTTTCAAATTGTAGCATCTAGTCTATGTAATAAAGGGCTTATCCACAGGCCCCCCAAAAATTCTTCTGTTACTAAAGTCATACAGTAGGTAGTGTTGAGCATTCCGATACCGCAAGTATCGGGTATCGGCCGATACTTGCGGTATCGGAATTCCGATACCGAGATCCGATACTTTTGTGGTATCGGGTATCGGTATCGGATACATAGAGATGTGTAAAATAAAGAATTAAAACAAAAAATATTGATATATTTACCTCTCCGGCGGCCCCTGGACTCAGCGCGGGTAACCGGCAGGCTTCGTTGTTCAAAATCAGCGCTTTTAGGACCTGAGAATCACGTCCCGGCTTCTGATTGGTCGCGGGCCGCCCATGTGACCGCCACGCGACCAATCACAAGCCGCGACGTCACCGCAAGCTATTAACGCGCTCATTTTTAAAAATGAGCGCGTTAATGGCTTTCAAAGACGTAGCGGCTTGTGATTGGTCGCGGCCACGCGACCAATCACAAGCCGCGACGTCACCGCAAGCTATTAACGCGCTCATTTTTAAAAATGAGCGCGTTAATGGCTTTCAAAGACGTAGCGGCTTGTGATTGGTCGCGGCCACGCGACCAATCACAAGCCGCGACGTCACCGCAAGCTATTAGCGCGCTCATTTTTAAAAATGAGCGCGTTAATGGCTTTCAAAGACGTAGCGGCTTGTGATTGGTCGCGGCCACGCGACCAATCACAAGCCGCGACGTCACCGCAAGCTATTAACGCGCTCATTTTTTAAAATGAGCGCGTTAATGGCTTTCAAAGACGTAGCGGCTTGTGATTGGTCGCGTGGCCGCGACCAATCACAAGCCGCTATGTCTTTGAAAGTCATTACCGCGCTCATTTTTAAAAATGAGCGCGTTAATAGCTTGCGGTGACGTCGCGGCTTGTGATTGGTCGCGTGGCGGTCACATGGGCGGCCCGCGACCAATCAGAAGCCGGGACGTGATTCTCAGGTCCTAAAAGCGCTGATTTTGAACAACGAAGCCTGCCGGTTACCCGCGCTGAGTTCAGGGGCCGCCGGAGAGGTAAATATATCAATATTTTTTATTTTAATTCTTTATTTTACACATCCCTATGGATCCCAGGGCCTGAAGGAGAGTTTCCTCTCCTTCAGACCCTGGGAACCATGAGAATACCTTCCGATACTTGATGTCCCATTGACTTGTATTGGTATCGGATATCGGTATCGGCGATATCCGATATTTTTCGGGTATCGGCCGATACTATCCGATACCGATACTTTCAAGTATCGGACGGTATCGCTCAACACTAACAGTAGGGCATATCTCACTTACAAATTGTTTGTAGCATCTTATCTATGTTATAAAGGGCTCATCCATAGGCCACCAAAAACTCTTCTGTTACTAACATCATACAGTAGGGGACATCTCACTTTTAAATTGTTTGTACCATCTAGTCTATATTATAGAAGGTTCATCAACATGCCCCCAAAAATTCTTCTGTTACTAGCGTCATACAGTAGGGGACGTGTCACTTTCAAATTGCTGTAGCATCTAGTCAATATAATGGAGGTCTCATCCCCAGGCCAAAAATAAATTCTTCTGTTACTGATGTCACACAGTAGGAGACATCTCACTTTCAAATTGGTTGTAGCATCTAATCTATATTATAGAGGGCTCATCCACAGGCTCCTCAAAACTATTCTGTTACTAAAGTCATACAATAGGGGACATTTCACTTTTCAATTGTTTGTAGAATCTAGTCTATGTTATAGAGGTCTCATCCAGGGGCTCCCAAAAAATTATTCTGCTACTAACCTCATACAGTAGGGATCATCTCTCTTTCAAATTATTTGTAACATCTAGTCTAAGTTATAGAGAACTCATGCACAGGAAAAAAAATTATTCTGTAACTGAATCTGACAGTAGGGGACAACTCACTTTCAAATTGTTTGTAGTATCTAGTTTATGTTACAGAGGTCTCATCCAGAGGCCCCCCAAAATTCTTCCATTACTAACATCATACAGTAGGGGACATCTTACTTTCAAATTGTTTGTAGCATCTTTTCTATGTTATAAAGGTGTCATCCACAGGCCTCCCAAAAATTATTCTGCTACTTACATCATACTGTAGGGAACTTCTCACTTTCAAATGGTTGTAACATCTACTCTGTGTTATATCGAGCTCCTCCACAGGTGAAAAAAAATTAATCTGTTACTAACGTCATACAGTAGGAGACATCTCACTTTCAAATTGGTGCTAACATCTAGTCTATGTTATAGAAGACTCATCCACAGGCCCAAAATAAATTCTTCTGTTACTAATGTTAAACAGTAAGGGACATCTCACTTTCAAATAGTTTGTAGCATCTACTCTATGTTATACAGGTCTTATCCACAGCCCCCCCAAAATTATTCTGTTGCTAGCGTCATACAGTAAGGAACATCTCACTTTCAAATTATTTGTAGCATCTAGTTTATGTTACAGAGGGCTCATCCACAGGCCCGCCAAAAATTATTCTGTTACTAACATCTTACAGTAGGGGACATCTCAATTTCAAATTGTTTGAATTGTTTGCATGATCTAGCCTATGTTACAGATGGCTCATCCACAAGCCACCCAAAAAATCTTCTATTACTACTGTCATACCGTAGGGGACATCTCACTTTCAAATTATTTGTAGCAACTAGTTTATGTTATAGAGGGCTCATCCACAGGCCCCCCAAAAATTCTTCTGTTACTAACGTCAAACAGTAGGGGACATCTCAATTTCAAATTGTTTGTAGCATCTTGTCTATGTTATAGAGGGCACATCCACAGGCCTCCAAAAAGTCTTCTGTTACTAATGTCATACAGTAGGGGATATTTCACTTTCAAATTGTTTGTAACATCTTGTCTATGTTATACAGGGCTCATCCAGAGGCGCCCCAAAAAATATTGTATGACTAACGTCATACAGTAAGGGAGATCTAATTTTAAAAATTGCTTTGAGCATACAGTGGGGGAAATATATATTTGATCCCTTTCAGATTTTGTAAGTTTGCCCAGTGACAAAGACATGAACAGTCTATAATTTTAAGAGTAGGTTAACTTTTATATTGAGGGATAGAAAATAAAAAATAAAATCCAGCTAACTATGACCTCTCCTTCATTTTACTCCACCTCAACATCACACCCAGTACAGTCCACAGAACTGGCACCCAAATTACCCTTGCTTCACCCCACGTCACAACTCGCCAACCGTACAACTGACTATAGGGAGCCACAGATGGGTGAATCTGAAGAGCTGTTCACATATTCTCTGCCATGGGCAATAGAGGTACTCACAAAAGCTTCACAGAGTCAAAAGGGGAAATCTGCAGTAATGCCCAAATTTTTTTTAGCATTGTTCCGGGGCAGGTCCAAGCAGCATATTGACCCTCGTGACCAGACGTTAACCCTGTCTGTCCCTCTCCCAGAATTTACACTGATGGTGTGCTTGTCTGGGCCGCCAGGCCTGACCCTGACTCCTGTTTCAGCCCTATGCTGAAACCTCCACCCGCCATCCAGTGATAAGACCACACACCAACCTACACAGAAAGTACAGACAGGGAAAACTAAAAACGCACCACGCCGCAGACACACAGGAAAACACTATAATGTGCACAGGGAAAAAATAAACACAAATATAGGAAGGAGAAATATGACAAAGGATAATACACCACCAGATACGATACTTCAACTCCTAGACCACCACTCCAGACCGAGATCACCAGGCACAAGACACAAGCTATAATCGGCAACGCCCAAAGTCCAGAATGACTATTTAAAGGCCACGGGCGTGACCCAGCCTCCAACCAGATTACCAGCCAGATTAACCCTGAATAACCTGGATAAAATCTAGCCGCCGCCACTGAGCGTATAGTGGACAAATGTGGAATTACCGCTGTCTGTCGGACGCCCTAGTGTGAACAGCGTCCGACATGACATGGAGAGAGTCCTGATTGTGTCTCTCCATCCACTAGGTTGGCTGTAGTGAAAGAGATATCGTTCTCCATTATACTATTTCTACTCTGGTGAAATTGATGCCTCTTTGGTGGTGTGTGTCACTAAGTTTTGGAAATGTGAACACACCTGGTTGGGTGTCTATCTGTTGAGTTGAGTGTAGTGGAAGACCTGTTGGTCAATATTATACTATTTCTACTCTGGTGAATTTGATGACACTTTGGTGGTGTGTGCCACTAAATTTTGAAAATGTGAACACTCCTGGTTGGGTGTACATATGCAGGGCTGCATGCAGTAGAAGACCTGTCGGTCCCTATTATACTATATATACGGTTGTGAAATTGATGCCATTTTGGTGGTGTCTGACAATAACTTTAAGAAATGTGGAGAGTCTTGATTGTGTCTCTCCATCTGCTGGTTTGGCTGCAGTGAAAGATATATCGTTCTCCATTATACTTTTTGTACTCTGGTGAAATTGATGCCACTTCAGTGGTGTCTGCCAATAATTTTGGTTAATGTGTAGACTCCTGGTTGGGTCTACTTTGCCTGTAACAATATGCCTCCGAGACCGTCAGGCCTCCACTTCCTTTGAGTTAACTACTCGTGTTACTACTAGCCTTAGATTTTTCTGACAATAGTACTCTATGAAACTAATATTTGTGCCAACTGAATGTGGCTGAGCATGAAACACATTGAGCTGTTGCATGTGTTATCAGGTCTCCCAGCACAGCAGACCGCAATCGATCCGCCACCCTCCTAGTCTTAATTTGACATTCAATTGAAAGCTGTAAATGCTGGCCCATACCCCCATACCTCATGCATGGCTGATTGCTGCCGTGCAATGCTACAATTTGTACTGTGGGTGAATTGAGACCACTTTACTGGTGTCTCCGCATAATTTGATGTGTTTTGGCAGCTTTTGGGGCCTTTTGAAGGTGTTATACATGCGTTTAGTTTTGCCTCCCTTTAACTTGAATGGCGCTCGTCTGTGCTAGGAAAATATTTGACAAATAAATCGACGTAATCCGAACCGAACATTGAAATATTCGATCATCTCTAACAGAGACTACAAGTTTTACTGTTGCACAATATATAAAAGTTTCCAAAAATTACCTAAGGGGTCTGCATCTTAAATGCTGAAAGAGATCGTGATGGGAACCTCGCAATAAATGTTGTAGTTATTATAATTGCTTGAGATATAGTAGGGAGTGCAAGTTTCACCATTCCACAATATAAAAAGGTTTCTAAAAATGACCCAAAGAATCTGTATCATACACGCTGAAAAAAACGTGATGGTGACCTTGGTGACCACTCAATAAATTTTGCAATTATTATAATTGCTAAAGATAGGTAGTACACGTTTCACCATTGCACAATGTACAAAGTTTTACAAATTTAAAAACATTACCCACATGGGTTATACATATATGATCAGTAGCGTAGCTACCGGGGGGGCAGAGGGGGCCATCACCCCGGGCCCCATGCTCTGAGGGGGCCCACTCAGAGCTACGTTACTGTAACTGCATTGGTACGTGCAGAGCAGGGAGAATCGATCTCCCTGCTCTGCCGCTATGGGGCCCCTGAGCAGGCGGGGGGCCCGGTGCCAGCAGTGGATCTAGCCGATACAGCTGACCGTGGTGATGAGGGAAGGAGCGCTAGCTGCGCTCCTTCTCCCATCATCCCCCACATCGTCTGACAGTGGACGCGATGACATCACTGCCCGGCGCCCGCTGTCAGGAGATGAGCGGGAGAAAGGAGCGTAGCTGGAACAAGGAGGAAGAGAGGTGAGTATTTATTGTATTTTTTTATGGGGGTGCTGTCTTATATACAGGATCTGCCAATGGGGGTGCTGCCTTATATAGGATCTGCCTATGGGGGGCCGCTGCTTTATATACAGGATCTGTCTATGGGGATGCTGTCTTATATACTGGATCTGCCTATGGGGGTGCTGCCTTATATACAGGATCTGCCTATGGGGGTGCTGCCTTATATACAGGATCTGCCTTTGGGAGGGTACTGCCTTACATACAGGATCTGCCTATGGGGGTGCTGCCTTATATACAGGATCTGCCTATGGGGGTGTGCTGCCATACATACAGGATCTGCCTATGGGGGTGCTGCCTTATATACAGGATCTGCCTATGGGGGGTGCTGCCTTATATACACGATCTGCCTATTGGGGGTGCTGCCTTATATACAGAATCTGCCTATGGGGGGTGCTGCCTTATATATAGGATCTGCCTTTGGGGGGGTGCTGCCTTATATACAGGATCTGCCTATGGGGTGCTCCATATCCTATATGATCTGCCTATGGGGTGGGGTGCTGTCTTATACTACATGATCTGCCTATCCTATGGGGGGTGCTGTCTTATACTACAGGGTCTGCCTATGGGGGTGCTGCCTTGTATTATATTGAGGACTATCTGGCACATTATACTATATGGAGGTTATTTATGGGGCCACCATACAGTGTGGAGATTACAGTGCAGGGGCCATTATACATTGTTGGAGCCATCAAACAGTTTGGAGGCTACTAAGGGGTCAGTATACTGTGTGGGTGGTACTATACAGTTAGGGGGCATTATACTGTGTATAGGGGAGCTGCACAGGGGGGAGACTCTGGACATTATTAAATGTAAAGTGGGCACTTATTGTTATAGGGGAACTCAGGTTACTGTGACTATCAAAGGGGCACACAGGGCAATATTACTTTCCAGGGGTCAAAATATGGGCACTGTTTTCTAGAACACTTGCACATGGCATTACTATATTATAGAGGGGTGCTTTAGAATATAGAGGGCACAGAGAACCACACAGCAGGTGCAGTAATAGGGACACATATGGCAGCAGTGTGTTGTGAATTCTGTTGTCGGGCTCCCTCCTGTGGTCATGAATGGTACTTCGGCTGGTTCTCTCCATGGACTTCCTCTGGTGGGTGTTTCTGAGTTTCCTTCCACAGGTGACGAGGTTAATTCGTTAGCTGGCTGGTCTATTTAACTCCACTTAGATCTTTGCTCCATGCCACCTGTCAATGTTCCAGTATTGGTCTAGTTCTCTCCTGGATCGTTCTTGTGACCTGTCTTCCCAGCAGAAGCTAAGTTCCAGCTTGTATTTCTTTGGTTTGCTATTTTTCTGTCCAGCTTGCTATTTTTATTGTTGTCTTGCTTGCTGGAAGCTCTGGGACGCAGAGGGAGCGCCCTCTGCGTGGTCTTTTTGTAGGTTTTTGTGTTGACCGCAAAGTAACCTTTCCTATCCTCGGTCTGTTCAGTAAGTCGGGGCTCACTTTGCTAAATCTATTTCATCTCTGTGTTTGTATTTTCATCTTTACTCACAGTCATTATATGTGGGGGACTGCCTTTTCCTTTGGGGAATTTCTCTGAGGCAAGGTAGGCTTAATTTTTCTATCTTTAGGGCTAGCTAGTTCCTTAGGCTGTGCCGAGTTGCATAGGGAGCGTTAGGCGCAATCCACGGCTATTTCTAGTGTGTTTGATAGGATTAGGGATTGCGGTCAGCAGAGTTCCCACGTCCCAGAGCTCGTCCTTAATTATCAGTTACTACCAGGTCATTCCGTGTGCTCTTAACCACCAGGTCCATTATTGTCCTGACCACCAGGTCATAACAGCAGTGACTCAGTATTGGGGTATCAGGTGCAGTAATAGGGACACATACTGCAGCAGTGGCTCAGAAATGGGGTATCAGGTGAAGTAATAGGGACACATACGGCAGCAGCGGCTCAGTATTGGGGTATCAGGTGCAGTAATAGGGACACATATGGCAGGAGCTGCTCAGTATTGGGGTATTAGAGGCAGTAATAGGGACACATACGGCAGCAGCAGCTCCATATTGGGGTATCAGGGGCAGTAATAGGGACACATACGGCAGCAGCTGCTCAGTATTGGGGTATCAGGGGCAGTAATAGAGACACATAGGGCAGCAGCACCTCAGTATTGTGGTATCAGGGGCAGTAATAGGGACACATACAACAGCAGCAGCGGCTCAGTATTGGGATATCAGGGGCAGTAATAGGGACACATACGGCAGCAGCGGCTCAGTATTGGGGCATCAGGGGCAGTTATAGGGACACATACCACAGCAGCGGCTCAGTATTGGGGTATCAGGGGCAATAATAGGGACACATATGGTAGCAGCGGCTCAGTATTGGGTTATCAGCAGAATGAGGAGATTGTGCAGGTTGGGAATAGATGGTGATGGGGCTGGAATATGAGAAGTGAAACGTGTCTGTTGTATTCTCTGCAGACGAGTCGTGGCTGGAAGAAGTTGTCATGTCGTTCTGGGCCAGATGGAAAAGATGGGAAAAGTGAACGATTCCATCAAAAAGAACATCAGCGGTAAGACTTTATCTGTAACTGTGCAGTGATCTGTTATATGTTCTGTAGGGCTGGCTACCACTGACAATATGGCAGTAATATCAGTGTTGGTGTTTATATAGAGATTATTTTCAGTAATAGCGCGGTCATCTGCTGAGGTTCTCCTCCACTATTAGGGGGCGTTACCCAGTTGTTTTCAAGGCTACCTGGTTAGGGGCCCACTCAGAAGCTTCGCCCCCCCTGGACCAAAACCCTAGCTACGCCTCTGTATATGACCGCTACGTACTTGTTGCAGAAGCAGGAGGTGTATGACATGATTTCCAGAACAAAACGGGTTTGGAAGGTAAGGGATGAGCGTTAAGACAACTTCCAAAAAAGAGCATTTGGGCTGCATTTACGTTTGGTTGCTGTCATCTGTAGGGCTCACAAAATTGTAGGAAATCCAGCCCTTGTTCAATTTTAGAAGAGTCAGCCTGTCTACATTTTCCATTGACAGACGTGTTCACCTATCTGTTATGATTTCACCGTTCGAACTAAAAATCCGCTCAGATAACATACTTGCTGCAGGTCATGGCAGCACCTTCAAGGCATACAAGGAGAGGTTGGGTCACATGTGCAGCTGGGATAGCCAATAGTTAAAGGGCGCTGAAGAATCAGGAAGGACGCTGGTATGGTCACTTAAGTACTCCTTCACCATCTTGGTCAACTTCTTCCCCCTTGTCATAACTACACTCACAGATAGCCATTGCTGATGTGACAGTTTCATGAAAATGGCCCAGTTGGTGGACATTTTCCCTTCGCCTGAGTTGCACCTGGAGTGTGTGTCCCTTGCCTGTAATCCTTGTAGGTGAAAAGAGCCTTTACTTCTGCCAGCAACTTGTCCCACAAAAACAAGCCATTACATGGCTATATTGATGGAAAAATTTAAAAGTTATGGCTTTGGGAAGAATGGGAGCAAAAAACGGAAATGCAAAAGCAGAAATACCCCTGGTCTTTAACTGGTTAAACAAACGAGAAAAACAAACCAACAAACTAGCAACTGTGAAAATAGTCACATATATTTTTCATTCTTCTCATTCATTTTGTATCCCTAGCAGCCAAAAGCCATATCTCAATTAACTTTTTTCAAGGCATAGTTGTTTAATGACTTTTCTTTTCATTATAAGTCACATTTGTATTACGCTACAGTGTCAAGTACAGAAATGCTGGTGTAGACGAAGAATACGATTGTTATTTTTTGATTCAGGTACTACTTATGTGTTCTTCAGTCCATTAGGTAACAATAAATCAGAAATCAGTGACTCACTAACTATTGTAAGTAGGTGACCTTGGTATGATGATTTAATTGAAGCTTTTGTATCTTAATGTTAACATGTAAAGAGAGCAGCAATTATTACCTCTTACAACTAAACAGATATATATATATATGTAGTTACATTAATTAAGGACACAATGTAATAAGCACTAGATGACGTATGTATGAACAGAAAAAGCTAGCTTTAAACAGAACATAAGTTCCCTGAGAGAGGTTGTCTAGGTTTATGACTAGGGATTAGTGAACCTGAACTGGAAAGTTTGGGGTTCGTACCGGAGTTCTAGTTTCTGGTACCAGACCCCAAAGATGGAATACTTACTGTATGTCCTGTTTCCTGTTAGAGTCTGGAAGTCTAACAAAGCTTGTTGAAAGGCTGCAGCCCAGCCAATCAACAAGCTTTAAGACTGTGAGCATTTACGACTCCATCACAGCCATGTCACGTAATGGAATGACTGAGATTGGCTGGACAGGTAAAGTAAATAAATAATTAAAAAAAAAATGTGAGATCCCCTTTCTTTTTAAAATCAGTCAGGAGAAAACAGAACTGGGATCTGGTATTTTTGACTGGGAAATGTCCAATATCCAAGGAGCTGCCCAGCCTATTAAGATCAGATCACAGCTGTCTTCTTTGCTTTAGCTATTAAAAATGGGATGGCCCCTAAAAAAATTACATGGTGTCTTCCCTATTTTTAATAACCAGCTAAGGCAAAGCCGAAAGTTGCAGCCTGATATTAATAGGCTGGAAAGAGGCCATAAAGCATATAAAGCATATAAAACTTATCTGCCATTATTCACACACTGAGGTCAACTTTGACACATGGCAAGGTTTTTAATATTAGACAGCGTAGGACTGTCTCGATGAGGGTCATCTTGTCGATAGTGGGATGGCTTTTATGCTATTTTTGATCAAAAACAGTATTACTAAGAACCCTGTGTTATTTAGATGTACTTTTGCTTTTTAATTATTTAGCTACCGGAGGGTTTTTGCTCATTTAGTTTTTTTGTATGTTTTATATGCTTTATGGTAAGAGGCCATGTATATTGGCCCCACAAATACTAATAACACAAGCCCTCAGCCGCACCAGAAATGTATTTCTGCAGCATAGCCTCGGCACTTCCTGCTTGTTCTGGTGAATAGGGTTGAGCGAAACGGGTCGGTCATTTTCATAAGTCACCGACTTTTGGCAAAGTTGGGTTTCATGAAACCCGACCCGATCCCTGTGTGGGCTCGGCCATGCGGTACGCGACTTTCGCGCCAAAGTCACATTTCAATGACGCGAAAAGCGCCATTTCTCAGCCAATGAAGGTGGACGCAGAGTGTGGGCAGCATGATGACATAGGTCTCAGTCCCCATCATCTTAGAGAAGGGGATTGCAGTGATTGGCTTGCTTTCTGCGGCATCACAGGGGCTATAAAGGGGCGTTCCCGCCGACCGCCATCTTACTGATGCTGATCTGAGCATAGGGAGAGGTTGCTGCCGCTTCGTCAGAAGCAGGGATAGCATTAGGCAGGGTACATTAACCCCCAAACCGCTTGTGCTGTAGCGATTTCCACTGTCCAACACCACCTTTTGTTTGCAGGGACAGTGGAGGCTACATTTTTTTTTCCTCAGCGCTGTAGCTCATTGGGCTGCCCTAGAAGGCTCCCTGATATCTGCATTGCTGTTTGTACACCACTGTGCAAACCAAATGCTTTTTTCAAAGCACAAATCCTGTTGCTCCTTCCTTTCTGCATAGCTTTCTTGTTTGTTTGTCCAAACTTTTGACTTTTTTGTGCAGCAGTCCACTCCTTGTTATTGCTGCCTGCCATACTTTGCTGAGATTACTGCAGGGAGATAGTAATTGTAGGACAGTCCCTTTTTTTTTTTTCGTTATATCTCTTCAAGCCACTTTCTGCCACAGAAAATATACTCTAATACAGTGGCCCAGATTTATTCACTAGTCTCCCTGAAGAAAAAAAAAAATAAAGGGTGCAGATTAAAATTGACAAATCTGCATCAGTGGCAGTCCTTTCTGTGGCATCTGTGTCTCATTTTCTGGAACAGAAAACATACAGTCTAACAGTGGGCCTGATTTCTTGCCAATTCTCACATAAATAAAAAAAAAATAGTGGGAGATTAAGATTGGCATTTCTGCTTCGGTGCCAGTGCTGTGTGTGGCATCTGTCTCTAATTTTGTGCCACAGAAACCCTAGTGTGTAATACTGGGTCAGAATTTTTTTAAATTCTCCCAGGAAAAAAAAATAGTGGGAGATTAAGATTGGCATTTCTGCTTCGGTGCCAGTCCTGTGTTTGCCACCTGTCTCAAATTTTGTGCCACATTAAACCTAGTGTGTAACACTGGGCCAGATTTTTTTCAAATTCTCCCTGGAAAAAAAAAATAGTGGGAGATTAAGATTGGCATTACTGCTTCGGTGCCATTCCTGTGTGTGCCACCTGTCTCTAATTTTGTGCCACAGTAAACCTAGTGTGTAACACTGAACCAGATTTCTTTTAAATTCTCCCTGAAAAAAACAAATAGTGGGAGATTAAGATTGGCAATTCTGCCTCAGTGCCAGTGCTGTGTGTGGCATCTGTCTCTAATTTTGTGCCACAGAACATATACTGTATAAGAGTGGGCCACATTTCTTCAATATTCTCCCAGAAAAAATAAAAAGGGGGAGATTTTAATTGTTAGTGTCTGCATCAGTGTCTGTCCTGTTAGTGGCATATCTGTCTGCCACTGAAGCTGTGTACTGTTATACATTGGTCCTGATTTTCCCTGCAGTCTCACCCACCTATAAAGGGATATATAAATCCAACAGAAGTTTGAGTTTACCTTGTAACTGGTTTTACAGTAACAAATACCATTAGTTTGGTTACATTTTTCAAACAATGCGGAAGTCTGGTGGAAGAGGTCATGGCCACGCGGTCATTGCCAGCTGTAATGATGGTAGTGGTGGTGGAGCATCAGGTGGTCGTGGGAAAAGCAATATAGCACCTAAGTCTCGAGTTGTTGAGCCAGGTTCGTCGTCTGGCTACACAAGGCCTCGAACGCTCCCTTTTCTGGGAGTAGGAAAACCGCTTTTAAAGCCGGAGCAGCAAGAACAAGTTTTGACTTTCCTTGCTGACTCAGCTTCTAGCTCTTTCGCCTCCTCTTCTGAAACTGCTAAATGTAAAAGCAGTGCGTCGTTAGTGGATGTTCACGGTCAGGGACAAGTCGCTTCCTTGTCTTCTTCACCAAGAACAACAGAGAAGGATGCGTCAGGCGACACAACGGGTTACTCCATGGAGCTCTTTACACATACCGTTCCTGGGTTAGAAAGTGAAGCAGTTAACAGGCCATGCCCATTACAAGTTGAATCTGACATGGAGTGCACAGATGCACAGCCACAGCCAGATTACTATGCTGTTCCTTTGATTCAGACCAGAACATTGCCCTCGCAGTGTACTGATCCAGAATCAGACCCGATGAGACTATGGTGCCCCGTCACAAACGCTATACCACCGGCTTACACGGTGACACAGACCAAGTTGCACACAAGATAGAAGAGGAGGTCATAGATGACCCAGTTGTTGACCCCGATTGGCAGCCATTGGGGGAACAGGGTGCAGGCGGCAGTAGCTCTGAAGCGGAGGAGGAGGAGCCGCAACAGGCATCAACATCGCAACAGGTTCCATCTGCTGGGCCCGTATCTGGTCAAAAACGCGTGGCAAAACCAGTTGTAGGACAGCGTGGCCATCCGTTTAAAGAAGCTCAGTCTGCAATGCCTGAAAAGGTCTCCGATAGTAGAAAGAGTGCAGTCTGGCATTTTTTTAAACAACATCCAAATGATCAGCGCAAAGTCATCTGTCAAAAATGTTCAACTACCTTAAGCAGAGGTCAGAATCGTAAAAGTCTAAATGCAAGTTGCATGCGTAGACATTTAACCACCATGCATTTGCAAGCCTGGACTAACTACCAAACGTCCCTTAAGGTTGTAGCACCCTTGGCCAATGAAGCTTGTCAGCAACACTACATCCCTTCCCTCACTGTAAGCCCACCGTTTACCGCACCACCTGCAGTAAATGTGCAGGTTTCATCGCCAGGCCAAAGCAGCCAGGGAATCACCAGGTTCAGGGTAGGAAACACTGCATGTAGGGCACCAGCAAGAATACCATCTCCAACCCTCTCTCAGTCTGCCATGTCCACCGGCACCCCCGCTAGTTCCACCATCTGCAGCTCTCCAGTCCAGCTCACCCTACATGAGACTCTCATTAGGAAAAGGAAGTACTCATCCTTGTATCCGCGTACACAGGGTTTGAACGCCCACTATGCTAGACTAATCTCATTAGAGATGATGCCCTACCGGTTAGTTGAAAGCGAAGCTTTCAAAGCCCTGATGGACAACGCTGTACTACGCCACGAGCTACCCAGTCGACACTTCTTTTTGAGAAAAGCCATCCCAGCCCTCCACCAGCATGTAAAAGACCGCATCGTCCATGCACTCAGGCAATCTGTGAGTACAAAGGTGCACCTGACAACAGATGCATGGACCAGTAGGCATGGCCAGGGATGTAACGTGTCCATCACGGCACACTGGGTTAATGTGGTGGATGCAGGGTCCACAGGGGACAGCAATATTGGGACAGTTCTGCCTAGCCCACGGTCTAGGAAACAGTTGGCTGTAGGCGTTCGCCCCCTTCTCCTCCTCCTCCTCGTCCTCCTGCAGAAGCGAGAGCTCATTCACAGACCGCAGTCGCACGACCACTCCATCCGCAGCTGCCACTGTTGCACACGAGGTGTCCCATTGTGGGACAGCTAGTGGCAAGCGTCAGTAGGCTGTATTGGCAATGAAGTGTTTGGGTGACAACAGACACACCACGGAGGTTCTGTCCGAGTTCTTGCAGAAAGAAACTCAGTCACGGCTGGGCACTGTACATCTTGAGGCAGGCAAGGTAGTGAGTGATAACGGAAGGAATTTTATGGCTGCCATAGCCCTTTCCCAACTGAAACACATTCCTTGCCTGGCTCACACCTTAAACCTGGTGGTGCAGTGCTTCCTGAAAAGTTATCCGGGGTTACCCGACCTGCTCCTCAAAGTGCGCAGACTTTGCGCGCATATCCGCCGTTCGCCCGTACACTCCAGCTGTATGCAGAACCATCAGCGGTCTTTGAACCTTCCCTAGCATCGCCTAATCATCGACGTTGCAACAAGGTGGAACTCCACACTGCACATGCTTCAGAGACTGTGCGAACAGAGGCATGCTGTTATGTATTTGTGGGAGGATAGACATACACGGGCAGGCAGTTGGATGGCAGACATGGAGTTGTCAGGTGTGCAGTGGTCGAAGATACAAGACCTGTGTCAAGTCCTTCAGTGTTTTGAGGAATGCACATGGCTGGTTAGTGCAGACAACGCCATAATAAGCATGAGCATCCCCCTAATGCGTCTGCTGATGCAAAGTTTGACACACATAAAGGAGCAGGCGTCTGCAGCCGAGGAAGAGGAAAGCCTTGATGACAGTCAGCCATTGTCTGGTCAGGGCAGTCTACAGGACGAGATAGCGGGCAAAGAGGAGGAGGACGAGGAGGATGATGGGGATGAGTATTTTTTGAATGAGGAAGCTTCTCAGGGGCCAATAGAAACTGTTGGCGTTGCAAGGCCGGGTTCAGGTTTTTTGAGGGAGACAAGTGACGTAGATTTGCCTGAAAATGCCCTTCAACCCAGCACAACCGCAGATTTCACAACTGGAACTTTGGCCCACATGGCAGATTATGCCTTACGTATCCTCAAAAGGGACCCATGCATTATTAAAATGATGACCGGTGACGATTACTGGTTGGCCTGCCTCCTTGATCCTCGCTATAAAGGCAAATTGCAAAATACCGTGCCACATGAGAACCTCGAACAAATATTAGCAACCAAACAAGCAACTCTGGTAGACCGTTTGATTCAGGCATTCCCAGCACACAGCGCCGGTGATGGTTCTCACAAGAGGTGCAGGGGGCAACAGGGCAGATGTGTTAGAGGTGCACAAATCAGAAGTGGCGTTGGACAGAGGGGTTTTCTGACCAGGTTGTGGAGTGATTTCGCAATGACCGCAGACAGGACAGGTACTGCAGCATCAATTCAAAGTGACAGGAGACAACATTTGTCCAGTATGGTTACTAACTATTTTTCATCCCTTATTGATGTTCTCCCTCAACCGTCATTCCCATTTGATTACAGGGCATCCAAAATAGACACCTGGCCTGAATTGGCAGAATATGCATTGCAGGAGCTTGCTTGCCCAGCAGCTAGTGTGCTATCAGAAAGAGTATTCAGTGCTGATGGTTCAATATTGACCGAAAAAAGGACTCGTCTGGCTACCCAAAATGTTGATGATCTAACCTTCATTATAATGAACCACTCATGGATTTCGAATTATTTTGCCCCACCTTTCCCGGCTGACACCTAGCTTTCCTATAAAAAGGTCTTGCTTGTGGACTGGTCTTACTGACTGTTCCAATCTCTTAATCTGCAGCAGCCGTTTGTCCAGCATACGACATGTTTACACCTCCCTAAATGGGCTAACTCCCCCCACGTGGCCGTGAGAGTGCCGTTTGTCTGAAGAGGTGGGTGTGCCCGCTTTTGGCCGACGGCACTGCCACTGGGTCCCTCATAGTACAATAAAGTGTCTCTGGCGGTGGTGGTGCGCAACCAACGTCAGACACAGCGTTGTAACATGAAGAGATTCCCCCCCCCCAGCTCAAACAGTGCTCTACCACTTGCAAAATTATCTCTCACAGCTCCACCAATGTTTAGTCTATGCGCTGACATCCTTCAATGCCTGGCACTGACAATACCAATTTGTTGACATGTATGATGCTAGTTAAAATAGTCAGGGTCAGTGTCCTATATTGACACCAGTAAATAGTTAGCGGCGCCAAATTACTATGTCTGAAACTCAGCAGAGGAACCCACCCCTGTACCTAAGTATGCCACCCTTTTGTTTTTTGGTTTAGTTGTTTTGAGAGACATTAACATCTATTTATTTTTGGGGAGTACTAACTGTGTCAGACACTCCTTCCAATCGTCCTCCGCTGAACAAACCAATGCTGCCTGTGTACCCCTACAAGATAATTCGAACTGCATTGAGCCTAATTTTTTTTATTTTAGGACTACTACGTCTGTCTGCGGTCCCTCCTTCCAATAGTCCTCCGCTGACCACACCAATGCTGCCTGTGTACCCCTGGAACCTATTTAAAAGTGCATAGAGCCTACTTTCTTTATTGTAGGCCTACTAAGTCTGTCTGCGGTCCATCCTTCCATTTGTCCTCCGATGAGCACACCAATGCCGACCGTGTGCCCATGTACCTTTTTTTCAACCTGCAGTGAGCCAACTTTGTGGTGTAAGATCTACTAGCAGTGTCTGTCTGCGCCACTTAATACAGCTGTTCTCCTCTGAAAAAAAAAAAGGCTGGATTTCAGCCTGTCAGAATTATAAAACTGCAATGGGGCCACAAGTTTCGTTGTGGTCTACAAACTGATTCTTCCGCTCCAAGGTGTTCTCCTGGTTGCCTTTCCTGAGCTTCAATCTTCAGGCTCTCGTTAAATAGTTTTTTAATGGAACAACTGCAGTGGGGCTACTAGTTGGGTTGGGGCCTACTACCAGTGTCTGCCGCTCCAAGGTGTTCGCCAGGTTGCCTTTCCTGAGCTTCAGTCTCCAGGCTCTTGTTAAATAGTTTTTTAATGAAACAACTGCAGTGGGGCTACTAGTTGGGTTGGGGCCTACTACCAGTGTATGCCGCTCCAAGGTATTCTCCAGGTTGCATTTCCTGAGCTTCAATCTTCAGGCTCTCGTTAAATAGTTTTTTAATGGAACAACTGCAGTGGGGCTACTAGTTGGGTTGGGGCCTACTACCAGTGTATGCCGCTCCAAGGTATTCTCCAGGTTGCATTTCCTGAGCTTCAATCTTCAGGCACTTGTTAAATAGTTGTTAAATGGAACAACTGCATTTGGCCTACTAGTTGGGTTGGGGCCTACTAACGGTGTATCCCGCTCCAAGGTGTTCTCCAGGTTGCCTTTCCTGAGCTTCAATCTTCAGGCTCTTGTTAAAAAGTTTTTTAATGGAACAACTGCAGTGGGGCTACTAGTTTGGTTGGGGTCTACTAACGGTGTCTGCCGCTCCAAGGTGTTCTCCAGGTTGACTTTCCTGAGCTTCAATCTTCAGGCTCTCGTTAAATAGTTTTTTAATGGAACAACTGCAGTGGGGCTACTAATTGGGTTGTGGCCTACTACCAGTGTATGCCGCTCCAAGGTGTTCTCCAGGTTGCCTTTCCTGAGCTTCAATCTTCAGGCTCTTGTTAAATAGTTGTTAAATGGAACAACTGCATTTGGCCTACTAGTTGGGTTGAGGCCTACTAATGGTGTATGCCGCTCCAAGGTGTTCTCCAGGTTGTCTTTCCTGAGCTTCAATCTTCAGGCTCTTGTTAAATAGTTTTTTAATGGAACAACTGCAGTGGGGCTACTAGTTTGGTTGGGGCCTACTAACGGTGTCTGCCACACCAAGGTGTTCTCCAGGTTGCCTTTCCTGAGCTTCAATCTTCAGGCTCTCATTAAATAGTTTTTTAATGGAACAACTGCAGTGGGGCTACTAATTGGGTTGGGGCCTACTACCAGTGTATGCCGCTCCAAGGTGTTCTCCAGGTTGCCTTTCCTGAGCTTCAATCTTCAGGCTCTTGTGAAATAGTTGTTAAATGGAACAACTGCATTTGGCCTACTAGTTGGGTTGGGGTCTACTAATGGTGTATGCCGCTCCAAGGTGTTCTCCAGGTTGCCTTTCCTGAGCTTCAATCTTCAGGCTCTTGTTAAATAGTTTTTTAATGGAACAACTGCAGTGGGGCTACTAGTTGGGTTGGGGCCTACTACCAGTGTATGCCGCTCCAAGGTGTTCTCCAGGTTGCCTTTCCTGAGCTTCAATCTTCAGGCTCTCATTAAATAGTTTTTTAATGGAACAACTGTAGTGGGGCTACTAGTTGGGTTGGGGCCTACTACCAGTGTATGCCGCTCCAAGGTGTTCTCCAGGTTGCCTTTCCTGAGCTTCAATCTTCAGGCACTTGTTAAATAGTTTTTTAATGGAACAACTGCAGTGGGGCTACTAGTTGGGTTGGGGCCTACTACCAGTGTCTGCCGCTCCAAGGTGTTCTCCAGGTTGCCTTTCCTGAGCTTCACTCTTCAGGCTCTTGTTAAATAGTTGTTAAATGGAACAACTGCATTTGGCCTACTAGTTGGGTTGGGGCCAACTAACGGTGTATGCCGCTCCAAGGTGTTCTCCAGGTTGCCTTTCCTGAGCTTCAATCTTCAGGCTTTTGTTAAATAGTTTTTTAATGGAACAACTGCAGTGGGGCTACTAGTTGGGTTGGGGCCTACCACCAGTGTCTGCCGCTCCAAGGTGTTCTCCAGGTTGCCTTTCCTGAGCTTCAATCTTCAGGCTCTCGTTAAATAGTTGTTGAAACAACACTGCATTAGGCCTACAAGTTGGGTCTGGGTTCTACAAACGGTGTCTTCCGCTCCAAGGTGTTCTCCAGGTTGCCTTTCCCTAGCTTCTATCTTCAGGCTCTCGTTAAATTGTTTGTAATATAACACTGCATTTGGCCTACTTGTTTTGTTGGCCGTACTAACGGTGTCTGCCGCTCCTTGATGTTCTCCTACACTGAACAAACCAGTGCCACCTGTTTACTACTGTTACCAATTTTGAACTGCATATAGCCTACTTACTGATTTGGGCCTACTCACTGTGTCAGCCTCTCATTACAGTTGTACTCCACTGAACAAAGCAATGCCCCCTGGTTAGTCCTGTTACCAATTTTGAACTGCATTTAGCCCACTTTATTCTTTGGGCCTATATCTGTGTTTCCTCCTCATCCTGCCCATTGCCCAGCCAGTGATAGATGAGTCTGCTGGTACATTGACCCAGAACGCTACATTCCCCGTGCACGCTACACAGCTAGAATGTGACCCTGCTGAAAGTCAGGTTCCCCTTCCCGCATACCATAACACCTTACATGGGGACAAAGAGGAAGGTGCAGATGAAAGTGCAGGTTCCTTCATCAGGTGGGGGAGGAATACTCGTTGGCGAAGTCACTGGCAAAGGGCCCCTCATGGTACACAAAAAGTGTCGCTGCCGGTGTGAGGCGCCCCCGCCGTGCAAACACACCATTGTACTTTGAGGGGCCCTGTGCCAGTGCCAATGCCAACGAGTGGGCCCCCCCCTGCTTGCTCAGGATCACAGCACTTGCAAAGTTTAAATACTTACCTCTCCCTGCTCCACTGCCCTGAGGTGGTCCAGATTACCTGGGCCCACTAAATACTTGAACCAGCCCTACCCCCCACATCTTTAGCCAAATGACCCCCAATTTCCAATGCCTAACTATTATTATAAGGTAAATTACGATTGACAAGCTTCAGTAACAAGAATGGATGTTTTTGCCATTAAAATGGGCACTGTAGGTGTTTTCCTGGCCTCCACTCACTGCCGACTATGCTTCCCCATTGACTTGCATTGGGTTTCGTGTTTCGGTCGATCCCCGACTTTTTGCGATAATCGGCCGATTCCACTCGACTCGACTTTTGAGATAGTCGGGTTTTGCGAAACCCGACTCGACCCTAAAAAACTAAAAGTCGCTCAACCCTACTGGTCACTTCTCTCTCTGGCTGCTGTAGAGCTGGCTCAGCTCCGCTCAGTCTGCACGGCTCTGCTGGGTGTATACAGCTTAGCTCTGCATGGCTCTGCTCTGCTCTGTATGTCTCTGCTCTGAATGCGACGGAGGCTCCTTCTATATGGCTTGTCGCCAAACCGGTACACTCAGATAGAAGAAGCAGAGCTTGCTACTCACTGCTCTGCACACCGCTATGTGCGCTGCTCACCACACTCTAGACTCACTTCCTTTGCGCGCTTTCTCTTTTTATGCCTCTGCTGCTGCACGCGCTTTTCCAGCTCTCATGGATGAGCAGGAAGCTCTGTCTCTCTCCTCCTTCCCTCCTGCAGCAGGGGAAGGTCAGACTCCCTCAGGCTTCTTCCTGGGAACAGAGGATGCAGCCCTTTCAGTTCCGGACCCAGCATGCAGGTACCTGCAGTTCGGGCTATCTCCCTACATACACATTGTGTATATATATATATATATATATATATATATATAAACAAAAATGGAACAGCACAATTCTCACCGGTGGGTGCCTGGCCTCCTGGATCAAGTGGTCCACTATCCCCAAATGTATACAAACAGGCAAAGGAAGGCAGCACTCCAAATGTCATAAAGTGAAAAGTAGTGAGGTTTATTCAGCCCACATCCTCATGCTCACTTCCTTTGCCTGTTTGTATATATATATATATATATATATATATATATATATATATATATATACTGTATATATATATATATATATATATATATAGATAGATATTTATGGGCATCATAAACACCCTTGCAAAAAACTGGAGTGGCTGTAGCAGCACTGAACACATTCACCCTTGTGTTCTAGTGGTGGTGGATGATGAGGATAAGGTGGAGGATAACACCAAGTAGCCAAAATCAAGAAGCATACAGTATACCCATGTGTGGATGTGAAGATGTGCATGGGAATACACCTCCCCAAAAACACTATTGGAGGTTATGTTTCGCTGTTATCATTTGGTGGTGTACAGAAGTCAGGCCCAATCCAGCCCTTGTTCATTTTTATAAGAGTCAGCCTGTCAATATTTTCAGTTGACAGGTAGATGCGCTTATCAGTTATAACTCCACCAGTGGCACTAAAAACCTGCTCTGACAAAACGCTAGCAGCAGGGCAGGCCAGGACCTCCAAGGCATAGAGAGCAAATTCATGCCACGTGTTTGGAAACACAATAATTAAAAGGCACAGAGGAATCTCAGAGGACATTGGTACGGTCAGCAAGGTACTCCCTCAGCATCTTCCCAAACTTTGCACTCCTTGTGAAAGTACCCCGCACCTTAGGGCCTGAGCGATGGGAGGGTCTGAGACACTCTCCCAGATCTTTGACAGTGTTCCCCTGCCTCTGCTGGATTGGAGCTGTATCTCTCTCGCCTGTACTCCTTGGCTGTCCAATGAACTATGACATCTGCCACCAGCATTCTCAGATTGGAATTTTTTTAGTAGTTCCGCAAAAGGGTCCTCTGGTATTGCACCATTTTAGTACACTTGTCTGCCTCTGGAAGCAGAGATTGAAAGTTCTCCTTGTAGCGTGGATCTAGAAGTGTCACCAACCAGTAATGAGTGTCACCAAAAATGTTCATAATGCGAAGGTCACGGGAAAGGCAGCGCAACATAAAGTCAGCCATGCGTCCCAGAGTGCTAACAGGCAAGATTTCCGTATCCTCACCAACAGGACAACTGACCATGCTGTTGTCGTAGCTGTTTTTCGTTCTGACCCAAATGTCAGCTGACAGATCACCAGTGAGACCAAATTGTGGAGTTACGCCCGTCATTTTACAAGCGCGCTGGGAGACAAAAAGACACCTCACACATATCCTGTGAGCAAGTCACTTTTATCTGAAGTAATAGAGCAAGAAGCAATATTTTATACCATTTACACATAATGCATTTCAATGTAACTCATGTAGCCCCCACCATCACCCAGGGTCATACTTTATTTACCATAACCCAGAATATGTTGTACTGACTCTTGAGAACATACATGATAAGAAGTACAGTCTCCTTGAAGAGGAGACCATCAGACTACTGAGTCAACAGATTCTAGTAATTCTAACACTTAAAGGCAAAAGGCACTTAAAGGCAAGGTAGCTAAAGGCAAACTATTAACCCTTCTATATCAATTTCCCCCTTTTGTAAATGGTATAACCTCTGCTATGGGGTCAGATGATGTCCACAAAGGAGCTACTGTCTCATGGGTCTAATACCCACAAGGGGACTTCCTACCTGCTTCACCCATCCACCCTCAGTGTGGACACACATCTCCCACCTCAGCAGTGGCTACACGGGCCTATGATATATTGCAGAAGGTTCAGCCTTAGGGTTTTTTTTTCTACACATACATTATTCCATAGCTTAGGTAATACATATATTAGCGCTTTTATGGCTACATAAAACAATAAGCAAAGCAACAAAATTTGCATACAAGTCTGTAAAATACCAAAAATAATCCATCCCGCTAGGCCGCTAAGCCAATTGGCTGGATTTAAAAAGGAGTCTCTATATTGTATTAGTCTCATTAAGAGCCTTAAGGAACCACGAAAATCTGAGTCCAAGTCTCACTTGTGCATGCAGTGTGATGTTAATACCTTCCTTGGGTCCTGGGGTAAGGCTAAGTACAGCATAGTCCTTGCAGATACTGGGCTGTGTGCACAGATCCAACAGTCCAGCAGTTTTTGTCCTTCCGCGTCTTTTATAAGAAAAGCAAGATGTTGAATAAGTTTGTTTATCCAGTGTCTCTGTAAGATGCAAACATCCTACCACAGCCAGCAAGGTGATTAGGACAACAGTCATTCTGCTGGTGAAAAGATCTTTTTGCAGTGACTGGCAAGGATCCAGGTGGGCTTTCCCTCAAGTTTCCCTGAGGTGAATGTGGTCAGCTGGACTTTAAAACGGGCCGTCAAACCGTGGATCTAGGCTCCTTCTCACGTGTCTGTGTATGACCACCAATCACCTGGATTCAGCTGATGTACGTCTGTGTATGACCACCAATCACCTGGATTCAGCTGATGTACGTCTGTGTATGACCACCAATCACCTGGATTCAGCTGATATACGTCTGCACTGGCATTAGGATCTGGAATGGATGAAAACACATGTTTATGCACCACATTTTGGCCGGCTTCACACTTGCGAGTTTTACGGACGTAAGAGCGCAGAAACTACGTCCGTAAAACTCGCAAAAAATACGGCACAATTATTCTCTATGCCCCTGCTCCTATCTGCCGTATTTTACTGATCAGTATTATACGGCTTTCTACGGCCGTACAAAATCGCAGCATGCTGCGTTTGTCACCGTACTGCGCAAGAAATACGCCAATGAAAGTCTATGGAAGCGTGAAAAATACGGATTACACACGGACAAGCAGTGTGACTTGCGAGAAATACGCAGCGCTCTTAGAGAGAAAAGCCGGTAATTCAGTGCGGTGTACAGTAAAATCACACTGACAGCTTACAGTAGAATAGGTAGAATAAATGTGTACACATAGAATAGGTATATATATATATATATATATATATATATATATATATGTCATTAGACACATATATGTATACTAGCTATTGAACCCGTTCTACGCCCGGGTGGCGAGCATTTATATTGGTATATGGTCTCCATCCTGGTATGTGCTGCTCCATCCTGCGCCCCCATCCTGTCATGTGCTGCTCCCATCCTGCGCCCCCGTTCTGTCATGTGCTGCTCCCATCCTGCGCCCCCGTTCTGTCATGTGCTGCTCCCATCCTGCGCCTCCATTCTGTCATTTGCTGCTCCCATCCTGTCATTTGCTGCTCCAATCCTGCGCCCGTTCTGTCATTTGCTGCTCCCATCCTGCGTCCCCGTTCTGTCATTTGCTGCTGCCATCCTGCGCCCGTTCTGTCATGTGCTGCTGCCATCCTGCGCCCGTTCTGTCATGTGCTGCTGCCATCCTGCGCCCGTTCTGTCATGTGCTGCTGCCATCCTGCGCCCGTTCTGTCATGTGTTGCTGCCATCCTGCGCCCGTTCT
The DNA here is from genome assembly GCF_032444005.1 of Ranitomeya imitator. NCBI lineage: Eukaryota > Metazoa > Chordata > Amphibia > Anura > Dendrobatidae > Ranitomeya > Ranitomeya imitator. Next base: position 581,578,145 of record NC_091284.1, read on the forward strand.
GTCATGTGCTGCTGCCATCCTGCGCCCGTTCTCTCATGTGCTGCTGCCATCCTGCGCCCGTTCTGTCATGTGCTGCCGCCATCCTGCGCCCGTTCTGTCATGTGCTGCCGCCATCCTGCGCCCGTTCTGTCATGTGCTGCCGCCATCCTGCGCCCGTTCTGTCATGTGCTGCTCCCATCCTGCGCCCGTTCTGTCATGTGCTGCTGCCATCCTGCGCCCGTTCTGTCATGTGCTGCTGCCATCCTGCGCCCGTTCTGTCATGTGCTGCTGCCATCCTTCGCCCGTTCTGTCATGTGCTGCTGCCATCCTGCGCCCGTTCTGTCATGTGCTGCTGCCATCCTTCGCCCGTTCTGTCATGTGCTGCTGCCATCCTTCGCCCGTTCTGTCATGTGCTGCTGCCATCCTGCGCCCGTTCTGTCATGTGCTGCGGCCATCCTGCGCCCGTTCTGTCATGTGCTGCTGCCATCCTGCGCCCGTTCTGTCATGTGCTGCGGCCATCCTGCGCCCGTTCTGACATGTGCTGCTGCCATCCTGCGCCCGTTCTGTCATGTGTTGCGGCCATCCTGCGCCCGTTCTGTCATGTGCTGCTGCCATCCTGCGCCCGTTCTGTCATGTGCTGTGGCCATCCTGCGCCCGTTCTGACATGTGCTGCTGCCATCCTGCGCCCGTTCTGTCATGTGCTGCTGCCATCCTGCGCCCGTTCTGTCATGTGCTGCTCCCATCCTGCGCCCGTTCTGTCATGTGCTGCTGCCATCCTGCGCACGTTCTGTCATGTGCTGCTGCCATCCTGCGCCCGTTCTGTCATGTGCTGCTGCCATCCTTCGCCCGTTCTGTCATGTGCTGCTGCCATCCTGAGCCCGTTCTGTCATGTGCTGCTGCCATCCTTCGCCCGTTTTGTCATGTGCTGCTGCCATCCTTCGCCCGTTCTGTCATGTGCTGCTGCCATCCTGCGCCCGTTCTGTCATGTGCTGTGGCCATCCTGCGCCCGTTCTGACATGTGCTGCTGCCATCCTGCGCCCGTTCTGTCATGTGCTGCTCCCATCCTGCGCCCGTTCTGTCATGTGCTGCTGCCATCCTGCGCACGTTCTGTCATGTGCTGCTGCCATCCTGCGCCCGTTCTGTCATGTGCTGCTGCCATCCTTCGCCCGTTCTGTCATGTGCTGCTGCCATCCTGAGCCCGTTCTGTCATGTGCTGCTGCCATCCTTCGCCCGTTTTGTCATGTGCTGCTGCCATCCTTCGCCCGTTCTGTCATGTGCTGCTGCCATCCTGCGCCCGTTCTGTCATGTGCTGCGGCCATCCTGCGCCCGTTCTGTCATGTGCTGCTGCCATCCTGCGCCCGTTCTGTCATGTGCTGCGGCCATCCTGCGCCCGTTCTGACATGTGCTGCTGCCATCCTGCGCCCGTTCTGTCATGTGTTGCGGCCATCCTGCGCCCGTTCTGTCATGTGCTGCTGCCATCCTGCGCCCGTTCTGTCATGTGCTGCTGCCATCCTGCGCCCGTTCTGTCATGTGCTGCGGCCATCCTGCGCCCGTTCTGACATGTGCTGCTGCCATCCTGCGCCCGTTCTGTCATGTGCTGCTGCCATCCTGCGCCCGTTCTGTCATGTGCTACGGCCATCCTGCGCCCGTTCTGTCATGTGCTGCTGCCATCCTGCGCCCGTTCTGTCATGTGCTGCTGCCATCCTGCGCCCGTTCTGTCATGTGCTGCGGCCATCCTGCGCCCGTTCTGTCTTGTGCTGCGGCCATCCTGCGCCCGTTCTGTCATTTGCTGCTCCCATCCTGCGTCCCCGTTCTGTCATTTGCTGCTGCCATCCTGCGCCCGTTCTGTCATGTGCTGCTGCCATCCTGCGCCCGTTCTGTCATGTGCTGCGGCCATCCTGCGCCCGTTATGTCATGTGCTGCGGCCATCCTGCGGCCGTTCTCTCATGTGCTGCGGCCATCCTGCGCCCGTTCTGTCATGTGCTGCGGCCATCCTGCGGCCGTTCTCTCATGTGCTGCGGCCATCCTGAGCCCGTTCTGTCATGTGCTGCTGCCATCCTGCGCCCGTTCTGTCATGTGCTGCTGCCATCCTGCGCCCGTTCTGTCATGTGCTGCGGCCATCCTGCGCCCGTTCTGTCTTGTGCTGCGGCCATCCTGCGCCCGTTCTGTCATGTGCTGCGGCCATCCTGCGCCCGTTCTGTCATGTGCTGCGGCCATCCTGCGCCCGTTCTGTCTTGTGCTGCGGCCATCCTGCGCCCGTTCTGTCATGTGCTGCGGCCATCCTGCGCCCGTTCTGTCATGTGCTGCGGCCATCCTGCGCCCGTTCTGTCATGTGCTGCGGCCATCCTGCGCCCGTTCTGTCATGTGCTGCGGCCATCCTGCGCCCGTTCTGTCATGTGCTGCGGCCATCCTGCGCCCGTTCTGTCTTGTGCTGCGGCCATCCTGCGCCCGTTCTGTCATGTGCTGCGGCCATCCTGCGCCCGTTCTGTCATGTGCTGCGGCCATCCTGAGCCCGTTCTGTCATGTGCTGCTGCCATCCTGCGCCCGTTCTGTCATGTGCTGCGGCCATCCTGCGCCCGTTCTGTCATGTGCTGCGGCCATCCTGCGCCCGTTCTGTCATGTGCTGCTGCCATCCTGCGCCCGTTCTGTCATGTGCTGCGGCCATCCTGCGCCCGTTCTGTCATGTGCTGCGGCCATCCTGCGCCCGTTCTGTCATGTGCTGCTGCCATCCTGCGCCCGTTCTGTCATGTGCTGCTCCCATCCTGCGCCACCATTGTATTATATGCCCCCCGCTCCAGTGTGTATGCCCCCGAATGCTGCTGCCGTATAAAAAAAAAAAAAATACCATACTCACCTATCGTCCGGCTCCACTGCAGGTATGTCTTCAAGAAAATGGCGCCGGAAAGCGGGGACTGCGCAGGCGCCGATTCCGGCAGCAGGAATCGGCGCCTGCGCAGTCCGCGCTTTCCGGCGCCATTTTCTTGAAGACACACCTGCAGTGGAGCCGGAGGGTGTCTTCAAGAAAATTTCCTAGAAAGCTCCCAGGACGTGTGTCAGCTCCCAGGCTTTCTAGGAAAGTTCCCACGATCTATGAACATCCAGCAGAGGGCGCCTCACCGCAAATGAAGCTAAATATAGATCATTGATCTATATTTAGACTCATTCCCCGGGGTTTTGCAGCGAGGAGTAGCATTGCATTAGCAAAGCTCCTTGCTGCAAAATGTTTTAACCCCTTCAGAAGGATTTACATCGTTGGACGTTACAGATCTGCGGAGGGTAAGTATATTGTTGGTTTATTATGTTTTTTCTTTCACAGAACGAGGGTCTTCAGTGACTGGATTGGGCGTAGAATAAAATACTCCAACAACCATTGTTTTTATTTCATTAAAATAATTTTAAATAATGTGTTTGTGTTTTATTTAACCCTTTACTACAATTGGATTAATAATGGATAGGTGTCATAATTGACGCCTCTCCATTATTAATTAGGCTTAATGTCACCTTACAATAGCAAGGTGGCATTAACCCTTCATTACCCCATATCCCACCGCTACACGGGAATGGGAAGAGAGTGGCCAAGTGCCAGAATAGGCGCATCTTCCAGATGTGCCTTTTCTGGGGTGGCTGGGGGCAGATATTTGTAGCCAGGGGGGGGGGGCAATAACCATGGACCCTCTCCAGGCTATTAATATCTGCCCTCAGTCACTGGCTTTACTACTCTGGCGGAGAAAATTGCGCGGGAGCCCACGCCAATTTTTTCCGCCATTTAACCCTTTATTTTAAGAGCTAGAACGGCCAAATTTTGCAGATACACTCTACTGACATTAGTAGTGTGGAATCTGCAAAAAAAATGGAGAGAAGACATGGTTTACTGTATGTAAACCATGTCTCAAATCATGTCGGGTTTTAGGAAGGAGAAAGAAAAAGCCGGTAATTGAATTACCAGCTTTCAAGCTGTATAGCGCTGGAAAAAATATTAATATATATACATATATGTGTCTAATGACATATATATATATATATATATATATATATATATATATAGACAGTGTATATATATATATATATTTTTCTTTTTGGGACACATGGATCATTTCTATAGCGGTATGTTGGTTTTGCAAGCCTGCGAGAAAACCACGCAGTACGGATGCCATACGGATTACATACGGAGGATGCCATGAGCAAAAAACGCTGACACACCCTGCCTACGGAGGAGCTACGGACCACTATTTTCGGGACATTTCAGCGTATTACTATTATCACGATGAGGAAGGTGCCTCACTAATAGGAGGTGCTCTGGAGAAGAAACAATTCAATATACAAAAAACTCCGGCACACTAAGAGTCCAAAAAGAATTTAACTATTTCATATATTTTTTTTATTATTCAAAATGGGATTTCCAAAAGTAAAGAAGATCGTTCTGTACACTTGAATAGGACATATACAATTTTTCAACGTTTCGGCTAACAAGCCTTTCTCAAGAGATGTCCGTCTGAAACACACATATATATAAAAAAAAGAATCAATCAATACAGAAACAATAATATTACCAAAGAAACAGGAAAATAACCCCATTCACACATCCTATGGAGTATAGCATAATCTTATATATATGAGATCAAAAAACAAAAAACAAAAACGTCATCCGACCGATTGGAAATTAGGAAGAGGCTACCGACTTCAGTATAAGAAATCCTTCTTATATGGATATACCGGGACGCTCAGAAAAAGCCACCAACATATGTAAACAATGAAAAAGCGAAAAAGGATCAAGAAAAAGAGACTAAATCCCATTCTAAAAACGAAACATGCGTCATATCACCACATGACCGTATAAGTGAACCGATATTCTAGATACATCCCCACTAATAATCCATCACCACCATAAGTGAATATCAAATAAAAGACCATACTTGCTAATACGCAGAACTAGGCAGGGAAATCCACTGTAGAAAACAAACAAACAAAAAGATAATCTACAACGGGCACCTATATCCAATCTGTGGAGGGGCGCCAGAGAGAAGCGCCACAGGGAAAACCCCAGGATAATTACCTTGTCAGCGTGTCACCAATGAATATCACACCTGATGCGGATGACCGAGGAACCGTGACCGCTATGTGAGAGGCACGAGTGTGAAAGAACCGGCGTGCGAACGGCTTTTACCTTATCCGGTGTAGTAACTTCCGGTTTAAGGGTCCGAGCACAGACATGCGCCGTGAGATCGGGTGAAAGCCGAGGGGACCGAGTAGTGCCGGAAATTGCCGAAATAGTGCGCACGCGCTGGGGAGACCCCGCCCAGAAACTACATGCCGCTGGTATGCTGAAAGAAAAAAAGAAAGAAGAAAGGGGATAAATACACAATTGAGCGCTCTAAAATCTTAATTAGAGAAATACTATATGGGCACCTGTAAGAAAACAATCACAGGACTTAGTAAAATAAAATGAAATGTATATACATTTTTATCCAGGTTTACATTGTTACATATAGAAAAGTATATAACTGTTTATACAACACAGAGGAACTTCAACTTTTAGAAAATTAAGCACAGAAACGGAATCCATACAGAATGGTGAAAGTACTACAATTAATCACATATTCAAATCGGAATATAGAAACTTTATGTCCAAGTTAATTCCACTAATACGAAACCTCATATTCTCTATTTAAACCATTTGGAAATAATGTCTGCAACGTGTAAATCCAGAAGGATTCACGCTCTTTGAAAGAGCGTGAATCCTTCTGGATTTACACGTTGCAGACATTATTTCCAAATGGTTTAAATAGAGAATATGAGGTTTCGTATTAGTGGAATTAACTTGGACATAAAGTTTCTATATTCCGATTTGAATATGTGATTAATTGTAGTACTTTCACCATTCTGTATGGATTCCGTTTCTGTGCTTAATTTTCTAAAAGTTGAAGTTCCTCTGTGTTGTATAAACAGTTATATACTTTTCTATATGTAACAATGTAAACCTGGATAAAAATGTATATACATTTCATTTTATTTTACTAAGTCCTGTGATTGTTTTCTTACAGGTGCCCATATAGTATTTCTCTAATTAAGATTTTAGAGCGCTCAATTGTGTATTTATCCCCTTTCTTCTTTCTTTTTTTCTTTCAGCATACCAGCGGCATGTAGTTTCTGGGCGGGGTCTCCCCAGCGCGTGCGCACTATTTCGGCAATTTCCGGCACTACTCGGTCCCCTCGGCTTTCACCCGATCTCACGGCGCATGTCTGTGCTCGGACCCTTAAACCGGAAGTTACTACACCGGATAAGGTAAAAGCCGTTCGCACGCCGGTTCTTTCACACTCGTGCCTCTCACATAACGGTCACGGTTCCTCGGTCATCCGCATCAGGTGTGATATTCATTGGTGACACGCTGACAAGGTAATTATCCTGGGGTTTTCCCTGTGGCGCTTCTCTCTGGCGCCCCTCCACAGATTGGATATAGGTGCCCGTTGTAGATTATCTTTTTGTTTGTTTGTTTTCTACAGTGGATTTCCCTGCCTAGTTCTGCGTATTAGCAAGTATGGTCTTTTATTTGATATTCACTTATGGTGGTGATGGATTATTAGTGGGGATGTATCTAGAATATCGGTTCACTTATACGGTCATGTGGTGATATGACGCATGTTTCGTTTTTAGAATGGGATTTAGTCTCTTTTTCTTGATCCTTTTTCGCTTTTTCATTGTTTACATATGTTGGTGGCTTTTTCTGAGCGTCCCGGTATATCCATATAAGAAGGATTTCTTATACTGAAGTCGGTAGCCTCTTCCTAATTTCCAATCGGTCGGATGACGTTTTTGTTTTTTGTTTTTTGATCTCATATATATAAGATTATGCTATACTCCATAGGATGTGTGAATGGGGTTATTTTCCTGTTTCTTTGGTAATATTATTGTTTCTGTATTGATTGATTCTTTTTTTTATATATATGTGTGTTTCAGACGGACATCTCTTGAGAAAGGCTTGTTAGCCGAAACGTTGAAAAATTGTATATGTCCTATTCAAGTGTACAGAACGATCTTCTTTACTTTTGGAAATCCCATTTTGAATAATAAAAAATATATGAAATAGTTAAATTCTTTTTGGACTCTTAGTGTGCCGGAGTTTTTTGTATATTGATTTCAGCGTATTACGGCCGTAATATACGGACCGTATTTTCATACGCTGAGTGTGAAGCCGGCCTAAGTCTTTTCTGTAAGGCCTGGACATGGGCTGTCATAGCACCGTGTTGCTTTTGTAGCACCTGTGGGAAGTACAGACCAGCCTCTGGCAAACTACTAAACAGGACTTCAAAAGGACACAAGCCTGTCTTTCTATTTGGAGTGTGTGTGACTGAAAAGAGTACAAGAGACAAACACTCTACCACGCTCTTTCCTTTGTCTGCCATGGCCTTTGATTTTCCAGTTTAAGTGTCCCGTTTAGTCTCATCACTTTCCCACTACTTTGTGGTCTATATGGTGCATGATATGCTTGCTGTACTCCCAGGACCTGCATGACTTCCCTCATTATTTCTCCCGTGAAGTGTGTGTCCCTATCGCTGTCTATGGTTTCTAGGACACCTTACCTGCAGATCAGTTTTTTCATCAGTTTGTCTGTAGTCGCTTTAGTATTTGCACATTTTACCAGATAGGCTTCCAGCCAACCAGAGAAGAGATCTACACATACTAGGATATTTTTCACACACTCCTACCTTGGGTAGCTGTATGTAGCCAGTCTGCAGTCTCTGAAACGGGTAGAGAGGCCTGAGTGTCGCTTTCTTAGGGATTTTTACTGTTTTACCTGGGTTGTGCTGTGCACAGATGAGGCATGACTGTACGAGCTTTGCGGCTGCGTAACTGAAACCAGGAGCGATCCAGAAGGCATCTTGTGTTGCTTGCGCCATGATTGGGAGCAGGGATCTTGGTATATACGATTTATCCTGATTCTCCCATACTCTTTCTGAGTTCAGCTCAGCTCCCATTCTCCCAGTGTTCCTTCTCTGTTTGGGCAGCTGGAGGGATTTCAGGACATCTAGGCTCAATGTGGCTGGAATACGCTGACTCCCCGCCACCGTCCACTGCTCCCTAGGCCGCCTTGCTGCTACTTTAGCAGCCTCGTCTGTCCTCCTGTTGCCCTTTTCCTCCACAGAGTCACCGTCCGTGTGTGCTTTTACCTTGACGATGCCAACCTGGACTGATAACGTCAATGCCTCCACTAATTGTTTCACCAGCTCTACGTTTTTAATGGGCTTACCGGCTGATGTAAGAAATGCTCTGCTTCTCCAGATAGGGCAATATTCATGGGATATTCCCCATGCACAATTTGAAACTGTGTAACTGTTAGCGACTTTACCTGCAGCAACTCTACACGCCTCAGTGAGTGCCTTCAACTCTGCCTCCTGCACCGACATGTGAGGAGCGAGTGGTTCAGCTCGGATTACCTCATGTGAGGATACTACTGCATATCCAATGTAGAGTCGCTCATTCTGGTGGTATCTGGAGCCATCTACAAAAATAAAAAACCTCAAAATATGCATTAGGAACAGGTTTTTTTTCTTCCCACGAACATATGTAAAACCCACTGTCTCCTGACTCATCAGTTCCTATGCAGTCATGTTCGTGCGTCATGTCAACGTCATGTCATGTTCTCTTTCCCACCTGCCAATGCTGTCACCAATTCCCCCTTTTCTGAATCCACAGGCAGATGAGTGGCTGGATTCAGAACATTATGTCTTTTGAGGGTGACATATTCAGGGATTAGTATTAGAGCACATTCAAGTCTGATCTGTCTTTCCTTAGACAGGTGTTTTGGTTGAACTTGTACGAGTATGGCATTAATGTCACGTGGGGAACAAATTGTCAAAAAGAAAAAGTCAGTGTGATCTCACATGCCTTTCAGCAATACAGCAGCTCTTACAGCATGTACACATGTAGAAGACCCTCTAATCACGGGGTCTAATTGTGCTAAGTAGTAACCTATCGGTCTCTGTTTCTTTCCATGTTGTAGTGTCAGTACTGCGGTAGCATGTCCACCCTGCTCTGTGCAAAATAAGAAAAATGGCTGATCATAGTTTGGAATGTCTGACACAATGAGCAGCTTGAGAGAGTGGAAGGAATCAATTGCTTCTTGAGTGAGATTGTAGGGGTCTGATGGCAAACAGTCATAGAGTGGGTGCATCATTTATGAAGCAGACCTTATCCAAGGCCTACAGTAGGTCACCAAACCTAGAAAAGTGCGTAGATGCTGGTGTGACCTGGGTAAAGAGAGATTTGTATTGCCTGTTTTCTGTCTTCAGTCAGGTGTCTTGTACCTTCAGCAATACAATGTCCTAAAAATGTCACCTTTTGTTTGCAATCATGTGAGACTCTGCAACCCTTTTCTGCCAAAAACGCAGCAAGGAAACTGTAGACATCTGGTCCGGGCAGCAGAGCAAGAGGTCATCCACGTACTGTAGTAGTACAATCTGTGGATGAGGTGGTTGCCACTGCTCAAGAATCCCTGCCATCGCTGTTGAATAGATGGTTGGGGAGTTCTTTCCCCCTTCGTGGGAGGACCGTCCTACAGTATTGTTTACCTTCGTGAGTGAAAGAAAAAAGATACTGACAGTCAAAGTGCAGTGGTACAGAGAAGAATGCATTTGTCAAATCAATAACTGTGAAACATTTTGACGTCGCGGGGATCTGTGACCGTACGGTGTGTGTGTGTAACATCATTAATAGCTCGTTAGTCATGAACTATTCTGTAAGTGTCAGGGGAACCCTTGGGTCCTTTTTTCTTAATGGGATACAAAGGGGTGTTGCAGGGGGAATATCTCTGCACTAGAACCCCTGCCTTAACATACTCCTTAATATCCCTGCTCAGGGCCATTGATTTGACTAGACTTAAGGGGTATTGCCTTAACCAAAGAGGAGTGGTTACTTCTCTTGATTTATCATGACAGGGGGAATGGGCAGCCGACCCATATCAGATTTTTCCCTTGCCCAAATGGTGTCTGGTACCTGACTCTTTTCCCTGTCCTCAGACATTCTGGTGTCAGGTGATACTTTCACTACTCTTGCCATATACACCATTTCTGCAATATTACACAAGTGTTTATATAAGTCACACATTAATGTCCAAATATTTATACCCGTATTTGATTGGGTAGAGTATCCCTTAAAAAAAAACTAAATTTGATTCACAAAATGTTACCAAAAGAAAAATATATATATAAATATATATAATTACGAAAGATACTGAGTCATAAAACGGGGGAGCACAATGCCATAGGCCACAGCAAAGCACAAGCTTATTCTAAGAAAGTAGCAGCCCTATATAAATCCATAACTAACAGTTCTGAATACAAAAAGAAGGGATTTGAAAAATGCCAAATATCAATGCCAGTTGCTTGCGATAAGGTATAAGAACTGGAAAAGACAAATAAACAGTGACTATGGTTTGAGCAAATATAATGAATGGCTAAAAAACTATATATCATATGAAGACAACCTAGAAATACACGGTAACTATACCATCTTGTGTAAGGAAACTACTAAAACTGGCAAATGAATGGAATTAAGTGTATCTATAATAGGGCATGATTTACCTGTGGTATAATGTGCACGTGGAAGACCCTGGCGTCCCTCTGCCACAAGTGTTTATATGAAAAGGGGACTTGTGACTGTAATACCCTCAGGAGAGTACTGTATAGTGGCCTAGACAGCACTCAACTCTGCTCCCAGCAAATTCATAGGGGTGTTGTCACTAAGAATAAGCACCTCTTGGCTGTAAGCACCTCTTGGCTGTCTCGTGACTCTAGTCTTATTTGTTTAGTCATAGGGGCTTCAGTCGCTTGTCCCCCTACCCTCACGTATTCCACAGTCTCGTCAGTAATCATGTCTGGCAGTATCTAGTCTTTGTGTACTAGTCCCAGCTGCCTCAGTGTCGGTCAAGAATTCTGTCTATTTCCCTCCCAGCATTGGTATGGTGGTCATCAAGGCAGGACCAGGTCCGGAGGGGACAAGAACAGGGCACACATTTGTCACTGGGTTGTCAGTTTCCTAGTCTGAAGGAGAAGGAGGTGGAAGATTGGTCTGAGTGTCCATTTTCTCCACAATTCCAGCACTTCACTGTTTCTAAGTCCTTAGGTCCCTTACTACGTCTCTACTGTTTCCTCGTTTTCCAGCATACATGACACGTCATCTTATTGTCCTAGTTTCTTCAACTCCTGAGCAACCTTCGGGAGGTCTTTGGATCTACATTTCTCCATTTAGGTCTGGCTGTCTGTACTGCGTCTCATAAGCCTTTTGTCATACCGTCAATGAATGTATTTACCAATATTTTAACATCGAGTGGGTTTACTGGACTGTACCCCATGTCTGCCCATTTCAGCTGTAACCGTCCAGAGTACATCTCTACTCTCTCTCCTTTAGTCACATCTGTAAAAGTCTTAATTTGCATCCTAGTACGTCACCTGCTTTTGTGCTCACCAACTCTCTAGGTCTGCTCAGGTGCACTTATACATCCATCATATTGTCTTTGTCTGTAAAATGGGAAAGGTTTGTTCTCAGGGTCAGCCAATTATTTTAGCGTAGCTAGCTAGTCAGAGGGCTTCCAGGGATAATACTCCTGTATCTGTCTTACACTACCTGATATGGTTGGTTCTCTGGTGGTGGGGGTGACTAGATGACCGGTTGGGGGTGACATGACATGCTGATCTACAGCTCCTTCCCAAAAGGATTACTGTCAGCTTACTCCCAAAACTTAATGTCCCCACTAACCACAATCCTGTGTCAGCTTCTTATGTCACTACATGTGATCTTGTCTGGAGAGGATTCAGTGTAATTCACTTAGGTTGGGTTACATCACAGATCATACAAGTATTTCTCCAGTCTGGGTTTGTCTGACCGCAATGTTTACAAGTCCATCTGTCTTGTCTTGGTCTCTGGTTATACAAAGGTATGACCGTAGCAGTAGTGTGTCGGTCATAGTCGGACTTTTAAGCATCAAAACATTCATAATACACCTTACTTCCATCCTGCTGCACTCTCTCAGACGCCATTTATTCACATGCTATTTTCCTCATTTGTCTGTGCCTTTTTGAACATCCATCCACTCACTGGCATTTTTGCCTGTTTCAATATTGGTCTCACATCTTTCACTGCTTCCTTTCCTTCTCTGTCTTTTACAATCTCTATAACGGTTCTGGATCCCATTGGGGGCCCTGACTGCACACAGAATAAGTTGCCCATGGCGTCAACTTATCCGCTCAGACACTCACCTCTAAAAATGCCCTTTATTAGTGTGCCTTGCCTTAAACCAGGGTTGCAACATGTGTCAAGTCAGAGTGAGTGTCAAGGTTTAGCGAGCAGGTTACACCACCTACCACTCGGTAGACCTAAAGGATTCTAGCGAGCAGCTTACACCACCTACTACTCGGTAGATCAGCTGGCTAGCACAGCTCCATGGAACGGCAAGGTTACACCACCAATTTGCCGTAGGCTGACTGTAGCAGGTTACACCACCTACTACATCAGCCGTGCAGTTGGCTACCTCCTCTGTTGATCCTCAATTTGCTATATCAATCACTCAACTTGAAGCAGGTGAATATTTTACCAATCTTTTCAATCACTTTAAGTTTCCTCTAAAATAGGCACAATTCTTTCACTTTCAAATTCCAACTTCAATTGTACAACATTCCCTTTTACTTCAATACCTACAGTACTTATTGCTTTAAACACAAATCTCTCAGCGTGTACTAAACCAAAGACAGAGAAACTTTAGAATGCAGCTATGTGGCCCCCCTTCCTCTGGCCCACAGCACAAAAGGGAGAAATCTCAAGCAAGTCGCGCAGGGGCTCAGCTTACCCCTCCCATCAGCTATTTCGCGCTGATAAGAACTTGGTGAGTCTTACACACGCAGAAACAGAATGCAGCAGTTTTCAGACTTAATCTCTACAAAACATTCATTCTCTCGGAATTAAAAACAGTTTCTCTATACAGGCAGATCACTGCATAACTTGAATAAGCTGATTCTGACCGCGTCCAGCCAAAACACATATAGAAACCTATCCAATGTCAAACCATATATAACACGGGTTTCACTGAATCTCAGATGTAAATTAAATGTACATTAAAAATATCCACAACTCATTCATCCTGGACAATTAACAACAGTTAGATAAGTAATGATACTTATGTGATCACTCATACATACATGCTCATTCAGGGATTGTTGTTTCTTTTACTTCCACTTTTCAGTTGATTTTTACAAGAAGAAAATCCCTTATCTCAATCACTCCTCCTAATTCAGCTCAAACTGCGCTGAATAATGTCTTCTGTCACATACAGAGGACCACACCTAACGGAACCCCTAATCAATCAGGGATTTATGTTTATTCCTTATACTCATTTACTCACCTCTCATCTCATTCAGAGTTCTCATAGACATACAAGGCTATTTTGCACTTTGGAATTAACACAACTCTATATAACAAAAACTGCAGCAGTGTCCACTGACACTCTGAAAGCACTAAAGGCCAAACAACAAAAACCACGGCCTTATACAAAATACAGCTTCATATAATGTACTGCCAATCCAAAATGACCAAAATAACAACACTGCACAGTCTATCCCAGCTCTGTATTACACACTACGCAAATACACAACCAATTAGGATACTGACAAATGATACAGATAACAATTATCATCTTATAACTCTATTATTCAACTCTCATACGGACATAAATAGACAAAACACAAAACTCACTGGTGATGTGGATTCTTTGAACCATGTTCGCAGCCTTTTACCCAGAGGTATGGAGAGATCCAGATGAGAGATTGCAAGTGCAAAACAGGTTTGTAAGAATAATTTTTCTCACCTTCCTGCAGCTGGTGTTTTGCATGTCCAATTTCCCAGAAGCTCCCCCATACGGATTCCGAATAGGCTGGATACACGGCCCCGGTCGGGTGCCAAAACTGTCGTAGCTGTTTTTCGTTCTGACCCAAATGTCAGCTGACAGATCACCAGTGAGACGAAATTGTGGAGTTACGCCCGTCATTTTACAAGCGCGCTTGGAGACAAAAAGACACCTCACACATATCCTGTGAGCAAGTCACTTTTATCTGAAGTAATAGAGCAAGAAGCAATATTTTATACCATTTACACATAATGCATTTCAATGTAACTCATGTAGCCCCCACCATCACCCAGGGTGATACTTTATTTACCATAACCCAGAATATGTTGTACTGACTCTTGAGAACATACATGATAAGAAGTACAGTCTCCTTGAAGAGGAGACCGTCAGACTACTGAGTCAACAGATTCTAGTAATTCTAACACTTAAAGGCAAAAGGCACTTAAAGGCAAGGTAGCTAAAGGCAAACTATTAACCCTTCTATATCACTGTCCTCCCCCTCTTCCCAGTCCTCAGGCAATCCTCACTGAACAGACGGTATGGCAGTTGGGCTTGTTGTACCACTTATAGCGCATGAAAATATCTCCTGTTCTTCCTCCTCCTCCTCTTCCTCATTGTCTACCAATCCACGTTGGGACGACAAGAGGCTGGGCTGTGTGTAATCACCCTGTATGGTTCCTTGCTCCATGTCCTCGTGCTCCGCCTGCAATGCATCCTCTTTCATTGTGAGCAGAGAACTTTTCATATTGCAGGGAAGCAGGATGATGACTATAATTATGGCATCATCCCTGATCACCATCTTGGTGTAGTCCTCAAAGTTTTGTAGGATGGTACACTCCTACGGTCTTATGTGTGGAGTCTGAACTGAATAATGATGTTCTTGTTGATGCTGGTAGTCAATAACTGCCAACTTCTGCTCACAAATCCTTTCCTACATATACAGTGTAGAGTTCCAATGCGTGGGGACATCACACACCAGTCGGTGAGCAGGAAGCTGCAAATGCTGCTGAAGGACGGCATGGGCGGCTGAAGCTGTAGCTGACTTTCTAAAATGGGTACACAGGTGACGTACTTTCACAAGCAAATCTGGCAGCTCTGGGTAGCTTTTGAGAAACCGTTGAATGACGAGGTTAAGCACATGGGCCAGGCATGGTATTTGTGTGAGCTTACCTTGCCTCAGAGCCGCCACCAAGTTCCGGCCATTGTCACACAAGACCATGCCTGGCTGTAGGTTCAGCGGTGTCAGCGGTGTCAACTCTTTCAGAGCTGTCCACAACTCTTCAGCATTGTGCGGTTTGTCACCAAAGCAGATTAGCTTCAGCACAGCCTGTTGCCGCTTGGTTGAAGCAGTGCTGCAGTGTTTCTAGCTTGTGACTGATGTGCTCATTTCAAAGATGAAGGCTGAAGAGGAGGAAGAGGAGGTGCAGGAGCTGTAGACTGTGGAGGCAACCCTGATTGATGTAGGGCCCGCAATCCTCGGCGTGGGGAGGATGTGTTCCATCCCAAGGTCCGACTGGGTCCCAGCTTCCATTATGTTAACCCAGTGTGCCATCAGTGAGATGTACAGTCACTGCCCACAAGCACTTGTCCATGTGTCCGTGATTAGGTGGACTTTCCCAGTAACAGCATTGTTGAGGGCATGGGTAATGCTGGTGCAATGCCGGTACAGCACACCGGGAGAAATAGTGGCGGCTGGGGACCGAGTACCTTGGGATGGCTGCAACCATCAGGTTGCAGAAAGCTTCCATCTCCACGAGCCTAAAAGGCAACATTTCTAGTGCAAGCAGACGATAAATGTGTGAATTTAGCACTCTGGCCTGTGGGGTGTTGGCTGCATATTTCTGCTTGCGTTCCAATGACTGGGGTATGTACTACTGAAGGATGCGTTGGGACAAGGACGTTGACATGCTTGATGATGGTGCTAGTTGACTGTGGGCAATGTCAGGTGCAGGGCACGAGGCATCTTTGCATGCACTGCGGACAGGTGATTGGCTTGCATGCACAACAGTGGAAGAAGCTGAGGGGTCACCCGCAGACACTGTTCCTGGTGCCTGGGGCTAAGCCCACAAAGTCAGGTGCTTTGCTGCCATGTGCCTGATCAGGATTGTGGTGGTCTGGCCAGTCATTTTACTACCCCTACTGATGTGGGCATAGCAGGGGCTGCAAATGGCCTTTTTGGGGTTATCGGCCGAGTCTTTCAAAAACAACCAGACTCAGGAAGACCTAAGAGTTGGAATGGAAACTTTCGTCATGTTGGTGTTACAGGGGAACAGATGCATACCTTCTGTCCGTGGCCACCACACTGCTTCTTCCTGTCTGTTGGGGTGCTGTGCCTCCATCCCCATTTGTGCTGCTTTCCTCGCTCTGCATGTCCTCCTGTCAGGTTGGGTCAGTTACTATATCATCCACCACCTCGTCTTCCACTTCCGCACCCTGGTCCTCCTCCTGACTTTCTGGCAATTGTGTCTCATCATCATCCACCTCTTGTGACACTTTCCCAATGTCACCTTCGTGTGACCGTGGTTCATCAAATATTTGGCCATCGCTACATGCGATCTCATCTTCCCCCTCTTCAAGTGGACCGGCCAGGAGTCCCAAATCTATAAATAGAGTGTCCAAGTGTGGGATCAGTTATCTCGGGGCACTCGGCATGGTGGGAGGATGGAGGATCAGGGTGAGTAAAATGCGGTCCAGACTCATGGCTACTTAGACTTGACAGTGTTGAAGACATGGTGGTGGTGGTGGCAAAGTGACTGGGAGCATTATCCACTATCCAACCTACAGCCTTTTGACACTGCTCTGGGTTCAATAGTGGTAGACAGAAATAGAAATACCAGCTCACCTGTTAGGCATGTGTTGTGGGGAAGCACGGATATCGTGTAGTCATGACGTGGAACAAATGTAGCAAGAAAAGGAAAATCCAGCTTCCAAAAAAATTCCAAATTTATTGTGAATAAAACATGAAGTCCAGTAGGATGAATTCCCATGATATTGAGTAACAGATTACGCATTTCAAACAATAGCTTGTTCTTTCTCAAAGCACTTTGAGAAAGAACAAGCTATTGTTCGAAACATGTAATCTGTTACTCATTATCACGTGAATTTATCCTACTGGACTTCATGTTTTATTCACAATAAATTTGGAATTTTTTTGGAAGCTGGATTTTCCTTTTCTTGCAACATTCAATAGTGGTATGCTGCGGCCCCCTAATAATTGGGACAGGAAGGTCGAGCGAGAAGATGTGGGTGTTTTTTGTGGCACACTTTCAGCTTGCCCATGGCCTCGGCCTCTGCATCCACCATCAGCATCACATCAACTTCCCCGTCCCTTGCCATGCGCCTTGCCCATTTTAAACGGACTACTAAAATATTTTCCACGTTCACTACAAATGACTGCGTCGCTGATTAGGTCGCTGTAGAGACGTCAAACACAGAAACTCCAGAACGATGCAGGAGCGATCCAGTGACATAATGGCGATTCACTTATCGTTCTCGATGGTTGTTAGCTCCATATAAAACGTTGCTGGCATCGTTGCTTTTGATGTCAAACATGACTATACACGCCGACCTGACGACGAAATAAAGTTCTGGACTTCTAGCTCCGACCAACGATGGCACAGCGGGATCCAGATCGCTGCTGCGTGTCAAACACAACGAGATCGCTATCCGTCACGCTATACGTCACGTGACGCTATACGTCACGTGACGCTATACGTCACGGATCGTTGTCGTTCTCGTTGCAAAGTTGCTGAGTGTGACGGTACCTTAACAAACAGCAAATACAGTGGAATGGAGTCCTGAAATGCCCAAATTTGTAGTCCACAGACAGATCAGGCATCTGACAGAGAAAGCACAATGTTCAATATGTAACTTCTACTTTTTTTTACCCCAAAATATTGCTTAGAACTAGGGTAACAGACAACAAATACAGTAAAAAGTAGGCCTTAAATACCCAAATTTGTAGCCCACAGATAGATCCAGGCGTCTGACAAAGAAACCACAATGTTCAATATGTTGGCCTATTTTTTTTTTACCCCAAAATACTGTTTAGAACTAGGGTAACAGAGAGCAAATACAGTGGAATGTAGGCCTGAAATGCCCAAATTTGTAGCCCACAGATAGATCAGGCGTCTGACAGAGAAACCACAATGTTCAATATGTGGCCTATTTTTTTTCCGCAAAAAACACTGTTTAGAACTATGGTAACCGACAGCAAATACAGTGGAATATAGTCCTGAAATGCCCAGATTTGTAGACCACAGATAGATCTGGTGTCTGACAGAGGTACCACAATGCTCAATATGTGGCTTGTATTTTTTTTCAATGGAAAATTACTGTTTAGAACTAGGCTAACACACCGCCAAAAAAGTTGAATGTAGGCTAGAAATGCCAAAATTTGTAGTTCACAGATAGATGAACTTTTTAGAATGAGGGTAATAGACAGCAAATACAGTGGAGTGTAGACCAGAAATGCCGAAATTTGTAGCCCACAGATAGATCCAGTAGCAAAATAAGCATGTGCACAGCTCTATGAAAGGTGCCCAGGTAGGTTCCAAAACCTTAGTGATATATAAAGAGCAAAACCTGGCACTCAACTTTTTAGTATATGCAGGTGGTTCTATTATTATTCCAAGCGGAAGTGCAGTAACAGCAAAAACGTTTCGGTCATGAACATATGACCTTCATCAGTTACTGTATATTACAAAATTATTAAAGAAATATTATAAAAAATGAGGTATGTACATGAGATACATGGCACAGCAAAAGACATAATGGATCCTGGTTCAGAGAAAGGTAGATGCATCATGGCATAGTCACATAAGTAATAGCATGAAATGAGTGAGGCTACATACCATATGGGGTTTAATGATGAGGTGAGTTTTAGCTCTGATTAACAGACTATAATATCTATGGCTGAAAAAGTGAATAAAGGTGAATGTGTTAGGAGTAGTGTTGAGCGATACCGTCCGATACTTGAAAGTATCGGTATCGGATAGTATCGGCCGATACCCGAAAAATATCGGATATCGCCGATACCGATATCCGATACCAATACAAGTCAATGGGACATCAAGTATCAGAAGGTATTCTCATGGTTCCCAGGGTCTGAAGGAGAGGAAACTCTCCTTCAGGCCCTGGGATCCATAGGGATGTGTAAAATAAAGAATTAAAATAAAAAATATTGATATGCTCACCTCTCCGGCGGCCCCTGGACATCACGCTGCTAACCGGGAGGCTTCTTTGTTTAAAATGCGCGCCTTTAGGACCTGCGAATGACGTCCCGGCTTCTGATTGGTCGCGTGCCGCCCATGTGACCGGCACGCGACCAATCAGAAGCCGTGACGTCATTCGCAGGTCCTCAATTCCTAGAATTAGGAGTTTTTGTGAATGAGAATGACGTCGCGGCTTCTGATTGGCCGCGTGCCGGTCACATGGGCGGCACGCGACCAATCAGAAGCCGGGACGTCATTCGCAAGTCCTAAAGGCGTGCATTTTAAACAAAGAAGCCTCCCGGTTATGCAGCGTGATGTCCAGGGGCCTCCGGAGAGGTGAGCATATCAATATTTTTTATTTTAATTCTTTATTTTACACATCCCTATTGATCCGATACCGATACCCGATATCACAAAAGTATCGGATCTCGGTATCGGAATTCCGATACCGCAAGTATCGGCCGATACCCGATACTTGCGGTATCGTAATGCTCAACACTAGTTAGGAGATAGAAAACGTTACTCTGGTACAAATACCAGTACAGGTGTAGTATGTCGGCATACCCCTTTACAAGAAGGCACAAAGTACAGGACGCTGTTATGAATGCAGCCTGTAGTGGAAGAAGGGTACTATTAAGATAACGGCTGTTTGGCTAAGTAGTGGGAGCGGTGATATTAACGGCATACAATGTCTTACCCGGCTGTAAGTGCTGTGGACGCGGACTCTACCGCTTGTCTGTGTTGTGTTGTCGGTGTACTCCATGATATACACATGGAGAGGGGTGGGGAATGTGCCAACGCTGTAGACCGGAAATGGGTGGGGACCGGTAAGCGCTGGTGAGTACTGGGAGAGGATGTGATGTAATCAAGATGGAGGTGCGCTCCAATGACTCTCAGGATGCGTTCCACCCAAAGTCTGGTCACTGTCTGCTGGATATGAGAGTGTAAAGTTTCATCTAAATATCAGGGAGAGGTGTAGAGAGGCCACTGTGTGATGTGGGATGAAAGATCCTAAATGTGTAAGGCTATCTGACACCAATAGGAAATAAAAGGACAGAAAGGACCAGCTAGCATCATTGTGGAGAAAGCGCAGAAAAAATAACAGTATATTCGGTGTGACGTTCCTAGAAGACTCGATCTCATACATGGTGCGACAGACAGTGAAGTCAGGGAGGTGCTAGTGAAACGCTGTGTCTGCAGATCAATAGAGACGACTCTAAAGGAATAGAGAGAATACAGTTAATGGTCATGGCATAAAATCAAAAATCATAGTGCAATCCAGACATAATCTATATAAATGCTAACAAATCATATTGTCTATTTAACCCCTTAGGGACGAGTGTCTCCAGAGTGTTTATACAATACTCTTCACTTTTTTTAGGAGAGATACCTTGTCACCTCCCCGTCTTCGTGGGGGAACAGAATTGATAACCTGGTACTTCAATTGGGAAATAGAATGACCCTGTGTATGGAAATGGTACGGTATAGGTAAAAGTAGGTTTTTACAGCGAATTGTCGATTAATGCTTTGAGATTCTGTCCCGCACAGATTGTGTTGTCTCATCCACATACAGTAAGCCACAAGGGCATTTAATTAGATATACAACAAAGGAGGCCTCACACGTGTAATATTTCCTGATCTGATAGCTCCTGCCTGATTGTGGATGATAGAAGGTACTACACTTTTGTGCGTTATTACACTGCGCACAGTGTAGACAGGGAAATGTTCCCACTTTGAGTGTGGATACAAAAAGTGGTCTCTTAGTTTTTGTGGGGCCTATTTCTGCCTTGACTAGGCTGTCCCTGAGATTAGGGGGTCTTTTGAAACATGGCAAAAAGGGGACTCTAAATTCCGGAATACTGGGATATGCTGTTGATAGCAGCGGCCAATGTTTCCTTATGTTTTTGTGAAGAATAAATGGGAATGGGTGGCACGCATGCACAAATTGTATTCTTTTATTATGATTGGTATTACGAACTCTGAATGGAGGATTTAATTCTCCAATTAATATTGAGTCAGGATATCCTCTGTTATGGAATTTGGATGTCATATCTTGTAAACGTTGACTACATGTCGCATCATCAGAGACGATTCGATTGACACGTTGGAACTGTGATCTTGGTATGGAGCATTTAACTGAAGGAGGGTGGAAGCTCTGATAATGTTGAATGCTATTCCTATCAGTAGGCTTTACGTGAAGGTCTGTGGTGAGGTGACCCTCTGAGTCTTTAATGACAATCGTGTCCAAGAAACTAACTGAATGTCCGTCAATATTCATAGTAAACTTAATACCTGGCCAAGAGTCATTCAAGATGGTGAAAAAAGATTAAGGGACTCCAACGTGCCCCCCCCACACGCAGAATACATCATCTATGTAACGTGTCCATTGGAGGACATTCGTGACAAAGAGGGGGCGTTTGTAAATCACCGATTCCTTGAAGTGTGCCATGTAGGCAATAGCATTGGGGGGGCACTACGTTGGAGCCCATAGCGGTCCCCCTGGTCTGGAGAAAGAAACTGTCCTGGAAAAGAAAAAAATTATTAAACAGTACCAATGTAAGGAGGTCTATGCATAGGTTTATAGGCACATAGGCACAAATGACAAAGTTAGAGGTAGGTGGAAGGTCCTTAAAGATGATTTCAGGGAATTAGGCTGCAAGATGAAAGCAAGGACCTCCAACGTGGTATTCTCCGAAATACTGCCTGTACCACGTGCCACGCCAGAGAGGCAATGGGAGATTAGAGAGGTTAATAAGTGGCTCAAGAATTGGTGTAGGAAGGAGGGGTTTGGGTTCCTGCAGAACTGGGCCGACTTCTCAGTTGGCTACAGGCTCTACGCTAGGGATGGACTGCACCTCAATGGGGAAGGTGCAGCTGTGCTGGGGGAGAAAATGGCTAGAAGGTTGGAGGATTGTTTAAACTAGGGATTGGGGGGGAGGGTATTCAATTTATAGGAGGGGAAGATAGTGCAGACAGAGACCTGGGCACAAATAAGGAAGTTGGGGGTGGCGGTGGCATGGGGGGTGGGGTTAGAACAGTTAATAATTTAAGAAAGAGTAGAGGTACAGAAAGGAAAATCAAGTGCATGTATACTAATGCCAGAAGCCTCGCCAACAAAATGGACGAATTAGAACTAATGTTGTTGGAGCATAATTATGACATTGTGGGGATATCTGAAACGTGGCTGAATGAGAGCCATGACTGGGCTGTTAACTTGCAGGGCTATAGTCTGTTCAGAAATGACCGTACAGATAAGCGAGGGGGTGGGGTGTGTCTATATGTAAAATCGTCCTTAAAACCCATCCGGCGTGATAATATAGGTGAATTTAATGAAAATGTAGAATCCCTGTGAGTGGAGATAAGGGGAGGGGGAAAAAATAATAAATTACTGATAGGGGTTTGATATAAATCTCCAAAAATAATGGAAGCAATGGAGAATATCCTCGTAAAGCAAATAGATGAAGCTACGACTCAAGGAGAAGTCATTATTATGGGGGACTTCAACTACCCTGAAATAGATTGGGGAACAGAAACCTGCAGTTCCAGCAAAGGTAATCGGTTTTTGACAACTATGAGAGACAATTACCTTTCACAACTGGTTCAGGACCCAACAAGAAGGGGGGCACTGCTAGACCTAATATTAACCAACAGGCCAGACCGCATAGCAAATATAAGGGTTGGGGTTACTTGGGAAATAGCGATCACAAAATAATAAGTTTTCATGTATCCTTTAAAAAGATGTGTAATAGAGGGGTTACAAGGACACTAAACTTCAGGAGGGCAAATTTCCAACGGATGAGAGAGGATCTTGGTGCAATTAAATGGGACGATATCCTGAGACACAAAAATACACAAAGAAAATGGGAGACGTTTATTAACATCCTGGATAGGACCTGTGCACAGTATATACGTATGGGAATAAACATACTAGGAATAGGAGGAAACCAATATGGCTAAATAGAGCTGTAAGGGGCGCAATAAGTGACAAAAAGAAAGCATGTAGAGAATTAAAGGAAGTAGGTAGTGAGGAGGCATTAAATAAATACAAAAAATTAAATAAATTCTGTAAAAAGCAAATCAAGGCAGCAAAGATTGAGACAGAGAGACTCATTGCCAGAGAGAGTAAAAATAATCCCAAAATATTCTTTAACTACATAAATAGTAAGAAACTAAAAAATGATAGTGTTGGCCCCCTTAAAAATAGTCTGGGTGAAATGGTGGATGAGGATGAGGAAAAAGCCAATATGCTAAATGACTTTTTTTCATCAGTATTTACACAAGAAAATCCCATGGCAGACAAAATGACTAGTGATAAAAATTCCCCATTAAATGTCACCTGCTTAACCCAGCAGGAAGTGCGGCGGCGTCTAAAAATCACTAAAATTGACAAATCTCCGGGCCCGGATGGGATGCACCCTCGAGTACTGCAGGAATTAAGTACAGTCATTGATAGACCATTATTTTTAATCTTTAAAGACTCCATAATAACAGGGTCTGTACCACAGGACTGGCGTATAGCAAATGTGGTGCCAATATTCAAAAAGGGGACAAAAACTGAACTCGGAAATTATAGGCCAGTAAGCTTAACCTCTACTGTGGGTAAAATCCTGGAGGGCATTCTAAGGGATGCTATACTGGAGTATCTGAAGAGGAATAACCTCATGACCCAGTATCAGCACGGGTTTACTAGGGACCGTTCATGTCAGACTAATTTGATCAGTTTCTATGAAGAGGTAAGTTCCGGACTGGACCAAGGGAACCCAGTGGATGTAGTGTATATGGACTTTTCAAAAGCTTTTGATACGGTGCCACACAAAAGGTTGATACATAAAATGAGAATAATGGGGATAGGGGAAAATATGTGTAAGTGGGTTGAGAGCTGGCTCAGGGATAGGAAACAAAGGGTGGTTATTACTGGAACACACTCGGACTGGGTAGCGGTTAGCAGTGGGGTACCACAGGGGTCAGTATTGGGCCCTCTTCTTTTTAACATATTTATTAATGACCTTGTAGGGGGCATTCAGAGTAGAATTTCAATATTTGCAGATGACACTAAACTCTGCAGGGTAATCAATACAGAGGAGGGCAATTTTATATTACAGGATGATTTATGTAAACTAGAAGCTTGGGCTGATAAATGGCAAATGAGCTTTAATCGGGATAAATGTAAGGTCATGCACTTGGGTAGAAGTAATAAGATAAGAAATAGTCTTAATGAACACGTGAGCAGCATTGCATTAAATAAATATCGGTTTAGTATCAAATTATTAAATAATTAGACATAATAATAGCTGCAGGGAATATCATGTGCCAATCGCAGAAACGAAGAGAAAAAACCAGAGAACAAAGCAAGCGATCAACCAAGGGCAAAAAATATATTAAAAGGTTTAGAAAACTTTATTAAATATAATTAAACAAGAAATAACAGTGGGTATACCCACAGGACAGACATAACATCCAACAATGAAAGGAACATGGGACGTAGATAGATAGCGGCATAGAAAAAATTAGGTATAGTAGGTTTCTAACTAGAAGAAACCGATATACAAATATATCCACCACATGTTACTAATTATTAGGGTAATAACATAGTTCAAAAAGATGAGACTATAAAATACATAATGCAGTGGAGACCCAAAAGAGTAACCCTCACCATGTAGAGGACTAGGGTACTGCAAAATCAATAATCAGTAGAGAGAGAAGGTGAAAAACCACTAATAGTTAATAAAATCTCATACCGGATTGTCTAGGATGGATCACCACCGTAACACCTGGGGAAGCCGTCTACACCATCCACGTCACCCCGACGCGCGTTTCAGCGGAGCCTTCGTCAGGGAGCATAAATAGTGACGATAGTGCCCGTTTAAATATACTACCGGAACCTATCAATGTTAGGCCGGAAATGAACCCACATCACCATGGAAACCGGAGGTATACACCAGGGACGCCGCTAATATTGCGGCGCACATATCTCCAAAAGATAGTATATTTCTAATGCGGAATACCGCATAGAGGCGGAAGGTGATGGGGGATCATAATTTAGAGAGCGCGCACCGCTGTCATCTATGACGCATGCGCCGCCGACAACAAGACCCTGTCGACTAGCGTCCGCGTCACCGAGAGGCGCGGCCAGGTCACGTGGCCCAGCACACGTAACTCGCAAGACACAGAAAGCCAGAAGACACAGCCAAGCACAGCGCGCATGCGTACCTGACAGTGTACGCTGCTATGGTAACAAACAGGAATGATTATATAGAGACATAACCGAATGCATAGACTATGAAGCCACGATGATTGGCAGGACATATATGGTAAGGATAACAGAAATAGCAAAAATACATATCGCCA
Source organism: Ranitomeya imitator (assembly GCF_032444005.1). Lineage (NCBI taxonomy): Eukaryota > Metazoa > Chordata > Amphibia > Anura > Dendrobatidae > Ranitomeya > Ranitomeya imitator. The sequence continues at coordinate 581,603,577 of NC_091284.1, forward strand.
GAAGATAATAGATATATATATAAGCATTACAATACACAATAAGAAACAAAATAATAAAATGCCTAAATAGTCAAATATAACAAAGCTGACAATATGAATAGAAGCCAAGAAGGGGAATGATGATCCTTTTAGCCATATCTACATCCAGGCGACCACCATAGGAAAGCAGTCGGATTGTCATAATTTTCGTGCACCAATGGATGTGACAAAGTAGAAGACAAACAGGACACAACAGGAACATGAGTAAACCTGGAATTAAAAAGCAATGTTAAAAACAATTCAGAGTTAGATGTACATCGTCAGATGGAACGGAGACAGAGTCACCAAATTTAGAGAAAGGGCGCGAAGTTAATCTGCTCATTGAGGCCATTCGGATGGAGTGTATTAAGGGACCAAATCCAGCGAGATTCAAGCTGGGCGAGTTTCTGTGACATCCCGCCACCACGGATACTACTGTCCAAACAATCTATACCTCTAACACGAAATAGGGAAGCATCACAATTATGATGCAGATAGAAATGCTTAGGGATAGTATTCAGAGATGATATGTCATTATGACCTTTCGCGGCAGTGATGCCACGTACATGTTCCCTAAGACGTATTTTGAGGGGGCGTGTAGTAAGACCTATATATATGAGTTCACACGGGCATGTAGCAAAGTAAATTACATACCGGGTAGAGCATGTAATAAATTTCCTAATTTTATATGTCCTGGATCTATCTGCATTAAAAAATGAATCACATCTCACTATGTTGGAACAAGCCACGCAATGCCCACAAGGTGCGCATCCAACTCTTTTAGGAAGTTGGTCCAGAAACGTGGTCTTGATATCAGCGTTGTAGTGGCTATGAACCAATATATCACGCAAATTATTGGAACGTCTTGTGGAGATGGCTGGTCTTTCAGGAATGTATTTGGCGATCACCGGATCAGCCCGTAAGATTGGCCAAGATCTAACAAGTGCCCGCCTCAATGATCCAAACTGATTGTGATAATTGGTGACGAATCTCACAGTATCAGTTTGTGTTTTGAACTCAGTTTTATACAAAAGATCATGACGTGAGGAATGTCTGGCCCGATTATAAGCACGTTTTATCGACCTATGGCTATATCCCCTCTCACATAATCTTTGTTTTAGGTCAGTGGCCTGCTTCTCAAAGTCAGTGTTACCTGAGCAGACCCTGCGCAAACGAAGAAACTGGACAATGGGCAGTAATAAGATGTATAATTATGTGCTTAATTCTAAAACTCTGGGCAAAACCGTCAATGAAAAAGACCTGGGTGTATGGGTGGATGACAAACTCATATTCAGTGGCCAGTGTCAGGCAGCTGCTACAAAGGCAAATAAAATAATGGGATGCATTAAAAGAGGCATAGATGCTCCTGAGGAGAACATAATTTTACCTCTATACAAGTCACTTGTTCGACCACACTTAGCATACTGTGCACAGTTCTGGTCTCCGGTGTATAAGAAAAACATAGCTGAACTGGAGCGGGTGCAGAGAAGAGCAACCAAGGTTATTAGAGGACTGGGGGGTCTGCAATACCAAGATAGGTTATTACACTTGGGGCTATTTAGTTTGGAAAAACGAAGACTAAGGGGTTATCTTATGTTAATGTATAAATATATGAGGGGACAGTACAAATACCTTTCTGATGATCTTTTTAATCATAGACCTGAAACAGGGACAAGGGGGCATCCTCTACGTTTGGAGGAAAAAAGGTTTAAGCATAATAACAGACGCAGATTCTTTACTGTAAGAGCAGTGAGACTATGGAACTCTCTGCCGTATGATGTTGTAATGAGTGATTCATTACTTAAATTTAAGAGGGGACTGGATACATTTCTGGAAAAATATAATGTTACAGGGTATATACACTAGATTCCTTGATAGGGCGTTGATCCAGGGAACTAGTCTGATTGCCGTATGTGGAGTCGGGAAGGAATTTTTTTCCCCAAGGTGGAGCTTACTCTTTGCCACATGGGTTTTTTTTGCCTTCCTCTGGATCAACATGTTAGGGCAAGTTAGGTTAGGCTATGGGTTGAACTAGATGGACTTAAAGTCTTCCTTCAACCTTAATAACTATGTAACTATGTAACTATATTTGGTCTGTTGCCATATTAGATGAGGATAGAAGATGGTGAACTGAATTGATCCGCTCAATGTGGGGGATAGAGGTATATAAATATTTAACATTCATAGTAACCAGGATCGTATTGGGTGGTACAATGTCGAGATTACGAATTATATTAAGGAATGCCCCAGTGTCTAAAAGAAAAGAGGGTGTATTCTGAATCATTGGAGTGAGGATTTTCTCCAAAAAAAATTGATAATGGTGATAGGATGGATTCTGTGGAGGCCACTATGGGCCTGTCGGGCGGGTGCTGTAGGTTCTTATGTATTTTAGGTAAAGTATAGAATACCAGTGTAACCGGGTTCTTTTTCCTAAGGAAGTCCATGGTTTTGGAATCAAGGATTCCAAGATGGGCATATTTCAGTAAAACAGTCTCAATCTTATTGCGAATGTCATGAGTAGGGTCTTTAGTGAGTCTACAATAGATGGATTTATCAGCCAGTTGACTGGTAATTTCAGACAGGTAGCTAGCTCTGTCCATAACAACCAAGGCACCCCCTTATCGGCTGGTTTAATTATGAAATTACTATCCCTCTGGAGTGTCCTGAGGGCTTGGTGTTCAACAACAGATATATTGGAAGGAAAGAAGAGTCTCCCCTTTTCCATGTCCTCACAAATGGTATAAAAAGAGTTTTGTACAAAGTTGATAAACGTCTCCACAGCATGAGACCCATGGGGTGGTCGGAAATTGCTCTTGTTTTGCAGCCTCAAATTAGTAATAGATAGAGTATTACAAAAAGTAACAGTATCGGGGATATGTAGGGGAGTGGTAGAGAAATGTACTTTTAATCTAAGGAGACGGAAAAATCGTTGCAAGTCCATCTCCAGTTCAAATGTTTTACCCCTAAAGAAGGAAATAGAAAGCTATCTTGCCTCAGAGAAACCCCCAAAAGGAAAGATAGCCCCCCACAAATATTGACTGTGAAAGGAGAGGGAAAAGACGAACTCAGAAATGAAATTAGAATTCAGCAAAGGGAGGCCAAAACTAAACTAGATCGACAGAGAGCCAAGGATACTGTGCGGTCAGTATTAAAAACTACAAAATCCACGCAGAGTTTACAAAAATGAACTCCACACCGACTCACGGTGTGGAGGGGCAAATCTGCTTTCCCAGAACTTCCAGCTAGCCTGAATAAGACATAGTGACAAGCTGGACAAAAGAGACAAAATGCAAGCAATAGAGTCCAAACAAATGGACAAACAAAACTAGCAAAACTTATCTTTTGCAGACAAGGACTGGCCATATGAGAAATCCAAGGGAAGAATCAAATCCAACCAAGAACATTGACAGCAGGCATGGACTAAAGCCCAGAGCAGGTTTAAATAACAAACCCAGGCAAGGCGATTAGTGAAGGCAGCTGCTACAGCCACCCAACGGAGCAGCAGTTCCACTCGAAACCACCAGAGGGAGCCCAAGGGCAGAACTCGCAAAAATACCATTAGCAACCACAGGAGGGAGCTCCAGAATGGAACTCACAACAGTACCCCCCCTTGAGGAGGGGTCACCGAACCCTCACCAGTGCTCCCAGGCCGATCAGGACGAGCCAAATGGAAAGCATGAACCAAATTGGGAGCATGAACATCGGAGGCAACAACCCAAGAATTATCCTCCTGGCCATAACCCTTCCACTTGACCAGATACTGAAGCTTCCGCCTCGAAAAACGAGAATCCAAAATCTTCTCTACCACATATTCCAATTCCCCCTCAACCAACACCGGAGCAGGAGGATCAACGGAGGGAACCATAGGTACCACATATCTCCGCAACAAGGATCTATGGAACACATTATGAATGGAAAAGGAAGCTGGAAGGGCCAAACGAAAAGACACTGGATTGATAATTTCAGAAATCTTATAAGGCCCAATAAAGCGAGGCTTGAACTTAGGGGAAGAAACCTTCATAGGAACATGACGAGAAGACAACCAGACCAAATCCCCAACACGAAGCTGGGGACCAACACACCGACGACGGTTAGCAAAACGCTGAGCTTTCTCCTGAGACAACGTCAAATTGTCCACCACATGAGTCCAAATTTGCTGCAACCTGTCCACCACGGAATCCACACCAGGACAGTCCGAAGGCTCAAGCTGCCCTGAAGAAAAACGAGGATGAAAACCAAAGTTACAAAAAAAAGGCGAAACCAAGGTAGCCGAACTAGCCCGATTATTAAGGGCAAACTCGGCCAACGGCAAAAAGGTCACCCAATCATCCTGATCAGCAGACACGAAGCATCTCAAATAGGTTTCCAAGGTCTGATTGGTTCGCTCCGTTTGGCCATTTGTCTGGGGATGGAATGCAGAAGAAAAAGACAAATCAATGCCCATTCTAGCACAAAAGGACCGCCAAAACCTAGAAACGAACTGGGAACCTCTGTCAGACACAATATTCTCCGGAATACCATGCAAACGAACCACATGCTGAAAAAATAATGGAACCAAATCAGAAGAGGAAGGCAACTTAGGCAACGGCACCAAATGGACCATCTTAGAAAACCGGTCACAAACCACCCAGATGACAGACATCTTCGGAGAAACAGGAAGATCAGAAATAAAATCTATGGAAATATGCATCCAGGGCCTCTCAGGAATAGGCAAAGGCAAAAGCAACCCGCTGGCATGGGAACAGCAAGGCTTAGCCCGAACACAGGTCCCACAGGACTGCACAAACGAACGCACATCCCGCGACAAGGAAGGCCACCAAAAGGACCTAGCCACCAAATCTCTGGTACCGAAAATCCCAGGGTGACCAGCCAACACCGAACAATGAACCTCAGAAATTACCCTACTAGTCAATCTATCAGGAACAAACAATTTCCCCACAGGACAGTGGTCAGGTTTATCAGCCTGAAACTCCTGAAGTACCCACCGCAAATCAGGGGAGATGGCAGAAAGAATCACCCCCTCCTTGAGGATCCCAGTCGGCTCAAGAACTCCCGGAGAATCAGACAAAAAACTCCTAGAAAGGGCATCAGCCTTCACATTCTTAGATCCAGGAATATTCGAGACCACAAAATCAAAACGTGAGAAAAACAAAGACCACCGAGCCTGTCTAGGATTCAACCGCTTAGCAGACTCGAGGTAAATCAGATTCTTGTGATCAGTCAAGACCACCACGCGATGCTTGGCTCCCTCAAGCCAATGTCGCCACTCCTCAAATGCCCACTTCATAGCCAACAACTCCCGATTGCCGACATCATAATTACGCTCAGAAGACGAAAATTTTCTGGAGAAGAAGGCACAAGGTTTCATCAAAGAGCCATCAGAATTTCTCTGAGACAAAACGGCCCCTGCCCCAATCTCAGAAGCATCAACCTCAACCTGAAAAGGGAGACAAACATCTGGCTGACGCAACACAGGGGCAGAAGTAAAACGACGTTTAAGCTCCTGAAAGGCCTCAACAGCCGCAGAGGACCAATTCACCACATCAGCGCCCTTCCTCGTCAAATCGGTCAGAGGCTTCACAACACTAGAAAAATTAGCAATAAAGCGACGATAAAAATTGGCAAAGCCCAAAAATTTCTGAAGGCTCTTTACAGATGTAGGTTGAGTCCAATCATGAATGGCCTGGACTTTAACAGGGTCCATTTCAATAGCCGAGGGAGAAAAAATGAAACCCAAAAAAGAAACCCTCTGAACTCCAAAGAGGCACTTAGACCCCTTCACAAACAACGCATTAGTACGAAGGACTTGAAACACCATCCTAACCTGCTTCACATGAGACTCCCAATCATCAGAGAAAACCAAAATATCATCCAAATACACAATCATAAATTTATCCAGATAATTCCGGAAGATATCATGCATAAAGGACTGAAATACCGATGGAGCATTAGAGAGCCCGAATGGCATTACAAGATATTCAAAATGGCCTTCAGGCGTATTAAATGCTGTTTTCCATTCATCACCTTGTTTAATACGCACAAGATAATACGCCCCTCGGAGGTCGATTTTAGTAAACCAACTAGCACCCTTAATCCGAGCAAACAAATCAGAAAGCAAAGGTAACGGATAGGGTTGAGCGAAACGGGTCGTTCATTTTCAAAAGTCGCCGACTTTTGGCAAAGTCGGGTTTCGTGAAACCCGATCCGACCCCTGTGTGGGGTCGGCCATGCGGTACGCGACTTTCGCGCCAAAGTCGTGTTTCAATGACTCTAAAAGAGCCATTTCTCAGCCAATGAAGGTGGACGCAGAGTGTGGGCAGCGTGATGACATAGGTCCTGGTCCCCACTGTTAGGGTTGGCGGAACGCACCAAATATATAATTTATTAAATGGAATTGGTGCGTTCGCAACCCGGGATCCACCGTGCAGGAAAGCACCTGCTGCTAAATAATGGCGGCTTTATATGGCGGTATATACCAACTCTGTTAGCTTCACAGAGTAACCGCGAGAGGAAAGCTCTGTGCCCTGTTAGACTTTCACAGAGTCACAGGCCAACTACCCAGATGTGAGCAGTGAGTGGTCATGCATGCATACAAAACTCCTCGCCGGAGATGCCAGCATTCTAGGGGCTTATTTCAGCCGGGTCCCTGAACACACTTAAACACAATCTCCTCGCCGGAGGTGCCAGCATTCTAGGGGCTTATTTCAGCCGGGTCCCTGAACACATTCAAACACATGACCACATTGGTGCAAAGCATATAGCATAAGACGATACTAGCGCATGGCCGTGCGGTCATGCACAGTTTATATAGTTGCAGCACAGGAAGCTGCTACTGAAGTTTTTGCCCTTTCAGGACCTTCCAGAAGGACCAATGGAATGTACTGCAGCACCTGAGCATGTGACCGAACATGTGGCCCTCGACCTCCAATGGGAGACCCTGCCCTGGGCATGCTCAGTGTGTGTAAATAAGGACTTAGTCCCAGAGAGGCCTGCTCGCCGCAGATCAGTGCAGGGTACCATAGGAAAGCCAGAAAAGGCAGTAGTGACCCTATGCACAGAATCAGCCTCAGCGAGACGCTGGGAGCGACGTCTCCGCTGAGCAGACCCCACTGCGGCCGATGCTGGATGGGAGACCGCAGCAGACACGGATCGAGATTCCCCCTGTGCAGCAGAGGAAACTCGACTCCTAACATTACCCTCTCTCATAGGGCCCCCCCTCCTTGAGCCTCACTACGCTCAAAAGCCACAATAAGCAGCGGAGCCCGAATGTGCTCCACAGGCTCCCAGGTTCTATCCTCTGGGCCGTGACCCTTCTAGTCCACCAGATAAAATTTCTTGCCACGTACCACCTTGCACCCCACAATAGCATTCACCTCAAACTCATCCGTGGATGAACCCGATGTCCCAGCAGATGACTCAGAAAACCGGGACAAACGAACGGGCTTTAAGAGGGAAACTTGAAAAGTATCGGTGATACCAAGGCGTGGAGGAATATCCAAACGGTAGACCACAGGGTTGACCTGTTCCAGAACCTTAAACGGGCCAATGTAGCGAGGAGCAAACTTAGTGGACTCAACTCGCAGCCTGATGTTACGGGCGGAGAGCCACACTAAGTCGCCAGGAGCAAAGATCGGAGCGGGGCGCCGGTGTGTATCAGCCGAAACCCTCATTCTTTCCTTGGAGGCCCGGATGGCATCCTGTGTGCGGTCCCAGATGTCACGTGCCTCCACCGCCCAGTCTGCCACCCTAGAATCGGTGGATGACACGGGCATGGGCACAGGGACACGCGGATGCTGGCCGTAATTAAGGAGAAAAGGAGTCTGACCAGTGGAATTTGCTACGGCATTGTTCAAGGCAAATTCCGCCCAAGGTAGCAAAGATGCCCAGTCATCCTGCCTAGCAGAGACGAAATGTCGCAAATATGTCACCAGAGTCTGGTTGGTTCTCTCCACCAACCCATTCGTCTCGGGATGATATGCAGAGGAGAGGTTCAACTCTATGCTGAGTAAACGGCAGAGCTCTCTCCAAAACCGAGACGCGAACTGGGGACCCCGATCGCTGATAATCTTATCAGGCATACCATGTAATCGGAAAATGTGCTTAATGAACAACACCGCCAAGGCCCGTGCAGAAGGTAACCGAGGGAGCAGCACCAAATGCACCATCTTAGAGAACTGGTCGGTGACAACCCAAATAACGGAGCAGCCACGCGACTTGGGTAAGCCCACCACAAAGTCCATCCCGACCATCTCCCAGGGCCTGTCTGCCACCGGTAGAGGGTAAAGCAACCCAGCAGGCCGTTGCCGAGGAGACCGATTCTGGGCACAAGAAACGCACGCCTGAATATAGTCCCTGACATCTCGGGCCATATGCGGCCACCAGTATGTTCTCGCCAAAAGCTCAGATGTCCTCTTGGTCCCAAAATGCCCACCCACTCTGGAGGAGTGAGCCCAAGAGAGAACCTCCGGTCGCAAGTTAGCTGGCACGAAAGTCTTGCCCGGGGGCACAGACTCTAGCGAAACCGGAGCTACAGTTCTCAGGCTCTCAGAAGGGACAATAGGCCGAGGCTCCTCCTCCTCCTCAGATGACACTACGGAGCGGGAGAGAGCGTCGGCACGAACGTTCTTCTCCCCGGAGAGAAAATGGAGAGTAAAATGGAACCGGGAGAAGAACAGGGACCATCTAGCCTGGCGAGAATTCAGCCGCTGGGCCGTCTGTATATACACCAAGTTCTTGTGGTCAGTGAAGACTTGGAAGGGAAAGCGAGCTCCCTCCAAGAGGTGTCTCCACTTTGAAAAAGCCAACTTCATGGCTAGCAACTCCCTGTCCCCGATGGAATAATTCCTCTCCGCTGGTGTGAAGGTCTTGGAGAAGAAGAAGCAAGGATGCTGCCGACCTTGAGCATCCTTTTGGAAAAGGACTGCTCCAGCACCAACGGATGAGGCATCCACCTCCAAGATAAATGGTTTATCTACATCGGGGCGATGTAGGATGGGAGTGCTAGCGAAGTGTGACTTAATCGAGAGAAAGGCCTTGGAGACCTCCTCTGACCACAACTTGGGATTTGCTCCCTTCTTGGTGAGGGCAACCAAGGGAGCTACCAAAGTTGAGAAGTGTGGAATGAACTGGCGATAGTAATTGATGAACCCCATAAAGCGCTGCACCGCTTTAAGAGAATGGGGTTCCTGCCAGTCCATTACAGCCTGTAGCTTGGCAGGATCCATAGCCAAACCCTGGGCAGAGATGATATAACCAAGGAAAGGCAAGGACTCCTGCTCAAACACACACTTCTCCAACTTGGCGTAGAGGGAGTTTGCCCGTAAGAGGTCGAAGACTTTGCGAACATCTCTCCGATGGGAGTCAATATCTGGAGAGTAGATGAGAATATCATCCAGATAGACTACGACCGAGGTGGTGAGCATATCTCGGAAGATGTCGTTCACAAAGTCTTGGAAAATGGCTGGGGCATTACAGAGCCCGAAGGGCATCACCAGATACTCATAGTGCCCATCCCTGGTGTTAAAAGCCGTCTTCCATTCATCCCCCTCACAGATGCGAATCAGGTTGTAAGCACCCCGCAGATCTAACTTTGTAAATACCCTTGCTCCCCGTAGCCTATCAAAAAGCTCAGATATTAGGGGTAATGGGTACTTGTTCTTAACGGTGATGGCGTTAAGACCCCTGTAGTCTATGCATGGACGTAAGTCTCCAGTCTTCTTCTGTACGAAGAAGAACCCAGCCCCTGCCGGTGACACTGACTTCCTAATGAATCCTCTTGCCAGATTCTCTTGGATGTACTGGGACATTGCCTCCGTCTCCGGGAGAGATAACGGATAGACTCGACCCCGGGGAGGCTCAGCACCAGGCAAGAGGTCAATAGGACAGTCATAGGGGCGGTGAGGCGGAAGGGTCTCCGCAGCTCTTTTGGAGAACACGTCTGCATAGGGCCAATAGTGCTTGGGGAGAGAGGAAAGATCTGCGGGTACCTGTGTAGTAGCAACCTGAACGCACTCCCTCTGACATCTACCCTCGCAGGATTTACTCCATCCCAAAATTCTCCCAGAGGACCACTCAATATGAGGAGAATGGTAGCGAAGCCATGGTATCCCCATCAATTCCCTCAGGAATGACTAATAGGGAGATTATCTCCTGATGTGATGGAGACAGATAGCGTGAAAGGAATGGTTTGGTGGGTAATCTGTGAAGGTAGTGTTGACCCGTTTACCACTCGAACGGTTACTGGCTTGGCAAGCATCACCAAGGGTATTGCGTGACGCTGGGCAAAAGCGGAAGACATAAAGTTACCCTCTGCCCCAGAATCCACGCATAGCTCGACCATAAGAGTGGATGGGCCTATGGTAATTGTCCCCTTGAAGGACAACTTTGAGGCAAACGTCGCCGTGTCTAGTGTACCTCCTCCAACTGCCACTAGACGCGGACGTTTCCCCGACCGCTGAGGACCCTTGGAGGCAAGATGTCCTGACTGCTGTCAAACATGATGGACCTTATGTGCACGGGCGGACTGAGACTTGGATCCCGCTCATGTCACCTCTAAGGCCTCATGTGACTCGGACGCCTGGACTGGAGATTCCAAAGGTTTGGCGAAGGTGGGAGCCAGGCGAAACCTCTGCCTACACTGGGCTCGCTCCAACCTTCGCTCGTGAAAACGAAGGTCTATGCGAGTAGATACGGCTATGAGCTCCTCCAGTGTGGCGGGAATCTCCCTAGTGGCCAAAGCGTCCTTCACATGGTCAGCCAGCCCCCTCCAAAATACGGGAATGAGGGTTTTATCTGGCCATTCCAACTCAGACGCTAATGTCCGGAAGTGAACAGCAAAATGGCTGACCATGGTTGAACCCTGAGTCAAAGCCAGCAGTTGGAGCGCTGTATCATGGGTGACTTGAGGTCCTAAAAAGACCTGTTTCAGAGTGTCCAGAAACCTAGGAACACTCCGCACCACATGATCGTTGCGCTCCCACAGCGGCGTAGCCCACTCCAACGCTCTGTCCGACAGGAGAGAGATTATGAATCCCACCTTTGCCCGCTCAGTAGGGAAACGTGCAGCCAGAAGCTCGAGGTGTATACCACATTGGCTCACGAAACCCCTACAGGACTTACTGTCCCCAGAGTATCTCTCAGGCAAAGGAAGGTGAGATAGGGTCGGAACAGAGGTGGCAGTGGGTAAAGCTGCTGCAGCCATGCTAGCAGCCTGAACAGCTATTGCGGTAACATCCACGGCCGAGGTTGCACGCTCAAGAGACGCCAACCGGCCCTCCAGCAGCTGGATGTACCCCTGCAATCGCTGTTCATCCGCCATTACTTAGCCAGATCCTGGCGCTAGTATACTGTTAGGGTTGGCGGAACGCACCAAATATATAATTTATTAAATGGAATTGGTGCGTTCGCAACCCGGGATCCACCGTGCAGGAAAGCACCTGCTGCTAAATAATGGCGGCTCTATATGGCGGTATATACCAACTCTGTTAGCTTCACAGAGTAACCGCGAGAGGAAAGCTCTGTGCCCTGTTAGACTTTCACAGAGGCACAGGCCAACTACCCAGATGTGAGCAGTGAGTGGTCATGCATGCATACAAAACTTCTCGCCGGAGGTGCCAGCATTCTAGGGGCTTATTTCAGCTGGGTCCCTGAACACATTCAAACACATGACCACATTGGCGCAAAGCATATAGCATAAGACGATACTAGCGCATGGCCGTGCGGTCATGCACAGTTTATATAGTTGCAGCACAGGAAGCTGCTACTGAAGTTTTTGCCCTTTCAGGACCTTCCAGAAGGACCAATGGAATGTACTGCAGCACCTGAGCATGTGACCGAACATGTGGCCCTCGACCTCCAATGGGAGACCCTGCCCTGGGCATGCTCAGTGTGTGTAAATAAGGACTTAGTCCTAGAGAGGGCTGCTCGCCGCAGATCAGTGCAGGGTACCATAGGAAAGCCAGAAAAAGCAGTAGTGACCCTATGCACAGAATCAGCCTCAGCCTCAGCGAGACGCTGGGAGCGACGTCTCCGCTGAGCAGACCCCACTGCGGCCGATGCTGGATGGGAGACCGCAACAGACACGGATCGAGATTCCCCCTGTGCAGCAGAGGAAACTCGACTCCTAACACCCACCATCTTAGAGAAGGGCATTGCAGTGATTGGCTTGCTGTCTGCGGCGTCACAGGGGCTTTAAAGGGGCGTTCCCGCCGACCGCCATCTTACTGCTGCTGATCTGAGCCTAGGGAGAGGTTGTTGCCGCTTCGTCAGAAGCAGGGATAGCGTTAGGCAGGGTCCATTAACCACCAAACCGCTTGTGCTGTAGCGATTTCCACTGTCCAACACCACCTTCGGTTTGCAGGGACAGTGGAGGCTACTTTTTTCTTTCTCAGCGCTGTAGCTCATTGGGCTGCCATAGAAGGCTCCCTGATAGCTGCATTGCTGTGTGTATGCCGCTGTGCAAACCAACTGCTTTTTTCAAAGCACAAATCCTCTTGTGGATACAAAAACAAGAAAAAAAAACGACTAAAAAAGTCGCAGCCAGCTCACCAACCAGACCATCGAAAGCGGAGCACAGGAGCCCGTCCTGATCCAGACGTCCAGCAGCAGCACTTCCAACAAAGTAGACACTCCAGCTCCAGCAAGATGGATAAAAAGTTGCAAATTTTATTAATCCAAAGTGGCAATAAAAGCAGAAAAATTCCTTACAAAAAGTGGACCAGACAGGTGATTGTAAGAATACGGCTACGCGTTTCGACCTATAGCGGTCTTACTCATGCCCTTTTTGTAAGGAATTTTTCTGCTTTTATTGCCACTTTGGATTAATAAAATTTGCAACTTTTTATCCATCTTGCTGGAGCTGGAGTGTCTACTTTGTTGAAAGTGCCACAAATCCTCTTGTTCCTTCCTTTCTGCACAGCTATCTTTTTTGTTTGTCCACACTTTTTATTTCATTTGTGCATCAGTCCACTCCTTATTGCTGCCTGCCATATCTGGCTGAGATTACTGCAGGGAGATAGTAATTGTAGGACAGTCCCTGTTTTTTTTTTTTTTTGTGGGAGAATAAGATAGGCATTTCTGCTAGAGTGCCATCCCTGTGTGTGCCATCTCTCACATAGTGGGCCATAGAAAGCCTATTTTTTTTTTTTGTTGATTTGGTTTCTAAATTCTACCTGTAAAAATCAATAAATCAATCAGTGGGAGATAAATATTGGCCTCTGGGCTTGTGTGCCACTCCTGACTCCTGTGTGTGCCATCTCTCACTCAGTGGGCCATAGAAAGCCTATTTATTTTTTTGGTTGATTTGGTTTCTAAATTCTACCTGAAAAAATCAAAAAATCAATCAGTGGGAGATAAATATTGGCCTCTGGGCTTCTGTGCCACTCCTGACTCCTGTGTGTGCCATCTCTCACTCAGTGGGCCATAGAAAGCCTATTTATTTTTTTGGTTGATTTGGTTTCTAAATTCTACCTGAAAAAATCAAAAAATCAATCAGTGGGAGATAAATATTGGCCTCTGGGCTTGTGTGCCACTCCTGACTCCTTTGTGTGCCATCTCTCACTCAGTGGGCCATAGAAAGCCTATTTATTTTTTTGGTTAATTTGGTTTCTAAATTCTACCTGAAAAAATCAATAAATCAATCAGTGGGAGATAAATATTGGCCTCTGGGCTTGTGTGCCACTCCTGACTCCTGTGTGTGCCATCTCTCACTCAGTGGGCCATAGAAAGCCTATTTATTTTTTTGGTTGATTTGGTTTCTAAATTCTACCTGAAAAAATCAAAAAATCAATCAGTGGGAGATAAATATTGGCCTCTGGGCTTGTGTGCCACTCCTGACTCCTGTGTTTGCCATCTCTCACTCAGTGGGCCATAGAAAGCCTATTTATTTTTTTGGTTAATTTGGTTTCTAAATTCTACCTGTAAAAATCAATAAATCAATCAGTGGGAGATAAATATTGGCCTCTGGGCTTGTGTGCCACTCCTGACTCCTGTGTGTGCCATCTCTCACTCAGTGGGCCATATAAAGCCAATTTATTTTTTTGGTTGATTTGGTTTCTAAATTCTACCTGAAAAAATCAATAAATCAATCAGTGGGAGATAAATATTGGCCTCTGGGCTTGTGTGCCACTCCTGACTCCTGTGTGTGCCATCTCTCACTCAGTGGGCCATAGAAAGCCTATTTATTTTTTTGGTTGATTTGGTTTCTAAATTCTACCTGAAGAAATCAATAAAATCAATCAGTGGGAGATAAATATTGGCCTCTGGGCTTGTGTGCCACTCCTGACTCCTGTGTGTGCCATCTCTCACTCAGTGGGCCATAGAAAGCCTATTTTTTTTTATTTGGTTTCTAAATTCTCCCGGAAAAAATCATTTCATTTTATTTGGTTTCTAAATTCTTCCTGAAAAAATCATTTTATTTTATTTTGTTTCTAACGTCTCCCTGAAAAAAAAAAAATCAGTGGGAGATTAATATTGCTTTTTCTGCTTGTGTGCCAGTCTTGACTCCTGGGTGTGCCATCTCTCTCTCTCAAATAGTGGGCACTGGGCCTTAGAAAGGCTATTTTTTTTTTTTGGTTTCTAAATTCTTCCTGAAAAAATCATTTTATTTTATTTTGTTTCTAAAGTCTCCCTGAAAAAAAAAAATTAGTGGGAGATTAATATTGCCCTTTCTGCTTGTGTGCCAGTCTTGACTCCTGGGTGTGCCATCTCTCTCTCTCAAATAGTGGGCCATAGAAAGCCTATTTTTTTTTGTTGATTTGCTTTCCAAATTCTACCTGAAAAAATCAAAACATCAATCAGTGGGAGATAAATATTGGCATTTGGGCTTGCGTGCCACTCCTGACTCCTGTGTGTGCCATCTCTCACTCAGTGGGCCATAGAAAGCCTATTTATTTTTTGGGTGATTTGGTTTCTAAATTCTACCTGAAAAAATTAAAAAATCAATCAATGGGAGATAAATATTGGCCTCTGGGCTTGTGTGCCACTCCTGACTCCTGTGTGTGCCATCTCTCACTCAGTGGGCCATAGAAAGCCTATTTATTTTTTTGGTTGATTTGGTTTCTAAATTCTACCTGTAAAAATCAATAAATCAATCAGTGGGAGATAAATATTGGCCTCTGGGCTTGTGTGCCACTCCTGACTCCTGTGTGTGCCATCTCTCACTCAGTGGGCCATAGAAAGCCTATTTATTTTTTTGGTTAATTTGGTTTCTAAATTCTACCTGAAAAAATCAATAAATCAATCAGTGGGAGATAAATATTGGCCTCTGGGCTTGTGTGCCACTCCTGACTCCTGTGTGTGCCATCTCTCACTCAGTGGGCCATAGAAAGCCTATTTATTTTTTTGGATGATTTGGTTTCTAAATTCTACCTGAAAAAATAAAAAAATCAATCAGTGGGAGATAAATATTGGCCTCTGGGCTTGTGTGCCACTCCTGACTCCTGTGTGTGCCATCTCTCACTCAGTGGGCCATAGAAAGCCTATTTATTTTTTGGTTGATTTGGTTTCTAAATTCTACCTGTAAAAATCAATAAATCAATCAGTGGGAGATAAATATTGGCCTCTGGGCTTGTATGCCACTCCTGACTCCTGTGTGTGCCATCTCTCACTCAGTGGGCCATAGAAAGCCTATTTATTTTTTTGGTTGATTTGGTTTCTAAATTCTACCTGAAAAAATCAAAAAATCAATCAGTGGGAGATAAATATTGGCCTCTGGGCTTGTGTGCCACTCCTGACTCCTGTGTGTGCCATATCTCACTCAGTGGGCCATAGAAAGCCTATTTATTTTTTTGGTTGATTTGGTTTCTAAATTCTACCTGAAAAAATCAAAAAATCAATCAGTGGGAGATAAATATTGGCATCTGGGCTTGTGTGCCACTCCTGACTCCTGTGTGTGCCATCTCTCACTCAGTGGGCCATAGAAAGCCTATTTTTTTTTATTTGGTTTCTAAATTCTCCCTGAAAAAATCATTTTATTTTATTTGATTTCTAAATTATTCCTGAAAAAATCATTTTATTTTATTTTGTTTCTAAAGTCTCCCTGAAAAAAAAAAAACAGTGGGAGATTAATATTGCCCTTTCTGCTTGTGTGCCAGTCTTGACTCCTGGGTGTGCCATCTCTCTCTCTCAAATAGTGGGCCATAGAAAGCCTTTTTTTTTGTTGATTTGCTTTCTAAATTCTACCTGAAAAAATCAAAACATCAATCAGTGGGAGATAAATATTGGCCTTTGGGGTTGCGTGCCACTCCTGACTCCTGTGTGTGCCATCTCTCACTCAGTGGGCCATAGAAAGCCTATTTTTTTGGGGGGGTGATTTGGTTTCTAAATTCTACCTGAAAAAATCAAAAAATCAATCAGTGGGAGATAAATATTGGCCTCTGGGCTTGTGTGCCACTCCTGACTCCTGTGTGTGCCATCTCTCACTCAGTGGGCCATAGAAAGCCTATTTATTTTTTTGGTTGATTTGGTTTCTAAATTCTACCTGAAAAAACAAAAAATCAATCAGTGGGAGATAAATATTGGCCTCTGGGCTTGTGTGCCACTTCTGACTCCTGTGTGTGCGCCATCTCTCACTCAGTGGGCCATAGAAAGCCTATTTTTTTTTTATTTGGTTTCTAAATTCTCCCTGAAAAAATCATTTTATTTTATTTGTTTTCTAAATTCTTCCTGAAAAAAATCATTTTATTTTATTTTGTTTCTAAATTCTCCCTGAAAAAAAAAATACTGTGGGAGATTAATATTGACATTTGTGCTTGACATTCCTGCGTGTGTGACATCTCTCTGAATTGGTGCCACAGAAAACAGAGTGTGTAACATTGTGCCTGATTTTCCTTGCGGTCTCACCAACCTGTAAACGGATATCGAAATCATACTGAAGTTATAGCTCACCGTGTAAGCAGTTTGACAGCAACAAATAAAGTTACTTTGGTTAAGTTTTTAAAACAATGAGGCAGTCTGGTGGAAGAGGTCGTGGCCGTGGGCGTTCATTGTCAGCTGGTAATGATGGTAGTGTTAGTGGAGCATCAGGTGGTCGTGGGAAAAAAAATATTCCACCTAAGTCTGGAGCTGTGGAGCCAGGTTCGTCGTCTGGCTACACAAGGCATCGAACGCTCTCTTTTCTGGGAGTAGGAAAACCGCTTTTAAAGCCAGAGCAGCAACAGCAAGTTTTGGCTTACCTTGCTGACTCAGCCTCTAGCTCTTTTGCCTCCTCTTCTGAAACTGGTAAATGTAAAAGCAGCGCGTCGTTTGTGGATGTTCACGGTCAGGGACAAGTCGCTTCCTTGTCCTCTTCAGCAAAAACAACAACAAGAGAGAAGGATGCAGCAGGCGACACAACGGGTTACTCCATGGAGCTCTTTACACATACCGTCCCTGGCTTAGGAAGTGAAACAGTTAACAGGCCATGCCCATTACAAGTAGATTCTGACATGGAGTGCACTGATGCACAGCCACAGCCAGACTACTATGCTGTTCCTTTGACTCAGACCACAACATTGCCCTCTCAGGGTACTGATCCACAATCAGACCCTGATGAGACTATGTTGCCCCGTCACGAACGATATACCACCGACCTACACGGTGACACAGACGAAGTTGCACACGAGCTAGAAGAGGAGGTTATAGATGACCCAGTTGTTGACCCCGATTGGCAGCCATTGGGGGAACAGGGTGCAGGCGGCAGTAGTTCTGAAGCGGAGGTGGAGGAGGGGCTGCAGCAGGCATCAACATCGCAACAGGTTCCATCTGCCGGGCCCGTATCTGGCCCAAAACATGTGGCAAAGCCAAAACCTGTTGGAGGACAGCGTGGCCATCCGGTTAAAGCTCAGTCTGCAATTCCTGAAAAGGGATCCGATGCTAGGAAGAGTGCAGTCTGGCATTTTTTTAAACAACATCCAATTGATCAGCGCAAAGTCATCTGTCAAAAATGTTCAACTAGCTTAAGCAGAGGTCAGAATCTGAAAAGTCTCAATACAAGTTGCATGCATAGACATTTAACCACAATGCATTTCCAAGCCTGGACTAACTACCAAACGTCCCTTAAGGTTGTAGCACGCTTGGCCAATGAAGCTAGTCAGCAACGCAACATCCCTTCCGTCACTGTAAGGCCACCATTTTCCGCACCACCGGCAGTATCTGTGCAGGTTTCTTTGCCAGCCCAAAGCAGTCAGGGTCAGGGAATCACCAGTTTTGTAGGAGGAAATACTGCATCTAGGGCACCGGCGGAAACAATACCGTCTCCAACCGTCTCTCAGTCTGCCATGTCGACCGGCACACCCGCTAGTTCCACAATCTCAAGCTCTCCAGTCCAGCTCACCCTACATGAGACTCTGATTAGAAAAAGGAAGTACTTATCCTCGCATCCGCGTACACAGGGTTTTAACGCCCACATAGCTAGACTAATCTCGTTAGAGATGATGCCCTACCGGTCAGTTGAAAGCGAAGCTTTCAAAGCCCTGATGGAGTACGCTGAACCACGCTACGAGCTACCCAGTCGACACTTTTTTTCGAGAAAAGCCATCCCAGCCCTGCACCAGCATGTTAAACAGCGCATCGTCCATGCACTCAGGCAATCTGTGAGTACAAAGGTGCACCTGACTACAGATGCATGGACCAGTAGGCATGGCCAGGGACGTTACGTGTCCATCACGGCACACTGGGTGAATGTGGTGGATGCAGGGTCCACAGGGGACATCAATTTCGGAACAGTTGTGCCTAGCCCACGGTCTAGGAAACAGTTGGCTGTAGGCGTTCGCACCCCCTCCTCCTCCTCGTCCTCCTGCAGAAGCGAGAGCTCTTCCACAGACCGCAGTCGCCCAACCACTCCATCGGCAGCTGTCACTGTTGCACACGAGTTGTCCCATTATGGCCCAGCTACTGGCAAGCGTCAGCAGGCTGTATTGGCTATGAAGTGTTTGGGCGACAACAGACACACCGCGGAAGTTCTGTCCGAGTTCTTGCAGCAAGAAACGCAGTCGTGGCTGGGCACAGTAGATCTTGAGGCAGGCAAGGTAGTGAGTGATAGATAACGGAAGGAATTTCATGGCTGCCATCTCCCTTTCCCAACTGAAACACATTCCTTGCCTGGCTCACACCTTAAACCTGGTGGTGCAGTGCTTATTGAAAACTTATCCTGGGTTCTCCAACCTGCTCCTCAAAGTGCGTGGACTTTGCTCACATATCCGCCGTTCGCCTGTACACTCCAGCCGTATGCAGACCTATCAGTGGTCTTTGAACCTTCCCCAGCATCGCCTAATCATAGACATTGCAACAAGGTGGAACTCAACACTGCACATGCTTCAGAGACTGTGCGAACAGAGGCGGGCTGTTATGTTTTTGTGGGAGGATACACATACACGGGCAGGCAGTAGGATGGCAGACATGGAGTTGTCAGGTGTGCAGTGGTCGAAAATACAAGACATGTACCAAGTCCTTCAGTGTTTTGAGGAATGCACACGGCTTGTTAGTGCAGACAACGCCATAATAAGCATGAGCATCCCCCTAATGTGTCTGCTGATGCAAAGTTTGACGCACATAAAGGATCAGGCGTCTGCACCAGAGGAAGAGGAAAGCCTTGATGACAGTCAGCCATTGTCTGGTCAGGGCAGTGTACAGGACGAGGTAGCGGGCGAAGAGGAGGTGGAGGACGAGGAGGACGAGGAGGATGATGGGGATGAGTATATTTTTAATGAGGAAGCTTTCCTGGGGGCACTGGAAATTGGTGGCGTGGCAAGGCCGGGTTCTGGTTTTTTGAGGGACACAAGTGACGTAGATTTACCTGAAACTGCCCCTCAACCAATCACAAACGCAGATTTGACAACTGGAACTTTGGCCCACATGGCGGATTATGCCTTACGTATCCTCAAAAGGGACACACGCATTACAAAAATGATGAACGATGACGATTACTGGTTGGCCTGCCTCCTTGATCCTCGCTATAAAGGCAAATTGCAAAATATTATGCCACATGAGAACTTGGAACTAATATTAGCAACCAAACAATCAACTCTTGTTGACCGTTTGCTTCAGGCATTCCCAGCACACAGCGCCCGTGATCGTTCTCACACGAGCTCCAGGGGGCAGCAGACCAGGAGTGTTAGGGGTGCACACATCAGAAGTGGTGTTGGACAGAGGGGTTTTCTGACCAGGTTGTGGAGTGATTTTGCTATGACCGCAGACAGGACAGGTACTGCTGCATCAATTGAAAGTGACAGGAGACAACATTTGTCCAGTATGGTTACAAACTATTTTTCATTCCTTATCGATGTTCTCCCTCAACCGTCATTCCCATTTGATTACTGGGCATCCAAATTAGACACCTGGCCAGAATTGGCAGAATATGCATTGCAGGAGCTTGCTTGCCCGGCAGCTAGTGTCCTATCAGAAAGAGTATTCAGTGCTGCAGGTTCAATATTAACCAAAAAAAGGACTCGTCTGGCTACCCAAAATGTTGATGATCTAACATTCATTAAAATGAACCACAACTGGATTTCGAATTCTTTTGCCCCACCTTGCCCGGCCGACACCTAGCTTTCCTATGAAAAGCTCTTGCCTGTGGACTACTGTGAATTACTTTTCTAATGTCTTAATTTGCTGCAGCTGAATGTCCAGCATACGACATGTTTACACCTCCCTAAATGGCCAAACTCCCCACACGGGGCCGTGGTATCGCGACTTGGTGCAAGCACCCGTGAGAGTGCTGTTTGTCTGAAGAGGTGGGTGTGCCCGCTTTTGGTCGACAGCACTGCCACTGGGTCCCTCATAGTACAATAAAGTGTCTCTGGCGGTGGTGGTGCGCACCCAACGTCAGACACACTGTTGTAACATGAGGGGCCCTGGGCCTGTACCGCCGGCCATAAGAGAGTTCACCCACCCCCAGGTCAAACATTGCTCTACCACTTCCACAGTTATCTCTCACACTTCCACCAATGTTTAGTCTATGCGCTGACATCCTTCCATTCCTGCCACTGACAATACCATTGTGTTGACATGTATGATGGTACTTAACATAGTCAGGGGCAGTGTCCTCTATTTACCAAAGTAAATACTTTGCGCCAAATTAGTAGGTCTGAAACTACGCAGAGGATCCCACCCCTGTACTTAATGATTGCACCCTTTAGTGTTTTCGTTTTGTTTTAATGCGAGACATTCACATTTATTTATTGTTTTGGACTACTAACTGGCAGACACTCATTACAATCGGCCTCCGCTGACCAGACCACTGCTGCCAGTCCAATTTTATTATGTTAGGCCTTAGAAGCCTGTCTGCGGCCCGTTCTTTCTACTACTCCTACACTGACCAGACCACTGCTGCCCGTGTACCCCTGGAACCCATTTAAAAGTGCCTACAGCCCAATTTTTTTATGTTAGGCCTTCGAAGCCTGTCTGCGGTCCGTTCTTTCTACTACTCCTCCACTGACCAGACCACTGCTGCCCGTGTACCCCTGGAACCAATTATAAAGTGCCTACAGCCATATGTTATTATGTTAGGCCTTAGAAGCCTGTCTGCGGCCCGTTCTTTCTACTACTCCTACACTGACCAGACCACTGCTGCCCGTGTACCCCTGGAACCTATTTAAAAGTGCCTACAGCCCAATTTTATTATGTTAGGCCTTAGAAGCCTGTCTGCGGCCCGTTCTTTCTACTACTCCTACACTGACCAGACCACTGCTGCCCGTGTACCCCTGGAACCTATTTAAAAGTGCCTACAGTCCAATTTTATTATGTTAGGCCTTCGAAGCCTGTCTGCGGTCCCTCCTTCCACTAGGCCTCCACTGACCTGTCTACTGCTGCCCGTGTACCCCTGGAACCAATTATAAAGTGCCTACAGCCAGTCCAATTTTATTATGTTAGGCCTTCAAAGCCTGTCTGCGGTCCCTCCTTCCACTAGGCCTCCACTGACCTGTCTACTGCTGCCCGTGTACCCCTGGAACCAATTATAAAGTTCCTACAGCCAGTGCAATTTTATTATGTTAGGCCTTCGAAGCCTGTCTGCGGTCCCTCCTTCCACTAGGCCTCCACTGACCAGACCACTGCTACCCGTGTACCCCTGGAACCTATTTTTAATTGCATAGAGCATCCTTTTTTTAATTGTAGGCGTACAAAGTCTGTCTGCGGTCCACTATTGAAATTGTCCTCCACTGCCCAGAGCAATGCTGCCTGTGTACCCCTGTAACCTTTTTTAAACTGCAGTGAGCCACATTTTTGGTTTAAGGCCTACTACCTGTGTCTGTCTGCGCCACTCAATACAGCTGTGTTCCTTTGAAAAAAGCTGAGCGTCAATAGTCTTGTTTTCAGCCTCTAGGAATTTTAAAACTGCATTGGGGCTACAACTTTGGTAGGGCCTACTAACGGTGTCTGCCGCTCCAAGGTGTTCCCCATGTTTCGTCCACATTGCTTCGATCTTCCTACTCTCGTTTAGTAGTTGGTGAAAACTACACTGCATTAGGCCTACAAATTTGGTATGGGGTGTAGAGAGACGGTGTGTTACACTCCAAGGTGTTCCCCATGTTTCGTCCACATTGCTTCGATCTTCCTACTCTCGTTTAGTAGTTGGTGAAAACTACACTGCATTAGGCCTACAAATTGGGTATGGGTGTAGAGACGGTGTCTTCCGCTCCAAGGTGTTCTCCAGGTTGCCTTTCCTAAGCTTCTATCTTCAGGCTCTTGTTAAATAGTGCTTAAATGGAACAACTGCATTTGGCGTACTAGTTGGTTTGGGGCCTACTAACAGTGTCTGCCGCTCCTTGCTGTTCTCCTGGTTTCCTGTCCTGAAATTCCATTTTCAGGCTCTCGTTAAGTAGTTGTTAATGTTAGACTGCATTTGGCCTACTAGTTGGGTTGGGGCCTACTATCGGTGTCTGCCACTCCTTGCTGTTCTCCTCCACTGAACAAAGCTGTGCCGCCTGTTTACTACTCTTGCCAATTTTGAACTGCATTTAGACTACTTACAGATTTGGGCCTACTCTCTGTGTCAGCCTCTCATTCCAGTTGTCTTCCACTGAACAAAACAATGCCCCCTGGTTAGTCCTGTTAACAATTTTGAACTGCATTTAGCCCACTTTATTCTTTGGGCTCATATCTGTTCCCCCCTCATCCTGCCCATTGCCCAGCCAGTGATAGATGAGTCTGCTGGTACATTGACCCATAATGCAACATTCCCCGTGCACGCTACACTGCAAGATTGTGACCCTGCTGAAAGTCAGGTCCCCCTTCCCGCATACCATACCACCTTACACGGGGACAAAGAGGAAGATGCAGATGAAGGTGCAGGTTCCTTCATCAGGTGGGGGGAGGAATACTCGTTGGCGACGTCACTGGCACAGGGCCTCTCATAGTACGCAAAAGTGTTGCTGCCGGTGGGAGGCGCCCCCGCCGTGCAAACACACCGCTGTACTTTGAGGGGCCATGTGCCAGTGCCAATGCCAACGAGTGGGCCCCCCCTGCTTGCTCAGGATCACAGCACTTGCAAAGTTGAAATACTTACCTCTCCCTGCTCCACTACCGTGACGTGGTCCAGATTTACTGGGCCCACTAATTACTTGAACCAGCCCTACCCCCCACAACTTTAGCCAAATGACCCCCAATTTCAAATGCCTTCCAATTATTATAAGCTAAATTACGATTGACAAGCTTTTGTAACAAGATTGGATGTTTTTGCCTTTAAAATGGCCAGTGTAGGTGTTTTCCTGGCCTCCACTCACTGCCGACTATGCTCCCCCATTGACTTGCATTGGGTTTCGTGTTTCGGTCGATACCCGACTTTTCGCGATAATCGGCCGATTCCACTCGACTCGACTTTTAAGATAGTCGGGTTTCGCGAAACACGGCTCGACTCCAAAAAGGTCAAGGTCGCTCAACCCTAGTAACGGATACTGGAATTTGACAGTGATCTTATTGAGAAGGTGATAATCTATACAGGGTCTCAAGGAGCCATCCTTCTTGGCAACAAAAAAAAATCCCGCTCCCAACGGTGATGAAGACGGGCGAATATGCCCTTTCTCCAAGGACTCCTTTACATAACTCCGCATAGTGGCATGCTCTGGCACAGACAGATTTAAAAGTCGGCCCTTAGGGAACTTACAGCCAGGAATCAAATTAATGGCACAATCGCAGTCCCTATGAGGAGGTAGGGAACTGGACTTGGGCTCATCAAATACATCCTGGAAATCCGACAAAAACTCAGGAACTTCAGAAGAAGGGGACGAGGAAATGGACATCAAAGGAATATCACTATGTATCCCCTGACAACCCCAACCAGTCACAGACATAGATCTCCAATCCAGCACTGGATTATGTACCTGTAACCATGGAAAACCCAGCACAACATCATGCAAATTATGCAACACCAAAAAACAAATATTTTCCTGATGTGCTGGAGCCATACACATGGTTAACTGTGTCCAGTACTGAGGTTTATTCTTGGCCAATGGCGTAGCATCAATCCCCCTTAAGGGAATAGGACTCTGCAAAGGTTCCAAGGAAAAACCACAGCACTTGGCAAATTCTAAGTCCATTAAGTTCAGGGCAGCGCCAGAATCTAGAAATGCCATAACAGAAAAGGACGACAATGAGCAAATCAGGGTAACAGACAAGAGAAATTTAGGCTGCACAGTACTAATGGTAACAGAGCTAGGGACCCTCCTAGAACGCTTAGGGCAATCAGAAATAGCATGAGCTGAATCACCACAGTAAAAACACAGGCCATTCTGACGTCTGAATTCCTGACGTTCTGCTCTAGTCAAAATCCTATCACATTGCATAGGCTCAGGACTTCGCTCAGAGGACACTGCCATATGGTGCACCGCCTTGCGCTCACGCAAGCGCCGATCAATCTGAATGGCTAGAGACATAGATTCGCTCAAACCGGTAGGCGTAGGAAAGCCCACCATAACATCTTTAACCCTGCTGTTCTGTTCGGTCTGGGGAGACCTATTTTGAACTTTGGTATTTTTTTGGGTGTTCAAGATGCGGTTCTGAAACTTGTGGTTGATTGACTTAAATGAGGATGGGTCGGTCGGCCACGGGTTTCAGAGCCGCATCTTGAATATTTTAAAGAATATTGAAGTTCAAAGTCGGTCATTTTTGACCAACAGAACAGCAGGGTTAAGGGTTTCAGAAAGACCTTTTCTGAAAATAGCAGCCAGAGCCTCTTCATTCCACTTAGTGAGCACAGACCATTTTCTAAATTTCTGGCAATATAACTCTGCCGCTTCCTGACCCTGACACAGGGCCAACAGTGTTTTCTCAGCATGCTCTACAAAGTTAGGTTCATCATACAACAATCCGAGCGCCTGAAAGAATGCATCTATATTCAATAATGCCGGATTCCCTGTTTCAAGAGCAAATGCCCAGTCTTGAGGATCACCACGCAGTAAGGATATGATGATTTTCACTTGCTGAATGGGATCACCAGAAGAACGGGGTTTCAAAGCAAAAAACAATTTGCAGCTATTTTTAAAGTTCAAAAACTTGGATCTGTCCCCAAAAAACAAATCAGGAGTAGGAATTCTTGGCTCTAGAGCCGGAGTCTGAACAATATAATCTTGGATACTCTGGACTCTTGCAGCAAGTTGATCCACACGAGAAAACAAACCCTGAACCTCCATACCAGAGCATATATCCAGCACCACCCAGATATCAAGAGGAAAATGAAGACAGAACAGAGCACAGAAAAAAAATGGTTCAGAACTCTTTTTTTTTCCTTCTTTTGAGATGCATTCAATTCATTCTTGGCCTGCTGTACTGTTATGACCTGGTGGTTAAGAGGCCACACTGATATGACCTGGTGGCTAAAACGCAACATGGAACGAGCTCTGAGAAGTTGGTATCTCTACTGACCGCAGTCCCTAATCCTAACAACACAACTAGAAATAGCCGTGGGATGTTCCTGACACTCCTTAGACACCTCGTCACAGCCTCAGATATAGCTACCCCTAAAGAAGGAAATAGAAAGCTATCTTGCCTCAGAGAAACCCCCAAAAGGAAAGATAGCTCCCCACAAATATTGACTGTGAAAGGAGAGGGAAAAGACAAACTCAGAAATGAAATTAGAATTCAGCAAAGGGAGGCCAAAACTAAACTAGATAGACAGTGAGCAAATGATACTGTGCGGTCAGTATTGAAAACTACAAAATCCACGCAGAGTTTACAAAAATGAACTCCACACCGACTCACGGTGTGGAGGGGCAAATCTGCTTTCCCAGAGCTTCCAGCTAGCCTGAATAAGACATAGTGACAAGCTGGACAAAAGAGACAAAATGCAAGCAATAGAGTCCAAACAAATGGACAAACAAAACTAGCAAAACTTATCTTTTGCAGACAAGGACTGGCCATATGAGAAATCCAAGGGAAGAATCAAATCCAACCAAGAACATTGACAGCAGGCATGGACTAAAGCTCAGAGCAGGTTTAAATAACAAACCCAGGCAAGGCGATTAGTGAAGGCAGCTGCTACAGCCACCCAACGGAGCAGCAGTTCCACTTGAAACCACCAGAGGGAGCCCAAGGGCAGAACTCGCAAAAATACCATTAGCAACCACAGGAGGGAGCTCCAGAACGGAACTCACAACAGAGGATGCTGTTATGACTGCAGCCTGTAGTGGAAGAAAGGTACTATTAAGGTAACGGCTCTTTGGCTAAGTAGTGGGAGCGGTGATAGTGACGGCATACAATGTCTTACCTGGCTGTAGTGCTGCGGATGTGGACTCCACCGCTTGTCCACCGCAACTGGCTGATACATCCATCTATTGTAGACTCACTAAAGACCCTACTCATGACATCCGCAATAGGATCGAGACTGTTTTACTGAAATATGCCCATCTTGGAATCCTTGATTCCAAAACCATGGACTTCCTTAGGAAAAAGAACCCGGTTACACCGGTATTCTATACTTTACCTAAAATACATAAGAACCTACAGCACCTGCCTGGCAGGCCCATAGTGGCCTCCACAGAATCCATCCTATCACCATTTTTGATTTTTTTGGAGAAAATCCTCACTCCAATGATTCAGAATACACCCTCTTTTCTTTTAGACACTGGGACATTCATTAATATCATTCGAAATTTTGACACTGTACCACCCAATGCGATCCTGGTTACTATGGATGTTAAAGATTTATATACCTCTATCCCAACATTGAGGGGATCAATTCAGTTCACCATCTTCTATCCTCATCTAATATGGCAACGGACCAAATAAACCTATGCATAGACCCCCTTACATTGGTACTGTTCAATAATTTTTTTCTTTTCCAGGACAGTTTTTTTTCTCCAGACCAGGGGAACCGCTATGGGCTCTAACGTAGCGCCCCCTATGCTAATGCCTACATGGCACACTTCGAGGAATCTGTGATTTACAAACACCCTCTCTTTGTCATGAATGTCCTCCAATGGACACGTTACATAGACGATGTGTTCTGCATGTGGGGGGACACGGAGTCCCTTAATCTTTTTTTCACCATCTTCAATGACTCTTGGCCGGGTATTAAGGTTACCATGAATGTTGACGGGCATTCAGTTACTTTCTTGGACATGATTGTCATTAAAGACTCAGAGGGTCATCTCACCACAGACCTTCACCTAAAGCTCACTGATAGGAATAGAATTCTAGATTATCAGAGCTTCCACCCTCCTTCAGTTAAACGCTCCATACCAAGATCACAGTTCCAACGTGTCAATCAAATCGTCTCTGATGATGCAAGGCAAAGTCAACGTTTACAAGATATGACATCCAAATTCCGTAACAGAGGATATCCTGCCTGTTGTGAATTCTGTGGCTGAATTCACTCCTGTCGTCACAAGTGGTACTGCAGCTTCTGAGCTTCCTCCCTCAGGTGTTCTGGTGAGCTCGTTGGCTGCTTTGTTATTTAACTCCACCTGATTCTGTCTTCCTTGCTCCTTGTCAATGTTCCAGTGTTGGACTTGAGCTTCTGGATCTTTCCTGTGGCCTGCTGCTCTGCTTAGATAAGTGTTTCTTTGCTTTTGTTGCTACTTTTTCTGGCCAGCTTGTCTATTCGTTTTTGCTGGAAGCTCTGAGACGCAAAGGGTGCACCGCCATGCCGTTAGTTCGGCACGGTGGGTCTTTTTGCCCCCTTTGCGTGGTTTTTTGCTTTAGGGTTTTTTGTAGACTGCAAAGTTCTCTTTGCTATCCTCGCTCTATCTAGAATATCGGGCCTCACTTTGCTGAATCTATTTCATCCCTACGTTTGTCTTTTCATCTTGCTAACAGTCATTATATGTGGGGGGCTGCCTTTTCCTTTGGGGTATTTCTCTGAGGCAAGTCAGGCTTGTTTTTCTATCTTCAGGCTAGTCAGCTCCTCAGGCTGTGCCGAGTTGCATAGGTAGTGACAGGCGCAATCCACAGCTGCCTTTAGTTGTGTTTAGGATAGGTTCAGGTATTGCGGTCTACAGAGATTCCACGTCTCAGAGCTCGTTCTATTGTTTTTGGGTTATTATCAAATCACTGTATGTGCTCTGATTGCTGGCACACTGTGTCACTGGATTGCCTACATAACACCTGCCTCAATATTAAATGGAGAATTAAATCCTCCATTCAGAGTTCGTAATACCGATCATAATAAAAGGATACCATTTGTACATGCGTACCACCCGTTCTCATTTATTCTTCACAAGAACATAAGGAAACATTGGCCGCTGCTATCAATAGCATATCCCAGTATTCCGGAATTTAGAGTCCCCTTTTTGCCATGTTTCAAAAGACCCCCTAATCTCAGGGACAGCCTAGTCAAGGCAGAAATAGGCCCCACAAAAACTAAGAGACCACTTTTTGTATCCACACTCAAAGTGGGAACATTTCCCTGTCTACACTGTGCTCAGTGTAATAACGCACAAAAGTGTAGTACCTTCTATCATCCACAATCAGGCAGGAGCTATCAGATCAGGAAATATTACACGTGTGAGGCCTCCTTTGTTGTATATCTAATTAAATGCCCTTGTGGCTTACTGTATGTGGATGAGACAACACAATCTGTGCGGGACAGAATCTCAAAGCATTAATCGACAATTCGCTGTAAAAACCTACTTTTACCTATACCGTACCATTTCCATACACAGGGTCATTCTATTTCCCAATTGAAGTACCAGGTTATCGATTCTGTTCCCCCACCAAGACGGGGAGGTGATAGGGTATCTCTCCTAAAAAAACGTGAAGCATATTGGATACACACTCTGGAGACACTCGCCCCTAAGGGGTTAAATAGAGAATATGATTTGTTAGCATTTATATAGATTACCGTATATACTCGAGTATAAGCCGACCCGAGTATAAGCCGACCCCCCTAATTTTGCCACAAAAAACTGGGAAAACTTATTGACTCGAGTATAAGCCTAGGGTGGAAATGCAGCATTTACCGGTGAATTTCAAAAATAAAAATAGATCATTATTTCCCCATAGCTGTGCCATATAGTGCTCTGCACCGTTCATATTTCCCCATAGGTGTGAACCATATAGTGCTCTGCACCGTTCATTGTGCCCCCTAGCTGTGCCATATACGGTGCTCTGCACCGTTCACTGTGCCCCATAGCTGTGCCATATACGGTGCTCTGCACCGTTCACTGTGCCCCATACATAGCTGTGCTGTGCCATATACGGTGCTCTGCACCGTTCACTGTGCCCCATAGCTGTGCTGTGCCATATACGATGCTCTGCACCGTTCACTGTGCCCCATAGCTGTGCTGTGCCATATACGGTGCTCTGCACCGTTCACTGTGCCCCATAGCTGTGCTGTGCCATATACGGTGCTCTGCACCGTTCACTGTGCCCCATAGCTGTGCTGTGCCATATACGGTGCTCTGCACCGTTCACTGTGCCCCATAGCTGTGCTGTGCCATATACGGTGCTCTGCACCGTTCACTGTGCCCCATAGCTGTGCTGTGCCATATACGGTGCTCTGCACCGTTCACTGTGCCCCATAGCTGTGCTGTGCCATATACGGTGCTCTGCACCGTTCACTGTGCCCCATAGCTGTGCTGTGCCATATACGGTGCTCTGCACCGTTCACTGTGCCCCATAGCTGTGCCATATACGGTGCTCTGCACCGTTCACTGTGCCCCATAGATGTTCCACATAAATTTGTGCCGCCGCTGCCGCAATAAAGAAAAAAAAACACATACTCACCTCCCTTGATTGCAGCTCCCGGCGTCTCGTTCCGGCGCCTCCATCTTCCCGGCGTCTCTGCGCTGACTGATCAGGCAGAGGGCGCCGCGCACACTGTATGCGTCATCGCGCCCTCTGCCTGAACAGTCAGAGAGCAGAGACGCCGGGAAGATGGAGGCGCCGGCCGGGAAGATGGATCGGCGCCCGGCGGCTGGAACGAGGACAGGTGAATATGCTATACTCACCTAGTCCTGGCGATCCTCGCGCTGTCCCCTCCTGTCTTCGGTGCCGCAGCTTCTTTCTCTATCAGCGGTCACCGGCACCGCTGATTAGAGAAATGAATAAGCGGCTCCGCCCCTATGGGAGGTGGAGCCGCTTATTCATTTCTGTAATGAGCGGTCCCACGTGACCGCTGAAGAGAGGAAGAAACTGCAGCGCCGAAGCCCGTGGGACGGCAGGGACAGCGCGAGGATCGCTGGGACTAGGTAAGTATGCCTCAGCGCCCTCAGCCCCTCACCTGCCGACCCCACCGCTACCGTGACTCGAGTATAAGCCGAGGGGGGCACTTTCAGCCCAAAAATTTGGGCTGAAAATCTCGGCTTATACTCGAGTATATACGGTATGTTTGGATTGCATTATGATTTTTGATTTTACGCCATGACCATTAACTGTATTCTCTCTATTCCTTTAGAGTCGTCTCTATTGATCTGCAGACACAGTGTTTCACTAGCAACTCCCTGAATTCACTGTCTATTGCACCATGTATGAGATCGAGTCTTCTAGGAACGTCACACCGAATATACTGGTTTTTTTTCTGCACTTTCTCCACAATGATGCTACCTGGTCCTTTATGTTCTTTTATTTCCTATCGGTGTCAGATAGCCTTACACTTTTAAGATCTTTCATCCCACATCACACAGTGGCCTCTCTACGCCTCTCCCTGATATTTAGATGAAACGTTACACTCTTATATCCAGCAGACAGTGACCAGACTATGGGTGGAACGCATCCTGAGCATCATTGGAGCGCACCTCCATCTTGATTACATCACATCCGCTCCCAGTACTTACCAGCGCTTATCGGTCCCTGCCCATTTCTGGTCTACGGTGTCAGCACATTCCCCATCCCTCTCCATGTGTATATCATGGAGTACACCGACCGCACACCACAGACAAGCAGTGGAGTCCGCGTCCGCAGCACTTACAGCCGGATAAGAAATTGTATGCCTTCACTATCACTGCTCCCACTACTTAGCCAAAGAGCCGGTACCTTAATAGTACCCTTCTTCCACTACAGGATGCACTCATAACAGCGTCCTCTATTTTGTGCCTTCTTGTAAAGGGGTATGCCGACATACTACATCTGTACTGGTATTTGTACAGAGTCACGTTTTCTATCTCCTAAAACATTCACCTTTATTCATTTTTTCAGCCATAGATATTACAGTTTGTTAATCAGAGCTAATACTCACCTCACCATTAAACACCATAGTAGCCTCACTCATTTCTTGCTATTCCTTATGTGACTGTGCCATGATGTATCTACCTTTCTCTGAACCAGGATCCATTATGTATTTTGCTGTGCCATGTATCTCATGTATATATCTCATTTTTTATAATATTTGATAATTTTGTAACTTACAGTAACTGATGAAGGTCATATGTTCATGACTGAAACATATTTGCTGTTACTGCACTTCCGCTTGGAATAATAATAAAACCACCTGCATATTCTAAAAAGTTGAGTGCCAGGTTTTGCTCTTTATATATCACACAGATAGATCCAGGCGACAGAGGTATCACAATGCTCAATTATGTGGCCTGTATTTTTTTTAACAGAAAAATACTTTTTAGAACTAGGCTAACACACCACCAAAAAAGTTGAATGTAGGCCAGAAATGCCCAAATTTGTAGCCCACAGACAGATCAGGCGTCTGACAAAGAAACCACAATGTTCAATATGTGGGCTATTTTTTTTTCTCCCCAAAATACTGTTTAGAACTAGGGTAACAGACAGAAAATACAGTGGAATGTAGACCTGAAATGCCCAAATTTGTAGCCCACAGATAGATCCAGGCGTCTGACAGAGGTACCACAATGATCCATATGTGGCCTGTATTTTTGTTTTTTAACATAAAAATACTTTTAAGAACTAGGCTAACACACTGCCAAAAAAGTTTAATGTAGGCCAGAAATGCCCAAATTTGTAGCCCACATATAGATAGATCAGGTGTCTGACAGAGAAATTAAAATGTTCAATTTGTGGCCTGTATTTTTTACCCCAAAATACTGTTTAGAACTAGGGTAACAGACAGCAAATACAGTGGAATGTAGGCCTGAAATGCCCAAATTTGTAGCCCACAGATAGATCAGGCGTCTGACAGAAAAACCACAATCTTCAATATATGGCCTATTTTTTTTCTCCCCAAAATACTGTTTAGAACTAGGGTAACAGACAGCAAATACAGTGGAATGTAGGCCTGAAATGTCCAAATTTGTATCCCACAGATAAATCAGGCGTCTGACAGAGGTACCACAATGCTCAATATGTGGCCTGCATTTTTTTTAACAGAAAAATACTGTATAGAATTAGGCTAAAACACTGCCAAAAAGTTGAATGTAGGCCAGAAATGACCCAATTTTATAGCCCACGGATAAATAGATCAGATGTCTGACAGAGAAATTACTATGTTCAATATGTGGCCTGTACTTTTCACCCCAAAATACTGGTTTGAATTAGGGTAACAGACAGCAAATACAGTGAAATATAGGCCTAAAATGCCCAAATTTGTAGCCCACAGATAGATCAGGTGTCTGACAGGGGTACCCCAATGCTCAATATGTGGCCTGTATTTTTGCTTTTTAACAGAAAAATACTTTTTAGAACTAGTCTAACACACCGCCCAAAAAGTTGAATGTAGGCCAGAAATGCCCAAATTTGTAGCCCACATATAGATATATCAGGTGTCTGACAGAGAAATTACAATGTTCAATATGTGGCCTGTATTTTTTACCCCAAAATACTGTTTAGAACTAGGGTAACAGACAGCAAATACAGTGGAATGGAGGCCTAAAATGGTACAATTTTTAGCGCAATTATATGCGATCCGTGTGGCGGACAAAACAGTGTTAAATATCTAAACTGTAGCTAAATATTTGTTTGGCAGCTAAATTTTTTTTGACAGCAAAATGGTTTAGACACTCCAAAAAATTCTACAGTACCTCAAAAAATGCCAGAAATTTCTGCGCACTGAGATGTGTTGGCTGGGACGGGCAAACTCATTTTTACACTGTACTATGAAAAGGATCTGGCTTTTCTCTGTCCTCCATAGTACAAGCCTGCGCAAGGCAAGATTGCCTTGTGCAGGCATGTACTACGGAGGACAGAGAATGAACTTCAATCCAATATTGCAGCCAGCATGCAGCCAGCGGGTAAGGAAAGGGTGAATCAAACACCCGAAAACCCCGCCCCTATGGCTGAAGATTGTTCCCTCCAAATTCAGGTGACAGAGTCCCTTTAAGTCATGAAAAAAAAATCCAAAGTTTGGTAAAAAAAAAAAAGGTGCCATTTTCCGAGTCCTGTATCGTCTCCATTTTTGTGATCTGGTGCTGGGTGAAGGCTTATTTTGTGAGCGCCGACCGAGCTGACATTTTAATTGATACCATTTTGGTCTAGATACGATCTTTTGTTCACCCATTATTGCATTTTATTGCAATGTAGCAGCGACCAAAAAAACATAATTCTGATGTTTTTAATTTTTTTCTCTTTACGCCATTGAGCGTTTTTTATATTGATAGATTGGGCAATTCAGAATGCGGCGATACCAAATATGTATATTTGATTTTTTAAAATTTAACTAGTTAACAGCCGTGGGTGGATCGCGATTCCATCCCCGGCTGTTGCGGGCACCCATCTTTAATTATATATCAGCTCACATGTGCCTGGAAAGGTGTGGGCTCAGCGTCAGAGCCTGCACCAAACAGGGGGAGTCCGATATCGGTGTACTATTATTTTGGAAAATTGTTAATGCAGCAACATCTTTTAGAGACCTTGGACTCACACGGCATTACTCTTTAAAGGCATTGGCCAGTCATTATTAGATTGAAATTCCTGCACAATTTTTAATAAAAATATAGAAGTTTGTGGATGTTATGAGAAAATTAGAAATTAAAGAGACAAGAGATATTGCCTCACAAATCTCTGCTTTTATGCACTAGATTACTTTATGAATGATTGGACTGATTGGACTGATTTCCCGATTAAAGCACACACATTTCTTATCCTTCTTCCAGTACAAATCTTTTTCTCTCTTTCCAAAGCAATTGTTCTTTTTCAGATTCACCACATTTAAATTTGCCTCATATCAAATTTTTGGAAAAAATTGGCTACTTTGAATTTCAAAAGGTTTAATAATGTCTAGTGGTAACAGTCAGCAAGTTTGTACCGAAGTATCGCAGAGTTTGTATCAAAGTATTGCAGAGTACAGTGCCAGCAAAGTCCTTGTAGCAATAGTTTCATTTTTCATTTTTTTATATATATTTTTTTATTAAATATTATATAATGTATTCAGGATAGTGACCAGGACACAGTTAAACAATGTCATTTTTATCAACTAATTTTTTTAAAGAGTACAAAAGGTTCAGGAAGAATGATTAAAAAGTGATCAAATGATTTAAAATTTGTGAGGGCATTTTTAATACAAAGCATCGATCAAAAAACAAAAAGAAGAGTATTAAGAAGAGTGAATACTGAGAGAGTTGGTCAATCAGTTATAGATATGCTATTGAAAAAAAATAGAAAGAAAGGTAAGTTGGGGATAATTTGATACTAAGTACAAGAGTAGGTTCACATGACGGTTTAAAAAAATCAGTTTCATTCATTTGTTTCTCATTTGTCATCCATGTGTAATTTTTTTTACAGCAGCAACCTTTAATCTTTTACAAGACCATTTAGACCACTTACAGTTTTCTACGTTACAGAATTGCTATGTATCCTTAAAAATCAGATGCTATATTGTGACATCCAATTTATTTCTCATGCCCAAAGACTTGAATGGATAAATCTCAGACAATTTAAGGAGGGAAATTGCACATGTTGACATTTTTTTCACACACCAAATTGGTCATTGAAATAAAAAAGCATCTGTACAGCCTCATCAAATAACATTGGTCCAATTGAGATCAATCGAATTAACAGCACTGGGACCAAAATATGGTCCTTTGCACAAGCCCTAAGAGGTGGAATCAAGGAAGAACCTTTAAGTTTTAGAGTATTTCATAAATGTTTGTGGTAAAAATAGCAATATGCTAGATGTGCAGGATAGGATGAAGGATGAACATGAGAGAGATATTATTATTTGTTAGCAGATGTTACCCTTCCTCCTCTGTCACAGGGTCATAGACAGAAATGCAAGTGTACAGTGTAAGTAAGTATGAAGTACAGAGGAGAGTCATTTACTCTATGAACTACATAATGAGTTCCTAGGCAGGGTGGTCTGTAGAAAGATGACAATTTATAGGACTAAATTATAATTTGAAGGCATTGTTTTGTTGTGAGGGGGAAGAGTTAAATAATGAGGACATGCAAGACAAGCAATGACAACAACTTAACGTAATCTATTTCTTTCCAGACAGTTCAAAAGAATATAGTAAAATTATAGATATCTGCCTGGACAGTCTTCTGACCTTTTCAGTTTGAAAAGTTCGAACATTAAACCAGTGGGATTTAATATCAAACTGTCAAAGAAAAGTTCTTACAAAGACTTTTCTTTCAAGCTGTTATGTAGAGGAACAACACAAAACACAAGTTGTAAGGATAAAAAGCTCTATATTAATATTTATGCCTAATAAATTTAGCAACTAATTAAAATAATTTAAGAATTTGCAGCCTGCGACAGGACATAAAATGTTAGAATAAAATGATTTGTTTGTTTGAAAGTAACTTTTCATTACACTGCGCAACAAATTTCAGGGAAGTTCTTGTCCCCTGAGAAAATGTTATTGTATCTTATAGATTTTGATATGCAGAACATGAATATGTGCTCCAAAAGTCTGTATCTCGTAGGGTTTTTAACCCCTTCATGTTCGGAGCTTTTTTCGATTTTTCGTTTTCATTTTTTGCTCACCTTCTTTCCAG
Organism: Ranitomeya imitator; assembly: GCF_032444005.1. Classification (NCBI taxonomy): domain Eukaryota; kingdom Metazoa; phylum Chordata; class Amphibia; order Anura; family Dendrobatidae; genus Ranitomeya; species Ranitomeya imitator. The sequence goes on from NC_091284.1 coordinate 581,639,841, forward strand.
AGCCATAACTTTTTTATTGTTCTGTCAATATTGCCATGTGAGGGCTTATTCTTTGCGGGATGTGCTGATGTTTTTAATAATACCACTTTTGTGCAGATACGTTCTTTTGATTACCCATTATTGCATTTTAATTCAATGTCATGGCAACCAAAAAAAAGGAATTCTGGTGTTTTGATTTTTTTTTATCACTATGCCATTTAGCGATCATGTTTATTCTTTTTTTATTGAAAGATCATGTGATTATGAACGTGGTGATACCAAATATGTGTAGGTTTGATTTGAAAGGGGGGTGATTTGAACTTTTATTTACTTTTTTCATATTTTTAAACACTTTTTTTTTTTACTTTTGGCATGCTTCAATAGCCTCCATAGGAGACTAGAAGCTGCCATAGCGTGATTGCCTCTGCTCAGATCACTTCTATACTGCAGAATTACAGGCTTGCTATTAGCGCCGACCACAGGGTGGTGCTCATAGCAATCTACCATCAACAACCATAGAGGTCTCGACGAGACCTTTGGTTGTGATAGCAATACAGCGATGACCCCGGATCACGTGACGGGGGTCGTCGCTGCCCGTATTTCCGGACCAGCATCCGGAAGTGCATTCAATTGCCTGCTATCAGAGTTTGACAGCAGAATTTAACTACTTAATAGAAGCCGGCAGAATCACCCAATCTATCAATAAAAAAAAAGAATTAACATGTTCGCAAAAGGCGTAGCAATAAAAAATCAAAACTCCAGAATTACATTTTTTTGGTCACAGCGACATTGCATTATCTGCGCAAATTGATATAATTAAAAACATCAGCTTTCTGCAAAAAAGATGCCCTCACATGGCCATATTGACGGAAAAATAAAAAAGTTATGGCTCTGGAAAGAAGGGGAGCGAAAAACGAAAAATTGAAAAAAGCTCCTGTCATGAAGGGCTTAAAAACCTTACGTGATACAGACATTTGGAGCAAATATTCGTGTTCAGCATATCAAAATCTATAAGATACAATAATATTTTCTCAGGGGACAAGAACTTCCCTGAAATTTGTTGCGCAGTGTAATCCGTGTTTTTAGAATTATAACAGAATATTATAATGTTTCGTATCATGTCTCAAAAACCTTACGTGATAGGAAAAATCTGAAGTAATTTCTGAAATCAGCATGAAAAAATCTATCAGCAACACTCAAAATTGCCCAAGGGACAAAACCTTTGTAACACAGTGTTATCAAATACTAGTAATCACTGATATACAAAACTGATCTTGCTGTCGACGCCTGACTGTTCGTACAATAATATGTTTAAAAATAACACTAAGAAATAAGATTATTAATTTACTGTACAAATAAAAACACAAAAAATAACAGTCCTGGAATAAGTAAAAACATCTACTATATTTCAAAAGAAGTAATGGATACCTATTGGAAACAGAAAAGTTCCTTTTGAAAGCTATTGCATTGCAAAGTTTATTAAAGAAGTTGTAAGACGTTTATTATAACTAAGGATTTCTGTGTTCAGCAAGTTGGGAATAATTTTTTTTTAAAATTTCAGCTCAGGACACGAACTTTACCCGAACCCCATATGAGTCAATGGGGGACCCGAACTTCAGTGTTGTGAAATGACTGTAAAATTGCACAGGGGGCTGCAAAATGAAGCAAACTGTGAGTAAGAGCAGGGCAACATAGATATGGAAGTGGCTTAAAGATGTTCTGTTACCACAGCGAACATGGTAAAGTAGGAAGTAAATGAATAGCAAAAATTTTAACAGTGCCCTCACTGAGACTGAGGCTTGTTCTTTCCAGTCCAGTTAAAAATTTTACCCACAGAGCATGGGGCAGAGTACCCCTACACAGCAGCTTACAAATTTCACCCACAGAGCATGGGGCAAAGTATCCCCACAGAAAATTATTAAAAACACAGAGAGTGCTTTCACATTTCCCCCACAGCTTGAAAATTTCAGCTCCAGTAGTGTGCATTACAACAGCCGCCGATGAAATGCTGGTAGTATGATTTTGGCAGTCAAGCTAAAAATTTCACCAGCAGAGCATGGGATGAAATCCCCCACAGATTTCACAGACTGAGCATGGGACAAATTACTCCCACAGTTAATTAAAAATGTACCTACAGAGCCAATGGGGGTCTGAAATTTTGTGCTGTAAAGAGTGGATTTATTTTTTTTTGCCACACTACTCGTATAGACACAGCAGTACAGTAAAATTATGAGTTTGCCTTACAAAAAAACTTACAAATTTCTATAAAGTAGGTGCATATTGTAACTTTATTAATATAGGTTAAAATTCTAGTTCCCAACACAAAAATAAAAATTGCACATGTGAGGTGTAAATTAACCGCTTATTGACCAAGCTAGTTTTGACCTTATTGACCAAGCCAAATTTTACAATTCTGACCAGAGTCAATTTATGAGGTAATAACTCTGGAATGCCTCAACATATCCCACTAATTCTGAGACTGTTTTTTCGTGACATATTGTACTTCATGAAAGTGGTAAGCTTTATTCAATATGACTTGCATTTATTTGTGAAAAAAAGTAAATTTCGCCAAAATTTTGAAAATTTGCCCATAAATCAGAGAGATACGTCACACTAAAATGTTAACATTTCCCACATGTCTACTTAACATTTTTCGAAACATAATTTTTTTCTTGCTAGTAAGTAAGAACGGTTAAAAGTTGACCAGCGATTTCTAGTTTTTCCAACAAATTTACAAAACCATTTTTTTAGGGACCACATAAGATTTGAAGTCACTTTGAAGTACAGCTCAGATGGTTCATACTGTAGAGCTGTGAAAATAAAACATCACATTTTACTCACAAAAATGTTCTTTTAGCCCTATTTTTTTATTTTCACAAGAGTAACAGGAGAAAATGGACCCCAAAATTTGTTGTATGCAGAGACCTCATATTTGGGGAATACTACTATTTGGGCACACAATAAGGATTCAGAAGGGAAGGAGCACCATTTGACTTTTTGATCGCAAAAATGGCTGGAAACGGGAGCGGACGCCACGTCAGGAACCCAGACTTTGATGGAATGGTCTGCGGGCGTCATGTCACGTTTGGAGAGCACCTGATGTGCCTAAACAGTGAAAACCCACAGAAGTGACCCCATTTTGGAAACTGACCCTTGTGACCCTGTGTGACCCTGTTGTGCCTGTGTCTGTGCTTTGTGCCTGTGCTACTTTATGCTTGTCTGGTTCTGATCTGGTTCTGTCCCTGTTTAGAGTTCTGCCTGTGCCTCTTGTACTGCGCTGCTATCTCCGTGTATGACTCCTTGCTTACGTTCTGACTATTCTCTGCTCGCCCCTTCCGTACCACGCCGCCCTCTCCGTGTATGACCCCCGCCTGTCCGACCTGAGTTCCCCTCTCATCTACTTCAGGTTCCCTGTGGAATCCTGCACTCATCTCCAGCAGCAGGACACTAAGCTCTGCCCCCTGTGGTCACATGATCGTAGGTTCTTCTGTTCTCTGTCATACTCAGCACGCTGCTCAGGTCCCGTCTGCCTGAGCTTTCCCTGCGGCATCTGACCCCGGGCTCTCCCGTAGTGTGGGTGAGTCACCCTGTTCAGCCGTGGCAGTGCGCCGGTGCTGACAGGATCCTGATAGTTAGGCTTATACTCGAGTATATACAGTAACCCAATTTACAATTGGAATGGAACCATCTTGATCGCAACTACATCTCTCTTTCTCTACCTCAATATCTATGTAAAGTACTTTGCAAAAGTTTTAGCAACATGGGTAACAAAAAGCTGCTAACTAACAATGGTTTAAAAACGAGAACTGTTAATTTTGTTTTATCAATTAGCAAAATGCAAAGCACGATATAAATGAATACATTTGAATGAATTTAAAATACTTTCAGATTTTTCAAAAATTTGTATTCGCCAAAATTTTACAATTCACTTCCATGCAGATTCAGCAATATGGTGGCTGCTGCACACCATTTTGTCTAAACCATAAAAAGCCATCAAAAGGTTAAAAAAAAACATTCTGATACCCACCTCACTGCTAACCTTTTTGGCACTTGCACTTCTCATCGACACTCGTCTGATCTCATAGCATCTTCTGAATCCAGCCATAAGCATTGAAATCCCTGGGCCTCTCATACTGAGCTAGGACTTAAGTCTCTTATGAGGGCCAGGACAATGCTGTGTGTGGGCACACAAAGTGACAGCCTACATTGTGACATTATGACGTTGTGACTTTTCATGCTTGCAGATAACAGTCTGGTTCATTATGAGAGGCCCGGGAACTTCAGTACTCAAAGTGGGGCTCAAATGATATGATGAGAACCAGACATATGATGGTGAGGAGCAAAGTGACTGAGAGGTGAGTGATAAGATGAGAGTAAGCATATTCCTTTACTTTTTGCATATTATGTTTACGACCCCAGAGCATAATAAGGGATACTAAATTTGTGGAGAATAACTTTCTGCAAGGGAAAATCTGCGTAGAAGGTGAATTCTAATTTTGCCTGATCCACTTTTCTCTAGTGTCCATCCTTTGCCTTCAAAACAGCATGAAAGCATTCTAGATACACTTGCATACAGTTTTTAAAGAAACTTGGCATGGAGATTATTCCAATCATTTTGGAGAATTAAAGCGATAGAGCTTCAGCACCAAAGTATAATTAAAACTTGAATATTTAATAAATATTGCTGAACTAACCACACATCTTCTGTGGATGTAAGTTTATCCAAATCCTTTTGCCTCTTCATTCAGTCCTATACACACTTCATAATATTGAGATCGGGGCTCCTAGTAGGCCATATGATCACTTATATGACTCCATGTTCTTCTTTACACTGGCTGTATATTTGGGGCTTTTGCCCTGCTGTAGAAACAAGTATGGAGCCAATCAGATACCTTCCAGAAGGCATTACATGATGGATCTTTGAAGTATCTGCCTGTATTTTTCAGCATTGAGGATACCATTAATTCTGACCAAATGCTCAACTTGCTCAATAGCAACCCAAAACTTATAAGGAACCTCCACCATGTTTCACTGATACCTGTAGATATTCATTATTGCACCACTCTCAAGCAAATTGTCTACAAACTGCTTCTGTTACAGCCAAATAATTCACACTTTGATTGCTCCAACACTTGTACAGTCATTGTTCTGCACCCAAGTTCCTATTTTTTGTGCATAGTTGAATCACTTGGCAATGTTCCCATTTTCCCATGTGCAAGGTATGGCTTTTGGATGTAATTCTCCTATTTTATATAAAAGCAGTTATTATTTGTTTCCCTCTTCTATTATGAGTGTTAGATCTTATCTATTTATCTGATAAAAACCACCTCAGGGGACACTATTACCATTGTGAATATGACCATAACTTAAAGGACGTAAAATATGAATTCTAAGATGTATCCAAAGTGTTAAAAGCTCAAATGTGACCGATTCCAAGTAGAAAGAGCTACATTATTAGAAACATTTCATATCTTCCTCTCTCAAAATTAGTAACATAAAATCCCTAATGGTATATGTTTTGTGTACTTTGCAATATTGTAGTTGTAATCAGTTGAATGGTTTATGAAGCTTATAATGTGAAAGTTATTTTGTGTATTTTCCAAACCTTTCAAGTTGATTAAAACTTTTAATTGTTTATGTATAATGTCTACAGCTTGATTAAAAAAGTATTTCAGAACCATAACTAATTAAAGTTTAGGTATAAGACATTACAGTTCAATTATGCTAAATATTGCTTTGTAATGCAAAGGTCCCTTGTCTACTTTGTACTTACATGGATAACTACAGTAACATTTAATTTTTATAATATTACGTGTAAGTAATATAAATATAGTAACACTAGATGGTGGCCCGATTCGAACGCATCGGGTATTCTAGAATATGCATGTCCACGTAGTATATTGCACAGCCCATGTAGTATATTGCCCAGTCACGTAGTATATTGCCCTGCCACGTAATATATTGCCCAGCCACGTAGTATATTGCCCAGCCACGTAATATATTGCCCAGCCACATAGTATATTGCCCAGTCACGTAGTATATTGCCCAGTCACGTAGTATATTGCCCAGCCACATAGTATATTGCCTGTTATGTTTGCTAATGACAGGTGTTATGAAGGCAATCCAGAAACACAGTGTGCTTAGCGATCAGAGCGCACACAGTGATCTGACAAATACCCAAAAATACAAGAACGAGCTCTGAGACGTGGAAACTCTGTAGACTGCACACCTGATCCTATCCTAAACACAACTAAAAGCGGCTGTGGATTGCGCCTAACAACTACCTAGGCAACTCGGCACAGCCTAAAAAACTAGCTAGCCTGAAGATAGAAAAATAGGCCTGACTTGCCCCAGAGAAATTCCCCAAAGGAAAAGGCAGCCCCCCACATATAATGACTGTGAGTAAGATGAAAAGACAAAACGTAGGGATGAAATAGATTCAGCAAAGTGGGGCCCGATATTCTAGGACAGAGCGAGGACAGTAAAGCGAACTTTGCAGTCTACAAAAAACCCTAAAGCAAAACCACGCAAAGGGGGCAAAAAAAACCCACCGTGCCGAACTAACGGCACGGCGGTACACCCTTTGCGTCTCAGAGCTTCCAGCAAAACAAAAGACAAGCTGGACAGAAAAAAAGCAACAAAAAAGCAAAAAGCACTTAGCTATACAGAGCAGCAGGTCACAGGAACAATCAGGAGAAGCTCAGATCCAACACTGAAACATTGACAAGGAGCAAGGATAGCAGCATCAGGCGGAGTTAAGTAATGAAGCAGTTAACGAGCTCACCAGAACACCTGCGGGAGGAAGCTCAGAAGCTGCAGTAGCACTTGTGACCACAGGAGTGAATTCAGCCACAGAATTCACAACAGTACCCCCCCTTGAGGAGGGGTCACCGAACCCTCACCAGAGCCCCCAGGCCGACCAGGATGAGCCGCATGAAAGGCACGAACAAGATCGGAAGCATGAACATCAGAGGCAAAAACCCAGGAATTATCTTCCTGAGCATAACCCTTCCATTTAACCAGATACTGGAGTTTCCGTCTAGAAACACGAGAATCCAAAATCTTCTCCACAATATACTCCAATTCCCCCTCCACCAAAACCGGGGCAGGAGGCTCAACAGATGGAACCATAGGTGCCACGTATCTCCGCAACAACGACCTATGGAATACATTATGTATGGAAAAGGAGTCTGGGAGGGTCAAACGAAAAGACACAGGATTGAGAACCTCAGAAATCCTATACGGACCAATAAAACGAGGTTTAAATTTAGGAGAGGAAACCTTCATAGGAATATGACGAGAAGATAACCAAACCAGATCCCCAACACGAAGTCGGGGACCCACACGGCGTCTGCGATTAGCGAAAAGTTGAGCTTTCTCCTGGGACAAGATCAAATTGTCCACTACCTGAGTCCAGATCTGCTGCAACCTATCCACCACAGAATCCACACCAGGACAGTCCGAAGACTCAACCTGTCCTGAAGAGAAACGAGGATGGAACCCAGAATTGCAAAAAAATGGAGAAACCAAGGTAGCCGAGCTGGCCCGATTATTAAGGGCGAACTCAGCCAACGGCAAAAAGGACACCCAATCATCCTGGTCTGCAGAAACAAAACATCTCAGATATGTTTCCAAGGTCTGATTGGTTCGTTCGGTCTGGCCATTAGTCTGAGGATGGAAAGCCGAGGAAAAGGATAGGTCAATGCCCATCCTACCACAAAAGGCTCGCCAAAACCTTGAAACAAACTGGGAACCTCTGTCAGAAACAATATTCTCAGGAATGCCATGCAACCGAACCACATGCTGAAAGAACAAAGGTACCAAATCAGAGGAGGAAGGCAATTTAGCCAAGGGCACCAGATGGACCATTTTAGAAAAGCGATCACAGACCACCCAAATGACTGACATCTTTTGAGAAACGGGAAGGTCATAAATGAAATCCATCGAAATATGTGTCCAAGGCCTCTTTGGGACCGGCAAGGGCAAAAGCAACCCACTGGCACGAGAACAGCAGGGCTTAGCCCTAGCACAAATCCCACAGGACTGCACAAAAGTACGTACATCCCGTGACAGAGATGGCCACCAGAAGGATCTAGCCACTAACTCTCTGGTACCAAAGATTCCAGGATGACCAGCCAACACCGAACAATGAAGTTCAGAGATAAGTTTATTAGTCCACCTATCAGGGACGAACAGTTTCTCTGCTGGACAACGATCAGGTTTATTCGCCTGAAATTTTTGCAGCACCCGCCGCAAATCAGGGGAGATGGCAGACACAATGACTCCTTCCTTGAGGATACCCGCTGGCTCAGATAAACCCGGAGAGTCGGGCACAAAACTCCTAGACAGAGCATCCGCCTTCACATTTTTAGAGCCCGGAAGGTACGAAATCACAAAGTCGAAGCGGGCAAAAAATAACGACCAATGGGCCTGTCTAGGATTCAAGCGCTTGGCAGACTCGAGATAAGTCAAGTTCTTATGATCAGTCAATACCACCACGCGATGCTTAGCTCCTTCAAGCCAATGACGCCACTCCTCGAATGCCCACTTCATGGCCAGCAACTCTCGATTGCCCACATCATAATTACGCTCAGCGGGCGAAAACTTCCTGGAAAAGAAAGCACATGGTTTCATCACTGAGCAATCAGAACCTCTCTGTGACAAAACCGCCCCTGCTCCAATCTCAGAAGCATCAACCTCGACCTGGAACGGAAGAGAAACATCTGGCTGACACAACACAGGGGCAGAACAAAAACGACGCTTCAACTCCTGAAAAGCTTCCACAGCAGCAGAAGACCAATTAACCAAATCAGCACCCTTCTTGGTCAAATCGGTCAATGGTTTGGCAATGCTAGAAAAATTACAGATGAAGCGACGATAAAAATTAGCAAAGCCCAGGAACTTTTGCAGACTTTTCAGAGATGTCGGCTGAATCCAATCCTGGATGGCTTGGACCTTAACTGGATCCATCTCGATAGTAGAAGGGGTAAAGATGAACCCCAAAAATGAAACTTTCTGCACACCGAAGAGACACTTTGATCCCTTCACAAACAAAGAGTTAGCACGCAGGACCTGAAAAACCATTCTGACCTGCTTCACATGAGACTCCCAATCATCTGAGAAGATCAAAATGTCATCCAAGTAAACAATCAGGAATTTATCCAGATACTCACGGAAGATGTCATGCATAAAAGACTGAAACACAGATGGAGCATTGGCAAGTCCGAACGGCATCACTAGATACTCAAAATGACCCTCGGGCGTATTGAATGCAGTTTTCCATTCATCTCCTTGCCTGATTCTCACCAGATTATACGCACCACGAAGATCTATCTTAGTGAACCAACTAGCCCCCTTAATCCGAGCAAACAAGTCAGATAACAATGGCAAGGGATACTGAAATTTAACAGTGATCTTATTAAGAAGGCGGTAATCAATACACGGTCTCAGCGAACCATCCTTCTTGGCTACAAAGAAGAACCCTGCTCCCAGTGGTGATGACGATGGGCGAATATGTCCCTTCTCCAGGGATTCCTTCACATAACTGCGCATAGCAGCGTGTTCGGGCACGGATAAATTAAATAATCGACCTTTAGGGAATTTACTACCAGGAATCAAATTGATAGCACAATCACAATCCCTATGCGGAGGTAGAGCATCGGACTTGGGCTCTTCAAATACATCCTGATAATCAGACAAGAACTCTGGGACCTCAGAAGGGGTGGATGACGAAATCGACAAAAATGGAACATCACCATGTACCCCCTGACAACCCCAGCTGGATACCGACATGGAATTCCAATCCAATACTGGATTATGGGTTTGTAGCCATGGCAACCCCAACACGACCACATCATGCAGATTATGCAACACCAGAAAGCGAATAACTTCCTGATGTGCAGGAGCCATGCACATGGTCAGCTGGGCCCAGTATTGAGGTTTATTCTTGGCCAAAGGTGTAGCATCAATTCCTCTCAATGGAATAGGACACCGCAAAGGCTCCAAGAAAAACCCACAACGTTTAGCATAATCCAAATCCATCAGATTCAGGGCAGCGCCCGAATCCACAAACGCCATGACAGAAAACGACGACAAAGAGCATATCAAGGTAATGGACAGAAGGAATTTGGACTGTATAGTACCAATGACGGCAGACCTAGCGGACCGCTTAGTGCGCTTAGGACAATCAGAAATAGCATGAGTGGAATCACCACAGTAGAAACACAGACCATTCAGACGTCTGTATTCCTGCCGTTCAACTCTAGTCATAGTCCTATCGCACTGCATAGGCTCAGGTTTAACATCAGGCAGTACCGCCAAATGGTGCACAGATTTACGCTCGCGCAAGCGTCGACCGATCTGAATGGCCAAAGACAAAGACTCATTCAAACCAGCAGGCATAGGAAATCCCACCATGACATCCTTAAGAGCCTCAGAGAGACCCTTTCTGAACAAAGCTGCCAGCGCAGATTCATTCCACTGAGTGAGTACTGACCATTTCCTAAATTTCTGACAATATACTTCTATATCATCCTGACCCTGGCACAAAGCCAGCAAATTTTTCTCAGCCTGATCCACTGAATTAGGCTCATCGTACAGCAATCCGAGCGCCAGGAAAAACGCATCGACACTACTCAATGCAGGGTCTCCTGGCGCAAGAGAAAATGCCCAGTCTTGAGGGTCGCCGCGCAAAAAAGAAATAATAATCAAAACCTGCTGAATAGGATTACCAGAAGAATGAGGTTTCAAGGCCAGAAATAGCTTACAATTATTTTTGAAACTTAGAAACTTAGTTCTATCTCCAAAAAACAAATCAGGAATAGGAATTCTTGGTTCTAACATAGATTTCTGATCAATAGTATCTTGAATTTTTTGTACATTTATAACGAGATTATCCATTGAAGAGCACAGACCCTGAATATCCATGTCCACACCTGTGTCCAGAATCACCCAAATGTCTAGGGGAAAAAAAAAAAGTGAACACAGAGCCGAGAAAAAAAAAAAAAAAAATGATGTCAGAACTTTTTCTTTCCCTCTATTGAGAATCATAAGTTAGGCTCCTTGTACTGTTATGTTTGCTAATGACAGGTGTTATGAAGGCAATCCAGAAACACAGTGTGCTTAGCGATCAGAGCGCACACAGTGATCTGACAAATACCCAAAAATACAAGAACGAGCTCTGAGACGTGGAAACTCTGTAGACTGCACACCTGATCCTATCCTAAACACAACTAAAAGCGGCTGTGGATTGCGCCTAACAACTACCTAGGCAACTCGGCACAGCCTAAGAAACTAGCTAGCCTGAAGATAGAAAAATAGGCCTGACTTGCCCCAGAGAAATTCCCCAAAGGAAAAGGCAGCCCCCCACATATAATGACTGTGAGTAAGATGAAAAGACAAAACGTAGGGATGAAATAGATTCAGCAAAGTGGGGCCCGATATTCTAGGACAGAGCGAGGACAGTAAAGCGAACTTTGCAGTCTACAAAAAACCCTAAAGCAAAACCACGCAAAGGGGGCAAAAAAAACCCACCGTGCCGAACTAACGGCACGGCGGTACACCCTTTGCGTCTCAGAGCTTCCAGCAAAACAAAAGACAAGCTGGACAGAAAAAAAGCAACAAAAAAGCAAAAAGCACTTAGCTATACAGAGCAGCAGGTCACAGGAACAATCAGGAGAAGCTCAGATCCAACACTGAAACATTGACAAGGAGCAAGGATAGCAGCATCAGGCGGAGTTAAGTAATGAAGCAGTTAACGAGCTCACCAGAACACCTGCGGGAGGAAGCTCAGAAGCTGCAGTAGCACTTGTGACCACAGGAGTGAATTCAGCCACAGAATTCACAACAATTGCCCAGCCACATAGTATATTGCCCAGCCAAGTAGTATATTGCCCAGCTACGTAGTATATTGCCCAGCCACGTAGTATATTGCCAAGATACGTAGTATATTGCCCAGTCACGTAGTATATTGCCCAGCTACGTAGTATATTGCCCAGCCATGTAGTATATTTGCCCAGCTGCGTAGTATATTGCCCAGTCACGTAGTATATTACCCAGTCACTATATTGCTCAGCTACGTAGTATATTGCCCAGTCGCATAGTATATTGCCCAGTCACGTAGTATATTGCCCAGCCACATAGTATATTGCCCAGTCACGTAGTATATTACCCAGCTACGTAGTATATTGCACAGTGACATAGTATACAGCACAGAGCCACGTAGTATACAGCACAGACACGTAGTATATTGCCCAGTCACGTAGTATGTTGCCCAGCTACATAGTATATTGCCCAGCGACGTAGTATACAGCACAGAGCCAGGTAGTATACAGCACAGAACCACGTAGTATATTGCCCAGTCACGTAGTATATTGTCCAGTCACATAGTATATAACACTGCCCACACAGTATATAACAGTGGCCACGTAATATCTAGCACAGCCCATGGAGTATATCACACAGCCCCCGCAGCATATCACACTGCCCATGTAGTATATAGCAGCCACGCGGTATCTACCACAGCCCACGTAGTATACAGCAGTGTGGGCACCATATCCCTGTTAAAAAAAAAAATTAAAATAAAAAATAGTTATATACTCACCCCCTAGGATCCACCGAAGCTCCGGCGATAGGAGTGCGGCTGCCGCCATCTTCCTTTCCCAGGATGCATTGCGAAATTACCCAGATGACTTGGCGGTCTTGCGAGACCGCTAAGTCTTCTGGGTAATTTCGCAATGCATCGCTGGGAACGGAAGTTGGTGGCAGGCGCGAGCAGCTCGGCGGACAATGGAGGGTGAGTATAGCAGGTTTTTTATTATTTTTAACATTACATTTTTTTTCTTATTGATACCGCATAGGCAGCATCAATAGTAAAAAGTTGGGGACACACAGGGTTAATAGCAGCGGTAACGGAGTGCATTACCCGCGGCATAACGCGGTACTTTACCACCGGCATTAACCCTGTGTGAGCGGTGACCGGAGGGGAGTATGCAGGCGCCGGGCACTGGGCACTGACTGCGGAGAGTAAGGGGCAGTCATTTTCTTCCAGACTGTGCCCGTCGCTGATTGGTTGTGGCTGTTTTGCCGTGACCAATCAGCGACTTGGATTTCCATGACAGACAGAGGCCACGACCAATGAATATCCGTGACAGACAGACAGACAGACAGAAGGACAGAAAGACGGAATGACCCTTAGACAATTATATAGTAGATATGGTGTAAAAAATTAACTGATGCAGAACTGTCAAGATGATCATTTGTACCATTTGCCTCTTCATGAAGTTATCCAGGATTACAAAGCATAGCTATGTTCTTCCAAGAACAACACCACACCTGTTCACAAGAGTAAGATATTGCAGTTTAGACTCTTCATAGGAGCTGAGCTGTAATACTAAACCAAAAATAGGCAAAGGGAGGTTCTGTGTCTTAGGCCAGGGTACCACTAGCGTATGATATGGACGAGTGCTAAGCGAGAAAACCTCACATTGCACTCGGACCACTGTTAATCTATGGGGCGGCTCACATCACTCGCCAATGCAAGTCTATGGGAGCAAGAAAAAATTGGACACCACACGGACGATCAGTGTAGCTTGTACATGGATCGCCCCCAGACACAGGGCCACGCGTTTTTGGTACCGGGCCTCTCTGGTTCGGTTCCGAGGCTGTCACGGTGGCTAGACCCGGTCCGCGACCCTGCTAAGGGGCGTCCAATAAAGGTGGTGCAGTCTGTCAGGGGTTCGTGACACAATCCACAATCAAGAAGTTTATTAACCTTTCAGGTGCTTCACAGGAATTTTTTAAATGTTGGAGAGAAAAAAATGAACATTTACCTTTTTTTCACAAAAAAATTACTATAGACCAAAATTTTTATATTGTGACAAGGGTGACAGGAAAAAATGGACCAAAATATTGTTGTGCAAATTGTTGTGCAATTTTTCCTGAGCATGCCGATATGCTCCCTATATGAGGGAGAAAAACACTGTTTGAGCTCAGAAAGTAAGGAGCTCCATTTGACTTTTTGAGTGCAAAATTTTCTGGAACAATTGATGGATTCAATGTTGCATTTGGAGAGACTCTGATGTGCCTAAACAGTGAAAATCCCCCACAAGTGACATCATTTTCTAAACTAGACCCCTCAGGGAACTGATCTAGATATGTGGTGAGCACATTGAACCCTCAGGTGCTTCACAGAAGTTTATAATGAGAATTTATCCTGAGTACGCTGATATCCTACATGTGGGCAAATACTACTTTTGAGGCATAGTGCAAAGCTCAGAAGGGAAGAAGCGCCATATTGGAGCTCAAATTTTGGTTTGAGGGTGCCATGTCACATTGACACACATTTTACAAACTACCCTCCCCAATGAATTCATCTAGGGGTGCAGTGATCATATTGACACCACGTTTGCCTCACCGAATATTACACCATTGAGCTAGGAAGAAAGAATACATTTAATTTTTACTAGGGTTGAGCGAAACGGGTCGTTCATTTTCAAAAGTCGCCGACTTTTGGCAAAGTCGGGTTTCATGAAACCCGACCCCTGTGCGGGGTCGGCCATGCGGTACGCGACTTTCGCGCCAAAGTCGCGTTTCAATGACGCGAAAAGCGCCATTTCTCAGCCAATGAAGGTGAATGCAGAGTGTGGGCAGCGTGATGACATAGGTCCTGGTCCCCACCATCTTAGAGAAGGGCATTGCAGTGATTGGCTTGCTGTCTGTGGCGTCACAGGGGCTATAAAGAGGCGTTCCCGCCGACCGCCATCTTACTGCTGCTGATCTGAGCTTAGGGAGAGGTTGCTGCCACTTCGTCAGAAGCAGGGATAGCGTTAGGCAGGGTCCATTAACCCGCAAACCGCTTGTGCTGTAGCGATTTCCACTGTCCAACACCACCTTCGGTGTGCAGGGATAGTGGAAGCTACATTTTTTTTTCTCAGCGCTGTAGCTCATTGGGCTGCCCTAGAAGGCTCCCTGATAGCTGCATTGCTGTGTGTACGCCGCTGTGCAAACCAACTGCTTTTTTCAAAGCACAAATCCTGTTGTTCCTTCCTTTCTGCACAGCTATCTTTTTTGTTTGTCCACACTTTTTATTTAATTTGTGCATCAGTCCACTCCTTATTGCTGCCTGCCATACCTGGCTGAGATTACTGCAGGGAGATAGTAATTGTAGGACAGACCCTTTTATTTATTTATTTTTTTTTTAATTCGCCCTACAAAAAATAAGTTGTGGGAGATTAAGATTGGCATTTCTGCTAGAGTGCCATCCCTGTGTGTGCCATCTCTCTCACATAGTGGGCCATAGAAAGCCTATTTATTTTTTTGGTTGATTTGGTTTCTAAATTCTACCTGAAAAAATCAATAACTCAGTCAGTGGGAGATAAATATTGGCCTCTGGGCTTGTGTGCCACTTCTGACTTCTGTGTGTGCCATCTCTCACTCAGTGGGCCATAGAAAGCATATTTATTTTTTTGGTTGATTTGGTTTCTAAATTCTACCTGACAAAATCAATAAATCAATCAGTGGGAGATAAATATTGGCCTCTGGGCTTGTGTGCCACTCCTGACTCCTGTGTGTGCCATCTCTCACTCAGTGGGCCATAGAAAGCCTATTTATTTTTTTGGTTGATTTGGTTTCTAAATTCTACCTGTAAAAATCAATAAATCAATCAGTGGGAGATAAATATTGGCCTCTGGGCTTGTGTGCCACTCCTGACTCCTGTGTGTGCCATCTCTCACTCAGTGGGCCATAGAAAGCCTATTTATTTTTTTGGTTGATTTGGTTTCTAAATTCTACCTGTAAAAATCAATAAATCAATCAGTGGGAGATAAATATTGGCCTCTGGGCTTGTGTGCCACTCCTGATTCCTGTGTGTGCCATCTCTCACTCAGTGGGCCATAGAAAGCCTATATTTTTTTTTTGGGTTTCTAAATTCTCCCGGAAAAAATCCTTTTATTTTATTTGGTTTCTAAATTCTTCCTGAAAAAATCATTTTATTTTGTTTCTAAAGTCTCCCTGAAAAAAAAAAAAATCAGTGGGAGATTAATATTGCCCTTTCTGCTTGTGTGCCAGTCTTGACTCCTGGGTGTGCCATCTCTCTCTCTCAAATAGTGGGCACTGGGCCATAGAAAGGCAATATTTTTTTTTTTATTTGGTTTCTAAATTCTCCCGGAAAAAATCATTTTACTTTTTTTGGTTTCTAAATTCTTCCTTAAAAAAATCATTTTATTTTATTTTGTTTCTAAAGTCTCCCTGAAAAAAAAAATCAGTGGGAGATTAATATTGCCCTTTCTGCTTGTGTGCCAGTCTTGACTCCTGGGTGTGCCATCTCTCTCTCTCAAATAGTGGGCACTGGGCCATAGAAAGGCAATTTTTTTTTTTTGCTTTCTAAATTCTCCCTGAAAAAAAAAAAATACAGTGGGAGATTAATATTGACATTTGTGCTTGAGTGACAATCCTGCGTGTGTGGCATCTCTCCGATTTGGTGCCACAGAAAACAGAGTGTGTAACATTGTGCTTGATTTTCCTTGCGGTCTCACCAACCTGTAAAGGGATATCGAAATCATACTGAAGTTATAGCTCACCGTGTAAGTTGTTTGACAGCAACAAATACCGTTACTTTGGTTAAGTTTTTAAAACAATGAGGAAGTCTGGTGGAAGAGGTCGTGGCCGTGGGCGTTCATTGTCAGCTGGTAATGATGGTAGTGGTAGTGGAGCATCAGGTGGTTGTGGGAAAAGAAATATTGCACCTAAGTCTGGAGCTGTGGAGCCAGGTTCGTCGTCTGGCTACAGAAGGCCTCGAACGCTCCCTTTTCTAGGAGTAGGAAAACCGCTTTTAAAGCCGGAGCAGCAAGAGCAAGTTTTGGCTTACCTTGCAGACTCAGCCTCTAGCTCTTTTGCCTCCTCTTTTGAAACTGGTAAATGTAAAAGCAGCGCGTCGTTAGTGGATGTTCACGGTCAGGGACAAGTCGCTTCCTTGTCCTCTTCAGCAAAAACAACAACAGAGAAGGATGCAGCAGGCGACACAACGGGTCACTCCATGGAGCTTTTTACACATACCGTCCCTGGCTTAGAAAGTGAAGCAGTTAACAGGCCATGCCCATTACAAGTTGAATCTGACATGGAGTGCACTGATGCACAGCCACAGCCAGACTACTATGCTGGTCCTTTGACTCAGACCACAACATTGCCCTCGCAGGGTACTGATCCAGAATCAGACCCTGATGAGACTATGTTGCCCCATCACGAACGCTCTACTACCGACATACACGGTGACACAGACAAAGTTGCGCACGAGCTAGAAGAGGAGGTTATAGATGACCCAGTTGTTGACCCCGATTGGCAGCCATTGGGGGAACAGGGTGCAGGCGGCAGTAGTTCTGCAGAGGAGGAGGAGGGGCCGCAGCAGGCATCAACATCGCAACAGGTTCCATCTGCCGGGCCAGTATCTGGCCCAAAACGCGTGGCAAAGCCAAAAACTGTTGGAGGACAGCGTGTCCATCCGGTTAAAGCTCAGTCTGCAATGGCTGAAAAGGGATCCGAGGCTCGAAAGAGTGCAGTCTGGCATTTTTTTAAACAACATCCAATTGATCCGCACAAAGTCATCTGTCAAAAATGTTCAACTAGCTTAAGCAGAGGTCAGAATCTGAAAAGTCACAATACAAGTTGCATGCATAGACATTTAACCACCATGCTTTTGCAAGCCTGGACTAACTACCAAACGTCCCTTAAGGTTGTAGCACCCTCGGCCAATGAAGCTAGTCAGCAACGCTACATCCCTTCCGTCACTGTAAGGCCACCATTTTCCGCACCACCAGCAGTATCTGTGCAGGTTTCTTTGCCAGCCCAAAGCAGTCAGGGTCAGGGAATCACCAGTTTCGTAGGAGGAAATACTGCATCTAGGGCACCGGCGGAAACAATACCATCTCCAACCGTCTCTCAGTCTGCCATGTCCACCGGCACATCCGCTAGTTCCACGATCTCCAGCTCTCCAGTCCAGCTCACCCTACATGAGACTCTGGTTAGAAAAAGGAAGTACTTATCCTCGCATCCGCGTACACAGGGTTTTAACGCCCACATAGCTAGACTAATCTCGTTAGAGATGATGCCCTACCGGTTAGTTGAAAGCGAAGCTTTCAAAGCCCTGATGGAGTACGCTGAACCACGCTACGAGCTACTCAGTCGACACTTCTTTTCGAGAAAAGCCATCCCAGCCCTGCACCAGCATGTTAAAGAGCGAATCGTCCATGCACTCAAGCAATCTGTGAGTACAAAGGTGCACCTGACTACAGATGCATGGACCAGTAGGCATGGCCAGGGACGTTACGTGTCCATCACGGCACACTGGGTGAATGTGGTGGATGCAGGGTCCACAGGGAACATCAATTTCGGGACAGTTGTGCCTAGCCCACGGTCTAGGAAACAGTTGGCTGTAGGCGTTTGCACCTCCTCCTCGTCCTCCTGCAGAAGAGAGAGCTCTTCCACAGACCGCAGTCGCCCAACCACTCCATCGGCAGCTGTCACTGTTGCACACCAGTTGTCCCATTATGGCCCAGCTACTGGCAAGCGTCAGCAGGCTGTATTGGCTATGAAGTGTTTGGGCGACAACAGACACACCGCGGAAGTTCTGTCTGAGTTCTTGCAGCAAGAAACGCAGTCGTGGCTGGGCACAGTAGATCTTGAGGCAGGCAAGGTAGTGAGTGATAATGGAAGGAATTTCATGGCTGCCATCTCCCTTTCCCAATTGAAACACATTCCTTGCCTGGCTCACACCTTAAACCTGGTGGTGCAGTGCTTATTGAAAACTTATCCTGGGTTCTCCGACCTGCTCCTCAAAGTGCGTGGACTTTGCTCACATATCCGCCGTTCGCCTGTACTGTTATGAATAGGTAATTCAGAACCACAATAGACCTTGAAGTTTAGAGCACATAAAGTGACCTGACAATAACCAAAAAACATAGGACGAGCTCTGAGACGTGGGAACTCTGCTGACCGCAATCCCTAAACCTATCACACCACACTAGAGGCAGCCGTGGATTGCGCCTAACGCTCCCTATGCAACTCGGCACAGCCTGAGAAACTAGCTAGCCCTGAAAATAGAAAAATAAGCCTACCTTGCCTCAGAGAAATTCCCCAAAGGAAAAGGCAGCCCCCCACATATAATGACTGTGAGTAAAGATGAAAATACAAACACAGAGATGAAATAGAGTTAGCAAAGTGAGGCCCGACTTACTGAATAGACCGAGGATAGGAAAGATAGCTTTGCGGTCAACACAAAAACCTACAAACAACCACGCAGAGGGGGCAAAAAGACCCTCCGCACCGACTAACGGTACGGAGGTGCTCCCTCTGCGTCTCAGAGCTTCCATCAAGCAAGAAAAACCAAAATAGCAAGCTGGACAGAAAATATAGCAAACAAAAGTAACACCAGCAGAACTTAGCTTATGCTGGGCAGACAGGCCACAGGAACGATCCAGGAGGAAGCAAGACCAATACTAGAACATTGACTGGAGGCGAGGATCAAAGCACTAGGTGGAGTTAAATAGAGCAGCACCTAACGACTTAACCTCATCACCTGAGGAAGGAAACTCAGAAGCCGCAGTACCACTCACATCCACCAACGGAAGCCCATAGACAGAATCAGCCGAAGTACCACTTGTGACCACAGGAGGGAGCTCAACCACAGAATTCACAACAGTACCCCCCCTTGAGGAGGGGTCACCGAACCCTCACCAGAGCCCTCAGGCCGACCAGGATGAGCCATATGAAAGGCACGAACAAGATCGGCAGCATGGACATCAGAGGCAAAGACCCAGGAATTATCTTCCTGACCATAACCCTTCCACTTAACCAGATACTGGAGTTTCCGTCTCGAAACACGAGAATCCAAAATCTTCTCCACTATATACTCCAACTCCCCCTCCACCAAAACCGGGGCAGGTGGATCAACAGATGGAACCATAGGTGCCACGTATATCCGCAACAATGACCTATGGAATACGTTATGGATGGAAAAAGAATCTGGAAGGGTCAAACGAAAAGACACAGGATTAAGAACCTCAGAAATCCTATACAGACCAATGAAACGAGGCTTAAACTTAGGAGAGGAAACCTTCATAGGAATATAACGAGATGACAACCAAACCAAATCCCCAACACGAAGTCGGGGACCCACACAGCGTCTGCGATTAGCGAAACGTTGAGCCTTCTCCTGGGACAAGGTCAAATTGTCCACTACATGAGTCCAAATCCGCTGCAACCTGTCCACCACAGTATCCACACCAGGACAGTCCGAAGACTCAACCTGCCCTGAAGAGAAACGAGGATGGAACCCAGAATTGTAGAAAAACGGCGAAACCAAGGTAGCCGAGCTGGCCCGATTATTAAGGGAGAACTCAGCCAACGGCAAAAAGGACACCCAATCATCCTGATCAGCAGAAACAAAACATCTCAGATATATTTCCAAGGTCTGATTGGTTCGTTCAGTCTGGCCATTTGTCTGAGGATGAAAAGCCGAGGAAAAAGACAAATCAATGCCCATCCTAGCACAAAAGGCTCGCCAAAACCTCGAAACAAACTGGGAACCTCTGTCAGAAACGATGTTCTCTGGAATGCCATGTAAACGAACCACATGCTGGAAGAACAATGGCACCAAATCAGTGGAGGAAGGTAATTTAGACAAGGGTACCAAATGGATCATCTTAGAGAAGCGATCACAAACTACCCAAATGACCGACATTTTTTGAGAGACGGGGAGATCCGAAATAAAATCCATAGAGATATGTGTCCAAGGCCTCTTCGGGACCGGCAAGGGCAAAAGCAACCCACTGGCACGAGAACAGCAGGGCTTAGCCCGAGCACAAATTTCAAAGGACTGCACAAAAGAACGCACATCCCGCGACAGAGACGGCCACCAAAAGGATCTAGCCACTAAATCTCTGGTACCAAAGATTCCAGGATGACCAGCCAACACCGAACAATGAACCTCAGAGATAACTTTATTCGTCCACCTATCAGGGACAAACAGTTTCTCCGCTGGGCAACGATCAGGTTTATTAGCCTGAAATTTTTGCAGCACCCGCCGCAAATCAGGGGAGATGGCAGACAAAATTACTCCCTCTTTGAGAATACCCGCTGGCTCAGGCAAACCCGGAGAGTCGGGCACAAAACTCCTAGACAGGGCATCCGCCTTCACATTTTTAGAGCCTGGAAGGTACGAAACCACAAAGTCAAAACGGGAGAAAAACAGCGACCAACGAGCCTGTCTAGGATTCAACCGTTTGGCAGACTCGAGATAAGTCAAGTTCTTGTGATCAGTCAAGACCACCACGCGATGCTTAGCTCCTTCAAGCCAATGACGCCACTCCTCGAATGCCCACTTCATGGCCAGCAACTCTCGATTGCCAACATCATAATTTCGCTCAGCAGGCGAAAACTTCCTGGAAAAGAAGGCGCATGGCTTCATCACTGAGCAATCAAAACCTCTTTGCGACAAAACAGCCCCCGCTCCAATTTCAGAAGCATCAACCTCGACCTGGAACGGAAGCGAAACATCTGGTTGACACAACACAGGGGCAGAAGAAAAACGACGCTTTAAGTCTTGAAAAGCTATCACAGCAGCAGAAGACCAATTGACCACATCAGCACCCTTCTTGGTCAAATCGGTCAATGGTTTAGCAATACTAGAAAAATTACAAATGAAGCGACGATAAAAATTAGCAAAGCTAAGGAACTTTTGCAGACTCTTCAGAGATGTCGGCTGAGTCCAATCATAAATGGCCTGGACCTTAACAGGGTCCATCTCGATAGTAGAAGGGGAAAAAATGAACCCCAAAAATGAAACCTTCTGAACTCCAAAGAGACACTTTGATCCCTTCACAAACAAAGAATTAGCACGCAGGACCTGGAACACCATTCTGACCTGCTTCACATGAGACTCCCAATCATCCGAGAAGACCAAAATATCATCCAAGTATACAATCAGGAATTTATCCAGGTACTCTCGGATGATGTCATGCATAAAGGACTGAAATACTGATGGAGCATTGGCAAGTCCGAATGGCATAACTAGGTACTCAAAATGGCCCTCGGGCGTATTAAATGCAGTTTTCCATTCATCGCCCCATTTAATACGCACAAGATTATATGCACCATGAAGATCTATCTTGGTGAACCAACTAGCCCCCTTAATCCGAGCAAACAAATCAGATAGCAGCGGCAAGGGGTACTGAAATTTGATCGTGATTTTATTTAGAAGGCGGTAATCAATACAAGGTCTCAGCGAACAATCCTTCTTGGCCACAAAAAAAAACCCTGCTCCCAATGGCGATGACGACGGGCGAATATGACCCTTCTCCAAGGATTCTTTTACGTAACTCCGCATAGCGGCGTGCTCAGGCACAGATAAATTAAACAGTCGACCCTTAGGAAACTTACTACCAGGAATCAACTCGATAGCACAATCACAATCCCTATGCGGAGGTAGGGCATTGGACTTGGGCTCATCGAATACATCCCGGTAATCCGACAAGAACTCTGGGACCTCAGGAGGGGTGGATGATGAGATAGACAGAAATGGAACATCACCATGTACCCCCTGACAACCCCAGCTGGACACAGACATAGATTTCCAATCTAATACTGGGTTATGGACTTGTAGCCATGGCAACCCCAACACGACCACATCAAGCAGATTATGCAACACCAGAAAGCGAATATCCTCCTGGTGCGCAGGAGCCATGCACATGGTCAGCTGGGTCCAATACTGAGGCTTATTCTTGGCCAAAAGTGTAGCATCAATTCCTCTCAATGGAATAAGACAAGGCAAGGGCTCCAAGACAAACCCACAGCGCCTAGCAAACTCCAAGTCCATCAAATTCAGGGCAACGCCTGAATCCACAAATGCCATGACAGAATAGGAAGACAAAGAGCAGATCAAAGTAACGGACAAAAGAAATTTCGACTGTACCGTACCAATGGTGGCAGACTTAGCGAACCGCTTAGTGCGCATAGGACAATCGGAGATAGCATGAGTGGAATCACCACAGTAGAAACACAGCCCATTCTGACGTCTGTGTTCCTGCCTTTCAGCTCTGGTCAAAGTCCTATCGCACTGCATAGGCTCAGGTCCATGCTCAGATAATAACGCCAAATGGTGCACAGATTTACGCTCATGCAAGCGTCGACCGATCTGAATGGCCAAAGACAAAGACTCATTCAGACCAGCAGGCATAGGAAATCCCACCATGACATCCTTAAGGGCTTCAGAGAGACCCTTTCTGAAAATAGCTGCCAGCGCACATTCATTCCATTGAGTGAGCACGGACTACTTTCTAAACTTCTGACAATAAATCTCTATCTCATCCTGACCCTGACACAGAGCCAGCAAATTTTTCTCTGCCTGATCCACTGAATTAGGTTCATCGTACAGTAATCCGAGCGCCAGAAAAAACGCATCAATATTACATAATGCAGGATCTCCTGGCGCAAGGGAAAATGCCCAGTCTTGAGGGTCGCCACGTAATAAAGAAATAATGATCTTAACTTGTTGAACTGGGTCACCAGAGGAGCGAGGTTTCAACGCCAGAAACAGTTTGCAATTATTTTTGAAACTCAGAAATTTAGCTCTATCTCCAGAAAACAAATCAGGAATAGGAATTCTTGGTTCTAACATAGAATTCTGAGCCACAAAGTCTAGAATATTTTGTACTCTTGCAGTGAGATGATCCACACATGAAGACAGACCTTTAATGTCCATCACTACACCTGTGTCCTGAACCACCCAAATGTCTAGGGGAAAAAAAGGCAAAACACAGTGCAAAGAAAAAAAAATGGTCTCAGAACTTCTTTTTTCCCTCTATTGAGAAGCATAGTACTTTTGGCCTCCAGTACTGTTATGAATAGGTAATTCAGAACCATAATGGACCTTGAAGTTCAGAGCACATAAAGTGACCTGACAATAACCAAAAAACATAGGACGAGCTCTGAGACGTGGGAACTCTGCTGACCGCAATCCCTAAACCTATCACACCACACTAGAGGCAGCCGTGGATTGCGCCTAACGCTCCCTATGGAACTCGGCACAGCCTGAGAAACTAGCTAGCCCTGAAAATAGAAAAATAAGCCTACCTTGCCTCAGAGAAATTCCCCAAAGGAAAAGGCAGCCCCCCACATATAATGACTGTGAGTAAAGATGAAAATACAAACACAGAGATGAAATAGAGTTAGCAAAGTGAGGCCCGACTTACTGAATAGACCGAGGATAGGAAAGATAGCTTTGCGGTCAACACAAAAACCTACAAACAACCACGCAGAGGTGGCAAAAAGACCCTCCGCACCGACTAACGGTACGGAGGTGCTCCCTCTGCGTCTCAGAGCTTCCAGCAAGCAAGAAAAACCAAAATAGCAAGCTGGACAGAAAATATAGCAAACAAAAGTAACACCAGCAGAACTTAGCTTATGCTGGGCAGACAGGCCACAGGAACGATCCAGGAGGAAGCAAGACCAATACTAGAACATTGACTGGAGGCCAGGATCAAAGCACTAGGTGGAGTTAAATAGAGCAGCACCTAACGACTTAACCTCATCGCCTGAGGAAGGAAACTCAGAAGCCGCAGTACCACTCACATCCACCAACGGAAGCCCATAGACAGAATCAGCCGAAGTACCACTTGTGACCACAGGAGGGAGCTCGACCACAGAATTCACAACAGTGTACACTCCAGCCGTATGCAGACCTATCAGCGGTCTTTGAACCTTCCCCAGCATCGCCTAATCATAGACGTTGCAACAAGGTGGAACTCAACACTGCACATGCTTCAGAGACTGTGCGAACAGAGGCGGGCTGTTATGTTTTTGTGGGAGGATACACATACACGGGCAGGCAGTAGGATGGCAGACATGGAGTTGTCAGGTGTGCAGTGGTCGAAGATACAAGACATGTGTCAAGTCCTTCAGTGTTTTGAGGAATGCACACGGCTGGTTAGTGCAGACAACGCCATAATAAGCATGAGCATCCCCCTAATGTGTCTGCTGATGCAAAGTTTGACGCACATAAAGGATCAGGCGTCTGCACCAGAGGAAGAGGAAAGCCTTGTTGACAGTCAGCCATTGTCTGGTCAGGGCAGTGTACAGGACGAGGTAGCGGGCGAAGAGGAGGTGGAGGACGAAGAGGATGATGGGGATGAGTATATTTTTAATGAGGAAGCTTTCCCGGGGGCACTGGAAATTGGTGGCGTGGCAAGGCCGGGTTCTGGTTTTGTGAGGGACACAAGTGACGTAGATTTGCCTGAAACTGCCCCTCAACCAATCACAACCTCAGATTTGACAACTGGAACTTTGGCCCACATGGCAGATTATGCCTTACGTATCCTCAAAAGGGACACACGCATTACTAAAATGATGAACGATGACGATTACTGGTTGGCCTGCCTCCTTGATCCTCGCTATAAAGGCAAATTGCAAAATATTATGCCACATGAGAACTTGGAACTAATATTAGCAACCAAACAATCAACTCTTGTTGACCGTTTGCTTCAGGCATTCCCAGCACACAGCGCCCGTGATCGTTCTCACACGAGCAGCAGGTGGCAGCAGAACAGAAGTGTTAGAGGTGCAGAAATCCGAAGTGGCGTTGGACAGAGGGGTTTTCTGACCAGGTTGTGGAGTGATTTTGCTATGACCGCAGACAGGACAGGTACTGCTGCATCAATTCAAAGTGACAGGAGACAATATTTGTCCAGTATGGTTACTAACTATTTTTCATCCCTTATCGATGTTCTACCTCAACCATCATTCCCATTTGATTACTGGGCATCCAAATTAGACACCTGGCCAGAATTGGCAGAATATGCATTGCAGGAGCTTGCTTGCCCAGCAGCTAGTGTCCTATCAGAAAGAGTATTCAGTGCTGCAGGTTCAATATTAACCGAAAAAAGGACTCGTCTGGCTACCCAAAATGTTGATGATCTAACCTTCATTAAAATGAACCACAACTGGATTTCGAATTCTTTTGCCCCACCTTGCCCGGCCGACACCTAGCTTTCCTATGAAAAGGTATTGCCTGTGGACTACTCTGAATGACTTTACCAATCTCGTAATTTGCAGCAGCTGATTGTCCAGCATATGACATGTTTACACCTCCCTAAATGGCCAAACTCCCCACACGGGGCCGTGGTATCGCCACTTGGTGCAAGCACCCGTGAGAGTGCTGTTTGTCTGAAGAGGTGGGTGTGCACGCTTTTGGACGACGGCACTGCCACTGGGTCCCTCATAGTACAATATAGTGTCTCTGGCGGTGGTGGTGCGCACCCAACGTCAGACACACTGTTGTAACATGAGGGGCCCTGGGCATGTACCGCCGGCCACAAGAGTTCCCCCACCCCCAGCTCAAACATTGCTCTACCACTTGCACAATTATCTCTCACAGTTCCACCTATGTTTAGTCTATGCGCTGACATCCGTAAATTCCTGCCACTGACAATACCATTGTGTTGACATGTATGATGGTACTTAACATAGTCAGGGGCAGTGTCCTATATTTACCCAAGTAAATAATTTGTGCCAAATTACTAGGTCTGAAACTATGCAGAGGAGCCCAACCCTGTACCTAATGATTGCACCGTTTTGGTTTTTCTTTTTGTTGTAATGCGAGACATTAAAATGTATTGATTTTTTTGGACTACTAACTGGCAGACACTCATTACAATCGGCTGCCGCTGACAACACCAATGGTGCCCACTGCCTGTGTACGCCTGCATGAGAATTCAAAGTGCCTACAGCCCAATTTTATTATGTTAGGCCTTCGAAGCCTGTCTGCGGTTCCTCCTTCCACTAGGCCTCCACTGACCTATCTACTGCTGCCCGTGTACCCCTGGAACCAATGTTAAAGTGCCTACAGCCCTAATTTATTATGTTAGGCCTTCAAAGCCTGTCTGTGGTCCCTCCTTCCACTAGGCCTCCACTGACCTGTCTACTGCTGCCCGTGTACCCCTGGAACCATTGCTAAACTGCCTACAGCCCTAATTTTTTATGTTAGGCCTTCGAAGCCTGTCTGCGGTCCCTCCTTCCACTAGGCCTCCACTGACTTGTCTACTGCTGCCCGTGTACCCCTGGAAACAATCATAAATTGCCTACAGCCAGCCCATTTTATTATGTTAGGCCTTCGAAGCCTGTCTGCAGCCCGTTCTTTCAACTACTACTACACTGACCTGTCTACTGCTGCCCGTGTTCCCCTGGAACCAATGTTAAATTGCCTACAGCCAAATTTTATTATGTTAGGCCTTCGAAGCCTGTCTGCGGTCCCTCCTTCCTCTAGGCCTCCACTGACCAGTCTACTGCTGCCCGTGTTCCCTTGGAACCAATGTTAAAGTGCCTTCAGCCCAATATTTTTTTATGTTAGGCCTTCGAAGCCTGTCTGCGGCCCGTTCTTTCTACTACTCCTACACTGACCAGACCACTGCTGCCCGTATACCCCTGGAACATTTTTAAAAGTGCCTACAGCCCAATTTTTTTTATGTTAGGCCTTCGAAGCCTGTCTGCGGCCCGTTCTTTCTACTACTCCTACACTGACCAGACCACTGCTGCCCGTGTACCCCTGGAACCTATTTAAAAGTGCCTACAGCCCAATATTTTTTTATGTTAGGTCTTCGAAGCCTGTCTGCGGCCCATTCTTTCTACTACTCCTACACTGACCAGACCACTGCTGCCCGTGTACCCCTGGAACCTATTTAAAAGTGCCTACAGCCCAAAATTTTTTTTTGATAAAGGCCTTCAAAGCCTGTCTGCGGCCCGTTCTTTCTACTACTCCTACACTGACCAGTCTACTGCTGTCCGTGTACCCCTGGAACCAATGTTAAAGTGCCTACAGCCCAATATTTTTTTATGTTAGGCCTTCGAAGCCTGTCTGCGGCCCATTCTTTCTACTACTCCTACACTGACCAGACCACTGCTGCCCGTGTACCCCAGGAATCTTTTTAAAAGTGCCTACAGCCCAATATTTTTTTACGTTAGGCCTTCAAAGCCTGTCTGCGGCCCGTTCTTTCTACTACTCCTACACTGACCAGTCTACTGCTGCCCGTGTACCCCTGGAACCAATGTTAAAGTGCCTACAGCCCAATATTTTTTTATGTTAGGCCTTCGAAGCCTGTCTGCGGCCCGTTCTTTCTACTACTCCTACACTGACCAGTCTACTGATGCCCGTGTACCCCTGGAACCAATGTTAAAGTGCCTACAGCCCAATATATTTTTATGTTAGGCCTTCGAAGCCTGTCTGCGGCCCGTTCTTTCTACTACTCCTACACTGACCAGACCACTGCTGCCCATGTACCCCTGGAACCTATTTAAAAGTGCCTACAGCCCAATATTTTTTTATGTTAGGCCTTCGAAGCCTGTCTGCAGCCCGTTCTTTCTACTACTCCTACACTGACCAGACCACTGCTGCCCGTGTACCCCTGGAACCTATTTAAAAGTGCCTACAGCCCAATATTTTTTTATGTTAGGCCTTCGAAGCCTGTCTGCGGCCCGTTCTTTCTACTACTCCTCCACTGACCAGACCACTGCTGCCCCTGTACCCCTGGAACCTATTTTTAATTGCACAGAGCATCCTTTTTTTAATAGTAGAAGTACAAAGTCTGTCTGCGGTCCACTATTGAAATTGTCCTCCACTGCCCAGAGCACTGCTGCTTGTGTACCCCTGTAACCTTTTTTAAACTGCAGTGAGCCACATTTTTGGTTTAAGGCCTACTACCTGTGTCTGTCTGTGCCACTCAATACAGCTGTGTTCCTTTGAAAAAAGCTGAGCGTCAATAGTCTTGTTTTCAGCCTCTAGGAATTTTAAAACTGCATTGGGGCTACAACTTTGGTAGGGCCTACTAACGGTGTCTGCCGCCCCAAGGTGAGCCCCATGTTTCGTCCACATTGCTTCGATCTTCCTACTCTCGTTTAGTAGTTGTTGCAAACTACACTGCATTAGGCCTACAAATTTGGTATGGGGTGTAGAGAGACGGTGTGTTACACTCCAAGGTGTTCCCCAGGTTTCGTCCACATTGCTTCGGTCTTCCTACTCTCGTTTAGTAGTTGGTGAAAACTACACTGCATTAGGCCTACAAATTGGGTATGGGGTGTAGAGACGGTGTGTTCCACTCCAAGGTGTTCCCCAGGTTTCCTCGCCGTTGCTTCGGTCTTCCGACTCTCGTTTAGTAGTTGTTGGAAACTACACTGCATTAGGCCTACAAATTGGGTATGGGGTGTAGAGACGGTGTCTTCCGCTCCAAGGTGTTCTCCAGGTTGCCTTTCCTGAGCTTCTATCTTCAGGCTCTTGTTAAATAGTGGTTAAATGGAACAACTGCATTTGGCGTACTAGTTGGTTTGGGGCCTACTAACAGTGTCTGACACTCCTTGCTGTTCTCCTGGTTTCCTGTCCTGAAATTCCATTTTCAGGCTCTCGTTAAGTAGTTGTTAATGTTAGACTGCATTTGGCCTTCTAGTTGGGTTGGGGCCTACTATCGGTGTCTGCCACTCCCTGCTGTTCTCCTCCACTGAACAAAGCTGCGCCGCCTGTTTACTACTGTTGCCAATTTTGAACTGCATTTCGACTACTTACTGATTTGGGCCTACTCTCTGTGTCAGCCTCTCATTCCAGTTGTCCTCCACTGCAATGCCCCCTGGTTAGTCCTTTGTTACCAATTTTGAACTGCATTTAGCCAACTTTATTCTTTGGGCCTATATCTGTGTTTCCTCCTCATCCTGCCCATTGCCCAGCCAGTGATAGATGAGTCTGCTGGTACATTGACCCATAACGCAACATTCCCCGTGCACGCTACACAGGAAGATTGTGACCCTGCTGAAAGTCAGGTTCCTCTTCCTGCATACCATACTGTTAAGAACTGGCGGAACGCACCAAGTATAGATATGAAACCTGGTGCGTTCGCAGTCCGAGGTCCACCGTGCAGGTAAAACCCCTGCTGCTAGTAAGACGGACTATATGGCGGTACTATAAGTATACGCACATGGGTTAACTTCACCCTGCGTAAAGGAAGCGATCCTGTTGCGTCACAGGACCGCGGTACCGCACATAGAGCGTGAGCAAGAAGTCAGCGAACACAACCCCAACTCAGGATTGAAGTCCGATTAGACCACTTGCTGGCACAACACCGCAACTTGGTGTGTAAGGAAACTATAAATAGAATATAAGGCACGAGAGTGCGTGCGGTGCCGCACTCACGGACGCCACTAACCACCCAGGCTTGGGTAAGGAAAGCGCAGAGGAAGCGCACGGCGCCGTACTGGCGGACACAGCAACTAGACGCTGTGATGTGTGTAACGTGCAGATGGCTAGTCGGGCGCTAGATAGCTACCATCATCCGCGAGCAGTCAACAACACTAGGGAGGGATACTTAGGAGCTTTCATCCATCGACATACATCCATCTACACACACACATTATCAAGACAATACTAGCGCATGGCCGTGCGGTCATGCACAGTTTATATAGTTGCAGCACAGGAAGCTGCTACAGAAGTTTTGCCCTTTCAGGACCTGCCAGGAGGACCAATGGGATGTGCTGCAGTACCTGAGCATGTGACCCTTGATCTCCAACGGGAGATCTTGCCCTGGGCATGCTCAGTGTGTGCAAATAAGGACTTAGTCCCAGAGAAGCTCGCTCGCCGCAGATCAGTGCAGGGTACAACAGGAGAGCCAGAAAAGGCAGCAGTAACCCTTTGCACAGAATCAGTCCCAGCGAGACGCTGGGAGCGATGCCTCCGCTGAGCAGACCCCGCTGCGGCCGATGCCGAATGGGAGACCGCAGCAGACACGGATCGAGATTCCCCCTGTGCAGCAGAGGAAACTCGACTCCTAACATTACCCCCACTCCTAGGGCCCCCCCCCTCCTTGGGCCTCGCTACGCTCGATGGCAGCAATGAGCTGCGGAGCCCGAATGTGCTCAGCAGGCTCCCAGGACCTGTCCTCTGGACCATAACCCTTCCAGTCCACCAAATAAAATTTTTTGTCACGTACCACCTTGCACCCCAAGATAGCGTTCACCTCGAAATTGTCCGTAGACGAACCCGATGTCCCGGCAGATGACTCAGAAAACCGGGACATGTATACGGGCTTAAGGAGGGACACATGAAAGGTGTCGGTGATACCAAGGCATGGAGGAAGGGCCAGACGGTAGACCACAGGATTAACCTGTTCGAGGACCTTGAAGGGACCCAAGTAGCGAGGAGCAAACTTAGTGGACTCAACTCGCAGCCTGATGTTACGGGCGGAGAGCCACACCAAGTCGCCAGGAGCAAAGGTCGGGGCGGGGCGCCGATGAGCATCGGCGGAGGACCTCATTCTCTCCTTAGAGGCCCGAATGGCATCCTGAGTGCGGTCCCAAATATCCCGTGCCTCCACAGCCCAGTCTGCCACCCTGGAGTCTGCGGAAGACACGGGCATAGGCACAGGTACCCGTGGATGCTGACCATAGTTGAGGAGGAATGGAGTTTGTCCAGTGGAGTCGGCTATGGCGTTGTTCAGCGCAAACTCTGCCCATGATAGCAAGGATGCCCAGTCATCCTGCCTGGCTGAAACAAAATGTCGCAGGTATGTGACCAAGGTCTGGTTGGCCCTCTCTGCCAACCCATTCGTCTCGGGATGATAAGCGGAAGAGAGATTCAACTCAATACTGAGAAGACGACACAGCTCTCTCCAGAACCGAGATGCAAACTGGGGACCCCGGTCACTGACAATTTTGTCAGGCATACTATGTAGGCGGAAGATGTGCTTAATGAACAACGCTGCCAAGGCCCGTGCAGAAGGTAACCGTGGTAGCGGCACCAAATGCACCATTTTTGAGAAATGATCGGTGATGACCCAAATGATGGTACAGCCGCGAGGTTTGGGTAAACCCACGACAAAGTCCATCCCGACCATCTCCCAGGGCCTATCTGCCACCGGCAAGGGATAGAGCAACCCAGCTGGCCTTTGACGTGGAGATTTATTTTTGGCGCAGGAGACACACGCCAGAATATAATCCCTGACATCCCGGACCATATGCGGCCACCAGTACGTCCTCGCCAGTAGCTCAGATGTCCTCTTTGTCCCAAAGTGTCCACCCACCCTGGACGAATGAGCCCAAGAGAGAACCTCCGGTCGCAAATTAATGGGCACAAAAGTCTTGCCCGGAGGCACAGACTCCAGCGAAACTGGCGCTACGGTTCTCAGGCTCTCAGAAGGGACAATAAGCCGAGGCTCCTCTTCCTCCTCTTCAGTTGACATAAGGGAGCGAGACAGAGCGTCAGCACGAATATTCTTCTCCCCGGCGAGAAAATGAAGAGAAAAGTGGAACCGGGAAAAGAACAAGGACCATCTGGCTTGGTGAGAATTTAGCCGCTGGGCTGTTTGTAAGTAGACCAAATTTTTGTGGTCTGTGTAAACCTGGAAGGGAAACCGCTCACCTTCCAGAAGATGTCTCCACTCTGAAAAGGCCAACTTCATTGCTAGCAGCTCCCTATCCCCGATGGAGTAGTTTCTCTCCGCTGGCGAGAAGGTCTTAGAGAAGAAGAAGCATGGATGCTTCCGACCTTGAGCATCCTTCTGATAGAGGACAGCTCCAGCACCAACGGATGAGGCATCCACCTCCATTAGGAATGGCTTATCCACATCGGGACGATGTAAGATGGGAGCGCTAGCAAAGTGGGATTTAATAGAAGTGAAGGCCTTGGAGACCTCTTCCGACCACAATTTAGGATTCGCTCCCTTCTTGGTGAGGGCTACCAAGGGAGCTACCAGAGTTGAAAAGTGGGGAATGAACTGGCGGTAATAGTTAATGAACCCCATAAAGCGCTGCACCGCTTTAAGAGAATGGGGCTCTTGCCAGTCCATCACAGCCTGTAGTTTGGCAGGATCCATAGCCAATCCCTGGGCGGAGATGATATAGCCCAGGAACGGTAAAGACTCCTGCTCAAACATACACTTCTCCAACTTAGCGTAAAGAGAGTTTGCCCATAGGAGGTCGAAGACTCTGCCAACATCTCTCCGGTGGGAGTCAATATCTGGAGAAAAGATCAGAATATCATCCAGATAGACTACAACTGAGGTGGAAAGCATATCCCGGAAGATGTCGTTGACAAAGTCTTGAAAAACGGCTGGGGCATTACAGAGCCCGAAGGGCATCACCAGATACTCATAGTGCCCATCTCTGGTGTTAAACGCCGTTTTCCATTCGTCCCCCTCACGGATGCGAATCAGGTTGTAAGCACCCCGCAGATCTAATTTAGTAAACACTCTAGCTCCCCGAAGCCTATCGAAGAGCTCGGATATCAAGGGCAAAGGATACTTGTTCTTAACGGTGATAGCGTTAAGACCCCTGTAGTCTATGCATGGACGTAGTTCCCCATTCTTCTTCTGCACGAAGAAGAACCCTGCCCCAGCAGGTGACACTGACTTCCTGATAAACCCTCTTGCCAGATTCTCTTGAATGTACTGAGACATGGCCTCCATCTCCGGGAGAGATAATGGATAAACTCGACCCCGGGGAGGCTCCGCACCAGGCAAGAGATCGATAGGACAGTCATAGGGGCGATGGGGCGGAAGGGTCTCCGCCGCCTTTTTGGAGAACACGTCTGCGTAAGACCAATATTGCTTGGGGAGAGAGGATAGATCTGCGGGTACCTCAGTAGTAGCAACCTGAACGCACTCACGGTGACACCTACCCCCACATGATTCAGCCCATCCCAGAATTCTGCCTGAGGACCACTCGATGTGAGGAGAGTGGTACCGTAACCAAGGTATCCCCAACAGGACCTCATCAATACCCTCAGGAATGGTGAGCAGAGAAATAATCTCCTGATGGGAAGGCGACATGGACAGAGTAAAAGGGATGGTCTGATGTGTTATCTGTGCGGGGAGTGTCGACCCATTCACCACTCGTACCGTTACTGGTTGAGGTAGCATAACCAGGGGTATTGCGTGACGTTGGGTGAAGGCAGAAGACATAAAATTGCCCTCCGCCCCAGAATCCACGCAGAGGTCTACCGAGTGGGAGGATGAGCCAAAAATAATTGTCCCCTTAAAGGACAATTTGGAGGCAAACGTCGCAGTGTCTAGTGCACCTCCACCTACTACCACTAGACGCTGACGTTTCCTCGACCGCTGATGACATCTGGTGGCAAGATGTCCTGACTGTTGGCATACATGGCATCCCTGGAGTGCACGAGCGGTCTGGGACTTAGATCCCGCTCGTGACACCACCTTAGGTTCATGAAACTCAGGAGCCTGGACTGGAGATTCCAAAGGTTTGGCGAAGGTGGGAGCCAGCCGAAACCTCTGCCTACACTGGGCTCGCTCTAACCTCCGCTCGTGAAAACGGAGGTCAATGCGAGTAGATACTGTTATTAATTCTTCCAGTGTGGCGGGAATCTCCCTAGTGGCCAGAGCGTCATTAACGTGGTCAGCCAGCCCCCTCCAAAATATAGGGATAAGGGCTTTATCCGACCACTCCAGCTCCGATGCTAGAGTGCGGAAGTGGACGGCAAAAAGGCTGACCAAGGACGAGACCTGAGTCAGTGCCAACAGTTGGAGCGCCGTATCATGGGTGACACGAGGTCCTAAAAAGACCTGTTTCAGAGTGCTCAGGAATAACGGAGCACTCTGCACCACATGATCGCCACGCTCCCACAGCGGCGTAGCCCACTGCAACGCCCTGTCCGACAATAAGGAAATTATAAAGCCCACCTTAGCCCGCTCTGTAGGGAAACGAGAGGCCAGAAGCTCGAGATGTATTGAGCACTGACTCACGAAACCCCTACAGGACTTACTGTCACCAGAAAATTTCTCTGGTAGCGGGAGGCGAGATAGCGTCGGTACAGGAGCGGCAGTGGACAAGGTAGCTGCAGCCACACTTGCAGCCTGAACAGCGACAGCAGTAACATCCACAGCTGAGGTTGAACGCTCTAGAGCCGCCAACCTTCCCTCCAGCTGCTGGATGTACCGCTGTAAACGCTGATCGTCCGTCATTACTAGCCAGACCTTGGCGCTAGTATTATGTTAAGAACTGGCGGAACGCACCAAGTATAGATGATATGAAACCTGGTGCGTTCGCAGTCCGAGGTCCACCGTGCAGGTAAAACCCCTGCTGCTAGTAAGACGGACTATATGGCGGTACTATAAGTATACGCACATGGGTTAACTTCACCCTGCGTAAAGGAAGCGATCCTGTTGCGTCACAGGACCGCGGTACCGCACATAGAGTGCGAGCAAGAAGTCAGCGAACACAACCCCAACTCAGGATTGAAGTCCGATTAGACCACTTGCTGGTACAACACCGCAACTGGGTGTGTAAGGAAACTATAAATAGAATATAAGGCACGAGAGTGCATGCGGTGCCGCACTGACGGACGCCACTAACCACCCAGGCTTGGGTAAGGAAAGCGCAGAGGAAGCGCACGGCGCCGTACTGGCGGACACAGCAACTAGACGCTGTGATGTGTGTAACGTGCAGATGGCTAGTCGGGCGCTAGATAGCTACCATCATCCGCGAGCAGTCAACAACACTAGGGAGGGATACTTAGGAGCTTTCATCCATCGACATACATCCATCTACACACACACATTATCAAGACAATACTAGCGCATGGCCGTGCGGTCATGCGCAGTTTATATAGTTGCAGCACAGGAAGCTGCTACAGAAGTTTTGCCCTTTCAGGACCTGCCAGGAGGACCAATGGGATGTGCTGCAGTACCTGAGCATGTGACCCTTGATCTCCAACGGGAGATCTTGCCCTGGGCATGCTCAGTGTGTGCAAATAAGGACTTAGTCCCAGAGAAGCTCGCTCGCCGCAGATCAGTGCAGGGTACAACAGGAGAGCCAGAAAAGGCAGCAGTAACCCTTTGCACAGAATCAGTCCCAGCGAGACGCTGGGAGCGACGCCTCCGCTGAGCAGACCCCACTGCGGCCGATGCCGAATGGGAGACCGCAGTAGACACGGATCGAGATTCCCCCTGTGCAGCAGAGGAAACTCGACTCCTAACACATACCACCTTACACGGGGACAAAGAGGAAGGTGCAGATGAAAGTGCAGGTTCCTTCATCAGGTGGGGAGAGGAATACTAGTTGGCGACGTCACTGGCACAGGGCCTCTCATAGTACGCAAAAGTGTTGCTGCCGGTGGGAGGCGCCCCCGCCGTGCAAACACACCGCTGTACTTTGAGGGGCCCTGTGCCAGTGCCAATGCCAACGAGTGGGCCCCCCCTGCTTGCTCAGGATCACAGCACTTGCAAAGTTGAAATACTTACCTCTCCCTGCTCCACTGCCGTGACGTGGTCCAGATTTACTGGGCCCACTAATTACTTGAACCCGCCCTACCCCCCACAACTTTAGCCAAATGACCCCCAATTTCAAATGCCTTCCAATTATTATAAGCTAAATTACGATTGACAAGCTTCTGTAACAAGAATGGATGTTTTTGCCATTAAAATGGGCAGTGTAGGTGTTTTCCTGGCCTCCACTCACTGCCGACTATGCTCCCCCATTGACTTGCATTGGGTTTCGTGTTTCGGTCGATACCCGACTTTTCGCGATAATCGGCCGATTCCACTCGACTCGACTTCTAAGATAGTCGGGTTTCGCGAAACACGGCTCGACTCTAAAAAGGTCAAGGTCGCTCAACCCTAATTTTTACCATTAAAATTTTTTTTAGCCCCAAGTTTTTAATTTTTTTAAGGGATAATATGAAAGTTCTTTACATCAAACTGAGGTCAATTTTTTCCTCAGTGCTTCAATACCCTACATCAAATCGGGAAATGTTTATCAGGCACAGTGCAAACCTCATAAGGCAAGGAGGGCCAAATATTACTGAGCAGAACTCCCATTAAGTGACCCCATTTTACAAACTACACCTCTCAATTAATTCAACTAGGGGGGGAAATGATCATATCGACACCACGGGTGTGTTACAGAATTTTATTCCATTGGGCAGGGAAGAAAAAATAACTACATATTTACCACCATTATTTAGTTTTAGCACCAGATTTTAAATTTTCACACAAGAAGTGGGTAAAAATGGCACCATAATTTGTCCGGGAATTTCTACTCAACGTGGCAATATCACATATGTAACTGTACATACTTCTTATCCATATGGATATACTCAGGAGGAACGGAGCGCTATTTGCTTCCTGGAGCGCCGATTTTCCTAGAACAGATTGCTGACTGTATATACAGCACCCCTAATTGCTAAAAAAGCAGAATTCCCCCTCAAGTGACCCCATTATGGAAATTATACCCCTTTGGGAATTTACCTACAGATGTAGTGCCGATTTTGACTCGATGAGTATTTTCCAGAAACAAGCAGCAATGAATGTTGCCAAGTGAAAATTGCAAACTGCCTCTGTAGTGACCAGTAAGCTGTAGTGACCACTACGTTGTAGTCACCAGTACATTAAGCCCAGCCCGTACTTCTGGAGACATACACCAGTAAGTTAGGCAGGCTCTCATTGCTTCAGGAATGCCAAACGTGGACAATATTTGTGGTTTAGGTACAATGTGGGGCTTAAAAGGGCGGGGGCATTTGGATTTGAGCGGAGAATTTGCTGAATTTCTTTTGGATGGTGAGGAGCCATTTCGCTTTTCCAGAGCCTTTGTACCACCAGTAATGTGAAGACCCCTATATTTCCATAAACAGAGCACAGACCTGAGTGGGGATTTGCTTTTTTTTGTGGATTGATTTGAAGCTTTTACATAACGTTTAGGATCACATTAATCCGTCACTCTACACTGAACACTTATGTTGGGGTTTCGATCTAGATCTCTGAGAGACGTGATTCAGATGAAACTCCCGAGGGATCCATTCACTATAATGAGGCAGTAGAGTTGCTCTGGATTCAATCTGGCATCTGTTCAGCGGTGCCTTCTTTTCAGAAGTGCACAAAACTGTGGCCTACTGCACTTTTATGCAATCCTAAAAAGATGGACATCGCCGGATCACAGGTGTGACGGCGTCCAGTGGCTCCATTTGCCTCATTGTAGGGAATCTTTGGTCGAGGGTTCCATCTGAATCATGTATTTCAGATTTACACAGAAACTTCAGTGTAAGCGCTCAGCGCAGAGCACAGGATAAACTTGCTCAGAGGTTTACTGTGATCTTTGGAAGGCAGAATGATAAAATCAACAGCAGGTGAAGAATTGATTTTACTTATTTTTTACGCCTCTTCTCATGTGGTATAAGTCATTAGGCGAATTTATTCTTCGGGTCGGTGCGATTACAGCGATACCAGAATTTTATCTTGTTTTTATTTGGCTGCTATCACAGACTAAAAGACGCTTTTTATTGCATAAAACTGTTTTTGCATCACCATTAGTGATGAGCGAATATACTCGTTACTCGAGATTTCTCGAGCATGCTCGGGGGTCCTCCGAGTATTTTTTAGTGCTCGGAGATTTAGTTTTTCTTGCCGCAGCTGAATGATTTACATCTGTTAGCCAGCATAACTACATGTGGAGATTCCCTAGCAACCAGGCAGCCCCCACATGTACTTATGCTGGCTAACAGATGTAAATCATTCAGCTGGGGAAAGAAAAACTAAATCTAAAAATTACTCAGAGGACCCCCGAGAATGCTCGGGAAATCTCGAGTAACGAGTATATTCGCTCATCACTAATCACCATATTTTTTCCATATTTTGGCCCACAGAGTCATGTGCAGGCTTGTTCTTTGCTGGATGGGTTGATGTTTTAATTGGTACCATTTTCAGACACATGACATTTTTGATCGCTTTCTATTCAAATTGTTTTTCATGCAAAATGAACAAAAACTAGCAATTCAGGAATTTTTATGG
This sequence comes from Ranitomeya imitator, assembly GCF_032444005.1. NCBI lineage: Eukaryota > Metazoa > Chordata > Amphibia > Anura > Dendrobatidae > Ranitomeya > Ranitomeya imitator. Next base: position 581,678,633 of record NC_091284.1, read on the forward strand.
AGGAATTATGTCGCTAGTGATGAGCGAGTGTACTCGTTGCTTGGGTTATCCCGAGCACTCTCGGGTGACCTCCGAGTATTTGTGACTGCTCGGAGATTTAGTTTTTATCCTGGCAGCTGAATGATTTACAGCTACTAGCCAGGCTGAGTACATGTGGGGGTTGCCTGGTTGCTAGGGAATCCCCACATATAATCAAGCAGGCTAGTAGCTGTAAATCATTCAGCTGCCGGGATAAAAACTAAATCTCCAAGCTGTCATAAATACTCAGAGGTCACCCAAGCATGCTCAGGAAAACCCGAGCAACAAGTACACTCGCTCATCGCTAGTCAGTACGATTACAGCGATACCTCATTTATATTTTTTCTGTTTTGACACTTTTACACAATAAAAACTATTTTATGAAAACATAATTATTTTTGTATTGCAGAATCTAGGGGGTAAAAGTCCCACAGGAAGCGGTTTGGGACCACACCTGGCTCTTAATCAGAATCAGCTGACACCCGGCGACCATTGCGCGTGCATAGCCAGGGTGCAGGGAGGTATGATTACTTCCAATGTCGGGAAGGAGTTAAAAAATATGAAGCAATCCTCATTGGGAGCAGTATTGCTAAAATAGCTCATTACGAGTCATACTGCTATAAATGGAGTATTAGGCTACGTTCACACCTCCAGAACTTTACATCAGTCAACCAAAATCAGTAGTGGAACAATCAGAAGAAATGTATTATATAAAATGGGCATCACTTCTGCACTGAACGGGTGATCTCTAATTTTCCAGTTTATACATCTCCAGAAAATGCTCTAATTTAATATTCCATTTATGGTTTTGAATAATGCAAAAGGTTTAAAAATTGCTAAATATACAGTAGACTGTTCAAGTCGCGTAATAAGGCAAAGCTTACCCCATGAAAATACAGTCTCAACCAAAACTGAAGCTCAATTACAGTCAAACTATGGTAGTTAAAACTTACTTTTCATGGAGTTATTGCCATAACACATGGAAAAACTAGGTTCAAATAGAATTAATGCCATGTTTGTACAACAAAGTGGAGACAAATTATGGCTGTTGAAATATCTGTTCTTTCTACCTAGGCATAAATAAGAACGATAAAGTAACAGTGTCCGAATGAAACAGTTGCTTGACACGTCAGATGCAGTCATTAATCTTTGCAGTTAGGTTATGGTGATACTGTATGTCTCAGAGCATCAGAGACTGTTAAAAAGAAACCGTGATGAGTTTTCATCCAAAATACAAGCTCAAAACAAACTGGATGGCAAAAACTGAGACTAAATGAAGAATATATACTTGTGTATGTATACATTTTTTTTCCTTTAGAATGTTTTTATAAGATTCTGTGGGGGTACTCTCCCCCATGCTCTATGAAGGAAATGTTTAATAAGATTCTGTGGGGGTACTGTGCCACATGATATGGGGGTAAAATTTTAAAGCTGCTCTTTGGGAGTACTCTGCCCCATGTTCTGTTAGTGAAAATTTGTAAGCTGCTTCTGTGGGGGTACTGTGCCCCATGCTCTCTATGTGACATTTTTAATAAGATTCAGTAGGGGTAGTCTGCCCCATGCTGAGTGGGTGAAAAATGTAAGCTGCTTCTATGGGAGTACTCTGCCTCATACTCTGTGGGTTAAATTTTTAACTGGACTGAATATAGCAAGCCTCAATCTCTGTGCTGACACTGTTAAAATGTTTATGTTATTCATTTACATCCTATTTTACCATGATTGCTATGGTGACAGAACTCCTTTAAGTAATTTTCCTATCCACATTTGTTTGCAGGGCAATTTTCCTGTTCTTACCCACATTTTATTTCCATTTGTAGGCCCCTAACCCTTAGGCTGCCGTCACACTAGCAGTATTTGGTCAGTATTTTACATCAGTATTTGTAAACCAAAACCATGAGTGGAACAATTAGAGGAAAAGTATAATAGAAACATATGCACCATGTCTGCATTTATCACCCACTCCTAGTTTTGGCTTGCAAATACTGATGTAAAATACTGACCAAATACTGCTAGTGTGACGGCAGCCTTACTCTGATTGTTTTACAGCCAATTTACAGCACTGAAGGTCCACATTGACTTATATGGGGTTCATGGTCTGAGGTCAAGTTTGGGGTCCTGAACTACACTTTTTAAAAAGTCTAGCTGAACCCGACAAACCCATACATCTATGGGTCTGCTGATCCCTAATGGTATTATAGGAAACACAAGTTGAAAAGGTAGCAATGAATGTAATCAAATTGATTACTGTATGGCAGATACTGTACATCAGACTCCCAAATTATGAGCAGGTCATCTAAATATCGGCCGTACCACTTAATAGAATTGATGAATTGGTTGTCTACACTATAAATGTATATCTTTCCCCACCAACTCATTAGAAGGTTGGCCAGCCATGGCCAGTATTTTGCTCCCATGGACACACCATTGACCTGCAGGTAAATTTGCCCATTAAAGCTGAAATAGTTGTTAGTAATCAAGGAGACAATCTCAATAACATATTCTTGAAAGTCATTGAGAAGATAATTATTGTTTCAAGTGAAAATCCAGAGAACCAGGGCAAGGCGATAAGGCATGGACGTGTAGAGAGACACATTATCACATCCCAACCAAGGCAGTTCAGGAGAAAAGATAAAGTTCTTGGTACAACCCCTGGCAAAAATTATGGAATCACCGGCCTTGGAGGATGTTCATTCAGTTGGTTAATTTTGTAGAAAAAAGCAGATCACAGAAATGGCACAAAACCAAAATAATTTCAAATGGCAACTTTCTGCCTTTAAGAAACACTAAAAGAAATCAAGAACAAAAAATGTGGTAGTCAGTAATGGTTACCTTTTTGTAACCAAGAATAGGGTAAAAATTATGAAATCACTCAATTCTGAGGAAAAAAATTATGGAATTACCCTGTAAATGTTCATACCCAAAAATAATACCTGCATCAATTTAGATCTGCAATCACCACAGTTTTAAGCGACCTTCACCTTTTTAGAGTCGAGTCGTGTTTCGCGAAACCCGACTATCTTAGAAGTCGAGTCGAGTGGAATCGGCCGATTATCGCGAAAAGTCGGGTATCGACCGAAACACGAAACCCAATGCAAGTCAATGGGGGAGCATAGTCGGCAGTGAGTGGAGGCCAGGAAAACACCTACACTGCCCATTTTAATGGGAAAAACTTCCATTCTTGTTACAGAAGCTTGTCAATCGTAATTTAGCTTATAATAATTGGAAGGCATTTGAAATTGGGGGTCATTTGGCTAAAGTTGTGGGGGGTAGGGCTGGTTCAAGTAATTAGTGGGCCCAGTAAATCTGGACCACGTCACGGCAGTGGAGCAGGGAGAGGTAAGTATTTCAACTTTGCAAGTGCTGTGATCCTGAGCAAGCAGGGGGGGGCCCACTCGTTGGCATTGGCACTGGCACAGGGCCCCTCAAAGTACAGCGGTGTGTTTGCACGGCGGGGGCGCCTCCCACCGGCAGCAACACTTTTGCGTACTATGAGAGGCCCTGTGCCAGTGACGTCGCCAACTAGTATTCCTCCCCCCACCTGATGAAGGAACCTGCACTTTCATCTGCACCTTCCTCTTTGTCCCCGTGTAAGGTGGTATGGTATGCGGGAAGAGGAACCTGACTTTCAGCAGGGTCACAATCTTGCTGTGTAGTGTGCACGGGGAATTTTGCGTTATGGGTCAATGTACCAGCAGACTCATCTATCACTGGCTGGGCAATGGGCAGGATGAGGAGGAAACACAGATATAGGCCCAAAGAATAAAGTTGGCTAAATGCAGTTCAAAATTGGTAACACAGGACTAACCAGGGGGCATTGCAGTGGGGGACAACTGGAATGAGAGGCTGACACAGAGAGTAGGCCCAAATCAGTAAGTAGTCGAAATGCAGTTCAAAATTGGCAACCGTAGTAAACAGGCGGCACAGCTTTGTTCAGTGGAGGAGAACAGCAAGGAGTGGCAGACACCGATAGTAGGCCCCAACCCAACTAGTAGGCTAAATGCAGTCTATCATTAACAACTACTTAACGAGAGCCTGAAAATGGAATTTCAGGACAGGAAACCAAGAGAACAGCAAGGAGTGGCAGACACCGATAGTAGGCCCCAAACCAACTAGTACGCCAAATGCAGTTGTTCCATTTAACCACAATTTAATGAGAGCCTGAAGATAGAAGTTCAGGAAAGGCAACCTGGAGAACACCTTGGAGTGTAACACACCATCTCTCTACACCCCATACCCAATTTGTAGGCCTAATGCAGTATAGTTTCCAACAACTACTAAACGAGAGCATGAAGATCGAAGCAATGGAGAGGAAACCTGGGGAACACCTTGGAGTGGAACACACCATCTCTCTACACCCCATACCCAATTTAAAGGCCTAATGCAGCGTAGTTTCCGATAACTACTAAACGAGAGCCATAAGATCGAAGCTGAGGAAAAGCAACCAGGAGAACACCTTGGAGTGGAACACACCATCTCTCTACACCCCATACCCAATTTGTAGGCCTAATGCAGCGTAGTTTCCAACAACTACTAAACAAGAGCATGAAGATCGAAGCAATGGAGAGGAAACCTGGGGAACACCTTGGAGTGTAACACACCATCTCTCTACACCCCATACCCAATTTGTAGGCCTAATGCAGTGTAGTTTCCAACAACTACTAAACGAGAGCCGGAAGATCGAAGCTCAGGAAAGGCAACCTGGAGAACACCTTGGAGTGGAACACACCATCTCTCTACACCCCATACCCAATTTGTAGGCCTAATGCAGTGTAGTTTCCAACAACTACTAAACGAGAGCATGAAGATCGAATCATTGCGAGGAAACCTGGGGAACACCTTGGAGTGGAACACACCATCTCTCTACACCCCATACCCAATTTGTAGGCCTAATGCAGTGTAGTTTCCAACAACTACTAAACGAGAGCATGAAGATCGAAGCATTGGCGAGGAAACCTGGGGAACACCTTGGAGTGGAACACACCATCTCTCTACACCCCATACCCAATTTGTAGGCCTAATGCAGTGTAGTTTCCAACAACTAGTAAACGAGAGCATGAAGATCGAAGCAATGGAGAGGAAACCTGGGGAACACCTTGGAGTGTAACACACCATCTCTCTACACCCCATACCCAATTTGTAGGCCTAATGCAGTGTAGTTTCCAAGAACTACTAAACAAGAGCATGAAGATCGAAGCAATGGAGAGGAAACCTGGGGAACACCTTGGAGTGGAACACACCATCTCTCTACACCCCATACCCAATTTGTAGGCCTAATGCAGTGTAGTTTCCAACAACTACTAAATGAGAGCATGAAGATCGAAGCATTGGCGAGGAAACCTGGGGAACACCTTGGAGTGTAACACACCATCTCTCTACACCCCATACCCAATTTGTAGGCCTAATGCAGTGTAGTTTCCAACAACTACTAAACGAGAGCATGAAGATCGAAGCAATGGAGAGGAAACCTGGGGAACACCTTGGAGTGGAACACACCATCTCTCTACACCCCATACCCAATTTGTAGGCCTAATGCAGTGTAGTTTCCAACAACTACTAAACGAGAGCATGAAGATCGAAGCAATGGAGAGGAAACCTGGGGAACACCTTGGAGTGGAACACACCATCTCTCTACACCCCATACCCAATTTGTAGGCCTAATGCAGTGTAGTTTCCAACAACTACTAAACGAGAGCATTAAGATCGAAGCAATGGCGAGGAAACCTGGGGCACACCTTGGGGAGGCAGACACTGTTAGTAGGCCCTACCAAAGTTGTACCCCCAATGCAGTTTTAAAATTCCTAGAGGCTGAAAACAAGACTATTGACGCTCAGCTTTTTTCAAAGGAACACAGCTGAATTGAGTGGCGCAGACAGACACAGGTAGTAGGACTTAAACCAAAAATGTGGCTCACTGCAGCTTAAAAAAGTTACAGGGGTACACAAGCAGCAGTGCTCTGGGCAGTGGAGGACAATTTCAATAGTGGACCGCAGACAGACTTTGTACGCCTACTATTAAAAAAAGGATGCTCTATGCAATTAAAAATAGGTTCCAGGGGTCCACGGGCAGCAGTGGTGTGGTCAGTGGACGAGTATTGGAAGGAGGGACCGCAGACAGGCGTAGTAGGCCTAACATAACAAAATTAGGCTGTAGACACTGTAAAATTGGTTCCAGGGGTACACGGGCAGCAGTGGTGTGGTCAGCGGAGGAAAATTGGAATTAGGGACTGCAGACAGACTTTGTAGGCTGTCCCCTGTGGACCATGCATCCAACACATTAACCCAGTGCGCCGTAATGGACACGTAACTTTTTGTGGACATGCCTACTGGTCCATGCGTCTCTTGTCAGGTGCACCTTTCTACTGTTTGATTGCCTGAGTGCTATGACAATGCAGACTTTTTCATGCCGCTGGAGGGCTGGGATGGCTTTTCTCGCAAAAGAAATGTCGACTAGGTAGCTTGAACCGTTGCACAGCGTAGTTCATCTGGGCTTTCTAAATATAAAACAAAGAAAAAAAGGAGGCTACATGCACTTTCAGCTGGGTTCCAGGGGTACACGGCCAGCATTGGTGTGGTCAGTAGAGGCCTAGTGGAAGGAGTGACCGCAGACAGGCATCGAAGGCCTAACATAATAACAGATGGCTGTAGGCAATTTTAAATTGGTTCCAGGGGTACACGGGCAGCAGTGGTGTGGTCAGTGGAGGCCTAGTGGAAGGAGTGACCGCAGACAGGCATCGAAGGCCTAACATAATAACAGATGGCTGTAGGCAATTTTAAATTGGTTCCAGGGGTACACGGGCAGCAGTGGTGTGGTCAGTGGAGGCCTAGTGGAAGGAGTGACCGCAGACAGGCATCGAAGGCCTAACATAATACCAGATGGCTGTAGGCAATTTTAAATTGGTTCCATGGGTACACGGGCAGCAGTGGTGTGGTCAGTGGAGGCCTAGTGGAAGGAGTGACCGCAAACAGGCATCGAAGGCCTAACATAATAACAGATGGCTGTAGGCAATTTTAAATTGGTTCCAGGGGAACACGGGCAGCAGTGGCCTGGTCAGTGTAGTAGTAGTAGAAAGAACGGACCGCAGACAGGCTTCGAAGGCCTAACATAATAAAATTGGGCTGGCTGTAGGCAATTTTAAATTGGTTCCAGTGGTACACAGGCAGCAGTGGTGTGGTCAGTGGAGGCCTAGTGGAAGGAGTGACCGCAGACAGGCATCGAAGGCCTAACATAATAACACATGGCTGTAGGCAATTTTAAATTGGTTCCAGGGGAACACGGGCAGCAGTGGCCTGGTCAGTGTAGTAGTAGTAGAAAGAACGGACCGCAGACAGGCATCGAAGGCCTAAAATAAAAAAATTGGGCTGGCTGTAGGCAATTTTAAATTGGTTCCAGGGGTACACGGGCAGCAGTGGTGTGGTCAGTGGAGGCCTAGTGGAAGGAGTGACCGCAAACAGGCATCGAAGGCCTAACATAATAACAGATGGCTGTAGGCAATTTTAAATTGGTTCCAGGGGAACACGGGCAGCAGTGGCCTGGTCAGTGTAGTAGTAGTAGAAAGAACGGACCGCAGACAGGCTTCGAAGGCCTAACATAATAAAATTGGGCTGGCTGTCGGCAATTTTAAATTGGTTCCAGGGGTACACGGGCAGCAGTGGTGTGGTCAGTGGAGGCCTAGTGGAAGGAGGGACCGCAGGCAGGCTTCGAAGGCCTAACATAAAAAATAGGGCTGTTGGCAATTTATAATTGGTTTCAGTGGTACAAGGGCAGCAGTACAATGGTCAGTGGAGGCCTAGTGGAAGGAGGGACCGCAGACAGGCTTCGAAGGCCTAACATAAAAAAATAGGGCTGTTGGCAATTTAAAATTGGTTCCAGGGGTACACGGGCAGCAGTACAATGGTCAGTGGAGGCCTAGTGGAAGGAGGGACCGCAGACAGGCTTCGAAGGCCTAACATAAAAAATAGGGCTGTTGGCAATTTAAAATTGGTTCCAGTGGTACAAGGGCAGCAGTACAATGGTCAGTGGAGGCCTAGTGGAAGGAGGGACCGCAGACAGGCTTCGAAGGCCTAACATAAAAAAATAGGGCTGTTGGCAATTTAAAATTGGTTCCAGGGGTACACGGGCAGCAGTACAATGGTCAGTGGAGGCCTAGTGGAAGGAGGGACCGCAGACAGGCTTCGAAGGCCTAACATAACAAAAATGTCAATACAATGGTATTGTCAGTGCCAGGCATTGAAGGATGTCAGCGCATAGACTAAACATTGGTGGAGCTGTGAGAGATAATTTTGCAAGTGGTAGAGCACTGTTTGAGCTGGGGGGGGAACTGTCTTGTGGCCGGCGGTACAGGCCCAGGGCCCCTCATATTACAACGGTGTGTCTGACGTTGGGTGCGCACCACCACCGCCAGAGACACTTTATTGTACTATGAGGGACCCAGTGGCAGTGCCGTCGACCAAAAGCGGGCACACCCACCTCTTCAGACAAACAGCACTCTCACGGGTGCTGGCGCCAAGTGGCGATACCATGGCCCCGTGTGGGGAGTTTGGCCATTTAGTGAGGTGTAAACATGTCGTATGCTGGACAATCAGGTGCAGAAAATTACGAGATTGGAAAAGTCATTCAGAATAGTCCACAGGCAAGACCTTTTCATAGGAAAGCTAGGTGTCAGCCGGGCAAGGTGGGGCAAAAGATTTCGAAATCCAGTTGTGGTTCATTTTAATGAAGGTTAGATCATCTACATTTTGGGTAGCCAGACGAGTCCTTTTTTCTGTTAGTATTGAACCTGCAGCACTGAATACTCTTTCTGATAGGACACTAGCTGCCGGGCAAGCAAGCTCCTGCAATGCATATTCTGCCAATTCTGGCCAGGTGTCTAATTTGGATGCCCAGTAATCAAATGGGAATGACGCTTGAGGGAGAACGTCGATAAGGGATGAAAAATAGTTTGTAACCATACTGGACAAATGTTGTCTCCTGTCACTTTGAATTGATGCTGCAGTACCTGTCCTGTCTGCGGTCATAGCAAAATCACTCCACAACCTGGTCAGAAAACCCCTCTGGCCAACGCCACTTCTGATTTCTGCCCCTCTAACACCTCTGGTCTGCTGGCCCCTGCAGCTCGTGTGAGAACGATCACGGGCGCTGTGTGCAGGGAATGCCAGAAGCAAATGGTCAACAAGAGTTGATTGTTTGGTTGCTAATATTATTTCCAAGTTGTCATGTGGCATTATATTTTGCAATTTGCCTTTATAGCGAGGATCAAGGAGGCAGCCCAACCAGTAATCGTCATCGTTCATCATTTTAGTAATGCGTGTGTCCCTTTTGAGGATACGTAAGGCATAATCCGCCATGTGGGCCAAAGTTCCAGTTCTCAAATCTGCGGTTGTGCTTGGTTGAGGGGCAGTTTCAGGCAAATCCACGTCACTTGTGTCCCTCCAAAAACCAGAACCCGGCCTTGCCGCGCCAACAATTTCCAGTGGCCCCGGAAAAGCTTCCTCATTAAAAATATAATCATCCCCATCATCCTCCTCGTCCTCCTCCTCCTCTTCGCCCGCTACCTCGTCCTGTACACTGCCCTGACCAGACAATGGCTGACTGTCATCAAGGCTTTCCTCTTCCTCAGCTGCAGACGCCTGATCCTTTATGTGCGTCAAACTTTGCATCAGCAGACGCATTAGGGGGATGCTCATGCTTATTATGGCGTTGTCTGCACTAACCAGCCGTGTGCATTCCTCAAAACACTGAAGGACTTGACACATGTCTTGAATCTTCGACCACTGCACACCTGACAACTCCATGTCTGCCATCCTACTGCCTGCCCGTGTATGTGTATCCTCCCACAAAAACATAACAGCCCGCCTCTGTTCGCACAGTCTCTGAAGCATGTGCAGTGTTGAGTTCCACCTTGTTGCAACGTCTATGATTAGGCGATGCTGGGGAAGGTTCAAAGAACGCTGATAGGTCTGCATACGGCTGGAGTGTACGGGCGAACGGCGGATATGTTAGCAAAGTCCACGCACTTTGAGGAGCAGGTTGGATAACCCCGGATAACTTTTCAGGAAGCACTGCACCACCAGGTTTAAGGTGTGAGCCAGGCAAGGAATGTGTTTCAGTTGGGAAAGGGAGATGGCAGCCATGAAATTCCTTCCGTTATCACTCACTACCTTGCCTGCCTCAAGATCTACAGTGCCCAGCCACGACTGTGTTTCTTTCTGCAAGAATTCGGACAGAACTTCCGCGGTGTGTCTGTTGTCGCCCAAACACTTCATAGCCAATACAGCCTGCTGACGTTTGCCAGTAGCTGCCCCATAATGGGAGACCTGGTGTGCAACAGTGGCAGCTGCGGATGGAGTGGTTGTGCGACTGCGGTCTGTGGACGAGCTCTCGCTTCTGCAGGAGGACGAGGAGGAGGAGGAGGGGGTGCGAACGGCTACAGCCAACTGTTTCCTAGACCGTGGGCTAGGCAGAACTGTCCCAAACTTGCTGTCCCCTGTGGACCCTGCATCCACAACATTCACCCAGTGTGCCGTGATGGACACGTAACGTCCCTGGCCATGCCTACTGGTCCATGCATCTGTTGTCAGGTGCACCTTTGTGCTCACAGATTGCCTGAGTGCATGGACGATGCGCTCTTTAACATGCTGGTGGAGGGCTGGGATGGCTTTTCTGGAAAAAAGTGTCGACTGGGTAGCTCATAGCGTGGTACAGCGTAGTCCATCAGGGCTTTGAAAGCTTCGCTTTCAACTAACCGGTAGGGCATCATCTCTAACGAGATTAGTCTAGCTATGTGGGCATTCAAACCCTGTGTACGCGGATGCGAGGCTAAGTACTTCCTTTTTCTAACCATAGTCTCATGTAGGGTGAGCTGGACTGGAGAGCTGGAGATCGTGGAACTAGCGGGGGTGCCGGTGGACATGGCAGACTGAGAGACGGTGGGAGATGGTATTGTTGCCGCCGGTGCCCTAGATGCAGTGTTTCCTACTACGAAACTGGTGATTCCCGGACCCTGACTGCTTTGGCCTGGCAAAGAAACCTGCACAGATACTGCAGGTGGTGCGGAAAATGGTGGCCCTACACTGCCGGAAGGGATGTTGCGTTGATGACTAGCTTCATTGGCCGAGGGTGCTACAACCTTAAGGGACGTTTGGTAGTTAGTCCAAGCTTGCAAATGCATGGTGGTTAAATGTCTATGCATGCAACTTATATTGAGACTTTTCAGATTCTGCCCTCTGCTTAAGGTAGTTGAACATTTTTGACAGATGACTTTGCGCTGATCAATTGGATGTTGTTTAAAAAAATGCCAGACTGCACTCTTTCTAGCATCGGATACCTTTTCAGGCATTGCAGACTGAGCTTTAACCGGATGGCCACGCTGTCCTCCAACAGGTTTTGACTTTGCCACGCGTTTTGGGCAAGATACGGGCCCGGCAGATGGAACCTGTTGCGATGTTGATGCCTGCTGCGGCCCCTCCTCCTCCGCTTCAGAACTGCTGCCGCCTGCACCCTGTTCCCCCAATGGCTGCCAATCGGGGTCAAGAACTGGGTCATCTATTACCTCTTCTTGTAGCTCGTGTGCAACTTCGTCTGTGTCACCGTGTCGGTCGGTGGTATAGCGTTCGTGATGGGGCAACATAGTCTCATCAGGGTCTGATTCTTGATCATTACCCTGCGAGGGCAATGTTGTGGTCTGAGTCAAAGGACCAGCATAGTAGTCTGGCTGTGGCTGTGCATCAGTGCACTCCATGTCAGATTCAACTTGTAATGGTCATGGACTGTTAACTGCTTCACTTTCTAAGCCAGGGACGGTATGTGTAAAGAGCTCCATGGAGTAACCCGTTGTGTCGCCTGCTGCATTCTTCTCTGTTGTTGTTTTTGCTGAAGAGGACAAGGAAGCGACTTGTCCCTGACCGTGAACATCCACTAACGACGCGCTGCTTTTACATTTACCAGTTTCACGAGAGGAGGCAAAAGAGCTAGAGGCTGGGTCAGCAAGATAAGCCAAAACTTACTCTTGCTGCTCCGGCTTTAAAAGCGGTTTTCCTACTCCCAGAAAAGGGAGCGTTCGAGGCCTTGTGTAGCCAGACGACGAACCTGGCTCCACAGCTCCAGACTTAGGTGCAATATTTTTTTTCCCACGACCACCTGATGCTCCACCACTACCACTACCCTCATTACCAGCTGACAATGAACGCCCCCGGCCACGACCTCTTCCACCAGACTTCCTCATTGTTTTAAAAACGTAACCAAACTAACGGTATTTGTTGCTGTCACACAACCTACACGGTGAGCTATAACTTCAGTATGATTTAGCTACCCCTTTACAGGTGGTTGAGACCACAACGAAAATCAGGCACAATGTTACACACTCTGTTTTTGGTGGCACCAAGTGAGAGAGATGCCACACACGCAGGACTGTCACTGAAGCACAAATGTTAATATTGAGATGCCACACACAGGAGTCAGGAGTGGCACACAAGCCCAGAGGCCAATATTTTTCTCCCAATGATTGATGTAGTGATTTTTTCAGGTAGATTTTGGAACCCAAATCAAGCAAAAAAAATAATAGGCTGTCTATGGCCCACAATTGGAGAGAGAGAGAGAGATGGCACACCCAGGAGTCAAGACTGGCACACAAGCAGAAAGGGCAATATTAATCTCCCACTGATTTTTTTTTTTTTCAGGGAGACTTTAGAAAAAAATAATAATAGAATAAAATGATTTTTTTCAGGAAGAATTTAGAAACCAAATAAAATAAAATGATTTTTTCAGGGAGAATTTAGAAAACAAATAAAACAAAAAATAGGCTTTCTATGGCCCACTGAGTGAGAGATGACGCACACAGGAGTCAGGAGTGGCACACAAGCCCAGAGGCCAATATTGTTCTCCCAATGATTGATGTAGTGATTTTTTCAGGTAGATTTTGGAACCCAAATCAAGCTAAAAAAAAATAGGCTTTCTATGGCCCACAATTGGAGAGAGAGAGAGAGATGGCACACCCAGGAGTCAAGACTGGCACACAAGCAGAAAGGGCAATATTAATCTCCCACTGATTTGATTTTTTTTTTTCAGGGAGACTTTAGAAAAAAAAAATAATTAAAAAAAATTTTTTTTCAGGAAGAATTTAGAAACCAAATAAAATTAAATGATTTTTTCAGGGAGAATTTAGAAAACAAATAAAACAAAAAATAGGCTTTCTATGGCCCACTGACTGAGAGATGGCACACACAGGAGTCAGGAGTGGCACACAAGCCCAGAGGCCAATATTAATCTCCCACTTTTTTTTTTTTTTTTCAGGGAAAATTTATAAACCCAATAAAAAAAATTATAAATAGGCTTTCTATGGCCCACTATCTGAGAGAGAGAGATGGCACGCTTAGGACTGGCACACAAGCCCAAAGGCCAATATTAATCTCCCTTTTTTTTCAGGGAGAATTTATAAAACCAAAAAAAAAAATAAATAGGCTTTCTATGGCCCACTATTTGTGAGAGAGATGGCACGCTCAGGACTGGCACACAAGCCCAGAGGCCAATATTAATCTCCCTTTTTTTCAGGGAGAATTTATAAAACCCAAAAAAAAATTAAATAGGCTTTCTATGGCCCACTATTTGTGAGAGAGATGGCACGCTCAGGACTGGCACAGATGGCACGCTCACAACTGGCACACAAGCCCAGAGGCCAATATTAATCTCCCTTTTTTTCAGGGAGAATTTATAAAACCAAAAAAAAAATTAAATAGGCTTTCTATGGCCCACTATTTGTGAGAGAGATGGCACGCTCAGGACTGGCACACAAGCCCAGAGGCCAATATTAATCTCCCACTTTTTTTTTTGTTCCAGGGAAAATTTATAAACCCAATAAAAAAAAAAATAAATAGGCTTTCTATGGCCCACTATCTGAGAGAGAGAGATGGCACGCTTAGGACTGGCACACAAGCCCAAAGGCCAATATTAATCTCCCTTTTTTTTTCAGGGAGAGTTTATAAAACCAAAAAAAAAAAATGAGCTACAGCGCTGAGAAAAAAAAAAAATGTAGCTTCCACTGTCCCTGCACACCGAAGGTGGTGTTGGACAGTGCAAATCGCTACAGCACAAGCGGTTTGGTGGTTAATGGACCCTGCCTAACGCTATCCCTGCTTCTGACGAAGCGGCAGCAACCTCTCCCTAAGCTCAGATCAGCAGCAGTAACATGGCGGTCGGCGGGAACGCCCCTTTATAGCCCCTGTGACGCCGCAGACAGCAAGCCAATCACTGCAATGCTCTTCTCTAAGATGGTGGGGACCAGGACCTATGTCATCACGCTGCCCACACTCTGCGTTTACCTTCATTGGCTGAGAAATGGCGCTTTTTGCGTCATTGAAACGCGACTTTGGCGCGAAAGTCGCGTACCGCATGGCCGACCCCGCACAGGGGTCGGATCGGGTTTCATGAAACCCGACTTTGCCAAAAGTCGGCAACTTTTGAAAATGAACGACCCGTTTCGCTCAACCCTACCTACCACATCAACGCATTAACCTAACTATCCCTGTGTGGCTCATTAAAAAATAACAACATTATGCAGTTATTAGCCCTCTGTGTCTGTACTGCTACATACTTAGGCAGTTAACTGGTTCATGCAGCTTTACATGAACATCTGAGCTTACACTATGGCTGGTCCGAATAACTAAAGCAATTGTTACCATCCACCTCTCGTGTCTCTACTTTTCCTCATAGTTTGTAAGCTTGCGAGCAGGGCCCTCATTCCTCTTGGTATCTATTTTGAACTGTGATTTGTTATGCTGTAATGTCTATTGTCTGTACAAGTCCCCTCTATAATCTTAAAGTGCTGCGGAATATGTTGGCGCTATATAAATAAAATTATTATTATTATTATTTGCTCGCTAGTCTGCATCTAAAAAGGAGTGATCACACCTTGGAGAGCTGTTGCACCAAGTGGACTGACATAAATCATGGCTCCAACACGAGAGATGTCAATTGAAACAAAGGAAAGGATTATCAAACTCTTAAAAGAAAAGTAAATTATCATGCAATGTTGCAAAAGATGTTGGTTGTTCACCGTCAGCTGTGACTAAAATCTGGACCAAATGCACACAACATGGGAAGGTTGTTAAAGGCAAACATACTGGTAGACCAAGGAAGACAGCAAAGCGTCAAGACCGGAAACTAAACCCCTTTACCTCCAAGGGTAGTTTGCACGTTAATGACGGGCCAATTTTTACAATTCTGACCACTGTCCCTTTAAGAGGTTATAACTCTGGAACGCTTCAACGGCTCCCAGTGATTCTGACATTGTTTTCTCGGGACATACTGTACTTCATGATATTGGTAAAAATTCTTTGATATTACCTGCGTTTATTTGTGAAAAAAATGGAAATTTGGCGAAAATTTTGAAAATTTTGCAATTTTCCAAATTTGAATTTTTATGCATTTAAATGACAGAGATATGTCACACAAAATACTTAATAAGTAACATTTCCCACATGTCTACTTTACATCAGCACAATTTTGGAACCAAAATTTTTTTGTTAGGGAGTTATAAGGGTTAAAAATTGACCAGCAATTTCTCATTTTTACAACACCATTTTTTTAGGGACCACATCTCATTTGAAGTCATTTTGAGGGGTCTATGTGATAGAAAATACCCAAGTGTGACACCATTCTAAAAACTGCACCCCTCAAGGTGCTCAAAACCACATTCAAGAAGTTTATTAACCCTTCAGGTGTTTCACAGGTATTTTTGGAATGTTTAAATAAAAATGAACATTTAACTTTTTTTCACAAAAAATTTACTTCAGCTCCAATTTGTTTTATTTTACCAAGGGTAACAGGAGAAAATGGACCCCAAAAGTTGTTCTACAATTTGTCCTGAGTACGCTAATACCCCATATGTGGGGGTAAACCACTGTTTGGGCGCATGACAGAGCTCGGAAGCGAAGGATCGCCATTTGACTTTTCAATGCAAAATTGACTGGAATCGAGATGGGACGCCATGTTGCGTTTGGAGAGCCCCTGATGTGCCTAGACATTGAAACCCCCCACAAGTGACAACATTTTGGAAAGTAGACCCTCTAATGAACTTATCTAGAGGTTTGGTGAGCACTTTGACCCACCAAGTGCTTTACAGAAGTTTATAATGCAGTACCGTAAAAATAAAATATCGTATTTTTTCACAAAAATTATCTTTTCCCCCCCAATTTTTTATTTTCCCACAGGTAAGAGAAAAAATTGGACCCCAAAAGTTGTTGTACAATTTGTCCTGAGTACGCTGATACCCCATATGTTGGAGTACACCACTGTTTGGGCGCATGGGAGAGCTCGGAAAAAAAGGAGCGCCGTTTGACTTTTCAATGCAAAATTGACAGGAATTGAGATGGGACACCATGTTGCATATGGAGAGCCCCTGATGTGCCTAGACATTGAAACCCCCCACAAGTGACACCATCTTGGAAAGTAGACCCCCTAAGGAACTTATCTAGATGTGTGGTGAGCACTTTGACCCACCAAGGGCTTCACAGAAGTTTATAATGCAGAGCCATAAAAATAAAACAAAAATTTTTTCCCACAAAAATTATTTTTAACCCCCAGTTTTGTATTTTCCCGAGGGTAACAGGAGAAATTGGACCCCAAAAGTTGTTGTCCAATTTGTCCTGAGTGCGCTGACACCCCATATGTGGGGGGGGAACTACCGTTTGGGCGCATGGGAGGGCTCGGAAGGGAAGGAGCGCCATTTGGAATGCAGACTTAGATGGAATGGTCTGCAGGCGTCACATTGCGTTTGCAGTGCGCCTAATGTACCTAAACAGTAGAAACCCCCCACAAGTGACCCCATATTAGAAACTAGACCTCCCAAGGAACTTATCTAGATGTGTTGTGAGAACTTTGATCCCCCAAGTGTTTCACTACAGTTTATAACGCAGAGCCGTGAAAATTAAAAATATTTTTTTCCCACAAAAATTATTTTTTAGCCCCCCGTTTTGTATTTTCCCAAGGGTAACAGGAGAAATTGGACCACAAAAGTTGTTGTCCTATTTGTCCTGAGTATGCTGATACCCCATATGTTGGGGTAAACCCCTGTTTGGGCACACAGGAGAGCTCGGAAGGGATGGAGCACTGTTTTACTTTTTCAGCGCAGAATTGGCTGGAATTGAGATCGGACGCCATGTCATGTTTGGAGAGCCCCTGATGTGCCTAAACAGTGGAAACCCCCAATTATAACTGAAACCCTAATCCAAACATACCCCTAACCCTAATCCCAACAGTAATCCTAACCACACCTCTAACCCTGACACACCCCTAACCCTAATCCCAACCCTATTCTCAACTGTAAATGTAATCTAAACCCTAACCGTAACTTTAGCCCCAACCCTAACCCTAACTTTAGCCCCAACCCTAACTGTAGCCTTAACCCTAGCCCTAACCCTAACCCTAGCCCTAACCCTAACCCTAGCCCTAACCCTAACCCTAATCCTAGCCCTAACCCTAGCCCTAACCCTAACCCTAATGGGAAAATGGAAATAAATACATTTTTTTTAATTTTTCTCTAACTAAGGGGGTCATGATGGGGGGCGGTCACATGGGCGGCACGCGACCAATCAGAAGCCGCGACGTCATTCTCAGGCACTAAACTCCTCATTCTAGGAATTTAGGACCTGAGGAATGACGTCGCGGCTTCTGATTGGTCGCGTGGCGGTCACATGGGCGGCATGCGACCAATCAGAAGCCGCGACGTCATTCCTCAGGTCCTAAACGCGCTCATTTTAAACAAAGAAGCCTGCCGGTTACCCACGGTGATGTCCAGGGGCCGCCGGAGAGGTGAATATATCAATATTTTTTATTTTAATTCTTTATTTTACACCTCACTATGGATCCGATATCGATACCCGATATCACAAAAGTATCGGATCTCGGTATCGGAATTCCGATACCGCAAGTATAGGCTGATACCCGATACTTGCGGTATCGGAATGCTCAACACTAGTTACCACATTTTGAGAGCTATAATTTTTCCATATTTGAGTCCACAGAGTCATGTGAGGTCTTTTTTTTTGTGGGATGAGTTGACGTTTTTATTGGTAACATTTTCGGGCACGTGACATTTTTTGATCACTTTTTATTCCGATTTTTGTGAGGCAGAATTACCAAAAACCAACTAATCATGAATTTCATATGGGGGAGGCGTTTATACCATTCCGCGTTTGGTAAAATTGATAAAGCAGTTTTATTCTACGGGTCAGTACGATTACAGCGATACCTTATTTATATAATTTTTTATGTTTTGGCGCTTTTATACGATAAAAACTATTTTATAGAAAAAATAATTATTTTTGCATCGCTTTATTCTGAGGACTATAACAATTTAATTTTTTTGCTGATGATGCTTTATGGCAGTTCCTTTTTTGCAGGACAAGATGACGTTTTCAGCGGTTCCATGGTTATTTATATCTGTCTTTTTGATCGGGTGTTATTCCACTTTTTGTCCGGTGGTATGATAATAAAGCGTTGTTTTTTGCCTCGTTTTTTTTTCTTACGGTGTTTACTGAAGGGATTAACTAGTGGTACAATTTTATAGGTTGGGTCGTTACGGACGCGGCGGTACTGAATATGTGTACTTTTATTGTTTGTTTTTTTATTTAGATAAAGAAATGTATTTATGGGAATAATATTTTTTTTTCATTATTTAGGAATTATTTTTTTTATTTTTTTTTACACATGTGGAAATTTTTTTTTTAACTTTTTTACTTTGTCCCAGGGGGGACATCACAGATCGCTGATCTGACAGTGTGCACAGCACTCTGTCAGATCAACGATCTGACTTAGAGCACTGCAGGTTTACCAAGCGCCTGCTCTGAGCAGGCACTTGGTAAGCCACCTCCCTCCCTGCAGGACCCGGATGCCGCGGCCATCTTCGATCCGGAGCCTGCAGCGAGGAAGGAGGTAGGAGACCCTCTGCGGGGGTCTCAGGGAAGCCCGCAGGGAGCCCCTCCCTGCGCGATGCTTCCCTATAACGCCGGCACACTGCGATCATGTTTGATCGTGGTGTGTCGGGAGTTAATGTGCCGGGGGTGGTCCGTGACCGCTCCTGGCACATAGTGCCGAATGTCAGCTGCAATAGGCAGCTGACACCCGGCCACGATCAGCCGCGCTCCCCCCACGAGCGCGGGCGATCGCGTATGACGTGCTATCCCATCGGTGGTCATACGGGCCCACCCCACCTCGACGGGAAAGTACGTCATATGTGAGAAAGGGGTTAAAGCAATATGTCTCCAAAACAGGAAATGCAAAGCAAAGCAAATGAGAAACGAATGGGTGGAAACTGGAGTTAACGTCTGTGACCGAACTGTAAGAAACTGCCTAAAAGGAAATGGGATTTACATACAGAGAAGCTAAAAGAAAGCCATCATTAACACCTAAACAGAAAAAAACAAGGTTCAATGTGCTAAGGAAAAGCAATCGTGGACTGTGGATGACTGGATGAAAGTCATATTCAGTGATGAATCACGAATCTGCATTGGGCAAAGTGATGATGCTGGAACTTTTGTTTGGTGCCGTTCCAATGAGATTTATAAAGATGACTGTTTGAAGAGAACGTGCAAATTTCCACAGTCATTGATGATATGGGGCTGCATGTCAGGTAAAGGCACCGGAGAGAAGGATGTCATTACATCTTCAATAAATTCACAAGTTTATGTTGATATTTTGGACAGGTTTCTATTCCATTGTATTGAAAGGATGTTTGGGGATGATGAAATCATTTTTCAAGATGATAATGCATCCTGCCATAGAGCAAAAACTGTGAAAACATTCCTTGACATTCCTTCCATAATTTTTTCCTCAGAATTGAGTGTTTCCATAATTTTTACCCTATTCTTGGTTAAAAAAGGTAACCATTACTGACTACCACATTTTTTGTTCTTGATTCAAGCTTCAGGAGGCTAATTTCCATATTCCAGGTGCCTTCTGGGAGAAGCAAAGTCTCCCTAAGCTAGAAGATCGTTGGGTACAGCCGGGACCAGCTGCTTCAAAAGCATCACCAAACCAGGGATTCAAGCTTCAGGAGGCTAATTTGCATATTCCAGGTGCCTTCTGGGAGAAGCGAAGTCTCCCTAAGCTAGAAGATCGTTGGGTACAGCCGGGACCAGCTGCTTCGAAAGCATCACCAAACCAGGGATTCAAGCTTCAGGAGGCTAATTTGCATATTCCAGGTGCCTTCTGGGAGAAGCGAAGTCTCCCTAAGCTAGAAGATCGTTGGGTACAGCCGGGACCAGCTGCTTCGAAAGCATCACCAAACCAGGGATTCAAGCTTCAGGAGGCTAATTTGCATATTCCAGGTGCCTTCTGGTAGAAGCGAAGTCTCCCTAAGCTAGAAGATCGTTGGGTACAGCCGGGACCAGCTGCTTCGAAAGCATCACCAAACCAGGGATTCAAGCTTCAGGAGGCTAATTTGCATATTCCAGGTGCCTTCTGGGAGAAGCGAAGTCTCCCTAAGCTAGAAGATCGTTGGGTACAGCCGGGACCAGCTGCTTCGAAAGCATCACCAAACCAGGGATTCAAGTTTCAGGAGGCTAATTTGCATATTCCAGGTGCCTTCTGGGAGAAGCGAAGTCTCCCTAAGCTAGAAGATCGTTGGGTACAGCCGGGACCAGCTGCTTCGAAAGCATCACCAAACCAGGGATTCAAGCTTCAGGAGGCTAATTTGCATATTCCAGGTGCCTTCTGGGAGAAGCGAAGTCTCCCTAAGCTAGAAGATCGTTGGGTACAGCCGGGACCAGCTGCTTCGAAAGCATCACCAAACCAGGGATTCAAGTTTCAGGAGGCTAATTTGCATATTCCAGGTGCCTTCTGGGAGAAGCGAAGTCTCCCTAAGCTAGAAGATCGTTGGGTACAGCCGGGACCAGCTGCTTCGAAAGCATCACCAAACCAGGGATTCAAGCTTCAGGAGGCTAATTTGCATATTCCAGGTGCCTTCTGGGAGAAGCGAAGTCTCCCTAAGCTAGAAGATCGTTGGGTACAGCCGGGACCAGCTGCTTCGAAAGCATCACCAAACCAGGGATTCAAGCTTCAGGAGGCTAATTTGCATATTCCAGGTGCCTTCTGGTAGAAGCGAAGTCTCCCTAAGCTAGAAGATCGTTGGGTACAGCCGGGACCAGCTGCTTCGAAAGCATCACCAAACCAGGGATTCAAGCTTCAGGAGGCTAATTTGCATATTCCAGGTGCCTTCTGGTAGAAGCGAAGTCTCCCTAAGCTAGAAGATCGTTGGGTACAGCCGGGACCAGCTGCTTCGAAAGCATCACCAAACCGCGCGCCTTACGGCGCGCGAATTTTTGCCTGTAGGCCATTATTGCAAGAGAGCTTGGCTGAGTAAATTACACAAGAAGGAAAGCACACAGCAAGTCAGCAGGATCTAGGAGCAACATGGCAGATGTGACAACCTACATGGTGAGCTGCAGCATGTGCTACATGTTCACAGATCGACCAGAAGAAGAATCCAATTTCACCTGTCAGAAGTGTAGACTAGTGGCCCTTTTAGAAGAAAAGGTGCGGGGTCTGGAAGAAAGAATAGCAACTTTGAAACTCATCAAAGAGAATGAAGACTTTCTAGACAGAACAGAAGCATCTCTACTGGTCACAGAAGGTGCAAAAAGTGTCAGAGAACCTCCAAAAGCAGATGAGTGGAAGCATGTGACCAAAAGAAGCAAGAAGACCATGGAGAAATCACCAACCACACAACTGAAGAACCGATATCAAATCTTTGTAGAGGATGAAGATGGCACACCTAAGAATGAAGCAATACCAGCAAGCAAAAAAGAAAAGGGCACACAGCAACATGTGACAGCAAAAAGTACAGCCAAGAAGCAACGAAGAGTGGTGGTGGTGGGAGACTCACTACTGAGAGGCACAGAAGCAGCCATCTGCAGACCGGACATAACTGCAAGAGAAGTATGCTGCCTTCCAGGTGCGATGATCAAGGATGTGACCGATAGGATACCAAAGCTCTTCAGCTTCTGATACATGTTGGCACCAATGACACGGCAAGGAAGGACCTACCGACAATCTGCAAGGACTTTGAAGAGTTGGGGAAGAAAGTAAAGGAACTGGATGCACAGGTAGTTTTTTCTTCTATCCTTCCAGTAGATGGGCATGGCACCAGGAGATGGAACAGGATCCTTGATGCAAACAACTGGCTAAGACGATGGTGCAGACAACAAGGATTTGGATTCCTGGACCACGGTGTGAATTACTGGTATGATGGACTCCTCGCCAGAGACGGACTACACCTCAACAAACCTGGGAAACACACATTCGCCAGAAGACTCGCTACACTCATCAGGAGGGCGTTAAACTAGAAGAAGAGGCGACGGGAAGAAAAACATTAGACTCGAACAAAGACGACCCAGGAAAACATACTCAGAAGGGAGGTAAGAACATTTCTAAAACAATCCACAGCGAGGAGATTGGAACAAAACAAAATCCTCTAAACTGCATGCTCGCAAACGCCAGAAGCCTGACAAACAAGATGGAAGAACTAGAAGCAGAAATATCTACAGGTAACTTTGACATAGTGGGAATAACCGAGACATGGTTAGATGAAAGCTATGGCTGGGCAGTTAACTTACAGGGTTACAGTCTGTTTAGAAAGGATCGTAAAAATCGGAGAGGAGGAGGGGTTTGTCTCTATGTAAAGTCTTGTCTAAAGTCCACTTTAAGGGAGGATATTAGCGAAGGGAATGAGGATGTCGAGTCCATATGGGTTGAAATTCATGGAGGGAAAAATGGTAACAAAATTCTCATTGGGGTCTGTTACAAACCCCCAAATATAACAGAAAGCATGGAAAGTCTACTTCTAAAGCAGATAGATGAAGCTGCAACCCATAATGAGGTCCTGGTTATGGGGGACTTTAACTACCCGGATATTAACTGGGAAACAGAAACCTGTGAAACCCATAAAGGCAACAGGTTTCTGCTAATAACCAAGAAAAATTATCTTTCACAATTGGTGCAGAATCCAACCAGAGGAGCAGCACTTTTAGACCTAATACTATCTAATAGACCTGACAGAATAACAAATCTGCAGGTGGTTGGGCATTTAGGAAATAGCGACCACAATATTGTGCAGTTTCACCTGTCTTTCACTAGGGGGACTTGTCAGGGAGTCACAAAAACATTGAACTTTAGGAAGGCAAAGTTTGAACAGCTTAGAGATGCCCTTAATCTGGTAGACTGGGACAATATCCTCAGAAATGAGAATACAGATAATAAATGGGAAATGTTTAAGAACATCCTAAATAGGCAGTGTAAGCGGTTTATACCTTGTGGGAATAAAAGGACTAGAAATAGGAAAAACCCAATGTGGCTAAACAAAGAAGTAAGACAGGCAATTAACAGTAAAAAGAAAGCATTTGCACTACTAAAGCAGGATGGCACCATTGAAGCTCTAAAAAACTATAGGGAGAAAAATACTTTATCTAAAAAACTAATTAAAGCTGCCAAAAAGGAAACAGAGAAGCACATTGCTAAGGAGAGTAAAACTAATCCCAAACTGTTCTTCAACTATATCAATAGTAAAAGAATAAAAACTGAAAATGTAGGCCCCTTAAAAAATAGTGAGGAAAGAATGGTTGTAGATGACGAGGAGAAAGCTAACATATTAAACACCTTCTTCTCCACGGTATTCACGGTGGAAAATGAAATGCTAGGTGAAATCCCAAGAAACAATGAAAACCCTATATTAAGAGTCACCAATCTAACCCAAGAAGAGGTGCGAAACCGGCTAAATAAGATTAAAATAGATAAATCTCCGGGTCCGGATGGCATACACCCACGAGTACTAAGAGAACTAAGTAATGTAATAGATAAACCATTATTTCTTATTTTTAGTGACTCTATAGCGACAGGGTCTGTTCCGCAGGACTGGCGCATAGCAAATGTGGTGCCAATATTCAAAAAGGGCTCTAAAAGTGAACCTGGAAATTATAGGCCAGTAAGTCTAACCTCTATTGTTGGTAAAATATTTGAAGGGTTTCTGAGGGATGTTATTCTGGATTATCTCAATGAGAATAACTGTTTAACTCCATATCAGCATGGGTTTATGAGAAATCGCTCCTGTCAAACCAATCTAATCAGTTTTTATGAAGAGGTAAGCTATAGACTGGACCACGGTGAGTCATTGGACGTGGTATATCTCGATTTTTCCAAAGCGTTTGATACCGTGCCGCACAAGAGGTTGGTACACAAAATGAGAATGCTTGGTCTGGGGGAAAATGTGTGTAAATGGGTTAGTAACTGGCTTAGTGATAGAAAGCAGAGGGTGGTTATAAATGGTATAGTCTCTAACTGGGTCGCTGTGACCAGTGGGGTACCGCAGGGGTCAGTATTGGGACCTGTTCTCTTCAACATATTCATTAATGATCTGGTAGAAGGTTTACACAGTAAAATATCGATATTTGCAGATGATACAAAACTATGTAAAGCAGTTAATACAAGAGAAGATAGTATTCTGCTACAGATGGATTTGGATAAGTTGGAAACTTGGGCTGAAAGGTGGCAGATGAGGTTTAACAATGATAAATGTAAGGTTATACACATGGGAAGAGGGAATCAATATCACCATTACACACTGAACGGGAAACCACTGGGTAAATCTGACAGGGAGAAGGACTTGGGGATCCTAGTTAATGATAAACTTACCTGGAGCAGCCAGTGCCAGGCAGCAGCTGCCAAGGCAAACAGGATCATGGGGTGCATTAAAAGAGGTCTGGATACACATGATGAGAGCATTATACTGCCTCTGTACAAATCCCTAGTTAGACCGCACATGGAGTACTGTGTCCAGTTTTGGGCACCGGTGCTCAGGAAGGATATAATGGAACTAGAGAGAGTACAAAGGAGGGCAACAAAATTAATAAAGGGGATGGGAGAACTACAATACCCAGATAGATTAGCGAAATTAGGATTATTTAGTCTAGAAAAAAGACGACTGAGGGGCGATCTAATAACCATGTATAAGTATATAAGGGGACAATACAAATATCTCGCTGAGGATCTGTTTATACCAAGGAAGGTGACGGGCACAAGGGGGCATTCTTTGCGTCTGGAGGAGAGAAGGTTTTTCCACCAACATAGAAGAGGATTCTTTACTGTTAGGGCAGTGAGAATCTGGAATTGCTTGCCTGAGGAGGTGGTGATGGCAAACTCAGTCGAGGGGTTCAAGAGAGGCCTGGATGTCTTCCTGGAGCAGAACAATATTGTATCATACAATTATTAGGTTCTGTAGAAGGACGTAGATCTGGGGATTTATTATGATGGAATATAGGCTGAACTGGATGGACAAATGTCTTTTTTCGGCCTTACTAACTATGTTACTATGTTACTATTTCTTTTAGTGTTTCTTAAAGGCAGAGAGTTGCCATTTGAAAATATTTTAGTTTTGTGCCATGTCTGTGATCTGCTTTTTTTCTACAAAATTAAACAACTGAATGAACATCCTACAAGGCCGGTGATTCCATATTTTTTGCCAGGGGTTGTAATATCCAGGGCATCTCCTGTATCTTTGAGGAAACCTAGTGCCTCCTGGACAAGGACTGGAGAAGATGATTAAGGCACTCCGCTAGCCTCTCGCCCATACCCAAAACAATGGATCGCATGGGGGATGGATAGCAATTCTTATGCATATAATGCATAATATAATAGGTACACTGTACATTGGGTTCGGAGATTTTAAATTAATCAGCCTCTTTTTTATTTAAATTAATTAATTAGTCCCTCGTCTAGTAACTGATAGAATTTACTTTTAAATGGAATGTACTGTAAGTTGGTGTGTATGCGGCATGTAAGTGCATATTCACACTGGTCACTAAACAGACAAAACCCAATAGAAAAACAAACTGAGTAAATTGACTGTTTAGTAGCCAGTATGAACATGCACTTACATGCCGCATGCACACCAATTTACATCCCAGTTCATTGCTTTTGGTTTCTGTTCATCTCTGCTCCCACTGTAGAGAGGGGCATGGTCCCCCTTTTATTTGAGCTGGACAATACGTTTTAAAAGCTCCACACTGCTGGGTGTCTGCTAGTCGAGGCCTTGGTCCTCGTCAGCCCTTTTTCACACAAATATCATTAGACACATGGTAAAGATTTAATACTAGAGGTAAGGACCATCCCGAATAGGGTCACCGTGATGTGGTGAGAAGGCTATAAAGTTTTTTTTTACAAAAATATGTTTACCAAGTATAATATTTTCATGCACTGCTGCTATTTATTTATTTACTTCAGAATATTTGCTCATTTTGTTTTTCTCTTGGGTTTTGTCTGGATAACAACTAGCCTGAAATTTGAAGTGTATCTCATTAGAAAATAACAGGCTGAGCTGCCAATCTCAAGGTGGCTTTCCCATGAAGTGTGATTTTTATAACATCATTTCTGAATTCACAGTTATTCTTCAAAAACTTTACTTATTCCATGTTTATTAATATATATTGCCTCTTTACTGTAACAAGGGAACTAGTCTGATTGCCGTATGTGGAGTCGGGAAGGAATTTTTTTCCCCCAAGGTGGAGCTTACTCTTTGCCACTTGGGGTTTTTTTTTGCCTTCCTCTGGATCAACATGTTAGGGCATGTTAGGTTAGGCTATGGGTTGAACTAGATGGACTTCCTTCAACCTTAACAACTATGCTACTATTTTACTATGTAACTATATAAACCTTAGTTTGTGTAAAGGTGATGGATACTCTTTAACATTTCTTTCATATTATGAACAGAAATATTAGTGTATTACTGAAGAAAATTAAACCCATGTGAAAACAGTCAAAGTTTTGTGATTAAAGCGCCCCATACCCATGAGATGGATAGGGGCTAAAACAAGCTTCGGCCGATTGCACATCCGGCAGGCATATTTGCTAGCTCTCCCACATACAAAAGCTCTGATTTGGACAAACAGATCTGTTTTCTTTGACAGCCGCTACCATATATATGTGCTGGCAGCTCTTCTGCGAAGTACATACAAATAAGCAGTGTAAAATCAGACATAATGGATCAATATTTACCCTGACAATAAAATTTCCAGGGCTCCTATGCATATCAAATGGTCAGAGAAACCCCTCGATATCAGAGATTTCAGCTGACACTAGTCAAATGTGGAATTGGACCTTAACAATAAATAGCGCAATTCAGTATACACAACGTTATG
This sequence comes from Ranitomeya imitator, assembly GCF_032444005.1. Taxonomy (NCBI): domain Eukaryota; kingdom Metazoa; phylum Chordata; class Amphibia; order Anura; family Dendrobatidae; genus Ranitomeya; species Ranitomeya imitator. The sequence goes on from NC_091284.1 coordinate 581,705,827, forward strand.
AGTGCCAAAGCACATTCACACAGGTAACGTACAAACCAGGGAGACAGATACCTGAACCTGTCAGGTCCCTGTGTAAGGAGGTGGCAAGGAACCTCATGTGCCTTTTTGTATACCAGGCACATGTAGGCCGTGCGGCACCTCAGTGGTTGCCTTATGTTGTACACTGTTCTGCTTCCATATGTAATGTACTGTGTCTATTGTCATTTGTAATGCTCTGTACATCCCATGTTATTGCTAATTAGGTTAGGGATAGAAGAGGTTAATTAAGGGGGCTGGGTTAGCAGCCTAAGAGAAGCAGGATGTTCCTGCTTCAGCAGTAGAGCCCTCGCAGGATGACCTGAGGCAGGCTGTGTGTCTCTGTCTGAGGCACAGCTGCGTCCCCACTTGGGACAGAAGGAACCCCCGTTTTGGGGTATATGTGCGTCCCTGTCTGGGACAGAAGAGACCCCCGTCTGGGGCATAAGTGTGTTCCCGGCTGGAACAGTGAGAACCCCCGTTTGGGGTATATGTGGATCCCCATCTGTGACAGGAGGAATCCTCGGCTGGGGATTTCAAGCTGTCAAGGACTGCCAGTCAGTGGAACAGGGCACGGGAACCGTGATAGTGCCCTTCATGTGACTGTGAGCTTCCAGGAGACATTGGGAGCTGATGCATGTGCTGCTGCTGCCGAAGGAGCAGCGTCTTTGAATAGGGATAGTTCAGGAATTGTTACCTTATTCTATTCTTTATATTCATTAACCAAGTTGCCACTGTTGGGCCCTAAAAAGTGTGATATATTGTTACCCTGAATGTGCTTAGCAGCTCCTAGGGTAGCTAGGGTAGCAGTTTCCTAAGGAAAACAGGAATCACAAAACCACAGCAACCAACACAAACTACACCAAAGTGAATGACTCCAGCAAAGTCTATCACAAGAAGGAGACACCAGTAGGAAAGGTATTTAAAGGGAACCTGTCAGCAGGATTGTGCACAGTAACCTACAGACAGTGTCAGGTCGGTGCCGTTATACTCATTAAAGGGACACTGTTACCTGAATTTGGAGGGAACAATCTTCAGCCATGGAGGCGGGGTTTTTGGGTTTTTGATTCACCCTTTCTTTACCCGCTGGCTGCATGCTGGCTGCAATATTGGATTGAAGTTCATTCTCTGTCCTCCATAGTACACGCCTGCGCTAGGCAATCTTGCCTTGTGCAGGCATGTACTACGAAGGACAGAGAATGAACTTCAATCCAATATTGCAGCCATCATGCAGCCAGCGGGTAAAGAAAGGGTGAATCAAAACCCCCAAAAACCCGCCTCCATGGCAGAAGATTGTTCCCTCCAAACTCAGGTGACAGTGTCCCTTTAAAATGATACCTTGGTTGATTAAATCTTTTTTGTTGTTTAATTTTTATTTTCAGTTTTGAGTTATTTATATGCTCGTGCTTTGGGGCGGACCTGTGGGGGTCTTCATGTGGTGCTCTGATTAGCCATTCATAATGAAGATGCTGACAGGTCACTGATCCCTTTTTTTTCTAGCAAGATGGCGCTGCCAGCGATTGCTGATAGCTGCTTCTGCGCAGGCACTGGCGACATCATCTTGGAAGTGGAATTTTTTTTTCTTCTCTAGCAAGATGGTGCCGCCGGCGCCTGTGCAATAGCATCTATTAGCGATCACCGATAGCGGTTACTAGGCAGTCGCGGTCGGCACCATTTTTATATATATATAATATTCATTATTTAAATTAGGGGACAGGTCATTGAAGAACACCCCACAGGCCCACTCCAAAGCACGAGCATATCATTAACTGAAAGATGAATTTCATCAATCACGGTATCATTTTAATCCGGCGGTGAGCCCACATCTTTCCTGACATATATCAGCTGTTTTGAACAGCTGACATGTGCCCGGAATAGATGCAGGTGCAATCCACCCATGGCTATTAACCAGTTAACATGCGCTTCCGGTAATCGCGCTGCAAATCCACCCACTGGTGACCCCCGTCACGTGATTGCGGGTCACCAGTGGGTTGGCAGGACAACTAGAGGTCTGCTGGACACCTCTATGGTTGTCGTTGTCGGCTTGCTGTGGGAGCCACCCAGAGGCTTGCTAGGGAATTCCCTTGATTACATGTGAGGATTCCCTAGCAACCAGGCAACCCCCACATGTACTTATGCTGGCTAGTAGCTGCAAATCATTCAGCTGCGGCGATGAAAACTAAATCTCCGAGCGCTTACAAATACTCGGAGGACACCCGAGCATGCTCGGGAAATCTCAAGTAACGAGAATATTCGCTCATCACTATTCCGCACTCATAGCAAGTTATTTAGCTACATATAGGCAAACTGATCATCGCCTGTATGTGGCTGAGCTGATCGAGTTATGGCAGTTTCTAGTCTCCCATGGAGACTATTGAAGCATGACAAAAGTAAAAAAAAAATGTTTTTAAAAATATTTAAAAAATATAAAAATTCAAATCACCCCACTTTCACCCCATTCAAAATAAAACAATAAAAAAATCAAACATACGCATATTTGGTATCACCTCGTTCACAATCACCTGATCTATCAATAAAAAAAAAAAGCATTAACCTGATCGCTAAACGGCATAGCGAGAAAAAAAGTCAAAATGCCTGAATTACATTTGTTTGGTCACCACAGTATTGAATTAAAATGCTATAACTGGCAATCAAAAGATCAGATCATATCTGCTCCAAAATGGTATCATTAAAAACGGCAGCTCGGCTTGCAAAAAATAAGCCCTCACCCAACCTCAGATCACAAAAAATGGAGACGCTACAGTGGAAAGTAGCGTAATTTTTTTTTTTTTTAGCAACGTTTGAAATTTTTTTTCACCACTTAGATAAGAAAGAACCTAGACATATTTGTTGTCAATAAACTCTTAATGACCTGGAGAATCATAATGGCAGGTCAGTCTTAGCATTTAGTGAACCAAGTAAAAAAGCCAAACAAAAAACAAGTGTGTGATTGCACTCTTTTGCAATTTCACAGCACTTGGAATTTTTTTTCCTGTTTTCTAGTACATGTAAAACCAATGATGTTGTTCAAAAGTCCTGCAAAAAACAAGCCCTCACATTGCCATATTTATGGAAAAAAATAACAGTTATGGTTCTGGGAAGGAGCGGAACAAAAAACTAAAACGCAAAACCGAAAATACCTCGGGTCATGAAGGGGTTAAAGCTACACCTGACAGGTGATAGGTCTGACAAACAGATTAAATGAAAAACACCTGTTACCCAAAACCAAAGATTACAGAACTAAAACATCCAAAGAAAAGGTGCACACATCGTCAAAATTGTTGGTACCCCTCGTTTAATGACAGAAAAACCCATAATGGTCACATAAATAACTTGAATCTGACACTATTAATAAGAAGTAAAAGATCTATGAAAATGAACAAATGAAAGTTAGACATTGCTTTTCAACCATGGTTCAACAGAATTATTAAAAAAATAAAACTCATGAAATAGGCCTGGACAGAAATGATGGTACCCCAGAAATAATGTGACAAAATCAAATTGATTAAATCAAGGTGTGCCCACTAACTAGCATCACAGGTGTCTACAATCTTGGAATCAGTGAGTGGACCTGTATATAGGGCTACAGATACTCACTGTGCTGTTTGGTGACATGGTGTGCATCACACTCAACATGGAACATAGGATGCGAAGGAAAGAGTTGTCTCAGGAGATTAGAAAGAAAATTATAGTCAAACATGGTAAAGGTAAAAGTTATAAGACAATCTCCAAGCAGCTTGATGTTCCTGTGACTACAGTAGCACATATTATTCAGAAATTTATGATCCATGGGACAGTAGTCAACCTCCCTGGATGTGGCGGCAGGAGGAAAATTGATGACAAATGAAAAAGACGGATAATACGAATGGTAACAAAAGAGACCAGAAAAAACTATAAATAGATAAAGGTATACTTCAAGCTAAAGGAAAATCATTGTCAGATCGCACCATTCGTCGTTGTATGAGCCAGAGTGGACTTCATGGGAGATAACCAAGGAGGACAACATTGTTGAAAAAAAATTCTGAAAAAGCCAGACTGGAATTTGCCATACTACATGTTGACAAGCCACAAAGCTTATGGGAGAATGTCTTATGGACAGATGAGACAAAAATGGAACTTTTTGGCAAGGCACATCAGCTCTATGTTCACAGACGGAAAAATGAAGCATATCAACAAAAGAACATTGTCCCTACTGTGAAACACGGAGGAGGTTCTGTTATGTTCTAGGGCTGCTTTGCTGCATCTGGCACAGGGTGTCTAGAAACTGTGCAGGGTACAATGAAATCTCAGGACTATCAAGGGATTCTAGAGAGAAATGTGCTGCCCAGTGTCAGAAAGCTTGGTCTCAGTTGCAGGTCATGGGTCTTACAACAGGATAATGACCAAAACACACAGCTAAAAAAAACCAAGAATGGCTAAGAGGAAAACATTGGACTATTCTGAAGTGGCCTTCTATGAGCCCTGACCTAAATCCTATTGAGCATCTTTGGAAAGAGCTGAAACATTTTGTCTGGAAAAGGTAACCTTCAAACACGAGACAACTGGAGCAGTTTGCTCTTGAGGAGTGGGCCAAAATACCTGTCGAGAGGTGCAGAAGTAACATTGAGGGTATGTGCACGCATTCAGGATTTCTTGCAGAAACTTCCTGACAAAAAACGGGCATTTCTGCCAAAAATCCGCATGTGTGTTTTTCGCGTTTTTTGCGCGTTTTCTGCGCGTTTTTTTCCCGAGCTTTCCCAATGCATTAAATAGCGGGGAAAACGCGGAAAATCCACAAAAATAATGAACATGCTGCTTTTTTTACCGCAATGCGTTTTTTTCACGGGAAAAAACACATCATGTGCACAAAAATTGCAGAATGCATTTTACATGATAGGATGCATATGTATGCGTTTTTTATGCGTTTTTATCGCGAAAAAAACACAAAAAAAATGCGAAAAATTCTGAACATGTGCACATACGCTGACAGTTACAGGAATCGTTTGATTGCAGTGATTGCCTCAAAAGGTTGTGCAACAAAATATTAAGTTAAGGCTACCATCATTTCTGTCCAGGCTTATTGCATAAGTTTTATTTTTTGTTAAATTGTGTGGAAGCATGGTTGAAGCAATATCTGATTTTCATTTGTTCATTTTCATAGATTTTTAATTTATTATTACTTTTGTCAAATTCAAGTTATTTCTGTGACCATTGTGGGTTTTTCTGTAATTAAACGAGGGGAACTGTTATGAACAGGTGATTCAGAACCACAATGGACCTAGTGGTTAAGAGCACACAAAGTGACCTGATAGTTACTAACATAGGACGAGCTCTGAGACGTGGGAACTCTGCTGACCGCAATCCCTAATCCTATCATACCACACTAGAGGTAGCCGTGGATTGCACCTAACGCTCCCTATGCAACTCGGCACAGCCTGAGAAACTAACTAGCCCTGAAGATAGAAAAATAAGCCTACCTTGCCTCAGAGAAATTCCCCAAAGGAAAAGGCAGCCCCCCACACATAATGACTGTGAGTAAAGATGAAAATACAAACACAGAGATGAAATAGATTTAGCAAAGTGAGGCACGACTTACTGAATAGACCGAGGATAGGAAAGATAGCTTTGCGGTCAGCACAAAAACCTACAAACAACCACGCAGAGGGGCAAAAAGACCCTCCGCACCGTCTAACGGTACAGAGGTGCTCCCTCTGCGTCTCAGAGCTTCCAGCAAGCAAGAAAAACCAATATAGCAAGCTGGACAGAAAAAAATAGCAAACAAAAGTAACACAAGCAGAACTTAGCTTATGCAGGGCAGACAGGCCACAAGAACGATCCAGAAGAGAGCCAGACCAATACTGGAACTTTGACTGGAGGCCAGGAACAAAGAACTAGGTGGAGTTAAATAGAGCAGCACCTAACGACTTAACCTCATCACCTGAGGAAGGAAACTCAGAAGCCGCAGGCCCACTCACATCCACCAGCGGAAGCTCATAGACAGAACCAGCCGAAGTACCACTCATGACCACAGGAGGGAGCTTGACCACAGAATTCACAACAGTACCCCCCCTTGAGGAGGGGTCACCGAACCCTCACCAGAGCCCCCAGGCCAACCAGGATGGGCCAAATGAAAGGCACGAACCAGATCGGCAGCATGAACATCAGAGGCAAAGACCCAGGAATTATCTTCCTGACCATAACCCTTCCATTAACCAGGTACTGAAGTTTCCATCTCGAAATACGAGAATCCAAAATCTTCTCCACTATATTCTCCAACTCCCCCTCAACCAAAACTGGGGCAGGAGGATCAACAGATGGAACCACAGGCGCCACGTATCTCCGCAACAATGACCTATGGAATACGTTATGGATGGAAAAAGAAGCTGGAAGGGTCAAACGAAAAGACACAGGATTAAGAACCTCAGAAATCCTATACGGACCAATGAAACGAGGCTTAAACTTAGGAGAGGAAACTTTCATAGGAATATAACGAGATGACAACCAAACCAAATCCCCAACACGAAGTCGGGGACCCACACAGCGCCTGCGGTTAGCGAAACATTGAGCCTTCTCCTGAGACAATGTCAAATTGTCCACCACATGAGTCCAAATTTGCTGCAACCTATCCACCACAGTATCCACACCAGGACAGTCAGAAGACTCAACCTGCCCTGAAGAGAAACGAGGATGGAAACCAGAATTGCAGAAAAACGGCGAAACCAAAGTAGCCGAGCTGGCCCGATTATTAAGGGCGAACTCAGCCAAAGGCAAAAAAGACACCCAATCATCCTGATCAGCAGAAACAAAACATCTCAGATATGTTTCCAAGGTCTGATTGGTTCGTTCAGTCTGGCCATTTGTCTGAGGATGGAAAGCCGAGGAAAAAGACAAATCAATGCCCATCCTAGCACAAAAGGCTCGCCAAAACCTCGAAACAAACTGGGAATCTCTGTCAGAAACGATGTTCTCCGGATTGCCATGTAAACGAACCACATGCTGGAAGAACAATGGCACCAAATCAGAGGAGGAAGGCAATTTAGACAAGGGTACCAAATGGACCATCTTCGAGAAGCGATCACAAACATCCCAAATGACCAACATTTTTTGAGAGATGGGGAGATCCGAAATAAAATCCATAGAGATATGTGTCCAGGGCCTCTTCGAGACTGGCAAGGGCAAAAGCAACCCACTGGCACGAGAACAGCAGGGCTTAGCCCGAGCACAAATCCCACAGGACTGCACAAAAGTACGCACATCCCGTGACAGAGACGGCCACCAAAAGGATCTAACCACCAAATCTCTGGTACCAAAGATTCCAGGATGACCAGCCAACACCGAACCATGAACCTCAGAGATAACTCTACTCGTTCATTTATCAGGGACAAACAGTTTCTCCGCTGGGCAACGGTCAGGTCTATTAGCCTGAAATTTTTGCAGCACCCGCCGCAAATCAGGGGAGATGGCAGACAAAATTACCCCCTCCTTGAGAACACCCGCCGGCTCAGACAAACCCGGAGAGTCGGGCACAAAACTCCTAGACAGGGCATCCGCCTTCACATTTTTAGAGCCCGGAAGGTACGAAACCACAAAGTCAAAACGGGAGAAAAACAGCGACCAACGAGCCTGTCTAGGATTCAACCGTTTGGCAGACTCGAGATAAGTCAAGTTCTTATGATCAGTCAAGACCACCACGCGATGCTTAGCTCCTTCAAGCCAATGACGCCACTCCTCGAATGCCCACTTTATGGCCAGCAACTCTCGATTGCCAACATCATAATTACGCTCAGCAGGCAAAAATTTCCTGGAAAAGAAGGCGCATGGTTTCATCACCGAGCCATCAGAACTTCTTTGCGACAAAACAGCCCCTGCTCCAATCTCAGAAGCATCAACCTCGACCTGGAACGGGAGCGAAACATCTGGTTGACACAACACAGGGGCAGAAGAAAAACGACGCTTCAACTCTTGAAAAGCTTCCACAGCAGCAGAAGACCAATTGACCACATCAGCACCCTTCTTGGTTAAATCAGTCAACGGTTTAGCAATACTAGAAAAACTATTGATGAAGCGACGATAAAAATTAGCAAAGCCCAGGAACTTTTGCAGACTCTTCAGAGATGTCGGCTGAGTCCAATCATAAATGGCCTGAACTTTAACAGGGTCCATCTCGATAGTAGAAGGGAAAAAAATGAAACCCAAAAATGAAACCTTCTGAACACCAAAGAGACACTTTGACCCCTTCACAAACAAAGAATTCGCACGCAGGACCTGGAACACCATTCTGACCTGCCTCACGTGAGACTCCCAATCATCCGAGAAGACCAAAATATCATCCAAGTATACAATCAGGAATTTATCCAGGTACTCTTGGAAGATGTCATGCATAAAGGACTGAAACACTGATGGAGCATTAGAAAGCCCGAATGGCATAACCAGGTACTCAAAATGGCCCTCGGGCGTATTAAATGCTGTTTTCCATTCATCGCCCCGTTTAATGCACACAAGATTATACGCACCACGAAGATCTATCTTGGTGAACCAACTAGCCCCCTTAATCCGAGCAAACAAATCAGACAGCAGCGGCAAGGGGTACTGAAATTTGACCGTGATTTTATTAAGAAGGCGGTAATCAATACAAGGTCTCAGCTAACCATCCTTCTTGGCCACAAAAAAAAACCCTGCTCCCAATGGCGATGACGACGGGCGAATATGACCCTTCTCCAAGGATTCCTTTACGTAACTCAGCATAGTGGCGTGCTCAGGCACAGACAAATTAAACAGTCTACCTTTAGGAAACTTACTACCAGGAATCAAATCGATAGCGCAATCACAATCCCTATGCGGAGGTAGGGCACTGGACTTGGGCTCATCAAATACATCCCGGTAATCCGACAAGAACTCTGGGACCTCAGAAGGGGTGGATGATGAAATAGACAGAAATGGAACATCACCATGTACCCCCTGACAACCCCAGCTGGACACAGACATTGATTTCCAATCCAATACTGGGTTATGGACTTGTAGCCATGGCAACCCCAACACGACCACATCATGCAGATTATGCAACACCAAAAAGCGAATATCCTCCTGATGCGCAGGAGCCATGCACATGGTCAGCTGGGTCCAGTACTGAGGCTTATTCTTGGCCAAAGGCGTAGCATCAATTCCTCTCAATGGAATAGGATACTGCAAGGGCTCCAAGAAAAACCCACCACAGCGCCTAGCATACTCCAAGTCCATCAAATTCAGGGCAGCGCCTGAATCCACAAATGCCATGACAGAATAGGATGACAAAGAGCAGATCAAAGTAACGGACAAAAGAAATTTCGACTGTACCGTACCAATGGTGGCAGAGCTAGCGAACCGCTTAGTGCACTTAGGACAATCGGAGATAGCATGAGTGGAATCACCACAGTAAAAACACAGCCCATTCCATCAACTGTGTTCTTGCCGTTCAGCTCTGGTCAAAGTCCTATTGCATTGCATAGGCTCAGGTTTATGCTCAGATAATACCGCCAAATGGTGCACAGTTTTACGCTCACGTAAGCGTCGATCGATCTGAATGGCCAAAGACATAGACTCATTCAGACCAGCAGGCATAGGAAATCCCACCATGACATCCTTAAGGGCTTCAGAGAGACCCTTTCTGAAAATTGCTGCCAGAGCACATTCATTCCATTGAGTGAGCACAGACCACTTCCTAAATTTCTGACAATATATCTCTATCTCATCCTGACCCTGACACAGAGCCAGCAAGATTTTCTCTGCCTGATCCACTGAATTAGGTTCATCATAAAGCAACCCGAACGCCAGAAAAAACGCATCAATATCACATAATGCAGGATCTCCTGGCGCAAGGGAAAATGCCCAGTCTTGAGGGTCGCCACGTAATAAAGAAATAATGATCTTTACTTGTTGAACTGGGTCACCAGAGGAGCGGGGTTTCAAAGCCAGAAATAGTTTACAATTATTTTTGAAATTCAGAAACTTAGCTCTATCTCCAGAAAATAACTCAGGAATAGGAATTCTAGGTTCTAACATAGGATTCTGAACCACTAAATCTTGAATGTTCTGAACACTTATAGCGAGATTATCCATCAAAGAGGACAAACCTTGAATGTCCATGTCTACACCTGTGTTCTGAACCACCCTGATGTAAAGGGGAAAAGAAAGACAAAACACAGTGCAAAGAAAAAAAAATGGTCTCAGAACTTCTCTTTTCCCTCTATTGAGAAGCATTAGTACTTTGGGCCTCCAGTACTGTTATGAACAGGTGATTCAGAACCACAATGGACCTAGTGGTTAAGAGCACACAAAGTGACCTGATAGTTACTAACATAGGACGAGCTCTGAGACGTGGGAACTCTGCTGACCGCAATCCCTAATCCTATCATACCACACTAGAGGTAGCCGTGGATTGCGCCTAACGCTCCCTATGCAACTCGGCACAGCCTGAGAAACTAACTAGCCCTGAAGATAGAAAAATAAGCCTACCTTGCCTCAGAGAAATTCCCCAAAGGAAAAGGCAGCCCCCCACATATAATGACTGTGAGTAAAGATGAAAATACAAACACAGAGATGAAATAGATTTAGCAAAGTGAGGCCCGACTTACTGAATAGACCGAGGATAGGAAAGATAGCTTTGCGGTCAGCACAAAAACCTACAAACAACCACGCAGAGGGGCAAAAAGACCCTCCGCACCGACTAACGGTACGGAGGTGCTCCTGTTATGAATAGGTAATTCAGAACCACAATGGACCTTGAAGTTCAGAGCACACAAGTGACCTGACAAAAACCACAAAACATAGGACGAGCTCTGAGACGTGGAAATTCTGCTGACCGCAATCCCTAAACCTATCAAACCACACTAGAGGTAGCCGTGGATTGTGCCTAACGCTCCCTATGCAACTCGGCACAGCCTGAGAAACTAGCTAGTCCTGAAGATAGAAAAATAAGCCTACCTTGCCTCAGAGAAATTCCCCAAAGGAAAAGGCAGCCCCCCACATATAATGACTGTGAATTAAGATGAAAATACAAACACAGAGATGAAATAGATTTAGCCAAGTGAGGCCCGACTTACTGAATAGACCGAGGATAGGAAAGATAGCTTTGCGGTCAACACAAAAACCTACAAACAACCACGCAGAGGGGCAAAAAGACCCTCCGCACCAACTAACGGTACGGAGGTGCTCCGTCTGCGTCTCAGAGCTTCCAGCAAGCAAGCAAAACCAAAAAAGCAAGCTGGACAGAAAATATAGCAACAAAAGTAACACAAGCAGAACTTAGCTTATGCTGAGCAGACAGGCCACAGGAACGATCCAGGAGGAAGCAAGACCAATACTAGAACATTGACTGGAGGCCAGGATCAAAGCACTAGGTGGAGTTAAATAGAGCAGCACCTAACGACTTAACCTCATCACCTGAGGAAGGAAACTCAGAAGCCGCAGTACCACTCATGACCACAGGAGGGAGCTTGATCACAGAATTCACAACAGTACCCCCCCTTGAGGAGGGGTCACCGAACCCTCACCAGAGCCCCCAGGCCGACCAGGATGAGCCATATGAAAGGCACAAACAAGATCGGCAGCATGGACATCAGAGGCAAAGACCCAAGAATTATTTCCTGACCATAACCCTTCCACTTAACCAGATACTGGAGTTTCCGTCTCGAAACACGAGAAGCCAAAATCTTCTCCACTATATACTCCAACTCCCCCTCCACCAAAACTGGGGCAGGAGGATCAACAGATGGAACCACAGGCGCCACGTATCTCCGCAACAATGACCTATGGAATACGTTATGGATGGAAAAAGAATCTGGAAGGGTCAAACGAAAAGACACAGGATTAAGAACCTCAGAAATCCTATACGGACCAATGAAACGAGGCTTAAACTTAGGAGAGGAAACCTTCATAGGAATATAACGAGATGACAACCGAACCAAATCCCCAACACGAAGTCGGGGACCCACACAGCGTCTGCGATTAGCGAAACGTTGAGCCTTCTCCTGGGACAAGGTCAAATTGTCCACTACATGAGTCCAAATCCGCTGCAACCTGTCCACCACAGTATCCACACCAGGACAGTCCGAAGACTCAACCTGCCCTGAAGAGAAACGAGGATGGAACCTAGAATTGCAGAAAAACGGTGAAACCAAGGTAGCCGAGCTGGCCCGATTATTAAGAGCGAACTCAGCAAACGGCAAAAAGGACACCCAATCATCCTGATCAGCAGAAACAAAACATCTCAGATATGTTTCCAAGGTCTGATTGGTTCGTTCAGTCTGGCCATTTGTCTGAGGATGGAAAGCCGAGGAAAAAGAAAAATCAATGCCCATCCTAGCACAAAAGGCTCGCCAAAACCTCGAAACAAACTGGGAACCTCTGTCAGAAACGATGTTCTCTGGAATGCCATGTAAACGAACCACATGCTGGAAGACCAATGGCACCAAATCAGAGGAGGAAGGTAATTTAGACAAGGGTACCAAATGGATCATCTTAGAAAAGCGATCACAAACTACCCAAATGACCGACATTTTTTGAGAGACGGGGAGATCCGAAATAAAATCCATAGAGATATGTGTCCAAGGCCTCTTCGGGATCGGCAAGGGCAAAAGCAACCCACTGGCACGAGAACAGCAGGGCTTAGCCCGAGCACAAATCCCACAGGACTGCACAAAAGAACGCACATCCCGCGACAGAGACGGCCACCAAAAGGATCTAGCCACCAAATCTCTGGTACCAAAGATTCCAGGATGACCAGCCAACACCAAACAATGAACCTCAGAGATAACTTTATTCGTCCACCTATCAGCAACAAACAGTTTCTCTGCTGGGCAACGATCAGGTTTATTAGCCTGAAATTTTTGCAGCACCCGCCGCAAATCAGGGGAGATGGCAGACACAATTAGTAACATAGTAACATAGTAACATAGTTAGTAAGGCCGAAAAAAGACATTTGTCCATCCAGTTCAGCCTATATTCCATCATAATAAATCCCCAGATCTACGTCCTTCTACAGAACCTAATAATTGTATGATACAATATTGTTCTGCTCCAGGAAGACATCCAGGCCTCTCTTGAACCCCTCGACTGAGTTCGCCATCACCACCTCCTCAGGCAAGCAATTCCAGATTCTCACTGCCCTAACAGTAAAGAATCCTCTTCTATGTTGGTGGAAAAACCTTCTCTCCTCCAGACGCAAAGAATGCCCCCTTGTGCCCGTCACCTTCCTTGGTATAAACAGATCCTCAGCGAGATATTTGTATTGTCCCCTTATATACTTATACATGGTTATTAGATCGCCCCTCAGTCGTCTTTTTTCTAGACTAAATAATCCTAATTTCGCTAATCTATCTGGGTATTGTAGTTCTCCCATCCCCTTTATTAATTTTGTTGCCCTCCTTTGTACTCTCTCTAGTTCCATTATATCCTTCCTGAGCACCGGTGCCCAAAACTGGACACAGTACTCCATGTGCGGTCTAACTAGGGATTTGTACAGAGGCAGTATAATGCTCTCATCATGTGTATCCAGACCTCTTTTAATGCACCCCATGATCCTGTTTGCCTTGGCAGCTGCTGCCTGGCACTGGCTGCTCCAGGTAAGTTTATCATTAACTAGGATCCCCAAGTCCTTCTCCCTGTCAGATTTACCCAGTGGTTTCCCGTTCAGTGTGTAATGGTGATATTGATTCCTTTTTCCCATGTGTATAACCTTACATTTATCATTGTTAAACCTCATCTGCCACCTTTCAGCCCAAGTTTCCAACTTATCCAGATCCATCTGTAGCAGAATACTATCTTCTCTTGTATTAACTGCTTTACATAGTTTTGTATCATCTGCAAATATCGATATTTTACTGTGTAAACCTTCTACCAGATCATTAATGAATATGTTGAAGAGAACAGGTCCCAATACCGACCCCTGCGGTACACCACTGGTCACAGCGACCCAGTTAGAGACTATACCATTTATAACCACCCTCTGCTTTCTATCACTAAGCCAGTTACTAACCCATTTACACACATTTTCCCCCAGACCAAGCATTCTCATTTTGTGTACCAACCTCTTGTGCGGCACGGTATCAAACGCTTTGGAAAAATCGAGATATACCACGTCCAATGACTCACCGTGGTCCAGCCTATAGCTTACCTCTTCATAAAAACTGACTAGATTGGTTTGACAGGAGCGATTTCTCATAAACCCATGCTGATATGGAGTTAAACAGTTATTCTCATTGAGATAATCCAGAATAACATCCCTCAGAAACCCTTCAAATATTTTACCAACAATAGAGGTTAGACTTACTGGCCTATAATTTCCAGGTTCACTTTTAGAGCCCTTTTTGAATATTGGCACCACATTTGCTATGCGCCAGTCCTGCGGAACAGACCCTGTCGCTATAGAGTCCCTAAAAATAAGAAATAATGGTTTATCTATTACATTACTTAGTTCTCTTAGTACTCGTGGGTGAATGCCATTAGGACCCGGAGATTTATCTATTTTAATCTTATTTAGCCGGTTTCGCACCTCTTCTTGGGTTAGATTGGTGACCCTTAATATAGGGTTTTCATTGTTTCTTGGGATTACACCTAGCATTTCATTTTCCACCGTGAATACCGTGGAGAAGAAGGTGTTTAATATGTTAGCTTTTTCCTCGTCATCTACAACCATTCTTTCCTCACTATTTTTTAAGGGGCCTACATTTTCAGTTTTTATTCTTTTACTATTGATATAGTTGAAGAACAGTTTGGGATTAGTTTTACTCTCCTTAGCAATGTGCTTCTCTGTTTCCTTTTTGGCAGCTTTAATTAGTTTTTTAGATAAAGTATTTTTTCTCCCTATAGTTTTTTAAAGCTTCAATGGTGCCATCCTGCTTTAGTAGTGCAAATGCTTTCTTTTTACTGTTAATTGCCTGTCTTACTTCTTTGTTTAGCCACATTGGGTTTTTCCTATTTCTAGTCCTTTTATTCCCACAAGGTATAAACCGCTTTCAGTGCCTATTTAGGATGTTCTTAAACATTTCCCATTTATTATCTGTATTCTTATTTCTGAGGATATTGTCCCAGTCTACCAGATTAAGGGCATCTCTAAGCTGGTCAAACTTTGCCTTCCTAAAGTTCAGTGTTTTTGTGACTCCCTGACAAGTCCCCCTAGTGAAAGACAGGTGAAACTGTACAATATTGTGGTCGCTATTTCCTAGATGCCCAACCACCTGCAGATTTGTTATTCTGTCAGGTCTATTAGATAGTATTAGGTCTAAAAGTGCTGCTCCTCTGGTTGGATTCTGCACCAATTGTGAAAGATAATTTTTCTTGGTTATTAGCAGAAACCTGTTGCCTTTATGGGTTTCACAGGTTTCTGTTTCCCAGTTAATATCCGGGTAGTTAAAGTCCCCCATAACCAGGACCTCATTATGGGTTGCAGCTTCATCTATCTGCTTTAGAAGTAGACTTTCCGTGGTTTCTGTTATATTTGGGGGTTTGTAACAGACCCCAATGAGAATTTTGTTACCATTTTTCCCTCCATGAATTTCGACCCATATGGACTCGACATCCTCATTCCCTTCGCTAATATCCTCCCTTAAAGTGGACTTTAGACAAGACTTTACATAGAGACAAACCCCTCCTCCTCTCCGATTTTTACGATCCTTTCTAAACAGACTGTAACCCTGTAAGTTAACTGCCCAGTCATAGCTTTCATCTAACCATGTCTCGGTTATTCCCACTATGTCAAAGTTACCTGTAGATATTTCTGCTTCTAGTTCTTCCATCTTGTTTGTCATGCTTCTGGCGTTTGCGAGCATGCAGTTTAGAGGATTTTGTTTTGTTCCAATCTCCTCGCTGTGGATTGTTTTAGAAATGTTCTTACCTCCCATCTGAGTATGTTTTCCTGGGTCTTCTTTGTTCAAGTCTAATGTTTTTCTTCCCGTACCCTCTTCTTCTAGTTTAACGCCCTCCTGATGAGTGTAGCGAGTCTTCTGGCGAATGTGTGTTTCCCAGGTTTGTTGAGGTGTAGTCCGTCTCTGGCAAGGAGTCCATCGTACCAGTAATTCACACCGTGGTCCAGGAATCCGAATCCTTGTTGTCTGCACCATCGTCTTAGCCAGTTGTTTGCATCAAGGATCCTGTTCCATCTCCTGGTGCCATGCCCGTCTACTGGAAGGATAGAAGAAAAAACTACCTGTGCATCCAGTTCCTTTACTTTCTTCCCCAACTCTTCAAAGTCTTTGCAGATTGTCGGTAGGTCCTTCCTTGCCGTGTCATTGGTGCCAACATGTATCAGAAGAAATGGGTGGACGTCCTTGGAGCTGAAAAGCTTCGGTATCCTATCGGTCACATCCTTGATCATCGCACTTGGAAGGCAGCATACTTCTCTTGCAGTTATGTCCGGTCTGCAGATGGCTGCTTCTGTGCCTCTCAGTAGTGAGTCTCCCACCACCACCACTCTTCGTTGCTTCTTGGCTGTACTTTTTGCTGTCACTTGTTGCTGTGTGCCCTTTTCTTTTTTGCTTGCTGGTATTGCTTCATCCTTAGGTGTGCCATCTTCATCCTCTACAAAGATTTGATATCGGTTCTTCAGTTGTGTGGTTGGTGATTTCTCCATGGTCTTCTTGCTTCTTTTGGTCACATGCTTCCACTCATCTGCTTTTGGAGGTACTCGCTCTTTGAGAATACCCGCCGGCTCAGGCAAACCCGGAGAGTCGGGCACAAACCTCCTAGACAGGGCATCCGCCTTCACATTTTTAGAGCCCGGAAGGTACGAAACCACAAAGTCAAAGCGGGAGAAAAACAGTGACCAACGAGCCTGTCTAGGATTCAACCGTTTGGCAGACTCGAGATAAGTCAAGTTCTTGTGATCAGTCAAGACCACCACGCGATGCTTAGCTCCTTCAAGCCAATGACGCCACTCCTCGAATGCCCACTTCATGGCCAGCAACTCTCGATTGCCAACATCATAATTTCGCTCAGCAGGTGAAAACTTCCTGGAAAAGAAGGCGCATGGTTTCATCACCGAGCCATCAGCACCTCTTTGCGACAAAACAGCCCCCGCTCCAATTTCAGAAGCATCAACCTCAACCTGGAACGGAAGCGAAACATCTGGTTGACACAACACAGGGGCAGAAGAAAAACAACGCTTTAACTCTTGAAAAGCTTCCACAGCAGCAGAAGACCAATTGACCACATCAGCACCCTTCTTGGTCAAATCGGTCAATGGTTTAGCAATACTAGAAAAATTACAGATGAAGCGACGATAAAAATTAGCAAAGCCAAGGAACTTTTGCAGACTCTTCAGAGATGTCGGCTGAGTCCAATCATAAATGTCCTGGACCTTAACAGGGTCCATCTCGATGGTAGAAGGGGAAAAAATGAACCCCAAAAATGAAACCTTCTGAACACCAAAGAGACACTTTGATCCCTTCACAAACAAAGAATTAGCACGCAGGACCCGGAACACCATTCTGACCTGCTTCACATGAGACTCCCAATCATCCGAGAAGACCAAAATATCATCCAAGTATACAATCAGGAATTTATCCAGGTACTCTCGGAAGATGTCATGCATAAAGGACTGAAATACTGATGGAGCATTGGCAAGTCCGAATGGCATAACTAGGTACTCAAAATGGCCCTCGGGCGTATTAAATGCAGTTTTCCATTCATCGCCCCATTTAATACGCACAGGATTATATGCACCACGAAGATCTATCTTGGTGAACCAACTAGCCCCCTTAATCCGAGCAAACAAATCAGATAGCAGCGGCAAGGGGTACTGAATTTTGACCGTGATTTTATTTAGAAGGCGGTAATCAATACAAGGTCTCAGCGAACCATCCTTCTTGGCCACAAAAAAGAACCCTGCTCCCAATGGCGATGACGACGGCCGAATATGACCCTTCTCCAAGGATTCTTTTACGTAACTCCGCATAGCGGCGTGCTCAGGTACAGATAAATTAAACAGTCGACCCTTAGGAAACTTACTACCAGGAATCAACTCGATAGCACAATCACAATCCCTATGCGGAGGTAGGGCATTGAACTTGGGCTCATCGAATACATGCCGGTAATCAGACAAGAACTCTGGGACCTCAGAAGGGGTGGATGATGAGATAGACAGAAATGGAACATCACCATGTACCCCCTGACAACACCAGCTGGACACAGACATTGATTTCCAATCTAATACTGGGTTATGGACTTGCAGCCATGGCAACCCCAACACGACCACATCATGCAGATTTTGCAACACCAGAAAGCGAATATCCTCCTGGTGCGCAGGAGCCATGCACATGGTCAGCTGGGTCCAATACTGAGGCTTATTCTTGGCCAAAGGCGTAGCATCAATTCCTCTCAATGGAATAAGACACTGCAAGGGCTCTAAGACAAACCCACAGCGCCTAGCAAACTCCAAGTCCATCAAATTCAGGGCAGCGCCTGAATCCACAAATGCCATGAAAGAATAGGAAGACAAAGAGCAGATCAAAGTAACGGACAAAAGAAATTTCGACTGTACCGTACCAATGGTGGCAGACTTAGCGAACCGCTTAGTGCGCTTAGGACAATCGGAGATAGCATGAGTGGAATCACCACAGTGGAAACCCAGCCCATTCTGACGTCTGTGTTCTTGCCTTTCAGCTCTGGTCAAAGTCCTATCGCATTGCATAGGCTCAGGTTTATGCTCAGATAATACCGCCAAATGGTGCACAGATTTACGCTCACGCAAGCGTCGACCAATCTGAATGGCCAAAGACATAGACTCATTCAGACCAGCAGGCATAGGAAATCCCACCATGACATCCTTAAGAGCTTCAGAGAGACCCTTTCTGAAGATTGCTGCCAAAGCACATTCATTCCATTGAGTGAGCACAGACCACTTTCTAAACTTCTGACAATAAATCTCTATCTCATCCTGACCCTGACACAGAGCCAGCAAATTTTTCTCTGCCTGATCCACTGAATTAGGTTCATCGTACAGTAATCCGAGTGCCAGAAAAAACGCATCAATGTTACATAATGCAGGATCTCCTGGCGCAAGGGAAAATGCCCAGTCTTGAGGGTCGCCACGTAATAAAGAAATAATGATCTTAACTTGTTGAACTGGGTCACCAGAGGAGCGAGGTTTCAACGCCAGAAACAGTTTGCAATTATTTTTGAAACTCAGAAATTTAGCTCTATCTCCAGAAAACAAATCAGGAATAGGAATTATTGGTTCTAACATAGAATTCTGAGCCACAAAGTCTTGAATATTTTGTACTCTTGCAGTGAGAAGATCCACACATGAAGACAGACCTTTAATGTCCATCACCACACCTGTGTCCTGAACCACCCAAATGTCTAGGGGAAAAAAAAGGCAAAACACAGTGCAAAGAAGAAAAAAAATGGTCTCAGAACTTCTTTTTTCCCTCTATTGAGAAGCATAGTACTTTGGGCCTCCAGTACTGTTATGAATAGGTAATTCAGAACCACAATGGACCTTGAAGTTCAGAGCACACAAGTGACCTGACAAAAACCACAAAACATAGGACGAGCTCTGAGACGTGGAAACTCTGCTGACCGCAATCCCTAAACCTATCAAACCACACTAGAGGTAGCCGTGGATTGCGCCTAACGCTCCCTATGCAACTCGGCACAGCCTGAGAAACTAGCTAGTCCTGAAGATAGAAAAATAAGCCTACCTTGCCTCAGAGAAATTCCCCAAAGGAAAAGGCAGCCCCCCACATATAATGACTGTGAGTTAAGATGAAAATACAAACACAGAGATGAAATAGAGTTAGCAAAGTGAGGCCCGACTTACTGAATAGACCGAGGATAGGAAAGATAGCTTTGCGGTCAACACAAAAACCTACAAACAACCACGCAGAGGGGCAAAAAGACCCTCCGCACCGACTAACCGTACGGAGGTGCTCCCTCCGCGTCTCAGAGTTTCCAGCAAGCAAGCAAAACCAAAAAAGCAAGCTGGACAGAAAATATAGCAACAAAAGTAACACAAGCAGAACTTAGCTTATGCTGAGCAGACAGGCCACAGGAACGATCCAGGAGGAAGCAAGACCAATACTAGAACATTGACTGGAGGCCAGGATCAAAGCAATAGGTGGAGTTAAATAGAGCAGCACCTAACGACTTAACCTCATAACCTGAGGAAGGAAACTCAGAAGCCGCAGTACCACTCATGACCACAGGAGGGAGCTTGATCACAGAATTCACAACATGCTCCCTCTGCGTCTCAGAGCTTCCAGCAAGCAAGAAAAACCAATATAGCAAGCTGGACAGAAAAAAATAGCAAACAAAAGTAACACAAGCAGAACTTAGCTTATGCAGGGCAGACAGGCCACAAGAACGATCCAGAAGAGAGCCAGACCAATACTGGAACATTGACTGGAGGTCAGGAACAAAGAACTAGGTGGAGTTAAATAGAGCAGCACCTAACGACTTAACCTCATCACCTGAGGAAGGAAACTCAGAAGCCGCAGCCCCACTCACATCCACCAGCGGAAGCTCATAGACAGAACCAGCCGAAGTACCACTCATGACCACAGGAGGGAGCTTGACCACAGAATTCACAACAGGGAACCACCACTTTTGACAACATGTGTATACTGCTCTGGCAAAAATTAAGAAACCACTGCAAAATGTTCAGTTTGTCTGATTTTTCTCATTATAGGTATATTTTTGAGTAAAATGTACATTGTTCTTTTATTCTATAAACTACTTTCAATATGTCTCCAAGCAATACATTTTGTATTTTTTTTCTGAAAAAGAAAAATGGTCAAAATAAAAAAAACTGCTTTCGGAAGTCAAATAATGCAAAGAAAACAAGTTCATAATCATTTAGAAACAACAATACTACATTTTTAACTCAGGAAGAGTTGAGAAATCAATATTATGTGGAATAACAATGATTTTTAATCACAGCTTTCATGTGTCTTGGCATGCTTTCCACCAGTCTTTCACACTGCTTCTGGCACATAAATTTAAGCAGTTCTTTGATGACTTGTGACTATCCATCATCCTCTTGATTACATTCCAGAGGTTTTCAATGGGGTTCAGGGCTGGAGATCGGGCTACCCATGACAGGGTTTTTATGTGATGGTCTTTTAATTTTGCCAGAGCTGTAAGGGACTCTGACCATAGAACACAGAATCAAGAGTTTGAATCCAGGAGCGTGACTCGCAATGACTCACAATGTATAAGTATATAAGGGGACAATACAAATATCTCGCTGAGGATCTGTTTAAACCAAGGAAGGTGACGGGCACAAGGGGGCATTCTTTGTGTCTGGAGGAGAGAAGGTTTTTCCACCAACATAGAAGAGGATTATTTACTGTTAGGGCAGTGAGAATCTGGAATTGCTTGCCTGAGGAGGTGGTGATGGCGAACTCAGTCGAGGGGCTCAAGAGAGGCCTGGATGTCTTCCTGGAGCAGAACAATATTGTATCATACAATTATTAGGTTCTGTAGAAGGACGTAGATCTGGGGATTTATTATGATGGAATATAGGCTGAACTGGATGGACAAATGTCTTTTTTCGGCCTTACTAACTATGTTACTATGTTACAATGGTAAGGTTTTAATACTAGATGTCAGCACTGTCCAGATTCGGTACAGCTTGTTGCTAGTAGGATGGCTTTTATGCTATTTTTGATCAAAAACAGTATTTACTAAGTACACTATGTTATTTATATGAGCTATTGCTTTGTGCTCAAAGCAGGGTTTATGTTCATTTTGTTTCTATCTTATTTTGTAAGTTTGATGGCCAGTGTGAACAGACTCCAAGTTGCACATATACCACTCTAGTTCATTTCTTTCAGTTTTGGTATATCTCTTTTCATTCAGTGCACACACGGGCGTGGCTTCCCTTTCTTTGAGCTGTTCATTACTTTTATATAGCTTCCCATGGCTGGGTGGCCTTAGTTGGGCCCAGGTCATACTCGGCATTTATTCACTCTGAGGCATGGTAAGGTTTTAATACTAGAGGTCAGGATTATACCAATTGTGTACACCTTGTCACTGGTAGGATGGCTTTTACACTTTTTTGATCAAAAACAGTGTTTACTAAGTACTGTATGTTATGTATGCACTGTTTCTTTTTACTTACTTACAGCAAGGTATATATTCATTTTGTTTCTATCTTAGGCTTTGCCTGCTTAAAAACACAGTGGCTTATGAAAGTATTCAACCCCTTTGCATTTTTTGTGTTTTACTACCTCACAACCTGGAATTTCATTGATTATTTTGAGATTTTACATCAGTTCATGTGAAGAACAAGACTACATCTGTAAACATTTGGATTTCATATTACAACAAATAAGACAAAATAACTGAAAACTTCAATGTGCATAACTATTCATCCCCCAAAAGCCAGTACTTTGTAGTTCCTCCTTTTGTGACAATTACAGTAAGAAGTCACTTCCACATCTTGCCACTGAGATTTTTACCCATTCCTCAAGGCCAAACTGCTTCAGCTCCTTCAAGTTAGATAGCTTCATCAGATGAACAGCATTCTCAAGTCTGACTACAGATTCTCAATTGGATTAAGGTCTGGGCTTTGACTAGGCCACTCCAAAACTTTTTCACATTTCTCTTTAAACCACTTGAGTGCTGCTTTAGCAGTTCTTGTCTTGTTGAAATGTGAATCTTCGTCCCAGTGTGGGGATGGTGTCATTGCGATGATGAACTGTTTGTTTAGCGCCAAACATAGAGTTTACCTTGGTGGTCAAAAAGTTAAATTTTGGTCTCATCTGACAACAGCACCTTCCTCCATAAATTTAGGGAGTCTCTCACATGTCTTTTGGCAAACTTAAAACAAGCCTTACAATTTTTGTGTGTAAGTGAAGGCTGTTTTCTTCCCACTCTTCAATAAAGGCCACCTTCTATAGAGTATACAGCTTATTGTTGTCGTATGGACAGTCTGTGCTTGGGATCTCTGCGGCTCCTTCATGGCTACCTTTGGTCTCTGTGCTGCCTCTCTGATTAATGCCATCCTTGCCCTGGCTGAGTTTTGGTGGGCTGCCCTCTCTTGGCAGGTTTGTTGTGGTGCCATGCTCCTTTCATTTCATGCTAATGGATTTGAAGGTGCTCTAGCACAGAGGTCCCCAACTCCAGTCCTCAAGGCCCACCAACAGGTCATGTTTTCAGGATTTCCTTTGCATTGCACAGGTGATGCAATTATTACCTGGGCAAGACTAAGGAAATCCTGAAAACATGACATGTTGGTGGGCCTTGAGGACTGGAGTTGGGGACCCCTGCTCTAGCAGATCATTAGCGATTGGGATTTTTTTTTATAATCACACCTTGACTTGAACTTCACAACAACTTTATCCCTGACTTGTTTGGAGATCTCCTTGGTCTTCATGGTGTTGTTTGGTTAGTGATGCCTCTTGCTTAATGGTTTTATAGCCTATGCTGCTTTTCAGAAAAGCTGTGTATATACTGACAGTGTGACACTTAGATTGCAGACAGGTGGACTTGCTGTTACTAAGCATGTGACTTGCTTGCACCAGGAATTTTTAGGGACTTCTTAGCAAAAGTGGTGAATATATATGCATCTGTCAATTTTTAGTTATTTGATTCCATAAATTTAATTTATGCCTATATTTTTCTCACTTCACTTCACCAACTTAGACTCTTTAGTGCTGAAGCATCACACACAAATCAGATTACAAAAAATTTTAAACAAGGTTGCAATGTAGCAAAAAAGATTAAAAGCCAAGGGGGAGAATACGCTAGCCACTTAACCCCTTAGCGACCGCCGATACGCCTTTTAACGGCGGCCGCTAAGGGTACTTAATCCACAGCGCCGTTAATTAACGGCGCTGTGGAAAAAGTCCATAGCGCCCCCCAGAGGCCGATTTTCTCCGGGGTCTCGGCTGCCGAGACCCCAGAGAACATGATTCGGGGGTTTTTTAACCCACCCCGCATTTGCGATCGCCGGTTATTAACCGTTTACCGGCGATCGCAAAAAAAAAAAAAAAAAGCGATCTCTTTTTAATTTCTCTGTCCTCCGATGTGATCGCACATCGGAGGACAGAGAAAAGGGGTCCCAGGTGGCCCCCCAATACTCACCTAGCTCCCCCGATGCTCCTCGTGTCTCCCGGTGGGCGCCGCCATCTTCAAAATGGCGGGCGCATGCGCAGTGCGCCCGCCGGCCGCCACCGGGAGAATCTTTGGGGTCTCAGCTGCCGGGGGTAGCCGAGACCCCAAAGAGCACAATCGGGGTCGGTATTACCGACCCCTGTTTTGCGATCGCCGGTAATTAACTGTTTACCGGCGACCGCAAAAAAAAAAAAAAAAGTAAAGTGTAATTCTCTGTCCTCTGATGTGATCGCACATCAGAGGACAGAGAAATAGGGGGATTCTGGGACCCTAGCATACTCACCTAGGTCCCTGGATCCTCTTGCTGCTCCTCCTGGCCGCCGGCAGCAGAACATGGCGGACGCATGCCCAGTGCGCCCGCCATCTGTCTCCATCTGCCGGCCGGCAGGAGAACAGCAGTTGGGGCTAAAATTAGGGGTAGGGTTAGGGTTAGGGTTAGGGTTAGGGTTAGGTTAGGGTTAGGTTAGGGGTAGGGTTAGGGGTAGGGTTAGGGGTAGGGTTAGGTTAGGGTTAGGGGTAGGGTTAGGTTAGGGTTAGGGGTAGGGTTAGGGTTAGGGTTAGGTTAGGGTTAGGTTAGGGGTAGGGTTAGGGGTAGGGTTAGGTTAGGGTTAGGGTTAGGGGTAGGGTTAGGTTAGGGTTAGGGGTAGGGTTAGGGTTAGGGGTAGGGTTAGGGTTTGGTTAGGGTTAGGTTAGGGGTAGGGTTAGGGGTAGGGTTAGGTTAGGGGTAGGGGTAGGGTTAGGTTAGGGGTAGGGCTAGGGTTGGGGCTAAATTTAGGGTTAGGGTTGGGGCTAAATTTAGGGTTAGGGTTGGGGCTAAACTTAGGGTTAGGCTTCTTTCACACTTGCGTCGGTACAGGGCCGTCGCAATGCGTCGGCCCGACATACCGACGCACGTTGTGAAAATTGTGCACAACGTGGGCAGCAGCTGTAGTTTTTCAACACATCCGCTGCCCAATCTATGTCCTGGGGAGGAGGGGGCGGAGTTACGGCCACGCATGCGCGGTCAGAAATGGCGGATGCGACGTACAATAAAACGTTTCATTGAACTTTTTTTGTTCCGACGCTCCGCCAAAACACAACTGATCCAGTGCACGACGGACGCGAGGTGTGGCCATCTGTCACGATCCGTCGGCAATACAAGTCTATGGGCAAAAAACGCATCCTGCGGGCACATTTGCAGGATCCGTTTCTTGTCCAAAACGACAGATTGCGACGGAATGCCAAACGACGCAAGTGTGAAAGTAGCCCTAGGGCTAGGGTTAGGGTTGGGGCTAAAGTTAGGGCTAGGGTTGGGGCTAAAGTTAGGGTTAGAGCTGGGATTAGGGTTAGGGTTTGGATTAGGGTTCGTATTAGGGTTAGGGTTGGCATTAGGGTTACGCTTGGGATTAGGGTTAGGTTTGGGATTAGGGTTAAGGTTAGGGTTGTGATAAGGGGTGTATTGGGATTAGGGTTAGGTTTGAGGTTAGGGTTGAGATTAGGATTAGGGGTGTGTTGGATTTAGGGTTTTGATTAGGGTTATGGTTAGGGTTGACATTAGGGTTGTTTTGAGGTAAGGGTTGTGATTATGGTTAGGGTTAGTGATTAGGATTATGGATGAGGTTGGGATTAGGGTTAGGGGTGTGTTGGGGTTAGGGTTGGAGCTAGAATTGGGGGGTTTCCACTGTTTAGGTACATCAGGGGGTCTCCAAACACGACAGCCAATTTTGCGCTCAAAAAGTCAAATGGTGCTCCCTCCCTTCTGAGCTCTGCCGTGCGCCCAAACAGTGGGTTACCCCCACATATGGGGCATCAGCGTACTCGGGATAAATTGGACAACAACTTCGGGGGTCCAATTTCTCTTGTTACCCTTGTGAAAATAAAAACTTGGGGGCTACAAAATCTTTTTTGTGAAAAAAAAATATTTTTTATTTTCACGACTCTGCATTCTAAACTTCTGTGAAGCACTTGGGCATTCAAAGTTCTCACCACACATCTAGATAAGTTCCTTGGGGGGTCTAGTTTCCAAAATGGGGTCACTTATGGGGGGTTACTACAGTTTAGGTACATCAGGGGCTCTGCAATCGCAACATAATGCCCACAGACCATTCTATCAAAGTCTGCATTCCAAAAAGGCGCTCCTTCCCTTCCGAGCTCTGCCGTGCGCCCAAACAGTGGTTTACCGCCACATATGGCGCATCAGCGTACTCGGGATAAATTGGACAACAACTATTGCAGTCCAATTTCTCCTGCTACCCTTGTGAAAATAAAAACTTGGGGGCTACAATATCTTTTTTGTGGAAAAAAAAATATTTTTTATTTTCACGACTCTGCATTCTAAACTTCTGTGAAGCACTTGGGCATTCAAAGTTCTCACCACACATCTAGATAAGTTCCTTGTGGGGTCTAGTTTCCAAAATGGGGTCACTTGTGGAGGGTTTCTACTGGTTAGGTACATCAGGGGCTCTGCAAACGCAACATAATACCCGCAGACCATTCTATCAAAGTCTGCATTCCAAAACGGCGTTCCTTCCTTCCGAGCTCTGCCGTGCGCCCAAACAGTGGTTTACCCCCACATATGGGGTACCAGCATACTCAGGACAAATTGGACAACAACTTTTGGGGTCCAGTTTCTCTTGTTACCCTTGTGAAAATAAAAATTTGGTGGCTAAAAAATCTTTTTTGTGGAAAAAAAATTTTTTTTATTTTCACGGCTCTGCATTATAAACTTCTGTGAAGCACTTTGGCATTCAAGGTTCTCACCACACATCTAGATAAGTTCCATGGGGGGTCTAGTTTCCAAAATGGGGTCACTTGTGGGGGATTTCTACTGTTTAGGCACATCAGGGGCTCTCCAAACGCGACATGGCGTCCGATCTCAATTCCAGCCAATTCTACATTGAAAAAGTAAAACGGCACTCTTTCTCTTCCAAGCTCTGCGGTGCGCCCAAACAGTGGTTTACCCCCACATATTGGGTATCGATGTACTCAGGAGAAATTGCACAACAACTTTTGTGGTCTAATTTCTCCTGTTACCCTTGTGAAAATAAAAATTTGTGGGCAAAAAGATCATTTTTGTAGAAAAAATGCAATTTTTTTTTTTCACGGCTCTACGTTATAAACTTCTGTGAAGCACATGGGGGTTCAAAGTGCTCGCCACACATCTAGATAAGTTCCTTAAGGGGTCTAGTTTCCAAAATGGTGTCACTTGTGGGGGGTTTCCACTGTTTAGGCACATCAGGGGCTCTCCAAACGCGACATGGCGTCCAATCTCAATTCCAGCCAATTCTACATTGAAAAAGTAAAACGGCACTCCTTCTCTTCCAAGTTCTGCGGTGCGCCCTAACAGTTGTTTACCCCCACATATTGGGTATCAGCGTACTCAGGAGAAATTGCACAACAACTTTTGTGGTCTAATTTCTCCTGTTACCCTTGTGAAAATAAGAATTTGTGGGCAAAAAGATCATTTTTGTGTAAACAAAAGCGATTTTTTATTTTCACGGCTCTACGTTATAAACTTCTGTGAAGCACTTGGGGGTTCAAAGTGCTCACCACACATCTAGATAAGTTCCTTAAGGGGTCTAGTTTCCAAAATGGTGTCACTTGTGGGGAGTTTCCACTGTTTAGGTACATCAGGGGCTCTCTAAATGTGACATGGTGTCCGATCTCAATTCCAGCCAATTCTGCATTGAAAAAGTCAAACGGCGCTCCTTCACTTCTAAGTTCTGCGGTGCACCCTAACAGTGGTTTACCCCCACATATGCAGTATTGGCGTATTCAGGAGAAATTGCATAACAAAATTTATGGTTACATTTCTGTTTTTACACTTGTGAAAATAAAAAAAATGGTTCTGAATTAAGATGTTTGCAAAAAAAAGTTAAATGTTCATTTTTTCCTTCCACATTGTTTCAGTTCCTGTGAAGCACGTAAAGGGTTAATAAACTTCTTGAATGTGGTTTTGAGAACCTTGAGGGGTGTAGTTTTTAGAATGGTGTCACACTTCATTATTTTCTATCATATAGACCCCTCAAAATGACTTCAAATGTGATGTGGTCCCTAAAAAAAAATGGTGTTGTAAAAATGAGAAATTGCTGGTCAATTTTTAACCCTTATAACTCCCTAACAAAAAAAAATGTTGTTTCCAAAATTGTGCTGATGTAAAGTAGACATGTGGGAAATGTTATTTATTAACTATTTTTTATGACATATCTCTCTGATTTAAGGGCATAAAAATACAAAGTTTGAAAATTGCAAAATTTAAAAATTTTCGCCATATTTCCGTTTTTTTCATAAATAATCGCAAGTAATATCGAAGAAATGTTACCACTAACATGAAGTACAATATGTCACAAAAAAACAGTCTCAGAATCAGCGGGATCCGTTGAAGCATTCCAGAGTTATAACCTCATAAAGTGACAGTGGTCAGAATTGCAAAAATTGGCCTGGTCATTAAGTACCAAATTGGCTCTGTCACTAAGGGGTTAAAGTAGTGCAGTTCAATAATAATAATAATAATTTTATTTATATAGCACCAACTTATTCTGCAGCACTTTACAAATTATAAAGGGGACTTGTACAGACAATAGACATTACCGCATAACAGAAATCACGGTTCAAAATAGATACCAAGAGGAATGAGGGCCCTGCTCGCAAGCTTACAAACTATGAGGAAAAGGGGAGACACGAGAGGTGGATGGTAACAATTGCTTTAGTTAGTCAGACCAGCCATAGTGTAATAAGTAAATAACTTGGCACTCAACTTAGTGGATAGTGATAATAAAGAAAATCAATTTTTATTACTTGAGTAGCAGCCCAGCATAATAAACGTTTCGGTCAAACATTTAGACCTTCTTCAGTAAACTGCATAAATGTATAACAGAACATGACAATTACAATGTCGAAAAAACATTAACAAAAAAGCAATAAGGTGAATCTCATAATTTTGATATGTGATGGATGGGAAGGAAGGAAAGAGAGGTAGGGACAAGGTAACATTTTTACATACCCGACTGCTGGTGTAATAGTGAATACAGGGCACTGATATATGTGGAAAGGGTCCTATGGTGGAGTTTTTTTGTTGGACCTCTATGATGAAGGCAAATATCCTAAGATAGCGAAAAGGACATGTGAAGGGATGTGCCATGTATATCACAAGTACAAGAAGGATATAAGTGTACTAACCGAATAAATGGGACATGTGTGTATATTCTCGTCCAAAATGGGCTTGTAGAATAATTAACTGAAAAATAAGTACAATAAAATACTCAATATAAAATAGTAGGACTGGACCACAGAAACAATAGAAAAAAAATAGAAAAAATAGAAAGAAGTGGATTCTCACCTAGTATGGATGGCTAAAATAATAAGAGGTACTGGAATAATGCCAAAATATAAGATATCGAGTGGTATCCAAATGAATAGCTATAAAGGGGAAAAGGAATAAAAATAAAAGTAATACTATAATATGGCCATAAGAATAGAAAACTCTAAAAAAGTACTATTATTCTCACCCTGGAATAATATGATCCTGGCTGAAGTAGTGAAATATAGAACCGGAGAAGCGGTAATCTAGACATAGAGATACAATATAAATATAATATACTAGGAGTGTTCTGTACTAAAAGCAGTCGGGTATGTAAAAATGTTACCTTGTCCCTACCTCTCTTTCCTTCCTTCCCATCCATCACATATCAAAATTATGAGATTCACCTTATTGCTTTTTTGTTAATGTTTTTTCGACATTGTAATTGTCATGTTCTGTTATACATTTATGCAGTTTACTGAAGAAGGTCTAAATGTTTGACCGAAACGTTTATTATGCTGGGCTGCTACTCAAGTAATAAAAATTGATTTTCTTTATTATCACTATCCACTAAGTTGAGTGCCAAGTTATTTACTTATTACATGATTACTGGTGTGGGAAACCTCTCTTGAGCACCGACACAGTTGTGCCACGATATACTTCACCAGCCATAGTGTAAGGCTCAGGTGTTCATGCAAAGCTGCATGAACCAGTTAACTGCCTAAGTATGTAGCAGTATAGACACAGAGGGCTATTAACTGCATAAAGTGTATGAGAACACGATGCGAGGAACCCAATTATGGTTTTTTTTTTTTTTTTGAATGGGCCACACAGGAATAGTTAGGTTAATGCGTTGAGGCGGTAGGCCAATCTGAACAAATGAGTTTTTAGGGCACGCTTAAAACTGTGGGGATTTGGGATTAATTGTATTAACCTAGGTAGTGCATTCCAAAAGAATCGGCGCAGCACATGTAAAGTCTTGGAGACGGGAGTGGGAGGTTCTGATTATTGAGGATGCTAGCCTGAGGTCATTAGCGGAGCAGAGGGCACGGGTAGGGTGGTAGACTGAGACCAGAGAGGAGATGTAGGGTGGTGCTGAGCCATGGAGTGCTTTGTGGATGAGGGTAGTAGTTTTGTACTGGATTCTTGAGTGGATGGGTAACCAGTGTAATGACTGGCACAAGGTACAGGCATCAGTGTAACAGTTGGTGAGGAATATGATCCTGGCTGTAGCATTCAGGACAGATTGGAGTGAGGAGAGTTTGGTAAGAGGGAGGCCGATTAGTAGAGAGTAGGGTTGAGCGAAACGGGTCGGCCATTTTCAGAAGTCGCCGACTTTTGGCAAAGTCGTGTTTCATGAAACCCGACCCGACCCCTGTGTGGGGTCGGCCATGAGGTCGACGATCTTCTGAATCTGGTATCGGAATTCCGATACCGAGTTCCGATATGTTTGCAATGTTTGGAAATCGGTATCGGAATCCATATTTAAGTGTAAAATAAAGAATTAAAATAAAAAATATTGCTATACTCACCCTCTGACGCGCCCTGGTCCTGACCGGCAGCCTTCCTTCCTTAGAATCAGCGCGTGAAGGGCCTTAGATGACGTCGCGGCTTGTGATTGGTCGCGCGACCGCCCATGTGACCGCTCGCGCGACCAATCACAAGCCACGACGTCACCGAAGGTCCTTCAAGCGCTGATTCTTAGGAAGGAAGGCTGCCGGAAAGAAGCAGGGTGTGTCCGAGGGTGAGTATATACCTAATAGGAATATACTCACCCTTGGACGCGCCCTGCTTCTTTCCGGCAGCCTTCCTTCTTAAGAATCAGCGCTTGAAGGACCTTCGGTGACATCGCGGCTTGTGATTGGTCATGCGAGCGGTCACATGGGCGGTCGCGCGACCAATCACAAGCCGCGACGTCATCTAAGGCCCTTCACGCGCTGATTCTA
Organism: Ranitomeya imitator; assembly: GCF_032444005.1. Classification (NCBI taxonomy): domain Eukaryota; kingdom Metazoa; phylum Chordata; class Amphibia; order Anura; family Dendrobatidae; genus Ranitomeya; species Ranitomeya imitator. The sequence goes on from NC_091284.1 coordinate 581,737,135, forward strand.
AGGAAGGAAGGCTGCCGGTCAGTACCAGGGCGCGTCAGAGGGTGAGTATAGCAAAATTTTTTATTTTAATTCTTTATTTTACACTTAAATATGGATCCCAGGGCCTGAAGGAGAGTTTCCTCTCCTTCAGACCCTGGGAACCATTGGAAACCCAATGCACTGCATTGGGTTTCGTGTTTCGGCCGACCCCGACTTTTTTATAGGATCGGCCGATTTCACTCGACTCGACTTTTAAAAAAGTCGGGTTTCGTGAAACCCGACACGATCCTATAAAAGTAAAAGTCGCTTAACCCTAGTAGAGAGTTACAATAGTCCAGACGAGAATGAATAAGTGAAACAGTAAGAGTTTTTGCAGATTCGAAAGTAAGAAAAGGGCGAATTCTAGAAATGTTTTTGAGAGGCAGATAAGAAGTGCGAGCCAGTGATCGGATGTTGGGGTGAATGAAGGCTCGGAATCAAGTATGACCCCAAGGCAGTGGGCATGTTGCTTTGGAGTAATGGTGGAACCGCACACGGAGATGGCAATGTCAGGCAAAGGTAGGTTAATAGAGGGAGAAAACACGAGGAGTTCAGTTTTTGACAGGTTCAGTTTCAGATAGAGGGAGGACATGATGTTAGAGACAGCGGTAAGACAATCACTGGTGTTTACTAAAAAGGTCGGCGTGATAACAGGAGAAGTGTATAATTGGGTGTCGTCAGCATAGAGATGGTACTGGAAACCAAATCTACTGATTGTTTGTCCAATAGAGGCCGTATACAAAGAGAAGAGGAGGGGGCCTAGGACTGATCCTTGAGGAACCCCAACAGTAAGGGGAAGGTGAGAGGAGGAGGAACCAGCAAAAGATACAGTGAAGGAGCGGTCAGAGGAATAGGAGGAGAACCAGGAGAGAACGGTGTCCTTGAGGCCGATGGAGCGGAGCATAGTGAGGAGGAGCTGATGATCCACAGTGTCGAATGCTGCAGAGAGATCCAAGAGAATTAGCATGGAGTAGTGACCATTAGATTTAGCTGTTAGTAGGTCATTAGAGACTTTAGTGAGGGCAGTTTCAGTAGAGTGTAAAGAGCGGAAACCAGATTGAAGAGGGTCTAGAAGAGAGTTATCTGAGAGATAGCGGGTAAGACGGGAGTGGACCAGGCGCTCGAGGAGTTTAGAGATGAAGGGAAGATTAGAGTCAGATCTATAATTAGTGGCACAGTTTTGATCGAGGGATGGTTTTTTAAGTAATGGATGTATGATGGCATGCTTAAATGAGGATGGAAAAATACCGAAAGTGAAAGAAAGGTTGAATATTTTTGTTAGGTGAGAGGTGACAGCCGGGGAAAGGGACTGGAGGAGATGTGACGGAATGGGGTCACTGGTGCAAGTGGTTGGGCGAGAAGATGCAAGGAGCCTGATTACTTCTTCTTCTGTAAGTGGTTCAAAGTCAGAGAGTGAACTAGATGCAGTGGGGGAGGGAGGACAGTGCATTGTATGAAGAGATTGAGAGATGATTTCCTGTCGAATGTGGTCAATTTTTTCTTTGAAGTAATTGGCCAGATCGTCAGCGCGGAGATCTGTGTTTGGGGTCTGCACTCATGGGTTGAGTAGGGACTGGAAATTGTCAAAGAGCCATTTAGGGTTATTGGACAGCGAGGTGATGAGGGTGTTGAAATAGGTTTGTTTGGAGAAGTGAAAGGCAGAGTTTTATGTTTTTAGCATGAACTTATAATGGATGAAATCTTCGGGTAGATTAGATTTTCTCCACAGACGTTCGGCGCACCTGGAGTACCGCTGCAGGAAACGTGTTTGCAGCGTGTGCCACGGTTGTCGCCGTCTGTGCTGAGTTGTTTTATGTATAGGAGGAGCAGCTTCATCCAGGGCACTTTGCAGGGTTTCATTGTAATGCTTCAGATAAGAAACAGGACATGAGATGGAGGAGATTGGGGCCAATGAGGACTGCAAGTTTTTCATAAGTTTCTGGGTGTTAATGGCTGGTATCTATATATATAATTGTCTAAGGGTTTTTCCGTCTGTCTGTCTGTCTGTCTGTCCTGGAAATCCTGCGTCTCTGATTGGTCGAGGCCACCAGGCCTCGACCAATCAGCGACGGGTACAGTATCGACGTAGAATACTGATACTGATACTGATACTGATAAGATAATTAAGTACCACAATGGACATAGAGGTCAGAGCACATACAGTGACCTGACAATAACCCAAAAACATAGAACGAGCTCTGAGACGTGGGAACTCTGCTGACCGCAATCCCTAATCCTCTCCAACAACACTAGAGGCAGCCGTGGATTGCGCCTAACGCTCCCTATGCAACTCGGCACAGCCTGAGAAACTAGCTAGCCTGAAGATAGAAAATAAGCCTACCTTGCCTCAGAGAAATACCCCAAAGGAAAAGGCAGCCCCCACATATAATGACTGTGAGTTAAGATGAAAAGACAAACGTAGAGATGAAATAGATTTAGCAAAGTGAGGCCCGACTTTCTGAAAAGAGCGAGGATAGGAAAGGTAACTTTGCGGTCAACACAAAACCCTACAAAAACCACGCAAAGGGGGCAAAAAGACCCTCCGTACCGAACTAACGGCACAGAGGTACACCCTCTGCGTCCCAGAGCTTCCAGTAAGCAGGAAAAAACAAATAGACAAGCTGGACAGAAAAAACAGCAAACAAAATAGCAAAGCAGAACTTAGCTATGCAGAGCAGCAGGCCACAGGAACGATCCAGGAGGAAACAGGTCCAATACTAGAACATTGACTGGAGGCCAGGATCAAAGCACTAGGTGGAGTTAAATAGAGCAGCACCTAACGACTTCACCACATCACCTGAGGAAGGAAACTCAGAAGCCGCAGTACCACTTTCCTCCACCAACGGAAGCTCACAGAGAGAATCAGCCAAAGCACCACTTGTGACCACAGGAGGGAGCTCTGCCACAGAATTCACAACAGTACCCCCCCCCTTGAGGAGGGGTCACCGAACCCTCACCAGAGCCCCCAGGACGACCAGGATGAGCCATATGAAAGGCACGAACAAGATCGGGAGCATGGACATCAGAGGCAAAGACCCAGGAATTATCTTCCTGAGCATAACCCTTCCACTTAACCAGATACTGGAGTTTCCGTCTTGAAACACGAGAATCCAAAATCTTCTCCACAATATACTCCAACTCACCCTCCACCAAAACCGGGGCAGGAGGATCAACAGATGGAACCATAGGTGCCACGTATTTCCGCAACAATGACCTATGGAATACGTTATGTATGGAAAAAGAATCTGGAAGGGTCAGACGAAAAGACACAGGATTAAGAACCTCAGAAATCCTATACGGACCAATGAAACGAGGTTTAAACTTAGGAGAGGAAACCTTCATAGGAATATGACGAGAAGATAACCAAACCAAATCCCCAACACGAAGTCGGGGACCCACACAGCGTCTGCGATTAGCGAAACGTTGAGCCTTCTCCTGGGACAAGGTCAAATTGTCTACCACATGAGTCCAAATCTGCTGCAACCTGTCCACCACAGTATCCACACCAGGACAGTCCGAAGACTCAACCTGCCCTGAAGAGAAACGAGGATGGAACCCATAGTTGCAGAAAAACGGCGAAACCAAGGTAGCCGAGCTGGCCCGATTATTAAGGGCGAACTCAGCCAAAGGCAAAAAGGACACCCAGTCATACTGATCAGCGGAAACAAAGCATCTCAGATATGTTTCCAAGGTCTGATTGGTTCGTTCGGTCTGGCCATTAGTCTGAGGATGGAAAGCCGAGGAAAAAGACAAGTCAATGCCCATCCTACCACAAAAGGCTCGCCAAAACCTCGAAACAAACTGGGAACCTCTGTCAGACACGATATTCTCTGGAATGCCATGTAAACAAACCACATGCTGGAAGAACAATGGCACCAAATCAGAGGAGGAAGGCAATTTAGACAAGGGTACCAAATGGACCATCTTAGAGAAGCGATCACAGACCACCCAAATGACTGACATCTTTTGAGAGACGGGAAGATCTGAAATAAAATCCATAGAGATATGTGTCCAAGGCCTCTTCGGGACCGGCAAGGGCAAAAGCAACCCACTGGCACGAGAACAGCAGGGCTTAGCCCGAGCACAAATCCCACAGGACTGCACAAAAGTACGCACATCCCGCGACAGAGATGGCCACCAAAAGGATCTAGCCACTAACTCTCTGGTACCAAAGATTCCAGGATGACCAGCCAACACCGAACAATGAACCTCAGAGATAACTTTATTCGTCCACCTATCAGGGACAAACAGTTTCTCCGCTGCGCAACGATCAGGTTTATTAGCCTGAAATTTTTGCAGCACCCGCCGCAAATCAGGGGAGATGGCAGACACAATTACTCCCTCTTTGAGGATACCCGCCGGCTCAGATAAACCCGGAGAGTCGGGCACAAAACTCCTAGACAGAGCATCCGCCTTCACATTTTTAGAGCCCGGAAGGTACGAAACCACAAAGTCAAAACGGGCAAAAAACAGCGACCAACGAGCCTGTCTAGGATTCAACCGCTTGGCAGACTCGAGATAAGTCAAGTTCTTATGATCAGTCAAGACCACCACGCGATGCTTAGCTCCTTCAAGCCAATGACGCCACTCCTCGAATGCCCACTTCATGGCCAGCAACTCTTGATTGCCCACATCAAAATTTCGCCCAGCAGGCGAAAACTTCCTGGAAAAGAAGGCGCATGGTTTCATCACCGAGCAATCAGAACTTCTCTGCGACAAAACAGCCCCTGCTCCAATCTCAGAAGCATCAACCTCGACCTGGAACGGAAGCGAAACATCTGGTTGACACAACACAGGGGCAGAAGAAAAACGACGCTTCAACTCTTGAAAAGCTTCCACAGCAGCAGAAGACCAATTGACCACATCAGCACCCTTCTTGGTCAAATCGGTCAATGGTTTAGCAATACTAGAAAAATTGCAGATGAAGCGACGATAAAAATTAGCAAAGCCCAGGAACTTTTGCAGACTTTTCAGAGATGTCGGCTGAGTCCAATCATGGATGGCTTGGACCTTAACAGGGTCCATCTCGATAGTAGAAGGGGAAAAGATGAACCCCAAAAATGAAACCTTCTGAACACCAAAGAGACACTTTGATCCCTTCACAAACAAAGAATTAGCACGCAGGACCTGAAACACCGTTCTGACCTGCTTCACATGAGACTCCCAATCATCCGAGAAGATCAAAATGTCATCCAAGTACACAATCAGGAATTTATCCAGGTACTCTCGGAAGATGTCATGCATAAAGGACTGAAACACTGATGGAGCATTGGCAAGTCCGAATGGCATTACTAGATACTCAAAATGTCCCTCGGGCGTATTAAATGCAGTTTTCCTTTCATCGCCTCGCTTAATACGCACAAGATTATACGCACCACGAAGATCTATCTTGGTGAACCAACTAGCCCCCTTAATCCGAGCAAACAAATCAGATAACAACGGCAAGGGGTACTGAAATTTAACCGTGATCTTATTTAGAAGGCGGTAATCTATACAAGGTCTCCAAGGACTCCTTCACATAACTCCGCATAGCGGCGTGCTCAGGCACAGATAAATTAAACAGTCGACCTTTTGGGAATTTACTACCAGGAATCAAATCGATAGCACAATCACAATCCCTATGCGGAGGTAGGGTATCGGACTTGGGCTCATCAAATACATCCCGGTAATCAGACAAGAACTCTGGAACCTCAGAAGGGGTGGATGATGAAATAGTCAGAAATGGGACATCACCATGTACCCCCTGACAACCCCAGCTGGACACAGACATGGATTTCCAATCTAATACTGGATTATGGACTTGTAGCCATGGCAACCCCAACACGACCACATCATGCAGATTATGCAACACCAGAAAGCGAATAACCTCCTGATGTGCAGGAGCCATGCACATGGTCAGCTGGGTCCAGTACTGAGGCTTATTCTTGGCCAAAGGCGTAGCATCAATTCCTCTCAATGGAATAGGACACTGCAAGGGCTCCAAGAAAAACCCACAACGCCTAGCATACTCCAAGTCCATCAAATTCAGGGCAGCGCCTGAATCCACAAATGCCATGACAGAATATGATGACAAAGAGCAGATCAAGGTAACGGACAGAAGAAATTTTGACTGTACCGTACCAATGGTGGCAGACCTAGCGAACCGCTTAGTGCGCTTAGGACAATCAGAGATAGCATGAGTGGAATCACCACAGTAGAAACACAGCCCATTCAGACGTCTGTGTTCTTGCCGTTCAACTCTGGTAAAGTCCTATCGCACTGCATAGGCTCAGGTTTAAGCTCAGGTAATACCGCCAAATGGTGCACAGATTTACTCTCACGCAAGCGTCGACCGATCTGAATGGCTAAAGACATAGACTCATTCAGACCAGCAGGCATAGGAAATCCCACCATGACATCCTTAAGGGCTTCAGAGAGACCTTTTCTGAAAATAGCTGCAAGCGCACCTTCATTCCATTGAGTGAGTACGGACCACTTTCTAAATTTCTGACAATATACCTCTATCTCATCCTGACCCTGACACAGAGCCAGCAAATTTTTCTCTGCCTGATCCACTGAATTAGGTTCATCGTACAGCAATCCGAGCGCCAGGAAAAACGCATCGATATTACTTAATGCAGGATCTCCTGACGCAAGAGAAAATGCCCAGTCCTGAGGGTCGCCATGTAAAAAAGAAATAATGATCCTAACTTGTTGAACTGGGTCACCAGTGGAGCGAAGTTTCAAAGCCAGAAATAGTTTACAATTATTTTTGAAACTCAGAAATTTAGTTCTATCTCCAAAAAACAAATCAGGAATAGGAATTCTCGGTTCTAACATAGAATTCTGAACCACAAAGTCTTGAATATTTTGTACTCTTGCCGTGAGCTGATCCACACATGAAGACAGACCTTTAATGTCCATCGCTACACCTGTGTCCTGAACCACCCAAATGTCTAGGGGGAAAAAAAGGCAAAACACATTGCAGAGAAAAAAAAATGGTCTCAGAACTTCTTTTTTCCCTCTATTGAGAATCATTAGTACTTTTTGCCTCCAGTACTGTTATGATAAGATAATTCAGTACCACAATGGACATAGAGGTCAGAGCACATACAGTGACCTGACAATAACCCAAAAACATAGAACGAGCTCTGAGACGTGGGAACTCTGCTGACCGCAATCCCTAATCCTCTCCAACAACACTAGAGGCAGCCGTGGATTGCGCCTAACGCTCCCTATGCAACTCGGCACAGCCTGAGAAACTAGCTAGCCTGAAGATAGAAAATAAGCCTACCTTGCCTCAGAGAAATACCCCAAAGGAAAAGGCAGCCCCCACATATAATGACTGTGAGTTAAGATGAAAAGACAAACGTAGAGATGAAATAGATTTAGCAAAGTGAGGCCCGACTTTCTGAACAGAGCGAGGATAGGAAAGGTAACTTTGCGGTCAACACAAAACCCTACAAAAACCACGCAAAGGGGGCAAAAAGACCCTCCGTACCGAACTAACGGCACGGAGGTACACCCTCTGCGTCCCAGAGCTTCCAGCAAGCAGGAAAAAACAAATAGACAAGCTGGACAGAAAAAACAGCAAACAAAATAGCAAAGCAGAACTTAGCTATGCAGAGCAGCAGGCCACAGGAACGATCCAGGAGGAAACAGGTCCAATACTAGAACATTGACTGGAGGCCAGGATCAAAGCACTAGGTGGAGTTAAATAGAGCAGCACCTAACGACTTCACCACATCACCTGAGGAAGGAAACTCAGAAGCCGCAGTACCACTTTCCTCCACCAACGGAAGCTCACAGAGAGAATCAGCCGAAGCACCACTTGTGACCACAGGAGGGAGCTCTGCCACAGAATTCACAACACAATCAGCGACAGGCACAGCGACAATGATGTCATAAAGAACGTAGAAATCCCACGTTTCTGATTCAGCGACGGGCACAGTATCGATGTAGATGTCATAATGGTTGCCATGGCGACGATGATGTCATAAAGGTTGCCTCGACCAATCAGCGATGGGCACAGTCTGCCTCGAATTCTGGAATCATCATTGTCCATATACTACGGGGACATGCATATTCTAGAATACCCGATGCGTTAGAATCGGGCCACAATCTAGTGTTTCTATAAGCGTGGAAAGTGGGGGTGACCTGAGCGGGATGGCAGTTCTTGATAGAGAATGAAAGAAGGTTGTCGTCAGAGAGCGGGAGAGTAGAGTTTGTGAAATAATCCACTGAGCAAAGCCGGGAGAAGACCAAGTCGAGGGAGTTTCCATCTTCATGCATTGGAGAGTTAGTATGCTGCGAGAGGCCGAAAGAGGAGGTTAGAGATAAAAGATGAGAAGCAGATGGGGAGACGGGAGAAGCAATGGGGATGTTGAAATCACCCATGATGAGGGTGGGGGTGTCACAGGAGAGAAAGTGTGGAAGCCAGGTGGCAAAGTGATCCAGAAACTGATGAGAGGGGCCGGGAGTACGATACACCACCGCCACTCGCATGGAGAAGGGGATGTAGAGTCTGACAGCATGGACCTCAAAGGAAGGGAAGACAAGTGAGGGTACTTGGGGGATAACTTGGAAGGTACATTTGGGTGAAAGGAGTAGACCAACGCCTCCACCTGCTCTGTTGTCCGATCTTGGGGTATGAGAGAAATGTAGTCCACCATACTAAAGAGCAGTAGCGGTGGTGTCTGACCGCTGGATCCAGGTTTCAGTAAGGGCCAGGAGATTAAGAGAATTAGAAAGGAAGAAGTCATGGATGAAGGAGAGTTTATTACACACAGAGTGAGAATTCCAAAGGGCACAATTGAAAAAGACAGAAGGCATGCATGGAATATTAATAAGGTTAGAGGGGTTTCTGAGTGTAGCAGTTAGTAGGTTTGACTGGCTATAACATGGGGGTTGGGGTTGGGAGAGATGTCTCCAGCGACTAGGAGAAGGAGGATAGAAAGAGTGAGCAGATGGTTAAGTGATTTGTGAGAGCATCTCTTGTGTTGGATGGTGGGACTGAATGGATCTGTGCTGTTGAGCAATGTGAACAGAGCATGAGTGCTATACATAGGAGAGGCAAGGACAGAGGGGCTGATATGGATGGAGTGTAGAGAGTTAATGCAAGGGCGGTGAATGTGAGTGAATGCGGCAGCCAGGATATAGAATATACAAATACATACGGTGAAATTTGTTCTGTTCCAAATGAACAGGGAATAGCTTTAGATTGTCTTACCTGTCTCCTCCCTGTCTAACTGCCATGTTATAACTGCCAGCACTTAGAAAAAGTACTTTGAATAAATGTACATGAATAATAGTGCACAAATGCATCCCCAAAGTATGTCTACATTTATAGAAGGCTAGCTCTTAGATCTCACTTTTTTTTTGTAAAGCTCGTTAGCAATCAATCTAACTCAGTTGAGACAGCAGGACACAATAAATGTAGTGAACAGATAAACAAGTGTCCAGGTCTACATGGAGCATAAACCACTTTGAAACATGTATGTTTCAAAAACCTGACCGGCACATCCAAACATAGACCAAGTGTGAACAGGTGCTGAACCCAGAGTCGCCAACTCGTATATAGTTAAGTAAATAAGGCAGCACACTGCAGCGCTAGAACATGCAAACTTGAAATACGAAATTTGAACTGCATTACTGCACTAGAAATATGAAAAATGAGAGCTTATAGCGCATAAAAATGGCCAATTTTATGTGTACCTGGTAGCCCCTTTACGACATCTCTCTTATACCAGGTCCTAAACTTGCCTTACCTCGCTGAGAATAAACGTCTCCATCTGAATGGGTACATGTGAAACCTCTTCCTAGACTAAAATTCTCTCTATCTATGGAGGGGTATTGGACCTGCTGTAATTAAAACACCTGTGGCTAGGAGGCGGAGTGCACGATCAGATGGCTAAAGAATACATTTCAAAAACCTGACCGGCACATCCAAACATAGACCAAGTGTGAACAGGTGCTGAACCCAGAGTCGCCAACTCGTATATAGTTAAGTAAATAAGGCAGCGCACTGCAGCGCTAGAACATGCAAACTTGAAATACGAAATTTGAACTGCATTACTGCACTAGAAATATGAAAAATGAGAGCTTTTAGCGCATAAAAATGGCCAATTTTATGTGTACCTGGTAGCCCCTTTACGGCATCTCTCTTATACCAGGTCCTACACTTGCCTTACCTCGCTGAGAATAAACGTCTCCATCTGAATGGGTACATGTGAAACCTCTTCCTAGACTAAAATTCTCTCTCTCTATGGAGGGGTATTGGACCTGCTGTAATTAAAACACCTGTGGCTAGGAGGCGGAGTGCACGATCAGAAGGCTAAAGAATACATTTCAAAAACCTGACCGGCACATCCAAACATAGACCAAGTGTGAACAGGTGCTGAACCCAGAGTCGCCAACTCGTATATAGTTAAGTAAATAAGGCAGCACACTGCAGCGCTAGAACATGCAAACTTGAAATACGAAATTTGAACTGCATTACTGCACTAGAAATATGAAAAATGAGAGCTTAAGCTCTCATTTTTCATATTTCTAGTGCAGTAATGCAGTTCAAATTTTGTATTTCAAGTTTGCATGTTCTAGCGCTGCAGTGTGCTGCCTTATTTACTTAACTTGAAACATGTATGTGATCTCTCTGCATGAGGACAAGCAGAAGTGAGTTAAATATCTATAAACAAAAAAAGAATTGCATACTAAGATGGCTAACAAATATAGATATATGCAGGATTCAATGCCGAAGATAGAATGACTCAGATACCATTCAGGCTGCTTGCTGTCAGGGACTGGAGCAATGGACATGCAGGGTATTTCAGTTCAGAGAATGAATGATAGGTTTACCTGTATGAAGAGAATACAGCACTTAGAACAAGTACTTTGAATAAATGTACACGAATAATAGTGCACGAATACACCCCTGCAATATACATAATAGCTCACAACTGTAGTCTTTTATTTGTGGAATTTTAGTTTATTTTTCTTTCATTTCAGTACAAGTAAAAAAGTCTTTTATATTTACAGAATTTAAGGGTATGCTCACATCTGCATATAAAAAGTAGCTGAGATTCAGTTAGAAAAGCTGGAGAATGTCAGTCAAGTGTCATGCATTTTTTCCTCACTTAGCATCTGTATACCATGAAAGTGAAGTGTGAGGGGGTTGATCAGCACTGAAACTGCATTCTTCACACACAGATCAGTGTCTCCTGGATGCTAGGTTAAGTGGTTGCATTTGATGTGACTGCTCGGCAAAGCATCCACATGTATAGTGCCAGCAAAAAAAATCTTTACATTTGCGCAGCAAAAAAAAACTTTACAGATAAAATCCACATCATAATTTCACTTTTTAAAAGTGTACACAATGGGGGAGATAATAAAAAACTGTCTAATATTAAAGCTGGCTTTGTTACAAATATCAACCAATCAACGCTCAGTTTCCACTTCTCTGGTAAAGCAAAAGCTGCCCTCTGATTGGTTGCTATGTGCAGCTCAGCCGGTTTTGCCATTTGGCAGTCTTGTAAAAGATTTTTTTTGCCGGCACTGTAGCTGAGTTGAGCTCGTTGTGGGACAAATAGATTATTGGTGGACAGGTGAGGATTCTTTTTGTTTTGCATTTTTTTGGGGGATAATAATAAATGGGTAAAAGCGGTACAAACGCACTGTACTAATTGTATGTCACTGACATCTTTATATATTCTGTGTGTATATATTGTATGTAATCTGTCTCTATATATAAATATATATATGTGTGTGTCACTGACATCTATGTATCTACCTATTCTATGTGTATATACTGTATGTAATCTGTCTATTCTATTCTGTCGCGTCCCGCTGTGATTTTAATGTATGTGGCTGCTTAATTGCCGGCTTTTTATCTATCTTTCTATCTATCTATCTATCTATCATATACTTTCAAATACTTTAGTGACAATGCAATTATTTTCCCACACTTTTATAAAATTTTACCAACTTTTTCCTATTTTAGGAAAAATGCTCGTGTTTCCAATCACGAATCCGAACGTGCCATATTGTGCCGAATTTATGTTTGGCGATAGTTTTCTGAACATATTCACTCATCTCTACTTGTAACATTAATACCCAGCCAACCCTTAGTTCTATAATGAAAAGCAATTAGTCTATTTAGAAAACATAACATTTTAATTAATCTTGTTGAAATGCTTCACATGAGAATATCATTAAACAACACTATTTAATAAGCAAATATATGTATTTGCTGCTCCAGATCAGGAGAATAGAGGTTTAATACATTTGTATTTCCATATATAAATAAACATTACATAATATTTATATAAAATCTTTAAAGTTGCATTTGATGTCTATTGAGTATCATTTGCATAGTTGTTAAAATGAAATATTCCAATTGTCCTCTTTGCTTTAATAGAGCTGTACTATATTTTGTGAAATATGCAGATGGAATTATAAAGCTTTAATAACTATAAGGGTATGTGTCCACGTTCAGGATTGCATCAGGATTTGGTCAGGATTTTCCATCAGTTTTTGTAAGCCAAAACCAGGAGTGGATGATAAATACAGAAGTGGTGCATATGTTTCTATTATACTTTTCCGCTAATTGTTCCACTCCTGGTTTTGGCTTACAAATACTGATGAAAAATCCTGACCACATCCTGATGCAATCCTGAACGTGGACACATAGCCTTAGGGACATAGCAAAATGTGGAATGTGTCCCGATTTCACCATCACCGCTGTCAGCAGCAAGAGAATTTAGGACTGCAGTTGAAAAGCTTATATTATTTTGGTCTATGTGTCTTATTCTCCTTTCTAAGAACTTTCTGTAATTTGTGGTTTGTTTTTCTTTAGCCACATAGAATATTTAAGTTGTGATGGCACCCCTTGATTGCTGGGCAGTTCAGCAAATGTTATGTTGTTGCCCTGATAGTTATTTCATTGTACACAAGCAGAAAGTACAGGATTGGTAGCGTGGACAATATTCTGTAACATATTTAAAAATATTTTAACTGCTTCTTTTAAAAGTTGTATAGATGCCTAGATTTACTTTAAGCGTCAAATACAAGTTTGCTTTCACATCAATTTTCATGAATAAACATATAACATTCTGTTTGATACTAAATTTTGCTAGTACAGCTTTTATTACTCATGCCTTTTTGATGTGCTGATTTTTACGGCGGTCCACCCATTACCAGCATGTTACTTATTACATTGCATATGAAACTTCCCCTATTTTGTATACAGCAAGTAGAACTAATGTTCCTGTGAACATAACAAGAGACTTAATGATAGTTTTCACTTACCTACCAGGGCTGATCTGGGCTATTCTGTCCATCATTTTGCCTCATGTTGGCTAGATCATGTTTCCTGTAGCTCAAACTGGACTATTCAAAGAAGAAAAAAACCCAGTACATTTAGAGAAGAATTATAGTCGGCAATTCGACGCAGATTTCCTTGAATGACAATGCATTTTCCTCAATGTGTCAATAAAAAGGCAGATTGTTGTTCTTTTTGGTAGTTGTATATATAATTAGCAATGAACTTTAGTATAAAAGCATAAAGATTTCATTACTGGCTAGAAAATAAACATTATTTAGATGCTATACGCCAGGCATGTATTATTATATAAACTGATGTTACATATAATACATTTTCTGTCACTTCTATCTGCCCCACCTATCAAAACTATTGTGCAAAAATTTTGAGAATAAAGATCTTAACATATAATGGTTTAATAAGACAATACAGTGGTGATTGAAAGTTTGTGAACCCTTCAGAAGTTTCCTTATTTCTACATACATTTTACGTGAAACCACATAACATTTTTAAATTGTAAAGTAGGTAAAGAGAACAAAATCAAACAAATAGGTAAAAAATATTCTACTTTCTCACTAAAATAAGGAAATTCTGCAACATCACATGAGGAGAATGTACATAAACCAGACACCGAGCTTTGGAAGGACTATATGAACTGCCACTATTCACACTAGGTAGGTTTTAACATTAGAGAGTGTAGTTACTGTCCCAAATGGGTACACCTTGTCGCGGTGGGACTGCTTTATGTTTTTTTAATCAAAAACAGTGTTTACTAAGTACCCTATGTTATTTATTTAACCCCTTAGTGACAGAGCCAATTTGGTACTTAATGACCGAGCCAAATTTTGCAATTCTGACCACTGTCACTTTATGAGGTTATAACTCTGGAACGCTTCAACGGATCCCGCTGATTCTGAGATTGTTTTTTCTTGACATATTGTACTTCATGTTAGTGGTAACATTTCTTCGATATTACTTGCGATTATTTATGAAAAAAATGGAAATATGGCAAAAAAATTTAAAATTTTGCAATTTTCAAACTTTGTATTGTTATGCCCTTAAATCAGAGAGATATGTCACGAAAAATAGTTAATAAATAACATTTCCCACATGTCTACTTTACATCAGCACAATTTTGGAAACAAAATTTTTTTTTGTTAGGGAGTTATAAGGGTTAAAAGTTGACCAGCAATTTCTCATTTTTACAACACCATTTTTTCTTAGGGACCACATCACATTTGAAGTCATTTTGAGGGGTCTATATGATAGAAAATAATGAAGTGTGACACCATTCTAAAAACTACACCCCTCAGGTTTCTCAAAACCACATTCAAGAAGTTTATTAACCCTTTACGTGCTTCACAGGAACTGAAACAATGTGGAAGGAAAAAATGAACATTTAACTTATTTTTGCAAACATCTTAATTCAGAACCATTTTTTTATTTTCACAAGTGTAAAAACAGAAATGTAACCATAAATTTTGTTAGGCAATTTCTCCTGAATAAGCCAATACCCCATATGTGGGGGTAAACCACTTTTTGTGCGCATCGCAGAACTTAGAAGTGAAGGAGCGCCGTTTGACTTTTTCAATGCAGAATTGGCTGGAATTGAGATCGGACGCCATGTCACGTTTAGAGAGCCCCTGATGTGCCTAAACAGTGGAAACTCCCCACAAGTGACACCATTTTGGAAACTAGACCCCTTAAGGATTTTATCTAGATGTGTGGTGAGCACTTTGAACCCCCAAGTGCTTCACAGAAGTTTATAACGTAGAGCCGTGAAAATAAAAAATCGCTTTTGTTTACACAAAAATGAGTTTTTCGCCCACAAATTCTTATTTTCACAAGGGTAACAGGAGAAATTAGACCACAAAAGTTGTTGTGCGATTTCTCCTGAATACGTCGATACCCCATATGTGAGGGTAAACCACTGTTTGGGCGCACCGCAGAGCTTGGAAGTGAAAGAGCGCCGTTTTACGTTTTCAATGTAGAATTGGCTGGAATTGAGATTGGACGCCATGTCGCGTTTGGAGAGCCCCTGATGTGCCTAAACAGTGGAAACCCCCCACAAGTGACCCCATTTTGGAAACTAGACCCCTTAAGGAACTTATCTAGATGTGTGGTGAGCACTTTGAACCCCCATGTGCTTCACAGAAGTTTATAATGTAGAGCCATGAAAAAAAAAATCGCATTTTTTCTACAAAAATGATTTTTTGCCCACAAATTTTTATTTTCACAATTGTAACAGGAGAAATTAGACCATTAAAGTTGTTGTGCAATTTCTCCTGAGTACGTTGATACCCAATATGTGGGGGTAAACCACTGTTTGGGCGCACCGCAGAGCTTGGAAGAGAAAGAGTGCCGTTTTACTTTTTCAATGTAGAATTGGCTGGAATTGAGATCGGACGCCATGTCGCGTTTGGAGAGCCCCTGATGTGCCTAAACAGTAGAAATCCCCCACAAGTGACCCCATTTTGGAAACTAGACCCCCCATGGAACTTATCTAGATATGTTGAGAACTTTGAATGCCCAAGTGCTTCACAGAAGTTTATAATGCAGAGTCGTGAAAATAAAAAATATTTTTTTTTCCACAAAAAAGATTTTTTAGCCCCCAAGTTTTTATTTTCACAAGGGTAACAAGAGAAATTGGACCCCAAAAGTTGTTGTCCAATTTGTCCTGAGTATGCTGGTACCCCATATGTGGGGGTAAACCACTGTTTGGGCGCACGGCAGAGCTCGGAAGGAAGGAGCGCCGTTTTGGAATGCAGACTTTGATAGAATGGTCTGCGGGCATTATGTTGCGTTTGCAGAGCCCCTGATGTACCTAACCAGTAGAAACCCTCCACAAGTGACCCCATTTTGGAAACTAGACCCCCAAGGAACTTATCTAGATGTGTGGTGAGAACTTTGAATGCCCAAGTGCTTCACAGAAGTTTAGAATGCAGAGTCGTGAAAATAAAAAATATTTTTTTTTCACAAAAAAGATATTGTAGCCCCCAAGTTTTTATTTTCACAAGGGTAACAGGAGAAATTGGACCACTAAAGTTGTTGTCCAATTTATCCTGAGTATGCTGATGCCTCATATGTGGGGGTAAACCACTGTTTGGGCGCACGGCAGAGCTCGGAAGGGAAGGAGCGCCGTTTTGGAATGCAGACTTAGATAGAATGGTCTGTGGGCGTTATGTTGCGTTTGCAGAGCCCCTGATGTACCTAAACAGTAGTAACCCCCCACAAGTGACCCTGTTTTGGAAACTAGACCCCCCAAGGAACTTATATAGATGTGTGGTGAGAACTTTGAATGCCCAAGTGCTTCACAGAAGTTTATAATGCAGAGTCATAAAAAAAAATATATATATATTTTTCCACAAAAAAAGATTTTGTAGCCCCCAAGTTTTTATTTTCACAAGGGTAACGAGAAATTGGACTGCAGAAGTTGTTGTCCAATTTATCCTGAGTACGCTGATGCCCCATATGTGGGGGTAACCCACTGTTTGGGCGCACGGCAGAGCTCAGAAAGGAGGGAGCACCATTTGACTTTTTGAGCGCAAAATTGGCTGTCGTGTTTGGAGACCCCCTGATGTACCTAAACAGTGGAAACCCCCCAATTCTAGCTCCAAACCTAACCCCAACACACCCCTAACCCTAATCCCAACCTGATCCATAATCCTAATCACTAACCCTAACCATAATCACAACCCTTACCCCAAAACAACCCTAATGTCAACCCTAACCATAACCCTAATCAAAACCCTAAATCCAACACACCCCTAATCCTAATCTCAACCCTAACCTCAAACCTAACCCTAATCCCAATACACCCCTAATCACAACCCTAACCTTAACCCTAATCCCAAACCTAACCCTAATCCCAAGCGTAAACCTAATGCCAACCCTAACCCTAATACCAACCCTAATCCAAACCTAACCCTAATCCCAAGCGTAACCCTAATGCCAACCCTAACCCTAATACCAACCCTAATCCAAACCCTAACCCTAATCCCAACTCTAACCCTAACTTTAGCCCCAACCCTAGCCCTAACTTTAGCCCCAACCCTAACCCTAGCCCTAAGGCTACTTTCACACGTGCGTCGTTTGGCATCCGTCGCAATCCGTCGTTTTGGACAAGAAACGGATCCTGCAAATGTGCCCGCAGGATGCTTTTTTTGCCCATAGACTTGTATTGCCGACGGATAGTGACGGATGGCCACACGTCGCGTCCGTCGTGCACTGGATCAGTTGTGTTTTGGCGGACCGTCGGCACAAAAAAAGTTCAATGAAACTTTTTTTGTACGTCGCATCCGCCATTTCTGACCGCACATGCGTGGCCGTAACTCCGCCCCCTCCTCCCCAGGACATAGATTGGGCAGCGGATGCGTTGAAAAACTACAGCCGCTGCCCACGCTGTGCACAATTTTCACAACGTGCGTCGGTATGTCGGGCCGAAGCATTGCGACGGCCCCGTACCGACGTAAGTGTGAAAGAAGCCTAACACTAAATTTAGCCCCAACCCTAACCCTAAATTTAGCCCCAACCCTAACCCTAAATTTAGCCCCAACCCTAGCCCTAACCCTACCCCTAACCCTAGCCGTAACCTAACCCTACCCCTAACCCTACCCCTAACCCTAACCCTACCCCTAACCCTACCCCTAACCCTACCCCTAACCCTACCCCTAACCCTACCCCTAATCCTACACCTAACCCTAACCCTACCCCTAACCCTACCCCTAACCCTAACCCTACCCCTACCCCTAACCCTACCCCAAGCCTAATTTTAGCCCCAACTGCTGTTCTCCTGCCGGCCAGCAGATGGAGACAGATGGCGGGCGCACTGCGCATGCGCCCGCCATTTTCTTTTGCCGGCGGCCAGGAGGAGCAGCAGGAGGAACCAGGGACACAGGTGAGTATGATAGGGTCCCCGAATCCCCCTATTTCTCTGTCCTCTGATGTGCGATCACATCAGAGGACAGAGAATTACACTTTACTTTTTTTTTTGCGGTCGCCGGTAAACAGTTAATTACCGGAGATCGCAAAACAGGGGGTCGGTAAAACCGACCCCGATCATGCTCTTTGGGGTCTCGGCTACCCCCGGCAGCCGAGACCCCAAAGATTCTCGCGGGGCCGGCCGGCGGGCGCACTGCGCATGCGCCCGCCATTTTGAAGATGGCGGCGCCCACCGGGAGACACGAGGAGCACCGGGGGAGATAGGTAAGTATCGGGGGGCTATCTGGGACCCCCTTTCTCTGTCCTCCCATGTGCGATCACATCGGAGGACAGAGAAATTAACCCCTCTGTGACCTTAGACGTACTATCCCGTCGAGGTGCCCTGGGCTTATCTGACCCTGGACGGGATAGTACGTCATAGCCGATCGGCCGCGCTCACGGGGGGAGCGCGGCCGATCGCGGCCGGGTGTCAGCTGCTTATCGCAGCTGACATCCGGCACTATGTGCCAGGAGCGGTCACGGACCGCCCCCGGCACATTAACCCCTGGCACACCGCGATCAAAGATGATCGCGATGTGCCGGCGGTACAGGGAAGCACCGCGCAGGGAGGGGGCTCCCTGCGGGCTTCCCTGAGCCCCCCGCAGCAACGCGATGTGATCGCGTTGCTGCGAGGGTCTCCTCACCTCCCTCCCTGCTCGAGCCCCGGATCCAAGATGGCCGCGGATCCGGGTCCTGCAGGGAGGGAGGTGGCTTCACAGAGCCTGCTCAGAGCAGGCACTGTGAAGCAGCCTGCACTCCTATCAGATCAGTGATCTGACAGAGTGCTGTGCAAACTGTCAGATCACTGATCTGTGATGTCCCCCCCTGGGACAAAGTAAAAAAGTAAAAAAAAAAATTTCCAAATGTGTAAAAAAAATAAAAAAAAATATTCCAAAATAATGAAAAAAAAAAAAAAATATTATTCCCATAAATACATTTCTTCATCTAAATAAAAAAAAAAAACCAATAAAAGTACACATATTTAGTATCGCCGCGTCCGTAACGGCCCGACCTATAAAACTGGCCCACTAGTTAACCCCTTCAGTAAACACCGTAAGAAAAAAAAAAAAAAAACGAGGCAAAAAACAACGCTTTATTATCATACCGCCGAACAAAAAGTGGAATAACACGCGATCAAAAGGACAGATATAAATAACCATGGTACCGCTGAAAGCGTCATATTGTCCCGCAAAAAAAGAGCCGCCATACAGCATCATCAGCAAAAAAATAAAAAAGTTATAGTCCTGAGAATAAAGCGATGCAAAAATAATTATTTTTTCTGTAAAATAGTTTTTATCGTATAAAAGCACCAAACCATAAAAAAATGATATAAATGAGGTATCGCTGTAATCGTACTGACCCGAAGAATAAAACTGATTTATCAATTTTACCAAACGCGGAACGGTATAAACGCCTCCCCCAATAGAAATTCATGAATAGCTGGCTTTTGGTCATTCTTCCTCACAAAAATCGGAATAAAAAGCGATAAAAAAATGTCACGTGCCCAAAAATGTTTTCAATAAAAACGTCAACTCGTCCCGCAAAAAACAAGACCTCACATGACTCTGTGGACCAAAATATGGAAAAATTATAGCTCTCAAAATGTGGTATTGCAAAAAATATTTTTTGCAATAAAAAGGGTCTTTCAGTGTGTGACGGCTGCCAATCATAAAAATCCGCTAAAAAACTCGCTATAAAAGTAAATCAAACCCCCCTTCATCACCCCCTTAGTTAGGGAAAAATAAAAAAAAATGTATTTATTTCCATTTTCCCATTAGGGCTAGGGTTAGGGCTAGGGTTAGGGCTAGGGCTAGGGTTAGGGCTAGGGTTAGGGCTAGGGTTAGGGCTAGGGTTAGGGTTAGGGCTAGGGTTAGGGCTAGGGTTAGGGCTAGGGTTAGGGCTAGGGTTAGGGCTAGGGCTAGGGTTAGGGCTAGGGTTAGGGCTAGGGTTAGGGCTAGGGTTAGGGCTAGGGTTAGGGTTAGGGCTAGGGTTAGGGCTAGGATTAGGGTTAGGGTTAGGGTTGGGGCTACAGTTAGGGTTGGGGCTAAAGTTAGGGTTAGGGTTTAGATTACATTTACAGTTGGGAATAGGGTTGGGATTAGGGTTAGGGGTGTGTCAGGGTTAGAGGTGTGGTTAGGGTTACCGTTGGAATTAGGGTTAGGGGTGTGTTTAGATTAGGGTTTCAGTTATAATTGGGGGGTTTCCACTGTTTCGGCACATCAGGGGCTCTCCAAACACGACATGGCGTCCGATCTCAATTCCAGCCAATTCTGCGTTGAAAAAGTAAAACAGTGCTCCTTCCCTTCCGAGCTCTCCTGTGTGCCCAAACAGGGGTTTACCCCAACATATGGGGTATCAGCGTACTCAGGACAAATTGGACAACAACTTTTGTGGACCAATTTCTCCTGTTACCCTTGGGAAAATACAAAACTGGGGGCTAAAAAATAATTTTTGTGGGAAAACAAAAAGATTTTTTATTTTCACGGCTCTGCGTTATAAACTGTAGTGAAACACTTGGGGGTTCAAAGTTCTCACAACACATCTAGATAAGTTCATTGAGGGGTCTAGTTTCCAATATGGGGTCACTTGTGGGGGGTTTCTACTGTTTAGGTACATTAGGGGCTCTGCAAACGCAATGTGACGCCTGCAGACCAATCCATCTAAGTCTGCATTCCAAATGATGCTCCTTCCCTTCCGAGCCCTCCCATGCGCCCAAACGGTGGTTCCCCCCCACATATCGGGTATCAGCGTACTCAGGACAAATTGGACAACAACTTTTGTGGACCAATTTCTCCTGTTACCCTTGGGAAAATACAAAACTGGGGGCTAAAAAATAATTTTTGTGGGAAAACAAAAAGATTTTTTATTTTCACGGCTCTGCGTTATAAACTGTAGTGAAACACTTGGGGGTTCAAAGTTCTCACAACACATCTAGATAAGTTCATTGAGGGGTCTAGTTTCCAATATGGGGTCACTTGTGGGGGGTTTCTACTGTTTAGGTACATTAGGGGCTCTGCAAACGCAATGTGACGCCTGCAGACCAATCCATCTAAGTCTGCATTCCAAATGATGCTCCTTCCCTTCCGAGCCCTCCCATGCGCCCAAACGGTGGTTCCCCCCCACATATCGGGTATCAGCGTACTCAGGACAAATTGGACAACAACATTTAGGGTCCAATTTCTCCTGCTAACCTTGGAAAAATACAAAACTGGGGGCTAAAATATA
The DNA here is from genome assembly GCF_032444005.1 of Ranitomeya imitator. Lineage (NCBI taxonomy): Eukaryota > Metazoa > Chordata > Amphibia > Anura > Dendrobatidae > Ranitomeya > Ranitomeya imitator. The sequence goes on from NC_091284.1 coordinate 581,758,652, forward strand.
ATTTTTGTGGAAAAAAAAATATTTTTTATTTGCATGGCTCTGCGTTATAAACTGTAGTGAAATACTTGGGGGTTCAAAGCTCTCACAACACATCAAGATGAGTTCCTTAGGGGGTCTACTTTCCAAAATGGTGTCACTTGTGGGGGGTTTCTACTGTTTAGGTACATTAGGGGCTCTGCAAACGCAATGTGACGCCTGCAGACCATTCCATCTAAGTCTGCATTCCAAATGGCGCTCCTTCCCTTCCGAACCCTCCCATGCGCCCAAACGGTGGTTCCCCCCCACATATGGGGTATCAGCGTACTCAGGACAAATTGGACAACAACTTTTGTGGTCCAATTTCTCCTCTTACCCTAGGGAAAATACAAAACTGGGGGCTAAAAAATAATTTTTGTGGGAAAAAAATTTTGTTTTATTTTTATGGCTCTGCATTATAAACTTCTGTGAAGCCCTTGGTGGGTCAAAGTGCTCACCACACATCCAGATAAGTTCCTTAGGGGGTCTACTTTCCAAAATGGTGTCACTTGTGGGGGGTTTCAATGTTTAGGCACATCAGTGGCTCTCCAAACGCAACATGGCGTCCCATCTCAATTCCTGTCAATTTTGCATTGAAAAGTCAAACGGCGCTCCTTCCCTTCCGAGCTCTCCCATGCGCCCAAACAGTGGTTTACTGCCACATATGGGGTATCAGCGTACTCGGGACAAATTGGACAACAACTTTTGAGGTCCAATTTCTTCTCTTACCCTTGGAAAAATAAAAAATTGGGGGCAAAAATATAATTTTTGTGAAAAAATATGATTTTTTATTTTTACGGTTCTGCATTATAAACTTCTGTGAAGCACTTGGTGGGTCAAAGTGCTCACCACACCTCTAGATAAGTTCCTTAGGGGGTCTACTTTCCAAAATGGTGTCACTTGTGGGGGGTTTCAATGTTTAGGCACATCAGTGGCTCTCCAAACGCAACATGGCGTCCCATCTCAATTCCTGTCAATTTTGCATTGAAAAGTCAAACGGCGCTCCTTCCCTTCCGAGCTCTCCCATGCGCCCAAACAGTGGTTTACTGCCACATATGGGGTATCAGCGTACTCGGGACAAATTGGACAACAACTTTTGAGGTCCAATTTCTTCTCTTACCCTTGGAAAAATAAAAAATTGGGGGCAAAAATATAATTTTTGTGAAAAAATATGATTTTTTATTTTTACGGTTCTGCATTATAAACTTCTGTGAAGCACTTGGTGGGTCAAAGTGCTCACCACACCTCTAGATAAGTTCCTTAGGGGGTCTACTTTCCAAAATGGTGTCACTTGTGGGGGGTTTCAATGTTTAGGCACATCAGTGGCTCTCCAAACGCAACATGGCGTCCCATCTCAATTTCTGTCAATTTTGCATTGAAAAGTCAAACTGCGCTCCTTCCCTTCCGAGCTCTCCCATGCGCCCAAACAGTGGTTTACTGCCACATATGGGGTATCAGCGTACTCAGGACAAATTGGACAACAACTTTTGAGGTCCAATTTCTTCTCTTACCCTTGGAAAAATAAAAAATTGGGGGCAAAAATATAATTTTTGTGAAAAAATATGATTTTTTATTTTTACGGTTCTGCATTATAAACTTCTGTGAAGCACTTGGTGGGTCAAAGTGCTCACCACACATCCAGATAAGTTCCTTAGGGGGTCTACTTTCCAAAATGGTGTCACTTGTGGGGGGTTTCAATGTTTAGGCACATCAGTGGCTCTCCAAACGCAACATGGCGTCCCATCTCAATTCCTGTCAAGTTTGCATTGAAAAGTCAAATAGCGCTCCTTCCCTTCCGAGCTCTCCCATGCGCCCAAACAGTGGTTTACTGCCACATATGGGGTATCAGCGTACTCAGGACAAATTGGACAACAACTTTTTGGGTCCAATTTCTCCTGTTACCCTTGGTAAAATAAAACAAATTGGAGCTGAAGTAAATTTTTTGTGTAAAAAAGTTAAATGTTCATTTTTATTTAAACATTCCAAAAATTCCTATTAAACACCTGAAGGGTTAATAAACTTCTTGAATGTGGTTTTGAGCACCTTGAGGGGTGCAGTTTTTAGAATGGTGTCACACTTGGGCATTTTCTATCATATAGACCCCTCAAAATGACTTCAAATGAGACGTGGTCCCTAAAAAAAAATGGTGTTGTAAAAATGAGAAATTGCTGGTCAACTTTTAACCCTTATAACTCCCTAACAAAAAAAAAAATTGGTTCCAAAATTATGCTGATGTAAAGGAGACATGTGGGAAATGTTACTTATTAAGTATTTTGTGTGACATATCTCTGTGATTTAATTGCATAAAAATTCAAAGTTTGAAAATTGCGAAATTTTCAAAATTTTCGCCAAATTTCCGTTTTTTTCACAAATAAACGCAGGTACTATCAAAGAAATTTTACCACTATCATGAAGTACAATATGTCACGAGAAAACAATGTCAGAATCACCAGGATCCGTTGAAGCGTTTCGGAGTTATAACCTCATAAAGGGACAGTGGTCAGAATTGTAAAAATTGGCCTGGTCATTAACGTGCAAACCACCCTTGGGGGTAAAGGGGTTAAAAAGAGATCGCGTTTTTATTTTTTTTTTGCGATCGCCGGTAAACGGTTAATTACCGGCGATCGCAAATGTGGGGTGGGTACAAAACCCCCCGAATCATGTTCTCTGGGGTCTCGGCTACCCCCGGCAGCCGAGACCCCAAAGAAAATCCGACTCTGGGGGGCGCTATACACTTTTTCCACAGCGCCGTTAATTAACGGCGCTGTGGTTTAAGTACCCTTAGCGGCCGCCATTAAGAGGCGTATCGGCGGTCGCTAAGGGGTTAATGCACTTGCTTTGACTTATTTATTTTCATTAGGGTATATGCACACATTGCTTTTTCTTTGGTTTTGTTTGCTTCCATGGCCAGTGTGAACATGCCTTGACATCATATATGTTTTCAAGTCATACTCTGGCTCAGTTTTTTATTTTTCTTCAGTATTTTTGTATTCAGTACAAATAGGGTGTGGCCCCCTTTTCACTGAGCTGGGCAGTTCATATACAGTCCCTCCAAAGCTGGGTGTCCAGTTGGGACCTGGCTACTCTCTGCCACAATTCACATTAGGAAGGTTTTAACATTAGAGAGTGTAGTTACTGTCCCAATTGGCTACACCTTGTCGCAGTGGGACAACTTTATGCTTTTTTTGATCAAAAGCAGTGTTTACTAAATACCCTATGTTAATTATTTAATGCACTTGCTTTTTGACTTACTTATTTCCATTAGGTTAAATTTAAACATTGCTTTTTCTTTGGTTTTGCTTGTTTCTATGGCCTGTGTGAACATGCCTTTACATCATGCATGTTTTCAAGTCATACTCCGGCTCAGTTTTTTATTTTTTATGAAGCAGCTTCATCAGGGAAAGTATTTTATCAGAGAAAGTGCTTACCGTTATCGTAAAGGAGAAACCGGAGCACTGGGCTGGCACAGAGGGCAGAGGCCAGCATGATAAAGGTTTGGAAGAGGTGGGACAAGTGGTTAATGGGGAATGTTAGTGGGAACGAGTCATTTATAAAGGGACTTAAGAAAGGGGTTTGTCACTTTCCCGCTCCTTGAGTCACACAGCAAGTCACCCCTTTTACCTCTGCCACCTTACCTGTTATGATCCGGTGACCTTGGAGCAGCATGAAAACTTTCACTGGAGTAGGTGGTAACTATACTGACCGCAAATCCTGATCTTAACACCGCAACTAGAAGTAGCCGTGGGGTGTACCTAACAAGCCCTAGACACCTCGTCACAGCCGGAGGACTAAATACCCCTAAAGATGGAAATAGGAATACTACCTTGCATCAGAGCAGAACCCCAAAGGATAGGCAGCTCCCCACAAATATTGGCTGTGAGTAGGAGAGGAAAGACACACACAGTCAGAAAACAGGATTTAGCACAAGAGGCCACTCTAGCTAAAATAGGAAAGGATAGGACAGAGTTCTGTGCGGTCAGTATTAAAACCCTTCCAAAAATATCCACAGCAGATTATACAAAAAATTCCTCCATCTAACTAAAGACGTGGAACGTATATCTGCAACTCCAGAGACTACTAAACTCAGAGCAGGAATACAATAAAAAAAACAAGCACACAGCTTGTGTGCCGTAGAAAAAGAAACAGACACTTATCTTTGCTGAATTGGCAGCTAAGCAGGAGAAGCCAGACAGAGATCCAACACTTCCCAAGAAACATTGACAACTGGAAAGGACTAATGAGTCCTGCAAACCTAAATACCCCAGTCAGAATTGCAATCAGCAGATACACCAGTCCAGGACTGCAGCCCAGAGACAACTGCATTACCACCTACAACCACCGGAGGGAGCCCAAAAGCAGAAATCACAACACTTACCTCAGAATGGCAACAGTGCATCAGCTTCTGGAATCGCTGAGTATGGCTGAGAGCGGTCAGACTCCAGGCTGGCTAGATGAACAAGCAGTGCAGATTCTTAGCGGTGGAGCAAGGGTGGCAGCAACACCATCACCGGTGCCTCCTCGGCTAGCTCCAGACTGTGCTCCATGGGCTAGGCATCAGTGCAGGAGCCCCTCTCAGGACTCTCAGGCCCATGCGCCTCAATCGAGACCTAATGCCAGGGCTCAGGCCTGCTTGTCATGGGGCGGTGCCTGCTACCGCTGATGCAATAAGAAGTGTGTCATCAACAGCAGCCTGTAGTGGCGATGTGTTATTCGGGCAGCCTGCTTCTGTCACCAGTGATAGACACCCCTCGGCTACATAGGACAGCTGGTGAGCTGCCGGGGAGTCCCTCTCTGTATTCTGCCAGTCGGTATATCTCCTGCATTAAGCCGGCATCACACTAAACATATGGAAAATCAGTCCGAGTCTGCCTGCCGAGAGTCGCACAAGTGTTCTCCGTATGGTCATCCATGTTTGCGTTTGCAATGTGATGATGCGATTTTCTTCCACCCATGTATCCGTCTGACATCCGTATGACATGCATATGGCTTTACATTTCTCACTGATTTTCCCCATTGAATTAAATTGCTCAATGGGCTGATTTGAGGAAAATGTGTGTGTATTTTTCGCAAGCTAGATGGATGGTCCGTGTAGCGTCCGGATTTTTCTCACACCCATAAACTTGCATTGGCGAGTATCAGACGATATATGCGATTTTACATGCACGTTGAATACGCCTGCAAAAAAATAAGATGATGTGAGCTGCCCCATAGATTAACACTATGTTAAGGACCGGCGGAACGCACCAAGTATAGATGATATGAAACTAGGTGCGTTCGCAGTCCGAGGTCCACCGTGCAGGTAAAGACTAAGTATACACACATGGGTTAACTTCACCCTGCGTGAAGGAAGCGATCCTGTTGCGTCACAGGACCGCAGTACCGCACATAGAGCGCGAGCAAGAAGTCAGCGAACTCAACCCCAACTCAGGATTGAAGTCCGATTAGACACTTGCTGGCACAACACCGCAACTGGGTGTGTAAGGAAACTAATAAATAGAATATAAAGGCACGAGAGTGCATGCAGTGGCGCACTGACGGACACCACTAACCACCCAGGCTTGGGTAAAGAAAGTGCAGAGGAAGCGCACGGTGCCGTACTGGCGGACACAGCAACTGGACGCTGTGATGTGTGTTACGTGCAGATGGCTAGTCGGGCGCTAGATAGCTACCATCATCCACGAGCAGTCAACAACACTAGGGAGGGATACTTAGGAGCTTTCATCCATCGACATACATCCATCTACACACACACATTATCAAGACAATACTAGCGCATGGCCGTGCGGTCATGCGCAGTTTATATAGTTGCAGCACAGGAAGCAGCTACAGAAATTTTGCCCTTTCAGGACCTGCCAAGAGGACCAATGGGATGTGCTGCAGTGCCTGAGCATGTGACCCTCGATTTCCAACGGGAGATCTTGCCCTGGGCATGCTCAGTGTGTGCAAATAAGGACTTAGTCCAAGAGAAGCCCGCTCGCCGCAGATCAGTGCAGGGTACAACAGGAGAGCCAGAAAAGGCAGCAGTAACCTCCTGCACAGAATCAGTCCCAGCAAGACGCTGGGAGCGACGCCTCCGCTGAGCAGAGCCCACAGCGGCCAAAGCAGAATGGGAGACCGCAGCAGACACGGATCGAGATTCCCCCTGTGCAGCAGAGGAAACTCGACTCCTAACACACTGATCCTTATGTTTATGGTCTGAGTGCTATGTGATGTTTTCTCGCATAGAAGCTCGCTCGTATTTTACGGTAGTGTGATGCCAGCCTTAGGGCCATTCTCCCAAGGCCATCTGGGTTTTCTAGGATCACAAGGCTTTTCCTCCATGCCCTGGTTTTCACCATTTGGGGACCCATTTGCCAGAATTTCGGGTACCGAAGGTCTTAACAGGTATCTGGATGCTGAATTTCAGCTTCCGTGCAGCCTGGTGAGTATCATTCTCTGTTTTGTGGTTTGTCCTTTCCTCCTATTCTTATGTTGCAGGGTATAGTGGGTAGTCACGGTACAGGGGTTGTAGGCACAATGATGGGTTCAGGTAGTGTTGAGCCCCCCTCTTTAATTTCCCCTCAAGGTGAAACAGGGATTCAGGATTCAGCAAGTAGGGGGTTCCAGGGGGTAGTGGCTATTCTTAATATGGGAGGTAATATATTTCCTGATGGTGTTAGGGATATTTTGTCTAACATGAAAGTCTTTTTGGCGAGGTTGGAAGATGTGGGATGACCTTCACCACAATTGTCACTATGGGTCATGTCAGGTGATGGCACGACTGGTGATGTGAATAGCAGTTTTAGGGGGCATTGCAGGCAGTGGCACCTGTGTCTGTTTTGGTTCAGATAGAAAATGATAAGGGTGATAAGATTGATTTAGATGATAAGGCGCAAGGCAAAGTGTATGTTTGCTTCAAAGGTCCCTTATGGGCCCACCTTGAAAAGAAGGAAAGGGAAAAGATTTGGAAAGGTGGGGCATATAGAGATAATGGTGGTCAAGCCTGGCTGAGATATGATGAACAGTTGTGTCAGCGAAAAACTATTAGGCAAGATCAAAAGGATATTGGTATGTGGTTGAGAGTAATGGCCCCATCTAGGGATGGGCATTCTTTTCATAGTAGGGCCGGGAACCCCAGCCAATTATGGAGTTCGGAAGCGGGTAGTCAATCGGGACAGTCAGGAGGTCAGAAACTGGGTTTGTGTTGGCAGTTTAATGAGGGTCAATGTAAATTTGGATCCAGTTGTAAGTTTAAACAGATCTGTTCATAATTAGTGTTGAGCATTCCGATACCGCAAGTATCGGGTATCGGCCGATATTTGCGGTATCGGAATTCCGATACCGAGTTCCGATATTTTTGTGATATCGGGAATCGGTATCGGGATTTAGATTAATGTGTAAAATAAAGAATAAAAATAAAAAATATTGATATACTTACCCTCGGACGGGCCCTGGTTGTCACCGCTGCAATCGCCATGTTTTCCTTCCTATGAATGAGCTTGTTAAGTACCTTCGATGACGTCGCGGCTTGTGATTGGTCGCTGAGCGGTCATGTGACCGCTCACGCGACCAATCACAAGCCGTGACGTCATCGAAGGCTATTAACGCGCTCATTCCTAAGAATGAGCGCGTTAAGGACCTTCGATGACGTTGCGGCTTCTGATTGGTCGCGTGAGCGGTCACATGACTGCTCAGCGACCAATCACAAGCCGCGACGTCATCGAAGGTCATTAAAGCGCTCATTCTTAGGAAGAAAAGCATGGCGATTGCAGCGGTGACAACCAGGGCCCGTCCGAGGGTAAGTATATCAATATTTTTTTTTTTTATTCTTTATTTTACACATTAATGTGGATCCCAGGGCCTGAAGGAGAGTTTCCTCTCCTTCAGACCCTGGGAACCATTACGGATACCTTCCGATATTTGTGTCCCATTGACTTGTATTGGTATCGGATATCGGTATCGGCGATATCCGATATTTTTCGGATATCGGCCGATACCATCCGATACCGATACTTTCAAATATCGGACGGTATCGCTCAACACTATTCATAATGTAGCAGGTCTTTACATGGGACCTGACGATGTTTTAGAAAGTCAAAGGGAAAGGCTCTTCCCTCTGATTACCAATGCTTCCCTTCCTAAATAGGTTGCCGGATAAAGTAAAGGTTGATTTGTTGTTTTCAGATTTTAATGTTGGTTTTTGGATTCGCCACCTACATTTGAGATCCCATGTAAAGTGAACAATTTGCGGTCTGCTTATCAGCATTTTGCAGTGGCTGGATGGCTGCGCCTATTGATAGTTTACCACTTCCTGATTTGATAGTTTCCCTGTTAGGGATCATACCCAAAAAAGAGCCCAAAAAATGTTGGTTAATTCACGACCTTTCTTATCCCCTGGGCCACTAAGTTGCGATGGTATTGGGCCTGAGTTGTGTTTTATATTTTATACTGCCTTTGATGAGGTGCATCGGTGGCTCAAAAGATTTGGCAGGAGGGCGCTGATGGCAAAAAGGGACATTGAATCTGATTTCAGATTATTGACAGTTCATCCTGACAGCATGCGGTTACTAGGTTGTTTATGGAACAGATCTTATTTCATAGACCGGTGTTTACCTATGGGTTGTTCCCTCTCTTGTTCATTGTTTGAGGCTTTTAGCAGTTTTTTGGAATAAGTGGTCTGTCATGTGTTTGGCAGGGCACCTATCATTTATAATTCGGATGATTTTTTGTGGTTTGATCAGCAGGTGGTTAAAGCCCCACACCATTATGTTCGATTATCAAGTGAACATATGGAAGATTTGGCAGTGTGGACGAATTTTCTGGAGTGTTAAAATGGTCATTCCCTGTTTATAATTACTAGATGGTGGCCCGATTCTAATGCATTGGGTATTCTAGAATATGCATGTCCACATAGTATATTGCACAGCCCACGTAGTATATTGCCCAGCTGCATAGTATATTGCCCAGTCACGTAGTATATTACCCAGCCACGTAGTATATTGCCCAGCCACGTAGTATATTGCCCAGCCATATAGTATATTGCCCAGCCACGTAGTATATTGCCCAGCCACATAGTATATTGCACAGTGACGTAGTATACAGCACAGAGCCACGTAGTATACAGCACAGACACGTAGTATATTGGCCAGTCACACAGTATATTGGCCACTCACATAGTATATTGCCCAGTCACGTAGTATGTTGCCCAGCCACGTAGTATATTGCCCAGCCACGTATGTAACAGGCTAAAAAAGACTTAAAATAAAAAATAAACATATACTCACCTTCCGAAGGCCAATTGAAGTCCTGGCCCTGTGTGCGGTGCACGCGGCAGCTTCCGGTCCCAGGGTTGGTATGAGCGCAGGACCTGTGATGACGTCGTGATCACATGACCGTGACGTCATGGCAGGTCCTTTTCGCATAGCATCTTTGGCACTGGATCCTGCCGCTTGCACTGCCGAGGAGAGGACGCGACGTTGGAGGGTGAGAATAAGGTTTTTTTTTTTATTATTATTATTTTTAACATTAGATCTTTTTACTGTTGATGCTGCATAGGCAGCATCAATAGTAAAAACTTGGTCACACAGGGTTAATAGCGGCGGTAATGGAGTGAGTTACCCGCGGCATAACGCGGTCCGTTACCGCTTGCATTAACCCTGTGTGAGCGGTGACTGGAGGGGAGTATGGAGCGGGCACCGGGCACTGACTGCAGGGGAGTAGGGAGGGACTAATCGGACTGTGGCCATCGCTGATTGGTCACGGCAGCCATGACAGGCAGCTGGCGAGACCAATCAGCGACTGGATTTCCATGACAGACAAGAGGCCGCAACCAATGAATATCCGTGACAGAAAGACAGAAGGACAGACAGACAGACAGACGGAAGTGGCCCTTAGACAATTATATAGTAGTTTATTATTTATTATTATACTGCCATTTATTCCATGGCACTTTACATGTGAGGAGGGGTATACATAATAAAAACAAGTACAGTAATCTTAAACAATACAAGTCACAACAGGTACAGGAAGAGAGAGGACCCTGCCCGTGAGGGCTCACAACCTATAAGTGATGGGTGATGATACAATAGGTGAGGGCAGAGCTGGTTGTGCAGTGGTTTGGTGGATCGGTGGTTACTGCAGGTTGTAGGCTTGTCTAAAGAGGTAGGTCTTCAGGTTCATTTTGAAGGTTTCCACGGTAGGCGAGAGTCTAATATGTTGTGGTAGAGTTCCAGAGTAGGGGTGATGCGCGAGAGAATTATTGTATGCGATTGTGGGAAGAGGAGATAAGAAGCTAATAGAGAAGGAGATCTTGTGAGGATCAGAGGTTGTGTGCAGGTAAGTATCGGGAGACGAGGTCACAAACATATGGAGAACACAGGTTGTTCCCCCAGGGAATAGTGGGGGGACAGGTGGATTAATTGGGCAGCAGAGTTTAGAATAGGCTGGAGGGGTGTGTGGGCGTTAGAGGGGAGGCCACAGAGAGAGAGGTTGCAGTAGTAAAGGTGGGAGATGATGAGGGCATGGATTAGGGTTTTTGCAGATTCTTGGTTGAGGAATATATGGATCCAGGAAATATTTTTGAGTTTAAGTCAGCAGGAAGTGCAAAGGGCTTGGATATGTGGTTTGAAGGAGAGATTAGTGTCCAGGACTACCCCGAGGTAGCGAGCTTGTGGGACTGGGGAGAGTGAGCAGCCATTTACTTTAATGGATAGGTCCAGTGATGAATTCTGTTTAGTACATATTAAGTTTTAGAAATCTAGCCTAGAAGAAGGATGAGATAGTAGACCGAATGTCGCTTGACTTTGGTGGTTAATAGGTCATTGGTGATTTTAGTTAGGGCAGTTTCAGTGGAGCGATGCAGCTGGAAGCCAGATTGTAAGCAGTCGAAGAGGGAGCAAGAAGAGAGGTGGGAGGACAGTTCAAGACTGATGTGTTTTTCTGGTAGTTTTGAGGCATAGGTTAGAAATGATATGGGGCGATAGCTAGATACAGAGGATGGGTCAAGAGTGGGCTCTTTGAGGATAGGTGTGATTGAGGCATGTTTAAAGCTTGAGGGGAAAACACCAGTTGGTAGTGATAGGCTGAAAAAATGGGTTAGGGTTGGGATGAAGACTGAGGTGAGGTTTGGGATGAAGTGGGATGAGATCGGGTCAAGTGCAAAGGTGGAGAGATATGATCTTGAGTGGAGAGGGAGGGAGTGCTGAGGGACAGAGGAGAGAATTGAAAGTGTTGAATAACTGTCTAGGGTTGTGAGTCATGGAGGATATGAGAGATGAGAAGTATGTCTGTTTTGTTGCAGTGAGTATGGCCTTGAAAGTAGTGAGGGACTGTTTGTAAGCGATGATGTCCTCGTTGGAGTGTTATCTTTTCCATCTCTCCTCAGCAACCCTAGTAGCCCAACTCAGTTCTTTGGTCAGGCTGGTGTGCCAGGGCTGTCTGTTTATTTTGCGAGCTTTGGTATATGTGAGAGGGGCGACTGATTCAAAAGCTGCAGCTATTGTGATGTTATATAAAGCTGCAGCTGCATCCGCATTGTGTAAGAAACTTATGTCTGTTAGAGGGAGAAGAAATTTAGACAGTGAGTGTAGATCAAGGTGTTTAAGATTTGTGCGAGGGTTTGCAAGTTTGTGAAGTGGGGATTGTGGACAAGGAGTGGAGAGGGAAGAGAATGTAAGCAGGTTGTGGTCAGAAAGAAGGAGAGGTAAGTTATAGAGGTTAGATAGGGAGCAGAGGCGAGTGAAGATGAGGTCCAGTGTGTGGCCATCTTTGTGAGTGGCTGCAGAAGACCATTGATTGAGGCTGAAGGAAGTGAGAGATAGAAGTTTAGTGACTGCTGAGAGGGAAGCAGTGGCGTAGGAAGGGGAGTGCGGGGGGGGGCGGGCCGCCCCGGGCGGCACAATGTGGGGGCGGATATCAGCACGGCTGCGCGCACTAATTCTCTGCTCCTTCCTCCCAGCATTATGAGGACTGGAGCAGAGCGCTGGCAGTGCGCGCGGCCGTGCAGAGTTGCTGGCTGCAGTGTAGCAGGGGCACACAGTCACACACGCTGTGACTCACCCCCGCACCTGCAGTCAGCAGCAGAAGCTCCGATCCCGCCCCTCCAGCAGCGTCACAGCTCTCACAATGTGAAGAGCCATGGAGGGGCGGGGCTAAATGTTGGGGGCGGAGCCACAGACAAGCAGGAAGAAGAGGCAGAAGGAAATATGAAAATCAGAGCGGGAGACAGAAAAGATGTGAGAACAGAGACAGAAAACAAAAGAGAGGCAAGACACAGGTGAGAAGTATATATGTATATATATATATATATATATATATATATTACATCATTGTCTAAGGGTCACACTTCCGTCTTTCTGTCTGTCCTTCTGTCTTTCTTTCTTTCACGGATATTCATTGGTCGCGGCCTCTGTCTGTCGTCGCTGATTGGTCTCGGCAGCTGCCTGTCATGGCTGCCGCGACCAATCAGCGACGGGAACAGTCCGATTAGTCCCTCCGCTGCAGTCAGTGCCCGGCGCCTGCTCTATACTCCCCACAATCAGCGCCCGCTCCATAATCCCCTCCAGTCACCACTCACACAGGGTTAATAGCAGCGGTAACGGGCCGCGGTGTAACGCACTCCGTTACCGCTGCTATTAACCCTGTGTGTCCCCAACTATTTACTATTGATGCTGCCTATGCAGCATCAATAGTAAAAGTATGTCATGTTAAAAATAATAAAAAAATGAAAAAACCTGCTATACTCACCCTCCATCGCCTTTCCCGCTCCTCGCAACGCTCCAGTGCCCGCTCCATGCAAGCGGCAGCTTCCGGTGCCAAGGATGGTATGTGAGAAGGACCTGCCATGACGTCACGGTCATGTGACCGCAACGTCATCACAGGTCCTGCGCTCATACCAACCCTGGGACTGGAAGCTGCCTCGTGCGATACAGGGCCAGAATTCATCGGAGGGTGAGTATATGTTTATTTTTTATTTTAAGTCTGTATACTACGTGGCTCTGTGCTGTATACTCCATCACTGGGCAATATACTACGTGGCTGGGCAATATACTACGTGACTGGGCAATATACTACGTGGCTGGGCAATATACTACGTGGCTGGGCAATATACTACGTGGCTGGGCAATATACTACGTGGCTGGGCAATATGCTACGTGGGCTGTGCAATATACTACATGGCTGTGTTATATACTACGTGGCTGTGTTATATACTACGTGGCTGTGCTATACGCTATGTGGGCTGTGCTATATACTGCGTGGGCTGTGTTATACACTACGTGGCTGTGCTATATGCTACGTGGGCTGTGTTATATGCTATGTGGCTATGCTATATTTCTCTGCTGTATCTGCATCATGAATCATGCTATGTGTTAAAGGGGGGGCCCACTGAGACTCTTTCGCCCGGGGCCCTCTAAAACCGCGGCCGGCGCTGCAGCTGTTTAACGCTATTGACGTGCGGGCCCGCGCCCGTACGTCAATAGTTAACAACAGCCACCAGCCATTTGGAGGCTGGCAGCTGAAGTCGGCCGCAGCGCACACGTTGACGGCTTCTGACGTCATTGTCAGTCGCCGGCGAGTGCACGCTTCAGCTGCGTGGAGAGAGCAGGAGCGCGGTCAGGTAAGCAGAACTTGTTTTTTTTTTTTGCAGACCCTATCATGTGTGTTGCCCTATTTTTGGTAACCTTTGTGTGTATTGAGCCAAGGGGGGGGGGGAGCGCCAAACTCGGGAGCAGCCCCGGGCGGCAAAAGCTCTAGCTACGCCCCTGGAGGGAAGTGTCAATGGGGATGTTGAAGTTACTCAAGATGATAGTGGGAATGTCAGTGGAAAGGAAATGAAGTAGGTAGGTGGTGAAGAGGTCGGAGAAGGTGGTGGCTGGCCCTGGGGCGTGGTAAATAACAGCCAGTTGGAGGGGGAGTAGATGCGCACAGAGTGCACCTCAAAAAGAAGGGAGGGTAACAGAGGGTGGCAGTGGGATGTGGGTGAAGGAGCAGTTATCTGACAGGAGAAAACCAACTCCTTTGCCTTGCTTGCTGCTGGGGCGGCATGTGTGCGAAAGGTGAAATTCACCATATTAATGTGCAGCAGGAGAGGCTGTGTTACAGGGGGTGAGCGTCATGATTAAGGGAGCTTAGTCTCCAGAAACGCGTTGAGATTCTTACCCATATGGTTCGTGCTGAAGTCTGTATCCTCCATGCTTAAAGTTTATAAAGAATAATTCATTCAGAATTTATTCATTTATATGAATAAAGAAAACTTTTTTACGGATTCAGTGAAGCTGGACATTCTTTTCTTTTTTTTAGACTTTTGCTATGCAATATATGTGCTAGAAAGTGCATTCAGGTGTGAAGCAGTGGGGAGTGGTCTGTGTTCATCTTGGTCAGATAATTAAGAGTGAGCCAGATGGAAGAATTAATTTGATTAAGATGATTTTGATGCCCCAACTGCTGTACGTTTTGCACAATGCCCCTATATGGTTCCCTAAGCAGTGGTTTCATACTATCGACTCTATCTTTAGGGATCTTGTATGGGGGAAAAAGCAGCCGAGGTATTGCAAAGGCCCAAGGATGGAGCAGGATTTTTGCTTCCGAACCCTTGGAATTACTTAGCTGCTTAGGGCCAACAGATGAGGGGGTGGAGGGATGTGTCTGGGGTGGGTTCAATAAAAGGGTCTTGGTCCAGGTGATGGGGAGGGATCCCTTGGTTCAGGGTTTGAAGGCAGGTAATTTTAGGAAGATGAGGTTGAAGTATTCTACTTTAGCGCTGATGCATAAAGTCTGGGAGGCAATTAAAAAAAATTAGGGGTTTGGAACATTTGACAAATTTTCCCCAATATGGCAAAACGAGACTCTACCGGAATTTTGCTAAAAAGGGAGAATTTAAAAATTGGATGAGGTTTTGAATACAGTACATGGTTCAGGTACAGGACATGCAGGGGCTGGTGCCCTTTGGAAAGTTGCAGGAGGATTATGGGCTACCGGAGGTTTGAAGATTTCAATATGGGCAGTTTAGGCATGCTTTTGTTATACAGAGCAAGACGATGAAAATGGAAATTCACAAGGATATATTGATTAATTATGTCTGTGCAGAGGGGGGAACAAAAGGGGTAGTGTCGGGCATTTATAAGAATCCAATGCATACTTTTTAAAATAATTATCCTATTAGAGCACAGGGAAATGGGAGGAGGAGTTGGGAAGGATAGAGGAATATAAATGGAAAGTGATTATGGAATATATACCCCAATTATCTCTGAGTGAACTGGGAAGACTCTCGCAGATATATGTACTCCATAGAGTATATAGGACTCCTGGACGGCTGTATAGAGCGGGTCTGAGACAGACTTCAGAGTGTCCTTGGAGCCGGGTGGAGGGGGCTGGAATTCTCCATATGTTATGGCAGTGTCCAAATCTGAACCCATATTGGACAACGGTGCTTAATGCCATAGGAGGAGCATATGGTTGTGGGATTGAGAGGGATCCTGTGGTGTGTATTCTGGGATATGTGGAGGAGGTCCAGGTACATAATAAATAAGATGGCAGTAGCTAGATTACTATATATTGCACGTAAACTAATTGCCAGATACTGGATAAAGGTTGATCCGCCGACGTTAATCAAATTTTCCAGTCTGACTCTATTGTGAATATGGAAAAAAACATTTGTGTAAAAAGAAAAGGGAACATTTGAGACACTGTGGACACCTTGGGTGGAGAGAAGATGACCCCGAATGTTGGTTATACCATGCATCATTTGCTGCTCTTGTATGTAATGGGGGGAGGGGGAGGGGAAGGGAGGGAATTTCTGAAACTAATGACCTGGTTAATGTTGTTATCATTGCAATTTTATATTGCTTTGTACCTTCAATTTGGTTAAATAAAAAGCAAGGTCATAAATAACATAGGGGGTAAAGCAGGGGTTAGTTGAAAAACCAAGTGGATGCAAGGATCAGAGGTAAGGAAAGTCTGTGTGGAAAGTTGGGTTACGTACTGAGTGGATGCAAGGAGCAGAATTAAAGAAAGTCTGTATGGAAAGTTGGGTTGCATACTGAGTGGATGAAAGTGTCACGGCTCCCGGGTGTAACTACTGCTGGGAGGTGTTGTGAATTCTGTGGTCAAGCTCCCTCCTGTGGTCATGAGTGGTACTTCGGCTGGTTCTGTCTATGAGCTTCCTCTGGTGGATGTGAGTGGGGCTGCGGCTTCTGAGTAACCTTCCTTAGGTGACGAGGTTAAGTCGTTAGGTGCTGCTCTATTTAACTCCACCTAGTTCTTTGTTCCTGGCCTCCAGTCAATGTTCCAGTATTGGTCTTGCTCTCTCCTGGATCGTTCTTGTGGCCTGTCTGCCCTGCATAAGCTAAGTTTTGCTTGTGTTACTTTTGTTTGCTATATTTTCTGTCCAGCTTGCTATATTGGTTTTTCTTGCTTGCTGGAAGCTCTGAGACTCAGAGGGAGCACCTCCGTACCGTTAGTCAGTGCGGAGGGTCTTTTTGCCCCCTCTGTGTGGTTGTTTGTAGGTTTTTGTGCTGACCGCAAAGCTATCTTTCCTATCCTCGGTCTATTCAGTAAGTCGGGCCTCACTTTGCTAAAATCTATTTGATCTCTGTGTTTGTCTTTTCATCTTAACTCACTGTCATTATATGTGGGGGGCTGCCTTTTCCTTTGGGGAATTTCTCTGAGGCAAGGTAGGCTTATTTTTCTATCTTCAGGGCTAGCTAGTTTCTCAGGCTGTGCCCGAGGCGCTTAGGTTCTGGTCAGGAGCGCTCCACGGCTACCTTTAGTGTGGTATGATAGGATTAGGGATTGCGGTCAGCAGAGTTCCCACGTCTCAGAGCTTGTCCTTTGTTATTTGTAACTATCAGGTCACTTGTGTGCTCTTAACCACCAGGTCCATTGTGTTTCTGAATCACCAGTTCATAACAGTACTGGAGGCCCAAAGTACTAATGCTTCTCAATAGAGGGAAAAGAGAAGTTCTGAGACCATTTTTTTTTCTTTGCACTGTGTTTTGTCTCTCTTTTCCCCTAGACATTTGGGTGGTTCAGAACACAGGTGTAGTGATGGACATTAAAGGTCTGTCTTCTTGTGTGGATAATCTCACTGCAAGAGTACAAAAAATTCAAGACATTATGGTTCAGAAATCTATGTTAGAACCTAGAATTCCTATTCCTGAGTTATTTTCTGGAGATAGAGCTAAGTTTCTGAATTTCAAAAATAATTGCAAACTGTTTCTGGCTTTGAAACCCCGCTCCTCTGGTGACCCAGTGCAACAAGTTAAGATCATTATTTCTTTATTACGTGGCGACCCTCAAGACTGGGCATTTTCCCTTGCGCCAGGAGATCCTGCATTATGTAATATTGATGCGTTTTTTCTGGCGCACGGATTGCTTTATGATGAACCTAATTCAGTGGATCAGGCAGAAAAAAATTTGCTGGCTCTGTGTCAGGGTCAGGATGAGGTAGAGATATATTGTCAGAAGTTTAGGAAGTGGTCTGTGCTCACTCAATGGAATGAATGTGCGCTGGCAGCAATTTTCAGAAAGGGTCTCTCTGAAGCCCTTAAGGATGTCATGGTGGGATTTCCTATGCCTGCTGGTCTGAATGAGTCTATGTCTTTGGCCATTCAGATCGATCGACACTTACGTGAGCATAAAACTGTGCACCATTTGGCGGTATTATCTGAGTATGGACCTGAACCTATGCAATGTGATAGGACTTTGACCAGAGCTGAACGGCAAGAACACAGACGTCAGAATGGGCTGTGTTTTTACTGTGGTGATTCCACTCATGCTATCTCCGATTGTCCTAAGCACACTAAGCGGTTCGCTAGGTCTGCCACCATTGGTACGGTACATTCGAAATTTCTTTTGTCCGTTACTTTGATCTGCTCTTTGTCGTCCTATTCTGTCATGGCTTTTGTGGATTCAGGCGCTGCCCTGAATTTGATGGACTTGGAGTATGCTAGGCTCTGTGGGTTTTTCTTGGAGCCCTTGCAGTATCCTATTCCATTGAGAGGAATTGATGCTACGCCTTTGGCCAAGAATAAGCCTCAGTACTGGACCCAGCTGACCATGTGCATGGCTCCTGCGCATCAGGAGGATATTCGCTTTTTGGTGTTGCATAATCTGCATGATGTGGTCGTGTTGGGGTTGCCATGGCTACTAGTCCATAACCCAGTATTGGATTGGAAATCAATGTCTGTGTCCAGCTGGTGTTGTCAGGGGGTACATGGTGATGTTCCATTTCTGTCTATTTCATCATCCACCCCTTCTGAGGTCCCAGAGTTCTTGTCGGATTACCGGGATGTATTTGATGAGCCCAAGTCCAGTGCCCTACCTCCGCATAGGGATTGTGATTGTGCTATCGATTTGATTCCTGGTAGTAAGTTTCCTAAAGGTCGACTGTTTAATTTGTCTGTGCCTGAGCACGCCGCTATGCGGAGTTACGTAAAGGAATCCTTGGAAAAGGGTCATATTCGCCCGTCGTCGTCGCCATTGGGAGCAGGGTTCTTTTTTGTGGCCAAGAAGGATGGTTCGCTGAGACCTTGTATTGATTATCGCCTTCTAAAAAAAATCATGGTCAAATTTCAGTACCCCTTGCCGCTGCTGTCTGATTTGTTTGCTCGGATTAAGGGGGCTAGTTGGTTCACCAAGATAGATCTTCGTGGTGCGTATAATCTTGTGCGTATTAAACAGGGCGATGAATGGAAAACAGCATTTAATACGCCCGAGGGCCATTTTGAGTACCTGGTTATGCCATTCGGGCTTTCTAATGCTCCATCAGTGTTTCAGTCCTTTATGCATGACATCTTCCGAGAGTACCTGGATAAATTCCTGATTGTATACTTGGATGATATTTTGGTCTTCTCGGATGATTGGGAGTCTCACGTGAAGCAGGTCAGAATGGTGTTCCAGGTCCTGCATGCGAATTCTTTGTTTGTGAAGGGGTCAAAGTGTCTCTTTGGTGTTCAGAAGGTTTCATTTTTGGGTTTCATTTTTTCCCCTTCTACTATCGAGATGGACCCTGTTAAAGTTCAGGCCATTTATGATTGGACTCAGCCGACATCTCTGAAGAGTCTGCAAAAGTTCCTGGGCTTTGCTAATTTTTATCGTCGCTTCATCAATAATTTTTCTAGTATTGCTAAACCGTTGACTGATTTAACCAAGAAGGGTGCTGATGTGGTCAATTGGTCTTCTGCTGCTGTCGAAGCTTTTCAGGAGTTGAAGCGTTGTTTTTCTTCTGCCCCTGTGTTGTGCCAACCAGATGTTTCGCTCCCGTTCCAGGTCGAGGTTGATGCTTCTGAGATTGGAGAAGGGGCTGTTTTGTCACAAAGAAGTTCTGATGGCTCGGTGATGAAACCATGCGCCTTCTTTTCCAGGAAGTTTTCGCCTGCTGAGCGTAATTATGATGTTGGCAATCGAGAGTTGCTGGCCATGAAGTGGGCATTCTAGGAGTGGCGTCATTGGCTTGAAGGAGCTAAGCATCGCGTGGTGGTCTTGACTGATCACAAGAACTTGACTTATCTCGAGTCTGCCAAACGGTTTAATCCTAGACAGGCTCGTTGGTCGCTGTTTTTCTCCCGTTTTGACTTTGTGGTTTCGTACCTTCCGGGCTCTAAAAATGTGAAGGCGGATGCCCTGTCTAGGAGTTTTGTGCCCGACTTTCCGGGTTTGTCTGAGCCGGCGGGTATTCTCAAAGAGGGGGTAATTTTGTCTGCCATCTCCCCTAATTTGCGGCGGGTGCTGCAAAAATTTCAGGCTAATAGACCTGACCGTTGCCCAGCGGAGAAACTGTTTGTCCCTGATAAATGGACGAGTAGAGTTATCTCTGAGGTTCATTGTTCGGTGTTGGCTGGTCATCCTGGAATCTTTGGTACCAGAGATTTGGTGGCTAGATCCTTTTGGTGGCTGTCTCTGTCACGGGATGTGCGTTCGTTTGTGCAGTCCTGTGGGATTTGTGCTCGGGCTAAGCCCTGCTGTTCTCGTGCCAGTGGGTTGCTTTTGCCCTTGCCAGTCCCGAAGAGGCCCTGGACACATATCTCTATGGATTTTATTTCGGATCTCCCCGTCTCTCAAAAAATGTCGGTCATTTGGTTTGTTTGTGATCGCTTCTCTAAGATGGTCCATTTGGTACCCTTGTCTAAATTGCCTTCCTCCTCTGATTTGGTGCCATTGTTCTTCCAGCATGTGGTTCGTTTACATGGCATT
Source organism: Ranitomeya imitator (assembly GCF_032444005.1). Lineage (NCBI taxonomy): Eukaryota > Metazoa > Chordata > Amphibia > Anura > Dendrobatidae > Ranitomeya > Ranitomeya imitator. The sequence continues at coordinate 581,778,836 of NC_091284.1, forward strand.
CCGGAGAACATCGTTTCTGACAGAGGTTCCCAGTTTGTTTCGAGGTTTTGGCGAGCCTTTTGTGCTAGGATGGGCATTGATTTGTCTTTTTCCTCTGCTTTCCATCCTCAGACAAATGGCCAGACTGAACGAACCAATCAGACCTTGGAAACATATCTGAGATGTTTTGTTTCTGCCGATCAGGATGAGTGGGTGTCCTTTTTGCCTTTGGCTGAGTTCGCCCTTAATAATCGGGCCAGCTCGGCTACTTTGGTTTCACCGTTTTTCTGCAATTCTGGTTTCCATCCTCGTTTCTCTTCAGGGCAGGTTGAGTCTTCTGACTGTCCTGGTGTGGATACTGTGGTGGATAGGTTGCAGCAGATTTGGACTCATGTGGTGGACAATTTGACATTGTCTCAGGAGAAGGCTCAACGTTTCGCTAACTGCAGGCGCTGTGTGGGTCCCCGACTTCGTGTTGGGGATTTGGTTTGGTTGTCATCTCGTTATATTCCTATGAAAGTTTCCTAAGTTTAAGCCTCGTTTCATTGGTCCGTATAGGATTTCTGAGGTTCTTAATCCTGTGTCTTTTCGTTTGACCCTTCCAGCTTCTTTTTCCATCCATAACGTATTCCATAGGTCATTGTTGCGGAGATACGTGGCACCTGTGGTTCCATCCGTTGATCCTCCTGCCCCAGTTTTGGTTGAGGGGGAGTTGGAGTATATAGTGGAGAAGATTTTGGATTCTCGTATTTTGAGACGGAAACTCCAGTACCTGGTTAAGTGGAAGGGTTATGGTCAGGAAGATAATTCCTGGGTCTTTGCCTCTGATGTTCATGCTGCCGATCTGGTTCGTGCCTTTCATTTGGCTCATCCTGGTCGGCCTGGGGGCTCTGGTGAGGGTTCGGTGACCCCTCCTCAAGGGGGGGGTACTGTTGTGAATTCTGTGGTCAAGCTCCCTCCTGTGGTCATGAGTGGTACTTCGGCTGGTTCTGTCTATGAGCTTCCTCTGGTGGATGTGAGTGCGACTGCAGCTTCTGAGTTTCCTTCCTTAGGTGACGAAGTTAAGTCGTTAGGTGCTGCTCTATTTAACTCCACCTAGTTCTTTGTTCCTGGCCTCCAGTCAATGTTCCAGTATTGGTCTTGCTCTCTCCTGGATCGTTCTTGTGGCCTGTCTGCCCTGCATAAGCTAAGTTTTGCTTGTGTTACTTTTGTTTGCTATATTTTCTGTCCAGCTTGCTATATTGGTTTTTCTTGCTTGCTGGAAGCTCTGAGACGCAGAGGGAGCACCTCCGTACCGTTAGTCGGTGCGGAGGGTCTTTTTGCCCCCTCTGCGTGGTTGTTTGTAGGTTTTTGTGCTGACCGCAAAGCTATCTTTCCTATCCTCGGTCTATTCAGTAAGTCGGGCCTCACTTTGCTAAAATCTATTTCATCTCTGTGTTTGTCTTTTCATCTTAACTCATTGTCATTATATGTGGGGGGCTGCCTTTTCCTTTGAGGAATTTCTCTGAGGCAAGGTAGGCTTATTTTTCTATCTTCAGGGCTAGCTAGTTTCTCAGGCTGTGCCCGAGGCGCCTAGGTTCTGGTCAGGAGCGCTCCACGGCTACCTTTAGTGTGGTATGATAGGATTAGGGATTGCGGTCAGCAGAGTTCCCACGTCTCAGAGCTTGTCCTTTGTTATTTGTAACTATCAGGTCACTTGTGTGCTCTTAACCACCAGGTCCATTGTGTTTCTGAATCACCAGTTCATAACAGGGAGGCTAGCCGCTGCAGTAAGGGAGCCCAGAGCAAAACAGCGGAGAACTCACCGGGTAGCAAGCAGGACCTGAACCATGTGACAGAGGGTAAGTGGCTAGGGGTAGAGCCAGGCACCGGGTGCAAGGAAGGCAAACAGCGCCAAAGAGTAGTCAAATGTGCCGAGGTCAATAACAGGACAAGTGAGGTACTGGAGGGTGAGACAGAACGATAGTCAGGTGGAAGTCAGAGGTCAGAAAGCAGAGTAAGTGAATCAATAGAAACACAAAGCAGAAAAGCCGAGAGGATCAGACAGGCCAGATCGAGCATGGAGAGCAAATAAACAACTGTATGCACATGCACACCAGTGGGGTCAGGCACACAGAAAAAACGAAAATATAACTGACAGACAATCCTAGTCCAGCATGGGTATAAATATCCCTCCCAGATCCAAAAGGAGGCCACAACAATTAACCCTGAGCGGGCAGGGCAGTAACCCTGTCCAAACCATTACACTACCCATAAACTAATGGGGGGCTACTGGACCCCCAGGTTTCTCTGGATATCTGGCATGGAAAGCCCGCACCAGACGATTGGTGTGCACTGAACTGGCCGGGATCCATGGCTGGGATCCATGACCGATCCTCAAGAGAATACCCTTTCCAATGTATCAGATACTGGAGCTTCCGGTGTTACCACTGAGAGTCAATGATGCGCCTCGCCTCGTACTCCAGCTGTCCCTCTACCAATAATAGTGGGGTATCGGATGAGGAAACTTCCCTAACCGCCCCCACTGGCTATAACAAGGACCTGTGGAAGGCATCAGATATTTTGAAGGAGGTGGGCAACTGTAGTCTGTAGGCCACTGGATTGACTACTTCCACAATTTTGTATGGACCAATAAGCTTGTGGCCCAGCTTCATAGAGGGTATCTTAAGCCTAATATTATGGGTGGATAACCACACCTTCTCTCCTACTACAAACGCCGGACCTGGCCCCTCCTCCTGTCTGCAAATCGTTTGTACCTTTTCTGGACCTTAGAGTTGTTCGTCTGAACCTCCCTCCAAAGCGTTCTCAAACATTGTACCATGCATTCGGCTCCAGGACAACCTGAATCCAAGCGGGAAAATTCCCCAAAATGTGGGTCAAACCCATAGTTGACCTGAAAGGGAGACGTTCCAGTGGACTGACTCACATGAGAGTTGAACGCATATTCTGCCATGAACATTACCTCACACCAGTCCTCCTGTCTTGAATAGGCCAGGCATCTCAGAATTTGCTTCAAAGATTGATTTTTGTGTTCAGTCTGTCCATTAGACTCAGGGTGATAGGCAGAGGAGAAAGACAGCGCATTCTCCAGCTTTTTACAAAAAACCCTCCAAAACCTGGCCACAAACTGCACACCTCTGTCCGACACCACATTCACAGGCACTCCATGCAACCGAACAACATGCTGTATAAATAAACCGGCCAAGGTTTCAGCAGATGTTAATGTGGGCAGAGGTACAAAGTGGGCTTGTTTAGAGAAACTATCCACCACCACCCATACCACTGAGTTGCCCCTGGAAGGAGGGAGATTTGTGATAAAGTCCATAGACAAATGTGTCCTTGGCCTATCCGGAATTGGCAAAGTCACCAATTCCCCAGCCGGCCAGGTATGAGAACTCTTGGAACGGGCTAACAACCCACATGCAGTCACAAACTTTTTAATATCTGATACCATAGAGGGCCACCAGAATCCTCTAGCAACTGCCCCTCATGTAGCTGCAATCCCAGGATGGGAACTTAACACAGAATCTTGAAACTCCCGCAGGAGTCTGACATAGATCCGTTCCAGTACAAACAATTTACCTGGAGGTTTACTACCAGGAGCCCGGGCTTGGGCTTCCAAAATCTGTCTGCCATCGGGTGAGATTTCAGCCACCACTACTCCTGGCTGAAGAATGGAGGAGAGGGTGTTGTGAACAGCACGAACCAGATCGGCAGCATGGACATCAGAGGCAAAGACCCAGGAATTATCTTCCTGACCATAACCTTTCCACTTAACCAGATACTGGAGTTTCCGTCTCGAAACACGAGAATCCAAAATCTTCTCCACTATATACTCCAATTCCCCTTCAACCAAAACCGGAGCAGGAGGATCAATAGATGGAACCACAGGTGCCACGTATCTCCGCAACAATGACCTATGGAACACGTTATGGATGGAAAAAGAAGCTGGAAGAGTCAAACGAAAAGACACAGGATTAAGAACCTCCGAAATCCTATATGGACCAATGAAATGAGGCTTAAATTTAGGAGAGGAAACCTTCATAGGAATATAACGAGATGACAACCAAACCAAATCCCCAACACGAAGTCGGGGACCCACACAGCGCCTGCGGTTAGCGAAACATTGAGCCTTCTCCTGGGACAAAGTCAGATTGTCCACTACATGAGTCCAAATCTGCTGCAACCTATCCACCCCAGTATCCACACCAGGACAGTCCGAAGACTCAACCTGCCCTGAAGAGAAACGAGGGTGGAACCCAGAATTGCAGAAAAACGGCGAAACCAAAGTAGCCGAGTTGGCCCGATTATTAAGGGCGAACTCAGCCAAAGGCAAAAAGGACACCCAATCATCCTGATCAGCAGAAACAAAACATCTCAGATATGTTTCCAAGGTCTGATTGGTTCGTTCAGTCTGGCCATTTGTCTGAGGATGGAAAGCCGAGGAAAAAGACAAATCAATGCCCATCCTAGCACAAAAGGCTCGCCAAAACCTCGAAACAAACTGGGAACCTCTGTCAGAAACGATGTTCTCTGGAATGCCATGTAAACGAACCACATGCTGGAAAAACAACGGCACCAAATCAGAGGAGGAAGGCAATTTAGACAAGGGCACCAAATGGACCATCTTAGAGAAGCGATCACAAACCACCCAAATGACCGACATTCTTTGAGAGACGGGGAGATCTGAAATAAAATCCATAGAGATATGTGTCCAAGGCCTCTTCGGGACCGGCAAGGGCAAAAGCAACCCACTGGCATGAGAACAGCAGGGCTTAGCCCGAGCACAAATCCCACAGGACTGCACAAAAGAACACACATCCCGCGACAGAGACGGCCACCAAAAGGATCTAGTACCTGGTACCAAATCTCTGGTACCAAAGATTCCAGGATGACCAGCCAACACCGAACAATGAACCTCAGAGATAACTTTATTCGTCCACCTATCAGGGACAAACAGTTTCTCCGCTGGGCAACGGTCAGGTCTATTAGCCTGAAATTTTTGCAGCACCCGCCGCAAATCAGGGTAGATGGCAGACAAAATAACCCCCTCTTTGAGAATACCCGTCGGCTCAGGCAAACCCGGAGAATCGGGCACAAAACTCCTAGACAGGGCATCCGCCTTCACATTCTTAGAGCCCGGAAGGTACGAAACCACAAAGTCAAAACGGGAGAAAAACAGCAACCAACGAGCCTGTCTAGGATTCAACCGTTTGGCAGACTCGAGATAAGTCAAGTTTTTGTGATCAGTCAAGACCACCACGCGATGCTTAGCTCCTTCAAGCCAATGACGCCACTCCTCGAATGCCCACTTCATGGCTAGCAACTCTCGATTGCCAACATCATAATTTCGCTCAGCAGGCGAAAATTTCCTGGAAAAGAAGGCGCATGGTTTCATCACCGAGCAATCAGAACTTCTCTGCGACAAAATAGCCCCTGCTCCAATTTCGGAAGCATCAACCTCGACCTGGAACGGAAGCGAAACATCTGGTTGGCACAACACAGGGGCAGAAGAAAAACGACGCTTCAACTCCTGAAAAGCTTCCACAGCAGCAGAAGACCAATTGACCACATCAGCACCCTTCTTGGTTAAATCAGTCAACGGTTTAGCAATGCTAGAAAAATTAGCGATGAAGCGACGATAAAAATTAGCAAAGCCCAGGAACTTCTGCAGACTCTTCAGAGATGTTGGCTGAGTCCAATCATAAATGGCCTAAACTTTAACAGGGTCCATCTCGATAGTAGAAGGAGAAAAAATGAAACCCAAAAATGAAATCTTCTGAACTCCAAAGAGACACTTTGACCCCTTCACAAACAAAGAATTAGCACGCAGGACCTGGAACACCATTCTGACCTGCTTCACATGAGACTCCCAATCATCCGAGAAGACCAAAATATCATCCAAGTATACAATCAGGAATTTATCCAGGTACTCTCGGAAGATGTCATGCATAAATGACTGAAACACTGATGGAGCATTAGAAAGTCCGAATGGCATAACCAGGTACTCAAAATGGCCTTCGGGCGTATTAAATGCTGTTTTCCATTCATCGCCCCGTTTAATACGCACAAGATTATACGCACCACGAAGATCTATCTTGGTGAACCAACTAGCCCCCTTAATCCGAGCAAACAAATCAGACCGCAGCGGCAAGGGGTACTGAAATTTGACCGTAATTTTATTTAGAAGGCGGTAATCAATACAAGGTCTCAGCGAACCATCCTTCTTGGCCACAAAAAAGAAACCCGCTCCCAATGGCGACGATGACGGGCGAATATGACCCTTCTCCAAAGACTCCTTCACGTAACTCCGCATAGCGGCGTGCTCAGGTACAGATAAATTACTTACTACCAGGAATCAAATCGATAGCACAATCACAATCCCTATGCGGAGGTAGGGCATTGGACTTGGGCTCATCGAATACATCCCGGTAATCAGACAAGAACTCTGGGACCTCAGAAGGGGTGGATGATGAGATAGACAGAAATGGAACATCACCATGTACCCCCTGACAACACCAGCTGGACACAGACATTGATTTCCAATCTAATACTGGGTTATGGACTTGTAGCCATGGCAACCCCAACACGACCACATCATGCAGATTATGCAACACCAGAAAGCGAATATCCTCCTGGTGCGCAGGAGCCATGCACATGGTCAGCTGGGTCCAATGCTGAGGCTTATTCTTGGCCAAAGGCGTAGCATCAATTCCTCTCAATGGAATAGGACACTGCAAGGGCTCCAAGACAAACCCACAGCGCCTAGCAAACTCCAAGTCCATCAAATTCAGGGCAGCGCCTGAATCCACAAATGCCATGACAGAATAGGAAGACAAAGAGCAGATCAAAGTAACGGACAAAAGAAATTTCGACTGTACCGTACCAATGGTGGCAGACCTAGAGAACCGCTTAGTGCGCTTAGGACAATCGGAGATAGCATGAGTGGAATCACCACAGTAGAGACACAGCCCATTCTGACGTCTGTGTTCTTGCCTTTCAGCTCTGGTCAAAGTCCTATCGCACTGCATAGGCTCAGGTTCATGCTCAGATAATACCGCCAAATGGTGCACAAATTTACGCTCGCGCAAGCGTCGACCGATCTGAATGGCCAAAGACATAGACTCATTCAGACCAGCAGGCATAGGAAATCCCACCATGACATCCTTAAGGGCTTCAGAGAAACCCTTTCTGAAAATAGCTGCCAGCGCACATTCATTCCATTGAGTGAGCACGGACCACTTTCTAAACTTCTGACAATAAATCTCTATCTCATCCTGATCCTGACACAGAGCCAGCAAATTTTTCTCTGCCTGATCCACTGAATTTGGTTCGTCGTACAGCAATCCGAGCACCAGAAAAAACGCATCAATATTACATAATGCAGGATCTCCTGGCGCAAGGGAAAATGCCCAGTCTTGAGCGTCGCCACGTAATAAAGAAATAATGATCTTAACTTGTTGAACTGGGTCACCAGAGGAGCGGGGTTTCAAAGCCAGAAATAGTTTACAATTATTTTTAAAATTCAAAAACTTAGCTCTATCTCCAGAAAACAACTCAGGAATTGGAATTTTAGGTTCTAACATAGGATTCTGAACCACTAAATCTTGAATATTCTGTACATTTATAGCGAGATTATCCATCAAAGAGAACAGACCTTGAATGTTCATGTCCACACCTGTGTTCTGAACCACCCTGATATAAAGGGGAAAAGAAAGACAGAACACAGTGCAAAGAAAAAAAAAATGGTCTCAGAACTTCTCTTTTCCCTCTATTGAGAAGCATTAGTACTTTGGGCCTCCAGTACTGTTGTGAACAGGTAATTCAGAATCACAATGGACATAGAAGTTCAGAGCACACAAAGTGACCTGACAATTACCAAAAACAAGGACGAGCTCTGAGACGTGGGAACTCTGCTGACCGCAATCCCTAATCCTAACACACCACACTAGAGGTAGCCGTGGATTGCGCCTAACTCTCCCTATGCAACTCGGCACAGCCTGAGAAACTAACTAGCCCTGAAGATAGAAAAATAAGCCTACCTTGCCTCAGAGAAATTCCCCAAAGGAAAAGGCAGCCCCCCACATATAATGACTGTGAGTAAGATGAAAATACAAACACAGAGATGAAATAGATTTAGCAAAGTGAGGCCCGACTTACTGAATAGACCGAGGATAGGAAAGATAGCTTTGCGGTCAACACAAAAACCTACAAACAACCACGCAGAGGGGCAAAAAGACCCTCCGCACCGACTGACGGTACGGAGATGCTCCCTCTGCGTCTCAGAGCTTCCAGCAAGCAAGAAAAACCAATATAGCAAGCTGGACAGAAAAAATAGCAAACAAAAATAACACAAGCAAAACTTAGCTTATGCAGGATAGACAGGCCACAGGAACGATCCAGAAGGAAGCAAGAACAATACTAGAACATTGACTGGAGGCCAGGATCAAAGCACCAGGTGGAGTTAAATAGAGCAGCACCTAACGACTTAACCTCGTCACCTGAGGAAGGAAACTCAGAAGCCGCAGTACCACTCTCATCCACCAAAGGAAGCTCATAGACAGAACCAGCCGAAGTACCACTCTCGACCACAGGAGGGAGCTTGGCCATAGAATTCACAATAAGAGGGGTTCTGGAGGGGACACAGAATCAAAGCTTCGGGATAAAGCATCAGCCTTAATATTTTTAGAACTCGGGCAGAATGTGATGGTAAATTGAGATCGAGAAAAAAAAGCACCCACCGAGCCTGTCTGGGGGTCAAACTGTTGGCTGACTTGATATAGGCCAAATTTTTATTATCAGTGATAACTGTAATGGGGTGGACAGTCCCCTTCAGGAAATGCCTCCATTCTTCAGAAGCCAACTTAACCGCCAACAATTCCTTATTGCCGACATCATAATTTCTCTCATCTGGAGAGATTTTGTTTTAGAAAAGGCGCATGGCTTCATATTAGTGACTGTGGAAGGACCCTGAGACAAAACTGCCCCCACCTCCACCTCAGAAGCGTCAACCTCCACAATAAAGGGTCATGACAGATCAGGTTGCACGAACACGGGAGCTGAAGTAAAGCATTTTTTTAGTGTCAGGAAAGAATTTTTTGCAGCCACGGACCAATTTTTCACATCAGCCCCCTTGAGGGTGAGATCCATCAAAGGCCTGCGAAAAACCATAATGAACTTCCTATAGAAGTTAGCAAAGCTCAAAAATCACTGCAACCCATTCAAGTCATGAGGCTGCACCCAATCCGTGATGGCCTGGACCTTTTCAGGATTCATGCGGAATCCCTCCCCTGACACTAGAGTTGAGCGACCTTGACCTTTTTAGAGTCGAGCCGGGTTTCGCGAAATCCGACTATCTCAAAAGTCGGGTCGAGTGAAATCGGCCGATTATGACGTAAAGTCGGGATCGACCGAAACACGAAACCCAATGCAAGTCAATGGGGCAGCATAGTCGGCAGTGAGTGGGGGCCAGGAAATCACCTAGAGTGCTCATTTTAATGTCAAAACCATCCATTCTTCTTAATGAAGCTTGTCAAGCGTAATTTACCTTATAATAATTGGAAGGCATTTGAAATTGGGGGTCATTTGGCTAAAGTTGTGGTGGGTAGGGCTGGTTCAAGTAATTAGTGGGCCCAGGAAATCTGGACCACGTCACGGCAGTGGAGCAGGGAGAGGTAAGTATTTCAACTTTGCAAGTGCTGTGAACCTGAGCAAGCAGGGGGGGCCCACTCGTTGGCATTGGCACTGGCACAGGGCCCCTCAAAGTACAGCGGTGTGTTTGCACGGTGGGGGCGCCTCCCACCGGCAGCAACACTTTTGCGTACTATGAGAGGCCCTGTGCCAGTGACGTCGCCAACTAGTATTCCTCCCCCCACCTGATGAAGGAACCTGCACTTTCATCTGCACCTTCCTCTTTGTCCCCGTGTAAGGTGGTATGGTATGCGGGAAGAGCAACCTGACTTTCAGCAGGGTCACAATGTTGTTGTGTAGCGTGCACGGGGAATGTTGCGTTATGGGTCAATGTACCAGCAGACTCATCTATCACTGGCTGGGCAATGGGCAGGATGAGGAGGAAACACAGATATAGGCCCAAAGAATAAAGTTGGCTAAATGCAGTTCAAAATTGGTAACACAGGAATAACCAGGGGGCATTGCAGTGGAGGACAACTGGAATGAGAGGCTGACACAGAGAGTAGGCCCAAATCAGTAAGTAGTCGAAATGCAGTTCAAAATTGGCAACCGTAGTAAACAGGCGGCACAGCTTTGTTCAGTGGAGGAGAACAGCAAGGAGTGGCAGACACCGATAGTAGGCCCCAACCCAACTAGTAGGCCAAATGCAGTCTAACATTAACAACTACTTAACGAGCGCCTGAAAACGGAATTTCAGGACAGGAAACCAGGAGAACAGCAAGGAGCGGCAGACACTGTTAGTAGGCCCCAAACCAACTAGTACGCCAAATGCAGTTGTTCCATTTAACCACAATTTAACGAGAGCCTGAAGATAGAAGCTCAGGAAAGGCAACCTGGAGAACACCTTGGAGTGGAACACACCATCTCTCTCCACCCCATACCCATTTTGTAGGCCTAATGCAGTGTAGTTTTCTACAACTACTAAACGAGAGTCGGAAGACCGAAGCAATGGCAAGGAAACCTGGGGAACACCTTGGAGTGTAACACACCATCTCTCTCCACCCGATACCCATTTTGTAGGCCTAATGCAGTGTAGTTTTCTACAACTACTAAACGAGAGTCTGAAGACCAAAGCAATGGCAAGGAAACCTGGGGAACACCTTGGAGTGTAACACACCATCTCTCTCCACCCGATACCCATTTTGTAGGCCTAATGCAGTGTAGTTTTCTACAACTACTAAACGAGAGTCGGAAGACTGAAGCAATGGCAAGGAAACCTGGGGAACACCTTGGAGTGTAACACACCATCTCTCTCCACCCGATACCCATTTTGTAGGCCTAATGCAGTGTAGTTTTCTACAACTACTAAACGAGAGTCGGAAGACCGAAGCAATGGCAAGGAAACCTGGGGAACACCTTGGAGTGTAACACACCATCTCTCTCCACCCGATACCCATTTTGTAGGCCTAATGCAGTGTAGTTTTCTACAACTACTAAATGAGAGTCGGAAGACCGAAGCAATGGCAAGGAAACCTGGGGAACACCTTGGAGTGTAACACACCATCTCTCTCCACCCGATACCCATTTTGTAGGCCTAATGCAGTGTAGTTTTCTACAACTACTAAACGAGAGTCGGAAGACCGAAGCAATGGCAAGGAAACCTGGGGAACACCTTGGAGTGTAACACACCATCTCTCTCCACCCCATACCCAATTTGTAGGCCTAATGCAGCCTACTTTCCGACAACTACTAAACGAGAGCATGAAGATCGAAGCTCAGGAAAGGCAACCTGGGGAACACCTTGGAGTGTAACACACCCTCTCTCTACACCACGGAAGGGCTGATTCTTAGGAAGGAAGGCTGTCGGAAAGAAGCAGGGCGCGTCCGAGGGTGATTATATTCTTATTAGGTATATACTCACCCTCGGACGCGCCCTGCTTCTTTATTTGTAATGAATGTTTATTTGCAATGTGGTTTTGACTTACTCTATTTTTTTGGTAAATAATGATTTTATTATTTTCATTGTTTTGCATCTTCTTGGCAATAATATAAAGAAGACGCGACAGGACAACACTCGGTGGATGCCATATCTGTGTTTTAAATTGAAAAAAACTTTCAGTTAACTACTTGCAGGAGAAAGTTATTGTAGCTGGTGGCCATTTTTAGTACTGTACCAGATTTTTGTTGTATGTGTTTGTTTTTAATGTTAAAATGTCTGCATTTGATATCTCTCCAGTATTTTCTTTTTTATAAGCAAAATACTTATTTTTATATTTTCTGATGTTGGTTCAAGGGGTACACGGGCAGCAGTGGTGTGGTCAGTGGAGGCCTAGTGGAAGGAGGGACCGCAGACAGGCTTTGAAGGCCTAACATAATAAATTGGGCTGGCTGTAGGCAATTTAAAATTGGTTCCAGGGGAACACGGGCAGCAGTGGCCTGGTCAGTGTAGTAGTAGTGGAAAGAACGGGCCGCAGACAGGCTTCGAAGGCCTAACATAACAAAAATTGGGATGTAGGCAATTTACAATTGGTTCCAGGGGAACACGGACAGCAGTAGACAGGTCAGTGGAGGCCTAGTGGAAGGAGGGACCGCAGACAGGCTTCGAAGCCCTAACATAATAAATTGGGCTGGCTGTAGGCAATTTAAAATTGGTTCCAGGGGAACACGGGCGGCAGTAGACAGGTCAGTGGAGGCCTAGTGGAAGGAGGGACCGCAGACAGGCTTCGAAGCCCTAACATAATAAATTGGGCTGGCTGTAGGCAATTTAAAATTGGTTCCAGGAGAACACGGGCAGCAGTAGACAGGTCAGTGGAGGCCTAGTGGAAGGAGGGACCGCAGACAGGCTTCGAAGCCCTAACATAATAAATTGGGCTGGCTGTAGGCAATTTAAAATTGGTTCCAGGGGAACACGGGCGGCAGTAGACAGGTCAGTGGAGGCCTAGTGGAAGGAGGGACCGCAGACAGGCTTCGAAGCCCTAACATAATAAATTGGGCTGGCTGTAGGCAATTTAAAATTGGTTCCAGGGGAACACGGGCAGCAGTAGACAGGTCAGTGGAGGCCTAGTGGAAGGAGGGACCGCAGACAGGCTTCGAAGCCCTAACATAATAAATTGGGCTGGCTGTAGGCAATTTAAAATTGGTTCCAGGGGAACACGGGCGGCAGTAGACAGGTCAGTGGAGGCCTAGTGGAAGGAGGGACCGCAGACAGGCTTCAAAGCCCTAACATAATAAATTGGGCTGTCTGTAGGCAATTTAAAATTGGTTCCAGGGGAACACGGGCGGCAGTAGACAGGTCAGTGGAGGCCTAGAGGAAGGAGGGACCGCAGACAGGCTTCGAAGCCCTAACATAATAAATTGGGCTGGCTGTAGGCAATTTAAAATTGGTTCCAGGGGAACACGGGCAGCAGTAGACAGGTCAGTGGAGGCCTAGTGGAAGGAGGGACCGCAGACAGGCTTCGAAGCCCTAACATAATAAATTGGGCTGGCTGTAGGCAATTTAAAATTGGTTCCAGGGGAACACGGGCAGCAGTAGACAGGTCAGTGGAGGCCTAGTGGAAGGAGGGACCGCAGACAGGCTTCGAAGCCCTAACATAATAAATTGGGCTGGCTGTAGGCAATTTAAAATTGGTTCCAGGGGAACACGGGCAGCAGTAGACAGGTCAGTGGAGGCCTAGTGGAAGGAGGGACCGCAGACAGGCTTCGAAGCCCTAACATAATAAATTGGGCTGGCTGTAGGCAATTTAAAATTGGTTCCAGGGGAACACGGGCAGCAGTAGACAGGTCAGTGGAGGCCTAGTGGAAGGAGGGACCGCAGACAGGCTTCGAAGCCCTAACATAAAAAATTGGGCTGGCTGTAGGCAATTTAAAATTGGTTCCAGGGGAACACGGGCGGCAGTAGACAGGTCAGTGGAGGCCTAGTGGAAGGAGGGACCGCAGACAGGCTTCGAAGCCCTAACATAATAAATTGGGCTGGCTGTAGGCAATTTAAAATTGGTTCCAGGGGAACACGGGCGGCAGTAGACAGGTCAGTGGAGGCCTAGTGGAAGGAGGGACCGCAGACAGGCTTCGAAGCCCTAACATAATAAATTGGGCTGGCTGTAGGCAATTTAAAATTGGTTCCAGGGGAACACGGGCAGCAGTAGACAGGTCAGTGGAGGCCTAGTGGAAGGAGGGACCGCAGACAGGCTTCGAAGCCCTAACATAATAAATTGGGCTGGCTGTAGGCAATTTAAAATTGGTTCCAGGGGAACATGGGCGGCAGTAGACAGGTCAGTGGAGGCCTAGTGGAAGGAGGGACCGCAGACAGGCTTCAAAGCCCTAACATAATAAATTGGGCTGGCTGTAGGCAATTTAAAATTGGTTCCAGGGGAACACGGGCAGCAGTAGACAGGTCAGTGGAGGCCTAGTGGAAGGAGGGACCGCAGACAGGCTTCGAAGCCCTAACATAATAAATTGGGCTGGCTGTAGGCAATTTAAAATTGGTTCCAGGGGAACACGGGCAGCAGTAGACAGGTCAGTGGAGGCCTAGTGGAAGGAGGGACCGCAGACAGGCTTCGAAGCCCTAACATAATAAATTGGGCTGGCTGTAGGCAATTTAAAATTGGTTCCAGGGGAACACGGGCAGCAGTAGACAGGTCAGTGGAGGCCTAGTGGAAGGAGTGACCGCAGACAGGCTTCTAAGGCCTAACATAAGAAAAATGTCAATACAATGGTATTGACAGTGCCAGGCATTGAAGGATGTCAGCGCATAGACTAAACATTGGTGGAGCTGTGAGAGAAAATTTTGCAAGTCGTAGAGCACTGTTTGACCTGGGGGGGGACTGTCTTGTGGCCGGCGGTACAGGCCCAGGGCCCCTCATATTACAACGGTGTGTCTGACGTTGGGTGCGCACCACCGCCAGACACTTTATTGTACTATGAGGGACCTAGTGGCAGTGCCGTCGACCAAAAGCGGGCACACCCACCTCTTCAGACAAACAGTACTCTCACGGGTGCTGGCGCCAAGTGGCGATACCACGGCCCCGTGTGGGGACTTTGGCCGATTAGGGAGGTGTTAACATGTCGGATGCTGGACAATCAGGTGCTGCAAATTACGAGATTGGAAAAGTCGTTCAGAATAGTCCACAGGCAAGACCTTTACATAGGAAAGCTAGGTGTCAGCCGGGCAAGGTGGGGCAAAAGATTTTGAAATCCAGTTGTGGTTCATTTTAATGAAGGTTAGATCATCTACATTTTGGGTAGCCAGACGAGTCCTTTTTTCTGTTAGTATTGAACCTGCAGCACTGAATACTCTTTCTGATAGGACACTAGCTGCCGGGCAAGCAAGCTCCTGCAATGCATATTCTGCCAATTCTGGCCAGGTGTCTAATTTTGATGCCCAGTAATCAAATGGGAATGACGCTTGAGGGAGAACGTCGATAAGGGATGAAAAATAGTTTGTAACCATACTGGACAAATGTCTCCTGTCACTTTGAATTGATGCTGCAGTACCTGTCCTGTCTGCGGTCATAGCAAAATCACTCCACAACCTGGTCAGAAAACCCCTCTGGCCAACGCCACTTCTGATTTCTGCCCCTCTAACACCTCTGGTCTGCTGGCCCCTGCAGCTCGTGTTAGAACGATCACGGGCGCTGTGTGCAGGGAATGCCAGAAGCAAACGGTCAATAAGAGTTGATTGTTTGGTTGCTAATATTAGTTCCAAGTTCTCATGTGGCATTATATTTTGCAATTTGCCTTTATAGCGAGGATCAAGGAGGCAGGCCAACCAGTAATCGTCATCGTTCATCATTTTTGTTATGCGTGTGTCCCTTTTGAGGATACGTAAGGCATAATCCGCCATGTGGCCCAAAGTTCCAGTTCTCAAATCTGTGGTTGTGCTTGGTTGAGGGGAAGTTTCAGGCAAATCCACGTCACTTGTGTCCCTCCAAAAACCAGAACCCGGCCTTGCCGCGCCAACAATTTCCACTGGCCCCGGAAAAGCTTCCTCATTAAAAATATAATCATCCCCATCATCCTCCTCGTCCTCCTCCTCCTGTTCGCCCGCTACCTCGTCCTGTACACTGCCCTGGCCAGACAATGGCTGACTGTCATCAAGGCTTTCCTCTTCCTCAGCTGCAGACGCCTGATCCTTTATGTGCGTCAAACTTTGCATCAGCAGACGCATTAGGGGGATGCTCATGCTTATTATGGCGTTGTCTGCACTAACCAGTCGTGTGCATTCCTCAAAACACTGAAGGACTTGACACATGTCTTGAATCTTCGACCACTGCACACCTGACAACTCCATGTCTGCCATCCTACTGCCTGCCCGTGTATGTGTATCCTCCCACAAAAACATAACAGCCCGCCTCTGTTCACACAGTCTCTGAAGCATGTGCAGTGTTGAGTTCCACCTTGTTGCAACGTCTATGATTAGGCGATGCTGGGGAAGGTTCAAAGAACGCTGATAGGTCTGCATACGGCTGGAGTGTACGGGCGAACGGCGGATATGTGAGCAAAGTCCACGCACTTTGAGGAGCAGGTCGGATAACCCCGGATAACTTTTCAGGAAGCACTGCACCACCAGGTTTAAGGTGTGAGCCAGGCAAGGAATGTGTTTCAGTTGGGAAAGGGAGATGGCAGCCATGAAATTCCTTTCGTTATCACTCACTACCTTGCCTGCCTCAAGATCTACAGTGCCCAGCCACGACTGCGTTTCTTTCTGCAAGAACTCGGACAGAACTTCAGCGGTGTGTCTGTTGTCGCCCAAACACTTCATAGCCAATACAGCCTGCTGACATTTGCCAGTAGCTGCCCCATAATGGGAGACCTGGTGTGCAACAGTGGCAGCTGCGGATGGAGTGGTTGTGCGACTGCGGTCTGTGGACGAGGTCTCGCTTCTGCAGGAGGACGAGGAGGAGGAGGAGGGGGTGCGAACGGCTACAGCCAACTGTTTCCTAGACCGTGGGCTAGGCAGAACTGTCCCAAACTTGCTGTCCCCTGTGGACCCTGCATCCACCACATTTACCCAGTGTGTCGTGATGGACACGTAACGTCCCTGGCCATGCCTACTGGTCCATGCATCTGTTGTCAGGTGCACCTTTGTGCTCACAGATTGCCTGAGTGCATGGACGATGCGCTCTTTAACATGCTGGTGGAGGGCTGGGATGGCTTTTCTGGAAAAAAGTGTCGACTGGGTAGCTCGTAGCGTGGTACAGCGTAGTCCATCAGGGCTTTGAAAGCTTCGCTTTAAACTAACCGGTAGGGCATCATCTCTAACGAGATTAGTCTAGCTATGTGGGCGTTCAAACCCTGTGTACGCGGATGCGAGGCTAAGTACTTCCTTTTTCTAACCATAGTCTCATGTAGGGTGAGCTGGACTGGAGAGCTGGAGATCGTGGAACTAGCGGGGGTGCCGGTGGACATGGCAGACTGAGAGACGGTGGGAGATGGTATTGTTGCCGCCGGTGCCCTAGATGCAGTGTTTCCTACTACGAAACTGGTGATTCCCTGACCCTGACTGCTTTGGCCTGGCAAAGAAACCTGCACAGATACTGCAGGTGGTGCAGAAAATGGTGGCCCTACACTGCCGGAAGGGATGTTGCGTTGATGACTAGCTTCATTGGCCGAGGGTGCTACAACCTTAAGGGACGTTTGGTAGTTAGTCCAAGCTTGCAAATGCATGGTGGTTAAATGTCTATGCATGCAACTTGTATTGAGACTTTTCAGATTCTGCCCTCTGCTTAAGGTAGTTGAACATTTTTGACAGATGACTTTGCGCTGATCAATTGGATGTTGTTTAAAAAAATGCCAGACTGCACTCTTTCTAGCATCGGATACCTTTTCAGGCATTGCAGACTGAGCTTTAACCGGATGGCCACGCTGTCCTCCAACAGGTTTTGACTTTGCCACGCATTTTGGGCAAGATACGGGCCCGGCAGATGGAACCTGTTGCGATGTTGATGCCTGCTGCGGCCCCTCCTCCTCCGCTTCAGAACTGCTGCCGCCTGCACCCTGTTCCCCCAATGGCTGCCAATCGGGGTCAAGAACTGGGTCATCTATTACCTCTTCTTGTAGCTCGTGTGCAACTTCGTCTGTGTCACCGTGACACGGTCGGTGGTATAGCGTTCGTGATGGGGCAACATAGTCTCATCAGGGTCTGATTCTTGATCAGCACCCTGCAAGGGCAATGTTGTGGTCTGAGTCAAAGGACCAGCATAGTAGTCTGGCTGTGGCTGTGCATCAGTGCACTCCATGTCAGATTCAACTTGTAATGGGCATGGACTGTTAACTGCTTCACTTTATAAGCCAGGGACGGTATGTGTAAAGAGCTCCATGGAGTAACCCGTTGTGTCGCCTGCTGCATTCTTCTCTGTTGTTGTTTTTGCTGAAGAGGACAAGGAAGCGACTTGTCCCTGACCGTGAACATCCACTAACGACGCGCTGTTTTTACTTTTACCAGTTTCACAAGAGGAGGCAAAAGAGCTAGAGGCTGAGTCAGCAAGATAAGCCAAAACTTGCTCTTGCTGCTCTGGCTTTAAAAGCGGTTTTCCTACTCCCAGAAAAGGGAGCGTTCGAGGCCTTGTGTAGCCAGACGACGAACCTGGCTCCACAGCTCCAGACTTAGGTGCAATATTTTTTTTCCCACGACCACCTGATGCTCCACCACTACCACTACCCTCATTACCAGCTGACAATGAACGCCCCCGGCCACGACCTCTTCCACCAGACTTCCTCATTGTTTTAAAAACGTTACCAAACTAACGGTATTTGTTGCTGTCACACAACTTACACGGTGAGCTATAACTTCAGTATGATTTAGCTACCCCTTTACAGGTGGGTGAGACCACAACGAAAATCAGGCACAATGTTACACACTCTGTTGTTGGTGGCAACAAATGAGAGAGATGCCACACACGCAGGACTGTCACTGAAGCGCAAATGTAAATATTAATCTCCCACTGATTTGTTTTTTTTTTTTTAAAAGGGAGACTTTAGAAAAAAAAAAATAATAAAAAAAAATGATTTTTTTAAGGAAGAATTTATAAACCAAATAAAATGAAATGATTGTTTCTGGGAGAATTTAGAAAACAAATAAAACAAAAATAGGCTTTCTATGGCCCACTGAGTGAGAGAGGACGCACACAGGAGTCAGGAGTGGCACACAAGCCCAGAGGCCAATATTTATCTCCCACTGATTGATTTAGTGATTTTTTCAGGTAGATTTTGGAACCCAAATCAAGCAAAAAAATTAATAGGCTTTCTATGGCCCACAATTGGAGAGAGAGAGATGGCACACCCAGGAGTCAAGACTGGCACACAAGCAGAAAGGGCAATATTAATCTCCCACTGATTTGATTTTTTTTTTTTTTTCAGGGAGACTTTAGAAAAAAAAAATACAAAAAAAATGATTTTTTCAGGAATAATTTAGAAACCAAATAAAATAAAATGATTTTTTCAGGGAGAATTTAGAAAACAAATAAAACAAAAAATAGGCTTTCTAGGGCCCACTGAGTGAGAGATGATGCACACAGGAGTCAGGAGTGGCACACAAGCCCAGAGGCCAATATTTAGCTCCCACTGATTGATTTATTGATTTTTTCAGGTAGAATTTAGAACCCAAATCAACCCAAAAAATAAATAGGCTTTCTATGGCCCACTATTTGTGAGAGAGATGGCACGCTCAGGACTGGCACACAAGCCCAGAGGCCAATATTAATCTCCCACTTTTTTTTTTTTTTCCAGGGAAAATTTATAAACCCAATAAAAAAAATAATAAATAGGCTTTCTATGTCCCACTATCTGAGAGAGAGAGATGGCACGCTTAGGACTGGCACACAAGCCCAAAGGCCAATATTAATCTCCCACTGATTGATTTATTGATTTTTTCAGGTAGAATTTAGAACCCAAATCAACCAAAAAAATAAATAGGCTTTCTATGGCCCACTATTTGTGAGAGAGATGGCACGCTCAGGACTGGCACACAAGCCCAGAGGCAAATATTAATCTCCCACTTTTTTTTTTTTCCAAGGAAAAATTTATAAACCCAATAAAAAAAATAAATAAATAGGCTTTCTATGGCCCACTATCTGAGAGAGAGAGATGGCACGCTTAGGACTGGCACACAAGCCCAAAGGCCAATATTAATCTCCCACTGATTGATTTATTGATTTTTTCAGGTAGAATTTAGAACCCAAATCAAGCAAAAAAATTAATAGGCTTTCTATGGCCCACTGAGTGAGAGATGGCACACACAGGAGTCAGGAGTGGCACACAAGCCCTGAGGCCAATATTCTTCTCCCACTGATTGATGTTGTGATTTTTTCAGGTAGATTTTGGAACCCAAATCAAGCAAAAAAATAAATAGGCTTTCTATGGCCCACTGAGTGAGAGATGACACAGACAGGGATGGCACTCTAGCAGAAATGCCAATCTTAATCTCCCACAAAAAAAAAAAAAAAAGGAACTGTCCTTCAATTACTATCTCCCTGCAGTAATCTCAGCCAGGTATGGCAGGCAGCAATAAGGAGTGGACTGATGCACAAATTAAATAAAAAGTGTGGACAAACAAACAAGATAGCTGTGCAGAAAGGAAGGAACAAGAGGATTTGTGCTTTGAAAAAAGCAGTTGGTTTGCACAGCGGCGTACACACAGCAATGCAGCTATCAGGGAGCCTTCTAGGGCAGCCCAATGAGCTACAGCGCTGAGGAAAAAAAAAAAATGTAGCTTCCACTGTCCCTGCACACCGAAGGTGGTGTTGGGCTGTGGAAATCGCTACAGCACAAGCGGTTTGGTGGTTAATGGACCCTGCCTAACGCTATCCCTGCTTCTGACGAAGCGGCAGCAACCTCTCCCTAAGCTCAGATCAGCAGCAGTAACATGGCGGTCGGCGGGAACGCCCCTTTATAGCCCCTGTGACGCCGCGGACAGCAAGCCAATCACTGCAATGCCCTTCTCTAATATGGTGGGGACCAGGACCTATGTCATCACGCTGCCCACACTCTGCGTTTACCTTCATTGGCTGAGAAATGGCGCTTTTCGCGTCATTGAAACGCGACTTTGGCGCGAAAGTCGCGTACCGCATGGCCGACCCCGCAAAGGGGTCGGATCGGGTTTCATGAAACCCGACTTTGCCAAAAGTCGGCGACTTTTGAAAATGAACGACCCGTTTCGCTCAACCCTACCTGACACAATTAAACCCAGAAAAGACAGTTTTTGCACAAGAAATGAACATTTTTCCAGTTTAGCATATACAAGCCCTGACAAAAATTATGGAATCACCGGCCTTGGAGGATTTTCATTCAGTTGTTTAATTTTGTAGAAAAAAAGCAGATCACAGACATGGCACAAAACTAAAGTCATTTCAAATGGCAACTTTCTGGCTTTAAGAAACACTAAAAGAAATCAAGAACAAAATATGTGGTAGTCAGTAGTGGTTACTTTTTTAACCAAGCATAGGGGAAAAATTATGGAATTATGGGATATTGTTGCTTTTTTATTTTGATTTTTTTTTTTTACAGAAGAACGAGGGTTTCGCTTGGATTGAGAGTGTAATAAAGATGTTAAACCTGTGTGTTTAATTATTTCATTAAAATAATTTATTCTTAATGTATTTCTGTATTTTTAACCCTTTCATACTACTGTATTAGATTAATAATGGATAGGTGTCTTATTGATACCTCTCCATTATTAACCAGGCTTAATGTCACCTTACAGTAGCAAGGTGACATTAACCTCTTATTATCCCATATGCCACCGCTACTGGGGGCAGATTTTTTTAGCTGGGGGGGCAATAACCATGGTCCCTCTCTAGGCTTTTAATATCTGCCCTCAGTCACTGGCTTTCTCTCTCTAGCGGAGAAAATTGCGCTGGAGCCCACGCCATTTTTTTCCGTGAATTAATCCTTTAATTTAACGCCTACAGCTCCAAAATTTTACACACACACTACTAACATTATTAGTCACGGACATATATAAATCTAATGGATATGCAATGGTTTACTGTATGTAAACCATGTGTCATATTTAGGGTTCTGCAATGATTTTACAGAACCCAACAATTGAATTATCGGCTATTCTGCTATCTAACACACTGTGAAATATAAAGACATTTATTTTATCTATTCTATTTTAACCTGTCAGTGTGATTTTACATTACACTGCACTGAATTGCCGGCTTTTCTAAAGGACACCGATGCATATATCTCGCAAGTCACACTGATGGTTCGTGTGGTGTGCGAGTTTTCTCACACCCATAGACTTTCATTGGCGAATCTCAGCCGACATACGCTGACAATAGTAGCATGCTGCAATTTCTATCGCACGTATAATACGACCGAGAAAAAAACGGTTGATGTGAGCTGCTCTATCATAGATTAACATTGGTCTGAGTGCTATGCGATTTTTTATCGCATAGCACTCGTCCGTATTATGCTCTAGTGTGACTCCGGCCTAATTGAGATTCTTGCCTCATCACTCCCCTGGCACAGAGTTTCCGGTCCATGCAGACCGCCTGCGTCATGGCATCCTCCAGGGTATCAGGGGGCGGATGTAATGCCAGAGCGTCCTGTAAACAGTTGGATAGGCTCCTGCGGAACAACCCCCTCAGGGAAGTGTCGTTCCAGGATACTTCATCAGCCCAGCGTCTAAACTCTGTGCAGAACCATTAGGCTGAGTGCCTCCCCTATATCACTCTCATCACCTTTTCCTCTGCCAGATGCACTCTATCAGGCTCGTCATAAATGTGCCCCAATGCCTCAAAGAACATATGTTCAGGAGCAGAGGGAGAGAGAGAGAAAGACCATGCCTGTGGAGCCCCCTTAACAAGGACATAATGATCCCCACCCTCTGCCTTTCATTACCAGAAGCTCGGAGACGTAACTCGAAAAACAACTTGCATCCCTCTTTAAAAACATTAAACAATTTTTTATCCCCGGAAAAATTGTCAGGTAACTTTACCGATGGTTTGGGTCCACTGGGGATACCTGAGTCCCCAATAGAACAGGACACTGTAGAGCGCCTGCCACATCTCTCTGCACCTGCTGGTGCGAGTGAACCAGGGCTTGCTGCTCCATGGACAGCTTCTGCATAAGTTGGGAGCGCTCATTAACCTGCTCGTGATAGCCCGTACCGGATCCATAATAAACTCTCACCTAACCACCTGGAAGAGACTCTAGGGTCAATTATAATGTCACGGCTCCTGGGTGTAACTACTGCCGGGAGGCTAGCCGCTGCAGTAAGGGATCCCAGAGCAGAATGACGGAGAACTCACAGTGTAGCAAGCAGGACCTGAACCATGTGACAGAGGGGGAGTGGCCAGGGGCGGAGCCAGGTGCCAGGGTGCAAGGAATGCGAACGGTGCAGGAGAGTAGTCAAGCGTGCCGAGGTCAATAACCAGGGGACAAGTGAGGTACTGGAGGGTGAGACAGATGGATAGTCAGGTGGAAGCCGGTGGTCAGAAAGCCGAGTAAGCAAATGAATAGAAACACAAAGCAGAGAAGCCAAGAGGATCAAACAGTCCAGATCAAGCACGGAGAGCAAGCAAGCAACACAGTATGCACATGCACACGCACACCAGGGGGGTCAGGCACACAGACAAAAGGAAAGTATAACTGACAGAGAATCCTAGTCCAGCTAGGGTATAAATATCCCTCCCAGATCCAAAAGGAGGCCACAACAATTAACCCTGAGAGGGCAGGGCATTAACCCTTTCCAAACCATGACAGCAAGGAGCAGAAGTAAGGAAAGTCTGTGTGGAAAGTTGGGTTATGTACCAAGATGTTGATGGAAGAGGTTGCTGACAGTTTTGATTTGTATTTATTACAGACGTAGCTGGCAGTTCAGGATTTGGGGCCTATTTTCAAGGGCAGTGGCATGCTAGTGGATGGCCTGCGATCAGCAGGCCTGGTAAAAAATGGGAAATGCATTTACATGTGTTGAGCCATGAAAATAAAAAAAAAATCACATTTTTCCCACAAAAATTTTATTTTAGCCCCAATTTTTTATTTTCACAAAGTTAACAGGAGAAATTACAGCATACAATTTGTTGTGCAATTTCTCCTGAGTACGCTGATACCCTGTATGGTGGGGAAACTACTTTTGAGGTACAGTGCGATGCTCAGAAGCACCCTATTGGAATTTAGATTTTGCTGGAATGATTTGAGGGTGCCATGTCACATTGACAGAGCTCCTGAAGTGTCAGAACAACAGAAACCCCCATATGTGATCTCATTTTACAAACTACACCCCCCAATGAATTCATTTAGGGGTGCAGTGAGCATATTGACACCACATGTGCCTCACAGAATTTTATATCATTGAGCAGTGAAGAAAGAATAAATTACATTTTTACCACTAAAATGTTGTTTTAACCCAAAATTTGGGAACATAGCATAAGCAGGAATTAAAACATAACTTTTAATGTGTATGTATATAAAGAAAACAAAGTACAAAAAATAGTGTCACCTAAAGAGGAATATGAAAAGGGTACTACATAATGTGACCTGTCAGGGACTACATCATAACTGGATTAGTATTCCTAAGGGTTTAATAAAACAACACTCACAATGGCCCAGTGTGTTTATTAATCAACCCAAGGTACCTTATTTGATAAGGGTAACACACACATGCAAACAACCCAGCATAGCCAGCCACTAGACTCTAAAACTTAACATTTAATATGTATACCTCTAAAATTATATGTACTTTAAAAACAATTTGGTGCTCATGTTTAAACGTGCACTAGACAAGAAAAATGGCATGATCTCACCCAATTGCTGACTCTCTTCTTGTTATAGATTCTTGTGCTTATTGAGAGCACGGCATGGGACGGAGACCAATAGACCTTTTCCAATGGGGGGGAGGAAAAAAAAAAAAAAAAAAGATATAGATAGGTGGGGGGGAAGGGTTTCAAGCTATCTTCCCTGTCGTGCCCCGTGTATAAGACTCCCGCCCTAACAAGGGCAGTCCCCAAGTTTGAGCCTACTTAGTGAAGCCCTTTAGTTAGTATAACCACCCTGGATGATATGTCCTCTTTCTCTTCCAGGGAAGAGAAAGAGGACATATCATCCAGGGTGGTTATACTAACTAAAGGGCTTCACTAAGTAGGCTCAAGCTTGGGGACTGCCCTTGTTAGGGCGGGAGTCTTATACACGGGGCACGACAGGGAAGATAGCTTGAAACCCTTCCCCCCCACCTATCTATATCTTTTTTTTTTTCCTCCCCCCCATTGGAAAAGGTCTATTGGTCTCCGTCCCATGCCGTGCTCTCAATAAGCACAAGAATCTATAACAAGAAGAGAGTCAGCAATTGGGTGAGATCATGCCATTTTTCTTGTCTAGTGCACGTTTAAACATGAGCACCAAATTGTTTTTAAAGTACATATAATTTTAGAGGTATACATATTAAATGTTAAGTTTTAGAGTCTAGTGGCTGGCTATGCTGGGTTGTTAGTTAAAAGTGGTCAGACGTGATTAGGAACGATACGTTCTGGTTTCTTTCTTTTTTCCTGCTGAATTCATAACACACACATGCAAAGCACTAATTGAGTGCCAAAACAAATAAATGGATAACCTTGGTTGCATAAATATCAGCAGGTATCACAAAAAAGGAGCAGCGGTCAAATGGTGTGAAACATGAACAAATACTGTATATAAAATGGAACAGTCTCACCAATTGCCAAGGACCAGTAAAGTGGAGCCAAAACTTGCTGGAATGAAAGAATCCATCATGCCACAGCGTCGGGAGACAATACCCTGTCAATCCCTATAGGGGCTATCAATAAAGCTGAATCCCCAAGCTCCCACCCTTACAAGGGCAGTCCACATCTACCCCTAAAATATAACGTGCCCTGCACTCTCCCTATACCTGTGTCCCAACGCGTTTCTTTCAAGCTGGATCATCAGGGAACTAGCTTGAATGGGAGATAAAGTGCTAAAGTGCTACATGAAAAGGCATAGAGACCTGCCACCCTCTATGCTATCCTGCAGTGTAGCATAGAGGGTGGCAGGACTCTATGCCTTTTCATGTAGCACTTTAGCACTTTATCTCCCATGCAAGCTGGTCCCCTGATGATCCAGCTTGAAAGAAACGCGTTGGGACATAGATATAGGGAGAGTGCAGGGCACGTTATATTTTAGGGGTAGATATGGACTGCCTTGTAAGGGCGGGAGCTTGGGGATTCAGCTTTATTGATAGCCCCTATAGGGATTGACAGGGTATTGTCTCCCGACGCTGTGGCATGATGGATTCTTTCATTCCAGCAAGTTTTGGCTCCACTTTACTGGTCCTTGGCAATTGGTGAGACTGTTCCATTTTACATACAGTATTTGTTCATGTTTCACACCATTTGACCCCTGCTCCTTTTTTGTGATACCTGCTGATATTTATGCAACCAAGGTTATCCATTTATTTGTTTTGGCACTCAATTAGTCCTTTTGCATGTGTGTGTTACCCGTATCAAATAAGGTACCTTGGGTTGATTAATAAACACACTGGGACATTGCAGGTGTTGTTTTAGGGGTACTAATCCAGTTATGATGTAGTACCTGACAGGTCACATTATGTAGTACCCTTTTTATATTCCTCTTTAGTTGACACTATTTTTTGTACTTTGTTTTCTTATATATATATATATATATATATATATATATATATATATATATATATATTAAAAGTTATGTTTTAATTCCTGCTTATGCTATGTTCCCAGATATTTGGTAGGATCATTTGATACGTTCAAATTGTTGTTATATATTGCTTTTTTCATATTAACCCAAAATTTGTAATTTTTTTCAAGGACTAATTTGTACATTGTCATTTTTTTCCTGAGTGCACCAATACCCAACATGTAATCGGGAAATACTTACATACATTATTGTCAGGCACAGTGCAATGTTCAGAAGGGAAGGAGCGCCATATTATAGTGCAGATTTTACTTTTATGGTTTCCGGGCTCCATGACCCACTTAGAGAGTCCCTGAGGTGCCAGCACAGCAGAACACCCCCATAAGTGACACCATTTTACAAACTACACATCTCAACAAATTAATCTAGAGGTGCAGTAATTATATTGACACCACGGGTGTATTACAGAATTTTATACTATTGAGCAGTGAAGAAAAAATTATTACATTTTTACCACCAAAATTTAGTTTTAGTGGATAAAAATGGCACCAAAATTTGTCCTACAATTTCTACTGAATGTGGCAATACCCCATATGTGGCTGTACAGTACTGCTTAGTAACAAATGATACTAAATGCGCATAAAGGGGAGAGGGAACAAGGGAGAGTCAGCTCACTGCAATCTGGAGTACCTTGTCAGCAGAATACGCTTGACAAGCAGGATACGCTGCATTTCGACTTGAGTGCCTTAATCATGTTATGGGTTGAAGTGAAGGACAGCATCCAATAAAGGTGAAGGTGAAATTTTTTTCTTTTTTGTGCCATAAATGCGACGTTTCAACCTCAAGGGTCTTTCTCAAGCAAGTTTGGTTTTTGCTCATGTTATGGTCTGAGGATCTTCCATCATCGCTTCAGATCCACTTTTTTTCTGTACATGATAAGCTGGAACCATGGACTTTGTGCCTACCTCATGCTGCTGTCAGACTACATAGCAAAACCCTGCTAGACAGATTCCCTATAAAAATGATCTTTCTCTGTGTTTTTTTCCTTCCTTCTTTTGTGTTGATTGATAAGGAGGTGCAGACATGTGCTTTACAGCAAATTCAGTCTACAGCCCTTTTTCAGTTTTTGCAAGCCTTACATGTGATGAGAACATATTTGTGTACCACCTTAGCACCTTTGCAAGTACTTATCTCAGGATGTGAGTTCCTTGAGCTCCTCAAGAGAAATGCAGCTTGCAGCTAATGAAGATGGGTGCATAAACGTTCAATATATACCTTCTGGACATATACTGTAATGCTTGTTGCGTACAGCCTCGTAATGACCAGGCCGAAAGCTCTCTGATATCCACCCCCAAACGGTGTCCACAGCCAAAGGAATTATGACACACACCGGTCTCGGGGATAACAGTTGTTTTTACTTCAGTAAGATTGGTAATAATAACTTGGAACAAATAAGGAACAGTCTCTCATGAGTAGTCCATGGCAATTACAGTTCACAGTTAGATACTGTGAACTGTTAGATACTGAGATGTGATTGGGGTCTGGAGCTTGAAGAGCCCTGGCCAGTGTCTTTTGGTGCTTTACAGAAGGAGGTAGACGCAGCAATTAGAGGTTATGTGACGTCCCAGGGTCCTGGTTGTCACAGTGGCATTGCTTTCCTCATGGAGAGAGTGATGTCATGCTTGGAAGCGATGGAGGATTCCATTAAACAGGCAATTAGCGCATACAACACCATTCTGACTCCAGGTCAGAAGGGGGAGCTCTACACCCGACTTCAAGGGAGCTGCTCTCTCTGGTCCAGAGGAGTTAGTTGCTAGACAGTTAGGAAGAGTTAGACAGTTGGTGCCATGCCAGACAGCAGACTGGAGCAGTCTGAGGCAGAAGGACGAGTGAGGGGCTGTACCGCTTGAAGTGCTGTAGCTCCTAGATAGCAATATACAGAAGAAAGAACAGCTTTTAGCAAATGTGCCGGAGAGCGAAGCACAGGAGAGTGACCACAAGGGAGAATAGCTGTGACTGGGCTACCTCCCTAATAGAGCGCAGATACTGGTAACCAGAAGACCGAGGTTGTGTGGCGCCCCAGGATCCTGATCGTCACATTAGCATTGCTTTCCTCACGGGGAGAGTGATGTTATATTTGGAAGTGATGAAGGATATCTTTTATCAGGTAATCACCATACACATAACATGTTCACACTCCAGGCCACAAGGGGGAGCTTTTCATCCTATTACTAGGTGACTCGCCTGCATATGCATATATATATATTGTGGTTTGGAGGGAAAAAGAGTTTAGTTTCTGTTTGAGACAGATAGTGCCAGGAAGCATACAGGAGCAGTCTGAGGCAGGGAGAACGTATGAGGGGCCGCGCAGCCACGAGAAAGTGATATACAGAAGGAAAGGACATCGTTCAGTGAGAGTGAAGGAGAGCAAAGCACAGGAGAGGAGATATCAGGGGAGACCAGCTACCAGCAGGCTGCCTCCTTCTGAAGCGCAGATAACCAGTAGCAGGACAACCGAAGTTGTCAGTTGTGGGACAGAGACCAGCAGGACAGCTGAACTGCAAATTACCTGTCGCCACACACACCTGAAGACACAGTAACACATAGAGCCTGGGGCATGATAGAGTCCCTTTAAAAAGGCTCACATTACCTGTCATACAGGTATTGTCCTATCCTATATGGGGGACAGAGAGAATAACTGTGAGGACCTTATCTGAAGCCATAGGCAGTAAGGGACTACAACATCACCACGCTAGAGGAAGGCTTTTAACTCCACCTGGTAAAGAGGACTGTGGATTCGCTTCCAAGCTGGCCGGATGCTGCCTGCCCTGTGATCTGGTACCCTGGACTGTGGCTGCCTGAAGTCTTCAGTAAACCAGGTAAAGAGACTGAAAACCTGTGTCCTCGTTCTTTACGGCGCCATTCACCATCTACCATCTACACACCGGGAGCCCTAGGGATATACTTCACCTGTGGGAAGTTATACCATCTAGCTGCCATAACATCACCCCAGAGGACCCCTTAAAGCAGCGTCGGTCCCCACTGACCGAATGCCACAGGTGGCGTCATGAACATAAACTTTATTCAAAACCCCCTTTTACATGGGCACCCAGGGCCACGGACCGGGTCGCCACTGTGACATCGCCCTGTGAACACCGGACTCGGTACTGGGTACCCCAGGGCCCTGGCAGGCAACTCAGTTGTGTCATACTCTAGGAGGCAGAGCAGAAACTGGTAGGACAGTTAGACTACACGTAACCTGTAGTGAAGAGCGAATATACTTGTTACTCGAGATATCCCGAGCACGCTCTGGTGTCTGCGAGTATTTTTTAGTGCTCGGAGATTTAGTTTTTATTGCCGCAGCTGAATGATTTACATTTGTTAGCTAGCATAAGTACATGTGGGGATTCCCTAGCAAACAGGCAACCCCCACATGTACTTATGCTGGCTAACAAATATAAATCATTCAGCTGCCGCAATAAAAACTAAATCTCCGAGCACTAAAAAATACTCGGAGGACACTCGAGCATGCTCGGGAAATCTCAAGTAGCGAGTATATTCGCTCATCGCTAGAAACCTGTCCTCCCTAACCCCAGGAGACACAGTGACACATAGAGCCTGGGTCATGATAGAGATCCTGTAAAAAGGCTCGAACCACCTGTCATATAGGTTTGTGACCCATTTCACCAAAGAACAGAGATAACTGATAGGACCTTGCTACAAAGCCATAGGCAGTAAGGGACTATAACAACACAGCGCTAGAAGGAAGGCTTTTAACTCCACCTGATAAAGCTGGATTCTTAACTCGCTTCCATGCCTGCCGGACAGTGCCTGTACCTGTGATCTGGTACCCTGGTACCCTGGACTGTGGCTGTCTGCTACCATCAGTAAACCAGGTAAAGAGGCATCATTGCAAACCTGTGTCCTTCGTTCTTTACTGTACCATTCATCCATCTACACACGGGAGCCCTGGAGACCTACTTCACCAGTGGGAAGTTATACCATCTAGCTGCCATAACATCACCCCAGAGGACCCCTTTAAGCAGCTTTGGTCCCTACTGACAGAATACCACAGGTGTTGTCACAAACTTTCTTTATTTCAAAAACCCCTTTAAAGACCGTCCCTTTAATATGGGCACCAAGGGCCACAGACCAGGTCACCGACGCCATGACACATCCCTTTAAGTACCAGACCTGGTATTAAGTACCCCACCGCCCTGGCTGGCATTCCATTTTTGGCATCATGAACAGGATTGACCGACACAGCAAACTGGGTCTTGTGCGCCTAAGAGACTGTGTTTTATTGAGAAACTAGAGAGACTTTATTAATTTGTATGCCAGAGACTTTAATGGGTTTCCAAAACATCGCCATCAAAACATCGCCATAACTGCGTCATACCATAACTGCCGCCATCACTGCATCATACGGTGCGCACAATTTGTTTTCAAAATAACTGCCAACAGCCGCCAGAAGGAGCGCCGTGGGAAGCGCAAAAAAAGAGGGGTGTGCCATTGTGGGTGCAGCCTGAAATGAGAGCCACAAGGGAGGATGCTATGTAGGAGAACCACAAGTTAAGACCTCGCAAAGTGCTAGACGGAGGAGTGGGAGAAGCGCCCGACCGCACACAGAGGAACCGCTGCAGACCGTGCACCGGAGGGACCGCTACAGACTCCGGAGGAGAGACACCGGGCCTCTACAAGGTTAGCAAGGGGACATGTCTGACCCAGGAAGAGAATTGGTGGCGGTCGCAGCCGCAGGCCCCGTGATGCCCCCAGACCCCGCGGTGGACGCAGCTGGGGGTCCAGTAATGCCACCAGTCCCCACAGTGCCCACAGCTCCTGCAAATAGGCCAGACACAGCCACAATAACAGCTCTTATAATGCCGCTATCCGTGCCCTATATACCAGGAGCGGCCTTGCTGCCACAATATTCAGGGGAGTCCTACACCCTCAATGACTTTAAAGAAAGACTCTGCAGTTTATTTCAGGTGTAACCCCTTTTTCAACAACAAGAAGTCAGCATTCTAACTGGCCAATTAATTGGTGCAGCACAAAGAGAAGTAAAATCCTGACTGGATATTGAAAAAGGGACTGTGGAGCAGATATCTGCCAAACTTAAGGACACTTTTGACACTTGCACTGCTGCAGGTATAAAAATGAGATTCTTTGGATGTAAACAGTGGCTGCAGGACAGTATACGGGACTATGCCCTTTAACCCCTTAGCGACCGCCGATACGCCTTTTAACGGCGGCCGCTAAGGGTACTTAAACCACAGCGCCGTTAATTAACGGCGCTGTGGAAAAAGTAAATAGCGCCCCCCAGAGTCGGATTTTCTCTGGGGTCTCGGCTGCCGGGGGTAGCCGAGACCCCAGAGAACATGATTCGGGGTTTTTTTACCCACCCCGCTTTTGCGATCGCCGGTAATTAACCGTTAACCGGCGATCGCAAAAAAAACAACGCAATTTCTTTTTAATTTCTCTGTCCTCCGATGTGATCGCACATCAGAGGACAGAGAAAAGGTGAGAAAAGGGGTCATAGATAGCCCCCCGATACTCACCTGTCTCCCCCGATGCTCCTCGTGGCTCCCGGTGGGCGCCGCCATCTTCAAAATGGCGGGCGCATGCGCAGTGCGCCCGCCGGCCGGCCCCGGGAGAATCTTTGGAGTCTCGGCTACCGGGGGTAGCCGAGACCCCAAAGAGCATGATCGGGGTCGGTTTTACCGACCCCTGTTTTGCGATCGCCGGTAATTAACTGTTTATCGGCGATCGCAAAAAAAACAAAACAAAAAAAAAGCTAAGTGTAATTTTCTGTCCTCTGATGTGATCGCACATCAGAGGACAGAGAAATAGGGGGATTCGGGGACCCTATCATACTTACCGGTGTCCCTGGGTCCTCCTGCTGCTCCTCCTGGCCGCCGGCGTCTTCTGGGGAAAAGAAAATGGCGCATGCGCAGTGTGCCCGCCATCTGTCTCCATCTGCCGGCCGGCAGGAGAAGAGCAGTTGGGGCTAAAATTAGGGTTAGGGGTAGGGTTAGGGTTAGGGTTAGGGGTAGGGATAGGGGTAGGGTTAGGGGTAGGGTAGGGTTAGGGGTAGGGTTAGGGGTAGGGGTAGGGTTAGGGTTAGGGGTAGGGTCAGGGTTAGGGGTAGGGGTAGGGATAGGTATAGGGTTAGGGGTAGGGTTAGGGTTAGGGGTAGGATTAGGGGTAGGGTTAGGGCTAGGGTTAGGGCTAGGGTTAGGGGTAGGGTTAGGGGTAGGGTTAGGGCTAGGGGTAGGGTTAGGGTTAGGGCTAGGGTTAGGGCTAGGGGTAGGGTTAGGGCTAGGATTAGGGTTAGGGCTAAATTTAGGGTTAGGGTTGGGGCTAAATTTAGGGTTAGGGTTGGGGCTAAATTTAGAGTTAGGGTTGGCGCTAAATTTAGGGTTAGGCTTCTTTCACACTTAAGTCGGTACGGGGCCGTCGCAATGCATCGGCCCGACATACCGACGCACGTTGTGAAAATTGTGCACAACGTGGGCAGCGGATGTAGTTTTTCAACGCATCCGCTGCCCAATCTATGTCCTGGGGAGGAGGGGTCGGAGATACGGCCACACATGCGCGGTCAGAAATGGCGGATGCGACGTACAAAAAAAGTTACATTGAACGTTTTTTTGTGCTGACGGTCCGCCAAAGCACTGATCCAGTGCACGACGGACGCGACGTGTGGCCATCCGTCACGATCCGTCGGCAATACAAGTCTATGGGCAAAAAACGCATCCTGCGGGCACATTTGCAGGATCCGTTTCTTGTCCAAAACGACGGATTGCGACGGATGCCAAACGACGCAAGTGTGAAAGTAGCCTTAGGGCTAGGGTTAGGGTTGGGGCTAAAGTTAGGGCTAGGGTTGGGGCTAAAGTTAGGGTTAGAGTTGGGATTAGGGTTAGGTTTGGATTAGGGTTGGTATTAGGGTTAGGGTTGGCATTAGGGTTACGCTTGGGATTAGGGTTAGGTTTGGGATTAGGGTTAAGGTTAGGATTAGGGGTGTGTTGGATTTAGGGTTTTGATTAGGGTTATGGTTAGGGTTGACATTAGGGTTGATTTGGGGTAAGGGTTGTGATTATGGTTAGGGTTAGTGATTAGGATTATGGATCAGGTTGGGATTAGGGTTAGGGGTGGAGCTAGAATTGGGGGGTTTCCACTGTTTAGGTACATCAGGGGGTCTCCAAACACGACAGCCAATTTTGCGCTCAAAAAGTCAAATGGTGCTCCCTCCCTTCTGAGCTCTGCCGTGCGCCCAAACAGTGGGTTACCCCCACATATGGGGCATCAGCATACTCGGGATAAATTGGACAACAACTTCTGCAGTCCAATTTCTCTTGTTACCCTTGTGAAAATAAAAACTTGGGGGTTACAAAATCCTTTTTGTGGAAAAATATATATATATATTTTTTAATGACTCTGCATTATAAACTTCTGTGAAGCACTTGGGCATTCAAAGTTCTCACCACACATCTATATAAGTTCCTTGAGGGGTCTAGTTTCCAAAACGGGGTCACTTGTTGGGGTTACTACTGTTTAGGTACATCAGGGGCTCTGCAAACGCAACATAACACCCACAGACCATTCTATCAAAGTCTGCATTCCAAAACGGCGCTCCTTCCCTTCCGAGCTCTGCCGTGCGCCCAAACAGTGGTTTACCCCCACATATGGGGCATCAGCATGCTCAGGATAAATTGGACAACAACTTTAGTGGTCCAATTTCTCCTGTTACCCTTGTGAAAATAAAAACTTGGGGGTACAATATCTTTTTTGTGAAAAAAAAAATATTTTTTATTTTCATGACTCTGCATTCTAAACTTCTGTGAAGCACTTGGGCATTCAAAGTTCTCACCACACATCTAGATAAGTTCCTTGGGGGGTCTAGTTTCGAAAATGGGGTCACTTGTGGAGGGTTTCTACTGGTTAGGTACATCAGGGGCTCTGCAAACGCAACATAATGCCCGCAGACCATTCTATCAAAGTCTGCATTCCAAAACGGCGCTCCTTCCTTTCGAGCTCTGCCGTGCGCCCAAACAGTGGTTTACCCCCACATATGGGGTACCAGCATACTCAGGACAAATTGTACAACAACATTTGGGGTCCAATTTCTCTTGTTACCCTTGTGAAAATAAAAACTTGGGGGCTAAAAAATATTTTTTGTGGAAAAAAAAAATATTTTTTATTATCACGACTCTGCATTATAAACTTCTGTGAAGCACTTGGGCATTCAAAGTTCTCACCACACATCTAGATAAGTTCCATGGGGGGTCTAGTTTCCAAAATGGGGTCACTTGTGGGAGATTTCTACTGTTTAGGCACATCAGGGGCTCTGCAAACGCGACATGGCGTCCGATCTCAATTCCAGACAATTCTACATTAAAAAAGTAAAACGGCACTCCTTCTCTTCCAAGCTCTGCGGTGCGCCCAAACAGTGGTTTACCCCCACATATTGGGTATCGACGTACTCAGGAGAAATCGCACAACAACTTTTGTGGTCTAATTTCTCCTGTTACTCTTGTGAAAATAAAAATTTGTGGGCAAAAAATCATTTTTGTAGAAAAAATGCGATTTTTTTTTTTCACGGCTCTACATTATAAACTTCTGTGAAGCACATTGGGGTTCAAAGTGCTCACCACACATCTAGATAGGTTCCTTAAGGGGTCTAGTTTCCAAAATGGTGTCACTTGTGGGGGGTTTCCACTGTTAAGGCACATCAGGGGCTCTCCAAACGCGACATGGCGTCCAATCTCAAGTCCAGCCAATTCTACATTGAAAAAGTAAAACGGCACTGCTTCTCTTCCAAGCTCTGCGGTGCGCCCTAACAGTGGTTTACCCCCACATATTGGATATCAGCGTACTCAGGAGAAATTGCACAACAACTTTTGTGGTCTAATTTCTCCTGTTACCCTTGTGAAAATAAAAATTTGTGGGCAAAAAGATCATTTTTGTAGAAAAAATGCGATTTTTTTTCACGGCTCTACATTATAAACTTCTGTGGAGCACATGGGGGTTCAAAGTGCTCACCACACATCTAGATAAGTTCCTTAAGGGGTCTAGTTTCCAAAATGGGGTCACTTGTGGGGGGTTTCTACTGTTTAGGCACACCAGGGGCTCTCCAAACGTGACATGGCGTCCAATCTCAATTCCAGCCAATTCTACATTGAAAAAGTAAAACGTCGCTCCTTCACTTCAAAGCTCTGCGGTGCGCCCAAACAGTGGTTTACCCTCACATATGGGGTATCGACGTATTCAGGAGAAATCGCACAACAACTTTGGTGGTCTAATTTCTCCTGTTACCCTTGTGAAAATAAGAATTTGTGGGCAAAAAGATCATTTTTGTGTAAACAAAAGCGATTTTTTATTTTCACGGCTCTACGTTATAAACTTCTGTGAAGCACTTGGGGGTTAAAAGTGCTCACCACACATCTAGATAAGTTCCTTAAGGGGTCTAGTTTCCAAAATGGTGTCACTTGTGGGGAGTTTCCACTGTTTAGGCACATCAGGGGCTCTCTAAACGTGACATGGCGTCTGATCTCAATTCCAGCCAATTCTGCATTGAAAAAGTCAAACGGCGCTCCTTCACTTCTAAGTTCTGCGGTGCGCCCAAAAAGTGGTTTACCCCCACATATGGGATATTTACGTATTCAGGAGAAATTGCATAACAAAATCTATGGTTACATTTCTGTTTTTACACTTGTGAAAATAAAGAAAATGGTTCTGAATTAAGATGTTTGCAAAAAAAAGTTAAATGTTCATTTTTTCCTTCCACATTGTTTCAGTTCCTGTGAAGCACGTAAAGGGTTAATAAACTTCTTGAATGTGGTTTTGAGAACCTTGAGGGGTGTAGTTTTTAGAATGGTGTCACACTTGGGTATTTTCTATCATATAGACCCCTCAAAATGACTTCAAATGTGATGTGGTCCCTAAAAATAAAATGGTGTTGTAAAAATGAGAAATTGCTGGTCAACTTTTAACCCTTATAACTCCCTAACAAAAAAAAATTTGTTTCCAAAATTGTGCTGATGTAAAGTAGACATGTGGGAAATGTTATTTATTAACTATTTTTCGTGACATATCTCTCTGATTTAAGGGCATGAAAATACAAAGTTTGAAAATTGCAAAATTTTAAAAATTTTCGCCATATTTCCGTTTTTTTCATAAATATTCGCAAGTAATATCGAAGAAATGTTACCACTAACATGAAGTACAATATGTCACGAAAAAACAATCTTAGAATCAGCGGGATCCGTTGAAGCGTTCCAGAGTTATAACCTCATAAAGTGACAGTGGTCAGAATTGCAAAAATTGGCTCGGTCATTAAGTACCAAATTGGCTCTGTCACTAAGGGGTTAATAAAATTGTGCAGTCCATGCAAGTGCACCCAAAGGAGAAGATCCAGCTGGCCTCCAGTCCAGGAGGATGTAGTCCTGAGGACCTGCCCTAGAACAAGAAAAGTGTTATTAATGTAATGTTCACTTGAAAAATATTTGCATTTGTGTTTTGTAACATTCAAGAAAGAAACCTCCCATAAAGGGAAGCAAAGTTATTTTCTGTACTTGTATATATGTTCCTGCAACGTCTAAGCAGAGTACCTCCCATAAAGGGAAGCCATAGTTTGACCTGTTATATGCATTTTAAAATTTTTGCATATGTCTTTAACCATTTATTGTCTTTTTGTCTTCCCAGTCCGGTGACTACTGGATTTAACGGGGGGGACTGTGGCGCCCCAGGGTCCTGGTTATCACAGTTTCATTGCTTTAATCACGGGGAGAGTGATGTCACGCTTGGAAGCAATGGAGGATTCCTTTTAACAGGTAATTAGCACATACAACACCGTTCAGACTCCAGGCCAGAAGGGGGAGTTCTACACCCGACTTCAGGGGAGCTGCTCTCTCTGGTCGGGAGGAGGAGTTAGTTGCTAGGCAGTTGCTAGGTAGTTAGGAAGAGTTAGACAGTTGGTGCCAGACAGCAGACTGGAGCAGTCTGAGGCAGAAGGATGAGTGAGGGGCTGTACTGCCTGAAATGCTGTAGTTCCTAGATAGCGATATACAGAAGGAAGAACAGCTTTTAGCGGACATGCCGGAGAGCGAAGCACAGGAGAGTGACAACAAGGGAGAATAGCTGTGACCGGGCTACCTCCCTAATAGAGCACAGATATCAGTAACCAGAAGACCAAGGTTGTGTCATACTCTAGGAGGCACAGCACAAACCTGTAGGACAGCCAGACAGCTATGTGTAACCTCTCCTCCCTAACACACAGGAGACACAGTGACACATAGAGCCTGGGTCATGATAGAGATCCTGTAAAAAGACTTGAGCCACCTGTCAGATAGGTTGGTGTCCCATTTCAACAAAGGGCAGAGATAACTGATAGGACCTTGCTACAAAGCCATAGGCAGTAAGGGACTATAACAACACAGCGCTAGAAGGAAGGCTTTTAACTCCACCTGATAAAGCTAGACTCTTAACTCACTTCCAAGCCAACTGGACCCTGCCTGTACCTGTGATCTGGAACCCTGGACTGTGGCTGTCTGCTCCCATCAGTAAACCAGGTAAAGAGACTGCACTGCAAACCTGTGTCCTTCATTCTTTACTGTACCATTCATCATCTTCATCTACACATGGGGGCCCTGGGGACCTACTTCACCTGTGGGAAGTTATACCATGTAGCTGCCATAAAATCACTCCAGAGGACCCCTTTAAGCAGCATCGGTCACTACTGACCAAACACCACAGGTGGCATCACAAACTTTCTTTATTTCAAAAACCCCTTTAAATACCATCCCTTTAATATTGGCACCAAGGTCAACGGACCGTGTCACACCACCATGACACATACCTTTAACCCCTTAAGCCCCGAGGGTGGTTTGCACGTTAATGACCGGGCCAATTTTTACAATTCTGACCACTGTCCCTTTATGAGGTTATAACTCTGGAGCGCTTCAACGGATCTTGGCGATTCTGACATTGTTTTCTCGTGACGTATTGTACTTCATGATAGTGGTAAAATTTATTCGATATAACTTGCGTTTATTTGAGAAAAAAACGGAAATTTGGCGAAAATTATGAAAATTTCGCAATTTTCCAACTTTGAATTTTTATACCCTTAAATTACAGAGATATGTCATGCAAAATACTTAATAAGTAACATTTCCCACATGTCTACTTTACATCAGCACAATTTTGGAACCAAAATTTTTTTTTATTAGGGAGTTATAAGGGTTAAAAGTTGACCAGCAATATCTCATTTTTACGACACCATTTTTTTTTTAGGGACCACATCTCATTTCAAGTCATTTTGAGGGGTCTATATGATAGAAAATACCCAAGTGTGACACATTCTAAAATCTGCACCCCTCAAGGTGCTCAAAACCACATTCAAGAAGTTTATTAACCCTTCAGGTGTTTTACAGGAATTTTTGGAATGTTTAAATAAAAATGAACATTTAACTTTTTTTCACACAAAATTTATTTCAGCTCCAATTTGTTTTATTTCTCCAAGGGTAACAGGAGAAAATGGACCCCAAAAGTTGTTGTACAATTTGTCCTGAGTACGTTGATACCCCATATGTGGGGATAAACCACTGTTTGGGCGCATGGCAGAGCTCGGAAGGAAAGGAGCGCCATTTGACTTTTCAATGCAAAATTGACTGGAATTGAGATGGGACGCCATGTTGCGTTTGGAGAGCCCCTGATGTGCCTAAACATTGAAACCCCCCACAAGTGACACCATTTTGGAAAGTAGACCCCTTATGGAACTTATCTAGATGTGTGGTGAGCACTTTGACCCACCAAGTGCTTCATAGAAGTTTATAATGCAGAGCCGTAAAAATAAAAAATCATATGTTTTCACAAAAATGATCTTTTTGCCCCCAATTTTTTATTTTCCCAAGGGTAAGAGAAGAAATTAGACCACAAAAGTTGTTGTGCAATTTGTCCTGAGTACGCTGATACCCCATATGTGGGTGTAAACCATTGTTTGGTCGCATGGCAGAGCTCGGAAGGGAAGGAGCGCCATTTGACTTCTCAATGCAAAATTGACTGGAATTGAGATGGGATGCCATGTTGCGTTTGGAGAGCCCCTGATGTGCCTAAACATTGAAACCCCCCACAAGTGACACCATTTTGGAAAGTAGACCCCTTAAGGAACTTATCTAGATGTGTGATGAGCACTTTGACCCACCAAGTGCTTCATAGAAGTTTATAATGCAGAGCCGTAAAAATAAAAAATCATATTTTTTCACAAAAATGATCTTTTTGCCCCCAATTTTTTATTTTTCCAAGAGTAAGAGAAGAAATTAGATGACAAAAGTTGTTGTGCAATTTGTCCTGAGTACGCTGATACCCCATATGTGGGTGTAAACCACTGTTTGGGCGCATAGCAGAGCTCGGAAGGGAAGGAGCGCCATTTGACTTTTCAATGCAAAATTGACTGGAATTGAGATGGGACGCCATGTTGCATTTGGAGAACCCCTGATGTGCCTAAACATTGAAACCCCCCACAAGTGACACCATTTTGGAAAGTAAACCCCCTAAGGAACTTACCTAGATGTGTTTTGAGAGCTTTGAGCCCCCAAGTGTTTCACTACACTATAACGCAGAGCCGTGAAAATAAAAATTCTTTTTTTTTTTCACAAAAATTATTTTTTAGTCCCCAGTTTTGTATTTTCACAAGGGTAACAGGATAAATTGGACCCCGAAAGTTGTTGTCCAATATGTCCTGAGTATGCCAATACCCCATATGTGGGGCGGAAGCACTGTTTGGGTGCATGGCAGAGCTCGGAAGGGAAGGAGCGCAATTTGGAATACAGACTTAGATGGATTGGTCTGCAGGCATCACGTTGCATTTGCAGAGCCCCTGATGTACCCAAGCAGTAGAAACTCCCCACAATTGACCCCATATTGGAAACTAGACCGCCAAGGAACCTATCTAGATGTGTTGTGAGAACTTTGAACCCCCAAGTGTTTCACTACAGTTTATAACGCAGAGCCGTGAAAATAAAAATTCTTTTTTTTTTTTCACAAAAATGATTTTTTAGCCCCCAGTTTTGTATTTTCTCAAGGGTAACAGGATAAATTGGACCCCAAAAGTTGTTGTCCAATTTGTCCTGAGTACGCCGATACCCCATATGTGGGGGGGAACCACTGTTTGGGCGCATGGCAGAGCTCGGAAGGGAAGGAGCGCCATTTGGAATACAGACTTAGATGGATTGGTCTGCAGGCATCACGCTGCATTTGCAGAGCCCCTGATGTACCCAAACAGTACAAACCCCCCACAAGTGACCCCATATTGGAAACTAGACCTCACAATGAACCTATCTAGATGTGTTGTGAGAACTTTGAACCCCCAAGTGTTTCACTGCAGTTTACAACGCAGAGCCGCGAAAATAAAAAAATCTTATTTTTCCCACAAAAATGATTTTTAGCCCCCCACATTTTTATTTTCCCAAGGATAACAAGAGAACTTGGACCCCAAAAGTTGTTGTCCAATTTGTCCTGAGTATGCTGATACCCCATATGTTGGGGTAAACCCCTGTTTGGGTGTGATATAGAAGGGTTAATAGTTTGCCTTTAAGTGCCTCTTGCCTTTAATTGTTAGAATTACTAGAATCTGTTGATGCAGTAGTCTTAGTGTCTCCGCTTCAAGGAGACCATACTTCTTATCATGTATGTTCTCAATATTCAGTCACAACATGTTATTTGGTACGTGAGAGATTAAAGGTCAGTATGACCCTGGGTGATGGTGGGGGCTACATGAATTGA
This sequence comes from Ranitomeya imitator, assembly GCF_032444005.1. Classification (NCBI taxonomy): domain Eukaryota; kingdom Metazoa; phylum Chordata; class Amphibia; order Anura; family Dendrobatidae; genus Ranitomeya; species Ranitomeya imitator. Next base: position 581,819,825 of record NC_091284.1, read on the forward strand.
GTTACATTTATTGTAAATGGTATAAAATATTGCTTCTTGCTCTTTTACTTCAGATAAAAGTGACTTGCTCACAGGATATGTGTGAGGTGTCTTTTTGTCTCCAAGCGCGCTTGTAAAATGACGGGCGTAACTCCACAATTTGGCCCTCACTGGTGATCTGTCTGCTGACGTTGGTCAGAACGAAAACAGCTATAACAGGCGCACCGGAGAGCTCGGAAAGGAAGGAGCACTGTTTTACTTTTTCAACGCAGAATTGGCTGGAATTGAGATCGGACGCCATGTCGCGTTTGGAGAGCCCCTGATGTGCCTGAACAGTGGAAACTCCCCAATTCTACCTGAAAACCTAACCCTAACACACCCCTAACCTAACCCTGACACACCCCTAATTCTAATCCCAACCCTAATCCCAACCGTAAATATAATCCAAACCCTAACCCTAACTTTAGCCCCAACCCTAACCCTAACTTTAGCCCCAACCCTAACCCTAACTTTAGCCCCAACCCTAACTTTAGCCCCAACCCTAACCCTAACTTTAGCTCCAACCCTAACCCTAACCCTAGCCCCAACCCTAACGCTAGCCCCAACCCTAACCCTAGCCCTAACCCTAGCCCTAACCCTAGCCCCAACCCTAACCCCAGCCCAAACCCTAGCCCTAACCCTAGCCCCAACCCTAACCCTAGCCATTACCCTAGCCCTAACCCTAACCCTAGCCCTGATGGGAAAATGTAAATAAATACATTTTTTTAATTTTATTATTTTTCCCTAACTAAGGGGGTGATGAAGGGGGGTTTGATTTACTTTTATAGCATTTTTTATATCGGATTTTTGATGATTGGTAGCCGTCACACACTAAAATACGCTTTTTTTTATAGCAAAAAAGTTTTTGCGTCTCCACATTTTGAGACCTATAATTTTTCCATATTTTGGTCCACAGTCATGTGAGGTCTTGTTTTTTGCGGGACGAGTTGACGTTTTTATTGGTATTATTTTTGGACACGTGACAATTTTTGATCACTTTTTATTCCGATTTTTGTGAGGCAGAATGACCAAAAACCAGCTATTCATGAATTTCTTTTGGGGGAGGCGTTTATACCGTTCCGCGTTTGGTAAAGTGGATGAAGCAGTTTTATTCGTCGGGTCAGTACGATTACAGCGATACCTCATTTATATCATTTTTTTATGTTTTGGCGCTTTTATACGATAAAAGCTATTTTATAGAAAAAAAAATTATTATTTTGGCATCGCTTTATTCTCAGGACTATAACTTTTTTATTTTTTTGCTTATTATGCTTTGTCATGGCTCGTTTTTTGCGGGACAAGATGACGTTTTTAGCGGTATCATGGTTATTTATATCCGTCTTTTTGATCGCGTGTTATTCCACTTTTTGTTCGGCGGTATGATAATAAAGCGTTGTTTTTTGGCTCGTTTTTTTTTTTTTTTTCTTACGGTGTTCACTGAAGGGGTTAACTAGTGGGACAGTTTTATAGGTCGGGTCGTTACGGACGCGGCGATACTAAATATGTGTACTTTTATTGTTTTGTTTGTTTTTTTTAGATAAAGAAATGTATTTATGGGGATAATATTTTTTTTATTTATTTATTTATTTAGTAATTTTTTTTTTTTTTACACTTGTGGAAATTTTTTTTTTTACTTTTTCACTTTGTCCCGGGGGGAACATCACAGATCGCCGATCTTACAGTTTGCACAGCACTCTGTAAGATCGGCGATCTCACTGACATCGCTGCAGGCTTACCAGCACCTTCAGGCGACCCGGAAGTACTCCCTGCAGGACCCGGATGCAGCCCCGCGGCCATTTTGGATCCGGGGCCTGCAGGAAGAAGACGTTCGGTACAAGGTGAGCACATCACCTTGTACCGATCGTCTCAGGGAAGCCCGCAGGGAGCCCCCTCCCTGCGCGATGCTTCCCTGTACCGCCGGCACATCACGATCATGTTTGATCGCGGTGTGCCGGGGGTTAATGTGCCGGGAGCGGTCCGTGACCGCTCCTGGCACATAGTGCCGGATGTCAGCTGCGATAGTCAGCTGACACCTGGCTGCGATCGGCCGCGCTCCCCCTGTGACCGCGGCCGATCGCATATGACGTACTATCCCGTCACTGGGAATTAAGTCCCAGGTCACCTCGACGGGATAGTACGTCATATGGGATTAAGGGGTTAAGTACCAGACCCGGTATCGAGTACCCCACCGACCTGGCGGGCGTTCCAGTTACAGACCTGTACTCGGGGTTATCTCCATAGTGTGTCACTGCACAGGTGAATGTACAAACTGAGGTGATTCCAGTCATAAAATCATTAGAATGATGTCTGTACAGGCTAGAGAGGGCACTCAGGTTCTTAGGCCTGCAGGAGATCTTGAGGTAAAAACACCCTCCACGTGTGTTCTGCTCTCCCTAAAGGCATCACTCAGCGTAAAGAACATTCTAGACTTGCCTGGAAAACAGCTCCTTCTATTGATCATGTGACTAGGAGCTGGCCTATAGGACACTGAATTCACATCTTCGATCCTTATTAAACAATAATTATGAGTCATTGTATACTTTCACCATTAGATGGTGCCAGGACACAGCAAATGAGAAATGCATTGCATCTAAAATGGAGGTGACTAGAGATGGAGAATTGCAGCTCACAAACGCAGGGAATAATATGGAGGGGCAGTTACAGAGTGAGCAGTAGCGTACAGAAGCCACTCACAATCCAGGATTACTTAAAGGGACGGACACACTATGGAATGGGTCACTACACATGTATTTGGAATACGTTAATAATTTGACTCAATACCATATGGAAATTTTCTTTACAAGTGTCAGTGACTAAAACATTTTCTCACTGATATATGACTTTGTTTAACCTTTTCATAATAAAAAGTTTTGTAAGCAAACCCAAGAAAAACGAATATTACATAAATGAATATAAGTACATAACATCTCTGACATAGCTACAAGTCCAAGCTGAGTATATGCCGTAATTCAGTTACTGTACACCATATACTGTATGTTACTGGAACATGTGTGTATTAATGGGAACCTGTCACCCCGTTTTTTGAGATTGAGATATAAATACTGTTAAATAGGGCCTGCGCTGTGTGTTACTATAGTGTATGTAGTGTACCCTGATTCCCCACCTATGCTGAGAAATAACTTACCAAAGTCACCGTTTTCGCCTGTCAATCAGGCTGGTCAGGCCGGGAGGGCGTGTTCACAGCGCTGGTTCTTCCTCAGCTTTACGTTGGTGGCGTAGTGGTGTCCGCATGTTGAGGTGACTAATCCACTGTGGGCACGTGAACAAGCAGCGCGCGATCTGCGCTGTCATCCCTTTCGTCGGTGGGGGCGGCCATCTTCCTGGGGCCGCGCGTGCGCAGATCGAGTGCTCTGCTGCACGGGGCTTCAGGAAAATGGCCGCGGGATGCCGCGCGTGCGCATTAGAGATCGCGGTGGCCATTTTCCCAAAGCCGAATATCTCGGCTTTGGGAAAATGGCCGCCGCGATCCCTAATGCGCACGCGCGGCATCCCGCGGCCATTTTCCTGAAGCCCAGTGCAGCAGAGCACTCGATCTGCGCACGCGCGGCCCCAGGAAGATGGCCGCCCCCACCGACGAAAGGGATGACAGCGCAGATCGCGCGCTGCTTGTTCACGTGCCCACAGTGGATTAGTCACCTCAACATGCGGACACCACTACGCCACCAACGTAAAGCTGAGGAAGAACCAGCACTGTGAACAAGCCCTCCCGACCTGACCAGCCTGATTGACAGGCGAAAACGGCGACTTTGGTAAGTTACAGGTCCTTCTCAAAAAATTAGCATATAGTGTTAAATTTCATTATTTACCATAATGTAATGATTACAATTAAACTTTCATATATTATAGATTCATTATCCACCAACTGAAATTTGTCAGGTCTTTTATTGTTTAAATACTGATGATTTTGGCATACAACTCCTGATAACCCAAAAAACCTGTCTCAATAAATTAGCATATCAAGAAAAGGTTCTCTAAACGACCTATTACCCTAATCTTCTGAATCAACTAATTAACTCTAAACACATGAAAAAGATACCTGAGGCTTTTATAAACTCCCTGCCTGGTTCATTACTCAAAACCCCCATCATGGGTAAGACTAGCGACCTGACAGATGTCAAGAAGGCCATCATTGACACCCTCAAGCAAGAGGGTAAGACCCAGAAAGAAATTTCTCAACAAATAGGCTGTTCCCAGAGTGCTGTATCAAGGCACCTCAATGTTAAGTCTGTTGGAAGGAAACAATGTGGCAGAAAACGCTGTACAACGAGAAGAGGAGACCGGACCCTGAGGAAGATTGTGGAGAAGGACCGATTCCAGACCTTGGGGAACCTGAGGAAGCAGTGGACTGAGTCTGGTGTGGAAACATCCAGAGCCACCGTGCACAGGCGTGTGCAGGAAATGGGCTACAGGTGCCGCATTCCCCAGGTAAAGCCACTTTTGAACCATAAACAGCGGCAGAGGCGCCTGACCTGGGCTACAGAGAAGCAGCACTGGACTGTTGCTAAGTGGTCCCAAGTACTTTTTTCTGATGAAAGCAAATTTTGCATGTCATTCGGAAATCAAGGTGCCAGAGTCTGGAGGAAGACTGGGGAGAAGGAAATGCCAAAATGCCTGAAGTCCAGTGTCAAGTACCCACAGTCAGTGATGGTGTGGGGTGCCATGTCAGCTGCTGGTGTTGGTCCACTGTGTTTCATCAAGGGCAGGGTCAATGCAGCTAGCTATCAGGAGATTTTGGAGCACTTCATGCTTCCATCGGCTGAAATGCTTTATGGAGATGAAGATTTCATTTTTCAGCACGACCTGGCACCTGCTCACAGTGCCAAAACCACTGGTAAATGGTTTACTGACCATGGTATTACTGTGCTCAATTGGCCTGCCAACTCTCCTGACCTGAACCCCATAGAGAATCTGTGGGATATTGTGAAGAGAAAGTTGAGAGACGCAAGACCCAACACTCTGGATGAGCTTAAGGCCGCTATTGAAGCATCCTGGGCCTCCATAACATCTCAGCAGTGTCACAGGCTGATTGCCTCCATGCCACGCCGCATTGAAGCAGTCATTTCTGCCAAAGGATTCCCGACCAAGTATTGAGTGCATAACTGAACATTATTATTTGATGGTTTTTTTGTTTGTTATTAAAAAACACTTTTATTTGATTGGATGGGTGAAATATGCTAATTTATTGAGACAGGTTTTTTGGGTTATCAGGAGTTGTATGCCAAAATCATCAGTATTAAAACAATAAAAGACCTGACAAATTTCAGTTGGTGGATAATGAATCTATAATATATGAAAGTTTAATTGTAATCATTACATTATGGTAAATAATGAAATTTAACACTATATGCTAATTTTTTGAGAAGGACCTGTATTTCTCAGCATAGGTGGGGAATCAGGGTACACTACATACACTATAGTAACACACAGCGCAGGCCCTATTTAACAGTATTTATATCTCAATCTCAAAAAACGGGGTGACAGGTTCCCTTTAAGTCCATTCAAATGGAATTTTCTTCCCTTCTTTATTTCTTTCTTTCTTTCTTTCTTTCTTTCTTTCTTTCTTTCTTTCTTATATCAGTTAGGCCGGGGTCACACTAGAGAGTTTTACGGACGTATGAGAGGCGCAAAAACAATGCATTGCACATGGACCAATGATTCTCCATGGGGCAGCTCCTATCTGCCGTATATTTCGCAGCTGTATTTTACGGGCTGAGAAAATCGCAGCATGCTGCGTTTGTCAGCGTATTGCGCTAAAAATCTGCCAATGAAAGTCTATGGGGGCGAGAACAATACGGATTACACATGGACCATCAGTGTGACTTGTGACAAATACGCAGCAGTGTTCTATAGAAAAGCTGGCAATTCAGCGCAGTGTACAGTAAAATCACACTGACAGATCAGAATAGAATAGATAGAATAAATGTCTACACATCTTATAGGTATATACAGGGCCGGCTCCAGGTTTTTGAGGGCCCCGGGTGAAAGACTCTCAGTGTGGCCCCCCTTTAACACATACCACGATTCATGATCACATATAAACAAAGCCATGTAGTAAATAACACAGCCCAAGTAGTATACAGCACAGCCACGTAGCATATAACACAGCCATGTAGTATATAAAAGCCCACGTAGCATATAAAACAGCCACGCGGTATATAGCACAGTATATAACAGCCCATATAGTATATAGCACAGCCACATAGTATATAACACGGCCCACGTAGTTTATAGAACAGCCATGTAGTATATAGCACAGCCCACGTAGCCTTTAATAGCCTATTGTCACGCCGTTTATGGCGATAAAGGGGCAGGACGGCGTACTGGGACCCGCACCTGTCCCTGCCACTATGAAGGGGCCCTGGCTTTCACTTATCTCAGGGGTACCTATAATGGTTAGGAGGCCTGAGCAGTCAGCGTATCCCTGTCTCCTGTGCAGGCCCTATCAGTGGACCCCTCTCCCCCCAGGGAGGAGGGCTGCACCAGTGTATTAATATGACAAGTAAACAGGGTATGCAGACAAGGTAACTAAAATCTCAAACTCGCCAAATGCTCACACAGCCACAGAGGAAACACAGAGAAGGGAAGAGGGGGAAAAAACTAGGAAGGAAAACAGGTTTAACATGCAACCAAAACAGCAGACATCAATCTCTGTTGATAAACCTCCAAGCTCCAAACACCACGCTCCTTCCTACTTCAAGCCAGGCAGCAGAACTGATCACTGACAACAGTTGTAGTCAAAGCTGAGTCTATATAGGAGAGGAGATTACAAAAACCAATTCAGCTGAGAGACCAGCTCTCAGCAACAAGGTTTAACTCTTGCCCTGCTGGCATAAGACAGCGAGGTCAGAATTCAGGAGAAGAGCTTCTGTTCATCATATGTGAATGAGGCCCAGAGCGCTGCGGTTCTCTGGAACCTCTCTGTCGTGGTAGCCCCGTCACACCCATACAGTATATATCACAGCCACATATTATATAACACGGCCCATGTAGTATATAGAACAGCCATGTAGTATATAGCACAGACATGTAGTATACAGCACAGCCCCCCTCCCCCAAGAATGGCCGCATAATCCAGTACTCACTGTTAGTTACAGAAAAAAAACACTCCTCTGTGGTCTCGGCGGCTGCTGCTGCACTGCCTGACACACAGCGAGTGCGCAATGACGTCATCGCGCACCCGCAGCGGCAGTGTCAGAGACAAAGTGGGGAATGATGGGAGAGGGAGCGTCAGGTGACGCTCTCTCCTTCATCATTTGCTTTGAACTTTACCGGCAGATGCCGGTAAAGTTCAAAGCGGCTGCAGGGGAGTTGGCACTTGCCACAGGTGGCCCCCTGCCTCACAGGGGCCCCATAGCAGCTCCACGAGGTGCCGCTAGCTAAGGGCCCCTGGGGGAATGGGGGCCCTAGGCACTTGCAGCTGCCTGCCTCTAACGCTGGCCCTGAATGGGCCCCCTGTCTCGCCTGGGCCCCGACACTTGTCATTGAAACACATATATATATATTTAAATTCCTACAGCGCTAGATAACTTAAAAAACGGTAATTCAATTGTCAGCTTTTGCTATCTCCTTATCAAACCCGACAGGATATGAGACATAATTTACATACAGTAAACCATTTCATATCCCTTATTTTTTTTACATATTCCTCACTACTAATGTTAGAAGAGTCTGTGTGCAAAATTTGGTGGCTCTACGTGTTAAAATAAAGGGTTAAATCATGGAAAAAACTGGAGTGGGCTCTGGCGCAATTTTCTCTGCCAGAGTGAGAAAGCCAGTGACTGAGGCCAGATATTACTAGCCTAGAGAGGGGCCACGGTTATTGCCCCCCCGGCTAAAAACATCTGCCCCCAGCCACCCCCGAAAAGGCAAATCTGTAAGATGCGCCTATTCTGGCACTTAACCTCTTTCTTCCCACTCCCGAGTAGCGGTGGGATATGGGGTAATATAGACTTAATGTCACCTTGCTAATGTAAGATGACATTAAGCCTGGTTAATAATGGAGAGATGTCAATAAGACACCTATCCATTAATAATTCAATAGCAGTAAAGGGTTAATAATACACACACACATTACGAATAAAGTATTTTAATGAAATAAATACACACATGGGGTTTTAAAATCTTTATTGCATGCTTAATCCACCTGAAGACCCTGGTTCTGTAAAAAAAATAAAATAAAAAAGCAACAATATCCCACACCTCTCTGGCGTACAGTCATGTCCCACGCTGTAATTCCATCTGAAGGGGTTAAATAAATTTGCAACCAGGAGCCTGCTAATGCAGCTGTTGCTCCTGGTTGTAAAAACTGTGGAATGAATGGAATGCAGGGGAACGTGGCATCGTAGACTTGCGGTGATGCGCCCCCTTGTAGCATAAACTCATATGAACTCTAGCGTGGGAAAATATTCAGAAAAATTCCTACGCTAGAGTTCATATGAGTTTATGCCACCAGGGGGAGCATCATCTTACAGATGAGCATTTTTTGGGGTGACCGGGGGCAGATGTTTTTAGCCGAGGGGGCCAATAACCATGGTCCCTCTCTAGGCTATTAATATCTGTCCTGAGTCACTGGCTTTCCCATTCTGGCAGAGAAAATTGCGCGGGAGCCCACGCCATTTTTTTCCGTGAATTAATCCTTTAATTTAACACCTACAGCTCCCAAATTTTACATACACACACTACTAACATTACACTGGTCAACGCAATTTTTCTGGCAAAAGGTTTTAAAACATATTTTAAGCCAATTTTGGCTGCTGATTACGAATATGAACTCCGTTTTTGGCTATCACATCGAATTTTGAGATATTTCCAATTTTTTATGAAAATTACTTCTAATGTGTTATGATAAACACTGGCGTGGGCTTTTCTCTGCCAGAGAGGGAAAGCCAGTAACTGAGGACAGATATTAATAGCCTAGAGAGGGACCATAGTTATTGGACCCCCCTGGCTAAAAACATTTATTTCTCACAAGTCACACTGATAGTCCATGTGGTGTGCGAGTTTTTCTCGCACGCATAGAGTTTAATTGTAGCGTGCTGCGAATTCACTCGCACGTATGATACAGCCGAGAAAGAAAACGATGATGGGAGCTGCCCCATAGATTAACATTGGTCTGAGTGCTATGCGATTTTGTTATAGCACAGCACTCGTTCCGTATTATACAGTAGTGTGACCTCGGCCTTATAGCCATTCACAATCTTGACTTTCTTAGGCTGGGTTCACATTAGTGTTTCTGTGCGCAGCATATGATCCGCATAGATCCGCATGCGTCATGCGTACATATCTTTAACATGTGTACAGAGGGACATTCGTTTGCATGTGGATGCATATGCACGGTGTGTGGCGAACGCAACATTTTTGAGGCATCAAATATGTGTCAATTATGCGCAGACATTCGCATGCGGATGAGTGCCTCAAAACAACGCATTACTGTCTATGGGAACACATTGATACGCAAGGACATGCGGATGCATGCGTTCAATACCCATGCGTACTTCTCACTAATTATCTCCAGGAAATGATGTAACCCCATGCAAAATGCCTGCTGTATAAAAGGGGTCTGGAAACAAGAACTCCATTACTCTCAAGACTCTGGATGCGGGCCCAAGACTCTGGACAAGACTCTGGATGTAAGTATAGAAGCTTTGAAAATGCCTGTCTCTCTGCATTCTGTACTCTGTACTTATGTTTTTTTTCTATTCCTTCTATACTGCTCCATTCACGGACTACTTCTGTTGTGGCCCTCAGTTCTCCTGTCCAGAATTTATCTGCTCTGGTGGTGTGTTCCTTGCTTCTCCTGTCCAGGATTTCTCGGTTGCGGTGGTGTGGTCCTTGCTTCTCCTGTCCAGGATTTCTTTGTTCCGCTGGTGTGGTGCTGTGCTGCTGTCCTGGTTCTGTGCTGCCTGACTGCTGTGCTGTTGGACTACTGACTGTAATGTAAGTATTGGCCATAAATTTTTTTTTGGCCTTTACCTACATTGTTTTTTGCTCATGTTGAATTTTTCTGTTTTTTTTAGTGTTTCACTTGACTGCTGCCTGCTGTTGAAGCATGTCCTCCAGTGAAGACCTGAATGCTTCCCAGAGTGGATATGACACTGACTATGTAATCACATTTGATATACTGAGTGGTATGTATTGACTGGCAATACTAAACATGTGTTAAATTATGTCTTTTCTTTACAGGTACCTTCCAGCGATAAAGAGCAGGAGCAGTCAAGTGGAAATTACGCTTCTCAGGGTCGTCGGGTTCAAATTCCTGAGGAGGAAAGATGGGGTGTAAGTATTCTTTTCATTCTCAGACTTGTAATTTTTTGCAGGTTTGTATCTTAACACTATATGCTTATTAATTTTTTTTTCTTATTTTATTTGATCTATAGGTTCCACAATGTGAGGATGCTCAACATAAAATTGACAATAACCTACTCATTCCCCTGGTGCAAGAGTGAGTAGCATTGTGGGACCCCCGTGATTGGAAGCATTCTGACTCTGGAGTGATTCCACGACTCTGGGAAGAAGAGGCCAGATCACTGTTGGATGATTGGGACCATGCAAGGCCACAAGTCAGAAAGGATTTTCATAAGTATTGCAAAATGGTCTGTTTTCCTGTAAATATTGTTGTATTTTTTAACATTTTTTTTTCTTCCCCCTTCACAGTGAAGAGAGTAAAAGTCCGTTGGCGTCAATGAAAGATCACTTCAATAAGGATATGAAAGAGGAGATTAGGGTTAGAAGTGGTGCTGCTCCAAAGGAGTCCAAACAGAAGTACAAAAGTATGTGTTTTTTTCTGAGGCCTGCGGTTGCTCAGCGAGCTTGAGTATTTCTTGTTTTGTATTATATAAACTGTTAAATTTTATTTACTAATGTTTTTATTTTATTTTCCACACAGAACCTGGAGCAGCACTCTACAACCTGGATCTTCCTCAGTTGGAGCGGCCCTTCATCGACCAGCCACCGAACTTTCCCAATCATCCACCAGCCAAGGTGCAACCAGGCAGGCTGGGGAACAGGCAGTCGGTCCGTCAGGTTTTCCCCTCTCCCAGCCCCCTGCCACTGCTTTCGTTGGGACTTCTCGTCAGCGGCAGAGGACCTGGGAGAGGTCAGTCATGCCCAAGTTTATTCACTTAAGCTCGGTCTTCCAGGATGAGATGAAGGTGATTGGAGATATACTGGACAGTGGGTTCACTAAGGTAAACACCCTTTTCCAGGGTGGGTTCACTCAGATGAACTTACTTTTCCAGGATGTCCACAAACACCCTGACCTCCTGGAATCTGACCTCCATAGACTGGCGTGACTTTTTTTGAGCAATAGAGTGGAGCATGCAGGAAAACCTTACTCTTGAACCCCAGCTGAACATAATGCAGGCCTGCCAGGCTGCTTACAGCCAGGCATTAGAGCAGTAGCAGTCCAGAAGCTATCATCAGCAGTCCAAATTTTACTGCCATTTACAAGCACAGCCATCAGTGGGCTTTTCCCCCAGTTCACAGCTACACCACCACGCTGCCAAGGGCAGCACCCCTGCAGCAAGCAGTATCCACCACACTCTAGAGTGCACCACCCCAGCAGCAAGCAGCATCCACCATGCTCCAGAGTGCACACCCCAGCAGCAAGCAGCATCCACCACTCTCTAGAGTGCAGCACCCTGCAGCAAGTAGAATCCACCACGCTTCAGAATGCAGCACCCATGCAGCAATCTGCATCCACTACGCTCCATGGTGCACCACCCCTGCATCTAGCAGCATCCACCATGCTGCCAAGTGCAGCACCTCTGCAGCAATCAACATTCAATGCTACAGAGGCCACCACTCCCACTCTGCCCACAAAAAAAGGAAAAAGACTGCCACTAGTACCTCATCACCGCAACAAAAAAGGAAGACACAGGGGAAAGACAAGCCGCCCAAAAATGAACTTACCATCTCCACCCTCACCTCCCAGTGTGTCTCTGTTGTCACTACTTTCCCTCCCTCTATCCATGCCCACAATTCCAATCCTAATGTGTCATCTACTCCCTATGTGTCCAGTCCCATCCAGGAGCCAATCCTACAATTTACCTCCCCTTCCCCTGTAACCCCGTCATCATCAATCACCACTCAATCCTCCCAACTCGACACCCCCAAGGTCCACACCATCTCACCTCCAATCAGACTCAGACACCGAAAATAAATCTAATTTATTTTTGTTAAATAAAAGTTTTATTCTGTTTTTGCAATCTCTTTGTGTTCCTTGTTTCTTTAGGTAAAACCACACATGTGTGTATAGTATGGTTGACTGAAGTTGTAATGGGTGTTTTATTAGTAGTAAAGTCAACAAACATTAAAGGTACATTTACTTAACCCCTTCATAACCCAGCCTATTTTGACCTTAATGACCTGGCCATTTTTGCAATTCTGACCAGTGTCCCTTTATGAGGTAATAACTCAAGGACGCTTCAACGGATTCTAGCGATTCTTAAAATTTTTTTGTGTGACATATTGAGCTTCATGTTAGTGGTAAATTTAGGTAAAATGTTTTTGCGTTTATTTGTGAAAAAAATGGAAAATTGGCAAAAATGATGAAAATTTAGCAATTTTCAAATTTTGAATTTTTATTCTGTTAAACCAGAGAGTTATGTGACGCAAAATAGTTAATAAATAACATTTCCCACATGTCTACTTTACATCAGCATAATTTTGGAAACAAAATTTTTTTTTGCTAGGAAGTTATAAGGGTTAAAATTTGACCAGCGATTTCTCATTTTTACAACAAAATTTACAAAAAACATTTTTTGAAGGGACCACCTCACATTTCAAGTCAGTTTGAGGGGTCTGTATGGCCGAAAATACCAAAAAGTGACACCATTCTAAAAACTGCACCCCTCAAGGTGCTCAAAACCACATTCAAGAAGTTTATTAACCCTTCAGGTGTTTTACAGCAGCAGAAGCAACAAGGAAGGAAAAAATGAACATTTAACTTTTTAGTCACAAAAATGAAATTTTAGCAACAATTGTTTTATTTTTCCAAGGGTAAAAGGAGAAACTGGACCCTGAAAGTCATTGTACAATTTGTCCTGAGTATGCTGATACCTTATATGTGGGGGGGGGGGGATCACTGATTGGGTGCACGACAGGGCTCGGAAGGGAAGGAGAGCCATTTGACTTTTTGAATGAAAAATTAGCTCCAATCTTTAGCGGACACCATGTCGCGTTAGGAGAGCCCCTGTGTGCCTAAAAATTGGAGCGCCCACACAAATGACCCCATTTTGGAAACTAGACCCCCAAGGAACATATTTAGATGCATAGTGAGCACTTTCAATCCCCAGATGCTTCACAAATTGATCTGTAAAAATTAAAAAGTACTTTTTTTCACAAACAAATTGTTTTAGCCTCAAATTTTTCGTTTTCACATGGGTAACAGGATAAAATGCATCTTAAAATATGTTGGTCAATTTCTCCTGAGTACACAGTATGTGGGGGTAAACGATTGTTTGGGCAGATGGCAAGGCTCGGAAGGGAAGTAGCGCCATTTGACTGTTTGAATGAAAAATTAGCTCCAATCGTTAGCGGTCACCATGTCGCGTTTGGAGAGCCCCTGTGTGCCTAAACATTTGAACTCCCCCACAAGTGACACCATTTTGGAAACTATACACCCCTTTCCTCAAAAATTATTTTTTAGTCCGCATTTTTTTATTTTTACAAGGGTAACAGGAGAAATTGGACCCCAAAAGTAGTTGTCCAGTTTGTCCTGAGTACGCTGATACCCCATATGTGGGGGTAAACCATTGTTTGGGAACACGTCGGGGCTTGGAAAGGAAGTAGTGATGTTTTGAAATGCAGACTTTAATGGAATGGTCTGCAGGCGTCACGTTGCGTTTGCAGAGCCCCTGATGTGCCTAAACAGTAGAAACCCCCCACAATTGACCCCATTTTGGAAACTAGACCGCCCAAAGAACTTACCTAAATGTGTGTTGAGCACTTTGAACCCCCAAGTGCTTCACAGAGGTTTCTAATGCAGAGCCGTGAAAATAAAAAATATTTTTTTTCCTCAAAAATGATTTTTAGCCCGCAATTTTTTATTTTCACAAGGGTAACAGGAGAAACTGAACCCCAATCGTTGTTGTCCTGTTTGTCCTGAGTATGCTGATACCCCATATGTGGGGGTAAACCACTGTTTGGGCGCACGTTGGTGCTTGGAGCACAAATTGACTTATTGAATGCAAGATTGGCTGGAATCAATGGTGGCGCCATGTTGTGATTGGAGACCCCCTGATGTGCCTAAACAGTGGAAACCCCCCAATTCTAACTCCAACACTAACCCCAACACACCCCTATCCCTAATCCCAACTCTAACCATAACCGTAATCACAACCCTAACCCCAACACACCCCTAACCACAACCCTAACCCCAACACACCCCTAACCCTAATTCCAACCCTAACTACAACCCTAACCCCAACACACAACCAACCCTAATCCCAACCCTAACCATAACCCTAACCACAAGCCTAACTCTAACCTCAACACATCCCTAACCCTAATCTTAACCCTAATTCCAACCCTAACCCTAATTCCAACACTATCTCTAGTTCCAGCCCTAACCCTAAGGCTATTTTCCCACGTTGCTGAATCGTGTGCGGATTTTTCCGCACCGTTTTTGAAAAATCTGCAGGTAAAATGCACTGCGTTTTACTTGTGGATTTACCGTGGATTAATAGTGTTTTTTGTGCGGATTTCACCTGCGGATTCCTATTGAGGAACAGGTGTAAAACGCTGCGGATTCCACACAAAGAATTGACCTGCTGCGGAAAATACAGCGCAGAGTTTCCGCACGGTATTTTCCACACCATGGGCACCATGGTTTTCCATAAGTTTACATAGTACTGTAAACATGATGGAAAACTGCCACAAATCCGCAGCGGCCAATCCGCTGCGGATCCGCAGCCAAATCCGCACCGTGTGCACATAGCCTAATTCTAACCCTAACCCTAATTGCAACCCTAACCCTAATTGCAACCCTATCCCTAATTCTAACCCTAACCCTAATTGCAACCCTAACCCTAGCCCTAACCCTAGCCTTAACCCTAGCCCTAAGCCTAGTTCTAACCCTAACCCTAGTGGAAAAATAAAAATAAATATATTTTATGCATTTAATTATTTTCCCTACCTATGGGGATGATAAGGGGTGGCTTTATTTACTATTTTTTTTGATCACTGTGATATAACCTATCACAGTGATCAAAATGTACCTGGAATGAATCTGCCGGCCGGCAGATTTGGCGGGCGCACTGCGCATGCGCCCACCGTTTTGGAAGATGGTGACGCCCATCGCTGAAGACGGAAGGACACCGGGAGGGACAGCGAGACTTGGTAAGTATGGGGGGTGGGATCGGACAGCGGGGGGGCGGAGGGGAGGCCAGGGGCAGGCGGAGGGGAGAGGAGGGTAGCGGAGCACAGAACGGAAGGGAGGAAAGACTGACAGCAGCAGCAGATCGCTGCTGTCAGTCGGTGGAGGGGGCAGATCGCGGTCTCCAGCAATGGATGATGATATTAGAGCATCGGCAATGGCTGGATTGTAATATTTCACCAAGTTTCATAGGTGAAATATTACAATTTGCTCTGATTGGCTGTTTCACTTTCAACAGCCAATCAGAGTGATCGTAGCCACATGGGGCAAAGCCACCCCCACTGGGCTGAAGTACCACACCACCTGTACCTGCAGGTCAGGTGAAATTGGAGTTAACCCTTTCACCCAATCTGCAGGGACGCGATCCCTTCATGATGCCACAGGCATCACAGGTCAGATTGGCACCAAGTTTCATGATGCCTACGTAGCGTCACAGGTCGGGAAGTGGTTAAAGGGTATTAAACCATATTGTCTTGTTATGACACATGTCCAGTATCAGAAACAAAGTAATCAGCAAATTTATCCCTCATCTGGGTAACTGCCACAGTTGTACTCAGACGGTGATCACAGTAATCCTGTAAAGCGGTATCAACAGGTTCGTCAAGTTCTAATTGTTGTCGCTCTTTTACCAGAATGAAATTGTGCATAACAACACATGCTTTAACAACATCATCAGTTGTCTCAATTTTTAGTTTGATTGGTGTTCCCAAAATGCTCCATTCAGATGCCAGCAAACCAAGGCACACTCCACAGTTCTTCGTGCCCTTGTCAGTCGGTAGTTGAAAATCCTTTTGGTGTAATTCAAGTCCTGATTGAGTAAAGTTTTAGGAGGTTGGCACACATTTGAAAGGCCTCATATCCAACCACAGCAAACGGCATTGGTGGTCCTTCAGTGTTTGGAAGAGATTGTGGCTGTGGAACATTGAAATCATTAGCATACAGAATATTGTCCCATGTCACAGTTTTTGAAAGTCTGTGAGTCATTTCCTCGTCCAAATGAGCCATCGTCCACAGTGACAAATCTACATTCAGCATTTGGAATCACCATGAGAACAATAGAAAAGTATATTTTGTATTAAAATAAAAAGGATCCACTTCAAGCCGGTTTCAGAATCTGAATGTGTTTGCTGTCTACAACCCCCACACAGTTTGGAACATTACAAATTTCATTGAATTTTGCTGCATTTTTCAGCCAGATTTCAGTTGTGGCTTGTGGAGGAGTTCTACATGCAGAACGTCACACAATGCACGGCAGGTGTCTCTAACAATCCCAGAGAGGGTGGACACTACAATCCAGAATTGGAAATTTAGAGATCTTAAGGTCTCTCCGGTAGCCAGGAATCTGACTAACAGAAAATAGGGAAAAAAAATCAGTGGCTTTTCTAGCAATAATACAAACGACGTGTTTATTTTTCAAAATTACGTACCTCAGGGTCTCCAACAGATGTTCCTCAGCAGGAATTGCTCTATGTAGGGTGTCCTGCCTGCTGATGGATCCTCTGACACGTTGCAGCACGTCAACAAAGCTCTGGTACCACATCCTGGTGTAGTCATAAAACGTCTCTGGGTTCTCTCGCAGCTCGCTGTACAATGAGTAGTAGGCTCCATGGGTCTCTCGGACTTCAACGATGGGGTGTTGCCAGTAGCGACGATGAAGTCTTCTCTGTATTTTTCTCCTTTCTTCCTCACAAGCCACAGCTTGAAGCAGCATACAGCAGCAAAAAATGAGGATTTCATCTGTGTAGGGTTTACATACAGAATCCCCATGAGACACGCCCATTGTGTGTGTCTTTTGTCAAGAAAATTTTCCTGTAAATATCGAACGCATGCACTGAAAAAACACAAACGCATGCCAAAACACATACAAACGCAACGTTTATTGGCGTCATGCGTAAGATGATGCAGATAAAAAATGCAGCGTAACCATGCGTTTGCATGTGTTTTGGCATGCATTTACGCATGCAGACGAAACGATGTGCACACATACGCTAATGTGCACTTAGTAGTTTTTTTGAGATCTTCAGCAATGCTCTGCGGCTAACTAAATGTCTCTTTTGGCTAAGATTTAAGTCATAACAAAAAAAAACCTTAAATAGACCTCAAATAGCCCACAAATAGCACAAAAAACTGACAATTATCAGTGAACACGCAAGAGAAAAACCAGTATACGGTGCCAAATTAAAAGGTACAACTTTTATTAAATTAAACTAAACAAAGGTTATATATCAATGCCACAGAATAAATCCAAAATCAATCCACATTAATTATTAAGGTCACTATTTGATCTTAGTGGGGAGATACACCAACATAGACCAGACCTACAACCTATATGAAAAGTGCATCGTGCCTTCTATTTACATGATTCCATAGAATATCTTATGTTAGGTGTCATCTGCGTCCTTCATGAAATAATACCAAATTATGTTAATGGATAGCACTTACATTAGGGGTGGTCTGCCGTATGTGGTTTTCCCCAAGCGCTCTAATGCGCATTTCGTCTCTTCTTCAGGAGGCGAAAGCTGGAGGGGAGGGTGGGTACTTTAAATAGGATGAGCAGCCAATGAGAAACCAAGTTTCATCCTGTATAAGCGCACTCAGTGTCATATCGACGTCACATCCGGTGTACATCGCGCGTGCGCAGCTGGTATCATCCATCACCGCAGCACCATGGTTTGCGGCCGTGGAACGCAAGCCCGACCTGGGCCGTCAAGATAAAGACACTTAAGATTTAAGTGTAGTTTCTTTTGATTGAATGGTTACAAAGGAGGTTGCTGCTGTAGATTGACACATTAACCCCTTCATGACCTAGCCTATTTTGACCTTAATGACCTGGCCGTTTTTTGCAATTCTGACCAGTGTCCCTTTATGAGGTAATAACTCAGGAACGCTTCAACGGATCCTAGCGGTTCTGAGATTGTTTTTTCGTGACATATTGGGCTTCATGTTAGTGGTAAATTTAGGTCAATAAATTCTGCGTTTATTTGTGATAAAAACGGAAATTTGGCGAAAATTTTGAAAATTTCGCAATTTTCACATTTTGAATTTTTATTCTGTTAAACCAGAGAGTTATGTGACACAAAATAGTTAATAAATAACATTTCCCACATGTATACTTTACATCAGCACAATTTTGGAAACAAAATTTTTTTTTGCTAGGAAGTTATAAGGGTTAAAATTTGACCAGCGATTTCTCATTTTTACAACGAAATTTACAAAACCATTTTTTTTAGGGACCACCTCACATTTGAAGTCAGTTTGAGGGGTCTATATGGCTGAAAATACCCAAAAGTGACACCATTCTAAAAACTGCACCCCTCAAGGTGCACAAAACCACATTCAAGAAGTTTATTAACCCTTCAGGTGCTTCACAGCAGCAGAAGCAACATGGAAGGAAAAAATGAACATTTAACTTTTTAGTCACAAAAATGATCTTTTAGCAACAATTTTTTTATTTTCCCAATGGTAAAATGAGAAACTGAACCATGAAAGTTGTTGTCCAATTTTTTCCCTGAGTATGCTGATACCTCATATGTGGGGGTAAACCACTGTTTGGGCGCACTGCAGGGCTTGGACGGGAAGGAGCGCCATTTGACTTTTTGAATGAAAAATTGGCTCCACTCTTTAGCGGACACCATGTCACGTTTGGA
Source organism: Ranitomeya imitator (assembly GCF_032444005.1). NCBI lineage: Eukaryota > Metazoa > Chordata > Amphibia > Anura > Dendrobatidae > Ranitomeya > Ranitomeya imitator. The sequence continues at coordinate 581,838,887 of NC_091284.1, forward strand.
GAGCCCCTGTGTGCCTAAAAATTGGAGCTCCCCCACAAGTGACCCCATTTTGGAAACTAGACGCCCCAAGGAGCTTATCTAGATGCATAGTGAGCACTTTGAACCCCCAGGTGCTTCACAAATTAATCTGTAAAAATTACTTTTTTCACAAAAAAATTCTTTTAGCCTCATTTTTTTCATTTTCACATGGGCAACAGGATAAAATGGATCCTAAAATTTGTTGGGCAATTTCTCCTGAGTATACCGATACCTCATATGTGGTCACAAACCACTGTTTGTGCACACGGCAAGGCTTGGAAGGGAAGGAGCACCATTTGACTTTTTGAATGAAAAATTATCTCCATCGTTAGCGGACACCATGTTGCGTTTGGAGAGCCCCTGTGTGCCTAAACATTGGAGCTCCCTCACAAGTGACCCCATTTTGGAAACTAGACCCCCCAAGGAACTTATCTAGATGCCTAGTGAGTAGGGTTGAGCGAAACGGATCGGTCATTTTCATAAATCGGCGACTTTTAGGCAAAGTCGGGTTTCATGAAACCCGAACCGATCCTACAGTGGGATCGGCCATGCGGTACACGATCAGAGCGCCAAAGTCGCGTTTCATATGATGCTGTCACTGCTGTTTTTCATCCAATGAAGGAGGACGCAGAGTGTGGGCAGCGTGATGACATAGGTCTCGGTCCCCACCATCTTTGAGAAGGGCATGGCAGTGATTGGCTTGCTGTCTGTGGCGTCACAGGGGGTATAAAGGGGCGTGCACGCCGACCGCCATCTTACTTCTGCCGATCTGAGCATAGGGAGAGGTGTTGCTGCAGTTAGTCAGAAGCAGGGACAGAGTTAGGGAGGAAATATAAACCCCCAAACCGCTTGTGCTGGAGCGATTTTCACTGTCCCACACCACCTTTTTGTGCAGGGACAGTGGAGGTTGTATTTTAGTGCAGCAGCTGCATAGCTGTGTGCACGGTGCTGTGCAAACCAACTGCTTTTTTTAAAGCAAAATTCCTGTTGCACCTTTCTGCACAGTTACCTATCTTGTTTATTTGTCCACATTTTTGTGTTAAGCAGTCCTTTTTATTGCTGCCATACTTGTCCTGAGCTCATTGTAGGGAGCTTGTTATTTATTTATTTTTTTAAATACTAATTCCAGCCACTTTCTGGCACGTTCATAGTGTTGTGTTATACCACTGGGCCAGAGTTGTGGTTCTGTGTCTCCCCCCCAAAAAATAGGGAGATTAAAATTCGCACACAGTGTATATTCTGCTGTACTGCTAGTGTGTCGTATATATCAGGCAGCCACTTTCTGCCACGTTCATAGTTTACTGTTATACCACTGGGCCAGAGTTGTGGTTCTGTGTCTCCCCCCCAAAAAAAAGGGAGATTAAAATTCGCACACAGTGTATATTCTGCTGTACTGCTAGTGTGTCGTATATATCAGGCAGCCACATTCTGGCACGTTCATAGTTTACTGTTATACCACTGGGCCAGAGTTGTGGTTCTGTGTCTCCCCCCCAAAAATAGGAAGATTAAAATTTGTACACAGTGTATATTCTGCTGTACTGCTAGTGTGTCATATATATCAGGCAGCCACTTTCTGCCACATTCATAGTTTACTGTTATACCACTGGGCCAGAGTTGTGCTTCTGTGTCTCCCCCCCAAAACAAGGGAGATTAAAATTTGCACACAGTGTATATTCTGCTGTACTGCTAGTGTGTCGTATATATCAGGCAGCCACTTTCTGCCACGTTCATAGTTTACTGTTATACCACTGGGCCAGAGTTGTGCTTCTGTGTCTCCCCCCCAAAAAAAGGGAGATTAAAATTTGCACACAGTGTATATTCTGCTGTACTGCTAGTGTGTCGTATATGTATATCAGGCAGCCACTTTCTGCCACGTTCATAGTTTACTGTTATACCACTGGGCCAGAGTTGTGCTTCTGTGTCTCCCCCCCAAAAAAGGGAGATTAAAATTCGCACACAGTGTATATTCTGCTGTACTGCTAGTGTGTCATATATATCAGGCAGCCACTTTCTGCCACGTTCATAGTTTACTGTTATACCACTGAGCCAGAGTTGTGCTTCTGTGTCTCCCCCCAAAAAAAAGGGAGATTAAAATTCGCACACAGTGTATATTCTGCTGTACTGCTAGTGTGTCATATATATCAGGCAGCCACTTTCTGCCACGTTCATAGTTTACTGTTATACCACTGGGCCAGAGTTGTGCTTCTGTGTCTCCCTCCCAAAAAAAGGGAGATTAAAATTCGCACACAATGTATATTCTGCTGTACTGCTAGTGTGTCGTATATATCAGGCAGCCACTTTCTGCCACATTCATAGTTTACTGTTATACCACTGGGCCAGAGTTGTGCTTCTGTGTCTCCCCCCCAAAAAAGGGAGATTAAAATTCGCACACAGTGTATATTCTGCTGTACTGCTAGTGTGTCATACATATCAGGCAGCCACTTTCTGCCACGTTCATAGTTTACTGTTATACCACTGGGCCAGAGTTGTGCTTCTGTGTCTCCCCCCCAAAAAAGGGAGATTAAAATTCGCACACAGTGTATATTCTGCTGTACTGCTAGTGTGTCGTATATATCAGGCAGCCACTTTCTGCCACGTTCATAGTTTACTGTTATACCACTGGGCCAGAGTTGTGCTTCTGTGTCTCCCCCCAAAACAAGGGAGATTAAAATTTGCACAGTGTATATTCTGCTGTACTGCTAGTGTGTCGTATATATCAGGCAGCCACTTTCTGGCACGTTCATAGTTTACTGTTATACCACTGGGCCAGAGTTGTGCTTCTGTGTCTCCCCCCAAAAAAAAGGGAGATTAAAATTCGCACACAGTGTACATTCTGCTGTACTGCTAGTGTGTCGTATATATCAGGCAGCCACTTTCTGGCACGTTCATAGTTTACTGTTATACCACTGGGCCAGAGTTGTGCTTCTGTCTCCCCCCAAAAAAAGGGAGATTAAAATTCGCACACAGTGTATATTCTGCTGTACTGCTAGTGTGTCATATATATCAGGCAGCCACTTTCTGCCACGTTCATAGTTTACTGTTATACCACTGGGCCAGAGTTGTGCTTCTGTGTCTCCCCCCAAAAAAAGGGAGATTAAAATTCGCACACAGTGTATATTCTGCTGTACTGCTAGTGTGTCATATATATCAGGCAGCCACTTTCTGCCACGTTCATAGTTTACTGTTATACCACTGGGCCAGAGTTGTGCTTCTGTGTCTCCCCCCCAAAAAAAGGGAGATTAAAATTTGCACACAGTGTATATTCTGCTGTACTGCTAGTGTGTCGTATATATCAGGCAGCCACTTTCTGCCACGTTCATAGTTTACTGTTATACCACTGGGCCAGAGTTGTGCTTCTGTGTCTCCCCCCCAAAAAAAGGGAGATTAAAATTTGCACACAGTGTATATTCTGCTGTACTGCTAGTGTGTCATATATGTATATCAGGCAGCCACTTTCTGCCACGTTCATAGTTTACTGTTATACCACTGGGCCAGAGTTGTGCTTCTGTGTCTCCCCCCCAAAAAAGGGAGATTAAAATTCGCACACAGTGTATATTCTGCTGTACTGCTAGTGTGTCATATATATCAGGCAGCCACTTTCTGCCACGTTCATAGTTTACTGTTATACCACTGAGCCAGAGTTGTGCTTCTGTGTCTCCCCCCCAAAAAAAGGGAGATTAAAATTCGCACACAGTGTATATTCTGCTGTACTGCTAGTGTGTCATATATATCAGGCAGCCACTTTCTGCCACGTTCATAGTTTACTGTTATACCACTGGGCCAGAGTTGTGCTTCTGTGTCTCCCCCCAAAAAAAGGGAGATTAAAATTCGCACACAGTGTATATTCTGCTGTACTGCTAGTGTGTCGTATATATCAGGCAGCCACTTTCTGCCACATTCATAGTTTACTGTTATACCACTGGGCCAGAGTTGTGCTTCTGTGTCTCCCCCCAAAAAAAGGGAGATTAAAATTCGCACACAGTGTATATTCTGCTGTACTGCTAGTGTTTCATACATATCAGGCAGCCACTTTCTGCCACGTTCATAGTTTACTGTTATACCACTGGGCCAGAGTTGTGCTTCTGTGTCTCCCCCCAAAAAAAAGGGAGATTAAAATTCGCACAGTGTATATTCTGCTGTACTGCTAGTGTGTCGTATATATCAGGCAGCCACTTTCTGGCACGTTCATAGTTTACTGTTATACCACTGGGCCAGAGTTGTGCTTCTGTCTCCCCCCCAAAAAAAGGGAGATTAAAATTCGCACACAGTGTATATTCTGCTGTACTGCTAGTGTGTCGTATATATCAGGCAGCCACTTTCTGCCACGTTCATAGTTTACTGTTATACCACTGGGCCAGAGTTGTGCTTCTGTCTTCCCCCCAAAAAAAGGGAGATTAAAATTCGCACACAGTGTATATTCTGCTGTACTGCTAGTGTGTCATATATATCAGGCAGCCACTTTCTGCCACATTCATAGTTTACTGTTATACCACTGGGCCAGAGTTGTGCTTCTGTGTCTCCCCCCCAAAAAAGGGAGATTAATATTCGCACACAGTGTATATTCTGCTGTACTGCTAGTGTGTCGTATATATCAGGCAGCCACTTTCTGGCACGTTCATAGTTTACTGTTATACCACTGGGCCAGAGTTGTGGTTCTGTGTCTCCCCCCCAAAAATAGGGAGATTAAAATTCGCACACAGTGTATATTCTGCTGTACTGCTAGTGTGTCGTATATATCAGGCAGCCACTTTCTGGCACGTTCATAGTTTACTGTTATACCACTGGGCCAGAGTTGTGCTTCTGTGTCTCCCCCCAAAAAAAAGGGAGATTAAAATTTGCACACAGTGTATATTCTGCTGTACTGCTAGTGTGTCGTATATATCAGGCAGCCACTTTCTGCCACGTTCATAGTTTACTGTTATACCACTGGGCCAGAGTTGTGCTTCTGTGTCTCCCCCCCAAAAAAAAGGGAGATTAAAATTTGCGCACAGTGTATATTCTACTGTACTGCTAGTGTGTCATATATATCAGGCAGCCACTTTCTGGCACGTTCATAGTTTACTGTTATACCACTAAGCCAGAGTTGTGCTTCTGTGTCTCCCCCCAAAAAATGAGGAAGTCTGGTGGAAGAGGCCGTGGTGCTGCATCTGGTAGTAGTGGCAAAAGCATAGTAGCACCTAAGGCTGGAGGTGTTGAGCCTGCGCCATCGTCTGGCTACACAAGGCCTAGAAGGCTCCCTTACCTGGGAGTAGGAAAACAGCTTTTAAAGCCGGAGCAGCAGGAAAAAGTTTTGGCTTTCCTTGCTGACTCAGCCTCTAGCTCTTTGGCCTCCTTTTCCCAAAGTTCAAAATGTCACAGCAGCCAGTCGTCAGTGGATGCTCCCGGTCAGGAACAAGACGTTTCCTTGTGTCCTTCTCCCAAACCAAAAGTGAAGGATGCATCAGGCGACACAACAGGTTACTCCATGGAGCTCTTTACACATACCGTGCCTGGGTTAGAAAGGGAAGTTGTACCCTGCCCATTACAAGAAGAATTGGACATGGAGTGCACTGATGCACAGCCACAGCTAGATTATGATGCTGTTCCATCGAGTCAGATCACTACATTGCCCTCGCAGTTTGCTGAGCAAGAATCTGACCCTGATGAGACTATGGTGCCTTGTCCCAAACGCTATAGCACCTTACACGGTGACACTGAGGAAGGTGCACATGACATTGAGGAGGAGGAGGTGATAGATGACCCAGTTGTTGACCCAGATTGGCAGCCATTGGGGGAAGAGGGTAGTGCTGCCACTAGCTCAGAAGCGGAGGAGGGTTATCCACAGCAGCACCAATCTACATCGCAACGGCTGTCATCTGGCAGGCGCGTATCAGGCAAAAAACGTTTGACAAAACCAGTTTTAGGACAGCGTGGCCATCCTGTGAAAGTTGCACAGCGTGCCATGCCTGAAAAGGAATTCCATAGTAGGAAGAGTGCAGTGTGGCATTTTTTTTACCAAGATCCCAATGATCAGTCAAAAGAGATCTGTAAAAAATGCTCAAAGACCTTTAGCAGAGGGAAGATTCTTAACAATTTAAATACAACGTGCATGCGTAGACATTTAAACAGTATGCAATTGAAAGCCTGGACTAACTACCTAACGTTCCCGTACCATTGGTGCACCAGGTCTGAATGAAGGTAGCAGCACTGCAACACTGCTTCCCTCACTGTAAGCCCACCGGTTAGGACACCAGCAGCAAATGTGGAGGGATTGTCGCTAGGCCAAAGCAGTCAGGGAGTCAGAAGGTTATTGGTAGGAAGCACTGTATGTAGGCCAACATCACCAACTCACTCTCAATCTGCCATGTCCACAACCACCACCACCGCTAGTTCCACCATAGGCAGCTCTCCAGTCCAGCTCACCCTAGAAGAGACTCTTGTTAGGAAACGAAAGTACTCATCCTGTCATCCGCGTACAAAGGGTTTGAACGCCCACATTGCCAGACTTATCTCGTTAGAGATGATGCCCTATCGGTTGGTTGAAAGCGAAGCTTTCAAAGCCCTGATGGCCTACGCAGTACCACGCTATGACCTACCCAGTCGCAACTTCTTTGCGAGAAAAGCCATCCCAGCCCTCCACAAGCATGTCAAAGACCACATTGTCCATGCACTGAGGCAGTCTGTCAGTGGGAAGTTGCACCTCACAACAGATGCATGGACCAGTAGGCATGGCCAGGGACGTTACGTGTCCATCACGGCGCACTGGGTTAATTGTTATGGACCTGGTGGTTAGGAGCACCCGGCACGACCTGATAGTTAAACTCACACAGGACAAGCTCTGGCATGTGGGAGCTCTGCTGACCGCAACCCCTAATCCTATCACACAACTAGAAATAGCCGTGGAGCGTTCCTGACTCTCCCTAGACGCCTCTTCACAGCCTAAGAGCTAGCTAGCCCTAGATATAGAAAATAAAGCCTACCTTGCCTCAGAGAAATTCCCCAAAGGAAAAGGCAGCCCCCCACATATATTGACTGTGAGTAAAGATGAAAGTCACAAACGCAGAAATGAAACAGGTTTCAGCAAAGGGAGGCCAGACTTACTAAACAGACAGAGGATAGGAAAGGTATCTTTGCGGTCAGCACAAAAACCTACAAAAGACCACGCAGAGTGTGCAAAAAGACCTCCGCACCGACTAACGGTGCGGAGATGCCACTCTGCATCCCAGGGCTTCCAGCTAGCAAGGCAAAATCATAATATGCAGCTGGACAAGGAAACAAAGAACAAACAAATAACAAGCAGGAACTTAGCTTCTGCTGGAGTAGACAGGTCACCAGAAAGATCCAAGAGCGAACTGAACCAATGCAGGAACATTGACAGCTGGCATGGAGTAACGATCTGAGTGGAGTTAAATAGAGCAGCCAACCAAAGGATAAACCACGTCACCTGTGTAAGGAACCTCAGAAGTAGCAGCTCCACTCACAGCCACCAGAGGGAGTCCATGGACAGAACTCGCCGAAGTACCATTCACGACCACAGGAGGGAGTTCGACAACAGAATTCACAACCGTTAATGTCGTGGATGCAGGGTCCACAGGGGACAGCAATAGTGGGACAGTTCTGCCTAGCCCATGATCTAGGAAACAGTTGGCTGTAGACATTCGCCACCCCACCTCCTCCTCCTCCTCCAGAAGCGAAAGCTCATCCACAGAGCGCTGTCGCACGACCACTCCATCCGCAGCTGCCAGTGTTGCACACGAGGTGTCCCATTACGGAACAGCTAGTGGGAAGCGTCAGCAGACCGTGTTTGAAATGAAGTGTTTGGGCGACAACAGACACACCGCGGAAGTTCTGGCCGAGTTCTTGCAGCAAGAAACTCAGTCATGGCTGGGCAGTGTACATCTTGAGGAAGGCAAGGTAGTCAGTGATAATGGAAGGAATTTTATGGCTGCCATAACCCTTTCACAACTCAAACACATACCTTGCCTGGCTCACACTTTGAACCTGGTGGTGCAGTGCTTTCTTAAAAATTATCCAGAGTTACCAACCCTGCTCCTGAAGGTGTGAAGACTTTGCTCGCACATCTGCCGGTCGCCCGTACACTCAAGCCGTATGCTGAACCATCAGCGATCGCTCAATCTTCCACAGCACCGCCTAATTATCGACGTTGCAACAAGGTGGAACTCCACATTGCACATGGTTCAGAGGCTGTGTGAACAGAGGCGTGCTGTCATGTATTTGTGGGAGGATACGCATACACGGGCAGGCAGTTGGATAGCAGACATGGAGTTGTCTGGTGTGCAGTGGTCCAAGCTACAAGACCTCTGTCAAGTCCTTCAGTGTTTCGAGGAATGCACACGGCTGGCATGTGCAGACGACGCCATCATAAGCATGAGCATCCCACTTATGCGTCTGCTAATGCAAAGTTTGACGCACATCAAGGAGCTGGCATCTGCAGCCGAGGAGGAGGGAATCCTTGATGATGAGGACGAGGTGGCGGTCGAAGAGGATGAGGAGGAGGATGATGGGGATGACTATGTATGGGAGAAGGATGCTTCTCAGGGGCCACTTGAAACTGGTGGCGTTGCAAGGTCAGGTACAGGTTTCTTGCGGGACACTTGTGATGTGGATTTCCAATAAAGTGCTCCTCAACCCAGCAGGACCAGTGAATTGACACCAGGAACATTGACCCACATGGCTGAGTATGCCTTGCGTATTCTAAAAAGGGACCCCCGCATTGTCAAAATGATGACCGATGACGATTACTGGTTGGCCTGCCTCCTGGATCCACGCTATAAAGGGAAAATGCAAAACATCATGCCACATGAGAACCTTGAGCAAATATTGGCTACCAAACAAGCAACTCTTGTAGACGTTTGGTTCAGGCATTCCCAGCACACAGAGGTTGTGATGGTCCTCACTAGGGTTGAGCGAAACGGGTCGTTCATTTTCAAAAGTCGCCGACTTTTGGCAAAGTCGGGTTTCATGAAACCCGATCCGACCCCTGTGCGGGGTCGGCCATGCGGTACGCGACTTTCGCGCCAAAGTCGCGTTTCAATGACGCGAAAAGCGCCATTTCTCAGCCAATGAAGGTAAACGCAGAGTGTGGGCAGCGTGATGACATAGGTCCTGGTCCCCACCATCTTAGAGAAGGGCATTGCAGTGATTGGCTTGCTGTCTGCGGCGTCACAGGGGCTATAAAGGGGAGTTCCCGCCGACCGCCATGTTACTGCTGCTGATCTGAGCTTAGGGAGAGGTTGCTGCCGCTTCGTCAGAAGCAGGGATAGCGTTAGGCAGGGTCCATTAACCACCAAACCGCTTGTGCTGTAGCGATTTCCACTGCCCAACACCACCTTCGGTGTGCAGGGACAGTGGAAGCTACATTTTTTTTTTTTCCCCTCAGCGCTGTAGCTCATTGGGCTGCCCTAGAAGGCTCCCTGATAGCTGCATTGCTGTGTGTACGCCGCTGTGCAAACCAACTGCTTTTTTCAAAGCACAAATCCTCTTGTTCCTTCCTTTCTGCACAGCTATCTTTTTGGTTTGTACACACTTTTTATTTAATTTGTGCATCAGTCCACTCCTTATTGCTGCCTGCCATACCTGGCTGAGATTACTGCAGGGAGATAGTAATTGAAGGACACTCCCTGTTTTTTTTTTGTGGGAGATTAAGATTGACATTTCTGCTAGAGTGCCATCCCTGTCTGTGTCATCTCTCACTCAGTGGGCCATAGAAAGCCTATTTATTTTTTTGCTTGATTTGGGTTATAAAATCTACCTGAAAAAATCACTACATCAATCAGTGGGAGAAAAATATTGGCCTCAGGGCTTGTGTGCCACTCCTGACTCCTGTGTGCATCATCACTCACTCAGTGGGCCATAGAAAGCCCTTTTTTTTTTTTTTTTTGCTTTATTTGGGTTCTAAATTCTACCTGAAAAAATCAATAAATCAATCAGTGGGAGATTAATATTGGCCTTTGGGCTTGTGTGCCAGTCCTAAGCGTGCCATCTCTCTCTCTCAGATAGTGGGCCATAGAAAGCCTATTTATTTATTTTTTTTTTATTGGGTTTATAAATTTTCCGTGGAAAAAAAAAAAAAAGTGGGAGATTAATATTGGCCTCTGGGCTTGTGTGCCAGTCCTGAGCGTGCCATCTCTCTCACAAATAGTGGGCCATAGAAAGCCTATTTATTTATTTTTTTTGGGTTTTATAAATTCTCCCTTAAAAAAAAAAGGGAGATTAACATTGGCCTTTGGGCTTGTGTGCCAGTCCTAAGCGTGCCATCTCTCTCTGTCTCTCAGATAGTGGGCCATAGAAAGCCTATTTATTTTTTTTTTTATTGGGTTTATAAATTTTCCCTGGAACAAAAAAAAAAAGTGGGAGATAAATATTGGCCTCTGGGCTTGTGTGCCACTCCTGACTCCTGTGTGCGTCATCTCTCACTCAGTGGGCCATAGAAAGCCTTTTTTTGTTTTATTTGTTTTCTAAATTCTCCCTGAAAAAATCATTTTATTTTATTTGGTTTCTAAATTCTTCCTGAAAAAATCATTTTATTCTATTTTTTTTTTCCTAAAGTCTCCCTGAAAAAAAAACAAAAAAAAACAAATCAGTGGGAGATTAATATTGCCCTTTCTGCTTGTGTGCCAGTCTTGACTCCTGGGTGTGCCATCTCTCTCTCTCTCTCTCCAATTGTGGGCCATAGAAAGCCTATTATTTTTTTTAGCTTGATTTGGGTTCCAAAATCTACCTGAAAAAATCACTACATCAATCAGTGGGAGATAAATATTGGCCTCTGGGCTTGTGTGCCACTCCTGACTCCTGTGTGCGTCATCTCTCACTCAGTGGGCCATAGAAAGCCTTTTTTTGTTTTATTTGTTTTCTAAATTCTCCCTGAAAAAATCATTTTATTTTCTTTGGTTTCTAAATTCTTCCTGAAAAAATCATTTTATTCTATTTTTTTTTTCCTAAAGTCTCCCTGAAAAAAAAAAAAAAAAACAACAAATCAGTGGGAGATTAATATTGCCCTTTCTGGTTGTGTGCCAGTCTTGACTCCTGGGTGTGCCATCTCTCTCTCTCTCCAATTGTGGGCCATAGAAAGCCTATTATTTTTTTAGCTTGATTTGGGTTCCAAAATCTACCTGAAAAAATCACTACATCAATCAGTGGGAGATAAATATTGGCCTCTGGGCTTGTGTGCCACTCCTGACTCCTGTGTGCGTCATCTCTCACTCAGTGGGCCATAGAAAGCCTTTTTTTGTTTTATTTGTTATCTAAATTCTCCCTGAAAAAATCATTTTATTTTATTTGGTTTCTAAATTCTTCCTGAAAAAATCATTTTATTCTATTTTTTTTTCCTAAAGTCTCCCTAAAAAAAAAGAAAAAAAACAAATCAGTGGGAGATTAATATTGCCCTTTCTGCTTGTGTGCCAGTCTTGACTCCTGGGTGTGCCATCTCTCTCTCTCTCTCTCCAATTGTGGGCCATAGAAAGCCTATTATTTTTTTTAGCTTGATTTGGGTTCCAAAATCTACCTGAAAAAATCACTACATCAATCAGTGGGAGATAAATATTGGCCTCTGGGCTTGTGTGCCACTCCTGACTCCTGTGTGCGTCATCTCTCACTCAGTGGGCCATAGAAAGCCTTTTTTTGTTTTATTTGTTTTCTAAATTCTCCCTGAAAAAATCATTTTATTTTCTTTGGTTTCTAAATTCTTCCTGAAAAAATCATTTTATTCTATTTTTTTTTTCCTAAAGTCTCCCTGAAAAAAAAACAAAAAAAAAAACAAATCAGTGGGAGATTAATATTGCCCTTTCTGCTTGTGTGCCAGTCTTGACTCCTGGGTGTGCCATCTCTCTCTCTCTCTCTCCAATTGTGGGCCATAGAAAGCCTATTATTTTTTTAGCTTGATTTGGGTTCCAAAATCTACCTGAAAAAATCACTACATCAATCAGTGGGAGATAAATATTGGCCTCTGGGCTTGTGTGCCACTCCTGACTCCTGTGTGCGTCATCTCTCACTCAGTGGGCCATAGAAAGCCTTTTTTTGTTTTATTTGTTTTCTAAATTCTCCCTGAAAAAATCATTTTATTTTATTTGGTTTCTAAATTCTTCCTGAAAAAATCATTTTATTCTATTTTTTTTTCCTAAAGTCTCCCTGAAAAAAAAAAAAAAAAACAAATCAGTGGGAGATTAATATTGTCCTTTCTGCTTGTGTGCCAGTCTTGACTCCTGGGTGTGCCATCTCTCTCTCTCTATCTCTCCAATTGTGGGCCATAGAAAGCCTATTATTTTTTAGCTTGATTTGGGTTCCAAAATCTACCTGAAAAAATCACTACATCAATCAGTGGGAGATAAATATTGGCCTCTGGGCTTGTGTGCCACTCCTGACTCCTGTGTGCGTCATCTCTCACTCAGTGGGCCATAGAAAGCCTTTTTTTGTTTTATTTGTTTTCTAAATTCTCCCTGAAAAAATCATTTTATTTTATTTGGTTTCTAAATTCTTCCTGAAAAAATCATTTTATTCTATTATTTTTTTTTCCTAAAGTCTCCCTTAAAAAAAAAAAAAATCAAATCAGTGGGAGATTAATATTTACATTTGTGCTTCAGTGACAGTCCTGCGTGTGTGGCATCTCTCTCATTTGTTGCCACCAACAACAGAGTGTGTAACATTGTGCCTGATTTTCGTTGTGGTCTCACTCACCTGTAAAGGGGTAGCTAAATCATACTGAAGTTATAGCTCACCGTGTAATTTGTGTGACAGCAACAAATACCGTTAGTTTGTTTACGTTTTTAAAACAATGAGGAAGTATGGTGGAAGAGGTCGTGGCCGGGGGCGTTCATTGTCAGCTGGTAATGAGGGTAGTGGTAGTGGTGGAGCATCAGCTGGTCGTGGGAAAAAAAATATTGCACCTAAGTCTGGAGCTGTGGAGCCAGGTTCGTCGTCTGGCTACACAAGGCCTCGAACGCTCCCTTTTCTGGGAGTAGGAAAACTGCTTTTAAAGCCGGAGCAGCAAGAGCAAGTTTTGGCTTATCTTGCTGACTCAGCCTCTAGCTCTTTTGCCTCCTCTCGTGAAACTGGTAAATGTCAAAGCAGCGCGTCGTTAGTGGATGTTCACGGTCAGGGACAAGTCGCTTCCTTGTCCTCTTCAGCAAAAACAACAACAGAGAAGAATGCAGCAGGCGACACAACGGGTTACTCCATGGAGCTCTTTACACATACCGTCCCTGGCTTAGAAAGTGAAGCAGTTAACAGTCCATGCCCATTACAAGTTGAATCTGACATGGAGTGCACTGATGCACAGCCACAGCCAGACTACTATGCTGGTCCTTTGACTCAGACCACAACATTGCCCTCGCAGGGTGCTGATCAAGAATCAGACCCTGATGAGACTATGTTGCCCCATCACGAACGCTATACCACCGACCGACACGGTGACACAGACGAAGTTGCACACGAGCTACAAGAAGAGGTAATAGATGACCCAGTTCTTGACCCCGATTGGCAGCCATTGGGGGAACAGGGTGCAGGCGGCAGCAGTTCTGAAGCGGAGGAGGAGGGGCCGCAGCAGGCATCAACATCGCAACAGGTTCCATCTGCCGGGCCCGTATCTTGCCCAAAACGCGTGGCAAAGCCAAAACCTGTTGGAGGACAGCGTGGCCATCCGGTTAAAGCTCAGTCTGCAATGCCTGAAAAGGTATCCGATGCTAGAAAGAGTGCAGTCTGGCATTTTTTTAAACAACATCCAATTGATCAGCGCAAAGTCATCTGTCAAAAATGTTCAACTACCTTAAGCAGAGGACAGAATCTGAAAAGTCTCAATACAAGTTGCATGCATAGACATTTAACCACCATGCATTTGCAAGCCTGGACTAACTACCAAACGTCCCTTAAGGTTGTAGCACCCTCGGCCAATGAAGCTAGTCAGCAACGCAACATCCCTTCCGGCAGTGTAGGGCCACCATTTTCCGCACCACCTGCAGTATCTGTGCAGGTTTCTTTGCCAGGCCAAAGCAGTCAGGGTCAGGGAATCACCAGTTTCGTAGTAGGAAACACTGCATCTAGGGCACCGGTGGCAACAATACCATCTCCCACCGTCTCTCAGTCTGCCATGTCCACCGGCACCCCCGCTAGTTCCACGATCTCCAGCTCTCCAGTCCAGCTCACCCTACATGAGACTATGGTTAGAAAAAGGAAGTACTTAGCCTCGCATCCGCGTACACAGGGTTTGAACGCACACATAGCTAGACTAATCTCGTTAGAGATGATGCCCTACCGGTTAGTTGAAAGCGAAGCTTTCAAAGCCCTGATGGACTACGCTGTACCACGCTACGAGCTACCCAGTCGACACTTTTTTCCAGAAAAGCCATCCCAGCCCTCCACCAGCATGTTAAAGAGCGCAACGTCCATGCACTCAGGCAATCTGTGAGCACAAAGGTGCACCTGACAACAGATGCATGGACCAGTAGGCATGGCCAGGGACGTTACGTGTCCATCACGGCACACTGGGTAAATGTGGTGGATGCAGGGTCCACAGGGGACAGCAAGTTTGGGACAGTTCTGCCTAGCCCACGGTCTAGGAAACAATTGGCTGTAGCCGATCGCACCCCCTCCTCCTCCTCTTCGTCCTCCTGCAGAAGCGAGAGCTCGTCCACAGACCGCAGTCGCACAACCACTCCATCCGCAACTGCCACTGTTGCACACCAGGTCTCCCATTATGGGGAAGCTACTGGCAAATGTCAGCAGGCTGTATTGGCTATGAAGTGTTTGGGCGACAACAGACACACCGCGGAAGTTCTGTCCAAGATCTTGCAGAAAGAAACGCAGTCGTGGTTGGGCACTGTAGATCTTGAGGCAGGCAAGGTAGTGAGTGATAACGGAAGGAATTTCATGGCTGCCATCTCCCTTTCCCAACTGAAACACATTCCTTGCCTGGCTCACACCTTAAACCTGGTGGTGCAGTGCTTCCTGAAAAGTTATCCGGGGTTATCCGACCTGCTCCTCAAAAAGCGTGGACTTTGCTCACATATCCGCCGTTCGCCCGTACACTCCAGCCGTATGCAGACCTATCAGCGTTCTTTGAACCTTCCCCAGCATCGCCTAATCATAGACGTTGCAACAAGGTGGAACTCAACACTGCACATGCTTCAGAGACTGTGTGAACAGAGGCGGGCTGTTATGTTTTTGTGGGAGGATACACATACACGGGCAGGCAGTAGGATGGCAGACATGGAGTTGTCAGGTGTGCAGTGGTCGAAGATTCAAGACATGTGTCAAGTCCTTCAGTGTTTTGAGGAATGCACACGGCTGGTTAGTGCAGACAACGCCATAATAAGCATGAGCATCCCCCTAATGCGTCTGCTGATGCAAAGTTTGACGCACATAAAGGATCAGGCGTCTGCAGCTGAGGAAGAGGAAAGCCTTGATGACAGTCAGCCATTGTCTGGCCAGGGCAGTGTACAGGACGAGGTAGCGGGCGAAGAGGAGGAGGAGGACGAGGAGGATGATGGGGATGATTATATTTTTAATGAGGAAGCTTTTCCGGGGCCACTGGAAATTGGTGGCGCGGCAAGGCCGGGTTCTGGTTTTTTGAGGGACACAAGTGACGTGGATTTGCCTGAAACTGCCCCTCAACCAAGCACAACCGCAGATTTGAGAACTGGAACTTTGGCCCACATGGCGGATTATGCCTTACGTATCCTCAAAAGGGACACACGCATAACTAAAATGATGAATGATGACGATTACTGGTTGGCCTGCCTCCTTGATCCTCGCTATAAAGGCAAATTGCAAAATATAATGCCACATGAGAACTTGGAACTAATATTAGCAACCAAACAATCAACTCTTGTTGACCGTTTGCTTCTGGCATTCCCTGCACACAGCGCCCGTGATCGTTCTCACACGAGCTGCAGGGGCCAGCAGACCAGAGGAGTTAGAGGGGCAGAAATCAGAAGTGGCGTTGGCCAGAGGGGTTTTCTGACCAGGTTGTGGAGTGATTTTGCTATGACCGCAGACAGGACAGGTACTGCAGCATCAATTCAAAGTGACAGGAGACAACATTTGCCCAGTATGGTTACAAACTATTTTTCATCCCTTATCGATGTTCTCCCTCAACCGTCATTCCCATTTGATTACTGGGCATCAAAATTAGACACCTGGCCAGAATTGGCAGAATATGCATTGCAGGAGCTTGCTTGCCCGGCAGCTAGTGTCCTATCAGAAAGAGTATTCAGTGCTGCAGGTTCAATACTAACAGAAAAAAGGACTCGTCTGGCTACCCAAAATGTAGATGATCTAACCTTCATTAAAATGAACCACAACTGGATTTCGAAATCTTTTGCCCCACCTTGCCCGGCTGACACCTAGATTTCCTATGAAAAGGTCTTGCCTGTGGACTATTCTGAATGCCTTTTCCAATCTCGTAATTTTCTGCACCTGATTGTCCAGCATACGACATGTTTACACCTCACTAAATGGCCAAACTCCCCACACGGGGCCGTGGTATCGACACTTGGCGACAGCACCCGTGAGAGTGCAGTTTGTCTGAAGAGGTGGGTGAGCCCGCTTTTGGTCGACGGCACTGCCACTGGGTCCCTCCTAGTACAATAAAGTGTCTCTGGCGGTGGTGGTGCGCACCCAACGTCAGACACACCGTTGTAATATGAGGGGCCCTGGGCCTGTACCGCCGGCCACAAGACAGTTTCCCCCCACCCCAGCTCAAACAGTGCTCTACCACTTGCAAAATTATCTCACAGCTCCACCAATGTTTAGTCTATGCGCTGACATCCTTCAATGCCTGCCACTGACAATACCATTGTATTGACATTTTTGTTATGTTAGGCCTTCGATGCCTGTCTGTGGTCACTCCTTCCACTAGGCCTCCACTGACCACACCACTGCTGCCCGTGTACCCCTGTAACCAATTTAAAATTGCCTACAGCCATGTGTTATTATTTTAGGCCTTCGATGCCTGTCTGCGGTGACTCCTTCCACTAGGCCTCCACTGACCACACCACTGCTGCCCGTGTACCCCTGTAACCAATTTAAAATTGCCTACAGCCATGTGTTATTATTTTAGGCCTTCGATGCCTGTCTGCGGTGACTCCTTCCACTAGGCCTCCACTGACCACACCACTGCTGCCCGTGTACCCCTGGAACCAATTTAAAATTGCCTACAGCCATGTGTTATTATTTTAGGCCTTCGATGCCTGTCTGCGGTGACTCCTTCCACTAGGCCTCCACTGACCACACCACTGCTGCCCGTGTACCCCTGGAACCAATTTAAAATTGCCTACAGCCATGTGTTATTATTTTAGGCCTTCGATGCCTGTCTGCGGTGACTCCTTCCACTAGGCCTCCACTGACCACACCACTGCTGCCCGTGTACCTCTGGAACCAATTTAAAATTGCCTACAGCCATGTGTTATTATTTTAGGATTTCGATGCCTGTCTGCGGTCACTCCTTCCACTAGGCCTCCACTGACTACACCACTGCTGCCCGTGTACCCCTGGAACCAATTTAAAATTGCCTACAGCCATGTGTTATTATTTTAGGCCTTCGATGCCTGTCTGCGGTCACTCCTTCCACTAGGCCTCCACTGACCACACCACTGCTGCCCGTGTACCCCTGTAACCAATTTAAAATTGCCTACAGCCATGTGTTATTATTTTAGGCCTTCGATGCCTGTCTGCGGTGACTCCTTCCACTAGGCCTCCACTGACCACACCACTGCTGCCCGTGTACCCCTGGAACCAATTTAAAATTGCCTACAGCCATGTGTTATTATTTTAGGCCTTCGATGCCTGTCTGCGGTCACTCCTTCCACTAGGCCTCCACTGACCACACCACTGCTGCCCGTGTACCCCTGTAACCAATTTAAAATTGCCTACAGCCATGTGTTATTATTTTAGGCCTTCGATGCCTGTCTGCGGTGACTCCTTCCACTAGGCATCCACTGACCACACCACTGCTGCCCGTGTACCCCTGGAACCAATTTAAAATTGCCTACAGCCATGTGTTATTATTTTAGGCCTTCGATGCCTGTCTGCGGTGACTCCTTCCACTAGGCCTCCACTGACCACACCACTGCTGCCCGTGTACCCCTGGAACCAATTTAAAATTGCCTACAGCCATGTGTTATTATTTTAGGCCTTCGATGCCTGTCTGCGGTCACTCCTTCCACTAGGCCTCCACTGACCACACCACTGCTGCCCGTGTACCCCTGGAACCAATTTAAAATTGCCTACAGCCATGTGTTATTATTTTAGGCCTTCGATGCCTGTCTGCGGTCACTCCTTCCACTAGGCCTCCACTGACCACACCACTGCTGCCCGTGTACCCCTGGAACCAACATCAGAAAATATAAAAATAAGTATTTTGCTTATAAAAAAGAAAATACTGGAGAGATATCAAATGCAGACATTTTAACATTAAAAACAAACACATACAACAAAAATCTGGTACAGTACTAAAAATGGCCACCAGCTACAATAACTTTCTCCTGCAAGTAGTTAACTGAAAGGTTTTTTCAATTTTAAACACAGATATGGCATCCACCGAGTGTTGTCCTGTCGCGTCTTCTTTATATTATTGCCAAGAAGATGCAAAACAATGAAAATAATAAAATCATTATTTACCAAAAAAATAGAGTAAGTCAAAACCACATTGCAAATAAACATTCATTACAAATAAAGAAGCAGGGCGCGTCCGAGGGTGAGTATATACCTAATAAGAATATAATCACCCTCGGACGCGCCCTGCTTCTTTCCGACAGCCTTCCTTCCTAAGAATCAGCCCTTCCGTGGTGTAGAGAGAGGGTTTGTTACACTCCAAGGTGTTCCCCAGGTTGCCTTTCCTGAGCTTCGATCTTCCGGCTCTCGTTTAGTAGTTGTTGGAAACTACGCTGCATTGGGCCTACAAATTGGGTATGGGGTGTAGAGAGATGGTGTGTTCCACTCCAAGGTGTTCCCCAGGTTGCCTTTCCTGAGCTTCGATCTTCCGGCTCTCGTTTAGTAGTTGTTGGAAACTACGCTGCATTAGGCCTACAAATTGGGTATGGGGTGTAGAGAGATGGTGTGTTCCACTGTAGAGAGATGGTGTGTTCCACTCCAAGGTGTTCCCCAGGTTTCCTCTCCATTGCTTCGATCTTCCGGCTCTCGTTTAGTAGTTGTTGGAAACTACGCTGCATTAGGCCTACAAATTGGGTATGGGGTGTAGAGAGATGGTGTGTTACACTCCAAGGTGTTCCCCAGGTTTCCTCTCCATTGCTCCGATCTTCCGGCTCACGTTTAGTAGTTGTTGGAAACTACGCTGCATTAGGCCTACAAATTGGGTATGGGGTGTAGAGAGATGGTGTGTTACACTCCAAGGTGTTCCCCAGGTTTCCTCTCCATTGCTTCGATCTTCCGGCTCTCGTTTAGTAGTTGTTGGAAACTACGCTGCATTGGGCCTACAAATTGGGTATGGGGTGTAGAGAGATGGTGTGTTCCACTCCAAGGTGTTCTCCAGGTTGCCTTTCCTGAGCTTCGATCTTCCGGCTCTCGTTTAGTAGTTGTTGGAAACTACGCTGCATTAGGCCTACAAATTGGGTATGGGGTGTAGAGAGATGGTGTGTTACACTCCAAGGTGTTCCCCAGGTTTCCTCTCCATTGCTTCGATCTTCCGGCTCTCGTTTAGTAGTTGTTGGAAACTACACTGCATTAGGCCTACAAATTGGGTATGGGGTGTAGAGAGATGGTGTGTTCCACTGTAGAGAGATGGTGTGTTCCACTCCAAGGTGTTCCCCAGGTTTCCTCGCCAATGCTTCGATCATCATGCTCTCGTTTAGTAGTTGTTGGAAACTACGCTGCATTAGGCCTACAAATTGGGTATGGGGTGTAGAGAGATGGTGTGTTCCACTCCAAGGTGTTCTCCAGGTTGCCTTTCCTGAACTTCTATCTTCAGGCTCTCATTAAATTGTGGTTAAACGGAACAACTGCATTTGGCGTACTAGTTGGTTTGGGGCCTACTATCGGTGTCTGCCGCTCCTTGCTGTTCTCCTGGTTTCCTGTCCTGAAATTCCGTTTTCAGGCGCTCGTTAAGTAGTTGTTAATGTTAGACTGCATTTGGCCTACTAGTTGGGTTGGGGCCTACTATCGGTGTCTGCCACTCCTTGCTGTTCTCCTCCACTGAACAAAGCTGTGCCGCCTGTTTACTACTGTTGCCAATTTTGAACTGCATTTCGACTACTTACTGATTTGGGCCTACTCTCTGTGTCAGCCTCTCATTCCAGTTGTCCTCCACTGCAATGCCCCCTGATTAGTCCTGTGTTACCAATTTTGAACTGCATTTAGCCCACTTTATTCTTTGGGCCTATATCTGTGTTTCCTCCTCATCCTGCCCATTGCCCAGCCAGTGATAGATGAGTCTGCTGGTACATTGACCCATAACGCAACATTTCCCGTGCACGCTACACTGCAAGATTGTGACCCTGCTGAAAGTCAGGTCCCCCTTCCCGCATACCATACCACCTTACACGGGGACAAACAGGAAGGTGCAGATGAAAGTGCAGGTTCCTTCATCAGGTGGGGGAAGGAATACTAGTTGGCGACGTCACTGGCACAGGGCCTCTCATGGTACGCAAAAGTGTTGCTGCCGGTGGGAGGCGCCCCCGCCGTGTAAACACACCGCTGTACTTTGAGGGGCCCTGTGCCAGTGCCAATGCCAACGAGTCGGCCCCCCCTGCTTGCTCAGGTTCACAGCACTTGCAAAGTTGAAATACTTACCTCTCCCTGCTCCACTGCCGTGACGTGGTCCAGATTTCCTGGGCCCACTAATTACTTGAACCAGCCCTACCCACCACAACTTTAGCCAAATGACCCCCAATTTCAAATGCCTTCCAATTATTATAAGGTAAATTACGCTTGACAAGCTTCATTAAGAAGAATGGATGGTTTTGACATTAAAATGGGCACTCTAGGTGTTTTCCTGGCCCCCACTCACTGCCGACTATGCTGCCCCATTGACTTGCATTGAGTTTCGTGTTTCGGTCGATCCCGACTTTACGTCATAATCGGCCGATTTCACTCGACCCGACTTTTGAGATAGTCGGGTTTCGCGAAACCCGGCTCGACTCTAAAAAGGTCAAGGTCGCTCAACTCTAGTCCTCACACTTGCCGTAGGGGGCAACATGGCAGAGGTGCTAGAGGTGCAGAAATTCGAAGTGGCGTTGGACAGAGGGGTTTTCTGACAAGGTTGTGGAGTGATTTTTCAATGATCGCTGACACAACAGGGACTGCTGCATCTATTCAAAGTGACAGGAGACAGCATTTGTCCAGTATGGTTACAAACTATTTTTCATCCCTTATCGATGTTCTCTCTCACAGGTCATTCCCCTTTGATTACTGGGCATCTAAACTAGACACCTGGCCCGAATTGGCAGAATATGCATTACAGGAGCTCGCTTGCCCTGCTGCCAGTGTGCTTTCAGAAAGAGTCTTCAGTGCTTCTGGTTCAATACTGACCGAAAAAAGGACACGTCTGGCTACCCAAAATGTAGATGATCTAACCTTCATTAAAATGAACCAATCATGGATTGCTAATTCTTTTGCCCCACCTTCCCCTGCTGACACATAGCTTGGGTGATAAATGACTCGCTTTTGCCCTCCTCTTACTGACTTTGCCAATTCCTCCATTTGCAGCTGCTGAATGTCCACCATAGGCCATTTTTATACCTCCCTAAATGGGCTGACTCCCCCCACAGGACCGTGGTCACCACTTGGCGCAAGCACCCGTGCAAGTGCCGTTTGCCTGGACAGGTGGGTGCGCCCACTCTACCTCTACTAAACAAAGCTGAGTTTCAATCTACAGGCTTTCGGCCTCTATCAACAATATGAAACTGCATTTGGCCTGGTTCTTGGTTTGGGCCTAGTGACGTCTGCTGCTGCCTCTTGGTTTCCTCAAAGAAACAAAGCTGAGTTTGAATCTAGAGGCTTTCGGCCTCTATCAACAATATGAAACTGCATTTTGCCTGGTTCTTGGTTTGGGCCTAGTGACGTCTGCTGCTGCCTCTTGGTTTCCTCAAAGAAACAAAGCTGAGTTTGAATCTACAGGCTTTCGGCCTCTATCAACAATATGAAACTGCATTTGGCCTGGTTTTTGGTTTGGGCCTAGTGACGTCTGCTGCTGCCTCTTGGTTTCCTCAAAGAAACAAAGCTGAGTTTCAATCTACAGGCTTTCGGCCTCTATCAACAATATGAAACTGCATTTGGCCTGGTTCTTGGTTTGGGCCTAGTGACGTCTGCTGCTGCCTCTTGGTTTTCTCAAAGAAACAAAGCTGAGTTTGAATCTACAGGCTTTCGGCCTCTATCAACAATATGAAACTGCATTTGGCCTGGTTCTTGGTTTGGGCCTAGTGACGTCTGCTGCTGCCTCTTGGTTTCCTCAAAGAAACAAAGCTGAGTTTCAATCTACAGGCTTTCGGCCTCTATCAACAATATGAAACTGCATTTGGCCTGGTTCTTGGTTTGGGCCTAGTGACGTCTGCTGCTGCCTCTTGGTTTTCTCAAAGAAACAAAGCTGAGTTTGAATCTACAGGCTTTCGGCCTCTATCAACAATATGAAACTGCATTTGGCCTGGTTCTTGGTTTGGGCCTAGTGACGTCTGCTGCTGCCTCTTGGTTTCCTCAAAGAAACAAAGCTGAGTTTGAATCTACAGGCTTTCGGCCTCTATCAACAATATGAAACTGCATTTGGCCTGGTTTTTGGTTTGGGCCTAGTGACGTCTGCTGCTGCCTCTTGGTTTCCTCAAAGAAACAAAGCTGAGTTTCAATCTACAGGCTTTCGGCCTCTATCAACAATATGAAACTGCATTTGGCCTGGTTCTTGGTTTGGGCCTAGTGACGTCTGCTGCTGCCTCTTGGAATTCTCAAAGAAACAAAGCTGAGTTTGAATCTACAGGCTTTCGGCCTCTATCAACAATATGAAATTGCATTTGGCCTGGTTCTTGGCTTGGGCCTAGTGACGTCTGCTGCTGCCTCTTGGTTTCCTCAAAGAAACAAAGCTGAGTTTCAATCTACAGGCTTTCGGCCTCTATCAACAATATGAAACTGCATTTGGCCTGGTTCTTGGTTTGGGCCTAGTGACGTCTGCTGCTGCCTCTTGGTTTCCTCAAAGAAACAAAGCTGAGTTTCAATCTACAGGCTTTCGGCCTGTATTTAGAATTTGAAACTGTATTTGCCCTACTAGTTTGGTTGGGCCCTACTAACAGAGTCTGCCGCTGCTTGTTGTTGTCCTCCACTGAACAAAGCAATGCTGCCTGTTTACTCCTGTTACCAATTTTTTCTGCTTTTAGCCTCCTTTTTTATTTTGGGCCTATATCTGTGTTTCCTCCTCATCCTGCCTATTACCCAGCCACTGCTTGATGGGTCTGCTGGTACATTGACCCAGACCACTACATTCCCCTTGCACTCTACACAGCCAGAATATGACCCTGCTGAAAGTCAGGTCCCCCTTCCCGCATACTATACCACCTTACACGGGGACAAAGAGGAAGGTGCATATGAAACTGCAGGTTCCTTCATCAGGTGGGGGGGCATACTCGTTGGCGACGTCACTGTCACAGGGCCCGTCATAGTACGCAAAAGTGTCACTGCCCGTGGGACGCGCCCCCGCCGTCAAACACAACGCCATACTTTGTGGGGCCCTGTGTCAGTGCCAATGCAAACGAGTGGGCCCCCCTGCTTGCTCTGGATCACAGCACTTGCAAAGTTGAAATACTTACCTCTCCCTGCTCCACCGCCGTGATGTATTCCACATTTCCTGGGCCCAAGAAAAAATTGAGCCAGCCCTCCCCCCCACAACTTTAACCAAATGACCCCCAATTTTCAATACCTAACTATTATTATAAGGTTAATTAAGATTGACAAGCTTAAGTAACAAGAAT
This sequence comes from Ranitomeya imitator, assembly GCF_032444005.1. Taxonomy (NCBI): domain Eukaryota; kingdom Metazoa; phylum Chordata; class Amphibia; order Anura; family Dendrobatidae; genus Ranitomeya; species Ranitomeya imitator. Next base: position 581,862,799 of record NC_091284.1, read on the forward strand.
TGATGTTTTTGACATTAAAATGGGCTCTGTAGGTGTTTTTCTGTCCTCCACTCACTGCCGACTTTTATTCCCCATTGACTTGCATTGGGTTTCATGTTTCAGTCGGCCCCCCGACTTTTCGCAATGATCGGCCGATTTCACCCGACCTGACTTTTGACAAAGTCGGGTTTCGCGAAACCCGACTCGATCCTGAAAAAGTAAAAGTCGCTCAACCCTACTAGTGAGCACTTTAAACCCTCAGGTGCTTCACAAATTGATCTGTAAAAATGAAAAAGTACTTTTTTTTCACAACAAATTTCTTTTCGCCTCAATTTTTTCATTTTCACATGGGCAATAGGATAAAATGGATCCTAAAATTTGTTGGGCAATTTCTCCCGAGTACGCCAATACCTCATATGTGGGGGTAAACCACTGTTTGGGCACACGGCAGGGCTCGGAAGGGAAGGCACGCCATTTGACTTTTTGAATGGAAAATTAGCTCCAATTGTTAGCGGACACCATGTCGCGTTTGGAGAGCCCCTGTGTGCCTAAACATTGGAGCTCCCCCACAAGTGACCCCATTTTGGAAACTAGACCCCCCAAGGAACTTATCTAGATGCATATTGAGCACTTTAAACCCCCAGGTGCTTCACAGAAGTTTATAACGCAGAGCCATGAAAATAAAAAATAATTTTTCTTTCCTCAAAAATGATTTTTTAGCCTAGAATTTCCTATTTTGCCAAGGGTAATAGGAGAAATTGGACCCCAAATGTTGTTGTCCAGTTTGTTCTGAGTACGCTGATACCCCATATGTGGGGGTAAACCACTGTTTGGGCGCACGGCAGGGTTCGGAAGGGAAGGCACGCCATTTGGCTTTTTAAATGGAAAATTAGCTCCAATCATTAGCGAACACCATATCACGTTTGGAGAGCCCCTGTGTGCCTAAACATTGGAGCTCCCCCACAAGTGACCCCATTTTGGAAACTAGACCCCCCAAGGAACTCATCTAGATGCATATTGAGCACTTTAAACCCCCAGGTGCTTCACAAAAGTTTATAACGCAGAGCCATGAAAATAAAAAATAATTTTTCTTTCCTCAAAAATGATTTTTTAGCCTAGAATTTCCTATTTTGCCAAGGGTAGTAGGAGAAACTGGACCCCAAATGTTGTTGTCCAGTTTGTTCTGAGTACGCTGATACCCCATATGTGGGGGTAAACCACTGTTTGGGCGCACGGCAGGGTTCGGAAGGGAAGGCATGCCATTTGGCTTTTTAAATGGAAAATTAGCTCCAATCATTAGCGAACACCATGTCACGTTTGGAGAGCCCCTGTGTGCCTAAATATTGGAGATCCCCCACAAATGACCCCATTTTGGAAACTAGACCCTCAAAGGAACTAATCTAGATGTGTGGTGAGGACTTTGAACCCCCAAGTGCTTCACAGAAGTTTATAACGCAGAGCCATGAAAATAAAAAAAATATATATTTTCTCAAAAATGATCTTTTAGCCTGCAATTTTTTATTTTCACAAGGGTAACATGAGAAATTTGACCCCAAAAGTTGTTGTCCAGTTTCTCCTGAGTACACTGATACCCCATATGTGGGGGTAAACCACTGTTTGGGCACATGCCAGGGCTCGGAAGTGAAGTAGTGACGTTTTGAAATGCAGACTTTGATGGAATGCTCTGTGGGCGTCACGTTGCGTTTGCAGAGAACCTGATGTGGCTAAACAGTAGAAACCCCCCACAAGTGACCCCATTTTGGAAACTAGACCCCGAAAGGAACTTATCTAGATGTGTGGTGAGCACTTTGAACCCCCAAGTGCTTCACAGAAGTTTATAACGCAGAGCCGTGAAAATAATAAATACGTTTTCTTTCCTCAAAAATAATAATTTAGCCCAGATTTTTTTATTTTCCCAAGGGTTACAGGAGAAATTGGACCCCAAAAGATGTTGTCCAGTTTCTCCTGAGTACGCTGATACCCCATGTGTGGGGGTAAACCACTGTTTGGGCACACGTCGGGGCTCAGAAGGGAAGTAGTGACTTTTGAAATACAGACTTTGATGGAATGGTCTGCGGGCGTCACGTTGCGTTTGCAGAGCCCCTGGTGTGCCTAAACAGTAGAAACCCCCCACAAGTGACCCCATTTTAGAAACTAGACCCCCCAAGGAACTTATCTAGATATGAGATATGTGGTGAGCACTTTGAACCCCCAAGTGCTTCACAGACGTTTACAACGCAGAGCCGTGAAAATAAAAAATCATTTTTCTTTCCTCAAAAATGGTGTTTTAGCAAGCATTTTTTTATTTTCACAAGGGTAACAGGAGAAATTGGACCCCAGAAATTGTTGCGAAGTTTGTCCTGAGTATGCTGGTACCCCATATGTGGGGGTAAACCACTGTTTGGGCACACGTCGGGGCTCGGAAGTGGGGGAGCACCATTTGACTTTTTGAATACAAGATTGGCTGGAATCAATGGTGGCGCCATGTTGCGTTTGGAGACCCCTGATGTGCCTAAACAGTGGAAACCCCTCAATTCTACCTCCAACACTAAGCCCCCCAACACCCCTAACCCTAATCCCAACTGTAGCCATAACCCTAATCACAACCCTAACCACAACCCTAATTCCAACCCTAAGGCTATGTGCCCACGTTGCGGATTCGTGTGAGATTTTTCCGCACTGTTTTTGAAAAATCCGCGGGTAAAAGGCAATGCGTTTTACCTGCGGATTTACCGCAGATTTCCAGTGTTTTTTGTGCGGATTTCACCTGTGGATTCCTATTGAGGAACAGGTGTAAAACGCTGCGAAACAGCACAAAGAATTGACATGCTGCGGAAAATACAACGCAGTGTTTCCGCGCGGTATTTTCCGCACCATGGGCACAGCGGATTTGGTTTTCCACAGGTTTACATGGTACTGTAAACCTGATGGAACACTGCAGCGAATCCGCAGCGGCCAATCCGCTGCGGATCCGCAGCCAAATCCGCACCGTGTGCACATAGCCTAATTCTAAAGGTATGTGCACACACTGCGGAAAACGCTGCGGATCCGCAGCAGTTTCCCATGAGTTTACAGTTCAATGTAAACCTATGGGAAACAAAAATCGCTGTACACATGCTGCAGAAAAACTGCACGGAAACGCAGTGGTTTACATTCTGCAGCATGTCACTTCTTTCTGCGGATTCCGCAGCGGTTTTACAGCTGCTCCAATAGTAAATTACAGTTGTAAAACTGCAGCGAAATGCGCAGAAAAACCGGGGTAAATCTGCTATAAATCCGCAGCGGTTTAGCACTGCGGATTTATCAAATCCGCTGTAGAAAAATCCGCAGAGGACCAGAATACGTGTGCACATACCGAAACCCTAACCCTAACCCTAACCCTATTCTAACCTTAGTGGAAAAAAAGAATTCTTTATTTTATTATTGTCCCTACCTATGGGGGTGACAAAGGGAGGGGGTCATTTACTATTTTTTTTTATTTTGACCACTGTGATAGGTTATATCACAGTGATCAAAATGCACTTTGGAACGAATCTGCCGGCAGGCAGATTCGGCTGGCGTACTGCGCATGTGCCCGCCATTTTGGAAGATGGCGGCACCCATGGAGAAGACGGACGGACCCCGGGAGGATCGGTAAGTATGATGGGGTGGGGGGTAGCACGGGGGGGGGGGATCGGAGCATGGGGGGGTGGATCGGAGTGCATGGGTGGATCGGAGTACGAGGGGGGATCGGAGCACGGGGGGGTGGATCAGAGCAAGGGAGGGTGGATCGGAGCACGGGGGGGTGGATCGGAGTGCAGGGGGGTTGGATCGGAGCACGGGGGGGTGATTGGAGCACGGGGGGAGCGGACAAGAGCACGGGGGGAGCGGAGCACAGGATGGAGTGGTGCATAGGACTGATCGGAGGACTAGGGGGGGCGATCGGTGGGGTGGGGGGGCAGACCAGTGTTTCCAGCCATGGCCGATGATATTGCAGCATCGGCCATGGCTGGATTGTAATATTTCACCAGTTTTAATAGGTGAAATATTACAAATCGCTCTGATTGGCAGTTTCACTTTCAACAGCCAATCAGAGCGATCCTAGCCACGGGGGGGGTGTACTACTACTCCCCCTGTCCCTGCAGATCGGGTGAAATTGGAGTTAACCCTTTCACCCGATCTGCAGGGACGCAATCTTTCCATGACGCCACATAGGCGTCACAGGTCGGATTGGCACCGACTTTCATGATGCCTACGTGGCGTCAAAGGTCGGGAAGGGGTTAAGGTCACATGCACACGTTGAGTATTTTAGGAGTTTTTTACCACAGTATTTATAAAACAAGACCAGGAGTGGGTGGAAAATACAGAAGTAGTGACGTGTTTCTATTATACTTTTCCTCCGATTGTTCCAATGACCAAATACTCAACATGTAAATGTGGCGTAATGCTCACTGTGAGAAAGCTTCTGGTTGTACACCAGGTGGCTCATATTTTAAAGTGATCTTTGTTAACTAGGGTTGAGCGAAACAGATCAGACAAATTCAAAAATTGCCGAATTTCGGCAAAGTCGGGTTTCATGAAACCCGACCCGATCCTAGTGTGGGATTGGCCATGAGGTCGGCGATCTTCGCTCCAAAGTCGTGTTTCATATGACACTTTCAGTGCCATTTTTCAGCTAATGAAGGAGGACGTAGAGTGTGGGCAGTGTGATGACATAGGTCTCGGTCCCCACCATCTTAGAGAAGGGCATGACAATGATTGGCTTGCTTTCTGCGGCATCACAGGGGCTATAAAGGGGCGTGCACGCCGAACGCCATCTTACTTCTGCCGATCGTAGCATAGGGAGAGGTTGCCGCAGCTTCATCAGAAGAAGGGATATAGTTAGGGAGGGAAGATTAAGCCCCGAAACTGCTTGTGCTGTAGCGATTTCCACTGTCAAACACCACCATTTGTTTGCAGGGACAGTGGAGGCTATATTTTTGTGCATCAGCTCTGTAGCTTATTAGGCTGCCTTATAAGGCTCCCTGATAGCTGCATTGCTGTTTGCACACTGCTGTGCAAGCCAACTGGTTTTTTAAAAGCAAAAATCCTGTTGCTCCTTTCTGCACAGTTATCTTGTTTATTTGTCCACACTTTTGTGTGCAGCAGTCCTTTTTATTGCTGCCATGCTTTTTCTGAGATCATTGTAGGGAGATTGAAATTGTACTACCGACCTTGTATTTTTTCATATATCTTCCAGCCACTTTCTGCCACTGCATCGATTCAAAGTGACAGGAGACAGCATTTGTCCAGTATGGTTACGAACTACTTTTCCTCCCTTATCGATGTTCTCCCTCAACCGTCATTCCCCTTTGATTACTGGGCATCCAAAATAGACACCTGGCCTGAATTCGCAGAATATGCATTACAGGAACTGCTTCTAGTGTGCTATCAGAAAGAGTCTTCAGTGCTGCTGGTTCAATACTGACCAAAAAAAGGACACATCTGGCTACCCATAATGTTGATGATCTAACCTTCATTAAAATGAACTAATCATGGATTTCAAATTATTTTGCCCCACCTTTTCCTGCTGACACGTAGCTTGCCTTTAAAATGTCTTGCTTTTGGCCTCCTCTTACTGACTTCTCCAATTCCGCCATTTGCAGCTGCAGAATGCCCGCCATAGGCCATTTTTATACCTCCCTAAATGGGCTGACTCCCCCCACAGGGCCGCGGTCACCACCTGGTGCAAGCAACCGTGCGAGTGCCGTTTGCCTGGACAGGTGGGTGCGCCCACTCTTGGGCAACGGGACTGGCACAGGGTCCCTCATAGTACAATGAAGTGTCTCTGATGGTGGTGGTGCACAACCAACATCAGACACACCGTCGTAATATGAGGGGCCCTGTGCCAGTACCGCCGCCCACGAGAGAGTGTTTCCCCCCAGCTCGAACAGTGCTCTACCTCTTGCAATACTTACCTCTCCCTGCTCCACCACTGTGTAGTCTGTGCTGTTAAATCCTTCACTGGCACTGCCAATACAAATTTGTTGAAATGATAGATGATAGTTAAAATATACAGGAGCCCTGGCCTCCATTTAGACCAGTTAATACTTTGCGCCTACTACGACTGTCTGCTACTCAGCAGAGGAGCCCACCCCAAAACCTAGCTATGCGGCCTGTTTAGTCCTGTTACCAATTTTGAACTGCTTTTAGCCTACTTTTGTATTTGGGCCTACTAACCGTTGTCCTCCACTGAACAAAGCTAGGCTGCCTGTTTAGTCCTGTTACCAATTTTGAACTGCTTTTAGCCTACTTTTTAATTGTGGGCCTATAAACTGTGTCTGCACCACTCATTACAGTTGTCCTCCACTGAACAAAGCAATGCTGCCTGTTTAGTCCTGTTACCAATTTTGAACTGCATTTAGCTTACTTTTTTTTATTGTGGGCCTACAAACTGTCTGCGCCACTCATTACAGTTGTCCTCCACTGAACAAAGCAATGCCACCTGTTTAGTCCTGTTACCAATTTTGAACTGCATTTAGCCTACCTTTTTATTGTGGGCCTACAAACTGTGTCTGCACCACTCATTACAGTTGTCCTCCACTGAATTAAGCAATGCCGCCTGTTTAGTCCTGTTACCAATTTTGAACTGCATTTAGCCTACTTTATTATTTGGGCCTATATCTGTGTTTCCTCCTCATCCTGCCCATTGCCCAGCCACTGCTAGACGAGTCTGCTGGTACATTGACTTAGACCACTACATTCCCCTTGCACTCTACACAGCCTGAATTTGACCCTGCTGAAAGTCAGGTTCCCCTTCCCACTTACTATACCACCTTACACGGGGACAAAGAGGAAGGTGCAGATGAAAGTGCAGGTTCCTTCATCAGGTGGGGGGCATACTCATTGATGACATCACTGGCACAGGGCCCCTCATAGTACGCAAAAGTGTCTCTGGCAGTGGGAGGTGCCACCCGCTGTCAAACACACCACGTACTATGAGGGGTCCTGTGCCAGTGCCAAGTGCCAATGAGTGGGCCCTTCCTGCTTGCTCAGGATCACAGCACTTGCAAAGTTGAAATACTTACCTCATCCTGCTCCACCACCAAGACGCATTCCGCGTTTCCTGGGTCCACGAAAATCATGAGCCAGCCCTACCCCCCCACAACTTTAGCCAAATGACCCCCTGTTTTCAATGCCTAACTATTATTATAAAGTAAATTAAGATTGACAAGCTTAAGAAATAAGAATTGATGTTTTTGGAATTAAAATGTTTTCCTATCTTCTACTCACTGCTGACTTTGATTCCCCGATGACTTGCATTGGGTTTCGTGTTTCGGTCGGCTCCTGACTTTTCAAAATAATCGGCCGATTTCACCCGACCCGACTTTTGACAAAGTCGGGTTTCGCGAAACCCGACTCGATCCTAAAAAAGTAAAAGTCGCTCAACTCTATTGTTAACTGATCATTCTCAAAGAGGGTTATAAAGACCTAGAATTTAATCTTTTCTACCTAATGAGCACCATAGAATTCTGTAGAATATTTGTATTTGTATCATGCTGTCCTATCAGTAGCGTAGCTACCGGGGGGCAGAGGGGACTGTCGCCCCGGGCCCCGTGCTCTGAGTGGGCCCACCCGAGCTATGCTGCTGTAACTGTATCGGCATGCACAGCACACCGATACAGTTACATTATGCAACAGAGCAGGGAAAATCAATCTCCCTGCAGTGCAACCCAACTGCTATGGGGCCCCTGAGCAGGCAGGGTCCGGTGCCAGCAGTGGGGCCCCCTGCCCATCATCGCAGGTTCAACTGTATTGGCTGGATGCTGCTACAGCTGACCACATTGATGAGAATGGGAGCATCATGCTCCCTCTCCTATCATCCTTCTTTCAGCATCTGACTCAGACTCTGACAGAGGGCGCAATGACATCACTACTCATTGCCCACTGTCTGGAAATATGCGGGAGTTCAGAGCAGTGGAGGAATGAGGAGAGGTGAGTTTGCATACTCGGCTTCAGGAAAATGGCCGCTGCGATCTCTTCTGCGCACGCGCGGCATCCCGCAGCCATTTTCCTGAAGCGCCGTGCAGCAGAGCACTCCATCTGCGCACGCGCGGCCCCAGGAAGATGGCCGTCCCCACCGAAGACAGTAATAGCGCAGATCGCGCGCTGTTTCTTCACGTGCGCACAAGTGGATTTGGCACTGGGACATGCGCACACCACTATGCCACCAACGTAAAACTGGGGAAGAAACAGCGCTGTGACCACGCCCACCCGACCTGACCAGCCTGATTTGACCACGCCCACCCGACCTGACCAGCCTGATTGAGAGGCGAAAATGGCGACTTTGGTAATGTATTTCGCAGCATAGATGGGGAATCAGGGTACACTACATACACTATTGTAACGCACAGCGCAGGCCCTATTTAACAGTATTTTTATCTCAATCTGAAAAAACGGTGTGACAGGTTCCCTTTAAATAATATAGAATCTATGTACAATCTTAACTGTGGTGGCATATTGAGAACATTGATGGTCTAGACAGTATTTCCCAAACTCTAGTCCCAACAGGTCATGTTTTCAGGATTTCCATAGTGCTGTACAAGTGAGAGAACTCCTGATACTTCCTTCACCTGTGCAATACTAAGGAAATCTTGAAAACATGACCTGTTGGGGTCCGTAAGGACTGGAGTTTTGGAACACTGGTCTAGAGAAAGAAGGTCTGTTCTTCCAATCTGCAATCTAAGTCCCTCTGAGTTTACTGCTCTTATATTCTGTTATGCCACCAGCTTTTTTTGTCCTTTGACATTTGTTGAGAAATGGACTTTCAGTATCTGTGTTTTAGCTGTCAGTAATAGATAAATTATTTGAAAGAAGAGGGCGCTCAGAATAGACAAAGAGGGATATTTAAATAGTAACTAAAAAAATCTGCCACCTCCAAAAATGCTACTTGCAAACAGATATAATGGTAATCTGCAGGTAAATAGTGTTTAAATCATATTTAGCTGGCTTACTGAAGCAACAGATACAAGGAAAAAATGAAGTAGAATTCTCTGCGCAGCTGCACGTTTCAGTCAAAGGTGCGGTGCTTACTATATAGACAGCTTAATATCCGGTGATCACGCTGTAATCACTATGTAAGGCTAGGTTCACATTGCGTTAGCAGCAGCCCGTTCAGCACATACGCTAATGGGCTGCTGCTAGCGCAAGTGCCTGCGCTACATCACGCTAGCTCAGATGGAGCATCTGCTAGCTCCATCTGCGCTAGCAGTGATGGACCCGGAAACGCTGCAGCCAGCGTCTCGGGTCCGTCACTCAAATAACGGCACATCGCTAGCGCACGCCCATTGTGGGCGTGCGCTAACGATGCGTTCGCCATTGCATTCAATGGCGGCGTTAACGGACTACGTTACACCGCATTATGCCGCGGTGTAACGTAGTCCATTTAACGTAGTCAATGAACGCAATGTGAACCTAGCCTAAGGCCGGTTTCATACGTCAGTGGCTCCGGTATGTGAGGTGACAGTTTCCTCACGTACCGGAGCCACTGACACACGTAGACACATTAAAATCAATGCATCTGTTCAGATGTCATTGATTTTTTGCGGATCGTGTCTCCGTGTGCCAAACACAGAGACATGTCAGTGTTCGTGGGAGCGCACGTATTACACGGACCCATTAAAGTCAATGGATCCGTGTAAAACATGTACCGCACACGGACGTTGTCCGTGTGCAGTCCGTGTGCCGTGCAGGAGACAGCGCTACATTAAGCGCTGTCCCCCCAACTGGTGCTGAAGCCGCGATTCATATCTTCCCTGCAGCAGCGTTTGCTGTAGAGAAGATATGAATAATTGTGTTTAAAATAAAGATCTATGTGCCCTCCGCCCTCCCACCCCCTGTGCGCCCCCCCGCTGTTCTGAAAATAATCACCCGGCTCCCTCGCTGGCGCTGCTTCCTGTTCTGGCCGCATCTTCTACTGTATCAGCGGTCACGTGGTGCCGCCGATTACAGTCATGAATATGTGGCTCCACCTCCCACAGGGGTGGAGCCGCATATTCATTACTGTAAATGAGCGGCCCCACGTGACCGCATACAGGAGAAGATGCGGCCAGAACTGGAATCAGCGCCGGCGAGGTAGCGAGCCGGGTGAGTATTTTCAGAACAGGGGGGGGGGGGGCGCACAGGGAATGGGAGGGCGGGGGGCACATAGATCTTTATTTTAAACACAATTATTCATATCTTCTCTACAGCAAACGCTGCTGCAGGGAAGATATGAATGGGGCTTCAGCACCAGATGCTGGTACGTGTTTTACCCAGCACGGTGCGTGTGGTACCCAGTGGGCACACGGGCGGCACACGTGTGCCACACTGATGTGCACAGAAACGTAGAGGCACACGGAAACGGATAATTCCGGTACCGATTTTTTCCGGTACCGGAATTATCTGGACGTGTGAGACTGCCCTAAGATAAAGAGCCAGAGCCATACTCATGGCAGAAATTAACTGTTCACTCAAGCTCTGGTCCCCCATTTCATGTAAACACTGTCCCTTCTGCAGCATACCTTTTGCTTCACCCTCTGCACCATCTGGGTCCCATAGGGCTGGCGGTGGTTCCGCTGCTTCCGTTGAACAACAAGAGACAAAGTTCTTTGCCAACTTAAAACATAGAACTTTACTATTAGATTTTCTCAGCACATTCCAGTCAGTTGCAGCATTAGTATCTGATTCCATGCAGTTCACATTCTTTCCCTATGCTTTCCTCTACATCCTGCAGTATTTCACGGGGACACACCACCTCTTGCAATAATGCAGCGTCCTCCTTGTGCAAGCTCAATACACCTGATTGTTCCTCCATCCGTTTCGCACCAGTACGAAAGGCATCAGCCCAAGAAATGAGTTGCCAAATGGTGAGCGACCTGTGTCCCTGTACTGATTTAGGACCACTTCTTGACTCCTGTTCTGAACCGTGGAAAGCGCTGCTGTCCCAGCTGTACCCTCTGTCCGTCCGGACCCTGTATGGCTGGGTACTTCTCTTAAAATTACAGGGCTGCCCCTGTGCGGTCCCGGGCATTAAGTCCCGTGGGACTAACTGGGCACTGTGGCCCTCCTGAGCTGTTCAGCTCCCAGGCTCTAACTACCTCAAAACAGGAAGACTCTATACTTATCAAAGACAGCCCCTCCTACCAAACTAAGTACAAAGTGGAGCCCCATCTAGTGTCCTACAATAGATGCTACACTTGCCCTACATTACACAACATTATACAGTAGCATAACACATTTATATTTAAAGGGTTTACTCATTTAAAGGGGTAGACATGCTACATCTCCTACAACCATCCTGCACTTTGATTGGCTGCCTAGTTTACAGATTGAGTGCAGCATGTGTGTGCACAGCAGGCTGCAAATGAATCTACAGGAGGAGTGATTAAAGAGGCGCTCACTGGATAGTGAGTGGTGACTGTCAGTGCACTGCCCTAATGACTGGCGGTGAACATCTACAAAGAGAATAAAATTTAATCTTCTCCCTGTACTGGTAAGGCAGGCAGGCATTATTGAAAAGATATTTGTCTGCATATTACCACCATATTTGCAGCTAAATAGTGTTTCTGGATGCAACAAGTTCCGTTTAAGCTAATGATTCCAGTAAAAAATAAGTGAGTAATAATATTCTTAAGGGAAGTTTTTGTAAACTTAAAACCTGCAACCCTGGGAGGCATTTTGCTAAATACACTTTTTTATACACAAGTGAAGACTATTTTTATAGAACAGCCATTGTCATAAACCCATATTATGTAAAATAGAGCATGTAAAATTAATGAGTCTGGCTTAAGTGACAATTAAGTAATAATTGTTTTTCTTATTTTTTTCTACATAAATAAAGCAGCAACTTTTCCCTATAGTTGATGAAATGCTTTGCAAAAAGCTACCTTTTTAATCAGAGTGTGAGGAGCGCGATATGAAAATGTAATTAGATAAAGGTTACAGTTACTGCATTGCTAATATTGTGGGAAAACTTCGTGGCTATATTAGTGTTTCAAATGATTGAATTATTAATCATAACCTTCACATTGCAGACATACTGCAAATTAGTCATACTTTGTTCAGCAAGGTGTGTGCATAGCATAGTAAGTTCTGCCTCAATGCATTTTGATGCAAAATAGCATAATTTTAGAGCGCCTTTATTTCAATAAGGCTCTACTATTCCATAAGTAGGCAATCCTTAAAATTCGAATGTTAACTCTTTAAGGATTTAAAAAAAAAACTAGTCTAATTTATTGACATGTGTTACACCAAATGTATGAAAGCATGTGCTCTTTCATCAATTTTTCATAGCATCTGTCTCTGTTTCTGAACTTACAAAATTGTTAGCCTATCATTCAGGACTCCTATAGTGAGATATCTTTGGCGATAATGTTGTATCTTTAGTGTTGCCCATTGGTTTTCAACTGAAGCTTAAAGGGAATCTGTCAGTAGATTTTTGCTACATCATCTGGGAGCAGCATGATGTAAGAAAAGAGACCCTGAATCCAATGATGTATCAGTTAGTTTACTTGATGCAGCAGATCTAACACAATGTGATTTCTTTGCTTTAGCTATGCAGCAGAGCTGAGAAAGCTAATTCCGCCCACAGCAGGCTCACTATTTACATACTGCTTACCTAAAAAAACCCACCTAAAACGTAAATATCTTTATTAAATATACCAATGCTAAAAAAAACCTAAAACGGGGATCGTTCCTAATTGAATAAATTGCCTGATAACCTGGGCCCAAAAGACGACAAGTGATGCTGAGAATAATAGATTGAAGCTGAGCTATCTACATAATTAGCAAGTAACCAAAACATTGGAATACTAAAAAGACCCCTGCCATAATAAGGGTAAACAGGGGTATGCCCAGAAAAATACCTCAAAACTATTGACAGTATCTTTCATATAGAAGTAATAGTGAAAATATTCTTGGGTGGATATAAACACTCACAACCGATGGGCAGAAAAGAGTGACCTAGCCCTAGGTGTAATTACTGTCTGGACAGCTACCTAGGTGCAGAGGTCGGCACCCTAAGAAAATTCGAGAATGGCGCCCCCGCTCGTGCGATGGCTGACCCTATCTCCTGTTATAACCCTATGAAGCAGATAGTCAGAAACAGAGGGCCAGATGGCCTGTAATTCTGTATAGTATAAAATACTGTGAATATATGGTATACAAGATCAAAAATGGTAAATATATATAAGCAGGAGAGGGTACAGTCAGCCTAAAGGTACCGTCACACTATACGATTTACCTACGATCACGACCAGCGATATGACCTGGCTGTGATCGTAGGTAAATCATAGTGTAGTCGCTGGGGAGCTGTCACACAGACAGCTCTCCAGCGACCAACGATGCCGAGGTCCCTGGGTAACCAGGGTAAACATCGGGTAACTAAGCGCAGGACCGCGCTTAGTAACCCGATGTTTACCCTGGTTACAAGCGTAAAACTAAAAAAAAACAAACAGCACATACTTACATTCTGGTGTCCGTCAGGTCCCTTGCCGTCTGCTTCCCACACTCACTGACTGCCGGCCGTAAAGTGAAAGTGAAAGCACAGCCGCTGTGCTCTGCTTTCACTTTACGGCCGGCAGTCACAGTGCGGGAAGCAGACGGCAAGGGACCTGACGGACACCAGAATGTAAGTATGTGCTGTTTGTTTTTTTTTAGTTTTACGCTTGTAACCAGGGTAAACATCGGGTTACTAAGCGCGGCCCTGCGCTTAGTAACCCGATGTTTACCCTGGTTACAAGCGAACGCATCGCTAGATCGCATCACTAGATCGGTGTCACACACACCGATCTAGCGATGACAGCGGGAGATCCAGCGATGAAGGAAAGTTCTAAACGATCTGCTACGACGTACGATTCTCAGCAGGATCCCTGATCGCTGCTGCGTGTCAGACACAGCGATATCGTAACGATATCGCTGGAACGTCACGAATCGCACCGTCGTAGCGATCGAAATGGTATAGTGTGACGGTACCCTTAGTCACTCACACCACATGAGTTTGGGGATTAACAGATATAGTAATCCCCAAATATACAGTAACATAAACCTATATCAAACAAAATGTAAATTGGTACTGTCACACAGTGACCCTCATAAATATTCCAATGAATGCACAGTCATAGCCTGCATGATGATACATAGATACTACCACACATGTAAAGGTATATGTATATGATGGTTTACACAATTAAACATCAGAGTACTAGTAATTATGATCAGAAGTCATGACAGCCTCATTTTTTGCCATGACTTCTGATCATAAAGCCAGTATCAATCTCTCCTGATGAACCTTCTGAGGGGAAACGCATTGAGAGCCTGTTTAACATAGTAACATAGTTAGTAAGGCCGAAAAAAGACATTTGTCCATCCAGTTCAGCCTATATTCCATCATAATAAATACCCAGATCTACGTCCTTCTACAGAACCTAATAATTGTATGATACAATATTGTTCTGCTCCAGGAAGACATCCAGGCCTCTCTTGAACCCCTCGACTGAGTTCGCCATCACCACCTCCTCAGGCAAGCAATTCCAGATTCTCACTGCCCTAACAGTAAAGAATCCTCTTCTATGTTGGTGGAAAAACCTTCTCTCCTCCAGACGCAAAGAATGCCCCCTTGTGCCCGTCACCTTCCTTGGTATAAACAGATCCTCAGCGAGATATTTGTATTGTCCCCTTATATACTTATACATGGTTATTAGATCGCCCCTCAGTCGTCTTTTTTCTAGACTAAATAATCCTAATTTCGCTAATCTATCTGGGTATTGCAGTTCTCCCATCCCCTTTATTAATTTTGTTGCCCTCCTTTGTACTCTCTCTAGTTCCATTATATCCTTCCTGAGCACCGGTGCCCAAAACTGGACACAGTACTCCATGTGCGGTCTAACTAGGGATTTGTACAGAGGCAGTATAATGCTCTCGTCATGTGTATCCAGACCTCTTTTAATGCACCCCATGATCCTGTTTGCCTTGGCAGCTGCTGCCTGGCACTGGCTGCTCCAGGTAAGTTTATCATTAACTAGGATCCCCAAGTCCTTCTCCCTGTCAGATTTACCCAGTGGTTTCCCGTTCAGTGTGTAATGGTGATATTGATTCCCTCTTCCCATGTGTATAACCTTACATTTATCATTGTTAAACCTCATCTGCCACCTTTCAGCCCAAGTTTCCAACTTATCCAGATCCATCTGTAGCAGAATACTATCTTCTCTTGTATTAACTGCTTTACATAGTTTTGTATCATCTGCAAATATCGATATTTTACTGTGTAAACCTTCTACCAGATCATTAATGAATATGTTGAAGAGAACAGGTCCCAATACTGACCCCTGTGGTACCCCACTGGTCACAGCGACCCAGTTAGAGACTATACCATTTATAACCACCCTCTGCTTTCTATCACTAAGCCAGTTACTAACCCATTTACACACATTTTCCCCCAGACCAAGCATTCTCATTTTGTGTACCAACCTCTTGTGCGGCACGGTATCAAACGCTTTGGAAAAATCGAGATATACCACGTCCAATGACTCACCGTGGTCCAGTCTATAGCTTACCTCTTCATAAAAACTGATTAGATTGGTTTAGAGCTTTCCTTTCTCATCTAAGGATTGTTGTCACCATGATGCCCAGCTGCCTGCATGTTTGTTGCACACAATAGCAGATGAGTATGATTTATCTTGGAACTTTATTTACTAGTACCACTGACAGCGGGCGCGATGACGTCACTGCCACAGCTGTGGACTAAGAACACTTAGTGTTCGAAACGCGTTCAGCTGTACCATGGTTGTCCTTCCATTTTTTGGATATTGTTGATTTTTGACATGCAGTGTTTCTTCTCGTTTTAAAAATTATTTGGAATAAAGAATTTTCGATTTTATACATTTTCCTGAGCTGGATTCTTTTCCTACTTTCACAGTGCTGCCTTATTACAGGGTCTGCCGCCTTATTACAGGGTCTGCCTATAGGGGTGCTGCCTTATTACAAGGTCTGACTATGGGAGCTGCCTTATTACAGAGTCTGGCTATGGGGGTGGCGCCTCATTACAGGGTCTGCCTATGGGGACTGCCTTATTACAGGGTCTGACTATAGGGGTGCTGTCTCATTACAGGGTCTGACTATAGGGGTGTTGCCTTATTACAGTGTCTGCCTATAGGGGTGCTGACTTATTACAGGGCCTGACTATAGGGATGCTGCCTCATTACAGGGTCTGACTATGGTGGTGCTGCCTTATTACAGGGTCTGCCACCTTATTACAGGGTCTGGCTATAGGGGTGCTGCCTTATTACAGGGTCTGACTATGGGAGCCACAGCTCATATACGATTTTGAGGGTGACAGACTCCCTTTAAGGTGAATCTGTCATCAGGATTTTGCTTAGTAAACTAGAGGCACTGTGAGATTGTCACCGTTACACTGATTAAAATGATACCTAGGTCGATGAAATTCATCTTGTGGTTGTTGTTTAATCTGTATTTGCAGTTTTCAGTTTAGGAGATTCTCGTGCTTTGGATCAGGCCTGTGGGCGGGTCTTTTTTTGGTGCTCTGTTCTCATATTCATCCTTATAGGCTTAAATGACAGGTCACTGAACCTTAAGTGACCTGCCTCCTATTTTATATACTCCACTTTTCCATATTTTACACCAGTGTGAGCAAGCCCTAATTAACCCCTTTACCCCCAAGGGTGGTGTGCATGTTATTGACCGGGCCAATTTTTACAATTCTGACCACTGTCCCTTTATGAGGTTATAACTCTGGAATGCTTCAACAGATCCCGGTGATTCTGACACTGTTTCTCAAGACATATTGTGTTATGGCTCGCGGAACGCACCAAATAATAAGATAGGTAGAATAAGGTGGGTTCGCAGCCCGGGGTCCACCGTGCAGAGATGGAACCTGCTGCCAAGTAATGACGGACTATATGGTGGTACAATGTGACTACACACATGGGTTAACTTCACCCTGTGTGAAAGAAGCGAACCCTGTTAAGTCACAGGGCCGCTGTACCGCATACAAGAGCACAAGCAAGGAGTCTCTGAGCTCAGTCCTAAGACTTGGGATCTGAGTCTGTGTAGACTAATTGCTGTCGACACCGCAACTGGGGTGTCAGCGTAACCAAAATAATAACTAAAGAATGCACGAGAGTGCGTGCGGTGCCGCACTGGCGGACGCCACTAACCACCCAGGCTTGGATCAGGAAAGCGCTGTGAAAGCGCATGGCGCCGCACTGGCAGACACAGCAACTAGACGCTGTATTGGTGTGTAACGTGCTGTTAGGTAAGTCGGGCGCTAGATAGCAATCATACACCTTCCGCGAACAGTCATCCAATAGGGAGGGTTTTTTAAAGAACGACTTTCACTCGCAACACACACACGTTTACAAATGTGGCCATGCGAGCCTTAAATAGCTGCAGCACGTGTAGGACCTTTCAAAGAAGGACCAATGGAATTGCTGCAGTACCTGAACATGTGACCCTAGATCTCCACTGAGAGATCTTGCCCTGGGCATGCTCAGTGTGCAAAGCAGAACTTAGTCCTAGTACCTACAGGACCTTCCGTGAGAAGGACCAATGGAAGTCGCTGCAGTACCTGAGCATGTGACCTTAGATCTCCACTGAGAGATCTTGCCCTGGGCATGCTCAGTGTGTGCAAAGTAGGACTTAGACCCAGAAGCGTCTGCTCGCCGCTGCCCAGCACTGGCTTCAATGGCAGAAGCTGGAAAAGCAGCAGTAACCCTATGCACAGAGTGAGACTGAGCAAGACGCTGGGACCGACGTCTCCACTGAGCAGACTTCACTGTGGCTGGAGAAGAATGGGAGACCGCAGCAGAGATGGTTCGAGATTCCCCCTGTGCAGAGGCGGGAACTCGACACCTAACATTACCCTCCCTCCTAGGGCCCCCCCTCCTTGGACCTCGCTAGGCTCAAAGGCAGCAATGAGCTGCGGAGCTCGAATGTGTTCAGCAGGCTCCCAGGACCTGTCCTCTGGGCCATAACCCTTCCAATCCACCAAACTGAATTTTTTTGCCACGTACCACCTTGCACCCCAAAATAGCGTTCACCTCGTAATCGTCCGTAGACGAACCCGATGTCCCGGTAGATGACTCGGAAAACCGGGACATGTATACGGGTTTCAAGAGGGACACATGAAAGGTGTCGGTGATACCCAGGCGTGGAGGAAGGGCCAGACGGTAGACCACAGGGTTAACCTGTTCGAGGACCTTGAAAGGACCCAAGTAGCGAGGTGCAAGCTTAGTGGACTCAACACGCAGCCTGATGTTACGGGCGGAGAGCCACACTAAGTCACCGGGAGCAAAGGTCGGAGCGGGGTGCCGATGAGCATCGGCGGAGGACCTCATTCTCTCCGTGGAGGCCCGAATGGCATCCTGAGTGCGGTCCCAAATGTCCCGTGCCTCCACAGCCCAGTCTACCACCCTGGAGTCGGTGGAAGACACGGGCATGGGCACAGGGACACGCGAATGCTGGCTGTAATTTAGGATGAATGGAGTCTGACCGGTGGAGTCGGCTACGGCATTGTTAAGCACAAACTCTGCCCACGGTAGCAAGGATGCCCAGTCATCCTGCCTGGCAGAAACAAAATGTCGTAAATATGTGACCAGGGTCTGGTTGGCCCTCTCTACCAACCCATTCGTCTCGGGATGATATGCCGAAGAGAGATTCAACTCAATACTGAGTAGACGACAAAGCTCTCTCCAGAATCGAGACGCAAACTGGGGACCCCGGTCACTAACAATTTTGTCTGGCATACCGTGTAGGCGAAAGATATGCTTGATGAACAACACAGCCAGAGCCCGTGCAGAAGGTAGCCGTGGAAGTGGCACCAAGTGCACCATTTTGGAAAAATGGTCCGTGATCACCCAGATAATGGTGCAGTTACAAGACTTGGGTAAGCCCACCACAAAATCCATCCCGACCATCTCCCAGGGCCTGTCCGCCACCGGCATGGTGTAAAGCAACCCAGCTGGCCGTTGTCGAAGAGACTTGTTCTTGGCGCAGGAGACACATGCCCGAACATAGTCAGCGACATTACGAGCCATATGCGGCCACCAGTACGTCCTCGCCAAGAGCTCAGATGTCCTCTTGGTCCCAAAGTGTCCACCCACCATGGACGAGTGAGCCCAAGAGAGAACCTCCGGTCACAAATTAGATGGAACGAAAGTCTTGCCTGGGGGCACAGACTCTAGCAAAACCGGAGCCACCATTCTAAGGCTCTCTGAAGGGACAATAAGCCGAGGCTCCTCCTTCTCTGATGATGATGATACTACAGAGCGAGAAAGAGCGTCGGCACGAATGTTCTCCTCCCCGGAAAGAAAATGTAGGGTGAAATGGAACCGGGAGAAGAACAGGGACCATCTAGCCTGATGAGAATTTAGCCGCTGGGCTGTCTGTAAATACACCAAGATCTTGTGGTCTGTGAACACCTAGAAGGGAAAGCGAGCTCCCTCCAGAAGATGTCTCCACTCTGAGAAAGCCAACTTCATAGCTAGCAACTCCCTGTCCCCGATGGAATAATTCCTCTCCGCTGGTGAAAAGGTCTTAGAGAAGAAGAAGCAAGGATGCTTCCGACCTTGAGCAGCCTTTTGGAAGAGGCATCCACCTCCATAATAAATGGCCTATCTACATCGGGGCGATGCAGGATGGGAGCGCTAGCAAAGTGTGACTTAATCAAGAGAAAAGCCTTGGAGACCTCCTCAGACCACAACTTGGGATTTGCCCCCTTATTGGTGAGGGCAACCAAGGGAGCTACCAAAGTTGAGAAGTGGGGAATGAACTGGCGATAGTAATTAATGAACCCCATAAAGCACTGCACCGCTTTGAGAGAATGGAGTTCCTGCCAGTCCATCACAGCCTGTAGCTTGGCAGGATCCATAGCCAATCCCTGGGCAGAGATGATATAGCCAAGGAAAGGCAAGGACTCCTGCTCAAACACACACTCCTCCAACTTGGCATAGAGGGAGTTAGCCTGTAGGAGGTTGAAGACTTTGTAAACATCTCTCCAGTGGGAGTCTATAGCTGGAGAGTAGATGAGAATATCATCCAGATAAACTACGACCGAGGTGGAAAGCATATCCCGGAAGATGTCATTCACAAAGTCTTGGAAAACGGCTGGGGCATTACAGAGCCCGAAGGGCATCACCAGATATTTATAGTGCCCATCCCTGGTGTTAAAAGCCGTCTTCCATTCGTCCCCCTCACGGATGCGAATCAGGTTGTAAGCACCCCGCAGATCTAATTTAGTAAATACCCTTGCTCCCCGTAGCCTATTAAAAAGTCCAGATATCAGGGGCAAAGGATACTTATTCTTAACGGTGATGGCGTTAAGACCCCTATAATCTATATAATCTATGCATGGACGTAGTTCCCCATTCTTCTTCTGCACGAAAAAGAACCCTGCCCCAGCAGGTGACACTGACTTCCTGATGAACCCTCTTGCCAGATTCTCTTGAATGTACTGGATGCACAGGTAGTTTTTTCTTCTATCCTTCCAGTAGACGGGCATGGCACCAGGAGATGGAACAGGATCCTTGATGCAAACAACTGGCTAAGACGATGGTGCAGACAACAAGGATTCGGATTCCTGGACCACGGTGTGAATTACTGGTATGATGGACTCCTCGCCAGAGACGGACTACACCTCAACAAACCTGGGAAACACACATTCGCCAGAAGACTCGCTACACTCATCAGGAGGGCGTTAAACTAGAAGAAGAGGGGACGGGAAGAAAAACATTAGACTTGAACAAAGACGACCCAGGAAAACATACTCTGAAGGGAGGTAAGAACATTTCTAAAACAATCCACAGTGAGGAGATTGGAACAAAACAAAATCCTCTAAACTGCATGCTCGCAAACGCCAGAAGCCTGACAAACAAGATGGAAGAACTAGAAGCAGAAATATCTACAGGTAACTTTGACATAGTGGGAATAACCGAGACATGGTTAGATGAAAGCTATGACTGGGCAGTCAACTTACAGGGTTACAGTCTGTTTAGAAAGGATCGTAAAAATCGGAGAGGAGGAGGGGTTTGTCTCTATGTAAAGTCTTGTCTAAAGTCCACTTTAAGGGAGGATATTAGCGAAGGGAATGAGGATGTCGAGTCCATATGGGTTGAAATTCATGGAGGGAAAAATGGTAACAAAATTCTCATTGGGGTCTGTTACAAACCCCCAAATATAACAGAAAGCATGGAAAGTCTACTTCTAAAGCAGATAGATGAAGCTGCAACCCATAATGAGGTCCTGGTTATGGGGGACTTTAACTACCCGGATATTAACTGGGAAACAGAAACCTGTGAAACCCATAAAGGCAACAGGTTTCTGCTAATAACCAAGAAAAATTATCTTTCACAATTGGTGCAGAATCCAACCAGAGGAGCAGCACTTTTAGACCTAATACTATCTAATAGACCTGACAGAATAACAAATCTGCAGGTGGTCGGGCATTTAGGAAATAGCGACCACAATATTGTGCAGTTTCACCTGTCTTTCACTAGGGGGACTTGTCAGGGAGTCACAAAAACATTGAACTTTAGGAAGGCAAAGTTTGAACAGCTTAGAGATGCCCTTAATCTGGTAGACTGGGACAATATCCTCAGAAATAAGAATACAGATAATAAATGGGAAATGTTTAAGAACATCCTAAATAGGCAGTGTAAGCGGTTTATACCTTGTGGGAATAAAAGGACTAGAAATAGGAAAAACCCAATGTGGCTAAACAAAGAAGTAAGACAGGCAATTAACAGTAAAAAGAAAGCATTTGCACTACTAAAGCAGGATGGCACCATTGAAGCTCTAAAAAACTATAGGGAGAAAAATACTTTATCTAAAAAACAAATTAAAGCTGCCAAAAAGGAAACAGAGAAGCACATTGCTAAGGAGAGTAAAACTAATCCCAAACTGTTCTTCAACTATATCAATAGTAAAAGAATAAAAACTGAAAATGTAGGTCCCTTAAAAAATAGTGAGGAAAGAATGGTTGTAGATGATGAGGAAAAAGCTAACATATTAAACACCTTCTTCTCCACGGTATTCACGGTGGAAAATGAAATGCTAGGTGAAATCCCAAGAAACAATGAAAACCCTATATTAAGGGTCACCAATCTAACCCAAGAAGAGGTGCGAAACCGGCTAAATAAGATTAAAATAGATAAATCTCCGGGTCCGGATGGCATACACCCACGAGTACTAAGAGAACTAAGTAATGTAATAGATAAACCATTATTTCTTATTTTTAGTGACTCTATAGCGACAGGGTCTGTTCCGCAGGACTGGCGCATAGCAAATGTGGTGCCAATATTCAAAAAGGGCTCTAAAAGTGAACCTGGAAATTATAGGCCAGTAAGTCTAACATCTATTGTTGGTAAAATATTTGAAGGGTTTCTGAGGGATGTTATTCTGGATTATCTCAATGAGAATAACTGTTTAACTCCATATCAGCATGGGTTTATGAGAAATCGCTCCTGTCAAACCAATCTAATCAGTTTTTATGAAGAGGTAAGCTATAGGCTGGACCACGGTGAGTCATTGGACGTGGTATATCTCGATTTTTCCAAAGCGTTTGATACCGTGCCGCACAAGAGGTTGGTACACAAAATGAGAATGCTTGGTCTGGGGGAACATGTGTGTAAATGGGTTAGTAACTGGCTTAGTGATAGAAAGCAGAGGGTGGTTATAAATGGTATAGTCTCTAACTGGGTCGCTGTGACCAGTGGGGTACCGCAGGGGTCAGTATTGGAACCTGTTCTCTTCAACATATTCATTAATGATCTGGTAAAAGGTTTACACAGTAAAATATCGATATTTGCAGATGATACAAAACTATGTAAAGCAGTTAATACAAGAGAAGATAGTATTCTGCTACAGATGGATCTGGATAAGTTGGAAACTTGGGCTGAAAGGTGGCAGATGAGGTTTAACAATGATAAATGTAAGGTTATACACATGGGAAGAGGGAATCAATATCACCATTACACACTGAACGGGAAACCACTGGGTAAATCTGACAGGGAGAAGGACTTGGGGATCCTAGTTAATGATAAACTTACCTGGAGCAGCCAGTGCCAGGCAGCAGCTGCCAAGGCAAACAGGATCATGGGGTGCATTAAAAGAGGTCTGGATACACATGATGAGAGCATTATACTGCCTCTGTACAAATCCCTAGTTAGACCGCACATGGAGTACTGTGTCCAGTTTTGGGCACCGGTGCTCAGGAAGGATATAATGGAACTAGAGAGAGTACAAAGGAGGGCAACAAAATTAATAAAGGGGATGGGAGAACTACAATACCCAGATAGATTAGCGAAATTAGGATTATTTAGTCTAGAAAAAAGACGACTGAGGGGCGATCTAATAACCATGTATAAGTATATAAGGGGACAATACAAATATCTCGCTGAGGATCTGTTTATACCAAGGAAGGTGACGGGCACAAGGGGGCATTCTTTGCGTCTGGAGGAGAGAAGGTTTTTCCACCAACATAGAAGAGGATTCTTTACTGTTAGGGCAGTGAGAATCTGGAATTGCTTGCCTGAGGAGGTGGTGATGGCGAACTCAGTCGAGGGGTTCAAGAGAGGCCTGGATGTCTTCCTGGAGCAGAACAATATTGTATCATACAATTATTAGGTTCTGTAGAAGGACGTAGATCTGGGTATTTATTATGATGGAATATAGGCTGAACTGGATGGACAAATGTCTTTTTTCGGCCTTACTAACTATGTTACTATGTTACTATGTTACTGAGACATTGCCTCCGTCTCCGGGAGAGATAACGGATAGACTCGACCCCGGGGAGGCTCAGCACCTGGCAAGAGATCAATAGGACAGTCATAGCGGCGATGGGGCGGAAGGGTCTCCGCCGCCTTTTTGGAGAACACATCTACATAAGACCAATATTGCTTGGGGAGAGAGGATAGATCTGCGGGTACCTCTGTAGTAGCAACCTCAATGCACTCCCTCTGACACCTACCCCCACAAGATTCACCCCATCCCAGAATGCTGCCTGAGGACCACTCGATATGAGGAGAGTGGTACCGTAGCCAAGGTATCCCCAACAGGATCTCATCAATTCCCTCAGGAATGATGAGCAGAGATATAATCTCCTGATGGGATGGCGACATGGACAGAGTAAAAGGGATGGTCCACTCGTACTGTTAGTGGTTGAGCTAGCATAACCAGGGGTATTGCGTGACGTTGGGTGAAGGCAGAAGACAAAAAATTGCCCTCCGCCCCAGAATCCACGCAGAGCTCTAACGAGTGAGTGAATGACCCTATTGTTATTGTCCCCTTAAAGGACAATTTGGAGGCAAACGTCGTCGTGTCTAGTGTACCTCCACCTACTACCACTAGACGCTGACGTTTCCTCGACCACTGGGGACATCTGGTGGCAAGATGTCCTGACTGCTGGTAAACATGACAAACCTGGAGTGCACGAGCGTTCCGGGACTTAGATCCCGCTCGTGACACTTCCATGGCCTCATGTGTCTCAGGAGCCTGGACTGGAGATTCCAAAGGTTTGGCGAAGGTGGGAGCCAGTCGAAACATCTGCCTACACTGGGCTCGCTCTAACCTCCGCTCGTGAAAATGGAGGTTATTATGAGTGGAAACTGCTATTAACTCCTCCAGTGTGGCGGGAATCTCCCTAGTGGCCAGGGCGTCCTTCACGTGGTCAGCCAGCCCCCCTCCAAAATATCGGAATTAGGGCTTTATCCGACCACTCCAGCTCAGATGCTAGAGTGCGGAAATGGATTGCAAAATGGCTGACCAAGGACGAGCCCTGAGTCAATGCCAACAGTTGGAGCGCCGTATCATGGGTGACATGAGGTCCTAAAAAGACCTGTTTCAGAGTGCTCAGGAAAAATGAAGCGCTCTGCACCACATGATCGCAACGCTGCCACAGCGGCGTAGCCCACTCTAATGCCCTGTCCGACAGGAGAGACACAATAAACCCCACCTTAGCCCGCTCTGTATGGAAACGAGAGGCCAGAAGCTCGAGATGTATAGAGCACTGACCCCTACAAGACTTACTATCACCAGAAAAAAAATTTGGCAGCGGGAGGCGAGATAGAGTCGGTATAGGGGTGGCAGTGGACAAGGATGCTGCAGCGACGCTAGCAGCTTGAACAGCAACTGCGGTTACATCCACAGCTGAGGTTGTGCGCTCGACAGCCACCAACCTACCCTCCAGCTGCTGGATGTACTGCAAGGATTGCTGTTTGTCCGTCATTACTAGCCAGACCTTGGCGCTAGTGTAATGTTGGGGCTCGCGGAATGCACCAAATAATAAGATAGGTAGAATAAGGTGCGTTCGCAGCCCGGGGTCCACCGTGCAGAGATGGAACCTGCTGCCAAGTAATGACGGACTATATGGCGGTACAATTTGACTACACACACGGGTTAACTTCACCCTGTGTGAAGGAAGCGAACCCTGTTAAGTCACAGGGCCGCTGTACTGCACACAAGAGCATAAGCAAGGAGTATCCGAGCTCAGTCCTATGACTTGGGATCTGAGTCTGTGTAGACTACTTGCTGTCGACACCGCAACTGGGGTGTCAGTGTAACCAAAATAACTAAAGAATGCACGAGAGTGCGTGCAGTGCCGCACTGGGGGACGCCACTAACCACCCAGGCTTGGGTCAGGAAAGCGCTGTGAAAGCGCATGGCGCCGCACTGGCGGACACAGCAACTAGACGCTGTATTGGTGTGTAACGTGCTGTTAGGTAAGTCGGGTGCTAGATAGCAATCATACACCTTCCGCGAACAGTCATCCAATAGGGAGGGTTTTTTAAAGAACGACTTTCACTCACAACACACACACGTTTACAAATGTACACTAGCGCATGGCCGTGCGGCCATGCGAGCCTTAAATAGCTGCAGCACGTATAGGACCTTTCAAAGAAGGACCAATGGAATTGCTGCAGTACCTGAGCATGTGACCCTAGACCTCCACTGAGAGATCTTGCACTGGGCATGCTCAGTGTGCAAAGCAGAACTTAGTCCTAGTACCTACAGGACCTTCCTTGAGAAGGACCAATGGAAGTCGCTGCAGTACCTGAGCATGTGACCCTAGATCTCCACTGAGAGATCTTGCCCTGGGCATGCTCAGTGTGTGCAAAGTAGGACTTAGACCCAGAAGCGTCTGCTCGCCGCTGCCCAGCACTGGCTTCAATGGCAGAAGCTGGAAAAGCAGCAGTAACCCTATGCACAGAGTGAGACTGAGCAAGACGCTGGGACCGACGTCTCCGCTAAGCAGACTCCACTGCAGCAGGAGAAGAATGGGAGACCGCAGCAGAGATGGTTCGAGATTCCCCCTGTGCAGAGGCGGGAACTCGACACCTAACATTTTGTACTTCATGCTAGTGGTAAAATTTCCTTGACATTACTTGAGTTTATTTGTGAAAAAACGTAAATTTAGCGAAAATTTAGCAATTTTCCTACTTTGAATTTTCATGCCCTTAAATCACAGAGCTATGTCACAAAAAATACCTAAGGCTGGATTCACATTGCGTTCAGTGACACCGTTAAACGAACTACTTTACACCGCAGCATAACACGGTGTAACGTAGTTCATTAACGCCGCCATTGAATGCAATGTCGGACGCATCGGGCGTACGCTAGCTATGTGCCGTCATTTGAGTGACGGACCTGAGACGCGGGTTGCAGCGTTTCCGGGTCCATCACTGCTAGCGCAGATGGAGCTAGCAGATGCTCCATCTGCACTAGCACTGGGCAAAGTCGGCACTTGCGTTAGCGCAGTCCATTTAACGTATGCTTTGAACAGACTGCAGTAACGCAATGTGAACCTAGCCTAATAAGTAACATTTCCCGTATGTCTACTTTACATCAGCACAATTTTGGAACCAACATTTTTTTTGTAAGGGAGTTATAAGGGTTTAAAGTTGACCAGCAATTTCTCATTTTTACAACACCATTTTTTTTAGGGACCACGTCACATTTGAAGTCACTTTGAGGGGTCTATATGATAGAAAATACCCAAGTGTGATACCATTCTAAAAACTGCACCCCTCAAGGTGCTCACAGCCACATTCAAAAAGTTAATTAACCCTTCACGTGTTTCACAGGAATTTTTGGAATGTTTGAAAAAAATGAACATTTGAACATTTAACTTTTTTCCACAAAAAATTTACTTCTAATCCAATTTGTTGTATTTTACCAAGGGTGACAGGAGAAATTGGACACCAATCGTTGTTGTACAATTTGTCCTGAGTATGCCGATACCCCATATGTGGGGGTAAACCACTGTTTGGGCCCATGGCAGAGCTTAGAAGGGAAGGAGCGCCATTTGACTTTTCAATGCAAAATTGACTGGAATTGAGATAGGACGCCATGTCGCGTTTGGAAAGCCCCTGATGTGCTGAAATAGTGGATACAACTTTGGAAAGTAGACCCCCTAAGGAACTTATCTAAATATGTGGTGAGCACTTTGAACCCCCAAGTGCTTCACAGAAGTTTATGATGTAGAGCCGTAAAAATAAAAAATCTTATTGTTTTCACAAAAAATGATTTTTCACCCCCATTTTTTTGTTTTACCAAGGGTAAGAGGAGAAATTGGACCCCAGACCTTGTTGTGCAACTTGTCCTGAGTACGCTGATACCCCATATGTGGGGGTAAACCACTGTTTGGGCACATGGCAGACCTCAGAAGGAAGAAACGCCATTTGACTTTTCAATGCAAAATTGGCTGGAATTGAGATAGGACGCCATGTCTCGTTTGGAGAGCCAGCCCCTGATGTGCCTAAACATTGATTTCCCCCTAAGTGACACCATTTTGGAAAGTAGACACGCTAAGGAACTTATCTAGATATGTGGTGAGCACTTTGAACTCCCAAATGCTTCACAGAAGTTGATAATATAGTGTCATAAAAATAAAAAAATCTTATTTTTTTCACAAAAATTATTTTTCACCGCCAATTTTTTATTTTCCTGAGGGTAACAGGAGAAATTGGACCCCAAGCATTGTTGTGCAACTTGTCCTGAGAACGCTGAAATCCCATATGTGGGGGTAAACCACTGTTTGGGCGCATGGCAGAGCTCAGAAGGGAAGAAGCGCCATTTGACTTTTCAATGCAAAATTGGCAGAAATTGAGATAGGACGCCATGTCTCGTTTGGAGAGCCCCTGATGTGCCTAAACATTGAAATCCCCCACAATTGACACCATTTTGGAAAGTAGACCCCCTAAGGAACTTATCTAGATATGTGGTGAGCACTTTGAACCCCCAAGTGTTTCACAGA
Organism: Ranitomeya imitator; assembly: GCF_032444005.1. Taxonomy (NCBI): domain Eukaryota; kingdom Metazoa; phylum Chordata; class Amphibia; order Anura; family Dendrobatidae; genus Ranitomeya; species Ranitomeya imitator. The sequence goes on from NC_091284.1 coordinate 581,891,039, forward strand.
AGTTTATAATGTAGAGCCGTAAAAAAGAAAAAATCTTATCTTATTTTTTTCACATTAATGATTTTTCGCCCACAATTTTTTATTTTCCCAAGGGTAACAGGAGAAATTGGACAACAAAAGTTGTTGTACAAATTGTCCTGAGCATGCTGATACCCCATATGCTTGTGAGCATGGCAGAGCTCAGAAGGGAAGGAGCACCATTTGACTTTTCAATGCAAATTTGGCTGGAATTGAGATGGGACACCATGTCTCGTTTAGAGAGCCCCTGATGTGCCTAGACAGTAGAAACCACCAAAAAGTGACCCCATTTTGGAAAGTAGACCCCCTAAGAAACTTAACTAGATGTGTGGTAAGCATTTTGAACCCCTATGTGTTTCACAGAAGTTTATAATGTAGAGCCGTGAAAATTAAAACATTGCTTTTCCACAAAAATTATCTTTTATCCCTCAATTTTCTATTTTACCAAGGGTATCTGGAGAAATTGGACCACAAAAGTAGTAGTACAATTTGTCTTGAGTATGCTGATACCCCATATGTGGGAGATAACTACCGTTTGCGCGCATGGCAGAGCTCGGAAGGGAAGAAGTGGCGTTTTGGAATGCAAACTTTGATGGAATGGTCTGCGGGTGTCACGTTGTGTTTGCAACCCTAACCCTAACCCCTAACCCCAACCCTAACCCTAACTTTATCCCCAACCCTACCCCTAACTTTAGCCATAACCCTAACTTTAGCCCCAACCCTAACCCTAACTTTAGCTCCAACCCTAACTTTAGCCCCAACCTTAACCCTAATGGGAAAATGGAAATAAATGCATTTTTAAAATTTTATTATTTTCCCCTAACTAAGGCGGTGATAATGGGGGGTTTGATTTACTATTTATAGCGGGTTTTTATAGTGGGTTTTTATGTTGGGTTTTATGATTGGCAGCTGTCACACACTAAAAGACGCTTTTTATTGCAAAAAATATTTTTTACGTTACCACATTCCGAGAGCTATAATTTTTCCATATTTTGGTCCACAGAGCCATGTGAGGTCTTGTTTTTTGTGGGACGAGTAGACATTTTAATTGGTATCATTTTCAGGCACATGACATTTTTTAATCTCTTTTTATTCTGACTTTTTTTAGGCAGAATGAACAAAAACCAGCAATTTGTGAATTTCTTTTGGGGGCGTTTATACCGTTCCGCATTTGGTAAAATTGATAAAGCAGTTTTATTCTTCGGGTCAGTACAATTACAACGATGCCTCATTTATATCATTTTTTTATGTTTTGTCGCTTTTATACAATAAAAACTATTTTATAGAAAAAATAATTATTTTTGCATTGCTTTATTCTGAGGGCTATAACTTTTTTATTTTTTCGCTGAGGACGCTGTATGGTCGCTCGTTTTTTGTGGGACAAGATGACATTTTCGGTGGTACAATGTTTATATCCGTCTTTTTGATCACGTGTTATTCCACTTTTTGTTCGGCGGTATGATAATAAAGCGTTGTTTTTTGCCTAATTTTTTTTTCTTTACGGTGTTCACTGAAGGGGTTAACTAGTGGGACAGTTTTATAGGTCGGGTCGTTACGGACACGGCGATACTAAATATGTGTACTTTTATTGTTTTTTTTATTTACATAAAGAAATGTATTTATTGGAACAATTGTTTTTTGTAATTTATTTATTTAGGATTTTTTTTTTACAAATGTAAATATTTTTTTTTCCTTTTTTTACTTTGTCCCAGTGTGGGACATCATGTTATAGTGTAAGATCACTGATCTGACACTTTGCAGTGCACTGTGTCAGAACAGCGATCCGACAGGCATTGCAGGAGGCTTGCAGGCGTCTGCTCTGAGCAGGCACTTGCAAGCCACCTCCCAGCAGGACCTGGAAGGATCCCCGTGGCCATCTTGGATCCGGGGCCTGCAGGGAGGAGGATGGAGGAGACGCTCTGAGCAACTCAATCACATTGCGTTGCTCCGACGGTCTCAGGGAAGCACGCAGGGAGCCCCCTCCCTGCGCGATGCTTTTCTATGCCACCGGAATGCTGCAATAATGTTTGATCGCAGTGTTCCAGGGGTTAATGTGCCAGGAGCGGTCCAATAAAGAGTAAGGAAAACCATTGCATGAACAGGTGTGTACAAACTCTTGTCCAGTATTGTATAAATAATATACTTTTTTGTTATCTTGTATTTTGTGGGCACAGTTTTGCTTAAATGTTTTGATATTTGTAAGCACTAGAGATTCCATTTTTTTAAATCCCATTAAAGTATCAAAACTTACATGTTTCTTTTTATTTAACAAGGTAGTATCATTACCTTTGCAGATAATGGAGGTTATAGAGAACATTTACATCAACACAAGCAACAATTGTGTACTATAAATGTCAGTGAGACCATGGTGCTAACCAATGGTATAAACCATATGCCCTAAAAGAGATGTACTGTTTCAATTATGGTTCTTGATACACTACTATTACATGTCAGTTTTTGATGTGTATGAGTTGGCAGAAAATAAATCATATTTAAAATTGAAACAACTACCATTTTTTGACATGTTCCAAACTTTACATTGTGTGAAAACACTGTTATTACACAAAATGTCCAGCAGAGGGCAGCAATATACAATTTGACTTCAGTGCTATACAGGTCCTTGTAAGCCTAAGAATAATAGTGACTGCATCACTAAGGAGGGATTCTTTGTCTAGGAATTTAGTCTGACCCAAAGACTGTAAAGAAAATAAAATATATAAAGAATTAATATAAAAGGGATTTTCTGCTTAATATACTGTATGTGAAAGGTAATAGTTACTAATAACACAAATATATATATTTTTGAAGTTTAAGATAACATAGAGAGAAAACTCTTATCCAATATTATTACAAGGCTTTCAAATCAGATGTTCGTTAAATTGACCACTTGAATTCACTCTTCTATGCGATCTTTAAAGATTTTAAAAAATTCTCCTTTACAGAACACATAATCTCTTTAAAGACTTTGAAGATCTAGTGGTGTTACCTGCTGGTGACTGTATCTTTTGCTACACAAGCATTCATCCTTAATTAGGTGCTACCTGGTAAAGGAGAAACCATCATAAAGAAAGCTTATGCCAATAAAAACAATTATATTTTATTATTCAAAAAACAATAAAAACCTTCAGAACAATATGTCAATCAATGGTAATACATACGCAGAATATGTTGTCTGCACTAGAAATACACCACCATACACCTATCAAGTGATATATAATGGCATACAAAGCCCATAATACATATACAGAAAAATTTACATAGACAGAGGTCTTAAAAATAGAGACGTATCACTACACAGCACCTCACTAATATTAAGGAAGAACAAAACACCCAAAAAGAAAATACCGGTATGTAAAACACAACTGATTCACTTTACTAAGAATGTATGTATATATATGTATATATATATATATATATATATATATATATACATACATAGATAGATAGCATAAGAAAATATAAAGCCAGGGGGACAAATGAATATGATATGCGCCTATAAAAAAATGAGTGTCATAAATATATATGATATATGCTATTAGATTCCATATGTGCGTAGTGTAAAAAATAAACCCCAATGGGCAAATGGGTAGACAGTAGGTGTTATAGAACTGAAAAAACGTATAACTAAATATGTGCAAAGTGCAACAAATATGACGCCTCTAGAACTTACAATATAGACATAGGGGTATATACTTGGCAAAGTGGCTCAATGGAAAACCCCAAATATCTGCAAAGTGCAGCAAAATAAAGTGTCTCTGGTGCATAGTATAAGGCATTTGTTATTACCTGATAGTGCAGCGCAGTATAAAGCCCCGACACGCGTTATATATATTTTAACCCCTTTACCCCCAAGGGTGGTTTGCACGTTAATGACGGGCCAATTTTTACAATTCTGACCACTGTCCTTTTATGAGGTTATAACTCTGGAACGCTTCAACGGATCCTAGTGATTCTGACACTGTTTTCTCGTGACATATTGTACTTCATGATAGTGGTAAAAATTCGTTGATAGTACCTGCGTTTATTTGTGAAAAAAACGGAAATTTGGCGAAAATTAGGAAAATTTCGCAATTTTCCAACTTTGAATTTTTATGCAATTAAATCACAGAGATATGTCACACAAAATACTTAATAATTAACATTTACCTCATGTCTACTTTACATCAGCACAATTTTGGAACCAAAATTTTTTTTTGTTAGGGAGTTATAAGGGTTAAAAGTTGACCAGCAATTTCTCATTTTTACAACACCATTTTTTTTTTTAGGGACCACATCTCATTTGAAGTCATTTTGAGGGGTCTATATGATAGAAAATACCCAAGTGTGACACCATTCTAAAAACTGGACCCCTCAAGGTGCTCAAAACCATATTCAAGAAGTTTATTAACCCTTCTGGTGCTTCACAGGAATTTTTGGAATGTTTAAATAAAAATGAACATTTAATTTTTTTCACAAAAAATTTATTTCAGCTCCAATTTGTTTTATTTTACCAAGGGTAACTGTTATGAAAGGTAATTCAGTACCACAATGGGCATAGAGGTCAGCGCACATACAGTGACCTGACAATAACCCAAAAAACAAGAACGAGCTCTGAGACGTGGGAACTCTGTTGAATGCAATCCCTAATCCTCTCCAACCACACTAAAGGCAGCCGTGGATTGCGCCTAACGCTCCCTATGCAACTCGGCACGGCCTGAGAAACTAGCTAGCCTGAAGATAGAAAATAAGCCTACCTTGCCTCAGAGAAATACCCCAAAGGAAAAGGCAGCCCCCACATATAATGACTGTGAGTTAAGATGAAAAGACAAACGTAGAGATGAAATAGATTTAGCAAAGTGAGGCCCAACTTTCTGAACAGAGCGAGGATAGGAAAGGTAACTTTGCGGTCAACACAAAATCCTACAAAAACCACGCAAAGGGGGCAAAAAGACCCTCCGTACCGAACTAACGGCACGGAGGTACACCCTCTGCGTCCCAGAGCTTCCAGCAAGCAGAAAAAAACAAATTGACAAGCTGGACAGAAAAAAACAGCAAACAAATAGCAAAGAGGAACTTAGCTATGCAGAGGAGCAGGCCACAGGAACGATCCAGGAGGAAACAGGTCCAATACTAGAACATTGACTGGAGGCCAGGATCAAAGCACTAGGTGGAGTTAAATAGAGCAGCACCTAACGACTTCACCACATCACCTGAGGAAGGAAACTCAGAAGCCGCAGTACCACTTTCCTCCACCAACGGAAGCTCACAGAGAGAACCAGCCGAAGTACCACTTGTGACCACAGGAGGGAGCTCTGCCACAGAATTCACAACAGGTAACAGGAGAAAATGGACCCGAAAAGTTGTTGTACAATTTGTCCTGAATACACCGATACCCCATATGTGGGGGTAAACCACTGTTTGGGCACATGACAGAGCTCGGAAGCGAAGGAGCGCCATTTGACTTTTCAATGCAAAATTGACTGGAATCGAAATGGGACACCATGTTGCGTTTGGAGAGCCCCTGATGTGCCTAAACATTGAAACCCCCCACAAGTGACACCATTTTGGAAAGTAGACCCCCGAAGGAACTTATCTAGAGGTGTGGTGAGCACTTTGACCCACCAAGTGCGTCACAGAAGTTTATAATGCAGAACCGTAAAAATAAAAAATCATATTTTTTCACAAAAATTATCTTTTTGCCCCCAATTTTTTATTTTCCCAAGGGTAAGAGAAGAAATTGGACCCCAAAAGTTGTTGTACCATTTGTCCTGAGTACGCTGATACCCCATATGTGGGGGTAAACCACTGTTTGGGCACATGGGAGAGCTCGGAAGGGAAGGAGCGCCGTTTGACTTTTCAATGCAAAATTGACAGGAATTGAGATGGGACACCATGTTGCGTTTGGAGAGCCACTGATGTGCCTAAACATTGAAACCCCCCACAAGTGACACCATTTTGGAAAGTAGACCCCCTAAGGAACTTATCTAGATGTGTTCTGAGCGCTTTGACCCACCAAGGGCTTCACAGAAGTTTATAATGCAGAGCCGTAAAAATAAAACAAAATTTTTTTCCCACAAAATTATTTTTTTAGCCCCCAGTTTTGCATTTCCCCGAGGGTAACAGGAGAAATTGGACCCCAAAATTTGTTGCCCAATTTGTCCTGAGTGCGTTGATACACCATATGTGGGGGGAACCACTGTTTGGCCGCATGGGAGGGCTCGGAAGGGAAGGAGCACCATTTGGAATGCAGACTTAGATGGAATGGTCTGCAGGCGTCACATTGCGTTTGCAGAGCCCCTAATGTACCTAAACAGTAGAAACCCCCCACAAGTGACACCATTTTGGAAAGTAGACCCCCTAGGGAACTTATCTAGATGTGTGGTGGGCGCTTTGACCCACCAAGGGCTTCACAGAAGTTTATAATGCAGAGCCATAAAAATAAAACAAAAAATTTTTCCCACAAAAATTATTTTTTAGCCCCCAGTTTTGTATTTTCCCGAGGGTAACAGGAGAAATTGGACCACAAAATTTGTTGTCCAATTTGTCCTGAGTGCGCTGATACCCCATATGTGGGGGGGAACCACCGTTTGAGCGCATGGGAGGGCTCGGAAGGGAAGGAGCTCCATTTGGAATGCAGACTTAGATGGAATGGTCTGCAGGTGTCACATTGCGTTTGCAGCTTTGAACCCTCAAATGTTTCACTACAGTTTGTACCAAATGAATAAAACTTGGCACTCAATTTGAGAAGAAAAGCTTCTTACTTTATTGATGCATCCAGACAAACAAAAGTGCTAAACGTTTTCAGTCCACACCGGACCTTCGTCAGAGCGTTTCTTTGACATTGACTGGATGAGGAAGCCAAAAAGCCTGGATGAGCGTTAGCAAGAACAGAAAATCCAAGAGCTGCAGTATGCTGGAGGATCACAATGGAGAGTGCCGCGTCATGAAAAGGCACAGAGCCTGAGGGGAGTAGCGGCGCTGGATCCTAAGCGCTCAGTGGAGCAGGGCAGAGAGGAGCGCTGCTCCACTGAGCGCTTAGGATCCAGCGCCGCTACTCCCCTCAGGCTCTGTGCCTTTTCATGACGCGGCACTCTCCATTGTGATCCTCCAGCATACTGCAGCTCTTGGATTTTCTGTTCTTGCTAACGCTCATCCAGGCTTTTTGGCTTCCTCATCCAGTCAATGTCAAAGAAACGCTCTGACGAAGGTCCGGTGTGGACTGAAAACGTTTAGCACTTTTGTTTGTCTGGATGCATCAATAAACTAAGAAGCTTTTCTTCACAAATTGAGTGCCAAGTTTTATTCATCTGCTATCTACGGGGTGGACTGTTGTGAATTCTGTGGCTGAATTCACTCCTGTGGTCACAAGTGGTACTGCAGCTTCTGAGCTTCCTCCCTCAGGTGTTCTGGTGAGCTCGTTAACTGCTTCATTACTTAACTCCGCCTGATGCTGCTATCCTTGCTCCTTGTCAATGTTTCAGTGTTGGATCTGAGCTTCTCCTGATTGTTCCTGTGACCTGCTGCTCTGTATAGCTAAGTGCTTTTTTGCTTTTTTGTTGCTTTTTTTCTGTCCAGCTTGTCTTTGTTTTGCTGGAAGCTCTGAGACGCAAAGGGTGTACCGCCGTGCCGTTAGTTCGGCACGGTGGGTTTTTTTTGCCCCCTTTGCGTGGTTTTGCTTTAGGGTTTTTGGTAGACTGCAAAGTTCGCTTTACTGTCCTCGCTCTGTCCTAGAATATCGGGCTCCACTTTGCTGAATCTATTTCATCCCTACGTTTTGTCTTTTCATCTTACTCACAGTCATTATATGTGGGGGGCTGCCTTTTCCTTTGGGGAATTTCTCTGGGGCAAGTCAGGCCTATTTTTCTATCTTCAGGCTAGCTAGTTTCTTAGGCTGTGCCGAGTTGCCTAGGTAGTTGTTAGGCGCAATCCACAGCCGCTTTTAGTTGTGTTTAGGATAGGATCAGGTGTGCAGTCTACAGAGTTTCCACGTCTCAGAGCTCGTTCTTGTATTTTTGGGTATTTGTCAGATCACTGTGTGCGCTCTGATCGCTAAGCACACTGTGTTTCTGGATTGCCTTCATAACACCTGTCATTAGCAAACATAACAGTGGACACCCTACTTGAGCACCGCCAATCCCCATATTTACTGAGTGCCGTGTTCTCTAATCGTCACTACAGTTTGTAAATGCAGAGCCGTAAAAAAAAAAAAAAACTTTCCCCCAAAAATTATTTTTTAGCCCCCAGTTTTGTATTTTCCCGGGGGTAAGAGGAGAAATTCGACCCCAAAAGTTGTATTCCTATTTGTCCTGAGTACGCTGATACTGCATATGTTGGGGTAAACCCCTGTTTGGGCGCACGGGAGAGCTCGGAAGGGAAGAAGCACTGTTTTACTTTTTCAACGCAGAATTGGCTGGAATTGAGATCGGACGCCATGTCGCGTTTGGAGAGCCCCTGATGTGCCTAAACAGTGGAAACCCCCCAATTATAACTGAAACCCTAATCCAAACACACCCCTAACCCTAATCCCAACAGTAACCCTAACCACACCCCTAACCCTAATCCCAACCCTATTCCCAACTGTAAATGTAATCTAAACACTAACCGTAACTTTAGCCCCAACCCTAACCCTAACTTTAGCCCCAACCCTAACTGTAGCCATAACCCTAGCCCCAACCCTACCCCTAACCCTAACCCTAGCCCTAACCCTAACCCTAGCACTAACCCTAACCCTAACCCTAGCCCTAGCCCTAACCCTAGCCCTAACCCTAGCCCTAACCCTAACCCTAGCCCTAACCCTAACACTAACCCTAGCCCTAATGGGAGAATGGAAATAAATACATTTTTTAAATTTTTTAATTTTTCCCTAACTAAGGGGGTGATGAAGGGGGGTTTGATTTACTTTTATAGCGGGTTTTTTAGCGGATTTTTATGATTGGCAGCCGTCACACACTGAAAGACGCTTTTTATTGCAAAAAATATTTTTTGCGTTACCACATTTTGAGAGCTATAATTTTTCCAAATTTTTGTCCACAGAGTCATGTGAGGTCTTGTTTTTTGCAGGACGAGTTGACGTTTTTATTGGTAACATTTTTGGGCACGTGACATTTTTTGATCGCTTTTTATTCCGATTTTTGTGAGGCAGAATGACCAAAAACCAGCTATTCATGAATTTCTTTTGGGGGAGGCGTTTATACCGTTCCGCGTTTGGTAAAATTGATAAAGCAGTTTTATTCTTCGGGTCAGTACGATTACAGCGATACCTCATTTATATCATTTTTTTATGCTTTGGCGCTTTTATACGATAAAAACTATTTTATAGAAAAAATAATTATTTTTGCATCGCTTTATTCTCAGGACTATAACTTTTTTATTTTTTTGCTGATGATGCTGTATGGTGGCTCGTTTTTTGCGGGACAAGATGCCGTTTCAGTGGTACCATGGTTATTTATATCTGTCTTTTTGATCGCGTGTTATTCCACTTTTTGTTCGGCAGTATGATAATAAAGCGTTGTTTTTTGCCTCGTTTTTTTTTTCTTACGGTGTTTACTGAAGGGGTTAACTAGTGGGCCAGTTTTATAGGTCGGGCCGTTACGGACGCGGCGATACTAAATATGTGTATTTTTATTGTTTTGTTTTTTTATTTAGATAAAGAAATGTATTTATGGGAATAATATTTATTTTTTTTTCATTATTTAGGAATATTTTTTTAATTTTTTTTTTTTTACACATTTGGAATTTTTTTTTTTTAACTTTTTTACTTTGTCCCAGGTGGGGACATCACAGATCGGTGATCTGACAGTTTGCACAGCACTCTGTCAGATCACCGATCTGACTTACAGCACTGCAGGCTTCACAGTGCCTGCTCTGAGCAGGCTCTGTGAAGCCACCTCCCTCCCTGCAGGACCCGGATGCCGCGGCCATCTTGGATCCGGGCCTGGAGCAGGGAGGGAGGTAAGGAGACCGTCGCAGCAATGCGATCACATCGCGTTGCTGTGGGGGGCTCAGGGAAGCCCGCAGGGAGCCCCCTCCCTGCGTGATGCTTCCCTGTACCACCGGCACCTCGCGATCATGTTTGATCGCGGTGTGCCGGGGGTTAATGTGCCGGGAGCAGTCCGTGACCGCTCCTGGCACATAGTGCCGGATGTCAGCTGCAATAGGCAGCTGACACCCGGCCGCGATCGGCCACGCTCCCCCCATGAGCGCGGCCGATCGCGTATGACGTACTATCCCATCGGTGGTCATAGGGGCCCACCCCACCTCGACGGGATAGTACGTCTGATGTCAGAAAGGGGTTAAGGAATATAGATGCAAAAAATATTGGTTAAAAAGCTGGTCCCAGCCAGAGAGTATAAGCTATCCATGATTTCAACGCCAGACACTGAAATAGCCAAGTAAAATTTAAAAAGTAAGATTTGAAGAAATATTTGCCTGACTACACTTCAGTCACCTATAGAAGGTCCAGCAATTTAAAAGATCAATTGGTCCATAGTTATTATGCTGGTCCGAATATTAAAAAAGCGTTTGGATCAAATGGACCTAAGTGGGGTTGTTTTCCGTGTAAGAACTGTATAGCCTGTCCCAATATCTCTCGGGCTTCCACGTTTACCTCCAGTGATGGCAAGGAAACTTTCACTATTACACAGCATATTACTTGCAACACTTCAGGTGTGGTATATTATGCTATGTGTCCATGCCCTAGGATTTACGTAGGACTTACATCGAGAGCATTGAAAAACAGAGTAAGGGAGCATTACAGGGATATTGTTAATGCAGAAGAAGTTGAGGAATTATCCCTGTTAAAACCTATACCAAGACACTTTAGGTCCCACCATGCTTGTAATGCAAAGCTCCTCAAAGTGATCGGAATTGACAAAGTATTTGTTGACCAAAGAGGAGGAAATCCTAAGAAGAATTTAGCACAGTTGGAAGCTTGCTGGATCTCTAAAATTAACTCTGTTCAGCCATCAGTGCCTGTGTCATCATATGTGTGACTTGGCTATTTCAGTGTCTGGCGTTGAAATCATGGATAGCTTATACTCTCTGGCTGGGACCTGCTTTTTAACCAATATTTTTTGCATCTATATTCCTTAATAATATATTCTGTTGTTTATGTATATTCTGTTTTTGAGTATATATTGTTTTCAATCACTATTTCACTGGTATATTAAATGTTTTTTTGTATGTATGTTTGTGTATATATGTTATATGCATGCATGTGTATATGTATGCAACACATGTATATATGTTTGTAACCTTCTCATGTATGTATACTTTTATACATTCACTTATGATTAATATATTTATATGTACCTTTATTTTTTTTACTTTATATAATTTATTGATTTTTTACTCAGTATTCTGATTAGATTGTACTTCATTATATATGCATTGTTTCATATACAGGTCCTTCTCAAAAAATTAGCATATAGTGTTAAATTTCATTATTTACCATAATGTAATGATTACAATTAAACTTTCATATATTATAGATTCATTATCCACCAACTGAAATTTGTCAGGTCTTTTATTGTTTTAATACTGATGATTTTGGCATACAACTCCTGATAACCCAAAAAACCTGTCTCAATAAATTAGCATATCAAGAAAAGGTTCTCTAAACGACCTATTACCCTAATCTTCTGAATCAACTAATTAACTCTAAACACATGCAAAAGATACCTGAGGCTTTTATAAACTCCCTGCCTGGTTCATTACTCAAAACCCCCATCATGGGTAAGACTAGCGACCTGACAGATGTCAAGAAGGCCATCATTGACACCCTCAAGCAAGAGGGTAAGACCCAGAAAGAAATTTCTCAACAAATAGGCTGTTCCCAGAGTGCTGTATCAAGGCACCTCAATGGTAAGTCTGTTGGAAGGAAACAATGTGGCAGAAAACGCTGTACAACGAGAAGATGAGACCGGACCCTGAGGAAGATTGTGGAGAAGGACCGATTCCAGACCTTGGGGAACCTGAGGAAGCAGTGGACTGAGTCTGGTGTGGAAACATCCAGAGCCACCGTGCACAGGCGTGTGCAGGAAATGGGCTACAGGTGCCGCATTCCCCAGGTAAAGCCACTTTTGAGCTACAGAGAAGCAGCACTGGACTGTTGCTAAGTGGTCCCAAGTACTTTTTTCTGATGAAAGCAAATTTTGCATGTCATTCGGAAATCAAGGTGCCAGAGTCTGGAGGAAGACTGGGGAGAAGGAAATGCCAAAATGCCTGAAGTCCAGTGTCAAGTACCCACAGTCTGTGATGGTGTGGGGTGCCATGTCAGCTGCTGGTGTTGGTCCACTGTGTTTCATCAAGGGCAGGGTCAATGCAGCTAGCTATCAGGAGATTTTGGAGCACTTCATGCTTCCATCGGCTGAAATGCTTTATGGAGATGAAGATTTCATTTTTCAGCACGACCTGGCACCTGCTCACAGTGCCAAAACCACTGGTAAATGGTTTACTGACCATGGTATTACTGTGCTCAATTGGCCTGCCAACTCTCCTGACCTGAACCCCATAGAGAATCTGTGGGATATTGTGAAGAGAAAGTTGAGAGACGCAAGACCCAACACTCTGGATGAGCTTAAGGCCGCTATTGAAGCATCCTGGGCCTCCATAACATCTCAGCAGTGTCACAGGCTGATTGCCTCCATGCCACGCCGCATTGAAGCAGTCATTTCTGCCAAAGGATTCCCGACCAAGTATTGAGTGCATAACTGAACATTATTATTTGTTGGTTTTTTTGTTTGTTATTAAAAAACACTTTTATTTGATTGGATGGGTGAAATATGCTAATTTATTGAGACAGGTTTTTTGGGTTATCAGGAGTTGTATGCCAAAATCATCAGTATTAAAACAATAAAAGACCTGACAAATTTCAGTTGGTGGATAATGAATCTATAATATATGAAAGTTTAATTGTAATCATTACATTATGGTAAATAATGAAATTTAACACTATATGCTAATTTTTTGAGAAGGACCTGTATATTAGTGGCATAGCACAGAACTTAGCACTTTACATCTATTTTTAATATATTTAAATGGGTGTTTATATTTTTGTGTATATTTAGCTTTACTATATATATTTTTTTACACAGTATTTACATTATGCATCTAATTTTACCTCGTATGCATTGGTTCACTTATTTACTCTTTTTATTATCTATTTCCTTCATACATTTATTGACAGAATATTCAGCACCTTATATTTATGCACTTTTATTGCGCTGCGTAAAAAATCCAAAATCCTATCTACGTAGCTTCTCCTTTAGCATTGTCCCAGCAGCAATCCTTTACATGCGGTGAGCGCTCGCAGAGACTTCCAGTTTTGAGTTGCCGCGGAGACGCGTCTCTGGTGTGACTGACTCCGCCCCCTGTCTTGACGCGTCAGACAGGGGTGTGGACAGGCCTCACGTGACGCTGACCGGCAGTGACGTCACACCCGGCTTGTTGAAGCGAGCGCCATTACAAACCGCTGCCACCACTGACCGTACACGCTATATAAACAGGCACATGCTCACCGTTTCATGCGACTATCCCCCAGGACGAAGCATTTTGCAAAGCACGCATCGGGGCTTTATACTATTATAAATTTAACTTGGCTATTTCAGTGTCTGCAGTTGAAAGCATGGATAGCTTATACTCTCTGGCTGGGACCAGCTTTTTAACCAATATTTTTTGCATCTATATTCCTTAAAATATATATAACGCGCGTCGGAGCTTTATACTGCGCTGCACTATCAGGTAATAACCAAAGCCTTTTACTATGCACTAGAGACACTTTATTTTGCTGCACTTTGCAGATATTTGGGGTTTTTCATTGAGCCACTTTGCCAAGTATATACCCTTATGTCTATATTGTAAGCACTAGAGGCGTCATATTTGTTGCACTTTGCACATATTTAGTTATACTTTTCTTCAGTTCTATAACACCTACTGTCTAATATAGGAGCATTTAACACCCATTTGCCCATTGGGGTTTATTTTTTACACTTTGCACATATTGAGTCTAATAGCATATATCATATATATTTATAACACTCATTTTTTTATAGGAGCATATAATATTCATTTGTCCACTTGGCTTTATATTTTCTTATGCCCTGTATATATATATATATATATATATATATATATACTGTATATATATATATATATATATATATATATATGTGTGTGTGTTAGGGGTTGAGTTCCCGCCTCTGCACAGGGTGAATCTCGGGCCATCTCCGCTGCGGTCTCCCATTCTTCTTTTGCCGCAGTGGAGCCTGCTCAGTGGAGACGTTGGTCCCAGCATCTTGCTCAGTCTCACTCTGTGCAAAGGGTTACTGCTGCTTTTCCAGCTTCTGCCATTGAGGCCAATGCTGGGCAGCAGCAAGCAGATGCTTTTGGGACTAAGTCCTGCTTTTCCTCTTCTGAGCATGCCCAGGGCAAGATCTCCCATTGGAGATCGAGGGTCACATGCTCAGATACTGCAGCAGATTCCATTGGTCCTCCAGGAAGTGTTATGACCTGGTGGTTAGGACAATTATGGACCTGGTGGTTAAGAGCACACGGAAAGACCTGATAGTTACAATAATATAGGACGAGCTCTGAGACGTGGGAACTCTGCTGACCGCAATCCCTAATCCTATCACACACACTAGAAATAGCCGTGGATTGCTCCTAACGCTCCCTATGCAACTCGACACAGCCTAAGAAACTAGCTAGCCCTAGAGATAGAAAAATAAAGCCTACCTTGCCTCAGAGAAATTCCCCAAAGGAAAAAGCAGCCCCCCACATATAATGACTGTGAGTAAAGATGAAAATTACAAACACAGAGATGAAATAGATTTAGCAAAGTGAGGCCCGACTTACTGAACAGACAGAGGATAGGAAAGGTAACTTTGCGGTCAGCACAAAAAACTACAAAAAGACCACGCAGAGGGCGCAAAAAGACCCTCCGCACCGACTCACGGTGCGGAGGCGCTCCCTCTGCATCCCAGAGCTTCCAGCAAGCAAGACAAAAATCAAAATAGCAAGCTGGACAGAAAAATAGCAAACCAGAGAAAAGCAAGCAGGAACTTAGCTTCTGCTGGGAAGACAGGTCACAAGAACGATCCAGGAGAGAACAAGACCAATACTGGAACATTGACAGGTGGCATGGAGCAATGATCTAAGTGGAGTTAAATAGAGCAGCCAGCTAACGAATTAACCTCATCACCTGTGGAAGGAAACTCAGAAGCAGCAGCTCCACTCACAACCACCAGAGGAAGCCCATGGACAGAACCAGCCGAAGTACCATTCATGACCACAGGAGGGAGCTTGACAACAGAATTCACAACAGGAAGGTCCTGAAGGTGCTCAACTTCTGTGGCAGCCTCCCATTGGTCCTTCTGAGAAGGTCCTGTACATGCTGCAGCTATAAAAGGTTCTAGAACCAGAAACACATGGGCTACTTGCACATTGAACAAGTCTGCAGGAACCTGTTCACACACCACCAAGAAAGTTGAAGACACAAAAGAACACAGTGAGGTCAAAAATACTCTGTTGTAAAAAAAATCACAGTAATAAGCAAGTGCTAGTCAAAAGATGGAAAAAATGGTATTTAGTTGATACTTTTTTTGCAAAAAAATGTATACTAAGCTGCTCCACCAATCGTCAAGGTATACCCATATAGAGCAGTCCTACATAATGTATATAATCCCTATCTGACGTATTTAAAAACCTAATCATCTGTATAGTACCTGTATAAGCAGGGTTCAGAGAGGGAATATCCGTGTGGACATGCTTGATGGAACAGCTTTGATGCAAATGACCCATCAGGAGTGGTGGACTCCATAGTTTGGTAGAAACAGGAGAACAATTATAGAACCAGAAACACATGGGCTACTTGCACATTGAAAAAGTCTGTAGGAACCTGTTCACACACCACCAAGAAACTTGAAGACACAAAAGAGCACAGTGAGGTCAAAAATACTGTACAGATTTTTGACCTCACTGTGCTCTTTTGTGTCTTCAAGCTATAAAAGGTTCGCGTGACCGCATGGCCATGCGCTAGTGTACATTTGTAATTGTGTGTGTGTTGATGAGTGCAAGTCATTCCTTAAAAATCCCATCCCTTGTGTATGACTGTTTGCGTAAGGTGTATGGCTGCTTTCTAGCGCCCAGCTGAACTCACAGCATTAACACACGAAACAGCGTCTACTGCTGTGACCGCCAGTACGGCGCCAAGCACCATTAGATCGCTTCTTTAGCCCAAGTCTGGGTGGTTAGTGGCATCTGCCAGTACGGCACAGCTCGCACTCTCGTGCTCAAAATTATAATTTCAGTTTACCTCTTACACCCAGTAGCGGTGCCGACCGCAGGTAGTCTAGACGGACTAAAATCCCGAGTCTTGGGACTGAATTCGGTGACTCCTTGCTTGCGCTCTTTTGTGTGGTACCGCGGCCCTGTGACTTAACAGGGTCCTCTTCTACTGCCATATAGTGCTGGCATTTGCTAGCAGCAGGTTCTCACCTGCACGGTGGACCCCGGACTGCGAATGCACCTAATAACATTTTACTTTTTACTCGGTGCGTTCCGCCAGTCCATATATATAACTATATATATATATATATATATATACATATATATGTATATATATATATATATATATATATATAAATAATATTTTCTTAGTAAAGTGAATCAGTTGTTTTTTACATATTTTCTTTTTGGGTGTTTTGTTCTTCCTTAATATTAGTGAGGTGCTGTATAGTAATACGTCTCTATTTTTAAGATCTCGGTCTTTGTACATTTTTCTGTATATGTATTATGGGCTTTGTATGCCATTATATACCGTATCACTTGATTTTTAAAGGTGTATGGTGGTGTATTTCTAGTGCAGACAGCATATTCTGCGTATGTATTACCATTGATTGACATATTGCTCTGAAGGTTTTTATTGTTTTTTGAATAATAAAATATAATTGTTTTTATTGGCATAAGCTTTCTTGTTTCTTTATGATGGATTGTGCATTTATGGAAGTGCTTTAAATTTGGCTTGCAATAGGTGAAATGGTGAAGGAGAAAGTTGAAGATAATGGCTACCAGAATTCCTTTTTTTTTTCTCCAAAAATCAGGGGGAAACTCGTCTATGATGTTATGATTTGGGTTAAAAGTCAGACAGTTATTAAAGAATGACTTCATATCCAGTCCACTACTGAAGCTGACATTAGGAGTGAAGAGATACTATACGCTCGATGTTATTGGGAACATGTCACCACAAAAATGCAGTGTAAATTGAAGGCACCATGTTATAGGGCAGGAGGAGCTGAGCAGATTGATATATAGTTTTGTGGGTAAAGATTCAGTATAATCATTTAATCCTCTGCTCCTTCTGGGTTTTCTTTGCCCCGCGGGTGGTCCTATCCGTGGCTGACAGCTTTGTTTGTAAAAGTGTGCATACAGAACAGTCCGCTGGACCAAAAAATGCCGAAAGAGCAGAGCATTACATGATTAAAATACAGGTTATACTGAATCTTTTCCCACACAACCATATGTCAATCTGCTCAGTTCCTCCTCCTCTATAACATGGTTTCTTCAGATTGGACTGCATTTTACTGGTGGCAGGTTTCCTTTAAAACTGGGGGAAAATGGAATTAAAGGAGCACTATAAAGAGAATCTGACGATTTTGTAATGTAACATTAACGACCTGGCTGTAATGACGCTGTTGTACTGATTACATTGATACCGCTGGTTCTTCCTAACCACTATTTGAAGTTTTCTGCTAATTTCGGTGCATAGGAGCCAGACTGTACTCTTGGTGTTCTCCTCCCTGTCTGTGATTCCCCGGCCACTCCTTTGCCTCTGGTCAGTGAATGATAGATCACTGCTGAGATTTCAAACACAGAAGGCCGGTTATTCACAGATAGGACGCAGGCGAAGGGCTGGGAAATCACAGACAGGGAGGAGAGGACCCAGTGCACAGTCTGGCCCATGTGCACCGAAATCTAATTAGCAGAAAACTTCAAATGCTGATTACAGAAGAGCAACAAAGCAGATTTTTTCACCAAAAGTATCAATGTAATCAGTATTACAGCCATATTTTTACTTTACATTACAAAATTGTGCGGACAGTTCAGGCTCGGTAATAATTAATTTACGTATGCATTGTGCAGCATGCAAGTATTTTTATTTGGATACCTAGTAACAGATGCAGCCATAAGCATGTAGCACCATGGGCTCTTTATGCTCAAGGATGATATTACGTATGGGTTGCATTCTCTTTCAATGTCGTAGAGTTGATGGCACATTTAAAAAGAGCATTCATGCTACTGTTTAATTATCTCTTATTCAGTAGCTTCTCTAGAATAGAGTGTGAACTGAGTGTCACCAGCTCAAGGCCAATAAAAACTAAAACAAGGAGGCGTATCATCAGAATGTTCCCTTGTGGCAGGTAGTGTGAAGATCAGGTAATTATTATTATTATTTATTAATATAGCACCTTAATTCCATGGTGCTGTACATGAGAATGTCACTGTCACATCTCTACCACAACCTGCTCCTGAGATTTCTATTTTTGTTGCCGTATTAATCCTGCGGACAGCATTGGTGATAGAAATGTCAGAACCAAAAGCTTTGGATGTCAGGCTCTGTCCAGCCACAAAGGTTAAATGAACTTCAATCAATTACTGTAAAGAATCAGTATTGTCTGCTATTCATCACTGATGTCTACAACCAGCCCGTTAATTCACCGAACTTGATTTCAGTAATGTGTATAACCTATCAGTAAAGAAGAGTGGAAGATGGAGTACTATGAGTATCTTGTGATGACGCCTTTGGGGCCTAGTAGTGTGACGTCTGTTTTTCAAAATTTTGTTAATGACATATATTTAGAGATTTCGGTGGTCAATATGTGGTTGTCTATTTGGATGAAATCTAGTCACCTGATATTAATTCACATATGTGACTATCTGACATTTACATACAGTATTTAAAAGAGTCACAGACAATTAAAAAATGTAGGGTTTTTTGCTGAAGAAGTTCATTTCCTGGGGTATATTTTTTCTTCTAAAGGCTTCCACATGGACCCCTCTAAGATCCAACCTATTAGGTCTCTGAAAGCCTTGCAGTGTTTCTTGGGTTTGCAAACTATTATCGTTATTTTATATCAAGGGGGCAGATGTGGTTAATTGGAAGCTTGAGGTAATCCGTGCCTTCTCTGAGATAAAGAAATGTTTTTTGCCTGACCCTATATTGGTTCAACCCAATCTTGTGTGTCCTTTTATTGTGGAGGTCGATGCCTCTGGTACCCCATTTGTCACTCACATTCATCTGTGCCCCTCCTTTTCACAAAAATTTTCATCTGCCGAGAGGAATTATAACATTGGTAATCGTGAATTGCTGGCAATTAAGTGGGCCTTTGAGGAATGGCGCCACTACCTCGAAGGTGTCAAACGTAAAGTCACTGTTATCACAAACCACAAAAATCTGATTTATTTGTAATCAACTACGAGACTTAACCCTAGATATGCTTTGTTCTTTTCTAGATTTGATTTTGTGGTGACGTTCAGATCTGGTACTAAGAACATGGAAGTTGATGCACTCCCACGGAGATTTTGTCCTCCTCAGGCTGAGGACTCTTAATTTCTATTCTAGCTGATCATATAGTTGTGTTGAGAGATCCGTAGATTCCAAGAGCAAGCCCCTGACATTACCTACCCAAAAAACTATTTGCTTCTCCCCAGTTTTGCCTACATATTATTCAGGAGCCTCATGAGTTTTTACTTACAGCTCACCCTGGTATAAACAATACCAACTGACTGGTAACCAAGTGGGCAACCATAGTTAAAGAATTTAGGAATTATGCGCTTGATTGTTAAACTTGTGCCCGAGCCAAGATGCCTAAAAACTCATCCCACTAGTTTTTTCAGCTCTTACTTACCCCTAAGAGTCCTTGGACCCACCTCTCCATGGACTTTATCATTGATCTCCCACCCTCAGAAAGGAAAAGTGTTATCTGGGTGGTGGTTGACAGAATCAGTAAACAATATCATTTTGTCCCTCTGTGTGGGTTGCCTAACTCAGAAAACTTAAGTAAGTTGTTCATTAATCAAATTGTGCGATTACATGGTGTTCCAGAAAATATAGTTTCCTACCAGGGGATGTGGAGCCACTTGTTGCAAAACATGTAAATATGTGCATAAAACTAACAAATTCTCATCTTTTCGCAACCATAAACAATTTGATATACATGACTACATTAATTGTAACACCGGAAATGTAGTGTATTTAGTAGAATGTATTACATGTAAAGTTCAGTACATAGGCTGCACTACATGTCCACTTAAAGTACGAGTGAGACGGCATCTATCAGATGCAGTGAATTCTAAAGCCCTCTCTGCCTCAGCTGTGTCCAGACACTTTTACAACGTGCACAAAGGTAACTTAACTAGTCTTAGATTCTGTGGAATAGAAAAGGTTTACAAACCTCCGAGAGGAGGGAATTTACAGCAGAAACTTTTTAATCGGGAAACGTATTGGATGTTTATGTTAGACACACGTATTCCCTATGGCCTTAATGCTAGACATGATTTAATAAAGCAATATTAATTAATGTTCAAGTAACATAGTAACATAGTAACATAGTAAGTAAGGCCGAAAAAAGACATTTGTCCATCCAGTTCAGCCTATATTCCATCATAATAAATCCCCAGATCTACGTCCTTCTACAGAACCTAATTGTATGATACAATATTGTTCTGCTCCAGGAAGACATCCAGGCCTCTCTTGAACCCCTCGACTGAGTTCGCCATCACCACCTCCTCAGGCAAGCAATTCCAGATTCTCACTGCCCTAACAGTAAAGAATCCTCTTCTATGTTGGTGGAAAAACCTTCTCTCCTCCAGACGCAAAGAATGCCCCCTTGTGCCCGTCACCTTCCTTGGTATAAACAGATCCTCAGCGAGATATTTGTATTGTCCCCTTATATACTTATACATGGTTATTAGATCGCCCCTCAGTCGTCTTTTTTCTAGACTAAATAATCCTAATTTCGCTAATCTATCTGGGTATTGTAGTTCTCCCATCCCCTTTATTAATTTTGTTGCCCTCCTTTGTACTCTCTCTAGTTCCATTATATCCTTCCTGAGCACCGGTGCCCAAAACTGGACACAGTACTCCATGTGCAGTCTAACTAGGGATTTGTACAGAGGCAGTATAATGCTCTCATCATGTGTATCCAGACCTCTTTTAATGCACCCCATGATCCTGTTTGCCTTGGCAGCTTCTGCCTGGCACTGGCTGCTCCAGGTAAGTTTATCATTAACTAGGATCCCCAAGTCCTTCTCCCTGTCAGATTTACCCAGTGGTTTCCCATTCAGTGTGTAATGGTGACATTGATTCCTTCTTCCCATGTGTATAACCTTACATTTATCATTGTTAAACCTCATCTGCCACCTTTGAGCCCAAGTTTCCAACTTATCCAGATCCATCTGTAGCAGAATACTATCTTCTCTTGTATTAACTGCTTTACATAGTTTTGTATCATCTGCAAATATCGATATTTTACTGTGTAAACCTTCTACCAGATCATTAATGAATATGTTGAAGAGAACAGGTCCCAATACTGACCCCTGTGGTACCCCACTGGTCACAGCGACCCAGTTAGAGACTATACCATTTATAACCACCCTCAGCTTTCTATCACTAAGCCAGTTACTAACCCATTTACACACAATTTCCCCCAGACCAAGCATTCTCATTTTGTGTACCAACCTCTTGTGCGGCACGGTATCAAACGCTTTGGAAAAATCGAGATATACCACGTCCAATGACTCACCGTGGTCCAGCCTATAGCTTACCTCTTCATAAAAACTGATTAGATTGGTTTGACAGGAGCGATTTCTCATAAACCCATGCTGATATGGAGTTAAACAGTTATTCTCATTGAGATAATCCAGAATAACATCCCTCAGAAACCCTTCAAATATTTTACCAACAATAGAGGTTAGACTTACTGGCCTATAATTTCCAGGTTCACTTTTAGAGCCCTTTTTGAATATTGGCACCACATTTGCTATGCGCCAATCCTGCGGAACAGACCCTGTCGCTATAGAGTCCCTAAAAATAAGAAATAATGGTTTATCTATTACATTACTTAGTTCTCTTAGTACTCGTGGGTGTATGCCATCCGGACCCGAAGATTTATCTATTTTAATCTTATTTAGCCGGTTTCGCACCTCTTCTTGGGTTAGATTGGTGACCCTTAATATAGGGTTTTCATTGTTTCTTGGGATTTCACCTAGCATTTCATTTTCCACCGTGAATACCGTGGAGAAGAAGGTGTTTAATATGTTAGCTTTTTCCTCGTCATCTACAACCATTCTTTCCTCACTATTTTTTAAGGGGCCTACATTTTCAGTTTTTATTCTTTTACTATTGATATAGTTGAAGAACAGTTTGGGATTAGTTTTACTCTCCTTAGCAATGTGCTTCTCTGTTTCCTTTTTGGCAGCTTTAATTAGTTTTTTAGATAAAGTATTTTTCTCCCTATAGTTTTTTAGAGCTTCAATGGTGCCATCCTGCTTTAGTAGTGCAAATGCTTTCTTTTTACTGTTAATTGCCTGTCTTACTTCTTTGTTTAGCCACATTGGGTTTTTCCTATTTCTAGTCCTTTTATTCCCACAAGGTATAAACCGCTTACACTGCCTATTTAGGATGTTCTTAAACATTTCCCATTTATTATCTGTATTCTTATTTCTGAGGATATTGTCCCAGTCTACCAGATTAAGGGCATCTCTAAGCTGGTCAAACTTTGCCTTCCTAAAGTTCAGTGTTTTTGTGACTCCCTGACAAGTCCCCCTAGTGAAAGACAGGTGAAACTGTACAATATTGTGGTCGCTATTTCCTAGATGCCCGACCACCTGCAGATTTGTTATTCTGTCAGGTCTATTAGATAGTATTAGGTCTAAAAGTGCTGCTCCTCTGGTTGGATTCTGCACCAATTGTGAAAGATAATTTTTCTTGGTTATTAGCAGAAACCTGTTGCCTTTATGGGTTTCACAGGTTTCTGTTTCCCAGTTAATATCTGGGTAGTTAAAGTCCCCCATAACCAGGACCTCATTATGGGTTGCAGCTTCATCTATCTGCTTTAGAAGTAGACTTTCCATGGTTTCTGTTATATTTGGGGGTTTGTAACAGACCCCAATGAGAATTTTGTTACCATTTTTCCCTCCATGAATTTCAACCCATATGGACTCGACATCCTCATTTCCTTCGCTAATATCCTCCCTTAAAGTGGACTTTAGACAAGACTTTACATAGAGACAAACCCCTCCTCCTCTCCGATTTTTACGATCCTTTCTAAACAGACTGTAACCCTGTAAGTTAACTGCCCAGTCATAGCTTTCATCTAACCATGTCTCGGTTATTCTCACTATGTCAAAGTTACCTGTAGATATTTCTGCTTCTAGTTCTTCCATCTTGTTTGTCAGGCTTCTGGCGTTTGCAAGCATGCAGTTTAGAGGATTTTGTTTTGTTCCAATCTCCTCGCTGTGGATTGTTTTAGAAATGTTCTTACCTCCCTTCTGAGTATGTTTTCCTGGATCTTCTTTGTTCAAGTCTAATGTTTTTCTTCCCGTCCCCTCTTCTTCTAGTTTAACGCCCTCCTGATGAGTGTAGCGAGTCTTCTGGCGAATGTGTGTTTCCCAGGTTTGTTGAGGTGTAGTCCGTCTCTGGCGAGGAGTCCATCGTACAAGTAATTCACACCGTGGTCCAGGAATCCGAATCCTTGTTGTCTGCACCATCGTCTTAGCCAGTTGTTTGCATCAAGGATCCTGTTCCATCTCCTGGTGCCATGCCCGTCTACTGGAAGGATAGAAGAAAAAACTACCTGTGCATCCAGTTCCTTTACTTTCTTCCCCAACTCTTCAAAGTCTTTGCAGATTGTCGGTAGGTCCTTCCTTGCCGTGTCATTGGTGCCAACATGTATCAGAAGAAATGGGTGGACGTCCTTGGAGTTGAAGAGCTTTGGTATCCTATCGGTCACATCCTTGATCATCGCACCTGGAAGGCAGCATACTTCTCTTGCAGTTATGTCCGGTCTGCAGATGGCTGCTTCTGTGCCTCTCAGTAGTGAGTCTCCCACCACCACCACTCTTCGTTGCTTCTTGGCTGTACTTTTTGCTGTCACTTGTTGCTGTGTGCCCTTTTCTTTTTTGCTTGCTGGTATTGCTTCATCCTTAGGTGTGCCATCTTCATCCTCTACAAAGATTTGATATCGGTTCTTCAGTTGTGTGGTTGGTGATTTCTCCATGGTCTTCTTGCTTCTTTTGGTCACATGCTTCCACTCATCTGCTTTTGGAGGTTCTCTGACACTTTTTTCACCTTCTGTGACCAGTAGAGATGCTTCTGTTCTGTCTAGAAAGTCTTCATTCTCTTTGATGAGTTTCAAAGTTGCTATTCTTTCTTCCAGACCCCGCACCTTTTCTTCTAAAAGGGCCACTAGTCTACACTTCTGACAGGTGAAATTTAATTCTTCTTCTGGTCGATCTGTGAACATGTAGCACATGCTGCAGCTCACCATGTAGGTTGTCACATCTGCCATGTTGCTCCTAGATCCTGCTGACTTGCTGTGTGTTTTCCTTCTTGTGTAATCTACTCAGCCAAGCTCTCTTGCATTAATGTCCTACGGCGCGCGGTTTGGTGATTCTTTCCAAGCAGCTGGTCCCGGCTGTACCCAACGATCTTCTAGCTTAGGGAGACTCTTCGCTTTTCCCAGAAGGCACCTGGAATATGCAAATTAGCCTCCTCAAGCTTGAATCCCTGGTTTGGTGATTCTTTCCAAGCAGCTGGTCCCGGCTGTACCCAACGATCTTCTAGCTTAGCGAGACTCTTCGCTTTTCCCAGAAGGCACCTGGAATATGGAAATTAGCCTCCTCAAGCTTGAATCCCTGGTTTGGTGATTCTTTCTAAGCAGCTGGTCCCGGCTGTACCCAACGATCTTCTAGCAATGTCTCTTAAGGGTATTTCATATATCAATCTGTTATTTTTATGATTATTTTAACTGGTGATTCCCCTTTTTCTTTCCCTTTTTTTTTCCTTTTCTTTCTTTTTTTTTTCTGCATTTTTAATTGTTTGTCCAATCAATGTCTTGTGCACACTATATATATATGCTCTTATTGCACTATTAGGTAGATCATGAGTAAGACTTCATAGTTGAAACGCATTGATCCTCCTCACTGGTGTGCCAGGTGTTTGCTATGTAAAGATTTTTCTTGTTGAAGAACTATTTATCGCTTTAGTTGTCTAATAAAGTCTCACAAAGTCTGAACTGCCTCCACCTCCAGCTGGATCATTTCTTTTTGTCTACTTTCACATCTCCTCTACAACCTGAGCCTGCGACTTCTGCTACTGTTGCCAGGCGCTGCCATAATCACGCTGCTGGTGTCACGGGTTATAGAAATGTCAGAGCCAGAAGCTCAGGATAGCAGGCTCTGTTCAACCACTAAGATTAGAGTGTCTGGAACCTGTAGTGTCATCCAGTTTGGCAGTATGGGTGTGTGTACTTCCAGTTGAAGTTAACAGCTCCTAGCATGCTATTTGTACTACTTTTGTCTTCTGCCATATCATTTGAATAAATGTGGTCTTTTAATGAATCAGACTTTGGTGCCAATACTTCCTCTGCACTTCATATATCTACATACTTGCCAACATTTCACCAAATCCCACAGGGCAGATCACCAAACATGTTGTTTTCAAATACACACTTTTGAGAGAGTTTGATGTTTTTGCTCTTTGATTTGCAATATTGTTCCAGCAACATCATAACTGTCGCCTAATATGTGACTAACCTTTTATTAATAATAATAATAATCTTTATTTTTATATAGTGCTACCATATTCCGCAGCGCTTTACAGTTTGCACATCAGTGCTGTCCCCGATGGGGCTCACAATCTAAATTCCCTATCAGTATGTCTTTGGAAGGAAACCAGAGTACCTGGAGGAAACCCACACAAACATGGGGAGAACATACAAACTCCTTGCAGATGTTGTCCTTGGTGGGATTTGAACCCAGGACTCAAGCCCTGCAAGGCTTCAGTACTATTCACTGAGCCACCGTGCTCCCTTGCCCACTTTCATTATGCTTAAACATGTTAATCACTTGCAAGCCTTAAAAGGGTTGTCCAGCTCAAATGAGGTGTTACCTATCCAAGAAATTTTATCCTCGATGGGGAAAACTTTTCCCTATTACAAAATGGCAGGTCGGTCACTTAACTGATCAATAAGTTATCACGTATCCTGTGGATAGTTAATAACTTGTTCACATCAGACAACCCCTTTAATACTCATTATTAAATAATTACCCAGGGGAAGTCTATGGAATACCCAAATTTAACCCCTTTGCGACATGCACCGTACTAGTACGGCGCATGTTGCTTCTCTCCCTTTGATGTGGGCTCCGGCGGTGAGCCCACATCTTTCCCAGCACATGTCAGCTGTTTTGAAAAGCTGACATGTGCCTGAAACATCTGCGGGTGGAATCACGATCCACTCGCGCCTATTAACCCGTTAATTGCTGCTGTCAAACTTTAACAGCAGCATTTAACACGCGCTTGCGGCCATCGGCCATCAGTCCAGAAATCTGCCCATTGGTGACCCCATCATGTTATTGCAGGTCGCTGATGGGTTGGCATGACAACCAGAGGTCTCCTGGAGACCTCTATTGTTGTGACTGCGGATTGCTATGAGGCCACCTGGTGGTCGGCACTCATAGCAAGTGAGGTATTCTGCTACATGCAGGTGATCTAATCATCGACTGCATGTAGCAGAGCTGATTGAGTTATGGCAGCATCTAGTCTTCCATGGTGCTGTACATGAAAAGGGGTTACATACAAATTACAGGTATCACTTACAGTAAGCAAACTAACAATTACAGACTGATACAGAGAGGAGAAGACCCTGCCCTTGCAGGCTTACCTACTACAGGATGGTGGGGAAGGAGACAATAGGTTGAGGGTGGCAGGAGCTCCGGTGTTGGTGAGGCAGTAGCTTCGGTAGTGGTAAGGAGGCAGCAGGGTCAGTGCAGGCTGTAGGCTTTCCTGAAGAGGTGGGTTTTCAGGTTCCATCTGAAGGATCCGAATGTGGTTGCTAGTCGGACGTGTTGGAGCAAAGAATTCCAGAGGATGGGGGATATTCGGGAGATGTCTTGGAGGTGGTTGGGTGAGCAGCGGATAAGTATGGAGGAGAGAAGGAGGTCTTGGGAGGACTGGAGATTACGTGAGGGAAGATATCGGGAGATTAGTTCAGAGATATATGGAGGAGACAGGTTATGGATGGCTTTGTAGGTTAGTATTAATAATTTTAACTGGATACGCTGAGGGAATGGGAGCCAGTGAAGAGATTTGCAGAGAGGGGAAGCGGAGGAGTAGCGAGGAGAGAGATGAATTAGTCAGGCAGCAGAGTTAAGGATGGTCTGGAGAGGTGCAAGGGTGTTAGCAGGGAGGCTACAGAAAAGGATGTTGCAGTAGTCAAGGTGAGAGATGATGAGGGAATGCGCAAGCATTTTAGTAGATTGACGGTTTAGGAAAGGATGGATTCTGGAGATATTTTTGAGCTGGAAGCAACAGGAGGTGGAAAGAGCTTGGATGTGCGGTTTGAAGGACAGGGCAGAGTCAAGGGTTACTCCGAGGCATTGTGTTTAAACAGCAAGCTAAAACTGTTGAAGAGATTTGCAGAGGGGGGAAGCGGAGGAGTAGCGAGGAGAGAGATGAATTAGTCAGGCAGCAGAGTTAAGGATGGTCTGGAGAGGTGCAAGGGTGTTAGCAGGGAGGCTACAGAAAAGGATGTTGCAGTAGTCAAGGTTGGAGATGATGAGGGCATGCACAAGCATTTTAGTAGATTGACGGTTGAGGAAAGGATGGATTCTGGAGATATTTTTGAGCTGGAGGCAACAGGAGGTGAAAAGAGCTTGGATGTGCGGTTTGAAGGACAGGGCAGAGTCAAGGGTTACTCCGAGGCATTGTGTTTAAACAGCAAGGTAAACTTGTTGAAGAGATTTGCAGAGGGGGGAAGCGGAGGAGTAGCGAGGAGAGAGATGAATTAGTCAGGCAGCAGAGTTAAGGATGGTCTGGAGAGGTGCAAGGTTGTTAGCAGTGAGGCTACAGAAAAGGATGTTGCAGTAGTCAAGGTGAGAGATGATGAGGGCATACACAAGCATTTTAGTAGATTAACGGTTGAGGAATAGATGGATTCCTGAGATATTTTTGAGCTGGAGGCAACAGGAGGTGGAAAGAGCTTGGATGTGTGCTTTGAGGGACAGGGCAGAGTCAAGGGTTACTCCGAGGCATTGTGTTTAAACAGCAATGTAAAATTGTTGAAGAATTAATTAAAACATAACTTTTAATTTAAATAGTAAAATTCTGGGGCACATAGCTCCACCAGCATACATAAATAAATGACAAATGACACCACACAATTTAAATACTAGCAGGCATCTATTCAAAGTGCTGCAAATAATAAGGCGTGATAGGAAAAAATCTCAGAAGTTGCATCCTACCAGTGCTACCATTAGGCCCAATCAATTGTCACATTACTGTCCAAATATAATCAACCAGATAGATGGGTGATCAATCACCTTTATACTTGTTGCCTAGGTAATTAGAAAAATAAAGGAACAATCTCACCCATCTATGTTCCTTCCTTCGCTGAAGAAGTTACCAGGATCCAAGAGTGTCCAAATTCCCAGGGAGAGGCCTCTAGTGTCCAAACAGTACCCCTGTACTTGAATTCATTCAGGATCCTAACCTACTCATCCCCAAGGTTATATCTCTTAGCGTGTTTCTCTTGGCTTGATCATCAGGGGAGAAGCCGTTCAATACAAAGCAGGGAACATATGTGCGATATCTATCACACGCTATAGAGAAGGAGCTCCTCAGTGCTGTTGGCAAAGCCCCACACAGCACCAGACACCCCCGTAGCAGTGCTGGACACCCCGGCAGCAGCGCCAAGCACCGGCAGCAGCTCCGGACACCCCCTCATCCCAGCCTGCGGCCTGCAGCAATGGTAGTGGTAAGGTATATCCGCATTATAAGACGCACCACCCTTTTCCCCCCAAATTTGGGGAAAAAAGTCTTATAATCCGAAAAATACAGTACATCTTTTCTGTAGGGAAATTTTTTGGGGCTTTTAATATACAATTCATGTAACTCAAAAGTCTTTTCTTCCTAAATAAATACTAAATACAATCTATAAAATGTTTTGGATTTGTCTTTTCTTTTTATAAAATAATAGATGGGATAGTGAGATAATAACAGTGTACTGTAAACGGGTGATATCATCCACCAGAATTATGACTGTTGAATTATATACTCTACTCATACTGGAAACATGGTTGTTAGAACTTTGTACTAGGCACCTGCTGATTTCTCAGGAAATAATATTTTCTGACACTGCTTATGATAATCCCACAGCTCATTTTTATCTTGTTCTTCTGTTGTTCGTATTGAATTTTTCCACTCTAAATATTTCCATGATTATATCTTCTTTTGCTTTTTTTTTATATAAGTCAATGGCAATAAAAGTTGCTCCTCCAAATATTAGATTTATAGAATAAATCCAAAAAATAGCAATATTTTATATTTACAGGCTGTTAATAATGTTACAGGGAATAGCTACAACATTCACTCACAGAACATGGTGCCTCATGAAGTTCATATTGTATAACCTTGTGTATGTCTACCTAATGAGCGGAGTGCTGGTGGACTTCCATGCTCAGTCACTTTCAACACCTATGATTAAGGCAAGGGTGGGGAACCTCAGGCTTGAGGGCCATTTGCAGATGACCTTTTCTCCGGATAAGGGGCAGATTCCTGAGGACCACAGTGCTTGGACCAGCAGCTGTGTTTTGATGGCCACCGGGCTCTTAGTTTGTTCTTGCTCTGTGAACACTTTCACGCAGGGTTCACTACTTAATCCTGAGGCATGTGAAATGAAAGATTACATCCTGACACCAGTGCCAGTATCAAGACTTACTTTTGGGCAAAGTTAGCTCGCAATTTGTATGGCCTCCAAAAGATGGCATAAATATCCAAATAGCCCTTGGCAGAAAGAAGGTTCCTTACCCCTGGATTAAGGAATGATATTCTCAAACATGTAAGTTGTATTGAAGACTGCACGGAGGTCATTTGTGTACATGGATTTCCAATACAGCATTGAACCAAGGAAAACGGAGTGCAGATTTTCTTCTGCTGTTATACCTTCCTGCCTGCTCGGGACATCATGCACCCAAGATGCAATTGATGCAGGTGTGATGAACTGTAATTTTCTGTGTTTGAATGCTATTATAGATGTTACAGTGATGACATTAATGCACATAATTTATTGCCTCATGAAGTTCAGATTGTATAGCATTGTGTATGTCTATCTAATAAACGGAGTGCTGGTGGACTTCCATGCTCAGTCACTGTTTTCAGAGAAGAGGCAGACATGTATGGCACTATAACTGCAGAGACTTTTTTTAGGGTGAGATAACGTACGGAATTGGCAGCTGACAGATAGAGAAGGAGGGCAATTCAACCCAGAGCCTGCTCTCAACAGCACATATTGAAAACAGCACCAAAGGGACATATAGAAGAAAACAATAATCATGAAGGCATTACCCTATGCTAGAAGCACAAAAAATAAATGTCTTAGGCCCTTTTCACGCATCCGTTTATTTCTGGTACTGGAAAAATATGGTACCAGAGATATCCGTGTCCATGTGTGTAACACGTGTGGCAACCGTGTGCCGCATCAGTACCATACAGATAGCTGCAGGGGAAGAAACGCTACTGTAAGCGCTGTTCACTAGCGGCTGGTGCTGAAGCCGGCTGTCATCATTCTCCCCTGCTCTGCCGGTTTAGTTTTCAACCAGGACAATGCCAAGATGTAACCGTCCCGGCTGAAAACCACTGGTGAATGAGATGCTGAGAGTGCAGCATAATTCACCAACGGTGACATCATCATGGTAGGTCTGAACTGAGGTGACCTCTGGACAATGGGAAAAAGCCGGTGATGATAACTAACCTTGCAGAATCTGACAGCTGGGAGTTGCAGCCACCAGCTGTGAGGTTTGTCTGGTTGGTTCAAGAAAATAGGGGAAAAGCCACGTCGGATTTTTCATTCATTTATTTTCGAAAGATCGCAGTCGGCGGCTGTGGAATACCCCGGTCATCCGCACCTACTGTCACTTTTATTAGAAAACTGAAGCCAATGCCATAATAAATCAGTTTTATTAACACAAAGTCTAAAATGATACAAGACCATATAAAAGGGAGATACAATACAAATATAACTGCCCTATGCTATAGCACACCCATAAATAATTTATGTCATCATATTCAGTTCATCCCTCAAATCCAATGATCAACATAGTTCCATGTGTGGTCTCTTCATACAGGATTCACAAGATGACTGAATTAAACAATGTACTTGGGGCTCTAGTGGACCTTAACACATAAAGATAGATGTCAAAGTAGCATCTGGAGGTATAAGTGTACTTGTGTCATAGAGGCTACCAAAATTGTACCAAATTAATATCAAATGTGTCAAGGGTAAACCATCTCAATGCCCATAGTAAGCTATCCATTTGTACCACATAAAAACTTCATTAGTGTTCACTGATTTTCCCTTATATCGAAACTTAGTTAATTAAATGTACATAAACAATATCCAAGTTCACCAATTAAGTAAAGTGCTTAGTGCTGTATTGTGATCCTAAAGGTACCGTCACACATAACGATATCGTTAACGATATCGTTGCTTTTTGTGACGTAGCAATGATATCGTTAACGAAATCGTTATGTGTGACAGCGACCAACGATCAGGCCCCTGCTGGGAGATCGTTGGTCGCTGGGGAATGATCAGGACTTTATTTCGTCGCTGGATCTCCCGCTGACATCGCTGAATCGGCGTGTGTGATGCCGATTGAGCGATGTCTTCACTGGTAACCAGGGTAAACATTGGGTTACTAAGCGCAGGGCCGCGCTTAGTAACCCGATGTTTACCCTGGTTACCAATGTAAAAGTAAAAGAAAAACACTACATACTTACATTCCTGTCACGTTCCTCAGCGTCCTCTTCCCTGCATCCCCCAGTGTCAGCGCCGGCCGGCCGTAAAGCAAAGCACAGCAGTGACGTCACCGCTCTGCTTTCCAGCAAGCTCGCTTACACAGAGCAGGGAAGCTGAGGCCAGGGGACGCGACAGGAATGTAAGTATGTCGTGTTTTTTTTTTACTTTTACAATGGTAACCAGGGTAAACATCGGGTTAGTAAGCGCGGCCCTGTGCTTAGTAACCCGATGTTTACCCTGGTTACCTGGGGACTTCGGGATCGTTGGTCGCTGGAGAGCTGTCTGTGTGACAGCTCTCCAGCGACTAAACAGCGACGCTGCAGCGATCGGCATCGTTGTCTAGATCGCTGCAGCGTCGCTTAATGTGACGGTACCTTTAGGTGCTATCTTATAGAAAAGTTTAGCATTAACATATGTCTTCAATCAGGGCTAGTGCCTCCTGTGCAGCAGTGAGCTTTGAAAAACCATGGGTACTCATGGGTAAGCGGTGGGGTAACACATGCATAAAAGTTAGTAATGGGTGTACAACCAGATCAGGCAGTCCAAATCCCCGACGTGCGTTTCGCGTGCAGCTTCTTCAATGGGGGGTGGGGAGGGGGTGGGGGGGGTCCCGTGTGTGTGAGTGATTGATCCATACCTTTAAACTGTGTTCCAAATTATTATGCAAATTATATTTTTCTCGGATTTTCCTAAATGGTCGGTGCAAATGATAGTCAGTCTAATAAAAGTCATCACCCGTTAGAGTATACATTGAATTTTATTGAAGAAAACTCCCAATGATAACAGTATAATCTCCAAAATAAATAAAAACTCAAAATGCACTGTTCCAAATTATTAGGCACAGTAGAATTTCTATACATTTGATATGTTTTAAAGAACTGAAAATGCTCATTTGTGGAATTTGCAGCATTAGGAGGTCACATTCACTGAACAAAGCAGCTATTTAACATCAAAACCTCTTAACATGCCAAGTTACATGTTAACATAGGACCCCTTCTTTGATATCACCTTCACAATTCTTGAATCCATTGAACTTGTGAGTTTTTGGAGAGTTTCTGCTTGTATTTCTTTGCATGAAGTCAGAATAGCCTCCCAGATCTGCTGTTTTGATGTGAACTGCCTCCCACCCTCATAGATCTTTTGCTTGATGATACTCCAAAGGTTCTCTGTACGGTTGAGGTCAGGGAAAGATGGTGGCAATGCCATGAATTTATCTCCTTTTATGCCCATAGCAGCCAATGACTCAGAGGTATTCTTTGCAGCATAAGATGGTGCATTGTCATGCATGAAGATGATTTTGCTCCTGAAGGCACGTTTCTGCTTTTTAGACCATGGAAGAAAGTTGTCAGTCAGAAACTCTATATACTTTGCAGAGGTCATTTTCACACCTTCAGGAACCTTTAAGCGTCCTACCAGCTGTTTCCCGGTGATTCTGGCCCAAAATGTGACTCCTCTACCTCTTTGCTGATGTCGCAGCCTTGTTGGGACATGGTGGCAATCCACCAACCATCCACCACTCCATCTATCTGGACCATCCAGGGTTGCTTGACACTCACCAGTAAACAAGACTATTTAGAAATTAGTGTTCATGTATGTCTGGGCCCATTTTAAACATTTCTGCTTCTGAACACTGTTTAAGGGTGGCTGAATATTAGGTTTATGCACCACAGCAAGCCTTTGAAGGATCCTATACCTTGAGGTTCGAGGGACTCCAGAGGCACCAGCAGCTTCAAATAACTGTTTGCTGCTTTGTAATGGTACTTTGGCAGCTGCTCTTTTAATCCCATGAATTTGTCTGGCAGTAACCTTCCTCATTATGCCTTTATCTGCATGAACTCTGTCTGTGCTCTGTTTCAGTCACAAATCTCATCACAGTATGATGACCACTCTTAAGTTTTCGTGGAATATTTAATGTTTTCATACCTTGTCCAAGGTATTGCACTATTTAATGCTTTTCAGCAGCAGAGAGATCCTTTTTAGTTCCCATATTACTTGAAACCTGTGGCCTGCTTACTAATGTGGAACATAATTTTTAAGTAGTTTTCCTTTAATTAGAATCACCTGGAAAACTAATTATCACATGTGTTTAAGATTGATTTCAGTGATCCATTGAGCCCTGAGACACAATACCATCCATGAGTTTATTTGAAAAACAAAACAAATCTTTATGACACTTAAATCTAATTCGCACAATAATTTGGAACACAGTGTATACTCTTACAAATCAATGGTGGCAGCGATAAAACTCGGCGACGAACCAGGCATGATGTCATTCCCGGGTCAGAGTCACGTGCTGCCGGCTAGTGATCCCCCATGCAATGCGTCAGAATAGGGGGTGGAGCCAGAAGCAGTACAGACGCGTCGCCCGGGAGACACATACCTAGAAGTATCGGAATTCCGATACCAGATTCAGAAGATCGCCGACCTCATGGCCGACCCCACACAGGGGTCGGGTCGGGTTTCATGAAACCCGACTTTGCCAAAAGTCGGTGACTTCTGAAAATGGCCGACCCGTTTTGCTCAACCCTAGTTACGATGGATTGAGAAAGTTGTGGTGTACTCGTTCTCTGAGATCACTCAAAAACAACAGGCATGTCCACTTCCTTTACAGCTCACAGTGGGCTCTCAGTCAGCATGACTAGAGCGGGTAAGGAACCCGAGGTTCTGCGGTCGAAAATAGTTGGCATGGTAACAGAAAAGGAGGAAGAAGCAGCAGATGCGATTGCTGGGGTGGCTGATGGTTGTTAAGGTCCGCTGGTCCGCATTTTAGCACAGTAGGATTCCCAGAGTAACACATGTTGACTGCGCATGTGAAGGTTCATACATGTAGTAGTCAAATTACTGCACTTTTTACCTCTACTCATTTTTTTTTGCAAAGTTGGCAGAATACTTGAGGTGGCACATCCTTTGCAGTGTCAAAAAAGGCCCAGTCTAGGCAACCCTTGTCATCCTCTGTGAGCTGCAGACCTGCAGACACTGCTGGTCACAGGCATGGTTGTAGCTGAGGACGCAACATAACCTTCTCGTCTTCCTCATTAGATGGCCTATTCAGCTGTGTGCCTCTATGTTCACACCAACTGGGATCTAAGAATCAAGGTGAAATATGGTGTGCTGAATCTCATTAGTCATAGACCTTTGTGGACCTTGTACAGAAATCATTTCAAGATCTCAGAATTGATATGGAGAGAGGCAAGCTATTCTATCCCAACAACCTCTCAGCACTAGATCACCAAGCCCTTACAGCACTACAAGATGATGACACCATCATCATTTAACCTGCCAACAAAGGTGCTATAGTGGTTATGGACCGTAGTTACTATCTCTCTGAGGCACGCAGACAATTAAGCAATAATTCCATTTATCTTAAACTTTCATGGGACCCTACTAATCGCATCCGTACACTTATTTCAGATACCTTATTTAAATATAAGGAAAATGACACCCTCGATCAGAAGACCTGTGACTACCTCACAAAGTCAAATCCAGTTAACTCGGTTTTTTATTTACTTCCAAAAGTACGTAAAAATTTACAACACCCACCAGGACGTCCCATAGTAGCCTCCACTGAGTCTATCTTGTCCCCATTATCTATCTTGAAAAGATTCTCACTCAGCTCATTTAAAAAAACTAAATCTTTTCTTCTCGATACAGGGGCCTTCTTACAGGTCATCAAGTCACTTGACTGGATCCCTAAAGACTGTTTACTAGTCACTTTAGACGTCAATAATCTATATACTTCAATCCCCCATGAACATGGTATTACGTCTGTCCAACGTCTACTTCAGTCCTCTGGCCTGAATACCACTCAAATTGACTTGTGTGTAGATCTCTTAGCAATAGTACTCACTGAAAACTATTTTATTTTTCAGGACTACTTTTTCTTGCAGACTCGGAGTACCGCTTTGGGCTCGAACGTAGCGCCCCCTATGCTGATTGTTATATGGCTGATTTTGAGGGGTCTATCATCTACAAGTCTTCTCTTTTCCTTGATCATGTCATCCTATGGAAACATTATATAGACGATGTACTTTGCATATGTGGGGGCTCGCTCGAGTCCTTATCATCCTTTCATACTTTTTTGAATCATTCTTGACCTGGACTTAGCTTCTCTGTCTTGCACGATGTATCTAAAATTAACTTTCTAGACACCGTGGTTATAAAGAACTTAGATGGGACTCTTTCCACCGATCTGTTTACAAAATCTACTGACCGAAATAGTGTTTTACATTTTGACAGTTTCCATCCAATGCCCATGAAAGCTTCCATCCCCAGAGCCCAATTACAACGGGTGAGACGCATAGTGTCGGACGACACAACCCGGACAGCCAGACTGCAAGAGATGGTATCCAAATTTGATTAGCAGGGTTATCCCCAAGCTGTCCTGAATAAAAATAGACCTACACACTTTCGGGGGACATATAACAACACAGAAAGGATTGCATTTGTTCACTCCTATCACCCTTTTGCATATCCATCCGCAAACACTGGCCTTTACTTCATACAGCATACCCTGACATCCCTGAGTTCAAGGCACCGTTTCTCCCCAGTTTTAGGCGAGCCCCCAACTTATGGGACACACTAGTTAAGGCAGATATTGGACCGGATGGAACCATCTAAAAACGGAGATTTTTACATAACCCTAAAACGGGTACTTGTCCATGCTTAAATTGCACACAATGCAATAATGTACAAAAGGGTCCCATGATCTCGCATCCCCTTACTGGGAAGAAGTACAAAATTAGGGGATTTTTTACTTGTGATACTTCCTTTGCTATATATGCAACTAGCTGAAGAGCCCGGCGTTGCCTGGGCATAGTAAATATCTGTGGTTAGTTATAGCACCTCACTTCTCTTATTTTCCCATCATGCCTCTCATTTTCCCAATCACATCTTTCATTTTCCACCTCATATCTCTCATTTTCACCTCACACCTCTCATTTTCACCTCAGTATATACATGTTTGTCATCTCCCTTATATATACTATACACCTGTATGTCATCTCCTGTATATAGTATATACCTGTTTGTCATCTCCCCTGTATATGGTATATACCTGCTGTGTGTCATCTCCCCTGTATATAGTATATACCTGTATGTCATCTCCTCCTATATATAGTATATACCTGTATGTCTTCTCCTTCTATATATAGTATATACCTGTATGTCATCTCCTCCTGTATATAGTATATATCTGTGTGTCATCTCCTCCTGTATATAGTATATACCTGTAAGTCATCTGCTCCTGTATATAGTATATACCTGTGTGTCATCTCCTCATGTATATAGTATATACCTGTGTGTCATCTCCTCCTGTATATAGTATATACCTGTAGGTCATCTGCTCCTGTATATAGTATATACCTGTGTGTCATCTCCTCCTGTATATAGTATATACCTGTAGGTCATCTGCTCCTGTATATAGTATATACCTGTATGTCATCTCCCCTGTATATAGTATATACCTGTATGTCATCTCCTCCTGTATATAGTATATATCTGT
Organism: Ranitomeya imitator; assembly: GCF_032444005.1. Lineage (NCBI taxonomy): Eukaryota > Metazoa > Chordata > Amphibia > Anura > Dendrobatidae > Ranitomeya > Ranitomeya imitator. The sequence goes on from NC_091284.1 coordinate 581,928,605, forward strand.
GTGTCATCTCCTCCTGTATATAGTATATATCTGTGTGCCATCTCTCCTGTATATAGTATATACCTGTGTGTCATCTCCTCCTGTATTAGACCGCATTCACACGTTATTTGGTCAGTATTTTTACCTCAGTATTGGTAAGCTAAATTGGCAGCCTGATAAATCCCCAGCCAACAGGAAGCCCTCCCCCTGGCAGTATATATTAGCTCACACATACACATAATAGACAGGTCATGTGACTGACAGCTGCCGTATTTCCTGTATGGTACATTTGTTGCTCTTGTAGTTTGTCTGCTTATTAATCAGATTTTTATTTTTGAAGGATAATACCAGACTTGTGTGTGTTTGAGGGCGAGTTTCGTTTGTCAAGTTGTGTGTGTTGAGTTGCGTGTGGCGACATGCATGTAGCGACTTTTGTGAGATGAGTTTTGTGTGGCATCATGCGTGTAGCAACTTTTTGTGTGTCGAGTTGCATGTGACAGGTTAGTGTAGCAAGTTGTGTGCAGCAAGTTTTGCGCATGGCGAGATTTGCGCGTGGTGAGTTTTATGTGTAGTACCTTTTGAGTATGTGCAAGTTTTTTTTGAGGCAACTTTTGCATGTGTTGCAACTTTTGTGCATGTGACAATTTTTCCGCGTGTGCAAGTTTTGCGTGTGGCGAGTTTTCCATGAGGTGAGTTTTGCACTTGCGGCGAGTTTTGCGTGAGCCTAGTTTTTGCATGTGGCGAGTTTTGCGCGTGGCAAGTTTTGAGCGGTGACTTTTGTGTTTCAACTTTTATGTGGCGAGGTTGGTGTATGTGTGGTGAAATGTGTGCTGATGGTGATATGTGTTCAAGCACATTTTGTGTGTGTGTTCATATCCCTGTGTGTGGTGAGTATCCCATGTCGGGGCCCCACCTTAGCAACTGTACGGTATATACTCTTTGGCGCCATCGCTCTCATTCTTTAAGTCCCCCTTGTTCACATCTGGCAGCTGTCAATTTGCCTCCAACACTTTTCCTTTCACTTTTCCCCATTATGTAGATAGGGGCAAAATTGTTTGGTGAATTCGAAAGCGCGGGGTTAAAATTTCACCTCACAACTTAGCCTATGACGCTCTCGGGGTCCAGACGTGTGACTGTGCAAAATTTTGTGGCTGTAGCTGCGACGCCTCCAACACTTTTCCTTTCACTTTTTCCCCCTTATGTAGATAGGGGCAAAATTGTTTGGTGAATTGGAAAGCGCGGGGTTAAAATTTCACCTCACAACATAGCCTATGATGCTCTCGGGGTCCAGATGTGTGACTGTGCAAAATTTTGTGGCTGTAGCTGCGACGCCTCCAACACTTTTCCTTTCACTTTTTTCCCCGTTATGTAGATAGGGGCAAAATTGTTTGGTGAATTGGAAAGCGCGGGGTTAAAATTTCGCCTCACAACATAGCTTATGACGCTTTCGGGGTCCAGACGTGTGACTGTGCAAAATTTTGTGGCTGTAGCTGCGACGGTGCAGTTGCCAATCCCGGTCATACATACATACAGTGGGGCAAAAAAGTATTTAGTCAGTCAGCAATAGTGCAAGTTCCACCACTTAAAAAGATGAGAGGCGTCTGTAATTTACATCATAGGTAGACCTCAACTATGGGAGACAAACTGAGAAAAAAAATCCAGAAAATCACATTGTCTGTTTTTTTAACATTTTATTTGCATATTATGGTGGAAAATAAGTATTTGGTCAGAAACAAAATTTCATCTCAATACTTTGTAATATATCCTTTGTTGGCAATGACAGAGGTCAAACGTTTTCTGTAAGTCTTCACAAGGTTGCCACACACTGTTGCTGGTATGTTGGCCCATTCCTCCATGCAGATCTCCTCTAGAGCAGTGATGTTTTTGGCTTTTCGCTTGGCAACACGGACTTTCAACTCCCTCCAAAGGTTTTCTATAGGGTTGAGATCTGGAGACTGGCTAGGCCACTCCAGGACCTAGAAATGCTTCTTACGAAGCCACTCCTTCTTTGCCCTGGCGGTGTGCTTTGGATCATTGTCATGTTGAAAGACCCAGCCACGTTTCATCTTCAATGCCCTTGCTGATGGAAGGAGGTTTGCACTCAAAATCTCACGATACATGGCCCCATTCATTCTTTCATGTACCCGGATCAGTCGTCCTGGCCCCTTTGCAGAGAAACAGCCCCAAAGCATGATGTTTCCACCACCATGCTTTACAGTAGGTATGGTGTTTGATGGATGCAACTCAGTATTCTTTTTCCTCCAAACACGACAAGTTGTTTTTCTACCAAACAGTTCCAGTTTGGTTTCATCAGACCATAGGACATTCTCCCAAAACTCCTCTGGATCATCCAAATGCTCTCTAGCAAACTTCAGACGGGCCCGGACATGTACTGGCTTAAGCAGTGGGACACGTCTGGCACTGCAGGATCTGAGTCCATGGTGGCTTAGTGTGTTACTTATGGTAGGCCTTGTTACATTGGTCCCAGCTCTCTGCAGTTCATTCACTAGGTCCCCCCGCGTGGTTCTGGGATTTTTGCTCACCGTTCTTGTGATCATTCTGACCCCACGGGGTGAGATTTTGCGTGGAGCCCCAGATCGAGGGAGATTATCAGTGGTCTTGTATGTCTTCCATTTTCTAATTATTGCTCCCACTGTTGATTTCTTCACTCCAAGCTGGTTGGCTATTGCAGATTCAGTCTTCCCAGCCTGGTGCAGGGCTACAATTTTGTTTCTGGTGTCCTTTGACAGCTCTTTGGTCTTCACCATAGTGGAGTTTGGAGTCAGACTGTTTGAGGGTGTGCACAGGTGTCTTTTTATACTGATAACAAGTTTAAACAGGTGCCATTACTACAGGCAATAAGTGGAGGAAAGAGGAGACTCTTAAAGAAGAAGTTACAGGTCTGTGAGAGCCAGAAATCTTGATTGTTTGTTTCTGACCAAATACTTATTTTCCACCATAATATGCAAATAAAATGATAAAAAAACAGACAATGTGATTTTCTGGATTTTTTTTTTCTAAGTTTGTCTCCCATAGTTGAGGTCTACCTATGATGTAAATTACAGACGCCTCTCATCTTTTTAAGTGGTGGAACTTGCACTATTGCTGACTGACTAAATACTTTTTTGCCCCACTGTACATACACACACACACATACACACACACATTCAGCTTTATATATTAGATGAAGTGCCCCTGTGGGCTGTTGTATATAGGAGAGACTACACAATCTGTCAAACAAAGAATTTGTAAACACAAAAGCACTATCCGCTGCAAGAATATTTTACTCCCAGTTCCCCATCATTTCATCACTAAGGGTCACACAATAGCACATTTAAGATTCCAGATTCTGGAACAAATTCCACAATAGGCGTTTTGGATCCACACACTCGATACATTATCACCCAAAGGTTTCAATTGGGAGTATGATCTCCTATCTTTCATTTGAGAAACAGTGTTCCCAATATTTGTTAATATTTGACTGTATCTACTCTGTCTTTGTATGATATTATGTATAATAAGCTACTACTTCTTTTCTTCATTGGTTTTGCCACAATTACTTTACTTTAGGGGTCCTTTACAACATTGCTGGCTACCATCTTCTTCTCCAAAATAAACTAATACTTATTTTCCTCTTTTCATCTCTAGAGCCATATATACTAGCAATATGGACTCTCTGGCACTTCCACAATATGTCGTCAAACTCTGGCTCCACCTCTCTCATCACCCAGGTCGTCACCACCGACACCTATTGGAATATACCTTTGTATGTTCCCCCTCCCCCCCTTTTCCCTGGTCACTGCGGTAGTCATTGTTGTACTTCATTAACATTCTTTAGCATTCACGGCCGTTCTGTCCTCCATACACGACCGCTGCAGTCTATTTTAGTGCACCGCCCAGTATCTGAATGCAAGCCCATCCTGTTCACCAAGCCTCATCTTCACACTGGAATGCAACAGCAATACTGGAATGCACGGCCGACAACTTCTGGCCCCGGCTGGATCTCTTTCTTTGGCGGTCTCTTGTTTTTGTCCCACCCCTTCCCTTCTTTACTCTGCACGCCGCACACTTCCTCATTGGACTAGCGGTGGACACTGCGTCCATGTGCGCCACGGCGGCATGCCGTACTCAGACTGTACACAGGCAAGTATATAGACCGGCACCTTTAGCTCACTTGCTTTTTATCCCATATTTTTTATTTCAACCTGGCACATCTACCTTTTTTCAGACTTGAAAACTGCAATTGATTCCCTCTACTTAAAAACTCCTCCGGTATGTGTGTTCTCTTTTCTCTCCACCAACAATCTATACTACCAGATATGTATCTCTATTTTTGGTCTCTCCCTTATAACAGAACTAGCGATCTAATCGTGATCCACTGATGCTCTCAGCGAATCCGCATTTGGTGCCTGTGGATTAGGCCTCTATAATAGACTAGATGTTGTAATGACCCTGACTGTGTCATTTGGCGCAGCCTAGGGGACGCTATCAGGGGGGCACAAGAACGAGCGCAAGGAGAGGAGGAACAAGGCACACCGTGCGCAAGGATCTGAGACTAGCAGTGAGCACAGGACCTGGAACTAAGCAGTTACGTGATAACAGGGGGTGGAGTCACCGCAAGTGCCACCTGGGAAGGCAGCTCAGAGTGCGGAGTAAAGGGAATAAAACGTAAACGTAGTCAAAGGAGAGCCGAGGGTCAAAAGCCAGACGACAGCGTGGTACCTAGGGATAATACAGAGAGTAAACCGAGACGAGCCAAGGCGCCAGATAACCTGAAAGGAAGGGGCAGTACAATGCAGGATACAGAGGCAAAAGTCAAGGGACAAACCAGGTCATGCACAGCAAAACACTCACGCACAGAGGCACAACAATTAAGGATGAGTAACCTGGGTTAGCAACCACAAAATGAGTATACGGAAGTATCACTGACACCAAACCCAGGAACTACCAACTTTAAATAGCCGCCCTAGAACCAAAGAGAGGCGGACTAGAATTAATCCCGACTTGACCAGGATGGAGGCGGAACCATCCTGTCCAGGGTCATGACAGATGATACAAACAATTTGAAAGTGAGATGTCCCCTACTGTCTGACGCTAGTAACAGAACAATTTTTTGGGACCTGTGGATCAGGCCCCTATAGCAAATTAAATCCTACAAACAATTTGAAAGTGAGATGCCCTCCACTGTATGACATTAGTAACAAAAAAATAAGAATTTTTTGGTGCCTGTGGATTTTTTTTAGTGTGGGTGACGCCTGTATAAGCTAGAAGATATGCTCCAAATAATTTCAAATTTGAATTTAGCATAACGTATCATGCTTGTAAAACCCCCAAAATGTTTTTTTACTTTGTGCAACAGCTCTGCACACACAAAAATTTAACCACCACAAAATTACAATATGGGATGTAGCAGCCTGTATCACGTTTAGCAACAGAGATTTTTTTTTGTTATGTGCGTGAGGTCTGCAGACAGTTTCATATCACCAGCTCAAAATGACAACGTGGAATACGGCGAGCTGTATCTCATTTATCAACAGAAAAATGTTCTAATTTTTTTTAATGTGCATGAGCTATGCTCACTATGGAATTTCACCACCACCAAATAACAAGGTGAGATATGGCATGGTGAATCATATTAGCAACTAAGCCCAAAAAATATTTCTTCATCTACAACAGATCAAGTCACAGAACTATGTCACTACACCACTAATTGACAAAGTGGTATATGGCATGCTGTTTCACATTTCGATAGTGAAAAAATAATATTTAGTACTCTGTTCTTGTGCATGGAGCACAATAGAAGCAGTTAACAACACACTTGTAAGACATGTGTACTGCTGTCTTTGTCTGTCAACCTCAGTAATGGCAAAAAAAAGTTGCTTGACAGTCAATTTCACAGCCACACAGGACACTTCTTAGCTAAACTGTCTAAGTAAGAAACAACCGCCTAGCTTACTTGCTAAAATCTAGCTTCTAACACTGCCAGCATTCAGGAGCAGCCTCTCTGTGCTGTTACAGTGTCAACATGGTGCTAAAACAAGATGTCTGCTTTTTTATGGAAAGTAACACATATTTTCAGCTTTTATAAAATTTTGCTTGTGTTTCCTGTCACGAATCCTAATGTACCATATTCGTATCGAATTTATGTTTAGCGATTGTTTTCTGAACAAATTCGCTCATCACTACCTGACAGTGCCAGGCTGGCCATCTGGCTATTCTGGCAAATGCCTGAAGGGCCTCTCTGGCTGTGGGCTGCCTTATCTGCTACTTTGTTAACAGAATTGGTGTTCCCAATATACCCATACTGTTAAGAGTTGTGATAGAGCACAAAGTTGCTGATTCCGTCACTTACCCCAGCAGGCCACAGGTATCATTAGAAATATTTGTCTTGTAGAAAATTTTGTTTTCCTCCATCCAAGGTAATATTAGTAACATATCCCATCTGGTGCTTGGGGATGGGGTCAACATGGGCCTGTGTGATTTCAAATGCCAGGACTGAATTTCAGCCCCAATCCATACCTGCTACCTGACACCACTGAAGTGGCATCAATATCACTAGAGTAGAAATAGTATAATGGAGAATTATGTCTCTTTCATTACATCTAAAACAGCAGATGGAGTGTTAGGTGTCAGGATTCTTCCTCTGCACAGGATAGGTCCCTAAGCTTATCTTCCTTTGCAGTCTCCCATTCAGTCTCGAACGCAGTTGATGCTGCTCAGCAAAGACATCAGTCTCAGAGCCTTGCTCAGACTTATGCGCATTATTACCGCTGCCTCTCCAGGTTCAGCTATGGTATTCTGCCACCGATATACGTGGATGAGATGTGTCTGAGGGATATGATCACAAATCGCTATATAAACAATGGCAGGTAGCGTTACTCGCCAACCTGTGCCACCGATCTCTGTCAGCCGCGCGTGGTGATCCGGAAGGATGATGCAGTGATACATTCAACAGGTTTTATTTACAGTACCTTGGTGAGATGAGAACTGTAGGTTAGAGCTGTTACAGAATCACCAGATAGAGATAATAGAAGCTTCAGGTTAAAGGTAACAAGAGAATCCTTCTCAAGCTCTGCAGCACATGTGTATTCCAAGATGGCACGGAGTACAAAACAGGAAGAGAAGGAAAAAGATAGGAGGAGCTAAAGACAGAAAGGTGTTGTGGGAAAAATGCCATAACAAATATTACAGTGATATAGCAAACGGCCAGTAGATGGCAGCAAAGTATAACAAATACACTAAATGATAGAACTGAGCATATTAGCACTACATAAATGTCCATGTATGACTGAAAGTCTATCAGAATAAACTGAGCAGCACAACCCCCGTCTGAAATCCTTGGATTTCACTATACGAAACAGTCTCAAATTGGAAGTGTTTACCTGAAGTACATGGAGGGATACCTCAACCTGTAAGATAAAAACAACGCATGCAATGCAAAAATAACATATTGAATAACAAGATAGACAAATGTCTAGAACCAGTTCTTGAAGTAATCCAACGGATAACCCATCTTCGGATTGGAGAAGCCGCGCTAGGCCAAACTGTCTCCAACCCATTTGTAATCCAAAGGTTGAAGTTCCTTGAAAGAGTTCCTACTGATTGGATGGATAATCAATCCTCAACCGGTATGAGTAAAATAATCTCTGATATAGGCCTAATGAAAGTTTTGGGGTCACCTTGCTTAGTAACTGTCACTTCTACCTTGCGTACCTTGCCATCGTCACTTGGAAAGGTTTTAGATATAAGTCCCATAGGCCATGTGCTTCTTTCCTCCTTCTGGTCTTTCATGAGGATAATATCTCCTACTTGTAAATTTGGCTTTACGTGTTGCCATTTTCTTCGTTTTTGGAAAAGTACTCCCTCTTCCATCTATTCCAGAAACAATTAGCCAGATGTTGCACATATTTCCACCATCTCTGATATTTGTTACCGGACACAGAGTCTTCAAGCGGGTTAGGAACAGTTCCAAGTTTCTGGGTGAGGAGAGTTGCTGGAGTGAGAATTGTAGGAGATTCTGGATCCGTAGATATGGGTACAAGTGGTTTTGAGTTTACTATAGCAGAGACTTCTGCTAAGAAAGTGGTCAAGGTCTCGTGAGTGAGTCTTGAAAGATTTGAGTCCATCAGCATAGATTCCAGTATCCGACGAGTAATGCCTATCATCCTTTCCCATGATCCGCCCATATGGGAAGCATGAGGAGGATTAAAGACCCAGGAACAGCCATTGGTTGTCAAGAAGTTCTGGACTGGTGTTGAATTCAGTTGTAGTTCTCGACAGGCACCTACAAAGTTTGTTCCACAATCAGATCTTAGTTGTTTTACTGGTCCTCTGATGGAGAAGAATCGTCTTAGGGCATTAATGAAACTGGAATAATCCATGGACTCTATCACTTCTATGTGTATTGCTCGTACACTCATGCACGTGAACAACACTGCCCAACGTTTACTTTCCGCATTCCCGCCTCTGGTCCGACGTGCAGCGACTGCCCATGGGCCAAAAACGTCCAAGCCAACATAGGTAAATGGGGGCTCTGTGCTTGTCCTGTCAGCAGGCAAATCAGACATCTGTTGTTGTTGCAGTTTTCCTCTTGTCTTACGACACTGAACACAATGATGAATTAAATGGGAAACCGGTCTCTTTGCTCCCACAATCCAGAGGCCTGCAGCTCTTAAGGCACCTTCAGTGAAGTGTCTGCCTTGATGTTTGATTTTTTCATGGTAATGTCGAATAAGTAGAGTGGTGATATGGTGATGACCAGGAATAATTAGAGGATTCTTTTCTGCCTCATCCAATTTAGCTTTGTTTAAACGACCACCAACTCTCAATAAACACCTTTCGTCTATTTCTGGGTTTAAGTTGACAATGGGGCTGTTTTTAGGAACGTCTTGTTTTTTACGTATACATTCCAGTTCCTTGTGAAAAACATTCTGCTGCACATTGCGTATCACAATGAGTTCACTCAGAGCAATGTCTTCTGCAGAGAGAGGCTTATGGCAGATATGCCAACCATGACAATCAGTGTTACTGTCCTTATTGCGATAGCATTGTACAATGTGTACTAACCTTGCAATGGCACGAACCAGCCTCGTCCATCTTGAGAAGCGATCAAAACGCTGGCAGTCCAAGCCAACCTTCTCCTTGAGTTTGGTGATGAAGGTGCTGACATCAGGACGGATCTCTGGGTCGACATCTGGATCCTCAAGGCTGAAGCTGTCTTCAACGGCAGTACCTTTGCACTGTTCGTGAAGAAACTCCGGTCCGGTCAACCAAGAAGAGCTTGCGAAGGCACCAATAGACACTGGTCTAGTAGCAAGGTCCGCAGGGTTAAGATGGGATGGGACGTGCTGCCATTGCTGGGGTTTGGAGGATTTCCTGATCCTTTCCACTCGGTTACTGACATAGACGTAGAAGCGTTTCGTCTGGTTGTATATGTAGCCCAGAACTACCTTACTGTCTGTGTAGAATTTTGTGTCATCCACGTGAATAGCTAGTTCGCTCTGTATGAAGTCTGCAATCTCTATGGCTAGTACAGCCCCACAGAGCTCGAGTCTGGGTATGGTGTGCTCGGGTTTAGGAGCCAGTTTAGCCTTTCCAAACAGAAATCCAACATGGGCTTCATTATTAGAGTCTACAACCTTCAAGTAAGCGACGGCAGCAATAGCTTCAGTGGAGGCATCAGCGAATACATGAATCTCCTTCCTTTGACTTGTAGTTAGGGATGCCGGAGTGTAACAACGTGGTATGTGGATCTTATCCAAGGCGCAAAGAGATTCTCTCCATGACTTCCACTTTAGTTGTTTGTCTGCAGGGAGTGGTATATCCCAGTCCTTAATGCACTCTGAGAGTTGTCTCAGCAGGAGCTTGCCTTGTATAGTCAGGGGTGCGACAAACCCAAGTGGATCATATAGACTGTTCACCACTGACAGAACCCCACGCTTAGTAAATGGTTTTTCTGCACCACTAACCTGAAAGCTGAAGGAGTCATTTAGCAAGTTCCACCTCAGGCCTAGACTTCTCTGTACTGGTGGATTGTCTGAGCCTAGGTTCAAGTCCCTAAATTCTGCGGCATGATCATTAGGGTGAAAGGCCTTCATGACAACAGCACTATTGGAGGCAATTTTATGCAATCTTAAGTGAGCTTTAGAAAGCATACCTTGTGTCCATTGGAGCAGATCTATGGCTTCCTCCACTGTAGGAAGGGATTTAAGACCGTCGTCCACGTAGAAGTCCTTTTCAACGAACTGTTGGGCATCCTTCCCGAACTCCGCAGCACCATCGGAGGCGGTCCTATGTAGGCCGTATGTAGCAACTGCAGGAGAAGGACTGTTTCTGAAAATGTGCACCTTCATGCGGTATTCGATCATTTCCTTGTTGGTGTCATTGTCTCGGTGCCATAGAAAACGGAGATAATTTCTGTGATCTTGTTGCACGATGAAACAATGGAACATTTGTTCGATGTCTGCGGTAATGGCGACCGGTTCCTTTCTGAATCTCATGAGCACTCCCACCAGGTTGTTAGTCAGGTTCGGACCAGTGAGGAGAACGTCATTCAGAGATACGCCGTCATGTTTGGCGCTTGAATCGAACACCACTCTGATTTGTTTCGGCTTTCTTGGATGATACACTCCAAAGGCAGGGAGATACCAGCATTCTTCATCAGCTTGCAATGGTGGAGCTGGCTCTGCATGATCATTGCAAAATATCTTGTCCATAAAGGCTATGAAATGTTCCTTCATTTCAGGCTTGTTCCTTAATGTTCTCTGCAGTGAGATGAATCTAGACAAGGCCTGTTCTCTGTTGTTAGGAAGCCTGGTCCTTGAAGCCTTGAAGGGTAAGGGAGCAACCCAGCGGTCCGATTCATTTTTAAGAATACACTGTCCATAATTTTAAGAAACTCCTTGTCTTCTATGGATAAGGCGACTTTGTTGTCATCTTTTGTTGTGTGAAACACTGTTCTCCCTAAGTCATCACCGTAGGGAGTGGGAATGATGTCAGGCTCCTGGATGCAATCAGAGAACCTCTCTTTCACTTCGTAGTGATGAAGGCATGGCTTAAAGTGAGTTGCGCGACCATTTTGGAGCACATACGTTTTACAGGCGTTGACTTCGGATGCCTTGTGACTCCTATCCAGACATACATCGCCCACGATTACCCAGCCTAGGTCGAGTCTTTAGGCGTATGGAGCATCATCTGGGCCGTTGCATTGTTGGCGTACCTTGTGGACCTTCAAAATGTCCCTTCCGAGTAGGATTAGAATATCAGCATTCATGTCCAGAGGAGGAATTTCATTAGTCAGGTGCCTCAAGTGGCGATGATGAAGTGCGGCTTCCGGAGTGGGAATCTCCTCCCTGTTATCAGGTATCTGGTCACATTCAATTAGGGTTGGCAAGGGTATATGCACGTTTCCCTTGATTGAAGAGACTACCCAGAGGCTCTCCTGCCAGAAGTCTCAATACGACCAGAGCAGGTGTTGAGGGTGTATGGAGTCGTTTGTCCCTTTATGTTGAAGATCTCAAAGAATTTGGGCCTTGCTAGAGATCGGTGACTTTGCTCATCTATTATGGCATACATTTTGGAGACCTTGTCGTGTTGTCCTTCTGGATAGACCTTAATCAGACATACCTTGGCACAGCATTTAGGATCAGTCCCTTCTCCACATACCTCAGTACATGAGGAGGAAACAGCAGTTCAGTCAGGTCAGGGACCTGTGGCTCCCCGCCATGCTTTTGAGCAGGGTTAGATGCAGCAGAAGATTGTGAGTTGTGTGGAGCTGGTGTGGGATGCATGGCTGTGACGTGTTTATCACTGCTGCATTCAGTGCACTTAATGGCGGCCTTACAGTCCTTAGCGAGGTGGTCTGAGGAGGTGCAACACTTATAACATATCCCAAGCTCCTTGAGGGTATCTTTACGCTCCTGCAAATTCCTTGCTCTGAATCCACGGCATTCTTTAAGTGGGTGAGGCCTTTTGTGGATAGGGCACATACGGTTACTGTCCATGACTTTAGGAGCAACATTATTTGTCTTAGTGAAGGCAGGTGTAGTAAGTGGTACGTCAGTCTTTCTCACAGATACTGTGTTCCTTGAATCTCTACATTAGGCAATGTTATCATACCTTGTAGATGATGATGATGCTGGTGGAGTAGGCTCAGTGAAGTCGAAGCTGGGATCATTCTTCTTCCGAGCTTGGTCACTGATGAACCTGGAAAAATATGAAAATGGGGGAAAGGACACATTATGCTGCCTTTTATACCGTGAGCCGTGGTCTGCCCATTTATCCTGCATGCCGTGTGGCAACTTGGACACTATTGGATTAACGCCATGAGCAGTATCTAGGTAGCTCAGTCCTGAGAGGCGTGGGTCTAATTTTGCCAATTCTATTTCCTTTAGCAGGTCGCTCAGATCTTGAAGTGTTCTATTGTCCTTGTTAGTTATCTTTGGGAAGGTTTGCAGTCTTTTAAATAAGGCACACTCTATAGCTTCTGAGCTGCTGTAGGTTTGTTCCAGTCTCTCCCAGGCTGCAATAAGACCTGCATCTGAATAGTCCACATGAACTGCCCTTATTGTCTTTATGCGCTCTGCTGATTCAGGGCCTAACCAGTTAGCAAGCAAATCCAGTTGTTCCTTGCTGGTGAGATTAAGGTCTTGGATCACTGCTTGAAAGGTGGATTTCCAGGCTCTATAATTCTCAGCATGATCATCAAACTTTGAGAGACTAATGTTTATTAACTCCCGGCGAATCATGTATCTGGCAAAGTCAGACATGTCCGATCTCCCGGTCATTGTTGCAGAATGAACTTGTGGTATCCGTAGGGAATGTAAGTTCTCTGGCTTGTATGACTGCGACAAATCAGGACGAAATGATGCGGCATAAGGGTTAAACTGCGGTTTAGTCTCTATAGGGTCCGCTGGCTGTTGCCTAAATTGTGAGTTAGTGCTGGAAGTTACCTTGTCGGCAGTAGGTGGCAACATTTCTTGACTTGCGGGCGCATCCGTGTTAGAAACTGGAGGTGGTGCTGGTGCAGATGATAGATGTCTTAGCACGTAGTCAGAGGTGCGATCAGCTGAGTCCTCCATTTCTTCTGGAATAAGACAGTCCGAGTTGTCTTCTTGTCCCAATGCTTGTTCAAGGACCTTCAGTTTAGCAAGGGCTGTTGCTTCTTCCTTTTCTGCTTGGAGCATTTTTAATTTCCTTTGAGCTTCCATTTTGTTTCTTTGAGCCTCCATCTCATTTCTTTGAGCTTCCATTTGGGCTTCTACTTCGACTTCAGCCCCCTTCTTAGCAAAGGAGCTTTTAACTCTAGCTTCCTCTGCAGCTGCACGGATCTCCAGTAGCTTGTCGGACAATGTTGACTTCCTGGAGTGAGATGATCTGGAAGACCGAGCTGTGATTTTGGTCGATGTTGTGCGATGTGACCTAACCTCTTGGAGGTGAGCGATGCGGAGTTCTGTTTTATCCTGGGCATTTCGTACTAATGAGGTCTTTTCTTGGAGAAGAGTTTCCCTTTCAGTTACTTCTGCTGGGGCATCTTCCATGTCACAGTTACTCAGGAATGTGATGTACTTTGCAGACAGTCTCTGGTAGCGATCATAGGCAGCAGATAAACTCTTCAATGTGGCGGTTAAACCTGCAGCGTCACTGTAGTAACGTGGAAGAGCTGCTAAATAGTGATCAACTCTGCCCCATAAATGTTCTAGGTTATCATGGAACTCGTCTCTAGTAGTCTCAAAGTTCTCTCTGGCCTTTTGTGTCGGCTTGGTTACACGTTTGGGTCGTACGTCCTGCTCTGCAGTAAGTGTGGGCTCTGCTCCTGCAGCATCTATGGTGTCGGGAACCTGATGTGCTTCACTTGCAGATGGGTCCACGGTGCGCTTTGTGGACATGTTTTAGCTAAGATGGCGGATGGTTAAGACTTGCTAGCAGACAATGCATATGCACGCAGACACTGTAGACTTAGGTCTCTTGTTACTATTCTGCCACCGATATACATGGATGAGATGTGTCTGAGGGATGTGATCACAAATCGCTATATAAACAATGGCAGGTAGCGTTACTCGCCACCGATCTCTGTCAGCCGCGCGTGGTGATCCGGAAGGATGATGCAGTGATACATTCAACAGGTTTTATTTACAGTACCTTGGTGAGATGAGGACTGTAGGTTAGAGCTGTTACAGAATCACCAGATAGAGATAATAGAAGCTTCAGGTTAGAGGTAACAAGAGAATCCTTCTCCAGCTCTGCAGCACATGTGTATTCCAAGATGGCACGGAGTACAGAACAGGAAGAGAAGGAAAAAGATAGGAGGAGCTAAAGACAGAAAGGTGTTGTGGGAAAAATGCCATAACAAATATTACAGTGATATAGCAAACGGCCAGTAGATGGCAGCAAAGTATAACAAATACACTAAATGATAGAACTGAGCATATTAGCACTACATAAATGTCCATGTATGACTGAAAGTCTATCAGAATAAACTGAGCAGCACATATGGTAACTAAAAATAGACAGCAGCGAGCTGTCATTCCTGAGACTAGGTCCAGGATTCGCTCTACTGAGCATGCTCATGAGGTGGCGACCTCTCATTGGTGGTCGATCATCAGCTGCTCAGGTCCTATTTCAGCTCTGGATTGGCCTGCGAGCAAGGTCCTGTGTGATTGGCACAGTCTATGAAAGGATCTTTGGCGCGCCCGTTGGTGCACTAAGATCATTTATGTTTTGTGAGTGTGTGGAACCTAACGGTAGTGTGGACTAGTCTGTGTGTGCTCAGGGCAGGCGTTAAGCCTTTAGAATTCTGGCACCTCTGGAGTGGAGTTCGTGTGCGTACACACGCTGTGTTTGTGTCCACTACCTGCTCCCTTGCCCCAGTGAGGCTAGCATTCTCCTGTGAAGTTCACAGGGTTCGTGTTTAGCGCCGACCTGCTCTGTTACTGTGTGTGTGAGTGACACAGCTTTACTGCAGAGCATCCTTTCTGTTGCTGTGTGCAATTGACACAGCCTCGTGTGCTATACAATGAGTAACATTTAACTCAGTGCAAGCTAACTGTCTTGTTCTGCCATTGTTCATACTAGCTGCAGTTTTCCATCTCTGCACGGTGGACCCTGGGTTGCGATCGCACTTCATCTTAATTTATATTTAGTGAGATCCACCAATCCTAACATGGAGAGTCCCTTTCAGGACTCTACACATTTCTAAAAATTATTGGCAGGCACCAAGAAAGTGGCCTCAATTTCACCAGATTAGAAATAGTTTAATAGGGAACAACAACTCTTCCACTCAGCCAACCTATCATATAGACATCCAACCTGAATGGTTTACATTTCCAAAAATTAGGGCTTGACACCACTGAAGTGGCATCAATTTCATCAGAGTAGAAATACCGTAGTATAATGGAGAACAATATCTCTTTCACTACTGCCAACTAGTGTTGAGCGATACCTTCCGATATTCAAAGGTATTGGTATCGGATGGTATCGGCCGATATCCAAAAAATATCGGATATCGCCGATACCGATACCCGATACCAATGCAAGTCAATGGGACACAAATATCGGAAGGTATCCTGGATGGTTCCCAGGGTCTGAAGGAGAGGAAACTCTCCTTCAGGCCCTGGGATCCATATTCATGTAAAAAATAAAGAATAAAAATAAAAAATATGGATATACTCACCCCTCCGACGAACCCTGGCTGTCACCGCTGCAAGCGTCTGCCTCGTTCCTAAGAATGCAGTGAGTGAAGGACCTTCGATGACATCGCGGTCAGGTGACCGGTAAATTTTTACAAGAGTAGAAATAGTATAATAGGGTCTGACACGTTTTCCACTACAGCCTACCTAGCAGATGTAGACCCAATCAGAAGTTTTCAAATTTCCAAAAAATGAGGACCTGGCACCACTGAAGTAGTATAAATGTTGCGAGAGTATAAATAATATAATAGAGACCAACACGTCTTCCACTACAGCCAACTCAGCAAATGGAGACCAATCATGACTTTTCACATTTCCACAAATTGTTGTTATCATCTGCAGCAGCAGTAGTGGCAACAGCAGGCACAGAAGCCATGCCAACAATATAACAGTGTAATTACACGAGATCAATGCAGCACACTAAAAACTTCAACATAGCCTATTCTGTAGAATCTGTGATTGGGGTGCAAAAGTCCTTGAAGATCCATGACTTGTTCATCTTGATGAAAGTTAGGCGGTGACAGTAACCTTCATGCAAAACAGGGTTAGCAGTTGTCTCCAGTGGTCATGTGGATGCGTGTGATATTATCATTGTAGTTGAGTTGAGCATCTTAGTCTTGGTTATTTTATATTTTTGTTTATTTCTGTTGTTAGCAATTTTCTTTAAATCATAGACAACACTTACGTCTTTCTTCATAAGTACGGGGTCTATGTCAAGTTTCCATTTATTTATAAAGCAACACTAGGTTGAAAACAGCACTACTCCTATAATGAGAGATGTACCCTCCTTTATTTCTTTGTGCCACAGATCTTCACTTGCATAAATCCTAAAAACGAAACTGTTTATTCATTCAATTAAATTATTTATTCAATTCATGATCGACAATAAAAGCAATGACTCTGGAAATGTGACTGTAAACCATAAATCCGAGGGCTGCATTGTTTTTGTGCGAGGATGAACTCAATTTTTTGACTGTGTCATGGTGATAAAATAACACTGCTGGGTGGGGAAGTTTCACATTTCTATTCATGACCCTAAAGTTCCTATTGGATCATATTTTGAAGGGAACTTTTCCTTTGTGGACACTACTTAAGTAGCTTGCATGTGTTAATAAAGCTAAAATCCTGAGTACACCATTCAAGACAGCGCTGTGTTTATTTCCTAAGTGCTCGTACAACAAATCTTATTAATTTGGAGTTCAAGATGCCTCTCAATCAGCCAAACCAGATCTCCACTTTGCACTGACGAGGGGCAGTACCCCGAAACACAGTGTCTGCAAATTGAGATTCTACATAGTAACATAGTAACATAGTAACATAGTAACATAGTTAGTAAGGCCGAAAAAAGACATTTGTCCATCCAGTTCAGCCTATATTCCATCATAATAAATCCCCAGATCTACGTCCTTCTACAGAACCTAATAATTGTATGATACAATATTGTTCTGCTCCAGGAAGACATCCAGGCCTCTCTTGAACCCCTCGACTGAGTTCGCCATCACCACCTCCTCAGGCAAGCAATTCCAGATTCTCACTGCCCTAACAGTAAAGAATCCTCTTCTATGTTGGTGGAAAAACCTTCTCTCCTCCAGACGCAAAGAATGCCCCCTTGTGCCCGTCACCTTCCTTGGTATAAACAGATCCTCAGCGAGATATTTGTATTGTCCCCTTATATACTTATACATGGTTATTAGATCGCCCCTCAGTCGTCTTTTTTCTAGACTAAATAATCCTAATTTCGCTAATCTATCTGGGTATTGTAGTTCTCCCATCCCCTTTATTAATTTTGTTGCCCTCCTTTGTACTCTCTCTAGTTCCATTATATCCAAAACTGGACACAGTACTCCATGTGCGGTCTAACTAGGGATTTGTACAGAGGCAGTATAATGCTCTCATCATGTGTATCCAGACCTCTTTTAATGCACCCCATGATCCTGTTTGCCTTGGCAGCTGCTGCCTGGCACTGGCTGCTCCAGGTAAGTTTATCATTAACTAGGATCCCCAAGTCCTTCTCCCTGTCAGATTTACCCAGTGGTTTCCCGTTCAGTGTGTAATGGTGATATTGATTCCTTCTTCCCATGTGTATAACCTTACATTTATCATTGTTAAACCTCATCTGCCACCTTTCAGCCCAAGTTTCCAACTTATCCAGATCCATCTGTAGCAGAATACTATCTTCTCTTGTATTAACTGCTTTACATAGTTTTGTATCATCTGCAAATATCGATATTTTACTGTGTAAACCTTCTACTAGATCATTAATGAATATGTTGAAGAGAACAGGTCCCAATACCGACCCCTGCGGTACCCCACTGGTCACAGCGACCCAGTTAGAGACTATACCATTTATAACCACCCTCTGCCAATTCTGGTTTGGCTATTATCCTAAGTCATGTGACAAGGCTCGTTAAAGGGTCGACATTGGCTGTTAGGATTGCTACTTCCAATAGGAGGTACTAGAGTTCTAGTCCTGTTCTTCTCTGAAGAGACACATTGCATAATTTGGAGTTCAAAAGGCATAGCAGAGAGTAGATTTCACTCACACTTTTTAGGTATCAGAACAACATAGCTTGCTTTCCTGCATAAAACAGTATTGTTGAATCTGTTTGAAGGCAATGAGGAGGTGTTATATTGTAGCAATAAAAATGAAAATCAAGATGCTAATGAAATAAAAGTTTCCTCATGGTTGGTATTTTTAAAACACTAACCCATTACCGACATTGGGTGTACATTTACGCCGATGTCAGTCGCCTTCACTTTGATGTGGGCTTCGGTGGTGAGCCCATATCTTTCCGGGGACATGTCAGCTGCTTTGGAAAGAAGCAGGGCGCGTCCGAGGGTGAGTATATACCTAATAGGAATATACTCACCCTCGGACGCGCCCTGCTTCTTTCCGGCAGCCTTCCTTCCTAAGAATCAGCGCTAGAAGGACCTTCGGTGACGTCGCGGCTTGTGATTGGTCGCGCGAGCGGTCACATTGGCGGTCGCGCGACCAATCACAAGCCGCGACGTCATCTAAGGTCATTCACGTGCTGATTCTAAGGAAGCAAGGCTGCTGGTTAGTACCAGGGCGCGTCAGAGGGTGAGTATAGCAATATTTTTTATTTTAATTCTTTATTTTACACTTAAATATGGATCCCAGGGCCTGAAGGAGAGTTTCCGCTCCTTCAGACCCTGGGAACCATTGGAAACCCAATGCACTGCATTGGGTTTCGAGTTTCGGCCGACCCCGACCCCGACTTTTTTGTAGGATTGGCCGATTTCACTCGACCCGACTTTTGAAAAAGTCGGGTTTCGTGAAACCCGACCCGATCCTATAAAAGTAAAAGTCGCTCAACCCTAGTCAGCACTCATAGCAAGTGAGTAAGTCTGCTAAAAAGAGGGGATCTGAACATCGCCTCTATGTAGCAGAGCCGATCAGGCTATGGCAGCTTCTAGTCTCCTATTGAGATTATTGAAGCATGCCAAAAGTAAAAAAAAAAATGACAGTTCAAATCACCCCCCTTTTGCCACATTCATAATAAAACAATACAAAGAAAATCAAACATACACATATTTTGTATCACCGCATTCAGAATCGCCCGATCTATCTATAAAAAAAGGATTAACCTGATTGCTAAACGGAGTAGCGTGAAAAAAGTTCAAATGCAAAAATTTTCTGGTCGCCGCAACATTTCTTTAAAATTCAATTATGGGCGATCAAAAGATTGTATCTGTACCAAAATGGCATAATTAAAAAGGACAGCACGGCTCACAAAAAATAATCCCTCACCCAATCCGAGATCAATGCTACGGGTATCGGAAAATTGAGCTTTTTTTTTTAGACAGGATGAACTTGTAATGACCTGGAGAATCATAATGGCAGGTCAGTTTTAACATGAACCCATTAAAAAAAAAAAAACAAATGTGGGATTTCACTTTTTTGCAATTTCACCGCATTTGGAATTTTTTTTTACCGTTTTCCAGTACATGACATGGTAAAACCAATGGTGTTGTTCAAAAGTACAACTCGTCCTGCAAAAAACAAGGCTTCATATGGCCATATTGACAGAAAAATAAAATCGTTATGGCTTTGGGAAGAAGGGGAGCGAAAAAACGAAAACGTAAAACCGAAAAAGCTGCGGGAGATAAGGGTTTAACCCCTTAGCGACCGCCGATACACCTTTTAACGGCGGCCGCTAAGGGTACTTAAACCACAGCGCCGTTAATTAACGGCGCTGTGGAAAAAGTGAATAGCGCCCCCCAGAGTCAGATTTTCTCTGGGGTCTCGGCTGCGATCGCCGGTAATTAACCGTTTACCGGCGATCGCAAAAAAAAAAACGTGACCTTTTTAATTTCTCTGTCCTCCGATGTGATCGCACATCGGAGGACAGAGAAAAGGGGTCCCAGGTAGCCCCCCAATACTCACCTATCTCCCCCGATGCTCCTCGTGTCTCCCGGTGGGCGCCGCCATCTTCAAAATGGCGGGCGCATGCGCAGTGCGCCCGCCGGCCGGCACCGGGAGAATCTTTGGGGTCTCGGCTGCCGGGGGTAGCCGAGACCCCAAAGAACATGATCGGGGTCGGTTTTACCGACCCCTGTTTTGCGATCGCCGGTAATTAACCGTTTACCGGCGACCGCAAAAAAAAAAAAAAAAAAGTAAAGTGTAATTCTCTGTCCTCTGATCGCACATCAGAGGACAGAGAAAAAGGGTGATTCGGGGACCCTAGCATACTCACCTGTGTCCCTGGGTCCTCCTGCTGCTCTTCCTGGCTGCCGGGGAAAAGAAAATGGCGGGCGCATGCGCAGTGCGCCCGCCATCTGTCTCCATCTGCTGGCCGGCAGGAGAGCAGCAGTTGGGGCTAAAATTAGGGTTAGGGGTAGGGTTAGGGTTAGGGCTACGGTTAGGGGTAGGGCTAGGGTTAGGGTTAGGGCTAGGGTTAGGGGTAGGGCTAGGGGTAGGGTTAGGGGTAGGGTTAGGGGTAGGGCTAGGATTAGGGGTAGGGTTAGGGCTAGGGGTAGGGTTAGGGGTAGGGCTAGGGTTAGGGCTAGGGTTAGGGGTAGGGTTAGGGCTAGGGGTAGGGGTAGGGTTAGGGGTAGGGTTAGGGTTAGGGGTAGGGTTAGGGGTAGGGTTAGGGGTAGGGTTAGGGGTAGGCCTAGGGTTAGGGGTAGGGCTAGGGTTAGGGTTAGGGCTAGGGTTAGGGGTAGGGGTAAGGCTAGGGGTAGGGTTAGGGGTAGGGTTAGGGGTAGGGTTAGGGTTAGGGCTAGGGGTAGGGTTAGGGCTAGGTTTAGGGCTAGGGTTAGGGCTAAATTTAGGGTTAGGGTTGGGGCTAAATTTAGGGTTAGGCTTCTTTCACACTTACGTCAGTACGGGGCCGTCGCAATGCGTCGGCCCGACATACCGACGCACGTTGTGAAAATTGTGCACAACGTGGGCAGCGGATGTAGTTTTTCCACGCAGCCGCTGCCCAATCTATGTCCTGGGCAGGAGGGGGCGGAGTTACGGCAACGCATGCGCGGTCAGAAATGGCAGATGCGACGTACAAAAAAACGTTTCATTGGAATTTTTGTGCCGACGGTCCGCCAAAACACAACTGATCCAGTGCACGACGGACGCGACGTGTGGCCATCCGTCACGATCTGTCGGCAATACAAGTCTATGGGCAAAAAACGCATCCTGCGGGCACATTTGCAGGATCCGTTTCTTGTCCAAAACTACGGATTGCGATGGATGCCAAACGACGCAAGTGTGAAAGTAGCCTTAGGGCTAGGGTTAGGGTTGGGGCTAAAGTTAGGGCTAGGGTTGCGGCTAAAGTTAGGGTTAGAGTTGGGATTAGGGTTAGGGTTTGGATTAGGGTTGGTATTAGGGTTAGGGTTGGCATTAGGGTTACGCTTGGGATTAGGGTTAGGTTTGGGATTAGGGTTAAGGTTAGGGTTGTGATTAGGGGTGTATTGGGATTAGGGTTAGGTTTGAGGTTAGGGTTGAGATTAGGATTAGGGGTGTGTTGGATTTAGGGTTTTGATTAGGGTTATGGTTAGGGTTGACATTAGGGTTGTTTTGGGGTAAGGGTTGTGTTTATCGTTAGGGTTAGTGATTAGGATTATGGATCAGGTTGGGATTATGGTTAGGGGTGTGTTGGAGTTGGGTTGGAGCTAGAATTGGGGGGTTTCCACTGTTTAGGTACATCAGGGGGTCTCCAAACACGACAGCCAATTTTGCACTCAAAAAGTCAAATGGTGCTCCCTCCCTTCTGAGCTCTGCCGTGCGCCCAAACAGTGGGTTACCCCCACATATGGGGCATCAGCGTACTCGGGATAAATTGGGACAACAACTTCTGGGGTTCAACTTCTCTTGTTACACTTGTGAAAATAAAAACTTGGGGGCTACAAAATCTTTTTTGTGGAAAAATATATATATATTTTTTTATGACTCTGCATTATAAACTTCTGTGAAGCACTTGGGCATTCAAAGTTCTCACCACACATCTATATAAGTTCCTTGGGGGGTCTAGTTTCCAAAACGGGGTCACTTATGGGGGGTTACTACTGTTTAGGTACATCAGGGGCTCTGCAAACGCAACATAACGCCCACAGACCATTCTATCAAAGTCTGCATTCCAAAACGGCGCTCCTTCCCTTCCGAGCTCTGCCGTGCGCCCAAACAGTGGTTTACCCCCACATATGGTGCATCAGCGTACTCGGGATAAATTGAACAACAACTATTGCAGTCCAATTTCTCCTGTTACCTTTGTGAAAATAAAAACTTGGGGGCTACAATATCTTTTTTGTGAAAAAAAAATATTTTTTATTTTTGCGACTCTGCATTCTAAACTTCTGTGAAGCACTTGGGCATTCAAACTTCTCACCACACATCTAGATAAGTTCCTTGGGGGGTCTAGTTTCCAAAATGGGGTCACTTGTGGAGGGTTTCTACTGGTTAGGTACATCAGGGGCTCTGCAAACGCAACATAATGCTCGCAGACCATTCTATCAAAGTCTGCATTCCAAAACGGCGCTCTTTCCTTCCGAGCTCTGCCGTGCGCCTAAAAAGTGGTTTACCCCCACATATGGGGTACCAGCATACTCAGGACAAATTGGACAACAACTTTTGGGATCCAATTTTTCTTGTTACCCTTGTGAAAATAAAAACTTGGGGGCTAAAAAATCTTTTTTGTGGAAAAAAATTTTTTTTTTATTTTCACGACTCTGCATTATAAACTTCTGTGAAGCACTTGGGCATTCAAAGTTCTCACCACACATCTAGATAAGTTCCATTGGGGGTCTAGTTTCCAAAATGGGGTCACTTGTGGGGGATTTCTACTGTTTAGGCAAATCAGGGGCTCTCCAAACGCGACATGGCATCCGATCTTAATTCCAGCCAATTCTACATTGAAAAAGTAAAACGGCACTCTTTCTCTTCCAAGCTCTGCGGTGCGCCCAAACAGTGGTTTACCCCCACATATTGGGTATCGACGTACTCAGGAGAAATTGCACAACAACTTTAGTGGTCTAATTTCTCCTGTTACCCTTGTGAAAATAAAAATTTGTGGGCAAAAATATATTTGTAGAAAAAATGCGATTTTGTTTTTTTCACAGCTCTACGTTATAAACTTCTGTGAAGCACATGGGGGTTCAAAGTGCTCACCACACATCTAGATAAGTTCCTTAAGGGGTCTAGTTTCCAAAATGGTGTCACTCGTGGGGGGTTTCCACTGTTTAGGCACATCAGGGGCTCTCCAAACGCGACATGGCGTCCAATCTCAATTCCAGCCAATTCTACATTGAAAAAGTAAAACGGCACTCCTTCTCTTCCAAGCTCTGCGGTGCGCCCAAACAGTGGTTTACCCCCACATATTGGGTATCGACATACTCAGGAGAAATTGCACAACAACTTTTGTGGTCTAATTTCTCCTGTTACCCTTGTGAAAATAAGAATTTGTGGGCAAAAAGATCATTTTTGTGTAAACAAAAGCGATTTTTTATTTTCACGGCTCTACGTTATAAACTTCTGTGAAGCACTTGGGGGTTCAAAGTGCTCACCACACATCTAGATAAGTTCCTTAAGGGGTCTAGTTTCCAAAATGGTGTCACTTGTGGGGAGTTTCCACTGTTTAGGCACATCAGGGGCTCTCCAAACGCGACATGGCGTCCAATCTCAATTCCAGCCAATTCTGTATTGAAAAAGTCAAACGGCACTCCTTCACTTCTAAGTTCTGCGGTGCGTCCAAAAAGTGGTTTACCCCCACATATGGGGTATTGGCGTATTCAGGAGAAATTGCATAACAAAATTTATGGTTACATTTCTGTTTTTACACATGTGAAAATAAAAAAAATGGTTCTGAATTAAGATGTTTGCAAAAAAAAGTTAAATGTTCATTTTTTCCTTCCACATTGTTTCAGTTCCTGTGAAGCATGTAAAGGGTTAATAAACTTCTTGAATGTGGTTTTGGGAACCTTCAGGGGTGCAGTTTTTAGAATGGTGTCACACTTTGTTATTTTCTATCATATAGACCCCTCAAAATGACTTCAAATGTGATGTGGTCCCTAAAAATAAAATGGTGTTGTAAAAATGAGAAATTGCTGGTCAACTTTTAACCCTTATAACTCCCTAACAAAAAAAAATTTTGTTTCCAAAATTGTGCTGATGTAAAGTAGACATGTGGGAAATGTTATTTATTAACTATTTTTCGTGACATATCTCTCTGATTTAAGGGCATAAAAATACAAAGTTTGAAAATTGCAAAATTTTAAAAATTTTCGCCATATTTCCGTTTTTTTCATAAATAATCGCAAGTAATATCGAAGAAATGTTACCACTAATATGATGTACAATATGTCATGAAAAAACAGTCTCAGAATCAGCGGGATCCGTTGAAGCGTTCCAGAGTTATAACCTCATAAAGTGACAGTGGTCAGAATTGCAAAAATTGGCTCGGTCATTAAGTACCAAATTGGCTCTGTCACTAAGAGGTTAAAGGTGTTTTCTGGTTTCAGAAGCCCCCTAATGCTTGCTTGCAGTTGGTTTTAAAATGACAAACTGTGCTTTGCTCTCCCTCCCTGGGTCCTGTGCAGTGTCTTTAATGCAGCTCCCAGTTTCAGTAATTATCTGTAATGCTGACATCATGTCAACAGCGCTTCAGCCAATAACTAAGTTCAGCAGTTCCGCCTTTGTTGTCGGCCCAGGCCACTCAGAGACACTGAGCTCACTTCAGCCAGGGGACAGGGGTTTTTCAAAACAAGAAAAAACCCTTTAAGGAATTATTAATTTACCTTCTGCAAAAGTGTAATCTTTTTATATGCGAGTCTTTTAAGGGCATTGATTAATATATCATAATCGGATTTACCATATATAGTATAATTTTGTCTGCAATGCTTTTATCTCTTTCATCTTTGTTATATCTTCTGCATTTTCATCAATTTCTTTCATCCACATTGAAGATACAAATATAAATATGGATTAGTTTTGAAGACTGTGTATTCTAAATGCCTTTGACTTTGGTATGTGATTAGATTTCTGAGGGTTCTTCAACTGTAATGTATAAAGCTCTCTTTCCATAGGTTTAGGAGGAAATAAACTGTTTTTCTTTAAATTTTTGTTAAAACTTCTCAAAAAAGTTTGCTATCAAATATGCATTCTACTTTGTACTTAGTTGTACCTTTCATAAAAACTTGAGACATAACCAATATAGTTATGATATAGGTCCCTAACAAGGTGTCTCATTGACTGACGCCATTCCTTGGATAACACATCATACCTAGATAGCTCCCAAAGGAAAGTTAATAACTGTATGCCTGGTTGGAGCCCCACTGCTGAGACCCCCACCAATCACTAGAATAGTTGTCCCATGCTCTACATTCCTGAGACTTTTGATTGCAATAGTGGTCATGGTCACTCATGTGTACTCCCTCCCCATACAAAGTCTGTGGCATCGACAGAGAAATAAGATCTAAACTGTCTCATAGACTTTCAGAGGATTGATTTTTTTGACCCTCGCTTCAGTTAATGCTCTCTGGAAGACCTATTGTAATGTCCAGGCAGAATGCTCCTTGTTATCCACCCCCCACACAGTGTCCGCAGCCAAAGGAATTATGACACACACCGGTCTCGGGGATAACAGTTGCTTTTACTTCAGCAGTAATAGGAATTATAACTTGGAACAAATAAGGAACAGTCTCTCATGAGTAGTCCATGGCAATTACAGTTCACACTTAGGCTACTTTCACACTAGCGTCGGAATCTGCCCGTCGCAATGCATCGGGCCGAGATTCCGACGCTAGCGTTTGATGCACCGCACAATGAGTGCAGCGGATGCATTTCTCCGGCGCATCCACTGCCCCATTGTAAGGTGCGGGGAGGTGGGGGCGGAGTTCCGGCCGCGCATGCGCGGTCGGAAAAAGCGGTCCGTCGGCAGCAAAAATTTTTTCATTTAACGTTTTTTGCTCCCGGCGGTCCGTCACAACACGGTGCAACCGTCGCATGACGGTTGCTACGTGTGGCAATGCATCGCAATGCGTCGCTAATGTTAATCTATGGGGCAAAAACGCATCCTGCAAACAACTTTGCAGGATGCGTTTTTTGCCATAAACGACGCATTGCGACATATTGAAAACAATGCCAGTGTGAAAGTAGCCTTAGATACTGAGCTGTGATTGGGGTCTGGAGCTTTAGGAGCACTGGACAGTGTATTTTGGTATTTTACAGAAGGAGGTAGATGCAGCAATAAGAGTTTACAGACCTGTACTCTGGGTTAGCTCCACAGTGTGTCACGGCACAAATGAATCTAAAAACTATGGTGAATCCAGTCAGAAAAACTTTTGAATGATGTCTGTACAGGTTAGAGAGGGAACTCAGGTTCTTAGGCCTGCAGGAGATCTTGAGGTAAAAACAGCCTCCACGTGTGGTCTGCTCTCCCTGAAGACATCCCTCAGACTAAAGAACATTCTAGACTTTACTGGAAAACAGCTCCTCCTATTGATCATGTGACTAGGAGCTGGCCAATAGGACACCAAACTCACATCTCAGATCCTTACAAAACAATAATTATGAGTCATTGTACACTTTCACCATTGTCACCAGAACACAGCAAATGAGAAATGCAATGCATTCTAAAATGGAGGTGACTAGAGATGGAGAATTACAACTCACAAATGCAGGGAATAATGTAGAGGGGCAGTTAGAGAGCGAGCAGTAGTTCACACAAGCCACTCACAATGCAGGATTACTTAAAGGGACCGACACACTCTGACTGGGTTCTAGTTATGTGTCAAGACCCTAACAATTGTACATGTATCAACTATAGAGTTGAGATAACTTGTTTGGAAAACGTTAGCCAATCGCAAATTCGGTACTAATGTTGCACATCGGATTCGTGTTTGGTTTCCCGAGCGTTTTCCTTAAAATCTGCAAATTTCAGCCAAAGTTCGGTAAATGATCGAGTGTCCACTAATACTTTTGTTACAACTTTGGCTAGGATAGTGGTGCTGTATGATGAATGTCTGATGAGGGGAGTGGGTGCAAAGAGGTCAGAGGAGCGGTGGACTGTTTTTTAACTGTTGGAGGGGTGGACTGTCTTTTGAACTTTTTTTTTTAATTTACTTAATGTGTGGAGATTCCGGCAGCCAAATCAAGGCAGAGAAACCATCCACCACATCCAGACTGTTGTGAATTCCGTTCTGGAGCTCCCTCCTGTGGTTGCTAATGGTATTTTTGTGAGTTCTGCCCTTGGGCTCCCTCTGGTGGTTTCGAGTGGAACTGCTGCTTCTTTAGGTAGCTGTAGCAGCTGCCTTCACTAATCACCTTGCCTGGGTTTGTTATTTAAACCTGCTCTGGGCTTTAATTCATGCCTGCTGTCAATGTTCTTGGTTGGATTTTGTTCTCTCCTTGGATTTCTCATATGGCCAGTCCTTGTCTGCAAAAGATAAGTTTTTGCTAGTTTTTGTTTGTCCATTTGTTTGGACTCTATTGCTTTGCTTATATGTCTCTTTTTGTCCAGCTTGTCACTATGTCTTATTCAGGCTAGTTGGAAGCTCTGGGAAAGCAGATTTGCCCCTCCACACCGTGAGTCGGTGTGGAGTTCATTTTTGTAAACTCTGTGTGGATTTTGTAGTTTTTTATACTGACTGCACAGTATCCTTTTCTCTCTGTCTATCAAGTTTAGTATTGGCCTCCTTTGCTGAATTCTGATTTTATTTCTTTGTACGTCATTTCCCTCTCCATTCACAGTCAATATTTGTGGGGGGCTGTCTTTCCTTTTGGGGGTTTCTCTGAGGCAAGATAGCTTTCTATTTCCTTCTTTAGGGGTAGTTATTTCTTAGGCTGTGAAGAGGTGTCTAGGGAGAGTCAGGAACATCCCACGGCTATTTCTAGTGTTGTTGTTAGGATTAGGGACTGCGGTCAGTAGAGATACCACCTTCTCAGAGCTCGTCCCATGTTGCGTTTTAGCCACCAGGTCATATCAGTGTGGCCTCTTAACCACCAGGTCATAACAGTACAGCAGGCCAAAAATGAATTGAATGCATCTCAAAAGAAGGAAAGAAAAAGAGTTCTGAACCATTTTTTTCTGTGCTCTGTTCTGTCTTTTTTTTCCTCTTGATATCTGGGTGGTGCTGGATATATGCTCTGGTATGGAGGTTCAGGGTTTGTTTTCTCGTGTGGATCAACTTGCTGCAAGAGTCCAGAGTATCCAAGATTATATTGTCCAGACTCCGGCTCTAGAGCCCAGAATTCCTACTCCTGATTTGTTTTTTGGGGACAGATCCAAGTTTTTGAACTTTAAAAATAGCTGCAAATTGTTTTTTGCTTTGAAACCCCGTTCTTCTGGTGATCCCATTCAGCAAGTAAAAATTATCATATCCTTACTGCGTGGTGATCCTCAAGACTGGGCTTTTGCTCTTGAAACAGGGGATCCGGCATTATTGAATGTAGATGCATTTTTTCAAGCGCTCGGATTATTGTATGACGATGACGAACCTAACTCTGTAGAGCATGCTGAGAAAACACTGTTGGCCCTGTGTCAGGGTCAAGAAGCGGCAGAGTTATACTGCCAGAAATTTAGAAAATGGTCTGTGCTCACTAAATGGAATGAAGAGGCTCTGGCTGCTATTTTCAGAAAAGGTCTTTCTTAAACCCTTAAAGATGTTATGGTGGGCTTTCCTACGCCTACCGGTTTGAGCGAATCTATGTCTCTAGCCATTCAGATTGATCGGCGCTTGCGTGAGCGCAAGGTGGTGCACCATATGGCAGTGTCCTCTGAGCAAGGTCCTGAGCCTATGCAATGTGATAGGATTTTGACTAGAGCAGAAAGGCAGAAATTCAGACGTCAGAATGGTCTGTGTTTTTACTGTGGCGATTCTGCTCATGCTATTTCTGATTGCCCTAAGCGTACTAGGAGGGTTCCTGGGTCAGTTACCATTGGTACTGTGCAGCCTAAATTTCTCTTGTCTGTTACCCTGATTTGCTCATTGTCGTCCTTTTCTGTTATGGCATTTGTGGATTCTGGCGCTGCCCTGAACTTAATGGACTTAGAATTTGCCAAGCGCTGTGGTTTTTCCTTGGAGCCTTTGCAGAGTCCTATTCCCTTAAGGGGGATTGATGCTACGCCATTGGCCAAGAATAAACCTCAGTACTGGACTCAGTTAACCATGTGCATGGCTCCAGCACATCAGGAAAATATTCGCTTTTTGGTGTTGCATAATTTGCATGATGTTGTTGTGCTGGGTTTTCCATGGTTACAGGTACATAACCCAGTGCTGGATTGGAGATCTATGTCTGTAACTGGTTGGGGTTGTCAGGGGATACATAGTGATATTCCTTTGATGTCCATTTCCTCGTCCCCTTCTTCTGAAGTTCCTGAGTTTTTGTCGGATTTCCAGGATGTATTTGATGAGCCCAAGTCCAGTTCCCTGCCTCCTCATAGGGACTGCGATTGTGCCATTAATTTGAATCCTGGCTGTAAGTTCCCTATGGGCCGGCTTTTCAATCTGTCTGTGCCAGAGCATGCCGCTATGCGGAGTTATGTAAAGGAGTCCTTGGAGAAGGGGCATATTCGCCCGTCTTCGTCACCGTTGGGAGCGGGATTTTTTTTTGTTGCCAAGAAGGATGATTCCTTGAGACCCTGTATAGATTATCGCCTTCTCAATAAGATCACTGTCAAATTCCAGTACCCCTTACCTTTACTTTCTGATTTGTTTGCTCGGATTAAGGGTGCCAGTTGGTTTACTAAAATCGACCTTCGAGGGGCGTATAATCTCGTGCGTATTAAACAAGGTGATGAATGGAAAACAGCATTCAATACGCCCGAAGGCCATTTTGAATATCTTGTGATGCCATTCGGGCTCTCTAATGCTCCATCGGTATTTCAGTCCTTTATGCATGATATCTTCCGGAATTATCTGGATAAATTCATGATTGTGTATTTGGATGATATTTTGGTTTTCTCCGATGATTGGGAGTCTCATGTGAAGCAGGTTAGGATGGTATTTCAGGTCCTTCGTGCTAATGCGTTGCTTGTGAAGGGGTCTAAGTGCCTCTTTGGAGTTCAGAAGGTTTCTTTTTTGGGTTTCATTTTTTCCCCCTCTGCTATTGAAATGGACCCTGTTAAAGTCCAGGCCATTCATGATTGGACTCAACCTACATCTGTAAAGAGCCTTCAGAAATTTTTGGGCTTTGCCAATTTTTATCGCCGCTTTATTGCTAATTTTTCTAGTGTGGTGAAGCCTCTGACCGATTTGACGAGGAAGGGCGCTGATGTGGTGAATTGGTCCTCTGCGGCTGTTGAGGCCTTTCAGGAGCTTAAACGTCGTTTTACTTCTGCCCCTGTGTTGCGTCAGCCAGATGTTTCTCTCCCTTTTCAGGTTGAGGTTGATGCTTCTGAGATTGGGGCAGGGGCCGTTTTGTCTCAGAGAAATTCTGATGGCTCTTTGATGAAACCGTGTGCTTTCTTCTCCAGAAAGTTTTCGCCTGCTGAGCGTAATTATGATGTCGGCAATCGGGAGTTGTTGGCTATGAAGTGGGCATTTGAGGAGTGGCGACAATGGCTTTGAGGGAGCCAAGCATCGCGTGGTGGTCTTGACTGATCACAAGAATCTGATTTACCTCGAGTCTGCTAAGCGGTTGAATCCTAGACAGGCTCGGTGGTCTCTGTTTTTCTCACGTTTTGATTTTGTGGTCTCGTATATTCCGGGATCTAAGAATGTGAAGGCTGATGCCCTTTCTAGGAGTTTTTTGCCTGATTCTCCAGGAGTTCTTGAGCCGGCTGGGATCCTCAAGGAGGGGGTGATTCTTTCTGCCATCTCCCCTGATTTGCTGCGGGTACTTCAGGAGTTTCAGGCTGATAAACCTGACCGCTGTCCTGTGGGGAAATTGTTTGTTCCTGATAGATGGACTAGTAGGGTAATTTCTGAGGTTCATTGTTCGGTGTTGGCTGGTCACCCTGGGATTTTCAGTACCAGAGATTTGGTGGCTAGGTCCTTTTGGTGGCCTTCCTTGTCGTGGGATGTGCGTTCGTTTGTGCAGTCCTGTGGGACCTGTGCTCGGGCTAAGCCTTGCTGTTCCCGTGCCAGCGGGTTGCTTTTGCCTTTGCCTATTCCTGAGAGGCCCTGGACGCATATTTCCATGGATTTTATTTCTGATCTTCCTGTTTCTCAGAAGATGTCTGTCATTTGGGTGGTTTGTGACCGGTTTTCTAAGATGGTCTATTTGGTGCCGTTGCCTAAGTTGCCTTCCTCCTCTGATTTGGTTCCATTATTTTTTCAGCATGTGGTTCGTTTGCATGGTATTCCGGAGAATATTGTGTCTGACAGAGGTTCCCAGTTCGTTTGTAGGTTTTGGTGGTCCTTTTGTGCTAGAATGGGCATTGATTTGTCTTTTTCTTCAGCATTCCATCCTCAGACAAATGGCCAAACGGAGCGAACCAATCAGACCTTGGAAACCTATTTGAGATGCTTCGTGTCTGCTGATCAGGATGATTGGGTGACCTTTTTGCCGTTGGCCGAGTTTGCCCTTAATAATCGGGCTAGTTCTGCTACCTTGGTTTCGCCTTTCTTTTGTAACTTTGGTTTTCATCCTCGTTTTTCTTCAGGGCAGCTGAAGCCTTCTGACTGTCCTGGTGTGGATTCCGTGGTGGACTGGTTGCAGCAAATTTGGACTCATGTGGTGGACAATTTGACGTTGTTTCAGGAAAAGGCTCAACGTTTTGCTAACCGTCGTCGGTGTGTTGGTCCCCGGTTTCGTGTTGGTGATTTGGTCTGGTTGTCTTCTCGTCATGTTCCTATGAAGGTTTCTTCCCCTAAGTTCAAGCCTCGCTTTATTGGGCCTTATAAGATTTCTGAAATTTTCAATCCAGTGTCTTTTCGTTTGGCCCTTCCAGCTTCCTTTTCCATTCATAATGTGTTCCATAGATCCTTGTTGCGGAGATATGTGGTACCTATGGTTCCTTCCGTTGATCCTCCTGCTCCGGTGTTGGTTGAGGGGCAATTGGAATATGTGGTGGAGAAGATTTTGGATTCTCGTTTTTCGAGGCGGAAGCTTCAGTATCTGGTCAAGTGGAAGGGTTATGGCCAGGAGGATAATTCTTGGGTTGTTGCCTCCGATGTTCATGCTGCCGATTTGGTTCGTGCTTTCCATTTGGCCTGATCGGCCTGGGAGCTCTGGTGAGGGTTCGGTGACCCCTCCTCAAGGGGGGGTACTGTTGTGAATTCCGTTCTGGAGCTCCCTCCTGTGGTTGCTAATGGTATTTTTGTGAGTTCTGCCCTTGGGCTCCCTCTGGTGGTTTTGAGTGGAACTGCTGCTTCTTTAGGTAGCTGTAGCAGCTGCCTTCACTAATCGCCCTGCCTGGGTTTGTTATTTAAACCTGCTCTGGGCTTTAGTTCATGCCTGCTGTCAATGTTCTTGGTTGGATTTTGTTCTCTCCTTGGATTTCTCATATGGCCAGTCCTTGTCTGCAAAAGATAAGTTTTTGCTAGTTTTTGTTTGTCCATTTGTTTGGACTCTATTGCTTTGCTTATATGTCTCTTTTTGTCCAGCTTGTCACTATGTCTTATTCAGGCTAGCTGGAAGCTCTGGGAAAGCAGATTTGCCCCTCCACACCGTGAGTCGGTGTTGAGTTCATTTTTGTAAACTCTGCGTGGATTTTGTAGTTTTTTATACTGACCGCACAGTATCCTTTTCTCTCTATCTATCAAGTTTAGTATTGGCCTCCTTTGCTGAATTCTGATTTCATTTCTTTGTACGTCATTTCCCTCTCCATTCACAGTCAATATTTGTGGGGGGCTGTCTTTCCTTTTGGGGGTTTCTCTGAGGCAAGATAGCTTTCTATTTCCTTCTTTAGGGGTAGTTATTTCTTAGGCTGTGAAGAGGTGTCTAGGGAGAGTCAGGAACATCCTACGGCTATTTCTAGTGTTGTTGTTAGGATTAGGGACTGCGGTCAGTAGAGATACCACCTTCTCAGAGCTCTGTTATGACCTGGTGGTCAGGACAATAGTGGACCTGGTGGTTAAGAGCACACGGAATGACCTGATAGTTACTGATAATAAGGACGAGCTCTGGGACGTGGGAACTCTGCTGACCGCAATCCCTAAACCTATCAAACACACTAGAAATAGCCGTGGATTGCGCCTAACGCTCCCTATGCAACTCGGCACAGCCTAAGAAACTAGCTAGCCCTGAAGATAAAAAAATAAAGCCTACCTTGCCTCAGAGAAATTCCCCAAAGAAAAAGGCAGCCCCCCACATATAATGACGGTGAGTAAAGATGAAAATACAAACACAGAGATGAAATAGATTTAGCAAAGTGAGGCCCGACTTACTGAACAGAACGAGGATAGGAAAGGTTACTTTGCGGTCAGCACAAAAACCTACAAAAAGACCACGCAGAGGGCGCAAAAAGACCCTCCGCACCGACTCACGGTGCGGAGGCGCTCCCTCTGCGTCCCAGAGCTTCCAGCAAGCAAGACAACAAATAAATAGCAAACCCAAGAAATGCAAGCTGGAACTTAGCTTCTGATGGGAAGACAGGTCACAAGAACGATCCATCATCAGAAACACCCACCAGAGGAAGTCCATGGACAGAAACAGCTGAAGTACCATTCATGACCACAGGACGGAGCCCGACAACAGAATTCACAACAGTACCCTCCCCTTGAGGAGGGGTCACCGAACCCTCACCAGAGCCCCCAGGCCGACTACGATGAGCCAAATGAAAGGCACGAACCAGATCGGCAGCATGAACATCAGAGGCAAAAACCCAGGAATTATCTTCCTGACCATAACCCTTCCACTTGACCAGGTACTGGAGTTTCCGTCTCGAAACACGAGAATCCAAAATCTTCTCCACCACATACTCCAACTCCCCCTCAACTAACACCGGGGCAGGAGGATCAACGGATGGAACCACAGGCGCCACGTATCTCCGCAACAACGACCTATGGAACACATTATGGATGGCAAAAGAAGCAGGAAGGGCCAAACGAAATGACACAGGATTGATAACCTCAGAAATCTTATACGGACCAATGAAACGAGGCTTAAACTTAGGAGAGGAAACCTTCATAGGAACATAACGAGACGACAACCAACCCAAATCCCCAACACGAAGTCGGGGACCCACACAGCGCCGGCGGTTAGCGAAACGTTGAGCCCTCTCCTGGGACAATGTCAAATTGTCCACCACATGAGTCCAAATCTGCTGCAACCTATCCACCACAGTATCTACACCAGGACAGTCTGAAGACTCAACCTGCCCTGAAGAGAAACGAGGATGGAAACCAGAATTGCAGAAAAAAGGTGAAACCAAAGTAGCCGAGCTGGCCCGATTATTAAGGGCGAACTCAGCCAACGGCAAAAAGGACACCCAATCATCCTGATCAGCAGAAACAAAGCATCTCAGATATGTTTCCAAAGTTTGATTAGTTCGTTCGGTTTGGCCATTTGTCTGAGGATGGAAAGCCGAGGAAAAAGACAAATCAATGCCCATCCTAGCACAAAATGATCGCCAAAACCTTGAAACAAACTGGGAACCTCTGTCAGAAACGATGTTCTCCGGGATACCATGTAAACGAACCACATGCTGGAAAAATAATGGCACCAAATCAGAGGAGGAAGGCAATTTAGACAAAGGTACCAAATGGACCATCTTAGAAAAGCGATCACAAACCACCCAAATTACCGACATCTTTTGAGAGACGGGGAGATCCGAAATAAAATCCATAGAAATATGCGTCCAGGGCCTCTTCGGGACCGGCAAGGGCAAAAGCAACCCACTGGCACGAGAACAGCAGGGCTTAGCCCGAGCACAAGTCCCACAGGACTGCACAAAAGAACGCACATCCCGCGACAAAGACGGCCACCAGAAGGATCTAGCCACCAAATCTCTGGTACCAAAGATTCCAGGATGCCCAGCCAACACTGAACAATGAATCTCAGAGATAACTCTACTAGTCCATCTTTCAGGGACAAACAGTTTCTCCGCTGGGCAACGGTCAGGTCTATCAGCCTGAAATTTTTGCAGCACCCGCCGCAAATCAGGGGAGATGGCAGACAAAATTACCCCCTCTTTGAGAATACCCGCTGGCTCAGGAACACCCGGAGAGTCAGGCACAAAACTCCTTGACAGGGCATCAGCCTTCACATTCTTAGAGCCCGGATGGTACGAAACCACAAAATCAAAACGGGAGAAAAATAACGACCATCGAGCCTGTCTCGGATTCAACCGTTTGGCAGACTCAAGATAAGTCAAATTCTTGTGATCTGTCAAGACCACCACGCGATGCTTGGCTCCTTCCAGCCAATGACACCACTCCTCGAATGCCCACTTCATGGCCAACAATTCACGATTACCAACATCATAGTTACGCTCAGCAGGCGAAAACTTTCTAGAAAAGAAAGCACATGGCTTCATCACCGAGCCATCAGAACTTCTCTGCGACAAAACAGCCCCTGCTCCAATCTCAGAAGCATCAACCTCAACCTGAAATGGAAGCGAAACATCTGGCTGGCACAACATAGGGGCAGAAGAAAAACGACGCTTCAACTCCTGAAAAGCCTCCACAGCCGCAGAAGACCAATTGACCAAATCAGCACCCTTCATGATCAAATCAGTCAACGGTTTAGCAACAGTAGAAAAACTAGCGATGAAGCGCCGATAAAAATTAGCAAAGCCCAGGAACTTTTGCAGGCTCTTCACAGATGTCGGCTGAGTCCAATCGTAAATGGCCTGGACTTTAACAGGGTCCATCTCGATAGTAGAAGGGGAAAAAATGAACCCCAAAAATGAAACCTTCTTAACTCCAAAGAGACACTTCGACCCTTTCACAAACAAGGAATTCGCACGAAGGACCTGGAACACCATTCTGACCTGCTTCACATGAGACTCCCAATCATCCGAAAAGACCAAAATATCATCCAAATACACAACCAGGAATTTATCCAGGTACTCTCGGAAGATGTCATGCATAAAGGACTGAAATACTGATGGAGCATTGGAAAGCCCGAATGGCATAACCAGGTACTCAAAATAGCCCTCGGGCTTATTAAATGCTGTTTTCCATTCATCGCCTTGTTTAATACGCACAAGATTATACGCCCCTCGAAGATCTATCTTGGTGAACCAACTAGCCCCTTTAATACGAGCAAACAAATCAGACAGCAACGGCAAAGGATACTGAAATTTGACTGTAATTTTATTAAGAAGGCGGTAATCAATACAAGGTCTCAAAGAACCATCCTTCTTGGCCACAAAAAAGAACCCTGCTCCTAACGGTGATGACGACGGGCGAATATGGCCTTTCTCCAAGGATTCCTTTATATAACTCCGCATAGCGGCGTGTTCTAGCACAGATAAATTGAACAATCGGCCCTTAGGAAACTTACTACCAGGAATCAAATTAATTGCACAATCGCAATCCCTATGAGGAGGTAGGGCACTGGCTTTGGGCTCATCAAAGACATCACCATGTACCCCCTGGCAACCCCAGCTGGACACAGATATAGATTTCCAGTCCAATACTGGATTATGAACCTGCAGCCATGGCAACCCCAAAACGACCACATCATGCAGATTATGCAACACCAGAAAGCGGATATCCTCCTGATGTGCAGGAGCCATGCACATGGTCAATTGGGTCCAATACTGAGGCTTATTCTTGGCCAAAGGCGTAGCATCAATTCCTCTCAATGGAGTAGGATACTGCAAGGGCTCCAAGAAAAAAACACAGCGCCTAGCATACTCCAAGTCCATCAAATTCAGGGCAGAGCCTGAATCCACAAATGCCATAACAGAATAGGATGACAAAGAGCAAATCAGAGTAACAGACAATAGAAATTTAGACTGTACCGTACCAATGGTGGCAGACCTAGCGAACCGCTTAGTGCGCTTAGGACAATCGGAGATAGCATGAGTGGAATCACCACAGTAAAAACATAGCCTATTCCGACGTCTGTGTTCTTGCCGTTCAGCTCTGGTCAAAGTCCTATCACATTGCATAGGCTCAGGCCCATGCTCAGATAGTACCGCCAAATGGTGCACAGCTTTACACTCACGCAAGCGTCGATCGATCTGAATGGCCAAGGACATAGACTCATTCAGACCAGCAGGCATGGGAAACTCCACCATGACATCCTTAAGGGCTTCAGAGAGACCCTTTCTGAAGATTGCTGCCAGGGCACATTCATTCCACTGAGTGAGCACAGACCACTTTCTAAACTTCTGACAATATATCTCCGCTTCATCCTGACCCTGACACAGAGCCAGCAAGATTTTCTCTGCCTGATCCACTGAATTAGGTTCGTCATAAAGCAATCCAAGCGCCAGGAAAAACGCATCAACATCACGCAATGCCGGATCCCCTGGCGCAAGGGAAAATGCCCAGTCTTGAGGGTCACCACGTAACAAAGAAATAATGATCTTTACTTGTTGAACAGGGTCACCTGAGGAGCGAGGTTTCAAGGCAAGAAACAATTTACAATTATTTTTGAAATTCAAGAACTTAGATCTATCACCAAAAAACAAATCAGGAATTGGAATCCTAGGCTCTGACATCGGATTCTGAACCACAAAATCTTGAATGTTTTGTATTCTTGTAGTGAGATTATCCATCCAAGAGGACAGACCCTGAATGTCCATGTTTACACCAGTGTCCTGAACCACCCAGAGGTAAAGGGGAAAATAGAGACAAAACACACTGCAAAGAAAAAAAAATGGTCTCAGAACTTCTCTCATCCCTCTATTGAGATGCATTAGTACTTTGGGCCACCTGTACT
The DNA here is from genome assembly GCF_032444005.1 of Ranitomeya imitator. Classification (NCBI taxonomy): domain Eukaryota; kingdom Metazoa; phylum Chordata; class Amphibia; order Anura; family Dendrobatidae; genus Ranitomeya; species Ranitomeya imitator. The sequence goes on from NC_091284.1 coordinate 581,966,504, forward strand.
GTTATGACCTGGTGGTCAGGACAATAGTGGACCTGGTGGTTAAGAGCACACGGAATGACCTGATAGTTACTGATAATAAGGACGAGCTCTGGGACGTGGGAACTCTGCTGACCGCAATCCCTAAACCTATCAAACACACTAGAAATAGCCGTGGATTGCGCCTAATGCTCCCTATGCAACTCGGCACAGCCTAAGAAACTAGCTAGCCCTGAAGATAGAAAAATAAAGCCTACCTTGCCTCAGAGAAATTCCCCAAAGGAAAAGGCAGCCCCCCACATATAATGACGGTGAGTAAAGATGAAAATACAAACACAGAGATGAAATAGATTTAGCAAAGTGAGGCCCGACTTACTGAACAGAACAAGGATAGGAAAGGTTACTTTGCGGTCAGCACAAAAACCTACAAAAAGACCACGCAGAGGGCGCAAAAAGACCCTCCGCACCGATTCACGGTGCGGAGGCGCTCCCTCTGCGTCCCAGAGCTTCCAGCAAGCAAGACAACAAATAAATAGCAAGCTGGACAGAAAAATAGCAAACCCAAGAAATACAAGCTGGAACATAGCTTCTGATGGGAAGACAGGTCACAAGAACGATCCAGGAGTGAACTAGACCAATACTGGAACATTGACAGGTGGCATGGAGCAAAGATGTAAGTGGAGTTAAATAGAGCAGCAGCTAACAAATTAACCTCGTCACCTGTGAAACTCAGAAACACCCACCAGAGGAAGTCCATGGACAGAACCAGCTGAAGTACCATTCATGACCACAGGAGGGAGCCCGACAACAGAATTCACAACAGAGCTCGTCCCATGTTGCGTTTTAGCCACCAGGTCATATCAGTGTGGCCTCTTAACCACCAGGTCATAACACCAGACACAACAGCTTGTGTCATTGGCTGCTGAAGTCACATGTCCCTTTCCATATAGAAAGTGGACATGTGACTTTGGTGCCATTTTGTGAGTGTAACAGCGTAGTGAGACTGCTACGGCAAGTAGTTAGCTAGGCGGTTTAACCCCTTAATCCCATATGACATACTATCCCATCAAGGTGACCTGGGACTTAATTCCCAGTGACATTTCAAAAAACTGACCGTCACATCCAAACAGACTAAGTGTGAACAGGTGCTGAACCTAGAGTCGCCAACTCGTATATAGTCAAGTAAATAAGGCAGCACACTGCAGCGCTAAAACATGCAAACATGAAACACGAAAATTGAACTGCGTTACTGCACTAGAAATATGAAAAATGAGAGCGTTTAGCGCATAAAAATGGCCAATTTTATGTGTACCTGGTAGCCACTTTACGGCATCTCTCTTATACCAGGTCCTACACTTGCCTTTCCTCGCTGAGAATAAACGTCTCCATCTGAATGGGTACCTGTGAAACCTCTTCTTAGACTAAAATTCTCTCTCTCTGTGGAGGGGGTATGGACCTGCTGTAATTAAAACACCTGTGGCTAGGAGGCGGAGTGCTCGATCAGAAGGCTAAAGAATACATTTCAAAAAACTGACCGTCACATCCAAACATAGACTAAGTGTGAACAGGTGCTGAACCTAGAGTCGCCAACTCGTATATAGTCAAGTAAATAAGGCAGCACACTGCAGCGCTAAAACATGCAAACATGAAACACGAAAATTGAACTGCATTACTGCACTAGAAATATGAAAAATGAGAGCGCTTAGTGCATAAAAATGGCCAATTTTATGTGTACCTGGTAGTCACTTTACGGCATCTCTCTTATACCAGGTCCTACACTTGCCTTTCCTCGCTGAGAATAAACGTCTCCATCTGAATGGGTACCTGTGAAACCTCTTCTTAGACTAAAATTCTCAGCACCTGTTCACACTTAGTCTATGTTTGGATGTGACGGTCAGTTTTTTGAAATGTATTCTTTAGCCTTCTGATCGAGCACTCCGCCTCCTAGCCACAGGTGTTTTAATTACAGCAGGTCCATACCCCCTCCACAGAGAGAGAGAATTTTAGTCTAAGAAGAGGTTTCACAGGTACCCATTCAGATGGAGACGTTTATTCTCAGTGAGGAAAGGCAAGTGTAGGACCTGGTAAAAGAGAGATGCCGTAAAGTGGCTACCAGGTACACATAAAATTGGCCATTTTTATGCGCTAAGCGCTCTCATTTTTCATATTTCTAGTGCAGTAATGCAGTTCAATTTTCGTGTTTCATGTTTGCATGTTTTAGCGCTGCAGTGTGCTGCCTTATTTACTTGACTATATACGAGTTGGCGACTCTAGGTTCAGCACCTGTTCACACTTAGTCTATGTTTGGATGTGACGGTCAGTTTTTTGAAATGTATTCTTTAGCCTTCTGATCGAGCACTCCGCCTCCTAGCCACAGGTGTTTTAATTACAGCAGGTCCATATCTCACTCCACAGAGAGAGAGAATTTTAGTCTAAGAAGAGGTTTCACAGGTACCCATTCAGATGGAGACGTTTATTCTCAGCGAGGAAAGGCAAGTGTAGGACCTGGTATAAGAGAGATGCCGTAAAGTGGCTACCAGGTACACATAAAATTGGCCATTTTTATGCGCTAAACGCTCTCATTTTTCATATTTCTAGTGCAGTTATGCAGTTCAATTTTCGTGTTTCATGTTTGCATGTTTTAGCGCTGCAGTGTGCTGCCTTATTTACTTAATTCCCAGTGACGGGATAGTACGTCATTGGGGATCAGCTGCTGATAGCTGCCGGGTGTGAGCTGATTATTACAGCTGACATCCGGCACTATGTGCCAGGAGCGGTCAATGACCGCTCCCGACACATTAACCCCAGGAACAATGCGTTCAAACATGATATTACCAAAATATGAGTGCATAAAAGCACTCACAGACCACTATAGCACACAGAGGCATGATAAAATCAATAAAGTTTATTGAAAGACAAAATTAAAAACAGTACAAAAAATACAATATGAGGATATCAAAAAAAGACTCTGACAAAACTCCATTTAAAGCAGCACAAATGTACTAATATATCTCCTGGGAAGCATACTAGTGTCTTAGTAAAATACGTAACCTTGGTTTAATGAAGAAGGCTCACATGTAAATCCTTTAAGGTCCTAATATTGTGGTAAATAAACCCGGATACTGCTAGCCTAATTTCACTATGATACCCATAAAAATATGAAATAGTTAGAGTTAGTGCTTACCCATGTTTGAGAGTCGCTGCAGGAGTGCCCCGACGCGCGTTTCGCCAATCACGTGCTTTCTCAAGGGGAGTGCTGCCTTATTTACTTGACTATATACTCCCCTTGAGAAAGCATGTGATTGGCGAAACACGCGTCGGGGCACTCCTGCAGCGACTCTCAAACATGGGTAAGCACTAACTCTAACTATTTCATATTTTTATGGGTATCATAGTGAAATTAGGCTAGCAGTATCCGGGTTTATTTACCACAATATTAGGACCTTAAAGGATTTACATGTGAGCCTTCTTCATTAAACCAAGGTTACGTTTTTTACTAAGACACTAGTATGCTTCCCAGGAGATATATTAGTACATTTGTGCTGCTTTAAATGGAGTTTTGTCAGAGTCTTTTTTTGATATCCTCATATTGTATTTTTTGTACTGTTTTTAATTTTGTCTTTCAATAAACTTTATTGATTTTATCATGCCTCTGTGTGCTATAGTGGTCTGTGAGTGCTTTTATGCACTCATATTTTGGTAATATTGCTTATTTGTCCACTTTTTTTTAAACTAACTATAATATTGGAGAAGCAAGTATAGTGATGCTTCTGGCTGAGATTTGTTGCTTTTTGTATCTATATATTGGTTCAAACATGATAGCAGCATTCCGGTGGCATAGCGAAGCATCGCGCAGGGAGGGGGCTCCCTGCGTGCTTCCCTGAGACCCTCTGAACAATGCGATCACATTGCATTGTTCCGAGGGTCTCAGGGAAGCACGCAGGGAGCCCCCTCCCTGCGCGATGCTTCGCTATGCCACCGGAACGCTGCTATCATGTTTGATCGCATTGTTCAGAGGGTCTCCTCCCTGCAGGCCCCGGATCCAAAATGGCCATGGGGCTCCTTCCGAGTCCTGCAGGGAAGTGGCTTGCAAGCCCCTGCTCAGAGCAGGCGCCAGCAAGCCTCCCTGCAGTGCCTGTCAGATCGCTGCTGTGGGGCAATGTTATAAAGTAAAAAAAAATATTTACATGTGTAAAAAAATAAATTCCTAAATAAAGAAAAAAAAATATATTGTTTCAATAAATAAATTTCTTTATCTAAAAAAGTAAAAAAAAACAATAAAAGTACACACATTTAGTATCGCCGTGTCCGTAATGGCCCATCCTATAAAAATGTCCCACTAGTTAACCCCTTCAGTGAACACCGTAAAAAAAGAGGCAAAAAACAACGCTTTATTATCATACCTCCAAACAAAAAGTGGAATAACTCGTGATAAGACGGATATAAATAACCATGGTACCGCTGAAAATGTCATCTTGTCCCACAAAAAAAGAGCCGCCATACAGCATCATCACCAAAAATTAAAAAAGTTATAGTCTTCAGAATAAAGCGATGCAAAAATAATTAGCTTTTATATAAAATAGTTTTTATTGTATAAAAGCGCCAAAACATAAAAAATGATATAAATGAGGTATCGCTGTAATCGTACTGACCCGAAGAATAAAACTGCTTTATCGATTTTACCAAACGTGGAACGGTATATACGCCCCCCCAAAAAAAAGAAATTCATGAATAGCTGGTGTTTGGTCATTCTGCCTCATAAAAATCAGAATAAAAAGCGATCAAAATAAGTCACGTACCAGAAAATGGTACCAATAAAAACGTCAACTCGTCCCGCAAAAAACAAGACCTCACATGACTCTGTGGACAAAAATACGGAAAAAGTATAGCACTCAAAATGTGGAGAAGCAAAACCTATTTTTTGCAATAAAAAGCGTCTTTTAGTTTCTGACAGCTGCCAATCATAAAAATCCGCTAACAAACCTGATATAAAAGTAAATCAAAACTCCCTTCATCAACCCCTTAGTTAGGGAAAAATAATAAAATGTAAATAAATGTATTTATTTCCATTTTCCAATAGAATTAGGGTTGGGGCTAAAGTTAAGGTTAGGGCTACAGTTAGGGTTGGGGCTAAAGTTGAGGTTAGGGTTGGGGCTAAAGTTAGGGTTAGGGTTGGGGCTAAAATTAAGGTTAGGGCTACAGATAGGGTTGGGGCTAAAGTTAGGGTTAGGGTTGGGGTTACAGTTGGAGTTAGGGTTGGGGAAAAAGTTAGGGTTAGGGTTGGGGCTAAAGTTAGGGTTAGGGCTACAGTTATGTTTGGGGCTACAGTTAGGATTGGGGCTACAGTTAGGGTTAGGGTTGGGGCTAAAGTTAGGGTTAGGGCTAAAGTTAGGGTTAGGGTTGGGGTTAAAGTTAGGGTTGGGGCTAAAGTTATGTTTGGGGCTACAGTTAGGATTGGGGCTACAGTTAGGGTTAGGGTTGGGGCTAAAGTTAGGGTTAGGGCTAAAGTTAGGGTTAGGGTTGGGGTTAAAGTTAGGGTTGGGGCTAAAGTTAGGGTTAGGGTTGGGGCTAAAGTTAGGGTTGGGATCTAGAGTTGGCGTTAGGGTTTGGATTACGTTTACGGTTGAGTTAGGGGTAGGTCAGGGTTAGAGTTATGATTAAGGTTGGGATTAGGGTTAGGGGTGTGTTTGGCTTAGGGCTTCAGTTAGAATTGGGGGATTTCCACTGTTTAGGTACATCAGGAACTCTCCAAATGCGACATGGCATCCGGTCTCAATTCCAGCAAATTCGTTGAAAAAGTAGAACAGTGCTCCTTTCTCTTCTGAGCTCTCCTGTGTGCCAAACAGAGGTTTACCCCAACATATGGGGTATCAGCATACTCTGGACAAATTGGACAACAACTTTTGGGGTCCAACTTCTCCTGTTACCCTTGGGAAATACAAAACCGGGGGCAAAAAAATAATTTTTATGGAAAAAAATAATTTTTTTCACGGCTCTGCGTTATAAACTGTAGTGAAACACTTGGAGGTTCAAAGTTCTCACAACCATCTAGATAAGTTCCTTTGGGGGTCTTCTTTCCAAAATGGAGTCGCTTGTGGGGGGTGTCAATGTTTAGGCACATCAGGGGCTCTTCAAACGCGACATGGCGTCCCAGCTCAATTCCAGTCAATTTTGCATTGAAAAGTCAAATGGCGCTCCTTCCCTTCCGAGCTCTGCCATGCGCCCAAACAGTGGTTTACCCCCACATATGGGGTATCAGCGTACTCAGGACAAATTGCACAACAACTTTTGTGGTCCAATTTTTTCTGTTACCCTAAAGAAAATAAAAAATTGGGGCAAAACTATCATTTTTGTGAAAAAATATGATTTTTTATTTTTACGGCTCTACATTATAAACTTCTGTGAAGCACTTCGTGGGTCAAAGTGCTCACCACACATCTAAATATGTTCCTTAGGGGTCTTCTTTCCAAAATGGTGTCACTTGTGGGGAGTTTCAATGTTTAGGCACATCAGGGGCTCTCCAAATGGAACATGGTGTCCCTTCTCAATTCCAGTCAATTTTGCATTGAAAAGTCAAATGGCACTCCTTTCCCTTCCGAGCTCTGCCATGCGCCCAGACAGTGGTTTTCCCCCACATGTGGGGTATCAGCATAATCAGGACAAATTGCACAACAACTTTAGGGGTCCAATTTCTTCTGTTACCCTTGGAGAAATAAAACATTGGGGGTGAAATAACATTTTTGTGAAAAAATATGATTTTTTATTTTTACGGCTCTGCATTACAAACTTCTGTGAAGCACTCGGTTTGTCAAAGTGCTCACCACACATCTAGATAAGTTCCTTAGGGGATCTACTTTCCAAAAGGGTGTCACTTGTGGTGGGTTTCAATGTTTAGGCACATCAGGAGCTCTCCAAACGCAACATGGCATCTGATCTCAATTCCAGTCAACTTTGCATTGAAAAGTCAAATGGCGCTCCTTCCCTTCCGAGCTCTGCCATGCGCCCAAACAGTAGTTTACCCCCACATTTGGGGTATCAGCGTACTCAGGACAAATTGCACAACTTTTGTGGTCCAATTTCTTCTGTTACCCTAAAGAAAATAAAAAATTGGGGGCAAAATTATCATTTTTGTGAAAAAATATGATTTTTTATTTTTACGACTCTGCATTACAAACTTCTGTGTAGCACTCGGTTTGTCAAAGTGCTCACCACACATCTAGATAAGTTCCTTAGGGGATCTACTTTCCAAAAGGGTGTCACTTGTGGGGGGTCATCCCCATGTTTGCACCATTATCACACATAGCCTTCCACAGATACATGCTCAGCAGAGACAGCCATTGCTCAAAATCAGCCTGGGGAGCTGTTCACAACTCTTCAGCTGTATGACTGCGATCTTTAAGTCATATCAATTTTAACACTGCCTGATTACGGTGAGCAGTGACTGCGCAGCACGAAGGTAGTGGGGATTCACTCTGCACTGTTGGAACACATGTCTCATTAAGGTAGAGGTTGAGGGTGCAGGAGGAGGCCCGAGAGGAGATAGAGGAGGAGGCAGAAGCAGTGGAGGAAGAGATAAATGTAGAAGTTTGTCCTGGAAGCCTTGATGATTCCAAGACTTGTGGAGCAGAGCTATCAGAGTCACCTAGTACCCAGTCAGTGAGATGTAATAGTCAGTGAGATGTAATGCCCTTGGCCATGCTTACTCGTCCAAGTGTCTGTGATGAAAAGGACCCTGAAAGACATAGATTTAGTCAAGGAAGAGGTTATGTTGCCTGCGACATGCTGGTGTGGCGTAGACAGTTTTCTTAGAAAAGTAATGGCGACTGGGCAATTGGTACTGGGGGACTGCGACGGCCATCAGCTTTTGGAAATCATCTATATCTACCATTCAGAAAGGCAGCATTTCGATGTCCGACAGATTGAAGATGGTGGAGTTCAACCGTCCATGCTTTGTCATGCTTAGGAGGAAATGCGGTACTGTGGGCTGGCTACAGTGCTGCAAGAGAGCGGAGTACGGTGAACTGGACATACTGCTGCACCTTGAGGGAGGTGCAGGTGAAGATATTAAGGTGGATTGAGAAAAATGTGGTGTGCTCTTTCTTTTTGATCGGTCAAAAACAGCAGGCATGTCCTCTTCCGTTACAACTGACGGGCTCTCTATCAGTGTGACTAGAGTGGGAAAAGAACCCAAGATTCTGCGGTCGAAGACTTGCATCTCAACAGTTGGCACTGTAACAAAGGAGGAGGAAGAAGCAGCAAATACGATTGATGGAGGGGCTGATGGTTGCTGAGGTGCGATGGTCCATGTTTTTGCACAGTAGGATTCCCAGAGTAGCTCATGTTGATTACTCATGTAAAGGTTTATAAATATAGTAGTCAAATTATTGCACTTTTTACCTCTACTCAGTTTTTTTTTTGCAAAGTTTGCAGATTATGTCAATTGGCTCATCCTTTGCAGTGTCAAAAAAGGTCCAAGGTAGGCAATCCTTGCCACCCCTGTGAGCTGCAGACCTGTGGACGCTGCTGGTCAGAGCTACAGTTGTGGCTGAGAATGCATTGCTCTTTGTAGCTGCATCAATAGGTTTCTACAACATATGGCACAACGTAATCTCGTTTTCTTCCTCAGAACATCTACTCAGCTGTGTGCCTCTATGTTAACGCGAACTGGGATCTACTACCTCATCATCATCATCCTGTGTTGTCACATTCCTTGCCCTTGGAGTCACCCTCCTCTTCCTGCCCTGACAGCACAGTACAGTCCACATGAGTCTCAAATATCTGAGTTTCATCAGAATTTCATGATGACGAGGGTTAAGATACTGTTCAGACCCTACTTTGTCCTGCCCCAGGCATCAGTGCAGACTTTCTCCTCTTGACTCCATGAAGCTTTGAGTACACTTCTGATGGTCATGGAATAGAATGTGTGAACAGCTCTTCAGAATCACCCATCTGTTGTTCCGTACAGTCAGTTATACGGTTGTAGAGTTGAGACGTGGGAGGAAGCAAGGGTAATTTTGGTGCCACCTCTGTGAACTGTACTGGGTGTGATGTTGAGGTGGTGGAGGAGGAGGAGAGGTCACTTGAAGCTGCGCTTGCTATCCAATCGAGCACATTCTCTTTCTGGGCCTCATCAACAAGGGGAACAGCTTTGTGTCTGCCAAAGAAAGGTAGTGGAGAAGCCCATCCAGTAACAGAAGTTGTCAGTTGTCTTTGCATAGGACGTGACGTTGTTGATTCACTAGTGCTTTCACAAACCTTAACACCTACCCACATACACCTTGAACACCAAACCTAATCCCCCTTCAATCATAGCTTTGCTTTTTCCCAGTCATGTTGTTTAGTGTGCTAAGAACACTGCATTACCAATAAAAATTTAGATTTTAAACTCTGCGCCAGCCCTACAAACAGCTGAATTTCAGCGTCAGTAAATTGCAAGGTGAAATATGGCATGTTGAATCGTGTTAGTCACAAAAGAAAAAATTGGTTAATTGTGGATGACGCCTTTATGACAAGGAAGATATGCTACCAACAATTTTAAAGTCAGATGTCCCCTACTCTAAACGTTAACAGAAGATTTTTTTTTGTTTCTGTGGATTAGGTCTCTATAACCAACTAAATGCTACAAACAATTAGAAAGTGAGATGTCCACTACTGTATGACGTTATTAACAGAAGAATTTTTGGAGGGCCTGTGGATCAGACCTCTTTAACAGACTAGATTCGACCAACAATTTGAAAGTCAGATGTTCCCTGCTGTCTGATGTTAGTAACAGAATAATTTTTGGGGGGCCTGTGGATCAGGCCTCTATAACACACTAGATGGTACAAACAATTTGAAAGTCAAATGTCACCTACTGTATGAAGTTAGTACTACAAAAATTTTTGGGTGCCTGTGGATCGGGCCTCTTTAACAGACTAGATGCTACAAACAACTTGAAAGTGAGATGTCCCCTACTATACGATGTTAGTAATAGAACAATTTCTTTTGTGCCTGTGGAGTTGGCCTCTATAATAGACTAGATGCTACAAACAGTTTGAAAGTGAGATGTCCCCTACTGTATGACATTAGTAACAGTAGAATTTTTTTGAGGCCTATGGACTAGGCCTCTATAACAGACTAGATACTGCAAACAATTTGAAAGTGAGATGTCCCCTACTGTAGGACGTTAGTAACAGAAGAATTTTTGTTTTAGTTTGGGTGATGCCTGTATGAAGTAAAAGATATGCTCTAAACAATTTCAAATTCAGATTTAGTCTGTTGTATCAAAAAATGTTGTTTTTTACCATGTGCATCAGCTCTGCACACAAAATTTAACTGCCACAAAATTACAATGTGGTATATGGTGGCCTCTTATGTGTGTGAGGTCTGCAGACAGCTTAATTTCAACCCAACAAAATGACACTGTGGGATACAGCAGGCTGTATCAAGTTTTGCAGCAGAAAGATTATATTTTTTTAAACCCTTCCCGACCTGTGACACAGCGTATGCATCATGAAAGTCGGTGCCAATCCAACCTGTGATGCACAGGTTGATTGAGTTCCCGCAGATCGGGTGAAACGGTTAACTGTAATTTCACCTGACCTGCAGGGACAGGGGGAGTGGTACTTCAGCCCTGGGGGTGGCTTTGCCCCCACGTGGCTATGATCGCTCTGATTGGCTGTTGAAAATGAAACAGCCAATCAGAGCAATTTGTAATATTTCACCAGTGAAAATTGCTGAAATATTACAATCCAGCCATGGCCAATGCTGCAATGTCATCGGCCACGGCTGGAGACCCCGATCCACCCCCCCCTCGGACTGACAGCGGCGATCTGCCGCCACTGTCAGCCCTCCTCTCCCCTCCGTCCTGTCCTCCGCCCCATCCTGTCCTCCGCCCCGTCCTGTCCTCCTCCCCCCCGCTTTCCGATCCCACCCCCCTGTTCCTCCCGAGTCCTGGCATCCCTCCCGATGCCGGCGGTCTTTAGCGATTGGTGCCGCCATCATCCAAAATGGCGGGTGCATGCGCAGTGGGCTCACCGAATCTGCCAGCCGGCAGGTTCATTCATTCCCGAGGTACACTTTGATCACTGTGAATCAACCTATCACAGTGATCAAAATAAAAAATAATAGTAAATAACCCCCCCTTTATCGCCCCCCACAGGTAGGGAAAATAATAAAATAAAGAAAATATATTTGTTTTTATTTTTCCACTAGGGTTAGGGTCAGAATTAGGGTTACGGCTAAAATTAGGGTTAGAATTAGGATTAGAATTAGGTTTAGAATTAGGGTTAGGGTTAGACTTAGGGTTAGGGTTAGACTTAGGGTTAGAATGAGGGTTAGGGTTAGAATTAGGGTTGGAATTAGGATTTGGGTTGGAATTATGGTTAGGGTTGGAAATAGGGTATGTGATTTGGCTGCGGATCCGCAGCGGATTGGCCGCTGCGGATTTGCAGCAGTTTTCCATGCATTGTATAGTACCATGTAAACCTATGGAAAACCAAATCCGTTGTGCCCATGATGCGGAAAATACCGCGCGGAAATGCTGAGTTGTATTTTCCGCAGCATGTCAATTCTTTGTGCGGATTCTGCAGCTTTTTACACCTATTCCTCAATAGGAATCCGCAGGTGTAAAACCACAGGTGAAATCCGCACAAAAAAACGCAGGAAATCTGCAGGTAAAATGCAGTGTGTTTTACCTGAGGATTTTTCAAAAATGATGCATAAAAATTCGCACATGAATCTGCAACATGGGCACATAGCCTTAAGGGTAGGGTTGGAATTAGAGTTGGGGTTGGAATTAGGGTTAAGATTAGGGTTAGTGGGTGTGTTGGGGTTAGGGTCAGGCTTGTGGTTAGGGTTGGGATTAGGGTTAGGGGTGTGTTGGGGTTAGGTTTGTGTTGGGGTTAGGGTTGTGATTAGGGTTATGGTTAGGATTTGGATTAGGGTTAGGGGTGTGTTGGGGTTAGTGTTGGAGTTAGAATTGAGGGGTTTCACTGTTTAGGCACATTAGGGGGTCCCAAACGCGACATGGCGCACCATTGATTCCAGCCAATCTTGCATTCAAAAAGTCAAATGGTGCTCCCTCCCTTCCAAGCCCCAACGTGCACCCAAACAGTGGTTTACCCAAACATGGGGCATAAGCGTACTCAGGAAAAATTGCACAACAACTTTGGAGGTCTAATTTCTCCTGTTACTCTTGTAAAACTGGTGGCTAAAAATTTATTTTTGTGGGGAAAAAATTATTTTTTATTTTCAGTGCTCTACGTTATAAAATTCTGTGAAGCACTTGGGCATTCAAAGGGCTCACCACACATCTAGTTTCCAAAATGGGGTCACCTGTGGGGGGTTTCTACTGTTTAGGCACATCAGGGGCTCTGCAAATGTAACATGACGCCCGCAGACCATTCCATCAAAGTCTGCATTCCAAAACGTCACTACTTCTCTTCTGAGCCCCATTGTGTCCAAATAGTGGTTTACCCCCACATATGGGGTACCAGCATACTCAGGACAAACTGGACAACAACTTTTGGGGTCCAATTTCTCCTGTTAACCTTGAGAAAATAAAAAATTGCAGACTGAAAAATCATTTTTGAGGAAAAAAAATATTTTTTATTTTCATGGCTCAGCAGTATAAACTTCTGTGAAGCACTTTGGGGTTAAAAGTGCACACCACACATCTTGATAAGTTCCTTAGGGGGTCTAGTTTCCAAAATGGGGTCACTGGTTGGGGATTCTACTGTTTAGGCACATCAGGGGCTCTGTAAACGTAACATGACACCCGCAGACCATTCCATCAAAGTCTGCTTTCCAAAACATCATTACTTCCCTTCTGAGCCCTGTTGTGTGCCCAAATAGTGGTTTACCCCCATATATGGGGTACCAGCATACGCAGGACAAACTGGACAACAACCATTGGGGTCCAATTTCTCCTGTTACCCTTGAGAAAATAAAAAATTGCAGACTGAAAAATCATTTTTGAGGAAAAAAAATATTTTTTATTTTCATGGCTCAGCAGTATAAACTTCTGTGAAGCACTTTGGGGTTAAAAGTGTTAGGGTTGGCGGAACGCACCAAATATATTGTTTATTAAAAGGAATTGGTGCGTTCGCAACCCGGGATCCACCGTGCAGGAAAGTACCTGCTGCTAAATAATGGCGGCTCTATATGGCGGTATATACTAACTCTGTTAGCCTCACAGAGTAACCGCGAGAGGTGAGCTCTGTGCCCTGTTAGACTTTCACAGAGGCACAGGCCAACTACCCAGATGTGAGCAGTGAGTGGTCATGCATGCATACTCAATCTCCTCGCCGGAGGAGCCAGCATTCTAGGGGCTTATTTCAGCCGGGTCCCTGAACACACTTATACACAATCTCCTCGCCGGAGGTGCCAGTATTCTAGGGGCTTATTTCAGCCGGGTCCCTGAACACATACAAACACATGACCACATTGGCGCAAAGCATATAGCAAAAGACGATACTAGCGCATGGCCGTGCGGTCATGCGCAGTTTATATAGTTGCAGCACAGGAAGCTGCTACTGAAGTTTTTGCCCTTTCAGGACCTTCCAGAAGGACCAATGGAAAGTGCTGCAGTACCTGAGCATGTTTTGCCCTTTCAGGACCTTCCAGAAGGACCAATGGAATGTACTGCAGCACCTGAGCATGTGACCGAACATGTGGCCCTCGACCTCCAATGGGAGACCCTGCCCTGAGCATGCTCAGTGTGAGTAAACAAGGACTTAGTCCCAGAGAGGCTCGCTTGCCGCAGATCAGTGCAGGGTACCATAGGAAAGCCAGAAAAGGCAGTAGTGACCCTATGCACCGAATCAGCCCCAGCGAGACGCTGGGAGCGACATCTCCGCTGAGCAGAGCCCACTGCGGCCGATACCGCATGGGAGACCGCAGCAGACACGGATCGAGATTCCCCCTGTGCAGCAGAGGAAACTCGACTCCTAACATTAACCCCCTCCTAGGGCCCCCCCCTCCTTGAGCCTCATTATGCTCAAAAGCTGCGATAAGCAGCGGAGCCCGAATGTGCTCCACAGGCTCCCAGGTTCTATCCTCTGGGCCGTGACCCTTCCAGTCCACCAGATAAAATTTCTTGCCACGTACCACCTTGCACCCCACAATAGCATTCACCTCAAACTCATCCGTGGATGAACCCGATGTCCCAGCAGATGACTCGGAAAACCGGGACAAATGAACGGGCTTTAAGAGGGAAACGTGGAAAGTATCGGTGATACCAAGGCGTGGAGGAATAGCCAAACGGTAGACCACAGGGTTGACCTGTTCCAGAACCTTAAACGGGCCAATGTAGTGAGGAGCAAACTTAGTGGACTCAACTCGCAGCCTGATGTTACGGGCGGAGAGCCACACTAAGTCGCCAGGAGCAAAGACCGGAGCGGGGCGCCGGTGTGTATCAGCCGAAACCCTCATTCTCTCCTTGGAGGCCCGGATGGCATCCTGTGTGCGGTCCCAGATGTCACGTGCCTCCACCGCCCAGTCTGCCACCCTAGAATCGGTGGATGACACGGGCATGGGCACAGGGACACGTGGATGCTGGCCGTAATTAAGGAGAAAAGGAGTTTGACCAGTGGAATCGGCTACGGCGTTGTTCAGGGCAAATTCCGCCCAAGGTAGCAAAGATGCCCAGTCATCCTGCCTAGCAGAGACGAAATGTCGCAAATATGTCACCAGAGTCTGGTTGGTTCTCTCCACCAACCCATTCGTCTCGGGATGGTATGCAGAGGAGAGGTTTAACTCTATGCTGAGTAAACGGCAAAGCTCTCTCCAAAACCGAGATGCGAACTGGGGACCCCGATCGCTGACAATCTTATCAGGCATACCATGCAAACGGAAAACGTGTTTAATGAACAACACCGCCAAGGCCCGTGCTGAGGGTAACCGAGGAAGCGGCACCAAATGCACCATCTTGGAGAAGTGGTCGGTGACAACCCAAATAATGGAGCAGCCACGCGAGTTGGGTAGACCCACCACAAAGTCCATCCCGACCATCTCCCAGGGCCTGTCTGCCACCGGTAGAAGGTAAAGCAACCCAGCAGGCCATTGCCGAGGAGACCGATTCTGGGCGCAAGAAACGCACGCCTGAATATAGTCCTTGACATCTCGGGCCATATGCGGCCACCAGTATGTTCTCGCCAGAAGCTCAGATGTCCTCTTGGTCCCAAAATGCCCACCCACTCTGGAGGAGTGAGCCCAAGAGAGATCCTCCGGTCGCAAGTTAGCTGGTACGAAAGTCTTGCCCGGGGGCACAGACTCTAGCGAAACTGGAGCTACAGTTCTCAGGCTCTCAGAAGGGACAATAAGCCGAGGCTCCTCCTCCTCCTCCTCCGATGACACCACGGAGCGGGAGAGAGCGTCAGCATGAACGTTCTTCTCCCCGGAGAGGAAATGAAGAGTAAAATGGAACCGGGAGAAGAACAGGGACCATCTAGCCTGGCGAGAATTCAGCCGCTGGGCCGTTTGCAGATACACCAAGTTCTTGTGGTCAGTGAAGACTTGGAAGGGAAAGCGAGCTCCCTCCAAGAGATGTCTCCACTCCGAAAAAGCCAACTTCATGGCCAGCAACTCCCTGTCCCCGATGGAATAATTTCTCTCCGCTGGTGTGAAGGTCTTGGAGAAGAAGAAGCAAGGATGCTTCCGACCTTGAGCATCCTTTTGGAAAAGGACTGCTCCAGCACCAACGGATGAGGCATCCACCTCCAAGATAAATGGCTTATCAACATCGGGGCGATGTAGGATGGGAGCACTAGCGAAGTGTGACTTGATCGAGAGAAAGGCTTTGGAGACCTCCTCTGACCACAACTTGGGATTTGCTCCCTTCTTGGTGAGGGCAACCAAGGGAGCTACCAAAGTTGAGAAGTGTGGAATGAACTGGCGATAGTAATTAATGAACCCCATAAAGCGCTGCACCGCTTTAAGAGAATGGGGTTCTTGCCAGTCCATTACAGCCTGTAGCTTAGCAGGATCCATAGCCAAACCCTGGGCAGAGATGATATAACCAAGAAAAGGCAAGGACTCCTGCTCAAACACACACTTCTCTAACTTGGCGTAGAGGGAGTTTGCCCGTAAGAGGTCGAAGACTTTGCGAACATCTCTCCGATGGGAGTCAATATCTGGAGAGAAGATGAGAATATCATCCAGATAGACTACGACCGAGGTGGTGAGCATATCCCGGAAGATGTCATTCACAAAGTCTTGGAAAACGGCTGGGGCATTACAGAGCCCGAAGGGCATCACCAGATATTCATAGTGTCCATCCTTGGTGTTAAAAGCCGTCTTCCATTCATCCCCCTCACGGATGCGAATCAGGTTGTAAGCACCCCGCAGATCTAACTTTGTAAATACCCTCGCTCCCCGTAGCCTATCAAACAGCTCAGATATCAGGGGCAGTGGGTACTTGTTCTTAACGGTGATGGCGTTAAGACCCCTGTAGTCTATGCATGGACGTAACTCTCCAGTCTTCTTCTGTACGAAGAAGAACCCTGCCCCTGCCGGTGACACTGACTTCCTAATGAATCCTCTTGCCAGATTCTCCTGGATGTACTGGGACATTGCCTCCGTCTCCGGGAGAGAAAACGGATAGACTCGACCCCGGGGAGGCTCAGCACCAGGCAAGAGGTCAATAGGACAGTCATAGGGGCGGTGAGGCGGAAGGGTCTCCGCAGCTCTTTTGGAGAACACGTCTGCATAGGGCCAATAGTGCATGGGGAGAGAGGAAAGATCTGCGGGTACCTGTGTAGTAGCAACCTGAACGCACTCCCTCAGACATCTACCCTCGCAAGATTTACTCCAACCCAAAATTCTCCCAGAGGACCACTCAATATGAGGAAAATGGTAGCGAAGCCATGGTATCCCCAACAGGACCTCATCAATTCCCTCAGGAATGACTAATAGGGAGATTATCTCCTGATGTGATGGAGACACAGATAGCGTGAAAGGAATGGTTTGGTGGGTAATCTGTGAAGGTAGTGTTGACCCATTAACCACTCGAACGGTTACCGGCTTGGCGAGCATCACCAAGGGTATTGCGTGACGCTGGGCAAAAGCGGAAGACATAAAGTTACCCTCTGCCCCAGAATCCACGCATAGCTCGACCATAAGAGTGGATGGGCCAATGGTAATTGTCCCCTTGAAGGACAACTTTGAGGCAAACATCGCCGTGTCTAGTGTACCTCTTCCAACTGCCACTAGACGCTGACGTTTCCCCGACCGCTGAGGACCCTTGGAGGCAAGGTGCCCTGACTGCTGGCAAACATGACGGACCTTAGGCGCACGGGCATACTGAGACTTGGATCCTGCTCGTGTCACCTCTAAGGCCTCATGTGACTCGGATGCCTGGACTGGAGATTCCAAAGGTTTGGCGAAGGTGGGAGCCAGCCGAAACCTCTGCCTACACTGGGCTCGCTCCAACCTCCGCTCGTTAAAACGGAGGTCAATACGAGTAGATACGGCTATGAGCTCCTCCAGTGTGGCGGGAATCTCCCTAGTGGCCAAAGCGTCCTTCACATGGTCAGCCAGCCCCCTCCGCACCACATGATCGTTGCGCTCCCACAGCGGCGTAGCCCACTCCAACGCTCTGTCCGACAGGAGAGAGATTATGAATAACACCTTTGCCCGCTCAGTAGGGAAACGTGCAGCCAGAAGCTCGAGGTGTATACCACATTGGCTCACGAAACCCCTACAGGACTTACTGTCCCCAGAATATCTCTCAGGCAAAGGAAGGTGAGATAGGGTCGGAACAGAGGTGGCAGTGGGTAAAGCTGCTGCAGCCACGCTAGCAGCCTGAACAGCTATTGCGGTAACATCCACCGCCGAGGTTGCACGCTCAAGAGACGCCAACCGGCCCTCCAGCAGCTGGATGTACCCCTGCAATCGCTGTTCATCCGCCATTACTTAGCCAGATCCTGGTGCTAGTATACTGTTAGGGTTGGCGGAACGCACCAAATATATTGTTTATTAAAAGGAATTGGTGCGTTCGCAGCCCGGGATCCACCGTGCAGGAAAGTACCTGCTGCTAAATAATGGCGGCTCTATATGGCGGTATATACTAACTCTGTTAGCCTCACAGAGTAACCGCGAGAGGTGAGCTCTGTGCCCTGTTAGACTTTCACAGAGGCACAGGCCAACTACCCAGATGTGAGCAGTGAGTGGTCATGCATGCATACTCAATCTCCTCGCCGGAGGAGCCAGCATTCTAGGGGCTTATTTCAGCCGGGTCCCTGAACACACTTATACACAATCTCCTCGCCGGAGGTGCCAGCATTCTAGGGGCTTATTTCAGCCGGGTCCCTAAACACATACAAACACATGACCACATTGGCGCAAAGCATATAGCAAAAGATGATACTAGCGCATGGCCGTGCGGTCATGCGCAGTTTATATAGTTGCAGCACAGGAAGCTGCTACTGAAGTTTTTGCCCTTTCAGGACCTTCCAGAAGGACCAATGGAAAGTGCTGCAGTACCTGAGCATGTTTTGCCCTTTCAGGACCTTCCAGAAGGACCAATGGAATGTACTGCAGCACCTGAGCATGTGACCGAACATGTGGCCCTCGACCTCCAATGGGAGACCCTGCCCTGAGCATGCTCAGTGTGAGTAAACAAGGACTTAGTCCCAGAGAGGCTCGCTCGCCGCAGATCAGTGCAGGGTACCATAGGAAAGCCAGAAAAGACAGTAGTGACCCTATGCACCGAATCAGCCCCAGCGAGACGCTGGGAGCGACGTCTCCGCTGAGCAGAGCCCACTGCGGCCGATACCGAATGGGAGACTGCAGCAGACACGGATCGAGATTCCCGCTGTGCAGCAGAGGAAACTCGACTCCTAACAAAAAGTGCACACCACACATCTTGATAAGTTCCTTAGGGGGTCTAGTTTCCAAAATGGGGTCACTGGTTGGGGGATTCTACTGTTTAGGCACATCAGGGGCTCTGTAAACGTAACATGACACCTGCAGACCATTCCATCAAAGTCTGCTTTCCAAAACATCATTACTTCCCTTCCGAGCCCCGTCGTGTGCCCAAATAGTGGTTTACCCCCACATATGGGGTACCAGCATACTCACGACAAACTGGACAGCAAATTTTGGTGTCCGATTTCTCCTGTTACCCTTGAGAAAATAAAAAATTGCGGGCAAAAAAGTCACTTTTGAGTAACAAAAAGATTTTTTGTTTTCATGGCTCTGCGTTATAAACTTCTATGAAGAATTGGAGGTGAAAAGTGCTCACCACACATCTAGATTAGTTCCTTGGGAGGTCTAGTTTCCAAAATGGGGTCACTTGTGGGGGAGCTCCAATGTTTAGGCACATAGGGGCTCTCCAAATGAGACATGGTGTCCGCTAACGATTGGAGCTAATTTTCCATTCAAAAAGTCAAAAGGCGCTCCTTCCCTTCCGAGCCTTGCTGTGCGCCCAACCATAGGTTTGCCCCCACATATGAGGTATCGTGTACTCAGGGGAAATTGGCCAACACATTTTAGGATCCATTTTATCCTGTTGCCCATGTGAAAATAAAAAAAAATTGAGGCTAAAAGAAATTTTTTGTGAAATTAAAGTACTTTTTCATTTTTACAGATCAATTTGTGAAGCACCTGGGGGTTCAACATGCTCACTATGCATCTAGATAGGTTCCTTGGGGGGTCTAGTTTCCACAATGGGGTCACTTGTGGGGGAGCCAATTTTTCATTCAAAAAGTCAAATGGTGCTCCTTCCCTTCCGAGCCCTGCCATGCGCCCACACAGTAGTTCCCCCCACTTATGGGGTTTCAGCATACTCAGGACAAATTGGACAACTTTCGGCATCCATTTTCTCCTTTTACCCTTGGGAAAATAAAAAAATTGTTGCTAAAAGATCATTTTTGTGACTAAAAAGTTAAATGTCAATTTTTTCCTTCCATGTTGCTTCTGCTGCTGTGAAACACCTGAACGGTTAATAAACTTCTTGAATGTGGTTTTGAGCACCTTGAGGAGTGCAGTTTTTAGAATGCTGTCACTTTTGGGTATTTTCAGCCATACACACCCCTTAAACTGACTTCAAATGTGAGGTGGTCCCTAAAACAAGTGGTTTTGTAAATTTTGTTTTCATTTTGTAAAAGTGAGAAATCGCTGGACAAATTTTAACCCTTATAACTTCCTAGCAAAAAAATTTTGCTTCCAAAATTGTGCTGTTTAACAGAATAAAAATTCAAAATTTGAAATTTGTGAAATTTTCTGAATTTTTGATTTTTTCACAAATAAACGCAAAAATTATCGATCTAAGTTTACTACTAAATGAAGCCCAATATGTCACGAAAAAACAATCTTAGAATCGTTAGGATCCGTTGAAGCGTTCCTGAGTTATTACCTCATAAAGGGACACTGGTCAGAATTGCAAAAAATGGCCAGGTCATTAAGGTCAAAATAGGCTGGGTCATGAAGGGGTTAAGGTCCATTAGGTCTGCATACAGATTCATATCACCACCACAAAATAACAGCATGGAATATGGTGAGATGTATCCCATTTAGTAACAGAAAAAAATGTATATTTTCTTTAATGTGCATGAGCTATGTACACTCTGGAATTTCACTGCCACTAAATAACAAGGTGAGATATGGCATGGTGAATCATGCTAGCAACTGCCCCCCAAAAATATTTCTTCATGTACAACAGTTCAAATCACAGAACTATGTCACGACAGCACTAAATGACAAAGTGGGATATGACATGCTTTTTTTTAAATTCAGATAGTGAAACAAAAAGATTTAGAATGCAATCCTCATGCACGTAGCACAATAGAAACAGTGCACAACTTACTTGTATGACATGTGCACTGTTTTCTTCTGTGAACCTCAGTAATGGAAAAAATATTACTGGAAAGTCAATTTCACAGCAGCCACACAGGACACTACCTAGCTAAACTGTCTTAGTAAGAAACAACTGCCTAGCTAACTAGCTAAATTCTAGTTTCTAACACTGTCAGCATCTCAGGAGCAGACTCAATGCGTTGTTACATTGTCAAAATGACACTGAAACCTTTATATGGAGAGGAACATGTGATTTCAGCAGCCAATGACACAAGCCTTTGTATCAGGACATTGTGAGTGTTTCCTGCTCCCTGCTTGGCTAGCTGCAATGTACACATAAAGTTAGGAGAAAAAAACATTTACAGTTTACAGGAACTCCACACCTCTGAGCTCTGCAAACTCACTCCCCTCATCAAACACTTGCCAAATGCTCATGATACACCACCATTATCGTTGCTAAAGTGCTGAAAATACTTTTGTGGCAACGCAAATATTTTCCCACATTTTTTACCGAATGTTCCCGATTTTATAACATTTTGCTTGGGTTTCCGAGCACGAATTCGAATGGGCCATGTTGTTGCCAAATTTATGCTTTGTGATCCTTCTCCGAACAAATTCTCTCATCACTAGTTACCACTCCACCAATACACCATAGACTTGGACTTAATGGGTGAGCCCAATACATTAGCGCCTTGTTGCTGTACTATCTGCAACATAATGCCCGTATTGTTAGGATTAGAAATAGTGCTGACTACTGGGTTGTCACTCTGTTAGATCCATGGTACAAGAGTAAATTTTGCTAGATGCTTTTCCCCTAGAGAGGGATACGTGCATGCTGGAGTATCAAAGTTTGTAGACAATCTTAAGAGTGTTCTACCCAAGACAGCAATGGGACACACAGTGTACATTGCAGATTTAGATTTCCAACCCACGAGAAGGTCGTCAGTGCAAAAAAAATTTACAGCAGTGTAATTGTCAGGAGTAGAGTTGAGTGACCTTGACCTTTTTAGAGTCGAGCCGGGTTTCGCGAAACCCGACTATCTCAAAAGTCGGGTCGAGTGAAATCGGCCGATTATGACGTAAAGTCGGGATCGACCGAAACACGAAACCCAATGCAAGTCAATGGGGCAGCATAGTCGGCAGTGAGTGGGGGCCAGGAAAACACCTAGAGTGCCCATTTTAATGTCAAAACCATCCATTCTTCTTAATGAAGCTTGTCAAGCGTAATTTACCTTATAATAATTGGAAGGCATTTGAAATTGGGGGTCATTTGGCTAAAGTTGTGGTGGGTAGGGCTGGTTCAAGTAATTAGTGGGCCCAGGAAATCTGGACCACGTCACGGCAGTGGAGCAGGGAGAGGTAAGTATTTCAACTTTGCAAGTGCTGTGAACCTGAGCAATCATGGGGGGCCCACTCGTTGGCATTGGCACTGGCACAGGGCCCCTCAAAGTACAGCAGTGTGTTTGCACGGCGGGGGCGCCTCCCACCGGCAGCAACACTTTTGCGTACCATGAGAGGCCCTGTGCCAGTGACGTCGCCAACTAGTATTCCTCCCCCCACCTGATGAAGGAACCTGCACTTTCATCTGCACCTTCCTGTTTGTCCCCGTGTAAGGTGGTATGGTATGCGGGAAGGGGG
Organism: Ranitomeya imitator; assembly: GCF_032444005.1. Lineage (NCBI taxonomy): Eukaryota > Metazoa > Chordata > Amphibia > Anura > Dendrobatidae > Ranitomeya > Ranitomeya imitator. The sequence continues at coordinate 581,988,893 of NC_091284.1, forward strand.
ACCTGACTTTCAGCAGGGTCACAATCTTGCAGTGTAGCGTGCACGGGAAATGTTGCGTTATGGGTCAATGTACCAGCAGACTCATCTATCACTGGCTGGGCAATGGGCAGGATGAGGAGGAAACACAGATATAGGCCCAAAGAATAAAGTGGGCTAAATGCAGTTCAAAATTGGTAACACAGGACTAATCAGGGGGCATTGCAGTGGAGGACAACTGGAATGAGAGGCTGACACAGAGAGTAGGCCCAAATCAGTAAGTAGTCGAAATGCAGTTCAAAATTGGCAACAGTAGTAAACAGGCGGCACAGCTTTGTTCAGTGGAGGAGAACAGCAAGGAGTGGCAGACACCGATAGTAGGCCCCAACCCAACTAGTAGGCCAAATGCAGTCTAACATTAACAACTACTTAATGAGCGCCTGAAAACGGAATTTCAGGACAGGAAACCAGGAGAACAGCAAGGAGCAGCAGACACCGATAGTAGGCCCCAAACCAACTAGTACGCCAAATGCAGTTGTTCCGTTTAACCACAATTTAATGAGAGCCTGAAGATAGAAGTTCAGGAAAGGCAACCTGGAGAACACCTTGGAGTGGAACACACCATCTCTCTACACCCCATACCCAATTTGTAGGTCTAATGCAGCGTAGTTTCCAACAACTACTAAACGAGAGCATGATGATCGAAGCATTGGCGAGGAAACCTGGGGAACACCTTGGAGTGGAACACACCATCTCTCTACACCCCATACCCAATTTGTAGGCCTAATGCAGCGTAGTTTCCAACAACTACTAAACGAGAGCATGATGATCGAAGCATTGGCGAGGAAACCTGGGGAACACCTTGGAGTGGAACACACCATCTCTTTACAGTGGAACACACCATCTCTCTACACCCCATACCCAATTTGTAGGCCTAATGCAGCGTAGTTTCCAACAACTACTAAACGAGAGCCGGAAGATCGAAGCTCAGGAAAGGCAACCTGGAGAACACCTTGGAGTGGAACACACCATCTCTCTACACCCCATACCCAATTTGTAGGCCCAATGCAGCGTAGTTTCCAACAACTACTAAACGAGAGCCGGAAGATCGAAGCAATGGAGAGGAAACCTGGGGAACACCTTGGAGTGTAACACACCATCTCTCTACACCCCATACCCAATTTGTAGGCCTAATGCAGCGTAGTTTCCAACAACTACTAAACGAGAGCCGGAAGATCGAAGCAATGGAGAGGAAACCTGGGGAACACCTTGGAGTGTAACACACCATCTCTCTACACCCCATACCCAATTTGTAGGCCTAATGCAGCGTAGTTTCCAACAACTACTAAACGAGAGCCGGAAGATCGAAGCAATGGAGAGGAAACCTGGGGAACACCTTGGAGTGTAACACACCATCTCTCTACACCCCATACCCAATTTGTAGGCCTAATGCAGCGTAGTTTCCAACAACTACTAAACGAGAGCCGGAAGATCGAAGCAATGGAGAGGAAACCTGGGGAACACCTTGGAGTGTAACACACCATCTCTCTACACCCCATACCCAATTTGTAGGCCTAATGCAGCGTAGTTTCCAACAACTACTAAACGAGAGCCGGAAGATCGAAGCAATGGAGAGGAAACCTGGGGAACACCTTGGAGTGTAACACACCATCTCTCTACACCCCATACCCAATTTGTAGGCCTAATGCAGCGTAGTTTCCAACAACTACTAAACGAGAGCATGAAGATCGAAGCAATGGAGAGGAAACCTGGGGAACACCTTGGAGTGGAACACACCATCTCTCTACACCCCATACCCAATTTGTAGGCCTAATGCAGCGTAGTTTCCATCAACTACTAAACGAGAGCATGATGATCGAAGCATTGGCGAGGAAACCTGGGGAACACCTTGGAGTGGAACACACCATCTCTCTACAGTGGAACACACCATCTCTCTACACCCCATACCCAATTTGTAGGCCTAATGCAGCGTAGTTTCCAACAACTACTAAACGAGAGCCGGAAGATCGAAGCTCAGTAAAGGCAACCTGGGGAACACCTTGGAGTGGAACACACCATCTCTCTACACCCCATACCCAATTTGTAGGCCCAATGCAGCGTAGTTTCCAACAACTACTAAACGAGAGCCGGAAGATCGAAGCTCAGGAAAGGCAACCTGGGGAACACCTTGGAGTGTAACAAACCCTCTCTCTACACCACGGAAGGGCTGATTCTTAGGAAGGAAGGCTGTCGGAAAGAAGCAGGGCGCGTCCGAGGGTGATTATATTCTTATTAGGTATATACTCACCCTCGGACGCGCCCTGCTTCTTTATTTGTAATGAATGTTTATTTGCAATGTGGTTTTGACTTACTCTATTTTTTTGGTAAATAATGATTTTATTATTTTCATTGTTTTGCATCTTCTTGGCAATAATATAAAGAAGACGCGACAGGACAACACTCGGTGGATGCCATATCTGTGTTTAAAATTGAAAAAACCTTTCAGTTAACTACTTGCAGGAGAAAGTTATTGTAGCTGGTGGCCATTTTTAGTACTGTACCAGATTTTTGTTGTATGTGTTTGTTTTTAATGTTAAAATGTCTGCATTTGATATCTCTCCAGTATTTTCTTTTTTATAAGCAAAATACTTATTTTTATATTTTCTGATGTTGGTTCCAGGGGTACACGGGCAGCAGTGGTGTGGTCAGTGGAGGCCTAGTGGAAGGAGTGACCGCAGACAGGCATCGAAGGCCTAAAATAATAACACATGGCTGTAGGCAATTTTAAATTGGTTCCAGGGGTACACGGGCAGCAGTGGTGTGGTCAGTGGAGGCCTAGTGGAAGGAGTGACCGCAGACAGGCATCGAAGGCCTAAAATAATAACACATGGCTGTAGGCAATTTTAAATTGGTTCCAGGGGTACACGGGCAGCAGTGGTGTGGTCAGTGGAGGCCTAGTGGAAGGAGTGACCGCAGACAGGCATCGAAGGCTTAAAATAATAACACATGGCTGTAGGCAATTTTAAATTGGTTCCAGGGGTACACAGGCAGCAGTGGTGTGGTCAGTGGAGGCCTAGTGGAAGGAGTGACCGCAGACAGGCATCGAAGGCCTAAAATAATAACACATGGCTGTAGGCAATTTTAAATTGGTTCCAGGGGTACACGGGCAGCAGTGGTGTGGTCAGTGGAGGCCTAGTGGAAGGAGTCACCGCAGACAGGCATCGAAGGCCTAAAATAATAACACATGGCTGTAGGCAATTTTAAATTGGTTCCAGGGGTACACGGGCAGCAGTGGCCTGGTCAGTGTAGTAGTAGTAGAAAGAACGGACCGCAGACAGGCATCGAAGGCCTAAAATAAAAAAATTGGGCAGGCTGTAGGCAATTTTAAATTGGTTCCAGGGGTACACGGGCAGCAGTGGTGTGGTCAGTGGAGGCATATTGTAAGGAGTGACCGCAGACAGGCATCGAAGGCCTAAAATAATAACACATGGCTGTAGGCAATTTTAAATTGGTTCCAGGGGTACACGGGCAGCAGTGGCCTGGTCAGTGTAGTAGTAGTAGAAAGAACGGACCGCAGACAGGCATCGAAGGCCTAAAATAAAAAAATTGGGCAGGCTGTAGGCAATTTTAAATTGGTTCCAGGGGTACACGGGCAGCAGTGGTGTGGTCAGTGGAGGCATATTGTAAGGAGTGACCGCAGACAGGCATCGAAGGCCTAAAATAATAACACATGGCTGTAGGCAATTTTAAATTGGTTCCAGGGGTACACGGGCAGCAGTGGTGTGGTCAGTGGAGGCCTAGTGGAAGGAGTGACCGCAGACAGGCATCGAAGGCCTAAAATAATAACACATGGCTGTAGGCAATTTTAAATTGGTTCCAGGGGTACACGGGCAGCAGTGGCCTGGTCAGTGTAGTAGTAGTAGAAAGAACGGACCGCAGACAGGCATCGAAGGCCTAAAATAAAAAAATTGGGCAGGCTGTAGGCAATTTTAAATTGGTTCCAGGGGTACACGGGCAGCAGTGGTGTGGTCAGTGGAGGCATATTGTAAGGAGTGACCGCAGACAGGCATCGAAGGCCTAAAATAATAACACATGGCTGTAGGCAATTTTAAATTGGTTCCAGGGGTACACGGGCAGCAGTGGTGTGGTCAGTGGAGGCCTACTGGAAGGAGTGACCGCAGACAGGCATCGAAGGCCTAAAATAATAACACATGGCTGTAGGCAATTTTAAATTGGTTCCAGGGGTACACGGGCAGCAGTGGTGTGGTCAGTGGAGGCCTAGTGGAAGGAGTGACCGCAGACAGGCATCGAAGGCCTAAAATAATAACACATGGCTGTAGGCAATTTTAAATTGGTTCCAGGGGTACACGGGCAGCAGTGGCCTGGTCAGTGTAGTAGTAGTAGAAAGAACGGACCGCAGACAGGCATCGAAGGCCTAAAATAAAAAAATTGGGCAGGCTGTAGGCAATTTTAAATTGGTTCCAGTGGTACACGGGCAGCAGTGGTGTGGTCAGTGGAGGCATATTGTAAGGAGTGACCGCAGACAGGCATCGAAGGCCTAAAATAATAACACATGGCTGTAGGCAATTTTAAATTGGTTCCAGGGGTACACGGGCAGCAGTGGCCTGGTCAGTGTAGTAGTAGTAGAAAGAACGGACCGCAGACAGGCATCGAAGGCCTAAAATAAAAAAATTGGGCAGGCTGTAGGCAATTTTAAATTGGTTCCAGGGGTACACGGGCAGCAGTGGTGTGGTCAGTGGAGGCATATTGTAAGGAGTGACCGCAGACAGGCATCGAAGGCCTAATATAATAACACATGGCTGTAGGCAATTTTAAATTGGTTCCAGGGGTACACGGGCAGCAGTGGTGTGGTCAGTGGAGGCCTACTGGAAGGAGTCACCGCAGACAGGCATCGAAGGCCTAAAATAATAACACATGGCTGTAGGCAATTTTAAATTGGTTACAGGGGTACACGGGCAGCAGTGGTGTGGTCAGTGGAGGCCTAGTGGAAGGAGTCACCGCAGACAGGCATCGAAGGCCTAAAATAATAACACATGGCTGTAGGCAATTTTAAATTGGTTCCAGGGGTACACGGGCAGCAGTGGTGTGGTCAGTGGAGGCCTAGTGGAAGGAGTGACCGCAGACAGGCATCGAAGGCCTAAAATAATAACACATGGCTGTAGGCAATTTTAAATTGGTTCCAGGGGTACACGGGCAGCAGTGGCCTGGTCAGTGTAGTAGTAGTAGAAAGAACGGACCGCAGACAGGCATCGAAGGCCTAAAATAAAAAAATTGGGCAGGCTGTAGGTAATTTTAAATTGGTTCCAGGGGTACACGGGCAGCAGTGGTGTGGTCAGTGGAGGCATATTGTAAGGAGTGACCGCAGACAGGCATCGAAGGCCTAAAATAATAACACATGGCTGTAGGCAATTTTAAATTGGTTCCAGGGGTACACGGGCAGCAGTGGTGTGGTCAGTGGAGGCCTACTGGAAGGAGTCACCGCAGACAGGCATCGAAGGCCTAAAATAATAACACATGGCTGTAGGCAATTTTAAATTGGTTCCAGGGGTACACGGGCAGCAGTGGTGTGGTCAGTGGAGGCCTACTGGAAGGAGTCACCGCAGACAGGCATCGAAGGCCTAAAATAATAACACATGGCTGTAGGCAATTTTAAATTGGTTACAGGGGTACACGGGCAGCAATGGTGTGGTCAGTGGAGGCCTAGTGGAAGGAGTCACCGCAGACAGGCATTGAAGGCCTAAAATAATAACACATGGCTGTAGGCAATTTTAAATTGGTTACAGGGGTACACGGGCAGCAGTGGTGTGGTCAGTGGAGGCCTAGTGGAAGGAGTGACCACAGACAGGCATCGAAGGCCTAACATAACAAAAATGTCAATACAATGGTATTGTCAGTGGCAGGCATTGAAGGATGTCAGCGCATAGACTAAACATTGGTGGAGCTGTGAGATAATTTTGCAAGTGGTAGAGCACTGTTTGAGCTGGGGTGGGGGGAAACTGTCTTGTGGCCGGCGGTACAGGCCCAGGGCCCCTCATATTACAACGGTGTGTCTGACGTTGGGTGCGCACCACCACCGCCAGAGACACTTTATTGTACTAGGAGGGACCCAGTGGCAGTGCCGTCGACCAAACGCGGGCTCACCCACCTCTTCAGACAAACTGCACTCTCACGGGTGCTGTCGCCAAGTGTCGATACCACGGCCCCGTGTGGGGAGTTTGGCCATTTAGTGAGGTGTAAACATGTCGTATGCTGGACAATCAGGTGCAGAAAATTACGATATTGGAAAAGTCATTCATAATAGTCCACAGGCAAGACCTTTTCATAGGAAAGCTAGGTGTCAGCCGGGCAAGGTGGGGCAAAAGATTTCGAAATCCAGTTGTGGTTCATTTTAATGAAGGTTAGATCATCTACATTTTGGGTAGCCAGACGAGTCCTTTTTTCTGTTAGTATTGAACCTGCAGCACTGAATACTCTTTCTGATAGGACACTAGCTGCCGGGCAAGCAAGCTCCTGCAATGCATATTCTGCCAATTCTGGCCAGGTGTCTAATTTTGATGCCCAGTAATCAAATGGGAATGACGGTTGAGGGAGAACATCGATAAGGGATGAAAAATAGTTTGTAACCATACTGGACAAATGTTGTCTCCTGTCACTTTGAATTGATGCTGCAGTACCTGTCCTGTCTGCGGTCATAGCAAAATCACTCCACAACCTGGTCAGAAAACCCCTCTGGCCAACGCCACTTCTGATTTCTGCCCCTCTAACTCCTCTGGTCTGCTGGCCCCTGCAGCTCGTGTGAGAACGATCACGGGCGCTGTGTGCAGGGAATGCCAGAAGCAAACGGTCAACAAGAGTTGATTGTTTGGTTGCTAATATTAGTTCCAAGTTCTCATGTGGCATTATATTTTGCAATTTGCCTTTATAGCGAGGATCAAGGAGGCAGGCCAACCAGTAATCGTCATCATTCATCATTTTAGTTATGCGTGTGTCCCTTTTGAGGATACGTAAGGCATAATCCGCCATGTGGGCCAAAGTTCCAGTTCTCAAATCTGCGGTTGTGCTTGGTTGAGGGGCAGTTTCAGGCAAATCCACGTCACTTGTGTCCCTCAAAAAACCAGAACCCGGCCTTGCCGCGCCAACAATTTCCACTGGCCCCGGAAAAGCTTCCTCATTAAAAATATAATCATCCCCATCATGCTCCTCGTCCTCCTCCTCCTCTTCGCCCGCTACCTCGTCCTGTACACTGCCCTGGCCAGACAATGGCTGACTGTCATCAAGGCTTTCCTCTTCCTCAGCTGCAGACGCCTGATCCTTTATGTGCGTCAAACTTTGCATCAGCAGACGCATTAGGGGGATGCTCATGCTTATTATGGCGTTGTCTGCACTAACCAGCCGTGTGCATTCCTCAAAACACTGAAGGACTTGACACATGTCTTGAATCTTTGACCACTGCACACCTGACAACTCCATGTCTGCCATCCTACTGCCTGCCCGTGTATGTGTATCCTCCCACAAAAACATAACAGCCCGCCTCTGTTCACACAGTCTCTGAAGCATGTGCAGTGTTGAGTTCCACCTTGTTGCAACGTCTATGATTAGGCGATGCTGGGGAAGGTTCAAAGAACGCTGATAGGTCTGCATACGGCTGGAGTGTACGGGCGAACGGCGGATATGTGAGCAAAGTCCACGCACTTTGAGGAGCAGGTCGGATAACCCCGGATAACTTTTCAGGAAGCACTGCACCACCAGGTTTAAGGTGTGAGCCAGGCAAGGAATGTGTTTCAGTTGGGAAAGGGAGATGGCAGCCATGAAATTCCTTCCGTTATCACTCACTACCTTGCCTGCCTCAAGATCTACAGTGCCCAGCCACGACTGCGTTTCTTTCTGCAAGAACTCGGACAGAACTTCCGCGGTGTGTCTGTTGTCGCCCAAACACTTCATAGCCAATACAGCCTGCTGACGTTTGCCAGTAGCTGCCCCATAATGGGAGACCTGGTGTGCAACAGTGGCAGCTGCGGATGGAGTGGTTGTGCGACTGCGGTCTGTGGACGAGCTCTCGCTTCTGCAGGAGGACGAAGAGGAGGAGGAGGGGGTGCGAACGGCTACAGCCAATTGTTTCCTAGACCGTGGGCTAGGCAGAACTGTCCCAAACTTGCTGTCCCCTGTGGACCCTGCATCCACCACATTTACCCAGTGTGCCGTGATGGACACGTAACGTCCCTGGCCATGCCTACTGGTCCATGCATCTGTTGTCAGGTGCACCTTTGTGCTCACAGATTGCCTGAGTGCATGGACGATGCGCTCTTTAACATGCTGGTGGAGGGCTGGGATGGCTTTTCTGGAAAAAAAGTGATGACTGGGTAGCTCGTAGCGTGGTACAGCGTAGTCCATCAGGGCTTTGAAAGCTTCGCTTTCAACTAACCGGTAGGGCATCATCTCTAACGAGATTAGTCTAGCTATGTATGCGTTCAAACCCTGTGTACGCGGATGCGAGGCTAAGTACTTCCTTTTTCTAACCATAGTCTCATGTAGGGTGAGCTGGACTGGAGAGCTGGAGATCGTGGAACTAGCGGGGGTGCCGGTGGACATGGCAGACTGAGAGACGGTGGGAGATGGTATTGTTGCCACCGGTGCCCTAGATGCAGTGTTTCCTACTACGAAACTGGTGATTCCCTGACCCTGACTGCTTTGGCCTGGCAAAGAAACCTGCACAGATACTGCAGGTGGTGCGGAAAATGGTGGCCCTACACTGCCGGAAGGGATGTTGCGTTGCTGACTAGCTTCATTGGCCGAGGGTGCTACAACCTTAAGGGACGTTTGGTAGTTAGTCCAGGCTTGCAAATGCATGGTGGTTAAATGTCTATGCATGCAACTTGTATTGAGACTTTTCAGATTCTGTCCTCTGCTTAAGGTAGTTGAACATTTTTGACAGATGACTTTGCGCTGATCAATTGGATGTTGTTTAAAAAAATGCCAGACTGCACTCTTTCTAGCATCGGATACCTTTTCAGGCATTGCAGACTGAGCTTTAACCGGATGGCCACGCTGTCCTCCAACAGGTTTTGGCTTTGCCACGCGTTTTGGGCAAGATACGGGCCCGGCAGATGGAACCTGTTGCGATGTTGATGCCTGCTGCGGCCCCTCCTCCTCCGCTTCAGAACTGCTGCCGCCTGCACCCTGTTCCCCCAATGGCTGCCAATCGGGGTCAAGAACTGGGTCATCTATTACCTCTTCTTGTAGCTCGTGTGCAACTTTGTCTGTGTCACCGTGTCGGTCGGTGGTATAGCGTTCGTGATGGGGCAACATAGTCTCATCAGGGTCTGATTCTTGATCAGCACCCTGCGAGGGCAATGTTGTAGTCTGAGTCAAAGGACCAGCATAGTAGTCTGGCTGTGGCTGTGCATCAGTGCACTCCATGTCAGATTCAACTTGTAATGGGCATGGACTGTTAACTGCTTCACTTTCTAAGCCAGGGACGGTATGTGTAAAGAGCTCCATGGAGTAACCCGTTGTGTCGCCTGCTGCATTCTTCTCTGTTGTTGTTTTTGCTGAAGAGGACAAGGAAGCGACTTGTCCCTGACCGTGAACATCCACTAACGACGCGCTGCTTTGACATTTACCAGTTTCACGAGAGGAGGCAAAAGAGCTAGAGGCTGAGTCAGCAAGATAAGCCAAAACTTGCTCTTGCTGCTCCGGCTTTAAAAGCGGTTTTCCTACTCCCAGAAAAGGGAGCGTTCGAGGCCTTGTGTAGCCAGACGACGAACCTGGCTCCACAGCTCCAGACTTAGGTGCAATATTTTTTTTCCCACGACCAGCTGATGCTCCACCACTACCACTACCCTCATTACCAGCTGACAATGAACGCCCCCGGCCACGACCTCTTCCACCATACTTCCTCATTGTTTTAAAAACGTAAACAAACTAACGGTATTTGTTGCTGTCACACAAATTACACGGTGAGTTATAACTTCAGTATGATTTAGCTACCCCTTTACAGGTGAGTGAGACCACAACGAAAATCAGGCACAATGTTACACACTCTGTTGTTGGTGGCAACAAATGAGAGAGATGCCACACACGCAGGACTGTCACTGAAGCACAAATGTAAATATTAATCTCCCACTGATTTGATTTTTTTTTTTTTTTAAGGGAGACTTTAGGAAAAAAAATAATAGAATAAAATGATTTTTTCAGGAAGAATTTAGAAACCAAATAAAATAAAATGATTTTTTCAGGGAGAATTTAGAAAACAAATAAAACAAAAAAAGGCTTTCTATGGCCCACTGAGTGAGAGATGACACACACAGGAGTCAGGAGTGGCACACAAGCCCAGAGGCCAATATTTATCTCCCACTGATTGATGTAGTGATTTTTTCAGGTAGATTTTGGAACCCAAATCAAGCTAAAAAAATAATAGGCTTTCTATGGCCCACAATTGGAGAGAGAGAGAGAGAGAGATGGCACACCCAGGAGTCAAGACTGGCACACAAGCAGAAAGGGCAATATTAATCTCCCACTGATTTGTTTTTTTTTTGTTTTTTTTTTCAGGGAGACTTTAGGAAAAAAAATAATAGAATAAAATGATTTTTTCAGGAAGAATTTAGAAACCAAAGAAAATAAAATCATTTTTTCAGGGAGAATTTTGAAAACAAATAAAACAAAAAAAGGCTTTCTATGGCCCACTGAGTGAGAGATGACGCACACAGGAGTCAGGAGTGGCACACAAGCCCAGAGGCCAATATTTATCTCCCACTTTTTTTTTTTTGTTCCAGGGAAAATTTATAAACCCAATAAAAAAAATAATAAATAGGCTTTCTATGGCCCACTATCTGAGAGACAGAGAGAGATGGCACGCTTAGGACTGGCACACAAGCCCAAAGGCCAATATTAATCTCCCTTTTTTTTTAAGGGAGAATTTATAAAACCAAAAAAAAATAAATAAATAGGCTTTCTATGGCCCACTATTTGTGAGAGAGATGGCACGCTCAGGACTGGCACACAAGCCCAGAGGCCAATATTAATCTCCCACTTTTTTTTTTTTTTCCAGGGAAAATTTATAAACCCAATAAAAAAAAAATAAATAAATAGGCTTTCTATGGCCCACTATCTGAGAGAGAGAGATGGCACGCTTAGGACTGGCACACAAGCCCAAAGGCCAATATTAATCTCCCACTGATTGATTTATTGATTTTTTCAGGTAGAATTTAGAACCCAAATAAAGCAAAAAATAAAAAAAAATGGGCTTTCTATGGCCCACTGAGTGAGTGATGATGCACACAGGAGTCAGGAGTGGCACACAAGCCCTGAGGCCAATATTTTTCTCCCACTGATTGATGTAGTGATTTTTTCAGGTAGATTTTAGAACCAAAATCAAGCAAAAAAATAAATAGGCTTTCTATGGCCCACTGAGTGAGTGATGATGCACACAGGAGTCAAGAGTGGCACACAAGCCCTGAGGCCAATATTTTTCTCCCACTGATTGATGTAGTGATTTTTTCAGGTAGATTTTATAACCCAAATCAAGCAAAAAAATAAATAGGCTTTCTATGGCCCACTGAGTGCAAGATGACACAGACAGGGATGGCACTCTAGCAGAAATGTCAATCTTAATCTCCCACAAAAAAAAAAAAAAAAAAACAGGGAGTGTCCTTCAATTACTATCTCCCTGCAGTAATCTCAGCCAGGTATGGCAGGCAGCAATAAGGAGTGGACTGATGCACAAATTAAATAAAAAGTGTGTACAAACCAAAAAGATAGCTGTGCAGAAAGGAAGGAACAAGAGGATTTGTGCTTTGAAAAAAGCAGTTGGTTTGCACAGCGGCGTACACACAGCAATGCAGCTATCAGGGAGCCTTCTAGGGCAGCCCAATGAGCTACAGCGCTGAGGGGGGAAAAAAAAAAAAAATGTAGCTTCCACTGTCCCTGCACACCGAAGGTGGTGTTGGGCAGTGGAAATCGCTACAGCACAAGCGGTTTGGTGGTTAATGGACCCTGCCTAACGCTATCCCTGCTTCTGACGAAGCGGCAGCAACCTCTCCCTAAGCTCAGATCAGCAGCAGTAACATGGCGGTCGGCGGGAACGCCCCTTTATAGCCCCTGTGATGCCGCAGACAGCAAGCCAATCACTGCAATGCCCTTCTCTAAGATGGTGAGGACCAGGACCTATGTCATCACGCTGCCCATACTCTGCGTTTACCTTCATTGGCTGAGAAATGGCGCTTTTCGCGTCATTGAAATGCGACTTTGGCGCGAAAGTCGCGTACCGCATGGCCGACCCCGCACAGGGGTCGGATCGGGTTTCATGAAACCCGACTTTGCCAAAAGTCGGCGACTTTTGAAAATGAACGACCCGTTTCGCTCAACCCTAGTCAGGAGCAATACCTGTGAGTCGTTTTGCACATTTTTCAGACCAGCCTGTGCACCAGCAGAACACAGTGCAAGTCTGACACATAGTGAGCGACTAGAGAGGATGGTGTAGCAACACTTCAAGCTCAATAATAATGCCATCAAGGGAATTTGTACCATTTGCATTTTGGTCTTCAAACATATAAGAGTGGCCTGAGCTCACCTGTCATGACTTGGTGGTTTTGTCATGTCTGGCAGTCAACGTTCTCTCAGAACATATTTTTAGCGCTGCTGGTGGTGTCCTGACAGATAAGCTCATCCGGCTGTCCCCTGAAAGTGTAGACTGTCTAACTTTCATCAAAATGAACAAGTCATGGATCTCCAAGGACTTTTGCACCCCAGTCACAGAATGGGTGATGGTACAGTTTTAGTGTGCTGCATTGATGTCGCATTATTGCAGTCGGTGACACCTTTGTAATGGCTTCTGTGGATGTTTTTGCTACTGATGCTAATGCTACTAACAATTGCTTTGGTAGCGCAACAATCAGAAGGTTTGTCCAGCACTGTTACTTTTTTTTACACCATGTTACAAATTATTATTCAAATGATATTTTTCTAGGATTTTCTTAAATGGTCGGTGCAAATGATAGTCAGTCTAATAAAAGCCATCACCCGTTAGAGTATACATCAAATGTTATTGAAGAAACCTCCCAATGATAACAGTATAATCCAAAATGAATAAAATTTCAAAATGCACTGTTCCAAATTATTAGGCACAGTAGAATTTCTAAACATTTGATATGTTTTAAAGAACTGAAAATGCTCATTTGTGGAATTTGCAGCATTAGGATGTCACATTCAGTGAACAAAAAAGCTATTTAACTCCAAAAGATCCTAACAGGCCAAGTTACATATTAACATAGGAATCCTTCTTTGATATCAACTTCAAAATTTTTGCATCCATTGAACTTGTGAGTTTTTGGAGAGTTTCTGTTGGATTTCTTTGCATGAAGTCAGAATAGTCTCCCAGACGTTGAGGTCAGGGTAAGATGGTGGCCACACCATGAGTTTATCTCTTTTTATGCCCATGGCAGCCAATGACTCAGAGGTATTTTTTGCAGCATGAGTGTTATGGTTTGGTGATTATGGAGCGACATGAGACTAGCTCTGAGCAGGTGGTATCTATACTGACCACAGAGCCTAAGCTCAACACACAACTAGAAGCAGCCGTGGATTGCTCCTAACGCTCCCTATGCAACTCGTCACAGCCTAAGAGCTAACTACCCCTAAAGATAGAAGCAGGAAAACAAACTTGTCTCAGAGAAAATCCCCAAAGGAAAGACAGCCCCCCACATGTAATGACTGTGAGAGGAGAAGGAAATGACATACGTAGTATGAAACAAGATTGAGCACAGGAGGCCACTTCTAGCTAGAAAGGAAAGTACAGAAAAGAGCTCTGTGCGGTCAGTAGAAAACAACTAGAAAAGTCCACCGCAGAGAAATGCAAAAATCTCCACACGTAACTAAAGGTCTGGAGGGCAAACTCTGCTGCCCAGAGCTTCCAGTTTAGCTAAATAGATCCATACTGATAAACTGGACAAATGAGCAAAAACAAGACAGTACAAAACAACAAGTCCACAATAAGTGAACTGCAAAGGACATGGAAGGACTTAGCTTAGCAGAACTTGGTCAGAGTGTCAGGAAAATCCAAAGAGCAATGACTCCAGGCAAAGACAATTGACAACTGGCATTGAATGAGGGCTAAGGCCAGAATAATATAGCCGAGCCCAAAAGACAATCAAAGGAAACAGCTGAGAAGCTAAATCCAAAAAGCAACAATACCACCAAAGACCACAGGAGGAGCCCAAGAGCAGAACTCACAAAAATACTACTTACAACCAAGAACGGAATTCACAACAGTACCCCCCCCCCCTTGAGGAGGGGTCACCGAACCCTCACCAGAGCCCCCAGGCCGATCAGGACGAGCCAAATGAAAAGCACGAACCAACTCGGCGGCATGAACATCGGAGGCAACAACCCAAGAATTATCCTCCTGGCCATAACCCTTCCACTTGACAAGATACTGAAGCTTCCGCCTTGAAAAACGAGAATCCAAAATTTTCTCAACCACATATTCCAACTCCCCCTCAACCAACAGCGGGGCAGGAGGATCAACAGATGGAACAACGGGCTTCACATATCTCCGCAACAAAGATCTATGAAAAACATTGTGGATGGAAAAAGAAGCTGGAAGGTCCAAACGAAAAGACACAGGATTGATAATCTCAGAGATCTTATAAGTACCAATAAACCGAGGCTTGAACTTAGGGGAAGAAACCTTCATAGGGACATGACGATAGGACAACCAGACCAAATCCCCCACACGAAGCCGAGGACCGACACACCGACGGCGGTTAGCAAAACGCTGAGCCCTTTCCTGGGACAACGTCAAATTGTCCACCACATGAGCCCAAATCCGCTGTAACCTGTCCACCACAGAATCCACACCAGGACAATCAGAAGGCTCATCCTGCCCTGAAGAAAAACGAGGATGCAAACCAAAATTACAAAAGAAAGGCGAAACCAAAGTAGCCGAACTGGCCCGATTATTAAGGGCAAACTCGGCCAACGGCAAAAAAGTCACCCAATCATCCTGATCAGCAGACACAAAGCATCTCAAATAGGTTTCCAAGGTTTGATTAGTTCACTCAGTTTGGCCATTTGTCTGAGGATGGAATGCCGAAGAAAAAGACAAATCAATACCCATCCTAGCACAAAAGACCCGCCAAAACCTGGAAACAAACTGGGAACCTCTATCAGACAAAATATTCTCCGGAATGCCATGCAAACGAACCACATGTTGAAAAAACAATGGAACCAAATCAGAGGAGGAAGGCAATTTAGGCAAAGGTACCAAATGGACCATTTTAGAGAACCGGTCACAAACCACCCAGATAACAGACATCCTCTGGGACACAGGAAGATCTGAAATAAAATCCATGGAAATATTCGTCCAAGGCCTCTCCGGAATGGGCAAAGGTGAAAGCAACCCACTAGCACGGGAACAGCAAGGCTTAGCCCGGGCACAGGTCCCACAGGACTGCACAAAAGCACGCACATCCCGCGACAAGGAAGGCTACCAAAAGGAGCTAGCAACCAAATTTCTGGTACCAAAAATTCCAGGATGACCGGCCAACACAGAGCAATGGACCTCAGAAATTACCTTACTTGTCCATCTATCAGGAACAAACAGCTTCCCCACAGGACAGCGGTCAGGCTTATCAGCCTGAAATTCCTTGAGCGCCCGCCGTAAATCAGGGGAGATGGCAAATAGCATCACTCCTTCTCTAAGAATGCCAACCGGCTCAAGGACTCCAGGGGAATCAGGCAAAAAACTCCTAGAGAGGGCATCCGCCTTAACATTCTTAGATCCCGGAAGATATGAGACCACAAAATCAAAACGGGAGAAAAACAGGGACCACCGAGCCTGTCTAGGGTTCAGCCGCTTGGCCGACTCAAGGTAAATCAGATTCTTATGATCGGTCAAAACCACAATGCGGTGCTTGGCTCCCTCAAGCCAATGTTGCCACTCCTCAAATGCCCACTTCATAGCCAACAACTCCCGATTACCGACATCATAATTGCGTTCCGCAGGCGAAAACTTCCGAGAAAAGAAGGCACATGGTTTCATCAAGGAACCATCAGAATTCCTCTGTGACAAAACAGCTTCTGCCCCAATCTCAGAAGCGTCAACCTCAACCTGAAAAGGAAGAGAAACATCCGACTGACGCAAGACAGGGGCAGAAGTAAATTGGCGTTTAAGTTCCTGAAAAGCCTCAACAGCCTCAGCGGACCAGTTAGTCACATCAGCGCCTTTCTTAGTCAAATCGGTCAGGGGTTTAACTACACTAGAGAAGTTAGCAATGAAACGGCGATAAAAATTAGCAAAGCCCAAAAATTTCTGAAGGCTCTTCACAGATGTGGGTTGAATCCAGTCATGAATGGCTTGGACTTTAACAGGATCCATTTCTATAGACGAAGGGGAAAAAATAAACCCCAAAAAAGAAACCTTCTGAACTCCAAATAGGCACTTAGACCCCTTCACATATAGAGCATTATCACAAAGGATCTGGAACACCGTCCTGACCTGCTTCACATGAGACTCCCAATCATTAGAAGAAATCAAAATATCATCCAAATACACAATCAAGAATTGGTCAAGATAATTGCGGAAAATATCATGCATAAAGGACTGAAATACAGAAGGAGCATTAGAAAGCCCAAAAGGCATCACCAGATATTCAAAATGGCCTTCGGGCATATTAAATGCAGTTTTCCATTCGTCACCCTTTTTAATACGAACAAGATTATATGCCCCTCGAAGGTCAATCTTGGTAAACCAACTAGCCCCCTTAATCCTAGCAAATAAATCAGAGAGCAAGGGTAAAGGACATTGAAATTTGACTGTGATCTTATTAAGAAGGCGATAATCAATACAGGGTCTCAAGGAGCCATCCTTCTTGGCAACAAAAAAGAATCCCGCTCCCAATGGCGACGAAGACAGCCGAATATGCACCTTCTCTAAAGACTCTTTAACGTAGCTCCGCATGGTGGCATGCTCTGGCACAGACAGATTGAAAAGTCGGCCCTTAGGGAACTTACAGCCAGGAATCAATTCAATAGCACAATCACAGTCCCTATGTGGAGGAAGGGAACTGGACTTGGGCTCATCGAAAACATCCTGGAAATCTGACAAAAATTCAGGAACATCAGAAGAGGGGGAAGAGGAAATTGACATCAGAGGAACATCACTATGTACCCCTTGACAACCCCAACTAGTCACAGACATAGATTTCCAATCCAGCACTGGATTGTGTACTTGTAACCATGGAAAACCCAGTACCACATCATCATGTAAATTATGCAACACCAGAAAACGGCAATCTTCCTGATGTGCAGGAGCCATGCGCATAGTCAGCTGAGTCCAGTACTGAGGTTTATTCTTGGCCAATGGTGTAGCATCAATACCCCTCAAGGGTATGGGACTCTGCAAGGGCTGCAAAGAAAAACCACAGCACCTAGCGAATTCTAAGTCCATTAAGTTCAGAGCAGCGCCTGAATCCACAAATGCCATGACAGAAAAAGATAACAATGAGCAAATCAGGGTCACAGACAGGAGAAACTTAGACTGCACAGTATTAATGGTAACAGATCTAGCGACCCTCTTTATACGCTTAGGGCAATCAGAAATAGCATGAGCTGAATCACCACTGTAAAAACACAGCCCATTCTGACGTCTGTATCCCCTCTGTTCCGCTCTATTCAGAATCCTATCACATTGCATGGGCTCAGGACTCTGCTCTGAGGACACTACCATATGGTGCACCACTTTGCGTTCGCGCAGGCGCCGATCAATCTGAATGGCCAGAGACATAGATTCACTCAAACCAATAGGCATGGGAAACCCCACCATAACATCTTTAAGGGCTTCAGAAAGACCCTTTCTGAAAATGGCCACCAGAGCGTCCTCATTCCATCTAGTGAGCACAGACCATCTTCTAAATTTCTGGCAGTATAATTCTGCCGCTTCCTGACCCTGACACAAGTCCAACAGTGTTTTCTCAGCATGCTCTACAGAGTTAGGTTCGTCATACAATAATCCGAGCGATTGAAAAAATGCATCTACATTAAGCAATGCCGGATTCCCTGACTCAAGAGAGAATGCCCAGTCCTGAGGATCGCCACGAAGCAAAGAAATAACTATCATTACTTGCTGAATGGGATCACCAGAGGAACGAGGTTTCAGAGGAAAGAATAATTTGCAATTATTTTTAAAGTTCAAAAACTTAGATCTATCCCCATAAAACAAATCCGGAATAGGAATTCTAGGCTCTAAGGCCGGAGTCTGAGCAACAAAATCTTGAAAATTCTGTACTTTTGCAGCAAGCTGATCCACACGAGAAATTAACCCCTGAACCTCCATGCCTGCATCCACATCCAGAATCACCCAGAGATCAAGAGGAAAGAATAAGGACAAAACAAACCAAAGGAAAAAAAATGACTCAAAACTCCTTTTCTTTTCCTTCTTTTGAGAGGCAATCAGTTCAATTTGGGCCAGTTGCACTGTTATGGTTTGGTGATTATGGAGCGACATGAGACTAGCTCTGAGCAGGTGGTATCTATACTGACCGCAGACCCTAAGCTCAACACACAACTAGAAGCAGCCGTGGATTGCTCCTAACGCTCCCTATGCAACTCGTCACAGCCTAAGAGCTAACTACCCCTAAAGATAGAAGCAGGAAAACAAACTTGCCTCAGAGAAAATCCCCAAAGGAAAGACAGCCCCCCACATGTAATGACTGTGAGAGGAGAAGGAAATGACATACGTAGTATGAAACAAGATTGAGCACAGGAGGCCACTTCTAGCTAGAAAGGAAAGTACAGAAAAGAGCTCTGTGCGGTCAGTAGAAAACAACTAGAAAAGTCCACCGCAGAGAAATGCAAAAATCTCCACACCTAACTAAAGGTCTGGAGGGCAAACTCTGCTGCCCAGAGCTTCCAGTTTAGCTAAATAGTTCCATACTGATAAACTGGACAAATGAGCAAAAACAAGACAGTACAAAACAACAAGTCCACAATAAGTGAACTGCAAAGGACATGGAAGGACTTAGCTTAGCAGAACTTGGTCAGAGTGTCAGGAAAATCCAAAGAGCAATGACTCCAGGCAAAGACAATTGACAACTGGCATTGAATGAGAGCTAAGGCCAGACTAATATAGCCGAGCCCAAAAGACAATCAAAGGAAACAGCTGAGAAGCTAAATCCAAAAAGCAGCAATACCACCAAAGACCACAGGAGGAGCCCAAGAGCAGAACTCACAAAAATACTACTTACAACCAAGAACGGAATTCACAACACATGAGATGGTGCATTGTCATGCATGAAGTTGATTTGGCTCCTGAAGGCACGTTTCTGCTTTTTATACCATGGAAGAAAGTTGTCAGTCAGAAACTCTATATACTTTGCAGAGGTCATTTTCACACCTTCAGAAACCTTAAAGGGCCCTACCAGCTGTTTCCCCTATGATTCCATCCATAAACATCACTCCTCCACCTCTTTGCTTACGTCGCAGCCTTGTTGGGACATGGTGGCCATCCACCAGCCATCCACTTCTCCATCTATCTGGACCATCCAGGGTTGCTCGACACTCATCAGTAAACAAGACTGTTTGCAAATTAGTCTTCATGTATGTCTGGGCGCACTGCAGCCGTTTCTGCTTGTGAACACTGTTTAGAGGTGGCCGAATAGACGGTTGATGCACCACAGCAAGCCTTTAAAGGATCCTACACCTTAAGGTTCGAGGGACTCCAGATTCACCAGCAGCTTCAAATAACTTTTTGCTGCTTTGTAATGGTATTTTGGCAGCTGCTCTCTTAATCCAATGAATTTGTCTGGCAGAAATTCTTCTCCATTATGCCGTTTTCTGCATGAACTCTGTCTGTGCTCTGCTTCAGTCACAAATCTCTTCACAGTATGATGATCACTCTTAAGTTTTCGAGAAATATCTAATGTTTTCATACCTTGTCCAAGGCATTGCACTACTTAACGCTTTTCAGCAGCAGAGAGATCCTTTCTATTTCCCATATTGCATGAAACCTGTGGCCTGCTTAATAATGTGGAACATTATTTTTAAGTAGTTTTCCTTTAATTAGAATTACCTGGAGAACTAATTATAACATGTGTTTAAGATTGATTTCAGTGATCCATTGAGCCCTGAGACACAATACCATCCACGAGTTTATTTGAAAAACAAAACAATTAAATATTTATGACAGTTAAATCCAATTTGCATAATAATTTGGAACATGGTGTAAAGCATCTAATATCCTTCCTATTCCTCCTTCTTTTGCATCCTACTGAGTCACGACAAGCCAAACTTTTGGTAAATGGAGACTCTTATTCTGGTCTCTTTGTTGTGTGTTGCTTGTAGTGGCAGGGGTGGCAAAGCACCATTAATATTACTACTATTACTAATATTTCTACTCTAGGGAAATTTATCCCGGTTTAGTGGTGTATGCTAACAATTTTTTGAAATGTGGATGCTTAAACAAAAAAGAAAAAAAAAGAAAAAAAAGAGCATGAACCGCACATCCCAAAATCATAAGTTGATCTAAAGCCGCTAGGCAAAAATTAATATAACTGAATATGAGGTTTTCAGTTTAACATTCTGATCAGACTGTATGAAGCCCACTGCCCCTTCACGGCAAACCTCGTAGTGGGTCCTATCGCCCTAACGGAGCGGAGCCGTGCAGCGCCCACCGCCACAGCGGCCATGCACCAGCAGGTCGGACGGCCTGTTGCCCCACAGCACCCATGCTGCAAGACTGAGTCCCCATGACTCCAGACCGCGCCGCCCCACCAGCACAAAGCCACAGCAACAATGGCCGCCACACAGCACCAACACCAAAATGAAAGGAGCACTTAAACTCACCTTCTTCCAGCTCTTCAGTGAGAGCCAAAATGGGCTAGACCCCTTACTTTGCAGTCTCCTGCTAATTAAAATCACCTGAGCCAAATGGGAGGAGTGCTGGTCCAAGAAGAAGACTAGAACATGCTTTGCAAAAATGAAAAAAAAAGAGCATGAACCGCACATCCCAAAATCATACGTTGATCTAAAGCCGCTAGGCAAAAATTAATATAACTGAATATGAGGTTTTCAGTTTAACATTCTGATCAGACTGTATGAAGCCCACTGCCCCTTCACGGCAAACCTCGTAGTGGGTCCTATCGCTCTAACGGAGCGGAGCCGTGCGGCGCCCACCGCCACAGCGGCCATGCACCAGCAGGGCGGACGGCCTGTTGCCCCACAGCACCCATGCTGCAAGACTGAGTCCCCATGACTCCAGACCGCGCCGCCCCACCAGCACAAAGCCACAGCAACAATGGCCGCCACACAGCACCAACACCAAAATGAAAGGAGCACTTAAACTCACCTTCCTCCAGCTCTTCAGTGAGAGCCAAAATGGGCTAGACCCCTTACTTTGCAGTCTCCTGCTAATTAAAATCACCTGAGCCAAATGGGAGGAGTGCTGGTCCAAGAAGAAGACTAGAACATGCTTTGCAAAAAAGAAAAAAAAGAGCATGAACCGCACATCCCAAAATCATACGTTGATCTAAAGCTGCTAGGCAAAAATTAATATAACTGAATATGAGGTTTTCAGTTTAACATTCTGATCAGACTGTATGAAGCCCACTGCCCCTTCACGGCAAACCTCGTAGTGGGTACTATCGCCCTAACGGAGCGGAACCGTGCGGCGCCCACCGCCACAGCGGCCATGCACCAGCAGGGCGGACGGCCTGTTGCCCCACAGCACCCATGCTGCAAGACTGAGTCCCCATGACTCCAGACCGCGCCGCCCCACCAGCACAAAGCCACAGCAACAATGGCCGCCACACAGCACCAACACCAAAATGAAAGGAGCACTTAAACTCACCTTCCTCCAGCTCTTCAGTGAGAGCCAAAATGGGCTAGACCCCTTACTTTGCAGTCTCCTGCTAATTAAAATCACCTGAGCCAAATGGGAGGAGTGCTGGTCCAAGAAGAAGACTAGAACATGCTTTGCAAAAAAGAAAAAAAAGAGCATGAACCGCACATCCCAAAATCATACGTTGATCTAAAGCTGCTAGGCAAAAATTAATATAACTGAATATGAGGTTTTCAGTTTAACATTCTGATCAGACTGTATGAAGCCCACTGCCCCTTCACGGCAAACCTCGTAGTGGGTCCTATCGCCCTAACGGAGCGGAGCCGTGCGGCGCCCACCGCCACAGCGGCCATGCACCAGCAGGGCGGATAGCCTGTTGCCCCACATCACCTATGCTGCAAGACTGAGTCCCCATGACTCCAGACCGCGCCGCCCCACCAGCACAAAGCCACAGCAACAATGGCCGCCACACAGCACCAACACCAAAATGAAAGGAGCACTTAAACTCACCTTCCTCCAGCTCTTCAGTGAGAGCCAAAATGGGCTAGACCCCTTACTTTGCAGTCTCCTGCTAATTAAAATCACCTGAGCCAAATGGGAGGAGTGCTGGTCCAAGAAGAAGACTAGAACATGCTTTGCAAAAAAGAAAAAAAAGAGCATGAACCGCACATCCCAAAATCATACGTTGATCTAAAGCCGCTAGGCAAAAATTAATATAACTGAATATGAGGTTTTCAGTTTAACATTCTGATCAGACTGTATGAAGCCCACTGCCCCTTCACGGCAAACTTCGTAGTGGGTCCTATCGCCCTAACGGAGCGGAGCCGTGCAGCGCCCACCGCCACAGCGGCCATGCACCAGCAGGTCGGACGGCCTGTTGCCCCACAGCACCCATGCTGCAAGACTGAGTCCCCATGACTCCAGACCGCGCCGCCCCACCAGCACAAAGCCACAGCAACAATGGCCGCCACACAGCACCAACACCAAAATGAAAGGAGCACTTAAACTCACCTTCCTCCAGCTCTTCAGTGAGAGCCAAAATGGGCTAGACCCCTTACTTTGCAGTCTCTTGCTAATTAAAATCACCTGAGCCAAATGGGAGGAGTGCTGGTCCAAGAAGAAGACTAGAACATGCTTTGCAAAAAAGAAAAAAAAGAGCATGAACCGCACATCCCAAAATCATACGTTGATCTAAAGCCGCTAGGCAAAAATTAATATAACTGAATATGAGGTTTTCAGTTTAACATTCTGATCAGACTGTATGAAGCCCACTGCCCCTTCACGGCAAACCTCGTAGTGGGTACTATCGCCCTAACGGAGCGGAGCCGTGCGGCGCCCACCGCCACAGCGGCCATGCACCAGCAGGGCGGACGGCCTGTTGCCCCACAGCACCCATGCTGCAAGACTGAGTCCCCATGACTCCAGACCGCGCCGCCCCACCAGCACAAAGCCACAGCAACAATGGCCGCCACACAGCACCAACACCAAAATGAAAGGAGCACTTAAACTCACCTTCCTCCAGCTCTTCAGTGAGAGCCAAACTGGGCTAGACCCCTTACTTTGCAGTCTCCTGCTAATTAAAATCCCCTGAGCCAAATGGGAGGAGTGCTGGTCCAAGAAGAAGACTAGAACATGCTTTGCAAAAAAGAAAAAAAAGAGCATGAACCGCACATCCCAAAATCATACGTTGATCTAAAGCTGCTAGGCAAAAATTAATATAACTGAATATGAGGTTTTCAGTTTAACATTCTGATCAGACTGTATGAAGCCCACTGCCCCTTCACGGCAAACCTCGTAGTGGGTACTATCGCCCTAATGGAGCGGAACCGTGCGGCGCCCACCGCCACAGCGGCCATGCACCAGCAGGGCGGACGGCCTGTTGCCCCACAGCACCCATGCTGCAAGACTGAGTCCCCATGACTCCAGACCACGCCGCCCCACCAGCACAAAGCCACAGCAACAATGGCCGCCACACAGCACCAACACCAAAATGAAAGGAGCACTTAAACTCACCTTCCTCCAGCTCTTCAGTGAGAGCCAAAATGGGCTAGACCCCTTACTTTGCAGTCTCCTGCTAATTAAAATCACCTGAGCCAAATGGGAGGAGTGCTGGTCCAAGAAGAAGACTAGAACATGCTTTGCAAAAAAGAAAAAAAAGAGCATGAACCGCACATCCCAAAATCATACGTTGATCTAAAGCTGCTAGGCAAAAATTAATATAACTGAATATGAGGTTTTCAGTTTAACATTCTCATCAGACTGTATGAAGCCCACTGCCCCTTCACGGCAAACCTCGTAGTGGGTCCTATCGCCCTAACGGAGCGGAGCCGTGCGGCGCCCACCGCCACGCACCAGCAGGGCGGATAGCCTGTTGCCCCACATCACCTATGCTGCAAGACTGAGTCCCCATGACTCCAGACCGCGCCGCCCCACCAGCACAAAGCCACAGCAACAATGGCCGCCACACAGCACCAACACCAAAATGAAAGGAGCACTTAAACTCACCTTCCTCCAGCTCTTCAGTGAGAGCCAAAATGGGCTAGACCCCTTACTTTGCAGTCTCTTGCTAATTAAAATCACCTGAGCCAAATGGGAGGAGTGCTGGTCCAAGAAGAAGACTAGAACATGCTTTGCAAAAAAGAAAAAAAAGAGCATGAACCGCACATCCCAAAATCATACGTTGATCTAAAGCCGCTAGGCAAAAATTAATATAACTGAATATGAGGTTTTCAGTTTAACATTCTGATCAGACTGTATGAAGCCCACTGCCCCTTCACGGCAAACCTCGTAGTGGGTCCTATTGCCCTAACGGAGCGGAGCTGTGCAGCGCCCACCGCCACAGCGGCCATGCACCAGCAGTGGGTCTCCCCCTGGTGGGTTGCCTGTAGAGGAAGAGGTCTCAGAGCACCAGTCTCTCACTCATGTTTTCTTAAATTCAAAGCTGTAAATGCTGACCCAGACTCAGATACCTCATGCATGGCCCATGGCTGATTGCTACTCTGCCATTATGAAATTTCTAATCTGGGGAAATTTATGCCACTTTTCCTGGTGTCTGCCCATAATGTTTGGAAATGTTTGGACTCCAAGTTGGGTCTCCTTCCAGCGTTTTGCCTGAATTTGGCAGGATTCTCAGAGCACCAGGTCTACACCTGTCATTCATTCACCTGTTACTGATCAATGTTTAAGGTAGAAATGCTGGTCCAAGTCCTGTTCAAGGCCCTGTCTCATGCATCCATGCTGCTCAATTATACTATTTCTACTCTGAGTCAATTCATGCCACTTTTTCAGGTGTCTGCCCCTAAGTAAAGCTGTTTCAGCCACCTTTGGGTCCCGCTGAAGGTGTTGTTTACACGTTTGGTTTTGCTTTCCATTAAATTCAGTGGGGTTCACTCATCTCTAATCACCTGTTCTGTGGCTAAAATGACTACTGAATACCAAAGAGAGAATCTGAGTGCCCTCAATTGACACAAGTCCATTTTGCATACATTGTTTTTTTAGAGAGGTTATATAGGTTAGAAAATAAATATTTCACAGAGTTAAATTTAAGTTACAGAGAGGGAGATCTTCTACTCAGGATCCTCATATCTTGTTTGGTGTCAAAACTCAAAAGTGACAACAAAGAACATCTGACATTTCCAGAATTATGTAACCAGTCCATTTCCATGTATGTGTATTATATAATTATTAAAGTGTACCTATCTCTTTTTTAATATATTTTCCCTAACTTAGTGTACTTGTCCTTCAAAATGGCGAGGGCCTAAGTCCTAAGACCCCCACTGATTTGTCCAAAAAAAACTATTCTCAACAGTAAGAAGCAGTGAGCTCCTCCCTGAGTGGTGTATGGGCTAGATTTCCTATTGATCCTGTTCACCACTTTGTGCATACCCTCATGGAGGCATGCAGAGCTTATGCCTGCTGAGTAGCATTTCAGTTTTTTTTTTCTTGTTTTTGAGAAATTGGGATCCACACTTTGGCAGTCTTGAAGACATATAAGTTCTAAAAAAAATTAACAGATAGTAAAAAAAAGAGTAATGTTTTAAAAGTTATGTACGCACTAGAAAAAAAGTTTGCAGACAACTTTTTCCTATTGCATCTACAATGAAAAATGAAGCAACTTTGCTATCAGTTAAAATTAATTTCTTACTGTTTTGTTTCTATAGCTCCAACGCAGACTATGAGTGACCATGGTGAAAAACAGCAAACCAATTCTTTGTAATCTGATCTTGAAGTTATACTCTATTTTATTCATTCTATACTTCTTATTAACCATCAGGAGTATGCTAGCATGAAGTAAAAGACAAATGGAAGGAAATATGACTGAAGGGTTAAATTAAATATGCATTTTTTTGTTCTCTTGCCTTGGAGATAAACTGTCTGCATAGGAGCTGTTCAGGCAAATGTATATGCAATTTGAATTGATATTTGAGGTTTTGTATTTGTTGCCTTCACCATGTGATGACTTATTAGCTTTATTCTGCAGGTCAATTTGATTATGGAAATTACAGAAATTATGCAATTTTTTTTACTCCTGCAATACAAACATTTTACATTTGTTTTTGTGTCAATTTACAGACTTATTAGCTAACCTTTCATTTTTTTTCCAGGGAGAGGACTGAATATACACTACTCAAAAAAATAAAGGGAACACTTAAACAACAGAATATAACTCCAAGTAAATCAAACTTCTGTGAAATCAAAATGTCCATTTAGGAAGCAACACTGTTTGACAATCAATTTCACATGCTGTTGTGCAAATGGAATAGACAACAGATGGAAATTATTGGCAATTATCAAGACACACTCAATAAAGGAGGTGCTCTGCAGGTGGGGACCACAGACCTCATCTCAGTACCAATGCTTTCCGGCTGATGTTTTGGTCACTTTTAAATGTTGGTTGTGCTCTCACTTTTGTGGTAGCATGAGACGGACTCTACAACCCACACAAGTGGCTCAGGTAGTGCAGCTTATCCAGGATGGCACATCAGTGTGAGCTGTGGCAAGAAGGTTTGCTGTGTCTGTCAGCGTAGTGTCCAGATGCTGAAGGTGCTACGAGGAGACAGGCAAGTACACCAGGAGATGTGGAGGGGACCGTAGGAGGGCAATAACCCAGCAGCAGGACCGCTACCTCAGCCTTTGTGCAAGGAGGAAGAGGAGAAGCACTGCCAGAGGCCTGCAAAATGACCTCCAGCAGGCCACAAATGTGCATGTGTCTGCACAAACGGTTAGAAACTAACTCCATGAGGATGGTCTGAGTGCCCGACGTCCACAGATGAGGATTGTGCTCACAGCCAAACACCGTGCCTACACAGAACAACAGGATTGACAAATTCACCACTAGCACCCTGTGCTCTTCACAGGTGAAAGCAGGTTCACACTGAGCACATGTGATAGACGTGACAGAGTCTGGAGACACCATGGAGAGCGATCTGCTGCCTGCAACATCCCTCAGCATGACTGGTTTGGCAGTGGGTCAGTAATAGTGCGGTTTGGCATTTCTTTGGAGGCCCGTACAGCCCTCCATGTGCTCACCAGAGGTAGCCTGACTGCCATTAGGTACCGAGATGATATCCTGAGACCCCTTGTGAGACCATATGCTGGTGCGGTTGGCCCTGGGTTCCTCCTAATGCAGAACAATGCCAGACCTCATGTGGCTGGAGTGTGTCAGCAGTTCCTGCAAGATGAAGACATTGAAGCTATGGACTGGCTCGCCCATTCCCAGACCTGAATCCGATTAAGCACATCTGGAACTTCATGTCTCGCACCATCCACCAACGTCACGTTGCACCACAGTCTGTCCAGGAGTTGGTGGATGCTTTAGTCCAGGACTGGGAGGAGATCCCTCAGGAGACCATCCACCGCCTCATCAGGAGCATGCCCAGGCATTGTAGGGAGGTCATACAGGCACCTGGAGGCCACACACACTATTGAGCATCATTTCCTTGTCTTGAAGCATTTCCACTGAAGTTGGATCAGCCTGTTACTTCATTTTCCACTTTGATTTTGAGCATCATTCCAATTCCAGACCTCCGTGGGATATTAGTTGTGATTTACACTGATCATTTTTAGGTTTTATTGTTCTCAACACATTCCACTATGTAATGAATAAAGATTTACAACTGGAATATTTAATTCAGTGATATCAAGGATGTGGGATTTTAGTGTTCCCTTTATTTTTTTTAGCAGTGTAATTAGCATTTGTGCCTTTTCTATGGCGCTTATGCTTTGTTGAATGCATAAATATTATAGTATTGTCCTTTGTAGTTTCAATGATGTTAATAATATATTTTTAAAATAATCTTTTTATAAGTTGAAAAACATTTTTGTTTTGTGTGCTTATTAAATATTTATGAATAACATTTTATTCAACTTTTTATTTCAAGCAGATTTCTCACCAAATTTCATAATACAAATTGCATACATTATTAAATAGATGTCTTAATCTATTAACACTGGTGTGCTTACTTCGAAAATCTTTGTTAGAAAAGCTATGCAATTCTTATATGATTCCACCTTTCTGTGTGTCTGAAATGCAG
This sequence comes from Ranitomeya imitator, assembly GCF_032444005.1. Classification (NCBI taxonomy): domain Eukaryota; kingdom Metazoa; phylum Chordata; class Amphibia; order Anura; family Dendrobatidae; genus Ranitomeya; species Ranitomeya imitator. The sequence continues at coordinate 582,017,252 of NC_091284.1, forward strand.
TGAAATACTGTCTGCCGTCCAATCTAGAGCAGGGGCACTGAGATGTTAGTACTTGATGGACAGCTCAGCTGCCCAATCGGATGCTGGATTATTGACAGTTTAGTAGTCCAATTGAAGTTAGGGTGATGCTTGAGCTTCATCCATGTGTCTCCTGTTCAGAGAATTACCTGGCTTTTTAGCTATCTCTCTGCCTCAGACTAGTGCCGATAGTAGCTTTTTGTTCACTGGTATATGTTTGCCTTGTTATTCTGTGCTCTGATCTACTGCTGCCTGACCTTAAACCTCATTCTCACCATTCGTTTGCTTTGACCCTTTGCTTGATCTACAGTCTTCCTGGAATTTTGACCCATGGACTGTGACCTGACTATTCTTTTGTATCACACCTCTGTCTTTGATGTACTCTCCCGACTTCTGACCTTGGACCTTTTGATTACTCAGCCTCTGGGCTTGCTGGAAGTAATGACTTGTGTCACACCTGATAATCCTGATATAAAGATGAGCAATTTATGAGACCAGATACAAAGCTAGTCAGCTCATGAGTCCAAGTGTATACAGGCTCAATCAGCCCATCCAGCTGGCGGCAGCTTGTACAGAGCAGTGTGAGATATCAGCAGCATGAGGGACACCAAGGAGCTGTCTCAGACTAAATTTGGCAGAGATTGAATGTAACTTTTATAACACGTCCATTCTGACATGGTTTTGCAAAGTGAATACGGCTACAGAAATCTTAATATTTCAAAGACATTAACTTTATAATATATAGTTCATAGACATTAACTTAATAATATATAGTTCATATTGTGAAATCTGGTGATAAATCAGCCCTTATTCAACTGAAGGACGTGACGTGATTTCTTGATAGGGTACTGCAATAATTCAAACCAATCACTGAGCTCCATAGCTTGTGCCATCTACATGGACAGAGCTGCTGAGTTTTGTTCTTGGCTGTAGGGGTGATTTGTGCTGAGTCCACCATTGCAACCAACACACAGAAACTAAAGCAGCATTGAAGAGCTGGACACGTGGACAGTGATTATTGCTTATATTTTTAAAAAAACTAAAAGCAGAAAATCCTTTTCATAATATAGGTGCAGTCATGACTGCTAAATGAATATAAGACTACTGAATGTGATCCAGTGATGCCAGTGCAGCGCCCCAGGGTCCTGGTCGTTGCAGTAATATCATTCGGCTCCAGTGCCGGCTCCAACATCTTGAGCCCTGGGACCAGGTCACGGGGATGGAACAGTTTTTAAAGGCTCCGATCCAGCCAGCCTGCCTAGTGAAATCCATGCGGAGAAAGTCGTTTACTGCTGGGTGAATCCCGAACCAGACTTTTTGGGGTTCCCCGGGGCGGAGAAGCAGAGGGGAGAGACTGTGGAGGTCTTAAGTTGGGAGGACTACTAGTCCCAGCTCACTTGTAGGTGGGAGGAAAAAGAGGAAAGACACCAGCCCCAGCGCAGAGCCTTTGATGAGCGAGACCTGCAGGTCAAAGCCCAGGTCTGCAAGGACCGCACCACTAACCAGGCCCCGTGTAAGCAGGGCACAGTCATTACCTTTAAGCTGCAAGGAGGCTGGGGTTTCATAAAGGAGCAGGAAATATTCGTTAACCGGAGGGACGTGGAATCCCTTCTCTGGGAAGGACACCTGGATAGGGACCTGTATCCAGGAAATAGTTTCACTTACACCAGGCACCTTGGTGAAAAGGGTTGGTTTGCTTTAAATGTCCACAAGCGCAGAGGCCCTATGACACCCAGCTCTAAAACACCAGCTATGCCTCCTCCTGTGGTAACACCACCACCTTGTGCCAAAACTGCAGCCACTCTCACTACTCATACAGTTACCCCTACCTGCACCTTTACAAGGACCACTGTGTGTACTGTCACCACCACAGAGACTGCAGTAACTACAGAACCGACTGTAACCTGTACCAAGGTTATTCCAGAACAGAACTCAATTTGCACTCAGACCCCCATTTGGAGTGAGGGAGCCCCATATGTAGCACCTGGTAGCCGTCAGTACTCAAAAGGACTACCTCCACCATTGCTACCTCCAGAACTGCAATAGAACCGACCAAACTGGAGCACTGATTGTACATAGTTCTTTAACTCTTTTGCTGCTTTAAACCCGACCAGGGTATTTCTTAAAGGGGCCCCATGTTAAAGGGATCCTGTGTTTTGCACAAGTTATTTCCCATTTAAAGAACATTGGAATCATAGATGGTGAATGATTCACAAACTGCCTTGTAAATAGTTTGCACCTTCTTAAAGGTGCTTCCTACTGGTTTTACAACGGAGGCTTTTACAAAGACTGCCTCCAACGGAGACTGTTACTAATCTTGTTGTGAGAACTGCTTTGTTTTTCAGAGACCTGAAGAAAAACCCGTTGGTGTGGCAGAATTCCGGGTCGGGATACACTCCTTGTAGCCCGCCCAAAGCCAACGTTGGGGGTTCGTAACGGGTCCCTCATATCACGTCACTTATGTTGCTCAACTGACTTGAATATTGATGTGATTGATATTGCACTACCTCATTGAGTTGCCTGAACCCATAAAGGGTTCAATGTTTAATTGTTGCCCTTTGCCAGAAAGTTAATATATTACAGAGTTAATCTGATAGATAGAATTGTGGTTTACATAGTTGATAGTATATAGCTGAAAATATAGAGCACTTTGAATAAAATTGAGATTGAGACAGATGATAGAAAAATGTTTAATGATGCGCTTTTGAATAAAATGAAGGAAAATGCAGTGAGCCCGTGAAGGTTGATAGACTGTCCTGCACCTGAATAGAGAAAATGATTGTTTTGCACTTAATAGATAGTATACCTGTCTGGGTAATTGTATTTCATAGTTAGTAACTGTTTTCTACTTTTATTAAAATGGGCCCAAAATATACATATGTTTTGTTATGCAATGTTCAAGTGTCCTCACCTCCCATAAAGGGAAGCAACAGTTATGTTAGCTTGTTTTATAGCATTCCAAAAATTTGTATGTCATTCGCTAACATATTGTTGTTTTCTTTTCCCTGTCCGGGAGTACTGGATTTAACGGGGGGGGGGGGGAATCCTGTCAGAGGCTGAGACAGAAGGACACGGAGCTGTGCCTGCCCTAAGTGTGGCAGCTTCCAGAAAGAGACACTGAAGGAGAACTGTATTGTAGAGATTGTGAAGAAGTCGTAGCAAAGGAGTTGATATCAGAGGAGTTCTGCCCTACACAGGCTGCCTCCTTCTGTGGCGCAGGATTCTGGTAGCCAGAACACAGATGGAGCGACAATCCTTTATGCCTTGCTCCAGAGACCGGCAGGACAGATAATTTCACGTTACCTGTCCACCCCTACAGCCTTAGAGGCTGGGGCATGATAAAGTCCCTGAAAAACACCTCAAGCCACCGGTCATACGGGTTTGTCCTATCCATCTGGGGGACAGAGAGAGACATAACATGTATAACACCTACAACAGTTGTGAGGACCTTATGAAAAGCTTAGCAGTAAGGTACTACAACACCACGGCGCAAGAGGAAGGCTACTGATTTCTATCTAGATAAGGGGACTCTGGATTTGCCACCAAACCGGCCGGACTCTGCCTGCCCTGTGGTCTGGGTCTCTGGACTGTGGATGCTGAAGCCTTCAGTCAAAGGTAAAGGGATTGCAACCTTGTGTCTTTGTTCTTCACTGCGCCTCTCACCATCCACCACCTACACACTGGGAAGCCCTGGGGACATACTTCACCTGTGGGAAGGTATACCATCTAGCTGCCATAACATCACCCCAGCAGACCCCTTAAAGCAGCGTCGGTCACTCTGACCGAATACCACAGGTGGCGTCATGAACATATCCCTTTAAAGACCTTCCCCTTTTACACGGACGTCCCAGGGCCACGGACCAGATCAGCCACCGTGACATCCCCCTGTGAACCAAAGGACCCAGTACCAAGTACCCCTAGCCCTTGGGGGCGCTCCACCAGCACAGAACCAACAAGCAAAAAGCTGATAATTATATATCATCTCCACAGAAACACATCATGCTCTTGGCATTGGAGTAATGCAGTGTGGTTGTCAAAGCAAATTAAGAAGTAACAGAAAATGTTCCTGTGTCAGATCTGTCTATTCTACTGACAGATTGCCTTCTTTACAGTGTTTATAACAATGAACGGTAAGCAGACCTTTTACTATATTTATATATAAACCATTATTGTTTGCATTTACATCCTAGTGGCAGCCAAAGCATGTTAATTGACTTGACACATCACAGTATTTTATGTCACTAACAGTTATATAAACGTAATGATCCAGAGAATCTCTTTTGGCTACAAATTAAAAAAGCATTTTACATTTGGGTGGTGGAATTTGAAATAGAAGTCTAATTGCTTGATTATTCCATTTAGTCTAGCATGAATGTGAGGCCTCACTGAATTCCATTAAAACCACCATTAATATATGTCTATGCATACCAGAATTTAGGCCTTACCGTTCAATTTATGTACGTATTCTCATAAAAACACAGGAAAATCACTGATGAAAAACACAGATTCTAATAACTGAGTCACTGAAAAAACACCGATGAAAATCTAGTCCAAAACACTGATGAACAACAGACTGTGTTTTTATTTATGAGAAAAATCGCTGTCTGAATGAGGACATAATACTCTAGCTGCAAATACAGTCATATTCATAGTATAAATGTATGAGCAAGCTTTTAATTATGTAATATATTTGTCAATGAGTCTACAAAATTGTCCATAAATAGGAAATAGAGTATATCCTGGAGAAAAAAAACAAAAAACTAAAACTAAAACAGAGCTCTCATATGCAGGATTGTATGTGCAGCACCCCAGGGTCCTGGTCATTGCAGTAATGTAATTTCCCTCTAGGAAAGACAACCGAATCCAGGTATCACAAACATACCACACATTTCATACTCTAGTCCACCAGGGGGAGCTATGCTCCTATTTATTAGGGCACTCTTCACACTTAGGTAAAACTGGTGGCCTGGAGAGGAAGTTAGGCAGTTGCTGGCTGAGCTTTGCTCAGGTAGTTGGTCCCTAACAGGGGTGGGAGCCTGTCAGAGGCTGAGACAGAAGGTCACAGAGCTGCGCCTGCCCTAAGTGTGGTAGTTCCTAAGAAAGGACACAAAAAGAGAATTATATTGTAGAGAGGGTGAAGAAGTCATAGCAAAGGAGTGGATACCAGAAGGAGTTCTGCCCTACACAGGCTGCCTCCTTCTGAGGCGCAGGATCCCGGTAGCCAGAACACTGAGGGAGCAACAGTCCTTTATGCCTTGCTCCAGAGACTGGCAGGATAGCTAATTGCAAGTTACTGATCTGCCCTATACCCAGGAGGCAAGATGGCACCCACAAGATGCTGGCGCATCATAGATTCCCTGTAAAAAGCCTCAAGCCACCGGTCATATGGGTTTGTCCTATCCATCTGGGGGACAGAGAGAGAGATAACATCAATAACATCTACAACATCTGTGAGGACCTTATGAGAGGCTTAGCAGTAAGATACTACAACACCAAGGCGCTAGAGTAAGGCAACTGATTTCTACCTGGATAAGGGGAGTCTGGATTTGCCTCCAAACCGGCCGGACTATGCCTGCCCTGTGATCTGGTGCTCTGGACTGTGAATACTGAAGCCTTCAGTAAAAGGTAAAGAGACTGCAACCTTGTGTCCTCTTTCTTCACTGCGCCTCACCCCATCCACCATCTACACTCTGGGAAGCCCTGGGGATACACTTCACCTGTGGGAAGGTATGCCATCTAGCTGCCATAACATCACCTCAGCGGACCCCGCAGCAGCGTCGGTCACCCTGACCGAATACCACAGGTGGCATCACGAACATATCCCTTTAAAGACCTTTCCCTTTAGCACGGATGTCCCACAGGCCACGGACCTGGTCAGCCACCATGACATCCCCCTTGAGAACCAAAGGACCTGGTACCGAGTACCCCACTGCCCGCAGGGGTGCTCCAACTTTTTGCATCACGAACAGGATCTACTTAAGCCTGAAAATCAGGTCATGTGTGCCTAGAGACTGTACCAGTATTGTGCTTGAACCGTGATTTATTGAAGGACTGTGTATTGCAAAAGACTGCCAAAATTCCTGCCAAAACCGCCGCCATTACCGCGCCACGAGGAGCGCAATAGAAGAAGGGCGTGTCGTCGTGGGCGTGAACGAACTGAGAATCGTGAAAAATAATGGCTACCCAGTCTAAATATCTCTGTACCTTGAGGACGTGTCCGTCAGCAGCCGAGATCCGCCTCCTGATCCTCAATGGTGGGCGGAGACAAAGAAAAAGAAACCGCCCCCAGAGGAGAGAGGGGGAAAAGGAGGGAGAAGGAGCAAGCCACGAGGAGGATGCCACGGCCAGCCGCCCGGAACCAGGCCGTTGGGTAGAGGCCGAGGACTCCCCCAGCCACCAAGTACCCCACTGCCCGCGAGGGCGCTCCATATGTCTAAAATTGTGTGCACAATTCTATCGGCGTCTGCTTATGTAAAGTGTTTCTCGCTGGTCTAGAATAAAAATGTAATGACTGCTAGTTATTTCCCCTCAAGTTTCCTTACAGGATCTGATAGATACAGATTACTTCATGTATAAGTAGAAAACTTAAAACAGTGTTGTGTTGCTGTCATCAGATGGAAGAAACTTGTGGGACAGTTCATTGAGAATAACATTGTGCATGCCAGTTTTACTGAAGGGTCTTGCTGGAGTACACCTAATTCATTAAGAGGCGCACACTGCTTATTGAATTTGTTCCATTTGTTGACTGATGTACTCCGTCAGCAAAAATATACACCAGTCATAAACTTATACTAGTTTATCGCTTTCATAAATCAGGTGGGTATAGACAAGCAATGTTCAACTTAAAGTACACTCATATTGATAAAGCTGGCTGAGAATGGTGTGTATCCTCTAAATGTATCCTGAGTTTCACGAAAAATATTGCGACATTAATTTGGTGGTCTGACATACAAGTGAATTTACATCATCAATTCCTATCACTTTATGAGGTAATAACTCTGGTTCGCTTCAACGTATCCAAGTGATTCCGAGACTGTTTTTTCGTGACATGTTACTTCCTGTTGGTGGTTTGGTGGTAAATTTTGTTTGATATGATTTGCATTTATTTATGAAAATATCAAATCTTGGACAAAAAATGTGAAAATTTCACAATTTTTCTAATTTTTTATTGGCATGCCCTTAAACCAGACACAACACAAAATAGATAATAAATAACATTTACCACGTCTACTCTACATCAGCATCATTTTTCAAACATTTTTCAAACATTTTTTTTAGGAAGTTAGAAGGGTTAATTAGCAATTTTCCATTTTTTTGAGCAAAATTTACAAAACCATTTTTTTTAAAGACCACATCACATTTGAAGTGGCTTTGAGGGGCCTATGTAACAGAAAATACCCAAGAGTGACACTGACAGTTTTAAAAACTGCACCCCTCTCAAAACTCAAAACTAGAGTTTAGCAAATTTGTTCTGATTCCCGCTTATGTGGCAAGCTATAAAGCTTACCGAATAAGCTGCAGCGGAAACTCGGATACATGGAGCACAGTGGCTGATCAGCTCATCAGCGCCGCAGCTGCATGTGTCGTGGCTGTGTCACAGTCACAGCACATGTATGGAGAGCCTGTTTGTTGGGCTCTCCATGCATGTGCTGTGACTGTGACACAGCCGCGACATATGCAACTGCAGTGCCAATCAGCTGATTAGCCAGCGCACTCCATGTATCTGGGTTCCCTCTGCAGCTTTTTCCATAAGCGTTATAGCTTGCCAAATAAGCGGGAACCCGAACAAATTTGCTTAACTGTACTCAAAACCACATTCAAGAAGTCTATTAACGTTTTGGAAGCATTAAAACAATCTGTAAGGAAAAAATAGCATTTTCATTTTTCCCTTAAAAGTGTTGCTTTAGATCAAAATAACAGGAGAAAATGGACCCCAAATTGCTGTGAAATTTCTCCTGAGTACTCCTATACCCCATATGTGGTGGAAAACTACTATTTGGGTGCATGGCAGGGCTCAGAAAGGAAAGAACACCATTTGACTTTCGGAAAGCAAATTTGGCTGGAATAAATAGTGGATGCCATTTTGTATTTGCAGAGCCTCTGATGTGCCCACAGAGTGGAAACCTCTCAAACATTTTGGAAGCTACATCCCTAAAGTAACTTATTTAGAGTTGTGGTGAGCACTTTCAATCCGCGCGGGCATCACAGAATTTTATAACGTTGAGCAGTGAAAATGAAAAAATTAATCTTTCCCTCAAAAATGTTGCTTTAGCCCCCAAATTTTCCTTTTTTCAGAAGGGTACAAGGAGAAAATGTACCATACAATTTGTTGTGCAATTTCTCCTGGGTACTCTGATACCCCATATGTGGTTAGAAACTACTGTTTGTGTGCACGGCATGGCTCGGAAAGGAGGGACTGCCATTTGACTTTTGGAGCTCAAAATTGACGGGACTAGATAGTGGATGATGTCTTCCATTTGCAGTGCCCCTGATGTGCCTGAATAGTGGCAATCCACCAGAAGTTACCCTATTTTTGAAACATCCATCAAACCCTCAAAGAATGTATCTAGAAGTGTAATGAGCACCTTAAACCCACAGGTGCTTTTTAGAATTTTATAACATTGAGATGTGAAAATGTAAATATATTTTTCCTGCTGCAAAAAATATTACTTTTTTAAATTAGCCCCAGATTTTTCTTTTTCACAAGGGTAGCAGTAGAAAACTGATGCAGAAATTTGTTGTGCTATTTCTCCTGAATACAACGATTCCTCATATGTGGTGGAAAACAACTACTTGGGCAAAGGAGTGTCAACTGAATTCTGAAGTGTAATTTTGGCTGCAATAGATTGGGGATGCCATGTCACATTTGAAGAGCCCCTGACAAGCCATAACAGCAGAAACCCCAACAAGTGACCTCATTTAGGAAACTATACCTCTTGAGGAATTAATTTTTTTTAACCTTCAGGCGATTCACATAATTTTATTACACTGGACTGCGTAAATGGAAAATTACCATTTTTTCCCACTAAAATATTGCTTTGGCCCCACTTTTTTATTTTTTAACAGGATAAAATGAAAGGTACAATTTGGTATGCAATTTCTCCTGTGTACATCAAAACCCCTTATGTGTTAAAAAACTAAATTTGAGGAACAGTGCAAAGCTCTGATAGGAAGGAGCTGGTTTGAGGGTGCTATGTCATATTCCCAGAGCCCGACGTGCCATGACAGTAGAACCCAAAAATAACAGACCCTATTTTATAAACTACACACCAAACAAATTCATCTAGTGAGTATGTTGACAACACATGTGTCTCATATAATTTGGTACAATTGGGGGGTGAAGAATGAAAAATTACAATTTCACCAATGAAATGTTGTTTCAGCCCCAAGTTATTACTTTTTTTTATGAAGGCTAGTAGGAATAAATGGACCACACAGTTTGCTGTGAAATTTCTCCTGAGTGTGCCAATGCCCTACATGTAATTGGAAAATAGTTCTCAAGCACAGTGGAAAGATCCGAAGGGAATGAGTGCCATAGGAGCGTAGTGCAGATCTTGCTGTTATGGTTTGCAGTTGCCATGACCCAATGGAAGAGCTCTTGAGGTGCCATAACTAGGGTTGAGCAAAACGGATCGGTCATTTTCAGAAGTCGCCGACTTTTGGCAAAGTCGGGTTTCATGAAACCCAACCCGATCCCTGTGTGGGGTCGGCCATGAGGTCGGCAATCTTCTTATCGGGTATCGGAATTCCGATACGGAGTTCCGATATTTTTGCGATATCGGGAATCGGTATCGGGATCCATATTTATGTGTAAAATAAAGAATAAAAATAAAAAATATTGATATACTCACCCTCGGACGTGCCCTGGTTCTAACCGGCAGTCTCCCCTCCTAAGAATGAGCGAGTGAAGGACCTGCGGTGATGTCGCGGCTTGTGATTGGTCGCATGAGCGGTCACATGAGCGGTCACACGACCAATCACAAGCCGCGACGTCATCGAAGGTCCTTCACTTGCTAATTCTTAGGAAGGAAGGCTGCCGGTTAGAACCAGGGCGCGTCCGAGGGTGAGTATATCCCTATTTTAAAGAATAAAAATAAAAAATATTGATATACTCACCCTCGGACGCGCCCTGGTTCTAACCGGCAGTCTCCCCTCCTAAGAATGAGCGAGTGAAGGACCTGCGGTGACGTCGCGGCTTGTGATTGGTCGCGTGAGCGGTCACATGAGCGGTCACGCGACCAATCACAAGCCGCGACGTCATCGAAGGTCCTTCACTTGCTCATTCTTAGGAAGGAAGGCTGCCGGCTAGAACCAGGGCACGTCCGAGGGTGAGTACATCCCTATTTTTTATTTTTATTCTTTATTTTACACATTAATATGGATCCCAGGGCCTGAAGGAGAGTTTTCTCTCCTTCAGACCCTGGGAACCATTAGTATCCCATTGCACTGCAAGGGTTTTTTGTTTCGGCTGACCCCGACCCCGACTTTTCTATAGGATCGGCCGATTTCACTCGACCCGACTTTTGAGAAAGTCGGGTTTCGTGAAACCCGACTCGACCCTATAAAAATAAAAGTGGCTCAACCCTAGCCATAACAGCAGAACCCCCCCAAATACATGCCCTTTTTTTACAAAATAAATCTCTCAATTAATCTAAGTGTGCAGTGATCATATTGACACCACAGGTGTGTCACAACATTTTAAGTCATTGGACAGCAAAGAAAAAATAATTACATTTTTACCAAGAAAATGTTGTTTTAGCACCAGATTTTACATTTTCACACGAGGAAATGGGTAAATATGGCACCAAAATTTGTCTCACAATTTCTTCTGAACATAGCAGTACCCCATATGTAGCTGTACAGTACTGCTTAGCTGCACAACGAGAGTTGGGAGAGGGGCAACCCTATTTGACACTTGTAGAGCAAATTTTCATAGAATAGCTTGCAGACTCCATATATAGCGCCCCTAAGTGCCAGAAGAGCAGAATTTTTCCCTCAACTAACCCCATTTTGTAAATTACACCCCTCTGGGAATGTATCTACTGTACAGGTGTAGTGACGATTTTAAGTCCTTGGGTGTTTTCCAGAAATAAGCAGCAATTGATGTTGATGAGTGAAAATTGCAAATCTGCCATGGCAGTGCCCATACATTGTAGTGCCCATGTATTATGCCCAGCTCTTGCTTATGGAGATATGCACCCATTGATTAAGTGGGCTTTCATTGCTACATAAATTCCAAACATGTGAACTATTAATGTGGTTTAGTTTGTAAACTGTATTAGCTGTATGGTGACTTGTTTTTTTCAGGACAAGATGATATTTTCAACGATACCATTTTTATTTATATTCAACTGTTTGACTGTATTTGTATCATTATGATGAAAAACCATTGTTTTTTGTCACATTTTTTATTTATTACTGATGATATGAGCTAGCAACAAAGAACGTACTGTTTTTGTGCACATCAGTCATGTGGACTTGAAATGAGCGTCACTGATGACGCATCATATCAGGGAGGGGGCTGAAGCTGCAGCAGTGACCACAGTCTCTGCCCCCTGTGCACTGTTACCCACTCCCATCTCGTATATAATCTGGGTCCTGGCTAGCAATCACTCTTTGTCAGAGTTAGCTTATGCTGCATGGCTGGATGTTGTTGTTGGTTGCTATTGGAAAAGGCGTTTGGTGGATTTATCTGTGACTGTTGCTAGGTTTGGAGTGTGTGATAATTCCCTTGCTTCTCCCACTTTGGTTTACTCCCATCCTCCACTATTTGGTGTTTACCTCTGCTGTTTATGTGTGTGTATTCGTATGATTGCCATTTTTCTGGTCTGATTGGTGGACTACGGTACACTACTACTCCCCTCTTCCTCTGGTGGGGGAAGGACACAGACTGAAGGCCTCTAGCAGCTTGGATTGTCTGTCTCTCCACTCTTCCTCCAGACTCTGGGACCATGATTTCCAAGGTTTAGTCTGAAGTATCCACAATGAATGATGGTTTTGAGAGCCATGTCATCTGCTGGTGTAGGTGCACTGTTGTTTAATTAATACCAAAGTCAGCACAGCCGCCTACCAGGAAATTTTAGAGCACTTCATTATTCCCTCTGCTGACAATCTTTTTGGAGATGGAAATGTCATTCTTCAGCAGGACTTGGCACCTGTCCACACTGCCAAAAGTACCAATACCTGGTTTAAAAATTACAGTATCACTGTGCTTCATTGGCCAGCAAACTCGTCTGACCTTAACCCCATAGAGAATCTATGGGGTATTGTCAAGAGGAAGATGAGAGACACCATACCCAACAATGCAGACAAGCTGAAGGCTGCTATCAAAGCAACCTGGGCTTCCATAACACCTCAACAGTGCCACAGGCAATCACCACCATGCCACAGCACATTGATGCAGTAATTGATGCAAAAGGAGCCCCAACCAAGTATGGAGTGAATTTACTGGACATACATTTCAGTAGGCCAACATTTCAGATGCTAAAATCATTTTTTCAAGCTGGTGTTATAAAGTATTCTAATTTACTGAGATAATGACTTTTCGGTTTTGAAATCGATCACTCTGTTTGTAATGACTCTATATAATATATGAGTTTGACTTTTTGTATTGAAGAACTATATAAATAAACTTTCTGATGATATTCTAATTTTGTGATATGCACCTGTATAACCAAAAGATTATTGTTAACATTATGGAATTAATATGCTTAGATGGAGATAAAAAAAATGGCACAATCTAAATAGAATATGTATAGTACTAGATACTATAAACATACATTTTATAATAATTATAAGATCACATAAATACCAAAAACAAGAAAAACTTTAGCACTATCTGTAGCAATATGTTATATGTTCATGTGGCCTCTAGGGGTCTCACTACTTTTATGTGTGTTCTATATTCTTTGTTTGGAACTTGTTGAATGTTGTTGTACTCGGAATTCATGTAATGGAGGTTGAGACATGATGTGAATAAAGAGCCTGGAGATACTCACAGAGTGTGATTTATGACAGGATTCATCAAACAGAACATGGTGGCAGCCGGGGACAGAGCCTGCAAATTCTTAGAGCTTATATGAGGCTGGAGCTGCACAGATCACTGCAACTGTAAGTACAGATTCCTTGACAGTACAGAAAAATGGAGACTGGTCTGAAGCCCCCTCAGAGACTGGATGTTACTTCATGTAATCTGTCCCAGACTTGGAGACATTGGAAGGAAGAGTTTACACTGTATGTGGATCTGACTGTGGGCCCCACTGATGACAAACGGAAAGTAAAGCTGTTTTATTACCTAATTGGGGAAAATGGCAGAGAATTAGTCCACACCTTGCTCCCAGACACAGACAACCTCCTCCTAGCAGACATTGTGCAGGCATTTGATAAACACTGTGACCCAAAGAAGAATGAGACAGTGGAAAGATATAAGTTTTTCACAAGACATCAGGAGGATGGTGAAAATGTGGACAGATATCTGACAGAGCTGAGGAGACTTGCAGAAACATGTGGCTTTGGAGAGATCAGGGACAGTCTAATCAAGGACAGAATGGTGTGTGGCATAAAGGACAGTCATCTCAAAGAAAGATTACTAAGAGAGGAAGGCATGACTTTAGAGAAATGTATGCAAATCTGCAGGGCTGCTGAGCTCACAAAGCACAGCCTGAAGATGATGGCAGGCACCAGTGAGAATGATGATGACAAGTTACATGCAGTATCTATGAAAGGAAAGACAGGACCAGACTACCCTATAAACACTGTCCACTGCAAGTATTGTGGGAAAAGACATGACAGAGACAAAACCAAGTGTTCAGCATATGGGGAAACCTGCAGGTCATGTGGCAAGAAGAATCATTCCTCTGCTGTCTGCAGGCAAGGAAGAGGCAAACAGTACAGACAGCTCCACACTGTGACACCAGACACTGACAGTGCAGAGGACATTAGATGGCTACAAATGCAGTCTACAACAGAGAAAGTCAATGTAGTCGGGCAGTCAGTAGTGAAGGATGCCAAGCAGCTTTATGCAACATTCTTGTTGGATGAGAAGCCCATTAGATTTCAGCTGGATTGTGGAGCAAGCTGCAATGTAATTTCATTTGATCTGCTAAACAAACAGGTTTCTATTGAGCCAACTGACAAGGTACTGGTGATGAACAACAAAAGTGTTCTGAAACCAATGGGGACATGTAAGCTAAAAATATGAAACCCATGTAACAGAAAGAGTTATAGAGTTGAATTTACCGTGTTACGGGGTGGTAACCATGTACCATTACTGGGAGTAAAAGCAGTTCAGGCAATGGACTTAATAAAAGTACAGTCTCAGAACATTATGTCTGTTGAAGTTGCCCAGGATATACAAAATCCAAAACTAAATGCAGAGCACAACTTGGACATGCAGAAAATAAAAGCAGAGTATGCTGATGTATTTGAAGGTGATGGATGCTTTGAAGGTAAATATAGGCTAGAAATTGACAACACAGTGCAGCCCACCAGATTACCTACAAGAAGAGTGCCTGTAGCGTTAATGCAACCGCTGAAAGTAGAACTGCAAGATCTACAGAGAAGAGGCATGATAGCACCAGTCCATAAGAGCACTGAAACGAAATCATTACCCAATGCCAACATTAGATGATGTTCTACCAGATTTATCAAAGGCTAAAATATTTTCTGTATGTGATGTAAAAAATGGATTCTGGCATGTGGCCCTGACTGAAGATTCAAGTTTATTGACAACATTTTCTTCACCATTTGGACGCTTTAAATGGCTGAAAATGCCCATGGGACTAAAACCTGCTTCAGAGATATTCCAGCAGAAATTGATGCAGGCTTTGGAAGGACTTACTGGAGTGAAGACAATAGCGGATGATATCCTAGTAGTGGGAGAAGGTGAAAATATGGAATCTGCAATCAAGGATCACGATCAGAAGATGATACAATTTTTGGACAGATGCAGAGAAAAAAACATAAAGCTGAATTTGGACAAATTCAAATTGAAAATGACAGAAGTGGCCTATATTGGTCATCGACTGACTTCAACTGGGGTCAAAGTGGATCCTGAAAAGGTGAGAGCAATACAAGATTTGCCTACCCCTACTGATGTTTCTGGAGTACAACGATTTTTGGGCATGGTGAATTATCTCTCAAAATTTTGCAGACATCTGTCAGACATGTGTGAGCCACTGAGACAGCTAACCCACAAAGATGTGCGCTGGGAATGGACAGAAAGCCAGGAGACTGCTTTCCGAGCAGTAAAGAATGCCATTGCAGATACAGCAACCCTAAAGTATTTCGATCCAAATCGAGAAGTGGTGGTACAATGTGATGCTTCGGAAAAAGGCCTTGGAGCCACATTAATGCAGAACAAACAGCCAATTACATTTGCAAGCAGAGCCCTTACAACAACAGAGCAGGGATATGCGCAGATTGAGAAGGAACTACTGGCTGTGGTATTTGGGATGGAGAAGTTTCACCAGTACACCTACGGTCGACAGGTAACAGTGCAGTCGGATCACAAACCATTGGAGAGCATTACAAAGAAACCATTACTAAATGCCCCAAAGAGACTACAGCGCATGCTGTTGCGACTTCAGAAATATGATGTTGACATCGGGTACTGTCCAGGAAGAGACTTACTGATTGCAGATACGCTAAGCAGAGCTTACCTTCCTATCACAAATGATGAGGAGGAAGACATTGAAACCATCAATATGTGTAACTACCTTGCAGTGTCAAAAGAAAAGGTCAAGCAAATCCAGACTTTTACAGAGAAGGATAAAAGTCTCCAGAGTTTAAAGACTGTCATCTTGCAGGGCTGGCCAAAATACAAGCAGCATGCTCCGAGGGAAGTCTCACCATTATTCCACATAAGAGATGAATTGTCAGTGCAGCAAGGAATCATCTTTAAAGGAGACAGGGCTGTTATACCTGAAGTTCTCAGAAGAGGCATATTGAAGACATTGCACTCTTCTCACTTAGGCATGGAAGGATGCCTACGTCGTGCACGAGAATCAGTTTATTAGCCAGGAATGAATGACCACATAAAAAATTACATAGCACAATGTGAAATATGTGCATCCTGCAATGATAAGCAACCAAAGGAGACATTGCAACCTCATGAAATTCCACATAGGCCTTGGTCAAAAATAGGAACAGACTTGTTCACATGGAATGACAAAGAATACCTGATTACAGTGGACTAATTCTCTAACTTCTGGGAGGTTGATTTGGTGCAGGACACAAGGGCGAGAACAGTGATTAAAAAACTCAAGGCCCATTTTGCCAGGTATGGCATTCCAGATATCGTTTTTCTGACAATGCGGCACAGTTTACGTCGGAAGAATTCAAAACTTTCAGTAAGAAATGGGAATTTGAACACCAGACGTCTTCTCCAAGATATCCTCAGAGTAATGGGAAAGCAGAGTCAGCAGTAAAAACGGCCAAAAGACTCATGCAGAAAGCAAACCAGGTGGGTGCTGATGTATATCTGTCGATACTGGATCATAGAAACACACCCACCCAAGGCCTAGACAGCAGTCCGGCACAGAGGCTCATGAGTAGGCGTACAAAGACACTAGTAACAACTGCATGTCCTCTGTTAGAGCCAAAGCTGCTGGGAAACATCGAAGCTAAATTACAGAAGAATCAAGCTAGGCAAGCTTTCTATTACAATAAATCTGCAAAGGATCTGCCGGAGCTCCAGAGAAATGACAACATTCGGCTGCAGCCAAGCACCACATTTGACAAACACTGGCAAAAGGCAAAGGTTGTCCAGAAACTGGGACCGCGGTCTTACGAAATTCTAACAGACGACGGAAGAAGACTAAGGAGGAATCGAAGATATTTGAGGAAAACGCAAGAAAGAGATGATTCATGGCCTTTTGAACAGTATCCAGACACCCAAGACAATGAGGCAGCAAGTACAAGTCAGGCACCAACAGTGACAGCTGACCATCAGGGTGAGGACTCTGGCCAGAGACAGACAATATCAGAAGAACTACCAGATGTACCAGATGTAGAAAGTGACACATCTTATATTACCAGAGCTGGCAGAATTAGCAAAAAGCCAGCGCACCTCAAAGATTATATCTAACTGGACGTACTAGGTTAATTTCTAACTTTGTCATAGTATAGATTAGTTTAGTATCTTTTATTGTTCCTCTAGTTAAAAGAGAAAGGATGTAGCAATATGTTATATGTTCATGTGGCCTCTAGGGGTCTCACTACTTTTATGTGTGTTCTATATTCTTTGTTTGGAACTTGTTGGATGTTGTTGTACTCGGAATTCATGTAATGGAGGTTGAGACATGATGTGAATAAAGAGCCTGGAGATACTCACAGAGTGTGATTTATGACAGGATTCATCAAACAGAACACTATCTATGTATCATAAATATTTTGATGTTATCATAGGTCTACTGTATCCATAGTGCATAATATGTATTGTCTGTATTACTAACCACCATTATTTTTTATATATAGTATATCAACTTTTGAACACACGGATGCCTAGTTTTTACCAATAGTAATGGTGAACTATCAAAGATACTAAAAAGCTAACCAAAAGATTGGGCTCGCCCTGGAATAACACAGATGGCGCAAACAAGGCACGCCATATCTGTGATTGTTAGTTTTTAGTATCTATGATGGTTCACCATTACTATTAATGGACAGACCTGTCTGTAGGTTATCTTAACCAATTAGGCTGATCCAACCTATGAATCCATGATCACTCATAAATATAGTACCAGATGCCTACCATTATACCTGCCTTGAACAGTATATAAACTTCTGCTATGTCCTCATTTCACACTGTCCCTTGAAAAAGCCACAGCGAGATGCGTGTCGGGCATTTCAAGGTAATACATACTATGCACTATTGATACAGTAGACTCATGATAATATCATAATATTTATGATGCACAGATGGGACTAAGGTTTTTCTTATTTTTGGTATTTAAGGGATCTTATAATTATTATAAAATGTCTGTTTTTACTGTCTAGCACTATGTATATTCTATTTAGATTGTGACTTTTTTTTTACCTCCATCTAAACACCTTTGTGATCTGATCATGTTACATATATATGTGTTATGGGGTTCCTTTGATCACTCCCTGTAGCTATTTATACCATAACGATAACAGTAATATTTTGGTTATATTTTGCTGTACTTTTTTCTAATTGTCTTCTGTTTATCAGGTGTTATATTTTACATTCTTTGCAAAATTCTGTGATGATATCACCATATTTTATCCTTTATGTGTGGTTTATTATGACTTAATAAAAGCTATTTTTTTTCATACAAGTGGTCATATTTGCAGGATTTGTATTCTGGCTATGATCACCATTTCTTTATTATTTGTCCTTATGCTGGCTGATTGGCTTGCTAACAACTTTGTAGGTTGTATACATATTCTGCATAATCAACAATTCTGTTGTTCTCTAATTCATTCTCTAATTCATTCTCTAATTCACCTGTGCACTTGACCCGATCCCATCGCACTTCATCCCAAACCTCACCACAGTCTTCATCCCAACCTTAACCCATATCTTCAACCTATCACTAACAACTGATGTCTTCCCCTCAAGCTTTAAACATGCCTCAATGACACCTATCCTCTAAAAGCCCTCTCTTGACCCATCCTCTGTATCCTGCTATCCCCCTATATCACTTCTCCAATATACATTACATACAAAACTACTGGAACAGAATGTGCATCTTGAACTGTCCTCCAACCTCTCTTCTTGCTCCCTCTTCGACCACTTACAATCTGGCTGCCGGTCACACCACTCCACTGAAACTGCCCTAACTAAGGTCATCAATGACCTATTAACTGCCAAAGCCAAGCGACACTACTCTGTCCTTCTCCTCCTGGACCTGTCCTCTGCCTTTGACACTGTGGACCATTCCCTATTTTTACAGAATCTCTAATCTCTTGGCAACACAGTCTTGGTCCTATCCTGGATCTTGTCATACCTAACAGACTGGACATTCAGCGTCTCCCACTCACACACCACGTCCTCACCTCGCCCCCTATCTGTCGGAGTCCTGCAAGGTTCAGTCCTAGTGCCCCTGCTCTTCTCCATTTACACCTTCGGCCTGGGACAGCTCATAGAATTTCACAGCTTTCAGTATCATCTCTATGCCGACAACACACAGATCTACATCACTGGACCAGATATAACCACCGCCCCACTAACCAGAATCCCACAATGTCTGTCTGCTATTTCATCCTTTACTCCGCTAGATTTCTAAAACTTAATATGGACAAAACAGAATTCATCATCTTTCCCCATCTCACTTGACTCCCCAACAGACCTATCCATTAAAGTAAATGGATGCCCACTCTCCCCAGTCCCACAAGCTCGCTGCCTCGGTGTAATCCTTGACACTGATTTCTCCTTCAAACCACATATCCAAACCCTTTCCACTTCCTGCCGACTTCAACTCAAAAATATTTCCCAAATCCGTACATTCCTCCATCAAGAATCTGCAAAAAACCCTAGTCCATGCCCTCATCATCTCCCGCCTTGACTACTGCAACCTCCTGCTCTGTGGCCTCCCCTCTAACACTCTCACACCCCTCCAATCTATTCTAAACTCTGCTGCCCAACTAATAAAACCCAAAGACTGCAGTTCAATACCTTAACCATGGTATACAAAGCCATCCACAACCTGCCTCCTCCATACATCTGTGACCTCGTCTCCCAGTACTTATCTGCACGCAGCCTCCTATCCTCACAAGATCTTCTTCTATATTCCCCTCTTATCTCCTCTTCCCACAGTCGCATACAAGATTTCTCCCGCGCATCCTCCATACTCTGGAACTCGCTACCCCAACAAATCAAACTCTCACCTACCGTGGAAACCTTCAAAAAGAACCTGAAGACCTACCTCTTCTGACAAGACTACAACCTGCAGTAACCACTGATAGACTAAACCGCTGCACAACCAGCTCTACCCTCACCTACTGTATTCTCACCCATCCCTTGTAGATTGTGAGCCTTCGCGGGCAGGGTCCTCTCTCCTCATGTACCAGTCGTGACTTGTATTGATTAAGATTATTGTACTTGGTTTTTTTATTATGTATTCCCCTTCTCACATGTAAAGCACTCTGGAACAAATGGCGCTATAATAATAATAAATAATAATAATAATTCATGAGCAATGAGATGAAGATAGTGATAAAAAAAAAATAAACCAATATACAGTACAGACCAAAAGTTTGGACACACCTTCTCATTTAAAGATTTTTCTGTATTTTCATGACTATGAAAATTGTAAATTCACACTGAATGCATCAAAACTATGAATTAACACATGTGGAATTATATACTTTACAAAAAAGTGTGAAACAACTGAAAATATGTCTTATATTCTAGGTTCTTCAAAGTAGCCACCTTTTGCTTTGATGACTGCTTTGCACACTCTTGGCATTCTCTTGATGAGCTTCAAGAGGTAGTCACCTGGAATGGCTTTCACTTCACAGGTGTGCCCTGTCAGGTTTAATAAGTGGGATTTCTTGCCTTATAAATGGGGTTGGGACCATTAGTTGTGTTGAGCGGAAGTCTGGTGGATACACAGCTGATAGTCCTACTGAATAGACTGTTAGAATTTGTATTATGGCAAGAAAAAAGCAGCTAAGTAAAGAAAAACGAGTGGCCATCATTGCTTTAAGAAATGAAGGTCAGTCAGTCCAAAAAATTGGGAAAACTTTGAAAGTGTCCCCAAGTGCAGTTTCAAAAACCATGAAGTGCTACAAAGAAACTGGCTCACACGAGGACCGCCCAAGGAAAAGAAGACCAAGAGTCACCTCTGCTTCTGAGGATAAGTTTATCCGAGTCACCAGTCTCAGAAATCGTAGGTTAACAGCAGCTCAGATTTGAGACCAGGTCAATGCCACACAGAGATCTAGCAGCAGATACATCTCTACAACAGCTGTTAAGAGGAGACTTTGCGCAGCAGGCCTTCATGGTAAAATAGCTGCTAGGAAACCACTGCTAAGGACAGGCAACAAGCAGAAGAGACTTGTTTGGGCTAAAGAACACAAGGAATGGACATTAGACCAGTGGAAATCTGTGCTTTGGTCTGATGAGTCCAAATTTGAGATCTTTGGTTCCAACCACCATGTCTTTGTGCGACGCAGAAAAGGGGAACGGATGGACTCTACATGCTTGGTTCCCACCGTGAAGCATGGAGGAGGAGGTGTGATGGTGTTGGGGTGCTTTGCTGGTGACACTGTTGGGGATTTATTCAAAATTGAAGGCATACTGAACCAGCATGGCTACCACAGCATCTTGCAGCGGCATGCTATTCCATCCGGTTTGCGTTTAGTTGAACCATCATTTAAAATTTCAACAGGACAATGAACCCAAACACACCTCCAGGCTGTGTAAGGGCTATTTGACCAAGAAGGAGAGTGATGGGGTGCTACGCCAGATAACCTGACCTCCACAGTCACCAGACCTGAACCCAATCGAGATGGTTTGGGGTGAGCTGGACCGCAGAGTGAAGGCAAAAGGGCCAACAAGTGCTAAGCATCTCTGGGAAATCCTTCAAGATTGTTGGAAGACCATTCCCGGTGACTACCTCTTGAAGCTCATCAAGAGAATGCCAAGAGTGTGCAAAGCAGTCTTCAAAGCAAAAGGTAGCTACTTTGAAGAACCTAGAATATAAGACATAATTTCAGTTGTTTCACACTTTTTTGTTAAGTATATAATTCTACATATGTTATTTCATAGTTTTGATGCCTTCAGTGTGAATTTACAATTTTCACAGTCATGAAAATACAGAAAAATCTTTAAATGAGAAGGTGTGTCCAAACTTTTGGTCTGTACTGTATATAATTAAAATTTCATTTTGTGGCATCAAAAACCCCACATTAGAGACCATGAATCACATTTGCTGAATTTTTTTGCATTTTTCTTTAGTAATTACAAACCTTTAAGGCTATGTGCACACGTCAGTATTCTTTGCATAAATTTCCTGAACAAAACTGCACTTTTTCTGCAGGAAATCCGCATGTGTTTTTTTCACGTTTTTTGTGTGGATTTTTCACGGTTTTTTCCAGATCTTCCCAATGCATTAAATAGCAGGAAATCTACAAAAAATCCACAAAATTAATGAACATGCTGCATTTTTTACCGCGATGCGTTTTTGTCCGCGAACATGTGCACAAAAATTGCGGTTCGCATTCTATTAATAGGATGCTTAATGGATGCTTTTTTTTTCACGGTTTTATCACATTTTTATAGTGAAAAACACGAAAAAAAATCAAAAAATCCATACCGTGTGCACACAGCCTTATACTGCATTTTTCATGTGATACTTTGGGAGCAATATATCTTCTGTAGAAAGTGGCAGTTAATGGGCTTAATCATAATTACTGTAAATATTTTTTATTGTTCATATGTTTTCCTTTATTGTAACACAACATCGGTTTTCATCGTATCACACCATCTAAAAACAGTTTGAATTGTATACATTGAAAAATGTAGAGTTTCATCTACTGCAAAGAAAGGAAACAAGCAAACATTTGAAAAGCACACTGAAGTCCATTTGACATTTCCACAATTCTACTTGTGTGTTTCATGTAGACATTTGATGTCTGAAAAACATTAATGAGAGATGACAATAAGACCTTGTCACAAAATTAGAAATTGCAAAAGTCCAAAGAATAATTCTTATTTTGAATGGTGACATTCCATAAAACAAATAAACTGACGATAAGTGCAACTCATTCAGGATATAGTCGTAGAAATTTTCCACCACTTCCTGACAAAGTAAATGTTTTTACATATTTTCCCCTTTTAAAAGTTCAACTTCAAAAGATTTAAAAATTATTTATAACAAATTTATCTAGGGTTTTCTACTATTAATTTTGAAATAAAAACTTGAGAATGTCACCATCTTGCTACCTGACTATTATAGTCTTCAGTAGTAGAAATGTCTGTTGGTCTTTCTTCCTTGTGAAATAGGTGGGCTTTATGTTCCCTAAGAAGTCTCCTTTCTTCCTTTCTCTTCTCTCTTTTTCTCTGATGTTCTTGTTGTCTGGTATACTGGAAGCGTTGTAAAAAAAGGTCCTTGGCATATTCATATAACTGCACGTCTAAATAGTTAAGTTCTTTAATACGTTCACGTGACCACTCATCAATGTCCACATTTGAGGCTCTGGTAGTGTTGAATTGGGTAAATGGAGAAATAAACTTGAGATTAAATGTTCTCTCAAATAAATATTGTGTTTTTCTTTGAAACTCAGTCAAGCCATAAAAAGCCATGTTTTTAAGGTTATTCTTGGCACTCTGTAGAAGAATATCATTCCTTTCACTTTCATTCATAAAAGTTAAGTTATAACACCCAACTAGACTAAGGTCAGCAAGCATTCGGACCTGGCGATTATTGGCCAGGTTGTAGTTACAGTCCATGAACTCCTGTAATGTGACTCCAGACCAGTCATCCCCAAGATAACACGTGGGCAATTCATCTGGTGTTGGACTTCGTCCATCACAGACATGGAGTGAAGCCTTCCAAGTTGCTCCTCTCTGGACATGCTTCCATTCACTCAAGTAGCGAGATACTGGATCCCTCAGCATCGTGATATAATAGAAGTTCCTAAAAAAGCAACATAGAAATATTATACAAATGACAGATCATAAAGCGTATTAAGTTTGTGTTCAACTTGATACACAATATTATAACAATTGCAAACATTCACTCTGGAAGAAGGTAATTTTTCTAACCAAGTATAATGTATAGAACAATTTACATTAAAGCTGTGGCAAATGACAGTTTATTTTTCAATATGGACTTTGCAAGTGGAAAGTGTAAAATGTGTTATCTGATTATTATTAGAAATTAAGGTCTTGCAAGAAATTATATTATCCTGGGCCTTTTATCCATTTATTAAAAATTATTGTTATAAAGGTGCATAAGCGTAAATAGCAGTATTGAAAGACATTAACAAAAATTTCTCAGAGTTGATATGTATCTGGTTTGATGTACCGTATATGGCAAAATGAGATATTACCAAATATCATTATATTAAAACTGTAGTCAAACCATTGGGTGAACCTTTATGTGTTTGGATTGTAGAAGTTACAGAAGGTGCCTCTTGATGCTGCAAAGGGAAAAAAATATTATTGACCAGTGTGTCCTTTTTATATTGTGTGATTTGAAATGGTTAAGGAGTTGTCCCACAATAACAACGTATCACCTACCCACAAGCTAGAAAAACAGGAGTTCCAAGTTCCTAATTTGAATTTAGCCGAGGTTGATCATGCCATTTTTATAACATTGTATATACTTTTACCATCTTTTAATTTTTTTTTACTTCATAAGTGCCTTTAAGTGGTATTCCCATCTCTAAGTTCATATCCCAATATGTAGTGGGTGCAATAATAATAATAATAATCTCAGAAAATAACTCCAATTAGAAATGTAGATAGTTCTGATTCGCTATGTTGCTTACCCCATGTAGACCATTGCAGTAGGTTATCCATGGTAATTACCAATCTTATAGTGATGGTTAGTTAGCTGTTAGCGATCATAACCATGGTACCTAAGCTACTACAATGCCCTGCACATGGGGTAAGTGAAATAGCAAATCAGAGGCACTATACTACATTTCTAAATGGAGGTATTTGCTAATATTATTATTATTATTACACCTACTACACATTGGGATAGAATCTTGGAGATAGGAATGCAACTTTAAAGTTTGATGAGCTTGATAATTCATTAACACATTAAGAGGTACTTTATTAGACCTTACCTCTGCCAAGGTTTAATAGGAGGACTAAGATGGCAACCATGGGAGCCACTACAGGGTTACTAAAGGTACCGTCACACTAAGCGATGCTGCAGCGATACTGACAACGATCCGGATCGCTGCAGCGTCGATGTTTGGTCGCTGGAGAGCTGTCACACAGACAGCTCTCCAGCGACCAACGATGCCGGTAACCAGGGTAAACATCAGGTTACTTCTCTGCTCTGACTGTGAGCACAGTGGCCGGAAAGCAGAGCGGTGACGTCACCGCTCTGCTTTCCGGCTGCCTAGCGCTCACAGCCAGAGCAGAGAAGCACAGCGCCGGGGACAGACAGCGGTAGGTAAGTATGTAGTGTTTGTTTTTTTTACTTTAACGATGGTAACCAGGGTAAACATCGGGTTACTAAGCGCTGCCCTGCGTTTAGTAACCCGATGTTTACCCTGGTTACCAGCGAAGACATCGCTGAATCGGCGTCACACACGCCGATTCAGCGATGTCAGCGGGAGAGCCAGCGACGAAATAAAGTCCTGGCCTTTCTGCCCCGACCAGCGATATCACAGCAGTGGCCTGATCGCTGCTGCGTGTCACACTGGACGATATCGCTAGCCAGGACGCTGCAACATCACGGATCGCTAGCGATATCGTCCAGTGTGAAGGTACCTTAACCGGTCAGAAATTCCTGGACAGTTCATGAAAATAGGGCACTTTTTTGCCCTGTCCAGAAAAATTATTTTAGGCATTTTATTTTTTGTTGAAGCTGAAGAAATTTCTACATATTATTTTGACTGTAATTCTCATCATTTTACAGTGAATACAGTGGATGTCTTTTTATCAGAATTATAGACTGTAGACATGGATCACTTAGAATCATAATGATTTTTTATGGATTTCCAATCTGTCCGTAAAAAATATTACTTGTCTAATTTTTTGATAAGGTTTCCAAAAAAAAAAAAGTCAAGTTGGCTACCCTGGGTCCCTATAGTGGCTGGCTACCATAATAATGAAACAGCACACCTGCGGACGATAGCGGGTGATGATGGTCTGTCAAAGGGAGCCTCTGTTCTCTGTCTGACCACTTTTCTGCTTCATTCACTTTTGACCAGCCCAGATTTCAGCAAGAGCCAAGCACCATTTATTCCATCAGCATGATGTATATATAAGTTGTAAAATTCTTATTACCAAGCGCTCATGACAAATGTATAGTGTATACTGGGTTAAAAATATCATGGAGGGTCTTTCCTGCAATGTAGGTAATTTTAAGTCAGAGATGTTAACATCCGCTATGGAGAACTTTTGCTGTCTTTGTTGCACATGAATTTCCATTAATTTGCCCAGATGCACTGTGATACATTTCCTCTAAAACAGTTGTATGTAAATTACAGAGGTTCGAGTACATCATCAATGAAGTTATAGGAAAAAATAGGCACTGAAAAAGTGTGAAAAGGATTTTAGCTTTCTCTTTTAGTTGGTAAGCCATCGCTAACAACTTTGATCCAAACTTAAAGGGAAACTGTCAGCAGATGTTTGTAATCTGAGGATAGCAAGAGATGATATCAAGCTGTGTGCTATTGCTTACTTACACTGAAGGTTTTATCACTAATACATTATCATTGCCAGATCTGATGTGCACATGACTGCTAGTCCTACTCTGCCCCTCCACCCCTCCAAAGATAAGCATTAAGCAACTCACATTCCACAGACAATGTGCAGACAGCGCCTGTTACGGGCATGGTTAGCGTTCTCAGCTCTGCTTCATACTGAATCTAAAAACTCCATGTCAGAAATGCTGCACCCAGTCATCTAAGTGATACAGTTGTGCTCAAAAGTTTACATACCCCTTCAGAATTTTTCCGTTCTTGGCCTTTTTTCAGAAAATATGAATGATAACACCAAAACTTTTACTCCACTCATGGTTAATGGTTGAGTGAAGCCATTTATTGTCAAACTACTGTGCTTTTTCTTTTTTAAATCATAATGACAACCCAAAACATCCAAATGACCCTGATCAAAAGTTTGCATACCCCATTTCTTTATAACGTTGTATTGCCACTTCTAACATCAATGACAGCTTAAAGTCTTTTGTGGTAGTTGTGGATCAGGTTCTTTATTGTCTCAGATGGTAAAGCTGACCAATCTTTTTTGGCAAAAAGCCTCCAGTTTCTGTAAATTCCTGGGCTGTCTTGCATGAACTGCGCCCTTGAGATCTCCCCAGAGTGGCTCAATGATATTGAGGTCAGGAGGCTGAGATGGCAACTGCAGAACCTTCACTTTGTTCTGCTGTAGCCAATGACAGGTTGACTTGGCCTTGTGTTTTGAATCGTCTCATGAACAACTTCTGGACTGATGAGTGCAAATTTCCTTCCAGCATTTGCTGATAACGTGCTGCATTCGTCTTTCCTTCAACTTTGACCAAGTTTCCTGTGCCTTTTTGTTAACACCATGCTGGATCACTGCTCTGACAGGCAGAGTCTTCGGCATGTCTCTTCTGTCACCCATGCTACAGACAGTTGTTCCCTTCCACATGCTCTGCATGCTTCCAGCCGAATCTCTAGCCATGTCCTTAGGGCACGCTCGCATGCGCTCCTGCCTTCTTAAAGGGTCAGCTCGTGCACTTGCTATTTCCTCTCCAGCCAATGGCTGTGGGACATTATGTATATATCCTACTGGGGAGATGCCTGAGCAATCTTCCTGTTTATAGTCTATGTTGTGCAAGGTTGCATACCAGTGCATGTCCTGTTTGTTGCACGCTAGTGCAAATCCTGTTGCTGCACTCTAATGCAAATCCTGCCTGTTGCACTCTGATGCAAATCCTGCCTGCTGCACTCTAATTGCAAATTCTGTCTGCTGCACTCTGATGCAAATCCTGCCTGCTCCAGTCTAGTGCAAATCCTGCTTGCTGCACTCTGATGCAGAACCTGTCTGCTGCACTCTGACACAAACTCTATCAGCTGCACTCTGACACAAACTGCTGCACACGGATATGAACTTGGTCAACTGCACTCTTTTGCAAGCTCTGCCTGCTGCACCATCCAGTCTGTCCTTCTGGGTCCAGCTGCTGTGCACCCATTAGTCTGTCCTGGAGTGGCAAATGGTGTTCATCGGGAGCCAAGTCTAACCACTTAGTCAAGCCCCTCCAGGCTTTCAATGGTTCATGGCACAGTGGTTCCATAAACAACGTCCGTGACACTTTGTAGCTCACATAACCCCAAAACATCAGCGAAGCACCTCCGTGCTTTACAGTAGGAATGGTGTTCCTTTCATCATAGGCCTTATTGACCTCTCTCCAAAAGTAATATTTATGGTTGTTGCCTAAAAGTTAAATTTTAGTCTCAACACTCCACATTACCTTGTTCCAGAAGTTTTGAGGCGTGTCTCTGTGCTGTTTTGTGCATTGTAGGCAAGATACTTTGTGGCATTTGCGCCGTAATGACTTTCTTCTGGCAACTCGACCGTGCAGCCCATTTTTCTTCACGTGCCTCCTTTTTGTGCATCTTGAAACAGCCACACCGCTAGTTTTCAGAGAGTCCTGTATTTCAGCTGATGTTATTTGTGGGTTTTTCTTTGCATCTCAAGCAATTTTCTAGCAGTTGTGGACAAAATTTTTGTTGGTCTACCGGACCGTGGTTGTGGTTTTCACAGAGCCCCTGATTTTCCATTTGTTAATCACAGCTTGAATGCTGCTGACTGGCATTATCAATTCCTTGGATATCTTTTTGCATCCCCTTCCTGTTATATGCAGTTCAACTACCTTTCCCCGCAGATCAATTGACAAATCTTTTGCTTTCCCCATGACTCAAAATCTAGAAATGTCAGTGGCTGGATGAAAGCTGCATGTCTGTCTAGATCTGAGAAACTCACTCAGCTTTTATCCACACACACTGATTACAAGCAAACAGGTCACAGGTGAGGATGTTACCTTTAGTAGCCATTCAAACCCATTTGTGTCAACTTCTGTGCATGTTATCAGGTCAAAATCACCAGGGTATGTGAACCTTTGATAAGGGTCATTTGGATATTTTGGGTCGTCATTATGATTTAAAAAGAGAAAGCACAGTAGTTTGGTAATAAACGGCTTCACCCAACCACTAACCAAAAAAAAGGCCAAGAAAGCAAAAATTCTGCAGGGGTATGTAAATTTTTGAGCACAACTGTACATCATTGAATTCAGAGTCTCTTTGCCTACATCAGGCTGCTCTCAGATGATGTAGCAAAAACCTGATGTCAGATTCCCTTTAAATGACTGATCACCATGCTATAAATAAAAAGTTAAACACAATCAATAATTGGCTGCTATGGGCATGGACAATAAATCTTTGTATCTTTTTTACCCCTTAATGACCATCAATATGTCTTTTAACTGACCTGAGATATAAGAGACTAGCATCCCCATACAGGGGACAATCCAGCAGCTGTCGGCTGTCCACTATAGCTGACAACTTGCTGCATCAGCCACGATCAGTGTCAGCACCGTCCATATCTGTTTAACCCCTTGGATGCTGCTGTCAATAATGAATATATCATATAAATGGTTAAAAGAGTGTGGAGGCTCCCTCTTTATCCCCATCGGCACCCTGAGATCCTGATTGTGTTGTCCTGATGTTTGCCACGGCAATTCACAGCCAAATGGCGGCCTTAGAGTCTGTTAGCTATAGCGACCTGTTCAGAAGTTAGTGACAGTTAGGCTACGTTCACATTGGCGTTCCGCCAATGTGCGTTGCTGTTGCGCCGGCGACGCAGCGGCGACGCAGCGGCGACGCGCCCCTATGTTTAACATAGGGGACGCGTGCGTTTTTAGGGTGGCGTTTTTCGACACTTGCGTCGTTTCCGACGCTAGCGTCGGATGCAAGAAAATGCAACAAGTTGCATTTTCTGTGCATCTGATTTTGGTCAAAAAACGACGCACGCGTCGCAAAACACGCGCGTTTTTGCGCGCGTTTTTTCGTGCGTCGCGCGTTGCGTCGCCGACGCAGGGCGGCGCAACGCTAGTGTGAACGTAGCCTTAGGTGGTAAAAATACACTTTTTCATTCCTATCATGCCACTTTGTATTAATTCCTGAAAGCATCTGAAGGGTTAATAAACTATCTGACAGCAGTTTTCAGTATTTTAGGGGGTGCTATTTTTAATTTATATCACTTTTGGGGGTTTTCCAATATATAGGGCTCCCAAAGTCACTTCAGACCTGGACAAGACCCTAAAAAAAATGTTTGTAAATTTCCATGAAAAAATGAAAATTACTACTACATTTTTAAACTTCCTAAAATGCTAACAAAATAAAATAACATTTTGCAAATGGTGATGATTTAAAGCATTCAAAATGTGAAACTTGCTAATTTTTTTACATTTTTGTCAAACTTCTGATATTTTTTTTTATAAATAAACACAAAACATATCAGCCTAAATTTACCATTATCATAAAGTTTAATGTGTCCCGAAAAAAAAAACAATTTAAAAATCACTGGAGTTTGTCAAAGCTTTCCAGATTTATTACCACATAAAGTGATACTGGTCAGATTTTTTAAATTTGGCTCTGTTACTAAGGGGTTAATATATAATACCCATAGCATTTTCCTAGGGACAATAATTTTGTAAAGACTTGCTTCACATTATGCAATTAAATGTAACCCTATAAAATGAGTTTTATAACCTGTCAGCAATAGTCTATTACAAGTTCAATTCAATTTCTAAATGCTATGGTGGAACTCTTTTTCATCAGTTTAATGTTCTATATTTTTTTTAACGTAAAAAAGGCACCTGGAAAAAAGAAAAAACTTGAACAATCGCTGCCAATTTCAGTGGGTTAATATAAAGGTGACCATTTTAAAGACTGTAATAAAGCAAACATGAAGATTTTGGTCATTTAATAAATAATGAAATAATTTTCATACAGCTAAATTTATCTGTACAAAGAGACACATAACACATAAGTCTCTCCGGCATTGGATTTAATCAAGTACAAGCTCTAGCTGACTGTCCTCTGCACTTTTCTCTCCCACTAGATTAATATTATTGTAATGATTATGTTTGCCATTTTGCCTTGACATTTCCCAATGTAAAATAGTCCTTGCAAAAACTAAGCTGTAGAACTTGCTGTTTTTTTATTTATAACCTGGCTGACAAACTCTGTACATCTCTATTGCCTTCATCTAGAAATAATAGCCAAATTTATTTGTTGCAGACATATAGGAAAAAAAAATTATGAACAATGAAAAAAATTCAATGAAAATTGGGAAGGAAATAAAAAAATGAAAAATCCTTAGATGTGCTTTTAAGGTGAGTAATTTGCTACATACACATGGCAGTGTGACTAACTTAACAATAAAAATAGATTAAACTCATACATCAAAGAACTGTAATGGCAAATGTGTGAATGTTAAATTAAATAGACAAGAGGCAGTGCATTAAAACCTGGGGAATTAAATTAATTAATCATAGAATAACAGTGAATAATTAAACCCTGCTATTTAAACTGTGTACCATAAAAATGTGATTTTTTTTAGTTTTGCATTGAACTGGCTAAACCTGAAAATGGTCAGTGTTTATAGACCTGCCATAAAACATACATATCCAACATGACAGAAATCACCTGATCTATATATTTGTACCCATATCTGTGTAAAAACATAGCTGGTATTTACAGACGATTACAAAGATTTGGCTCAAGGTAAAGAATTACAGCTCTAACATTTATATAAGCCGCCAGCACTAGTCTTGTATGGGTTCATTTCAGTTTTTCTATAACATTATTTCCACGGTTAGTACTGTAATCATTTTACTACAGAAGAACCATCGTAACTGCAAGGGAGCCTGGCACCCCCAAAACTTGATTTAAACTACCTACACAGTTCTATGGGGACTTAGCCTTATAAAACTCTTGTCTGCAGTATAGATTTGCCTTGTTTAATTCAACAGAAAAATGGTTTTATTGTATATACTAATGAGGGCTCTTCGGATCATCATTGGCGTGATCAAGGGTTCAGTGCAAAAAAATATATACATAATTGATATCTCTGTACCTGGAACATCTCCATCTATAAAAATAATAACCAACATTTTGTATTAAAGGGAATCTGTCACCACATTTTTTGCCTATAAGCTAAGGCCACCGCCATCAGGGGCTTATCTACAGCGTTCTGTAATGCTGTAGATAAGCCCCAATGTAACCTGAAAGATAAAAAAAACAAGTTAGATTATACTCACCCAGGGGCAGTCCCGGTGCGGTCCGGACCCATGGGCGTCGCGGTCCGGTCCGGGGCCTCCTATCTTCATAAGATGACGTCCTCTTCTTTGCTCTACTTTATCTGTGCTGCTGAGGGCAGTGCAATGTACAGCAGTGCGCCGGCGCTGAGAAAGGTCAGAGAGGCCCAGCGCCTGCGCACTGCAGTCACTGATGTCACGGCCGGCTGGGCGTGAGTGTTTGGTGTGGAGCCTTGCATTTAAAAGGCTCTCAGCAGAGCAGACGGGCACACTAGTATCATTTATGTTTTGTGTGTGTGTGGGTGGCTACTCTACCACTCTTTCTGCACATGTTTGTGTGTCTTTGCTCAGAGACTACACGTTTGCAGGCTGGTTGCACACTTATGTGTTTTTGTTTCCTTGACTCAACGCCTGAGTCTTAAGTTTGCTACATGCTTCGGGTGCTGGTCAGGCACAGGTTCAGTAGTATCAGGACTGGGGTAACTAGCCGCTTGGCTTTGCATCTGTTTCATTCATGTGCGCAATTGGCACAGTTCAGCTACAGAGCAAGATAAACCCTTATACTATACTTCTCTACAAAAGCTACAGGGTTTTGTACATAGCGCCATATGAGTTCATTCTCTTGGCTTAGCATCTGCTTCATTCATGTGCTATCTTCCCTGTGACATTTAACAGGGTTCAATACTTAGAAAACTTGGAGTTCTACCTCTCTGTGAAGTTAACAGAGCGAGGTGTTCTCATCCTGTTCATACTATGTGGTGTTAATACAGTGTATTTAAGGTACAGTAACACTTGCTGTTTTGTTTCCTTCACTGTTCACACTAGCAGCAGTTTTATATCTCTGCACAGTGGACCCCGGGTTGGGATTGCACTTTAATAGGCTCAATTAAGTTCCAAAGAAATTCAAGCTGTCCTGCAGACTTTGGGTGCACCAGTCTCAGTGTGAACTACCAATCAACATTTGAATAAAATAAAATGCTATTACAGAAGACCCAGGACCTCACTTCTGACAGACGCAAAACAAGCTAGACTTTATGTCTGTCAGAAGCGGGGTTCTCCTGGCAGTTTGCCAAAATCTACGTGAATAAGTTCCCGCCGCTGT
Source organism: Ranitomeya imitator (assembly GCF_032444005.1). Classification (NCBI taxonomy): domain Eukaryota; kingdom Metazoa; phylum Chordata; class Amphibia; order Anura; family Dendrobatidae; genus Ranitomeya; species Ranitomeya imitator. The sequence goes on from NC_091284.1 coordinate 582,050,327, forward strand.
ACGGAGGGAATCTCGAACCATCTCCGCTGCGATCTCCCATTCTCCTCCAGCCGCAATGGAGTCTGCTCATTGGAGACATCGGTCCCAGCACCTGACTCGGACAGATGCTGCACGCTTGGTTACTGCTGCCCTTCCAGGCTCAGCTATTATAACCAATACTATTCAGCAGCGAGCAGGCATCTCTGGGACTAAGTCCTGCTTTTCTCCTTCTGAGCATTACCAAGGGAAGATCACTCATTGGAGGTCGGAGGTCACATGCTCAGGTCCTGTAGCAGCTCCTATTGGTCCACCAGGAAGGTCCTGAAGAGCTGCAGCTATAAAAGGTTTGCATGGCCGCTCGGCCATGCGCTAGTATAATTCAGTATGTGTGTGTGTGTATATGTATGTATGCCTGTTCTGGTGAAAGCTCCGAATCATTCCCATCCTTAGAGTTGTTGAGTGCTCGCAAGTGTTGTAGCTGTCTAGCGCCAGATAGTGCCGTCCAGCATCAGGCACAAAATATACTGCATCTATCCTGCAGTGACCACCGCTGCAGTACTTTACGCACTCTGTGCGGCTATCTATAGCATCTCCTGCAATCCATCAGTGTAGGGTGGGAACTCCCATTTGATCTCAGCATCTGACTCGGGGCGTCCTCAGGCATGGGATCAAAGCCACCGAGGGTCAGAGCGGGATCAACCACCAGCATAGTGGGGGTGATTTGTTAGGGATCCCACTAGTATCCATTTGCTGCGCCTTGTGAAGGCTAACAGGGCACAGCGTTATCTTTAATCTCGGCAACTCTGTGAAGCAACAGGGTTCGCTCCTATTTAACAAATACCGACCAAACGGATATAGTAATCTATAACATTCCCTTCTACTGGAAGTATCCATTATACTCCGACGGGGAAAAGAGGGGACAAAACTCCCACATATATATGAACCTATAAGCCACCAAGAGCATATTGCCCCCAAGCAAAAACACATGCAATTAACTGTTTCATCTGAAACATATAAATTTTATTAAACAGAATTGAAGACAAATATATGTACAATCATCAAAAATAAGAGGATAAGGTGAATGACACAAGAGGAACACACCGAAAAAAGAGAGATGCTCACATACATATATGTAAGGGTACAGTCGCAGGGCTACAGACATGTCATGTTTGGCAAAAATGCTAAACGTCAGGGAATGTATATACACCGGGGTGGGGAAGGAGGCAATGGACTTTAAAGTGACCTTTTATATTGTTGTTTGCCCTGTCCTTTCTTACGCCCCCCCATATTGCAACCTGCCCATAAAGTGCGAATCTTAGCTCAATATAGCAAAACCGCGGGTCCTGTGATGCGCTTACCCATGTGTACAGTCTCCAGTTCAGGGTGTCCTCTAGATAGCCCCACCTATACAGGCTGGGTGACGTTACCCATGTCTATTCAGGCGAAGTTCCGCCATATAGTGCTGCCATCTACTAGCAGCAGGTTCTTCTCCTGCATGGTGGACCCTGGGCTGGGAACGCACCTATACTTTCTCTATATTTACTTGGTGCGTTCCGCCAGCCCTAACAGTATGCCAGCACCAGGGTCTGGCTAGTTATGGTGGACGATCAGCATCTACAACGGTACATCCAGCAGCTGGAGGGTAGGTTGGCGGCTCTTGAACACACAACCTCGGCTGTGGATGTCACCGCAGTTGCTGTTCAGGCTGCTAGCGTAGCTGCAGCCAGTTTGTCCACTGCCACCCTTGCTCCGACTTTATCCCTTCTCTCATTACCAGACAAGTTTGCTGGTGACAGTAAGCTTTGTCAGGGATTCATGAGCCAGTGTGCTATACATCTGGAGCTCCTGGCTGCACGTTTTCCCATGGAACGGGCTAAAGTGGGATATATTTTATCCCTTCTGTCGGGCAGGGCATTGGAGTAGACAACGCCGCTGTAGAAGCATGATGGTCGTGTGGTGCAGAATGCTCCTCAATTCTTGTACTCTCTGAAACAGGTCTTTATGGGACCTCGTCTCACCCACAATATGGCACTCCAACTGCTGGCATTGATACAGGGCTCGTCCATGGTCAGTTAATTCGCCGTCCACTTCCGGACTTTGGCATCTGAGCTGGAGTGGCCAGATAAAGTCCTTATCCCGGTGTTTTGGAAGGGACTGGCTGACCATGTGAAGGACGCCTTGACCACAGGGAGATTCCTGCCACACTGGAAAAGCTTATAACTATTTCCTCCTGCATCGACCTTCATTTCAATGAATGAATGTTGAGCGAACCCAGTGTAGGCAGAAGTTCCGGTTGGCTCCTACCTTCGCCACTCCTCTGGAATCTCCTATTCAGGCATCCGAGTCCCATGAGGCCATGGAGGTATCTTGAGCAGGACCTAAGTCTCGGGCCGCTCGAATATCCATGGTCTGTAATGTCTGCCAGCAGATAGGACATTATGCCAAGAAATGTCCCCAGCGGTTGGGAAACGACGGCGTCTAGTAACTGTAGGAGGTGTTATGAACAGGTAATTCAGAACCACAATGGACATTGAAGTTCAGAGCACACAAAGTGACCTGACAATTACCAAAAACATAGGACGAGCTCTGAGACGTGGGAACTCTGCTGACCGCAATCCCTAATCCTATCCAACCACACTAGAGGTAGCCGTGGAGCGCTCCTGACCAGTCCTATGCGCCTCGAGCACAGCCTGAGAAACTAGCTAGCCCTAAGAAAGAAAAATAAGCCTAGCTTGCCTCAGAGAAATACCCCAAAGGAAAAGGCAGCCCCCCACATATAATGACTGTGAGTTGAGATGAAAATACAAACGCAGAGATGAAATAGATTTAGCAAAGTGAGGCCCAACTTACTGAACAGACCGAAGATAGGAAAGATTGCTTTGCGGTCAACACAAAACCCTACAAACAACCACGCAGAGGGGGCAAAAAGACCCTCCGCACCGACTAACGGTACGGAGGTGCTCCCTCTGCGTCCCAGAGCTTCCAGCAAGCAAGAAAAACCAATATAGCAAGCTGGACAGAAAAAATAGCAAACAAAAATAACACAAGCAAAACTTAGCTTATGCAGGATAGACAGGCCACAGGAACGATCCAGGAGAAAGCAAGACCAATACTAGAACATTGACTGGAGGCCAGGATCAAAGCACTAGGTGGAGTTAAATAGAGCAGCACCTAACGACTTAACCTCATCACCTGAGGAAGGAAACTCAGAAGCCGCAGTACCACTCTCATCCACCAAAGGAAGCTCATAGACAGAACCAGCCGAAGTACCACTCACGACCACAGGAGGGAGCTTGGCCACAGAGTTCACAACAGTACCCCCCCCTTGAGGAGGGGTCACCGAACCCTCACCAGAGCCCCCAGGACGACCAGGATGAGCCACATGAAAGGCACGAACCAGATCGGCAGCATGGACATCAGAGGCAAAGATCCAGGAATTATCTTCCTGACCATAACCTTTCCACTTAACCAGATACTGGAGTTTCCATCTCGAAACACAAGAATCCAAAATCTTCTCCACTATATACTCCAACTCCCCCTCCACCAAAACCGGAGCAGGAGGATCAATAGATGGAACCACAGGTGCCACGTATCTCCGCAACAATGACCTATGGAACACGTTATGGATGGAAAAAGAAGCTGGAAGAGTCAAACGAAAAGCCACAGGATTAAGAACCTCAGAAATCCTATATGGACCAATGAAACGAGGCTTAAACTTAGGAGAGGAAACCTTCATAGGAATATAACGAGATGACAACCAAACCAAATCCCCAACACGAAGTCGGGGACCCACACAGCGCCTGCGGTTAGCGAAACGTTGAGCCTTCTCCTGGGACAAAGTCAAATTGTCCACTACATGAGTCCAAATCTGCTGCAACCTATCCACCACAGTATCCACACCAGGACAGTCCGAAGACTCAACCTGCCCTGAAGAGAAACGAGGGTGGAACCCAGAATTGCAAAAAAACGGCAAAACCAAAGTAGCCGAGCTGGCCCGATTATTAAGGGCGAACTCAGCCAAAGGCAAAAAGGACACCCAATCATCCTGATCAGCAGAAACAAAACATCTCAGATATGTTTCCAAGGTCTGATTACTTCGTTCAGTCTGGCCATTTGTCTGAGGATGGAAAGCCGAGGAAAAAGACAAATCAATGCCCATCCTAGCACAAAAGGCTCGCCAAAACCTCGAAACAAACTGGGAACCTCTGTCAGAAACGATGTTCTCTGGAATGCCATGTAAACGAATCACATGCTGGAAAAACAATGGCACCAAATCAGAGGAGGAAGGCAATTTAGACAAGGGCACCAAATGGACCATCTTAGAGAAGCGATCACAAACCACCCAAATGACCGACATTCTTTGAGAGATGGGGAGATCCGAAATAAAATCTTCGGGACCGGCAAGGGCAAAAGCAACCCACTGGCACGAGAACAGCAGGGCTTAGCCCGAGCACAAATCCCACAGGACTGCACGAAAGAACGCACATCCCGCGACAGAGACGGCCACCAAAAGGATCTAGCCACCAAATCTCTGGTACCAAAGATTCCAGGATGACCAGCCAACACCGAACAATGAACCTCAGAGATAACTTTATTCGTCCACCTATCAGGGACAAACAGTTTCTCCGCTGGGCAACGGTCAGGTCTATTAGCCTGAAATTTTTGCAGCACCCGCCACAAATCAGGGGAGATGGCAGACAAAATTACCCCCTCTTTGAGAACACCCGCCGGCTCAGGCAAACCCGGAGATTTGGGCACAAAACTCCTAGACAGGGCATCCGCCTTCACATTTTTAGAGCCCGGAAGGTACGAAACCACAAAGTCAAAACGGGAAAAAAACAGCGACCAACGAGCCTGTCTAGGATTCAACCGTTTGGCAGACTCGAGATAAGTCAAGTTCTTGTGATCAGTCAAGACCACCACGCGATGCTTAGCTCCTTCAAGCCAATGACGCCACTCCTCGAATGCCCACTTCATGGCTAGCAGCTCTCGATTGCCAACATCATAATTTCGCTCAGCAGGCGAAAATTTCCTGGAAAAGAAGGCGCATGGTTTCATCACCGAGCAATCAGAACTTCTCTGCGACAAAACAGCCCCTGCTCCAATTTCAGAAGCATCAACCTCGACCTGGAACGGAAGCAAAACATCTGGTTGGCACAACACAGGGGCAGAAGAAAAACGACGCTTCAACTCCTGAAAAGCTTCCACAGCAGCAGAAGACCAATTGACCACATCAGCACCCTTCTTGGTTAAATCAGTCAACGGTTTAGCAATACTAGAAAAATTATTGATGAAGCGACGATAAAAATTAGCAAAGCCCAGGAACTTTTGCAGACTCTTCAGAGATGTAGGCTGAGTCCAATCATAAATGGCCTGAACTTTAACAGGGTCCATCTCGATAGTAGAAGGAGAAAAAATGAACCCCAAAAATGAAACCTTCTGAACACCAAAGAGACACTTTGACCCCTTCACAAACAAAGAATTAGCACGCAGGACCTGGAACACCATTCTGACCTGCTTCACATGAGACTCCCAATCATCCGAGAAGACCAAAATATCATCCAAGTATACAATCAGGAATTTATCCAGGTACTCTCGGAAGATGTCATGCATAAATGACTGAAACACTGATGGAGCATTAGAAAGCCCGAATGGCATAACCAGGTACTCAAAATGGCCTTCGGGCGTATTAAATGCTGTTTTCCATTCATCGCCCCGTTTAATACGCACAAGATTATATGCACCACGAAGATCTATCTTGGTGAACCAACTAGCCCCCTTAATCCGAGCAAACAAATCAGACAGCAGCGGCAAGGGGTACTGAAATTTGACCGTAATTTTATTTAGAAGGCGTAATCAATACAAGGTCTCAGCGAACCATCCTTCTTGGCCACAAAAAAGAACCTCGCTCCCAATGGCGACAATGACGGGCGAATATGACCCTTCTCCAAAGACTCCTTCACGTAACTCCGCATAGCGGCGTGCTCAGGTACAGATAAATTAAACAGTCGACCCTTAGGAAACTTGCTACCAGGAATCAAATCGATAGCACAATCACAATCCCTATGCGGAGGTAGGGCATTGGACTTGGGCTCATCGAATACATCCCGGTAATCAGACAAGAACTCTGGGACCTCAGAAGGGGTGGATGATGAGATAGACAGAAATGGAACATCACCATGTACCCCCTGACAACCCCAGCTGGACACAGACATAGATTTCCAATCTAATACTGGGTTATGGACTTGTAGCCATGGCAACCCCAACATGACCACATCATGCAGATTATGCAACACCAGAAAGCGAATATCCTCCTGGTGCGCAGGAGCCATGCACATGGTCAGCTGGGTCCAATACTGAGGCTTATTCTTGGCCAAAGGCGTAGCATCAATTCCTCTCAATGGAATAGGACACTGCAAGGGCTCCAAGACAAACCCACAGCGCCTAGCAAACTCCAAGTCCATCAAATTCAGGGCAGCACCTGAATCCACAAATGCCATGACAGAATAGGAAGACAAAGAGCAGATCAAAGTAACGGACAAAAGAAATTTCGACTGTACCGTACCAATGGTGGCAGACCTAGCGAACCGCTTAGTGCGCTTAGGACAATCGGAGATAGCATGAGTGGAATCACCACAGTAGAAACACAGCCCATTCTGACGTCTGTGTTCTTGCCTTTCAGCTCTGGTCAAAGTCCTATCGCACTGCATAGGCTCAGGTTTATGCTCAGATAATACCGCCAAATGGTGCACAGATTTACGCTCACGCAAGCGTCGACCGATCTGAGTGGCTAAAGACATAGACTCATTCAGACCAGCAGGCATAGGAAATCCCACCATGACATCCTTAAGGGCTTCAGAGAGACCCTTTCTGAAAATAGCTGCCAGCGCACATTCATTCCATTGAGTGAGCACGGACCACTTTCTAAACTTCTGACAATAAATCTCTATCTCATCCTGACCCTGACACAGAGCCAGCAAATTTTTCTCTGCCTGATCCACTGAATTAGGTTCGTCGTACAGCAATCCGAGCGCCAGAAAAAACGCATCAATATTACATAATGCAGGATCTCCTGGCACAAGGGAAAATGCCCAGTCTTGAGGGTCGCCACGTAATAAAGAAATAATGATCTTAACTTGTTGAACTGGGTCACCAGAGGAGCGGGGTTTCAAAGCCAGAAATAGTTTACAATTTTTTTTAAAATTCAAAAACTTAGCTCTATCTCCAGAAAATAACTCAGGAATAGGAATTTTAGGTTCTAACATAGGATTCTGAACCACTAAATCTTGAATATTCTGTACATTTATAGAGAGATTATCCATCAAAGAGATCAGACCCTGAATGTCCATGTCCACACCTGTGTTCTGAACCACCCTGATGTAAAGGGGAAAAGAAAGACAGAACACAGTGCAAAGAAAACAAAATGGTCTCAGAACTTCTCTTTTCCCTCTATTGAGAAGCATTAGTACTTTGGGCCTCCAGTACTGTTATGAACAGGTAATTCAGAACCACAATGGACCTTGAAGTTCAGAGCACACAAAGTGGCCTGACAATTACCAAAAACATAGGACGAGCTCTTAGACGTGGGAACTCTGCTGACCGCAATCCCTAATCCTATCCAACCACACTAGAGGTAGCCGTGGAGCGCTCCTGACCAGTCCTATGCGCCTCGAGCACAGCCTGAGAAACTAGCTAGCCCTAAGAAAGAAAAATAAGCCTAGCTTGCCTCAGAGAAATACCCCAAAGGAAAAGGCAGCCCCCCACATATAATGCCTGTGAGTTGAGATGAAAATACAAACGCAGAGATGAAATAGATTTAGCAAAGTGAGGCCCAACTTACTGAACAGACCGAAGATAGGAAAGATTGCTTTGCGGTCAACACAAAACCCTACAAACAACCACGCAGAGGGGGCAAAAAGACCCTCCGCACCGACTAACGGTACGGAGGTGCTCCCTCTGCGTCCCAGAGCTTCCAGCAAGCAAGAAAAACCAATATAGCAAGCTGGACAGAAAAAATAGCAAACAAAAATAACACAAGCAAAACTTAGCTTATGCAGGATAGACAGGCCACAGGAACGATCCAGGAGAAAGCAAGACCAATACTAGAACATTGACTGGAGGCCAGGATCAAAGCACTAGGTGGAGTTAAATAGAGCAGCACCTAACGACTTAACCTCATCACCTGAGGAAGGAAACTCAGAAGCCGCAGTACCACTCTCATCCACCAAAGGAAGCTCATAGACAGAACCAGCCGAAGTACCACTCACGACCACAGGAGGGAGCTTGGCCACAGAATTCACAACAAGGAGGTTACTAGACACAGCGGCGTTTTCCTCCAAATTGTCCTTTAAGGGGACAATCACCTTTGGCCCTTCCACTCTTACAGTCGAATTTTACGTCCTCAGCCTTCGCCCAATGCCACGCAATACCCCTGGTGATGCTCACCAAGTCGGTGACTGTACGAGTGGTGAATGGGTCAACACTGGCCTCACAAATAACACACCAGAACATCCCATTTACATTATCCATGTCTCCATCCCATCAGGAGATTATTTCCCTTCTTGTCATCCCCGAGGAAATAGACAAGATCCTGCTAGGGATGCCCTGATTACATTACCACTCCCCACATATAGAGTGGTCCTCTGGGAGAATTTTGGGATGGAGTGAATCTTGTGAGGGCAGATGTCTGAGGGAGCGCATTCAGGTTGCTACTACTGAAGTACATGCAGATCTTTCCTCTCTCCCAAAGCACTATTGGCCCTATGCGGACGTATTCTCCAAGAGGGCTGCGGAGACCCTTCCGCCCCACCGCCCCTATGACTGTCCTATTGCCCTCTTGTCTGGTGCAGAGCCTCCCCGGGGTCGAGTTTATCCCCTGTCTCTCCCGGAGACAGAGGCGATGTCTCAATACATCCAGAAGAATCTGGCAAGAGGATTCAATAGAAAGTCAGTGTCACCTGCAGGGGCTGGGTTCTTTTTTATGCAGAAGAATAACAGAGAATTACTTCCATGCATTGATTACAGGGATCTTAACGCCATCACTCTTAAGAACAAATTCCCTTTGCCTCTGATATAGGAGCTATTTGACAGGTTGTGGGGAGCGAGGGTATTTACTAAACTAGATCTGCGGGTGCTTACAACCTGATTCGCATCCGTCCGTGAGGGGGACGAATGGAAGACGGCACTTAAAACCAGGGACGGGCACTATGAATACCTGGTGATGCCCTTCGGGCTCTGTAATGCCCCTGTCGGTTTCCAAGACTTTGTGAATGATATCTTCTGGGATATGCTCTCCACTTCATCCATAGTCTATCTGGATGATATTCTTATCTACTCTCCAGATATAGACTGCCACTGGAGAGATGTTTGCAAAGTCTTCAACCTCCTACAGGCAAACTTCCACTATGCCACGTTGGAGAAGTGTGTGTTTGAGCAGGAGTCCTTGCCTTTCCTTAGTTATATCATCTCCGCCCAGGGATTGGTTATGGATCCTGCCAAGCTACAGGCTGTGATGGACTGGCAGGTACCCCATTCTCTCAAAGCAGTGCAGCGCTTCATGGGGTTCATTAATTACTATCGCCAGTTCATTCCCCACTTCTCAACTTTGGTAGCTCCCTTGGTTGCCCTCACCAAAAAGGGAGCAAATCCCAAATTGTGGTTGGAGGAGGTTTCTAAAGCCTTTCTCTCCATTAAATCACACTTCGCTAGCGCTCCCATTGTACATCGCCCCGATGTTGATAAACCTTTTATCATGGAGGTGGATGCCTCTTCCATCGGTGCTGGAGCAGTCCTTTTCCATAAGGATGCTCAAGGTCGGAAGCATCCTTGCTTCTTCTTCTCTAAGACCTTCATACCAGTGAAGAGGAATTATTCCATCTGGGACAGGGAGTTGCAAGGCATGAAATTGGCTTTCTCAGAGTCGAGACACCTGGAGGGGGCTCGCTTTCCCTTCAAAGTTTACACCGACCACAAAAATTTGGTCTATATACAGACTACCCAGCGGCTAAATTCTCACCAGGCCAGATTGTCCCTGTTCTTCTCCAGGTTTCATTTCACCCTCCATTTTCTCTCCGGGAAGAACATCTGTGCCGATGCTCTCTCCCGCTCCGTAGTGTCTTCAGCGGAGGAGGAGGAGGAAGCCCGTCTTATTGTCCCATCTGAGAGCCTGAGGACCGTGGCCCCAGTTTCGCTAGAATCTGTGCCCCCAGGCAAGACTTTTGTGCCATCAAATTTGCGACCAGAGGTTCTTTCTTGGGCTCACTCGTCCAGGGTGGGTAGACATTTTGGGGCCAAAAGGACATCTGAGCTTCTGGCGAGGACGTACTGGTGGCCACATATGGCCCATGATGTTAGAGACTATATTCAAGTGTGTGTCTCCTGCGCCAAGAATAAATCTCCTCGACAATGGCCAGCTGGGTTACTTTACCCCCTGCCGGTGGCAGACAGGCCCTGGGAGATGGTCGGGACGGACTTTGTGGTGGGCTTACCCAAGTCCAGTGGCTGCACCATCATTTATGTAATCACTGACCATTTTTCCAAAATGGTGCACTTGGTGCCTCTTCCACGGCTACCTTCTGCACGGACCTTGGCAGCGTTGTTTATAAAACACATTTTCTGCCTACACGGTATGCCAGACAAAATTGTCAGTGACCGGGGTCCCCAGTTTGGTTCTGGAGAGAGCTCTGTCGTCTACTAACCATCGAGTTGAATCTCTCTTCAGCAAATTATCCCGAGACTAACGGATTGGTAGAGAGGGCCACATATCTGCGACATTTTGTTTCTGCTAGGCAGGATGACTGGGCATCCTTGCTACCATGGGCAAAGTGTGCACTAAACAACGCCGTAGTCGACTCCACTGGGCAGACCCCATTCCTTCTTAACTACGGCCAGCATCCTCGGCTTCCTGTGCCTATGCCCATGTCTTTCGCTGATTCCAGGGTGCCAGACTGGGCTGTGGAGGTACGTTACATTTGGGAATGCACTCAGGATGCCATCTGGGTTTCAAAGCAGAGAATGAAGTCCTCCGCCGATGCACATCAGCGCCCTGCTCCGATCTTTGCTCCTGGCAACTTAGTGTGACTCTCCGCCCGTAACATGAGGCTGCAAGTTGAGTCCACTAAGTTTGCACCTCCTTTGTACTTTGGTCCCTTCAAGGTCCTGGAACAGGTTAACCCTGTGGTCTACCGTCTGGCCCTTCCTCCACACCTTTCATGTGTCTCTTCTAAAGCCTGTTCACATGTCCCGGTTTTCTGAGTCACCTGCCAGGACATTGGGTTCATCTATGGATGATTATGAGGTGAACGCTATCTTGGAGTATAAGGTGGTACGTGGCAAAAATTTCTATTTGGTGGATTGGAAGGACTATGGCCCAGAGGACAGGTCCTGGGAGCCTGCTGAGCACATTCGGGCTCCACAACTCATTGCTGCCTTTGAGCGTAGTGAGGCCCAAGGAGGGGGCCCTAGGAGGGGGGTAATGTTAGGTGTCGGGTTCCCACCACTGCACAGGGGGAATCTCAGACCATCTCCGCTGCGGTCTCCCATTCTCCTCCAGCCGCAATGGAGCCTGCTCAGTGGAGATGTCGGTCCCAATGCCTGGCTTGGACAGATGCTGCGTGCTTGGTTACTGCTGCTCTTCCAGGCTCAGCCATTATAACCAATACTGTTCAGCGGCGATAAGGCATCTCTGGGACTAAGTCCTGCTTTTCTCCTTCTGAACATGTGTAACGAATGGAAACGGAGGCACAGATGTAGAAGTTCACATTCGTATTTATTAAGGTTAGATGTGGAACCACTAGACCACAGTTCAGGGGGCTCCGAAGGGGGCATTACTGCGTGAGCCCCAGACACCTGTAATAAGTCCCCTCAAACAGGGACAGAATGGAATGCCTGGAGGACATGGGTGCTACCTTCAGTTAGACCCCATACTCATAGCGGCTGTCCCAGCAGAACAGACGGACCAGCAAGGTTAGCGGGTATCACAGAGTTGACTGGAGGATACTGGGTGTAGAAGCTGGTGCCGGTGGTACTGGCGTGGTCCGGAAGTGAGGCTGGCGGACTGGCAGGACTAGACGGGTCCAGAGTAGATACTGTGGATGCAGTCCAGATTAACCGGGTAACTGGTAGCAGAGGATCTGTGGAAACAGACAGAATAAGTGGAGTTCCTTGCAGATACTTCAGAAACAGAAGTGCAGAATAACAGGAACCGGAAGTTAGCAACAGTAGACACTTGTTGCTCCGGCACCCTTCCTATGGTGGAAGGGCTAGAAATAATAGACAAACACACGCCATTGGTTACAGGCAACATTTGCAAAATGCACACTGTCTCTTTAAAAGACCAGGAGTAGGCGCGCGTGTGACCTAAGAACCCTGCCAGGGAACCTGCTGGCTGCACGACAGGAAGCAGGAGAGGTAGAAGGGGTAGGGGCTGTGTCCAGGCTGCATGAAGCTGGCACAGAGGGAGAGTCCTGACAGAGACCCCCTGGAGGTACAGTAAACAGACCGGGTGTAACATCATGCCCAAAGGAAGATCTCTCATTGGAGGTTTGAGGTCACACGCTCAGGTCCTGTAGCAGCTCCTATTGGTCCACCAGGAAGGTCCTGAAGAGCTGCAGCTCAAAAATTTTCGCATGACCGCTCGGCCATGCGCTAGTATAATTCAGTATTTGTGTGTGTGTGGATGTATGCCTGTTCTGATGAAAGCTCCGAATTATTCCCATCCCTAGAGTTGTTGAATGCTCATGAGTGTTGTAGCTATCTAGCGCCAGATAGTGCCATCCAGCACCAGGCACAATACTGCGTCTATCCTGCAGTGACCGCCGCTGCGGTACTGTACGCACACTGTGCGGCTATCTATAGCATCTCCTGAGAAATCCATCAGTGTAGGGTTGGAACTCCCATTTGATCTCAGCATCTGACTCGGGGCGTCCTCAGGCGCAGGCTCAAAAGCCACTGAGGGTCAGAGCGGGATCAACCACCAGCATAATGGGGTGAGTTTTTAGGGATCCCACTAGTATCCATTTGCTGCGCTGTTGTGAATTCTGTGGTCGAGCTCCCTCCTGTGGTCATGAGTGGTACTTCGGCTGGTTCTGTCTATGAGCTTCCTCTGGTGGATGTGAGTGGGGCTGCGGTTTCTGAGTTTCCTTCCTCAGGTGACGATGTTAAGTCGTTAGGTGCTGCTCTATTTAACTCCACCTAGTTCTTTGTTCCTGGCCTCCAGTCAATGTTCCAGTATTGGTCTTGCTCTCTCCTGGATCGTCTTGAGGCCTGTCTGCCCTGCATAAGCTAAGTTCTGCTTGTGTTACTTTTGTTTGCTATTTTTTCTGTCCAGCTTGCTATATTGGTTTTTCTTGCTTGCTGGAAGCTCTGGGACGCAGAGGGAGCACCTCCGTGCCATTAGTCGGTATGGAGGGTCTTTTTGCGCCCTCTGCGTGGTTGTTTGTAGGTTTTTGTGCTGACCGCAAAGCTATCTTTACTATCCTCGGTCTATTCAGTAAGTCGGGCCTCACTTTGCTAAAACCTATTTCATCTCTGTGTTTGTATTTTCATCTTTACTCACAGTCATTATATGTGGGGGGCTGCCTTTTCCCTTGCGGAATTTCTCTGAGGCAAGGTAAGCTTATTTTTCTATCTTCAGGGCTAGCTAGTTTCTCAGGCTGTGCCCGAGGCGCCTAGGTCTGTGTTGTGAATTCTGTGGCAGAGCTCCCTCCTGTGGTCACAAGTGGTACTTCGGCTGATTCTCTCTGTGAGCTTCCGTTGGTGGAGGAAAGTGGTACTGCGGCTTCTGAGTTTCCTTCCTCAGGTTATGTGGTGAAGTCGTTAGGTGCTGCTCTATTTAACTCCACCTAGTGCTTTGATCCTGGCCTCCAGTCAATGTTCTAGTACTGGACCTGTTTCCTCCTGGATCGTTCCTGTGGCCTGCTGCTCTGCATAGCTAAGTTCCGCTTTGCTATTTTGTTTGCTGTTTTTTCTGTCCAGCTTGTCTATTTGTTTTTTCCTGCTTGCTGGAAGCTCTGGGACGCAGAGGGTGTACCTCCGTGCCGTTAGTTCGGTACGGAGGGTCTTTTTGCCCCCTTTGCGTGGTTTTTGTAGGATTTTGTGTTGACCGCAAAGTTACCTTTCCTATCCTCGCTCTGTTCAGAAAGTCGGGCCTCACTTTGCTAAATCTATTTCATCTCTACGTTTGTCTTTTCATCTTAACTCACAGTCATTATATGTGGGGGCTGCCTTTTCCTTTGGGGTATTTCTCTGAGGCAAGGTAGGCTTATTTTCTATCTTCAGGTTAGCTAGTTTCTCAGGCTGTGCCGAGTTGCATAGGGAGCGTTAGGCGCAATCCACTGCTGCCTCTAGTGTGGTTGGAGAGGATTAGGGATTGCGGTCAGCAGAGTTCCCACGTCTCAGAGCTCGTTCTATGTTTTTGGGTTATTGTCAGGTCACTGTATGTGTTCTGACCTCTATGTCCATTGTGGTACTGAATTACCTTTCACAACAGTACTGGAGGCCCAAAGTACTAATGATTCTCAATAGAGGGAAAAAAGAAGTTCTGAGACCATTTTTTTTTCTCTACACTGTGTTTTGCCTTTTTTTTCCCCTAGACATTTGGGTGGTTCAGGACACAGGTGTAGCGATGGACATTAAAGGTCTGTCTTCATGTGTGGATCAGCTCACGGCAAGAGTACAAAATATTCAAGACTTTGTGGTTCAGAATTCCTATTCCTGATTTGTTTTTTTGAGATAGAACTAAATTTCTGAGTTTCAAAAATAATTGTAAACTATTTCTGGCTTTGAAACCTCGCTCCTCTGGTGACCCAGTTCAACAAGTTAGGATCATTATTTCTTTTTTACGTGGCGACCCTCGGGACTGGGCATTTTCTCTTGCGTCAGGAGATCCTGCATTAAGTAATATCGATGAGTTTTTCCTGGCGCTCGGATTGCTGTACGATGAACCTAATTCAGTGGATCAGGCAGAGAAAAATTTGCTGGCTCTGTGTCAGGGTCAGGATGAGATAGAGGTATATTGTCAGAAATTTAGGAAGTGGTCCGTACTCACTCAATGGAATGAAGGTGCGCTCGCAGCTATTTTCAGAAAAGGTCTCTCTGAAGCCCTTAAGGATGTCATGGTGGGATTTCCTATGCCTGCTGATCTGAATGAGTCTATGTCTTTAGCCATTCAGATCGGTCGACGCTTGCGTGAGCGTAAATCTGTGCACCATTTGGCGGTATTACCTGAGCTTAAACCTGAGCCTATGCAGTGCGATAGGACTTTAACCAGAGTTGAACGGCAAGAACACAGACGTCTGAATGGGCTGTGTTTCTACTGTGGTGATTCCACTCATGCTATCTCTGATTGTCCTAAGCGCACTAAGCGGTTCGCTAGGTCTGCCACCATTGGTACGGTACAGTCAAAATTTCTTCTGTCCGTTACCTTGATCTGCTCTTTGTCATCGTATTCTGTCATGGCATTTGTGGATTCAGGCGCTGCCCTGAATTTGATGGACTTGGAGTATGCTAGGCATTGTGGGTTTTTCTTGGAGCCCTTGCAGTGTCCTATTCCATTGAGAGGAATTGATGCTACGCCTTTGGCCAAGAATAAGCCTCAGTACTGGACCCAGCTGACCATGTGCATGGCTCCTGCACATCAGGAGGTTATTCGCTTTCTGGTGTTGCATAATCTGCATGATGTGGTCGTGTTGGGGTTGCCATGGCTACAAGTCCATAATCCTGTATTAGATTGGAAATCCATGTCTGTGTCCAGCTGGGGTTGTCAGGGGGTACATGGTGATGTCCCATTCCTGACTATTTCGTCATCCACCCCTTCTGAGGTTCCAGAGTTCTTGTCTGATTACCGGGATGTATTTGATGAGCCCAAGTCCGATACCCTACCTCCGCATAGGGATTGTGATTGTGCTATCGATTTGATTCCTGGTAGTAAATTCCCAAAAGGTCGACTGTTTAATTTATCTGTGCCTGAGCACGCCGCTATGCGGAGTTATGTGAAGGAGTCCTTGGAGAAGGGGCATATTCGCCCGTCATTGTCGCCATTAGGAGCAGGGTTCTATTTTGTAGCCAAGAAGGATGGTTCACTGAGACCTTGTATAGATTACCGCCTTCTAAATAAGATCACGGTTAAATTTCAGTACCCCTTGCCATTGTTATCTGATTTGTTTGCTCGGATTAAGGGGGCTAGTTGGTTCACCAAGATGGATCTTCGTGGTGCGTATAATCTTGTGCGTATTAAGCGAGGCGATGAATGGAAAACTGCATTTAATACGCCCGAGGGCCATTTTGAGTATCTAGTAATGCCATTCGCACTTGCCAATGCTCCATCAGTGTTTCAGTCCTTTATGCATGACATCTTCCGAGAGTACCTGGATAAATTCCTGATTGTGTACTTGGATGACATTTTGATCTTCTCGGATGATTGGGAGTCTCATGTGAAGCAGGTCAGAACGGTGTTTCAGGTCCTGCGTGCTAATTCTTTGTTTGTGAAGGGATCAAAGTGTCTCTTTGGTGTTCAGAAGGTTTCATTTTTGGGGTTCATTTTTTCCCCCTCTACTATCGAGATGGACCCTGTTAAGGTCCAAGCCATCCATGATTGGACTCAGCCGACATCTCTGAAAAGTCTGCAAAAGTTCCTGGGCTTTGCTAATTTTTATCGTCGCTTCATCTGCAATTTTTCTAGCATTGCTAAACCATTGACCGATTTGACCAAGAAGGGTGCTGATGTGGTCAATTGGTCTTCTGCTGCTGTGGAAGCTTTTCAAGAGTTGAAGCGTCGTTTTTCTTCTGCCCCTGTGTTGTGTCAACCAGATGTTTCGCTTCCGTTCCAGGTCGAGGTTGATGCTTCTGAGATTGGAGCAGGGGCTGTTTTGTCGCAGAGAAGTTCTGATTGCTCGGTGATGAAACCATGCGCCTTCTTTTCCAGGAAGTTTTCGCCCGCTGAGCGTAATTATGATGTGGGCAATCGAGAGTTGCTGGCCATGAAGTGGGCATTCGAGGAGTGGCGTCATTGGCTTGAAGGAGCTAAGCATCGCGTGGTGGTCTTGACTGATCATAAGAACTTGACTTATCTCGAGTCTGCCAAGCGGTTGAATCCTAGACAGGCTCATTGGTCGCTGTTTTTTGCCCGTTTTGACTTTGTGATTTCTTACCTTCCGGGCTCTAAAAATGTGAAGGCGGATGCTCTGTCTAGGAGTTTTGTGCCCGACTCTCCGTGTTTATCTGAGCCGGCGGGTATCCTCAAAGAGGAAGTAATTGTGTCTGCCATCTCCCCTGATTTGCGGCGGGTGCTGCAAAAATTTCAGGCTAATAAACCTGATCGTTGCCCAGCGGAGAAACTGTTTGTCCCTGATAGGTGGACGAATAAAGTTATCTCTGAGGTTCATTGTTCGGTGTTGGCTGGTCATCTTGGAATCTTTGGTACCAGAGAGTTAGTGGCTAGATCCTTTTGGTGGCCATCTCTGTCGCGGGATGTGCGTACTTTTGTGCAGTCCTGTGGGATTTGTGCTCGGGCTAAGCCCTGCTGTTCTTGTGCCAGTGGGTTGCTTTTGCCCTTGCCGGTCCAGAAGAGGCCTTGGACACATATCTCTATGGATTTTATTTCAGATCTTCCCGTCAATCAAAAGATGTCAGTCATTTGGGTGGTCTGTGATCGCTTCTCTAAGATGGTCCATTTGGTACCCTTGTCTAAATTACCTTCCTCCTCTGATTTGGTGCCATTGTTCTTCCAGCATGTGGTTCGTTTACATGGCATTCCAGAGAATATTGTTTCTGACAGAGGTTCCCAGTTTGTTTCGAGGTTTTGGCGAGCCTTTTGTGGTAGGATGGGCATTGACTTGTCTTTTTCCTCAGCTTTCCATCCTCAGACTAATGGCCAGACCGAACGAACCAATCAGACCTTGGAAACATATCTGAGATGCTTTGTTTCTGCTGATCAGGATGACTGGGTGTCCTTTTTGCCTTTGGCTGAGTTCGCCCTTAATAATCGGGCCAGCTCGGCTACCTTGGTTTCGCCGTTTTTCTGCAACTCTGGGTTCCATCCTCGTTTCTCTTCAGGGCAGGTTGAGTCTTCGGACTGTCCTGGTGTGGATACTGTGGTGGACAGGTTGCAGCAGATTTGGACTCATGTAGTGGACAATTTGACCTTGTCCCAGGAGAAGGCTCAACGTTTCGCTAATCGCAGACGCTGTGTGGGTCCCCGACTTCGTGTTGGGGATTTGGTTTGGTTGTCTTCTCGTCATATTCCTATGAAGGTTTCCTCTCCTAAGTTTAAACCTCGTTTCATTGGTCCGTATAGGATTTCTGAGGTTCTTAATCCTGTGTCTTTTCGTCTGACCCTTCCAGATTCATTTTCCATACATAACGTATTACATAGGTCATTGTTGCGGAGATACGTGGCACCTATGGTTCCATCAGTTGATCCTCCTGCCCCGGTTTTGGTGGAGGGGGAGTTGGAGTATATTGTGGAGAAGATTTTGGATTCTTGTGTTTCAAGACGGAAACTCCAGTATTTGGTTAAGTGGAAGGGTTATGCTCAGGAAGATAATTCCTGGGTCTTTGCCTCTGATGTCCATGCTCCCGATCTTGTTCGTGCCTTTCATATGGCTCATCCTGGTCGTCCTGGGGGCTCTGTTGAGAGTTCGGTGATCCCTCCTCAAGGGGGGGGGGTACTGTTGTGAATTCTGTGGCAGAGCTCCCTCCTGTGGTCACAAGTGTTACTTCGGCTGATTCTCTCTGTGAGCTTCCGTTGGTGGAGGAAAGTGGTACTGCGGCTTCTGAGTGTCCTTCCTCAGGTGATGTGGTGAAGTCGTTAGGTGCTGCTCTATTTAACTCCACCTAGTGTTTTGATCCTGGCCTCCAGTCAATGTTCTAGTATTGGACCTGTTTCCTCCTGGATCGTTCCTGTGGCCTGCTGCTCTGCATAGCTAAGTTCCGCTTTGCTATTTTGTTTGCTGTTTTTTCTGTCCAGCTTGTCTATTTGTTTTTTCCTGCTTGCTGGAAGCTCTGGGACGCAGAGGGTGTACCTCCGTGCCGTTAGTTCGGTACGGAGGGTCTTTTTGCCCCCTTTGCGTGGTTTTTGTAGGGTTTTGTGTTGACCGCAAAGTTACCTTTCCTATCCTCGCTCTGTTCAGAAAGTCGGGCCTCACTTTGCTAAATCTATTTCATCTCTACGTTTGTCTTTTCATCTTAACTCACAGTCATTATATGTGGGGGCTGCCTTTTCCTTTGGGGTATTTCTCTGAGGCAAGGTAGGCTTATTTTCTATCTTCAGGTTAGCTAGTTTCTCAGGCTGTGCCGAGTTGCATAGGGAGCGTTAGGCGCAATCCACGGCTGCCTCTAGTGTGGTTGGAGAGGATTAGGGATTGCGGTCAGCAGAGTTCCCACGTCTCAGAGCTCGTTCTATGTTTTTGGGTTATTGTCAGGTCACTGTATGTGTTCTGACCTCTATGTCCATTGTGGTACTGAATTACCTTTCACAACAGGTCTGGTCAGGAGCGCTCCACGGCTACCTCTAGTGTGGTGTGATAGGATTAGGGATTGCGGTCAGCAGAGTTCCCACGTCTCAGAGCTCGTCCTATGTTATTAGTAACTATCAGGTCACTTTGTGTGCTCTTAACCACCAGGTCCATTGTGTTTCTGAATCACCAGTTCATAACAGTACTGGAGGCCCAAAGTACTAATGCATCTCAATAGAGGGAAAAGAGAAGTTCTGAGACCATTTTTTTTTCTCTGCACTGTGTTTTGTCTTTCTTTTCCCCTAGACATTTGGGTGGTTCAGGACACAGGTGTAGTGATGGACATTAAAGGTCTGTTTTCTTGTGTGGATCATCTCGCTGCAAGAGTACAAAATATTCAAGACATTGTGGTTCAGAAATCTATGTTAGAACCTAGAATTCCTATTCCTGACTTATTTTCTGGAGATAGAGCTAAGTTTCTGAATTTCAAAAATAATTGTAAACTGTTTCTGGCTTTGAAACCCCGCTCCTCTGGTGACCCAGTTCAACAAGTTAAGATCATTATTTCTTTATTACGTGGCGACCCTCAAGACTGGGCATTTTCCCTTGCGCCAGGAGATCCTGCATTATGCGATATTGATGCGTTTTTTCTGGCGCTCGGATTGCTGTATGATGAACCTAATTCAGTGGATCAGGCAGAGATAAATTTGCTGGCTCTGTGTCAGGATCAGGATGAGGTAGAGATAAATTGTCAGAAGTTTAGGAAGTGGTCTGTGCTCACTCAATGGAATGAATGTGCGCTGGCAGCAATTTTCAGAAAAGGTCTCTCTGAAGCCCTTAAGGATGTCATGGTGGGATTTCCTATGCCTGCTGGTCTGAATGAGTCTATGTCTTTGGCCATTCAGATCGATCGACGCTTACGTGAGCGTAAAAATGTGCACCATTTGGCGGTATTATCTGAGCATAAACCTGAGCCTATGCAATGTGATACGACTTTAACCAGAGCTGAACGGCAAGAACACAGACGTCGGAATGGGCTGTGTTTTTATTGTGGAGATTCCACTCATGCTATCTCCGATTGTCCTAAGCACACTAAGCGGTTCGCTAGGTCTGCCACCTTTGGTACTGTACAGTCAAAATTTCTTTTGTCCGTTACTTTGATCTGCTCTTTGTCATCCTATTCTGTCATGGCATTTGTGGATTCAGGCGCTGCCCTGAATTTGATGGACTTGGACTTTGCTAGGCGCTGTGGGTTTTTCTTGGAGCCCTTGCAGTATCCTATTCCATTGAGAGGAATTGATGCTACGCCTTTGGCCAAGAATAAGCCTCAGTACTGGACCCAACTGACCATGTGCATGGCTCCTGCGCATCAGGAGGATATTCGCTTTTTGGTGTTGCATAATCTGCATGATGTGGTCGTGTTGGGGTTGCCATGGCTACAGGTCCATAACCCAGTATTGGATTGGAAATCTATGTCTGTGTCCAGCTGCGGTTGTCAGGGGGTACATGGTGATGTTCCAGTTCTGTCTATTTCATCATCCACCCCTTCTGAGGTCCCAGAGTTCTTGTCGGATTACCGGGATGTATTTGATGAGCCCAAGTCCAGTGCCCTACCTCCGCATAGGGATTGCGATTGTGCTATCGAGTTGATTCCTAGTAGTAAGTTTCCTAAGGGTCGACTGTTTAATTTGTCTGTGCCTGAACACTCCGCTATGCGGAGTTACGTAAAGGAATCCTTGGAGAAGGGTCATATTCGCCTGTCGTCGTCGCCATTGGGAGCAGGGTTCTTTTTTGTGGCCAAGAAGGATGGTTCGTTGAGACCTTGTATTGATTACCGCCTTCTAAATAAAATCACAGTCAAATTTCAGTACCCCTTGCCGCTGCTGTCTGATTTGTTTGCTCGGATTAAGGGGGCTAGTTGGTTCACCAAGATAGATCTTCGTGGTGCGTATAATTTTGTGCGTATTAAACAGGGCGATGAATGGAAAACAGCATTTAATACGCCCGAAGGCCATTTTGAGTACCTGGTTATGCCATTCGGGCTTTCCAATGCTCCATCAGTATTTCAGTCCTTTATGCATGACATCTTCCGAGAGTACCTGGATAAATTCCTGATTGTATACTTGGATGATATTTTGGTCTTCTCGGATGATTGGGAGTCTCACGTGAAGCAGGTCAGAATGGTGTTCCAGGTCCTGCGTGCGAATTCTTTGTTTGTGAAGGGGTCAAAGTGTCTCTTTGGTGTTCAGAAGGTTTCATTTTTGGGTTTCGTTTTTTCCCCTTCTACTATCGAGATGGACCCTGTTAAAGTTCAGGCCATTTATGATTGGACTCAGCCGACATCTCTGAAGAGTCTGCAAAAGTTCCTGGGCTTTGCTAATTTTTATCATCGCTTCATCAATAATTTTTCTAGTATTGCTAAACCGTTGACTGATTTGACCAAGAAGGGTGCTGATGTGGTCAATTGGTCTTCTGCTGCTGTAGAAGCTTTTCAGGAGTTGAAGCGTCGTTTTTCTTCTGCCCCTGTGTTGTGCCAGCCAGATGTTTCGCTCCCGTTCCAGGTCGACATTGATGCTTCTGAAATTGGAGCAGGGGCTGTTTTGTCGCAAAGAAGTTCTGATGGCTCGGTGATGAAACCATGTGCCTTCTTTTCCAGGAAGTTTTCGCCTGCTGAGCGTAATTATGATGCTGGCAATCGAGAGTTGTTGGCCATGAAGTGGGCATTCGAGGAGTGGCGTCATTGGCTTGAAGGAGCTAAGCATCGAGTGGTGGTCTTGACTGATCACAAGAACTTGACTTATCTCGAGTCCGCCAAACGGTTGAATCCTAGACAGGCTCGTTGGTCGCTGTTTTTCTCCCATTTTGATTTTGTGGTTTCGTACCTTCCGGGCTCTAAGAATGTGAAGGCGGATGCCCTGTCTAGGAGTTTTGTGCCCGACTCTCCGGGTATGCCTGAGCCGGCGGGTATTCTCAAAGAGGGGGTAATTTTGTCTGCCATCTCCCCTGATTTGCTGCGGGTGCTGCAAAAATTTCAGGCTAATAGACCTGACCGTTGCCCAGCGGAGAAACTGTTTGTCCCTGATAAATGGACGAGTAGAGTTATCTCTGAGGTTCATTGTTCGGTGTTGGCTGGTCATCCTGGAATCTTTGGTACCAGAGATTTGGTGGCTAGATCCTTTTGGTGGCCGTCTCTGTCGCGGGATGTGCGTTCATTTGTGCAGTCCTGTGGGATTTGTGCTCGGGCTAAGCCCTGCTGTTCTCGTGCCAGTGGGTTGCTTTTGCCCTTGCCAGTCCCGAAGAGGCCCTGGACACATATCTCTATGGATTTTATTTCGGATCTCCCCGTCTCTCAAAAGATGTCGGTCATTTGGGTGGTTTGTGATCGCTTTTCTAAGATGGTCCATTTGGTACCCTTGTCTAAATTGCCTTCCTCCTCTGATTTGGTGCCATTGTTTTTCCAGCATGTAGTTCGTTTACATGGCATTCCAGAGAACATCATTTCTGACAGAGGTTCCCAGTTTGTTTCGAGGTTTTGGCGAGCCTTTTGTGCTAGGACGGGCATTGATTTGTCTTTTTCCTCGGATTTCCATCCTCAGACAAATGGCCAAACTGAACAAACCAATCAGACCTTGGAAACATATCTGAGATGTTTTGTTTCTGCTGATCAGGATGATTTGGTGTCCTTTTTGCCTTTGGCTGAGTTCGCCCTTAATAATCGGGCCAGCTCGGGTACTTTGGTTTTGCCATTTTTCTGCAATTCTGGTTCCATCCTCGTTTCTCTTCAGGGCAGGTTGAGTCTTAGGACTGTACTGGTGTGGATACTGTGGTGGATAGGTTGCAGCAGATTTGGACTCATGTAGTGGACAATTTGACATTGTCCCAGGAGAAGGCTCAAAGTTTCGCTAACCGTAGGCGCTGTGTGGGTCCCCGACTTCGTGTTGGGGATTTGGTTTGGTTGTCGTCTCGTTATATTCCTATGAAAGTTTCCTCTCCTAAGTTTAAGCCTCGTTTCATTGGTCCGTATAGGATTTCTGAGGTTCTTAATCCTGTGTCTTTTCATTTGACCCTTCCAGCTTCTTTTTCCTTCCATAATGTATTCCATAGGTCATTGTTGCTGAGATACGTGGCACCTGTGTTTCCATCCGTTGATCCTCCTGCCCCGGTTTTGGTTGAGGGGGAGTTGGAGTATATAGTGGAGAAGATTTTGGATTCTCGTATTTCAAGACGGAAACTCCAGTACCTGGTTAAGTGGAAGGGTTATGGTCAGGAAGATAATTCCTGGGTCTTTGCCTCTGATGTTCATGCTGCCGATCTGGTTCGTGCCTTTCATTTGGCTCATCCTGGTCGGCCTGGGGGCTCTGGTGAGGGTTCGGTGACCCCTCCTCAAGGGGGGGGTACTGTTGTGAATTCTGTGGTCGAGCTCCCTCCTGTGGTCATGAGTGGTACTTCGGCTGGTTCTGTCTATGAGCTTCCTCTGGTGGATGTGAGTGGGGCTGCGGCTTCTGAGTTTCCTTCTTCAGGTGACGAGGTTAAGTCGTTAGGTGCTGCTCTATTTAACTCCACCTAGTTCTTTGTTCCTGGCCTCCAGTCAATGTTCCAGTATTGGTCTTGCTCTCTCCTGGATCGTCTTGTGGCCTGTCTGCCCTGCATAAGCTAAGTTCTGCTTGTGTTACTTTTGTTTGCTATTTTTTCTGTCCAGCTTGCTATATTGGTTTTTCTTGCTTGCTGGAAGCTCTGGGACGCAGAGGGAGCACCTCCGTGCTGTTAGTCGGTACGGTGGGTCTTTTTGCGCCCTCTGCGTGGTTGTTTGTAGGTTTTTGTGCTGACCGCAAAGCTATCTTTACTATCCTCGGTCTATTCAGTAAGTTGGGCCTAACTTTGCTAAAACCTATTTCATCTCTGTGTTTGTATTTTCATCTTTACTCACAGTCATTATATGTGGGGGGCTGCCTTTTCCTTTGGGGAATTTCTCTGAGGCAAGGTAGGCTTATTTTTCTATCTTCAGGGCTAGCTAGTTTCTCAGGCTGTGCCCGAGGCGTCTAGGTCTGGTCAGGAGCGCTCCATGGCTACCTCTAGTGTGGTGTGATAGGATTAGGGATTGCGGTCAGCAGAGTTCCCACGTCTCAGAGCTCATCCTATGTTATTAGTAACTATCAGGTCACTTTGTGTGCTCTTTACCACCAGGTCCATTGTGCTTCTGAATCACCAGTTCATAACACTGCGCCCTGTGAAGGCTAACAGGGCACAGCGTTATCTCGGCAACTCTGTGAAGCAACAGAGTTCTCTCCTATACAGACTGGGTGACGTTACCCGTCTCTATTCAGGCATAGTACCGCAATATAGTGCCGCAGCAGGTTCTACTCCTGCATGCTGCGAACGCACCTATACTTTCTCTATATTTACTTGGTGCGTCCCGCCAGCCCTAACAGTAAGTCATAATCTTTTTAGGAAAGCATCTTTTGACAGATGAGACCAATATAGAGCTTTTTACTTAAGCACATCATTCAACTATGTACCAAAAATGAAATGAGGATTACAAAGAAAAGAACACAGTACTTACAGTCAAATATGGTGGAGGGTCAAAGATGTTTTATGGTTGTTTTGCTGCCTTTGGCACTAGGTGCTTTGACTGTCTGCAACGCATCATGAAATCTGAAGATTACCAACGGATTTTGGATTGCAATGTAGTGCACAGAAAACTAGGTTTGCATCCTAGGTTGTGGGTCTTCCAGGAGGACAATGACCCCAAACATACTTCAAGAAACACCTGGAAATGGATGGAAATGAAGCGCTGGAGAGTTCTGAACTGTCCTGCAATGAGTCTGGATCTAAATCCCATTGAACACCTGAGAGAGATCCTAACATTTCTGTTGAGAGAAGGCACCTTTCAAATATGAGAGACCTGGAGCAGTTTGCGAAGGAAGAGTGGTCAAAAATTCCATTTGATCGTTGTAAGAAGCTTGTTGATGGATATGGGAAGCGAGTGATTTATTGAGTTATTTATTCCAAAGGGTATGCAACCAAATATTAAGTTGAGGGTGCCAACGGTTTTGTCTGGCCTATTTTTGTGGTTTTGTATAAAATGATGTCCAATTTGCCTTTTTATCTCTGTTTTAAAGTTGTTCCAATGCACACAAAGGAATCAAACCTGTGTTTAACAAACCAATGTAATTGCAATATTTTTGGGGGAGAAATACTTCATTTTCTGGAACTATTTCAAGGGTACCAACATTTTAGGCTATGACTGTAGTAGAAATGGCTTGAGATCAGGGGTGGGATTCAGCCGGTTCTCCCCGGTTCAATGGAACCGATTGTTAAAAAAGTGGCTGGTTCCCCGAACCGGGGAGATTCAGAGCCGCGATCCAGTACCACACCTTCCAACCTTCCCATATCCCGCTGGGGAGTCCCGATTTGAGAGTGCTCCACTGCAGAGCTGCATCGCTCCCCACCCGCAAAGAGCAGCACACCACAAGTATGGCTGCCACTGGCTCAGTCTGTGCGCACAGGACCTGTGATGAGGTCACAGGAGGGGAGGATTTAGGGGTCACATGATCAGGGGTCTCCCTGTATTGCATGACTCTGCTGTGCTGGTTGTCATAGTGCTGGACAATGGTAAGCCTATGTGTGGGGTCAGGAGTTGTTTACAGTGTGGATGTAGCAGAGCCGTATGCATGTGTATGAGGTGTGTGTGTGTACGAGGTTTACAGAGCAGAGCCGTGTGTGTGTATGAGGTGTACGGAGTGGGGCCATGTTTGTATGAGGTGTATGGAGCGGAGCCGCGTGTGTATGAGGTGTACGGAGCGGAGCCGTGTGTGTGTATGAGGTGTACGGAGTGGAGCAGTGTGTGTATATGAGGTGTACGGAGCGGAGCCGTTTGTGTATGAGGTGTATGGAGCAGAGTCATGTGTGTATGAGGTGTACGGAGCGGAGCCGCGTGTGTATGAGGTGTACGGAGCGGAGCCGTGTGTGTGTATGAGGTGTACGGAGTGGGGCCGTGTTTGTATGAGGTGTATGGAGCAGAGCCGCGTGTGTATGAGGTGTACGGAGCGGAGCCGTGTGTGTGTATGAGGTGTACGGAGCAGAGCAGTGTGTGTGTATGAGGTGTATGGAGCGGAGCAGTGTGTGTGTGTGTGAGGTGTACGGAGCGGAGCCGTGTGTATGAGGTGTATGGAGCGGAGCCGTGTGCGTATGAGGTGTATGGAGCAGTGCCATGTGTGTGTATGAGGCGTACGGAGCGGACCCGTGTGTGTCCGAGGTGCACGAAGCAGAGCCGTGTCTGTCTATGAGGTGTACAGAGTGGAGCCATTTGTGTATGTGGTGTACAGAGCGGAGCCATGTGTGCAAGATGTACGGAGTGGAGCCATGTGTGTACGAGGTGTACGGAATGGAACCGTGTGTGTATGAGGTGTACGGAGCGGAGCCGTGTGTGCAAGGTCTATGGAGCAGAGCCGGGTGTTTATGAGGTGTACGGAGCAGAGCCACGTGTATACGAGGTGTACGGAGTGGAGCCACGTATGCAAGGTGTACAGAGTGGAGCCGTGTGAGTACAAGGTGTGCGGAGCAGAGCTGTGTATGCAAGGTGTATGGAGCGGAGCCGCGTGTGTAGGAGTAACTATTTGTGGCCATTATACTGTACACAATATCATGTGTGGCCATTATACAGTATGGAGTATCATGTGTGGCCATTATACAGTATGGAGCATCATGTGTGGCCATTATACAGTATGGAGCATCATGTGCGGCCATTATACAGTATGGAGTATCATGTGTGGCCATTATACAGTATGGAGCATCATGTGTGGCCATTATACAGTATGGAGCATCATGTGTGGCCATTATATAGTATGGAGTATCATGTGTGGCCATTATACAGTATGGAGCATCATGTGTGGCCATTATACAGTATGGAGCATCATGTGCGGCCATTATACAGTATGGAGCATCATGTGTGGCCATTATACAGTATGGAGCATCATGTGAGGCCATTATACAGTATTGAGCATCATGTGGGGCCATTATACAGCATGGAGCATCATGTGTGGACATTATACAGTATGGAGCACTGTGTGGCCATATTTTTTTGTTTATTACTATTGTTTATGAAACAGTGTGATCAGCAGTGGTAAATGGGTGTGGTTGGGATGTGGATATGGGTGTGACTAGTTGTGAAATGGGTGTGGTCAGAGGCATGGCCTAAAATTTGCCACGCTGCGCACGCTGCAAACTTTACCGTCTTTCCCTTCTTCAAAAGTTGGGAGGTATGGTTTGACTGCGTCCCTACTTGTATATGTTTGAGGAAAAGGTGTGTGTAAATGGGTGTGGCTTAAAAAGTGGATGTGGTTTACCTACACACAAACACAGAACATGTTGTTAAAAATTTGAAGCCCCCCCTGCTGGAGGTGCTTGCGAATTGCAAGTAGACACCTGCTCTGTGACCATGCAAAGGTCTAGGTCTGAGACAACCAGGGAGTAAAAGGGTGCGATCAAAGGCCTGCAAACAGGTTAACAATTGAAGTGTAGAGAAGCAGCCATGATGGGTTCGGTGTATGTTGTCACGAGGAGTTTTGAATCCAAAAATATCATAATGACCATAGTGGAAACCTCAGAGAAGTCACTCTAAGAATCCAGCAAGCTTCTGAGTCTGAAAGAGAGAACCAATGTATGTTTCAAGTAGACAAGGCTCTACAACAGCTTGGTTTTAAGAGCAAGCATAGTTTACAAATTCTATCATAGAGGCTTGTGATGTAAGAGAAGACCTTCTGGTCTCTCAACAGAGTTAGAATATCTCCCTGGTCCTAGCCAAATTTGCCTGAAACTCTCATGGAATATAGCAATTATATCCGTGTTTTTCACACAAGAAGTATGGAAATAGCAAGTGAATAAGCATTAAACGGTGAATAGAGGCAGGAGTCATACCTGGTGTTGCATGGCATTGGAAATTGTGGATTTGGGTGAAATTTCATGGTGGCGCTCAAATGCTTTCAAGGTACAGTATGTGAGGATTAAGGGGAAATTTTTAAAACTAACCAGACTTGGAACTGAACCACAAATCATTGTCCTTCTGCAAGTTGTAAGAAGCACAAGTGTTGCTTAGTCATTAAAAATAACTAAAACTCTGTACTGAGAAGGGATATGTAAGTCAGGGACCAGCCTTTTCATAATACAAGTTTTTTGACATGCTCATCTATATAAATAAATATAATGAACAACACAGTTCACTTATAGCTCACCACGCTTCCCGTTTACTAATTGCCCTTATTTGATGAGTGCCAGTCTCCCAGTGACAACCAGATATTTTCCACCAAGTAATAGTGGTAGTTCGGCACTTTCATGCTGATGACAAATGCTTCTTTATTTCAAAATCATGTTAAAAAGACATATCTCTAAACAGATGCGTCTCCAAAACTCTTTACATTCTTAATCATAATAGGAGTGTCAGAATGTTTTTTTAAATCACAGCAAATAAAACATCATTACAAACATGAACATACTATATAGCCTAAATAGTAACTGTTATTTTAATTTTCATGGAATAAATCAATGGTACATTATTCAAATTAGCAACTTTATAATTTATCGTATCAGAGAAATCTGCTTCCTTCTCTCCCTCTGATTTCAGTTAAAGGGAATCTGTCACCCCCAAAATCGAGGGTGAGGTAAGCCCACCGGCATCAGGGGCTTATCTACAGCATTCTGTAATGCTGCAGATAAGCCCCCGATGTATCCTAAAAGATGAGAAAAAGAGATTATATTATACCCACCCAGGGGCGTTCCCGCTGCTGGTCCGGTCCGGGGCCTCCTATCTTCTTACGATGACGTCCTCTTCTTGTCTTCAAGCTGCGGCTCCAGCGCAGGCGTACTTTGCCTCCCCTGTTGAGGGCAGAGCAAAGTATTGCGGTGTGCAGGCGCAGGCCCTCTCTGACATTTCCCAGCGCCTGCGCACTGCAGTACTTTGCTCTGCCCTCAACAGGGGAGGCAAAGTATGCCTGCGCCGGAGCCACAGCATGAAGACCAGAAGAGGATGTCATTGTAAGAAGATGGGAGGCCCCAGACCACGACGCCCATCGGATCGGACAGCCTGCCCAGGTGAGTATAATTTAACCTCTTTTTCTCATCTTTCAGGATACATCGGGGGCTTATCTACAGCATTACAGAATACTGTAGATAAGCCCCTGATGCAGGTGAGCTTATCTCACCGTTGCTAGTATAGATGGTTAGCACTCGACTAGGTAGAGTAAAGGTGCCAGTGAAAGGGAACCCAATGTTCCATAAGTCCATGTCAAATATAGAATCACTGCACTCAGTAGAGAGGTATGCTTTGAAGTGAATGAATTTTATTTACGGTGATAGGTGAAGCGACAGGTGACGTTTCGGCCAAACCCCGGCCATTATCATATAGTCGCCTTCGGGGTCACCGGGAAAGTATTGGCACCGTTTGGTAGTTTTTCACATTGATGCAATGTATGCAGCTTAGTGGATGATCCAATTAGGGATTGTAGCAAGTCAGGGGAGCGATGTCACACACTGCACCAGCACGGCTGTGCTCCCGCATGACAACTGCGCCACCAATACTTCCCAGGTATCACTGTCAGGACATCGCTCCCCTGACTTGCTGCAATCCCTAATTGGATCATCCACTAAGCTGGATACATTGCGTCAATGTGAAAAACTGCAAAACGGTGCCAATACTTTCCCGGTGACCCCGAAGGCGACTATATGATAAAGTCGGGGTTCGGCCGAAACGTCAACTGTCGCTTCACCTATCACCGTAAATAAAATTCATTCACTTCAAAGCATACCTCTCTACTGAGTGCAGTGATTCTATGTTTGACTTTATCTCACCGTTGATTTTGGGGGTGACAGATTCCCTTTAAAGCAGATTAATGAATTACTGAGAAGTGGCAGTTGTTCCTGATAACACTACGTAGAACAGATTGGGGGACGAATAGGGAGGAGCTACAGACAGATCTCCTCTCTCCTCTTTCCTCTCCTATCCATGGAATCTTATCAATAGCAACTGTCATCGCTTATCTCAGTAACATAAAAATCAGTATTCAAGGAATACAGGTTTTATCAATGAATTGATAATTCTAAGAATAAATGAACAGTCCTGGCGTAAAAAGAAGCATTTCTCTCATAAAATATATTACAAAGTTGGTTATTTTTATGTGTGCTATTGATCTATGAAATAAAAATTCAAATGACTGTTACTCTTTAATATCACAGCATCTGTTCATGAAAAAACTGGATGTGTCATTTATCATGAATTAATATGCAGTACTCAGCATAAATTAGTACATCCCTTTGAAAAGTGAGATTTTAATTAATATCTCATTGAACTAAGAACAAATTATAAATTTTGAAAAGACTGAGTTTCACAGAATATTTTTTTTTAACTCATAACATGAGAGTATGGGGAATAACATAACTTTAACTTCAAAATCTTCACTTTTACTGAAATGAATTGATGCAAAAAAGAATAAACCCTACATCAAAAACTACTACATCTAGTATTTTCTATCACCTCCATGATTTTTAATCTAGGCATGGGATGAACAAATTAACAACATATTGCAACATCTATCATTATCCATTCTTCAAGAATAAATTATTTTAGAGCATGGTTCCTTATGTGTAGAGTGATGTTCAATTTGTCTGTACAGATTTCCCCTTAGGGGGTCCATCAAGATCAGATGAGGAGACATTCTCGGCCACTGAATCAATTTCACCATGTTGTTCTTGAAAAATGTAGCAGTGGTCTTAGATGTGAGTTTTAGATCATTGTCATGTTGGAAAAGTGCAGATCAACCAAAGGCAAATAAATATAGCATCTTATTTTTCAATACAGACCAGTACATCTGTGAATTCATGAAAAATGCAAAATGCCACCCCCAAGATTTACTATAGGCACCATGCATTTTTCTTTGTACTCCTCTCCTTTGCATTCCTTTGAATTCATCTCCATTCAGTTTTGAAGCCATCAGTTCTCACAACATTTATCTTGATCTCAACACTTCAGAGTCCCAGCCATTTTTAATTTGTAGGTGGACATTTATGAGCATGGGCTTTAGGTGAAGCTTCATTCATAGATGACACCAATTCATATCATTTCTCTGCAATGTATGCTATATTATGTCACAGGCAACTGTCACTCTGCTTTGGCTTTCTATTTCTTTTGCTAACTGCAGTGAACTTACATGTCAATTTTCTTCAATCCTTCTCATTAGAAGACCCTATAGTTTAGGTGTTAACTTCCGTGCTGGGCCTGGATGTCTTTGTGATATGGTTGCAGTTCCATATTTGTTAAATTTCTGTTTCACTTTTGCTACAGTATTCTGACTTATAAATATAGCTTTTC
This sequence comes from Ranitomeya imitator, assembly GCF_032444005.1. Lineage (NCBI taxonomy): Eukaryota > Metazoa > Chordata > Amphibia > Anura > Dendrobatidae > Ranitomeya > Ranitomeya imitator. The sequence goes on from NC_091284.1 coordinate 582,082,115, forward strand.
TGATCTTTTTGTAGCCTTCACCTTTCTATGTAAAGAAATTATTTTCTTTCTCGTGTCTTGTGACATGTCTCCTTAATGTGGTACAATTGCTAACAGCATGAAATAGGAAGGGTTTTTTTTGTTAAGTAACGCCCTTTTTTGTAAATACATGTAGTCAAATTCTTGTAAATAGATATTTTGTAGTCTAATCTTTAGCTTTACTCCTAAATGTCATGAAGACGCTGTTCATAATTACCTCACAGCTCCAAATGGCTACCAAGAGGAGGCTTGGTGAAAGCTACTTCATTTTCCAGAGCCCATGGGTTGCCCTGGCAATCTGGACTTATACAGGGGTTCCTGGGCAGGGGCCATAGAGTCAGCTGCTGTTCAGTGGCAGAAGCTGGCAAGAAGCGTTCTCAAGCAGGGCCAAAGCCAAGAGGTCACATCAGAGATAAAATTGAAAAGCAAGCAGGTAGTCATAAATCAAGCCAAGGACAAAGAACAGGAGTAATCAAAACACCAAACAGGAATAGACCTTAGCATTATTCACTAGGGCAGCAATACTATTGACTGGTTCTAAGGGCTTTATATAAAATAGCTCTACCCAGTGCTGACAGCAGATGGAAAACAATTAACAAGATTAAAATAATAGCTTCTGGACTAGCCAAAGCTGAAAGTCCCAGGCATAAAATAGAATTGTTGTTATCAAGGGTCACCCACAAAAATGATGTGGAGCCACTTAGCGACCAAAGCAGAAACCAGCACAAATGTTACACTAAGAATTTAATTGGCCTGTGCTCATTCTTGCAGCATTGTCCTGAATTTATTTGTTAGGAAAATTACATTTATTGGTGTTCAAAATAACAAATCTTGTTTGCAATCATTGACCCACATTTGTGGGAATAATTTGTATTATGGTATCCCATAGAAAATGTTGATTCTGAAAGGAAGTTAAAGCTTTTACAACAAATCTTTTGGGGTGTACTCATTTATGTTGAACACTGTGTATAAAAGGCAATTTCTAAAATGTATTCAATCAGGTATTTTGGTATCCAGATCAAGTATCCATCTGGCCTCTGGAAGAAATACAATTTTCTTCTAGCAACTGCCCCTTGATAAGCATTTAAGTCTTTGAGACAATACAACCAAAAACTATCAACATTATTATCATGTACCTCAAGAAAATGTTTAAAGGGAATTTGTCATAGGATCAACCCTCTTAAGGCATCTACATGGGCATGCAAGTCATAGAAAGTTAAGTAAAAGGATAATTTCATACTTGTGATGCAATGTCTTAATTTGGAGAAATGCACATATTTATTTTATGTTAATGAGCTGTTGAGATCTATGGGCTAGACACTGATCTGCATGAGAATCAGCATCCAGAGGTTTTGTTTTTAAATAAAAGGGGGCGTTACTAGTATGAACCAAGTAATGCCTGACACTTTAATGACCCCCTCTTTTTAAAATGAGCTCTGGAGGCAGATTCTCAGAGACATGCATGCCAATGTATGTGGCTCACGAGGGTTAATCCTGCTGACAGATTTCCTGTAAAAGCCTTTGAGCAATTCTCATTATGACTATTGATGTTGTCAAACGTTTAGCAAATCACTTTTCTATCACTCTGGTCTTACATCTCATATATGTGCTGTCATCATAAATATTGCAATTAATGCAGTATACTGTACTGTATTTTGGGTATCACAATTGAGAAACATCCTAATAGGGAATCTGTTACACCCGGTTCTAGCGCTGCCTCCTGTTCTGGTCCCTCATCTGCTTTTGCTCCTGGGGCAGTCTCTGCACCTCTGCGAGGTCCTTGCCTGGATCCTCGCTTTCCGTCTGTTCCTCGGCATCCTGCTGCTACTTCTCTCTCCCCCATTTCCTGGCACACTGCCAGCAGGCCTACAGGAAGAATGCTTAGGACACATACGCACGTACCTCTGGTCTCTTAAAGGGACAGCGCGCATTTAAAAAAAAAATCTTAATTAACCAATGGCAGCGTACTGATTACTACTCCTGGCCCCTCCATCATAGGGAGGGTGCCGGAGCAACGAGTATCTACTCTTGCTATTTCTGGTTCTGTTCCTGTTCTATCTGCGCTGTTGTAGCATTCTCTTTGCATTCTGCTTATACTGTTTGTTTCCGCAGAATATCAGTGTCCAGTTGTTCGGCAATCCTAAGACGACTCCTGCACCTTTGCACTCAAGTGCCATCCAGTTCCGCCACCCGCCATCTGTACCCCTGGACTACACTAAAGGTGCCAGAACCAGCTTCCTCCCATCTACCCGGAATCTGACTACCCTCACCACAGCCAGCTTCACGTCTCATACCTGGTGTCCTTCAGGCTGCTCCATGAACTCTGTTATATTTGTTTACCTGTTTGTCCCACTGGGACAGCTGCCACGTGTCCGGGGTCTAACTGGAGGTAGCACCTGTGTCCCCCAGGTATCCCACTATGGTCCTTTTTGAGGGATCTTGCTATGGATACCTGGGGCTCACTAGTTACGTCCCCTTGGGAGCCCCCGAACCATGGTCCCGAGGTTCCACTCAAAAAATAAAAAATAAATGTGAACTTCATCAACTGTGCCTCCACTTCCAATCGTTACAGAATCTCTTACCATGTGGGCCAACTACTTCTGTACATTTGTCCACAAAATTGCAGATTTTGCACATTGCACTTGTGGCCCCCACACTTATAAAAAAAAAAGAGAGGTAGCCATGTTTTATGTTTTTGCTTCTCTACATATAGGCTAGCTGACAATAAATACCTAAGTAACTTTTAGCTGCACATCTAAAGCCTATAGCAAATAGTTTTTCTAGCACATTTACCTGATACCGACTTATAATACTTTTCATACTTTTATATTGTGAACTGAAAGGAGTACTAGAAGTTACTGACTTATAATTATTTGGTGTTCCTTTATTTTTACCATGGGAAGAAATTTCTCTGGAAGATGCATTGACCATCTGTAGTGATGAATCAATATTTTCATGCACAGTTTCATAGGATATTAACCTATAATGAATCAGCAATGACTCTTACTGAAAGGTGGGATCATCAGAGGATATGCATATGAAATTAACCTGTTAGTATGTGCAGGATGGCAACTAGTTTTCACAAGAATTGTTTTACCTTAGATCGTTTTTCTGCATATCTTAACATGTCCCGCATTAGCCATCTAATTTAAGTTGTAGAAATTGGATCACTTTATTTGACTGAGAACTAGTAAAACAAAAATCATAATTATTAATGTATCACACAAAATCTGAAACAGTTGACCCATCACATGCCTAAACCACGGGCAGGTCGTCAAATGGTCAAAGGAAACATAAAAGGAATCCTATGCAAAAAAAATATAATTTCCCTCCTACTGTGCAACAAATAATATTGCTAGGTTTGGTGAAAATTTAAACCACATTGGGGCTCCTCTTAGTAGCAAATAATTATTTTTTAACAAAAAATGTTAAGCATTTTGTAGACACACATGGAAAAAATGTTGAAAATATTTGTTCTTTGTTCCCGAAAAAGTTAAATGACCATTAAGGGGTAGTGATTGGTAGTGATTGGATGAAATTTGTGATTCTTAGGGAGGATAAATGGATTCTTAAACTGGAATTTTAGAAAAGACATTTTGTACATATGTTAATTCATGATCCGTGTCCATTTTTCGTATAAATAGATGAAAATGTGATATTGAGCTTTATAGTATTTGCATGTTTCATAATGACGTATTCATACATGATCAGTTGATGTAATTTAACCCCTTAATAACCAAGCCAATTTTTACAATTTTGACCACTGTCGCTTCAGGAGGTTATAACTCTAAAACGCTTCAATGGATTCCACTAATTCTGAGATTGTTTTTTGTGACATATTGTACTTCATGTTAGTGTCAAAATTTCTTCAATATGATTTGAGTTTATTTATGGAAAATACAGAAATTTGGCAAAAATGTTGCAGTTTTCAAAATTTTAACTTTTGTGCCCATAAATCAGAGAGTCTTATCATACAAAGTAGTTAATAAATAACATTTCCCACATGTCAACTTTACATCAGCACAATTTTGGAAGCATTTTTTTGTTAGGACATTAAAAAGGTTAAAAGTTTAGCAGCGATTTCTCATTTTTCCAACAAAATTGACAAAACCTTTTTTTAGGGACCACCTCTCATTTGAAGTGACTTCAAATCGCCATACTTACCCTCGGACGCGCCCTGCTTCTTTCCGGCAGCCTTCCTTCCTAAGAATCAGCCCTTCCAGGACCTTCGGTGACGTCGCGGTGACGTCGCGGCTTGTGATTGGTCACGCGAGCGGTCACATGGGCGGCCGCGCGACCAATCACAAGCCGCGACGTCACCGCGACGTCACCGCAAGGTCATGGAAGGCTGATTCTAAGGAAGGAAGGTTCCCGGTTAGTACCAGGGCGCGTCAGAGGGTAAGTATGGCGATATTTTTTATTTTAATTCTGTATTTTACACTTAAATCTGAATTCCGATACCAATTCCCGATACCTTAAACATATCGGGAATCGGTATCGGAATTCCGATTCCAGATTCAGAAGATCGCCGACTTCATGGCCGACCCCACACAGGGGTCGGGTCGGGTCGGGTTTCATGAAACCCGACTTTGCCAAAAGTCGGCGACTTCTGAAAATTGCCGACCCGTTTCGCTCAACCCTAGTCGATACCCCGTTCATGGGGGAAAGCTATTGTTTGGGCGCATGGGAAGGGAGGGAGCACCGTTTGACTTTTTTAATGCAAAATTGGCTGGAATCGATGGTGGGCATCATGTTGCATTTGGAGACCCCCCAATGTGCCTAAACAGTGGAAACTCCTCAATTCTAACTCCAACCCAACACAACCCTAACCCCAACCCTAACCCCAACACACCCCTAACCCTAATCTCAACCCTAACCACAACCATAACCTCAATACAACTCTAACCCTAACCACAACAATAACACCAACCCAAACCCTAACCCCAAGCCCATCCTTACCCCAACACCACCCTAACACCATCTATAATCATTAAGGGGTTAAAGCAGTTTTAACTGACATGCCTATTATGAATAACAATGCCTAGATCATTGGAATTCCATTATTTTCTGGATATAAATTTTTAATGATTTTTACATTTTTTATTAACATGGATGTGCTGAACTGTTTCTTTTACTTGGTGGAATATATCTGGTAGATAGATAGCCTTCCTAAAATGCACAGTTCATTTGGGAAAGAGTCTCCAGCGATCCTGGTCATGATATGACCTAGCTGGGGATAAGTAGTTTGATGCACTGTCCTGTCGCCTCAGCAGAGAAACTGTGATGTTTAAGATTGAATTAAAGTGAAATTCACATGTTCACAAGTGCTAATAGCTCAACCAAGTATAAGTATTACCACTAATCATTATTTATCACTTAAAGTGGCAGTAGTCATGATGCTTGTTATGTTATGCCACAGAAAAATAAATACCTTTTGTTTTGCATTATATAGCACCTTCTTGCAAATAAATATAGTTGACTTTTTCAAATATTTTTAACATACTATTAGTGATGAGCGAGCCCAAAAATGCTTGGGTACTCGTTACTTGAGTCAAGCAAATTGTAATGCTCGGGTGCTCAACCCGAGTAATGAGTATAATGGAAGTCAATAAGAAATTTGAGCATTTTTTTGGCAGCCTCTGAGGCGGTCTGGAGGGGATCTGAAAAACCCTTGGATGCAACTCTGAATCCCAGGATAGTGCTGAGAACAATGTTGTCAGAGTATTACACCACTTTTACGGACTGACAATAAAACATACAAAACCGAATTTAAAATCGTTTGACTGGAAAAAATGTTAAGAAACACTCTTTCCAGGAATATGAATTGTATAAAAGGCCAAATAAATAATAAGTAAAAAAACACTCGTCTATGCCTTGGGCTAAGTTCACAAGCAGTGTTTTTGATGCATTTTTGCAATTTGCATTGCTTTCAATTTTGAAAAAAACATTGCACAGGAAATGTAATTTTATCTTTTTAATACATTATCTGGCCGAGTGGTGTGTGAGACATGATCATACACATTTAAAGTTTTTTATTTGCAGGTGGCCTTTCTATTGTTAGAGGACCAGCAGGTTTCTTGTGGACAAATGAGATCTAAATATAGTTTTTGGTAAAGCACATAATTCTATTTAGTGTAAATTGATTGAGACCTTCAAATAAAAGAACACAGTAGTTACAGTCAAATATGGTGGATGTTTAAATATACTCTGGGGTTGGTTTGCTGCCTGCGACGCTGGGTGTCTTCAAATGTGAAGATTCCAAAAGGACTTTGGGTCACAATGTAGTGCCCGGTGTTAGAAAGCTGGTTTTGCATAGGAGTAGATCATAATTCTTCGTGCAGGACAATGACCCAAAACATACTTCAATAACCACCTAGAAATAGATGTAATCAAAGCAATGGAGAGTTTATAAGTGGTAATTCCAGCTCCAGTACTCAAAAGTTTCCCACCACTAAACACAGATGCTGGAGAGAAACTGTGAATGGACACATTAAATCTTTTAATTTTGCCTGCTTTGTTAACCCTAGCATGCGTATTGGGGGCCTTTTAGGCCCCCATGCTTACTTTTTTGCTATTATCTGTAAAATTACTTAAGTTAGAATTTTGAAACTCCAGGTAATCCTCAAGTATGTCGTTTTGGTAATATCCAGTTGTTCATATAATTTTTTTCATAGGCATTTCAGTGAAACAATGCTTTTTTGGTGAAAACCACATCTGTGCGGATTGGGGGCCTTTTAGGCCCCTATGGATTTTTTGCAATGTTCTCAGTAGTGTTTGTGTCTCAAGTTACTTTATTTGTACTCAGTAATGCTGGTGGAGGGGCCATGGTGTGGATAATGCCCTATGAGGATGTCACGTGATTTTTGGAGGGACAGATAAGGCCATGACATCATCTCAGGTCCTTCTGAACACAGTAATGAGCTGTGTAGAGAGTAATGTGGACAGTATACATTGTGCTAATTGTGAAGGCACTTAAGATAAGATAAGATGTTGAGAGGAAGTCTGATTCAGTTTCAGTTTCTCTGATTCTAAGAAGCCTGCAAAGGGTAAAGCTATTGAGCTACAGACATCCAGAGAATTGTACAACACCTAAAAGAAAGTATAAAAGGTAAGAGGTGCTGAGGGTGAGAGGAGGGAGGGGACACTTTACACTTACAGTGTGTCACACACAAGCAAAGAGTGGACAACCCTTATTGTGTTCATTGTTTTTTCTTTTAGTTTGCTACCATCTAGTCTGCAATGGCACAGTCTTCCTCCAAGCATCTGAGTGACCAAGAGATTGAAGCAATTGTGTTTCAAAGTGATGATGAAAGTGAACTATCTTTGTCCGATGACAAGTACCTGCCACCAGAGAATCAAACATCCTCAAGTGATTATTCTTCTGATGATGAAGAAGTGAATACAGTGGATCCTCAAGAAGTGATAAGTAGAACATCCAAAATGAATGTTTTTTGGGACAGTAGTCCTACATTTGTCGGACGTACTGCAATCCATAATATTGAGATATAGGCTCAAGGAGCTGTGGGAAGTCCCAGTTACTTTTCCCCTAAAGACGTGTTCTTTACTTTTTTTTCTGACAATATTGCAGAAGAGGTCCTTTTATGTTCAAACCTAGAAGGAAGAAATATCGCTTCTGCAAAAAATAAGTCCTGGAAAAATATCTCAAAAGAGGAACTTTATGCATACATTCGACTTTTACTGCTGGCAGGGAGTCAAAAATCGTATGATGATCCAATACGAGAATTATTTCTGAACCCAGTTTCTGATCCACACTATAAGGCGACAATGTCAGTGGACAGATATGAGGAAATTAGAAGACACATTCGATTTGATGATTAGCGAACACGTGCATTGAGGTTTGAAACAGACAAATTAGCCCCTATCAGTTATATCTGGAACATATTTATAAAAAATTGCACCAAACTTTACAGTCCTATTGCTAATGTTACAGTAGATGAGCAACTTGTACCGTTCAGAGGACGCTGCAAGTTCATACAATACATGCCCAGCAAGCCAGCCAAATATGGAATCAAAATCTTCTGGATGTGTGATTCTGCAAATTATTATGGCATAAATGGCGTAATCTACTGTGGCTGAGAGGTTGGTGCACCAGTACAGAAGGATCTGGAATCTGAAATTGTCAAAACTCTTACTGTTCCAATATTCAATTCAGGTAGAAACATTATCATGGACAATTATTTCACCAATGTTGAACTAGGCAATTTTCTGCTTCAAAAAGCTATTACACGTGTTGGTACTATCAAGCCAAACCGACGAGAAATTCCAGAAGCACTGAAACACAATCATCAGCTAGCACTTTATGAGAATGTCTTTGGATTAAATAAGAAAGCGACTTTGGTATCTTACAAAGCAAAGAAGGAGAAATCAGTGATTTTACTCAGTACCAGGCATCACAATTGCAGAATTGACAGCAATGACAGAAAATTAAAACCAGAAATCATCCTGCATTACAATAAAACAAAAGGAGGTGTAGACAAAATGGATGAGATGGTGGGAGAATATTCATGCAAGAGGCAATCAAAATAATGGCCTATAGTACTTTTTTCAAATATGCTTGATGTAGCAGCCCTAAATTCATTCATCATTTATACTGAAACTCATCCAGAATTCCATGCACGGAGGAAGGACAGGAGATACCTATTTTTGAAGGACCTTTGTCATGAACTTGTAATGCCTCACATGATACAGCGAGTCAACGTGAAAGGCTTGCTAAAGCAACCTAAAGAAGCAATGAAACAGTGTGGTGTACAGTTTCAGATAATTCCAGGGCCAGGATAAAGAAAAAGAAAGCGCTGTTTCATGTGTCCAAGAAACATAGAAAGGAAAACTGAGAGATTTTGTTTAATTTGTAAGGAAAATGTCTTCAAAGAACATTCTTCTGAAAAATTGACTAAAAATGACTTGTCAAAATTGTTTGGAAGACTAATATAATAGAAAAGAAGAATAATAGAAATGTAGCAGCAGCTAGTTTGGTATAGATTTCAATGCGTTTGTGTGCGTTTTTTCATATGTTTGTGTGAAATTTTGAAAAAAATATTTTTTGGGTGTTTTCGGTGAAAAATTATAGTAAAAATGTTGTTTACTAATCATAATTTATTTAGCGGTTTTAAAATAAACTTGTAAAAGTTATATAAGTATGCTTTTCCATATGATTTGCATGGGGGCCTAAAAGGCCCCCAATACGTTAATATGAAGATTTCTGATATCACGCATACTAGGGTTAAATTTAACAGTTTGGAACACTGTAAAAAACATGAATCGGTCAATGAGTACATGGAATATAACAGCAGCACGGCTTAGAATTTATAAGGCAATATTCCCTGACTAGATGCCTGTCATGTGATATTCCTTCTGCCACACCTCACTGTAGATGAAAGGCAGAAAAGAGTGGTATTATTTCTTGCATGTGGCAGCAACAAACTCTGGAGTATCGCAAGTAACACTGACAGCTTTGATGAATTTCTGAGTACTGATCACTGTAAAAAACATAAATCAATCAATAAGCCCATGGAAGAAAGCAACAGCAAGACATAGAATTTATTAGGCAATAATTCCTAACTAGATGCATGTGATATGCTTTACCTTCTGCCACACCTCACCCTACGCAAATTGCAGATAACAGTGGTATTTTTATGACAGAATAGAATCTATTTGAATTAGCCCTGAAAAAAGCATTTTGTTTAACGTAGCAGAATAAAGGACTGTTATTTCATCAACCTTGCTGGAGAATATAGTGGAGAGTTTCACATCTACTAAGCCTGATATGGAGAAGACCAGAATCTTCTGTACATACTGTACAAACTCTCCTGTCCCAGCTATGAAATCCTGTATGCAGCGTGAAAACTCACTATGTGATGACCACCTGACAGCCCACAACAAAGCACTGAACCATATAGTAATAAAATAATAAAACCCATTGGTTCTTTTATTTTTAAAAATGTTTTCCTCAACTAGAAGGGGGATCCACAGAAATGCATTTTTCCCATTACTACCGAGTAGATGTCCTACACTCGTAAAGCATACATATTAAGTACAAGAAATGGCAAAAGTTAGAATTAGGCACTCCAAGAGATGTAGTGGAGGTCCTCAGAAAACATTTTTTCTTATTATTAAGGAATGGATATCCTAGATTAGTAAGTTCATGGGCTGAAAAAATGTACCACTGGGGGTTATACAGTACAAACCAAAAGTTTGGACACACCTTCTCATTTAAAGATTTTTTTGTATTTTCATGACTATAAAAATTGTAAATTCACACTGAAGGCATCAAAACTATGAATTAACACATGTGGAATTATATACTTAACAAACAAGTGTGAAACAACTGAAAATATGTCTTATATTCAAGATTCTTAAAAGTAGCCACCTTTTGCTGTGATGACTGCTTTGCACACTCTTGGCATTCTCTTGATGAGCTTCAAGAGGTAGTCACCAGAAATGGTTTTCACTTCACAGGTGTGCCCTGTCAGGTTTAAGAAGTGAGATTTCTTGCCTTATAAATGGGGTTGGGACCATCAGTTGTGTAGAGCAGAAGTCTGGTGGATACACAGCTGATAGGCTAACTGAATAGACTGTTAGAATTTGTATTATGGCAAGAAAAAAACAGCTAAGTAAAGAAAACCGAGAGGCCATCTTTACTTTAAGAAATGAAGGTCAGTCAGTCCGAAAAATTGGGAAAACTTTGAAAGTGTCCCTAAGTGCAGTTCCAAAAACCATCAAGCGCTACAAAGAAACTGGCTCACATGAGAACTGCCCCAGGAAAGGAAGACCAAGAGTCACCTCTGCTTATGAGGATAAGTTTATCCGACTCACCAGCCTCAGATATTGCAGGTTAACAGCAGCTCAGATTAGAGACCAGGTCAATGCCACACTGAGTTCTAGAATAGCTGCTAGGAAACCACTGCTAAGGACTGGCAACAAGCAGAAGAGACTTGTTTGGACTAAAGAACACAAGGAATGGACATTAGACCAGTGAAAAACTGTGATTAGGTCTGGTGAGTCCAAATTTGAGATCTTTGGTTCCAACCATCGTGTCTTTGGGCGACGCAGAAAAGGTGAACGGATGGACTCTACATGCCTGGTTCCCACTGTGAAGTATGGAGGAGGAGGTGTGATGGTGTGGGGGTGCTTTGCTGGTAACACTGTTGGGGATTTATTCAAAATTGAAGGCATACTGAACCAGCATGGTTACCACAGCATCTTGTAGCAGCATGCTATTCCATCCGGTTTGCGTTTAGTTGGACCATCATTTATTTTTCAACAGGACAATGACCCCAAATACACCTCCAGGATGTGTAAGGGCTATTTGACCAAGAAGGAGAGTGATGGGGTGCTACGCCAGATGACCTAGCCTCCACACTCACCAGACCTGAACCCAATCGAGATGGTTTGGGGTGAGCTGGACTGCAGAATGAAGGCAAAAGGGCCAAGAAGTGCTAAGCATCTGTGGGAACTCCTTCAAGATTGTTGGAAGACCATTTCTGGTGACTACTTCTTGAAGTTCATCAAGAGAATGCCAAGAGTGTGCAAAGCAGTCATCAAAGCAAAATGTGGCTACTTTGAAGAACCTAGAATATAAGACATATTTTCAGTTGTTTCGCACTTTTTGTTAAGTATATAATTCCACATGTGTTAATTCATAGTTTTGATGCCTTCAGTGTGAATTTGCAATTTTTATAGTCATGAAAATACATAAAAATCTTTAAATGAGATGGTGTGTCCAAACTTTTGGTCTGTACTGTACATATATATATATATACATATATACATATATGTATATATATGTATATATGTATATATATATATATATATATCTATCTCAAAGAATGTTTGAGGAAGGCCTCTAAAAATTGTTAATGCGGGCATCATAAACATCTTTAAAAACTTATAGTGAAGGTAGCGTGATTACCCTGTTGATATGGTGGTGGAGGAGGACAACACAAGAAGGATGATATGCTGACATGTATACCTATGTTTGGGTGGAAATGGATGCATGTGAATAGGTCAGAATATAAAAAAACACTGGGATTTGAGTTTATGTTTCGCTGCTATCATCCATTAGTGCACAGAAGTTTGGCCCAATCCAGCCCTTGTTCATTTTGATAAGAGACAGTCTGTCAGCATTTCCAAGTGACAGGTGGATGCACCTATTGGTAATACCCCCAGAGGCACTAAAATTTACTATGACAAAATGCTAGCGGCAGGGCAGGCCAGGACCTCCAAGGCATAGAGAGACATTTCATGCCATATGTCTAGCTTGGATACCCAATAGTCGTAAAGCACCAAAGAATCACAGAGGGTGTTGGTAGGGTCAGTAAGGCATTACCTCAGCATCTTCCAAAACTTTTCCCTCCTTGTCATAGAACCCCATGCATCAGTTCCTGTGTGCTGGGAGGGTCTGATAAAACTGTCCCAGACCTTTGAGAGTGTTACCCTGCCTCTGCTGCATCTTGTATGTGTCTCGCTAGTCTCCACTACTTGGTCTTTCAAGGAACTGTGACCTCTGCTGCCAGTGTTGTCAGATGGGAATTTTTAAAATACTTCTTCATCTAGGGCCTTCTGGTACTGCAACATTTTCTTAGACCTCTCTGCCATGAGAAGGACCAGCCAGTAATTACTGTTGGCCAAAAAGCATACAACACAAGGGTCACGAGAAAGGCAGTGGAACATAAACTAAGCTGTGTGTGCCAGACTGCAAACAGCCAAGAGGACGACTGTCCATGTTGTCCCCCTCATCATCCTCCTCGTCCTCCCTCTCTTCCTCTTCAAGCCATCCATGCTGAACAGATGGGATGAAGGTGGTGTGGGTACTACCATATGTAGTGCAGGCAACCAGCTCCTGTACCTCCTTCCCCTCATTTATCACCCAATACACATTGAGAAGATGAGATGAGACTGGGCTGTGAAGAATCATTCAGTATAGCATTTTGCTCCATCTCAACTTGCACTGCCTGCAAAGCCTCCTCTTTAATTGTGAGCAGTGAGCATTTCAGTAGACAGGAAAGTGGAATGATGATGCTGATTATGGCATCATCGCCGCTCACCATCTTGGCCGAGTCCTCAAAGTTTTAGAGAACTGCACAGATGTCAGACGTACATGACCACTCATCAGCTCTTATGTTCGGAGACGGATCGGAATACCGACGAGCATTGTGTAGCTAGTATTCAACTACTGCCTTCTGCTGTTCATTAAGTCTTCCAAACATATGTAACGTTGAGTTCCAATGTGTGGTGACATCATCGCACACCGGTAGGTGAGCTGGAAATTGCAAACTTTGCTGCAGCAGTGCCAGGGCAGCGGCAGCTGTAACCGACTTGTGGAAATGGGCACACATTGCGTACTTTTGCAAGTAACACTGGCAGATCTGGGTAGATTTTCTGAAACCCCTGAACTACTAAGTTGAGCATGTGGGCCAGGCATGGTACGTGTGCAAGGTTACCAATCTTCAGAGCTGCCACCAAGTTACAGCAATTGTCACACACGACCATGGCGGTTTGTAGCTTCAGGGGCAATAGCCACAGCTTAGTCTGGTCTGTTAGTCCTTTCAACATTTCTGCAGTGGTGTGCAGTTTGTCACATAAGCAGATTAGCTTCAGTACAGGGTGTTGCCACTTGTCGGAGGCAGTGGTGCAGTGCTTCCAGCTTGCGACTAATGTTGATGTTTATGAGATGGAGGGTGAGGAGGTGCAGGAACTGCTGTAGAAGTTGGGGGCAACCCTGATTAAACAATGACCCCAATCCTTTGTGTTGGTAGCAATTATTCCGTCCCGACTGAATGCCAGCTTTCACAATGTTCACCCAGTGTGCCATCAGGGAAATTGTCATGATCCCAATGGCAGGGGATCACTAAAGGACAAGCACAGATACAAACAAGCTCTAGGGCGATGGAACCTGAGCTGACCGTGACCCTGAACCTAACACACAAATAAAAGTAGCCGGGGAACGTGCCTACGATGATCCTAGACGTCTCGCTCCAGCCGAAGATCTAACTTCCCCTATTAGAAGAAACACAGACCTCTCTTGCCTCCAGAGAAATCCCCCACAGAAATAGCAGCCCCCCACATATAATGACGGTGAAATGAGAGGAAAGCACATACGCAGTATGAAAACAGTTTCAGCAAAATGAGGCCCGCTAAAGCTAGATAGCAGAGGATACAAAAGTGAACTGCGCGGTCAGCGAAAAACCCTTCAAAAAACCATCCTGAAATTACTTGAACTCATGTGCCAACTCATGGTACATGAGGAGCAATTTCAGCCCACTAGAGCAACCAGCAGCAAGAATCACATATCTGCAGGCTGGACTAAAAACCAAATAAAGCAAAACACCAAAACAGGAAAATCCAAACTTAGCTTGACCAGAAGGTTCTAGGAGCAGGGAGCAGAGGTAACAAGACACACTGGATACATTGATAACCGGCGAGGAAATGCCAGCAAAGCCAGGTTAAATAGGAAACTCCCATATGCTGATGGAACAGGTGGAACCCAGAAACCCAGGAAAGACAAGTCACCCAGTACCATCAGTAACCACCAGAGGGAGCCCAAAAACAGAACTCACAACAGTACCCCCCCCTTGAGGAGGGGTCACCGAACCCTCACGAGAACCACCAGGGCGACCAGGATGAGCCCTATGAAAAGCGCGAACCAAATCATCAGCATGAACATCCGAGGCAACCACCCAAGAATTATCCTCCTGACCATAACCCTTCCACTTGACCAAATACTGGAGTTTCCGTCTGGAAACACGAGAATCCAAGATCTTCTCCACAACATACTCCAATTCTCCCTCCACCAGCACTGGAGCAGGAGGCTCAAGCGAAGGAACAACAGGTACCTCATACTTCCGCAACAACGACCGATGGAACACATTATGAATAGCAAACGATGCCGGGAGATCCAAACGAAACGACACAGGGTTAAGAATTTCCAAGATCCTATAGGGACCGATGAACCGAGGCTTGAACTTAGGAGAAGAGACCTTCATAGGAACAAAACGAGAAGACAACCACACCAAGTCACCAACAAGAAGTCGAGGACCCACGCGGCGACGGCGATTAGCAAACTGCTGAGCCTTCTCCTGGGACAACTTCAAATTGTCCACCACATGACTCCAAATCCGATGCAACCTATCCACCACCATGTCCACTCCAGGACAATCAGAAGGTTCCACCTGACCAGAGGAAAAACGAGGATGAAACCCCGAATTACAAAAGAAAGGAGAAACCAAGGTAGCAGAACTAGCCCGATTATTAAGGGCAAACTCGGCCAGCGGCAAAAAGGTAACCCAGTCATCCTGATCAGCAGAAACAAAACACCTTAAATAAGTTTCCAAGGTCTGATTAGTTCGTTCAGTCTGGCCATTCGTCTGAGGATGGAATGCAGACGAAAAGGACAAATCAATGCCCATCTTAGCACAGAAAGTCCGCCAAAATCTAGACACAAACTGGGATCCCCTGTCAGAAACGATGTTCTCAGGAATCCCATGCAAACGAACCACATTCTGAAAAAACAGAGGGACCAACTCAGAGGAGGAAGGCAACTTAGGCAAGGGTACCAGATGAACCATTTTAGAAAAGCGATCACACACAACCCAGATGACGGACATTTTTTGAGAGACAGGGAGATCCGAAATAAAGTCCATAGAAATGTGCGTCCAAGGCCTCTTCGGGATAGGCAAAGGTGACAACAATCCACTGGCCAACAGCAAGGCTTAGCCCGAGCACGAACCTCACAAGACTGCACAAAAGAACGCACATCCCTCGACAAGGAAGGCCACCAAAAAGACCTGGCCACCAAGTCTCTAGTACCAAATATTCCAGGATGACCTGCCAACGCAGAAGAATGGACCTCGGAGATGACTCTACTGGTCCAATTATCCGGAACAAACAGTCTCTCAGGCGGACAACGATCAGGTTTACCCGCCTGAAACTCCTGCAAAGCACGTCGCAAGTCTGGGGAGACAGCAGACAAAATCACCCCATCCCTAAGGATACCAGAGGGCTCAGAATTTCCAAGGGAGTCAGGCACAAAACTCCTAGAAAGAGCATCCGCCTTCACATTCTTTGAACCTGGCAGGTATGAAACCACAAAATTGAAACGAGAGAAAAACAGTGACCAACGAGCCTGTCTAGGATTCAGACGCCTGGCAGACTCAAGGTAAATCAAATTTTTGTGATCAGTCAAGACCACCACACGATGTCTAGCACCCTCTAGCCAATGACGCCACTCCTCAAATGCCCACTTCATGGCCAAAAGTTCCCGATTACCAACATCATAATTCCGCTCAGCCGGCGAAAACTTTCTAGAAAAAAACGCGCATGGCTTCATCACTGAGCCATCGGAGCTTCTCTGTGACAAAACCGCCCCCGCTCCAATCTCGGAAGCATCAACCTCAACCTGAAAAGGGAGCGAAACATCTGGCTGACGCAACACAGGAGCAGAAGAAAACCGGCGCTTAAGTTCCTGAAAGGCCTCCACAGCCGCAGGAGACCAATTAGCAACATCAGCACCCTTCTTAGTCAAATCCGTCAAAGGCTTAACAACACTAGAAAAATTAGTTATAAAACGACGATAGAAATTAGCAAAGCCCAAGAACTTCTGTAGACTCTTAAGAGATGTAGGCTGCGTCCAGTCACAAATAGCCTGAACCTTGACGGGATCCATCTCAATAGTAGAAGGGGAAAAAATATACCCCAAGAAAGAAATCTTCTGGACTCCAAAGAGACACTTTGAGCCTTTTACAAACAAGGAATTGGCCCGCAGGACCTGAAACACCTTCCTGACCTGCTGAACATGAGACTCCCAGTCATCAGAAAAAACCAAAATATCATCCAAATACACAATCATAAATTTATCCAGATATTCACGGAAAATATCGTGCATAAAGGACTGGAAGACTGAAGGAGCATTAGAAAGTCCAAAAGGCATTACCAAATACTCAAAATGGCCCTCAGGCGTATTAAATGCGGTTTTCCACTCATCACCTTGCTTTATTCGTATAAGATTATACGCACCCCGAAGATCAATCTTAGTGAACCATTTAGCCCCCTTAATGCGAGCAAACAAATCAGTCAACAATGGCAAAGGATACTGATATTTTACGGTAATCTTATTCAAAAGACGATAATCTATACAAGGCCTCAAGGAACCATCTTTTTTGGCCACGAAAAAAAAACCTGCTACCAAAGGGGACAAAGATGGACGGATATGTCCCTTTTCCAAGGACTCCTTAACATAATCCCGCATAGCAGTATGCTCTGGCACTGACAGATTGAACAAACGACCTTTAGGAAATTTACTGCCTGGAATTAAATTTATAGCACAATCGCAATCCCTGTGAGGAGGAAGCGAACTGAGCTTAGGCTCCTCAAAAACATCCCGATAGTCAGACAAAAACACAGGAATCTCAGAAGGAGTAGATGAAGCGATAGAAATCGGAGGTGCATCATCATGAACCCCCTGACAACCCCAGCTTAACACAGACATTGATTTCCAGTCAAGGACTGGATTATGAGTTTGTAACCATGGCAGACCAAGTACTAGAACATCATGCAAATTATACAGTACCAGGAAGCGAATCACCTCCTGATGAACGGGAGTCATACGCATGGTCACTTGTGTCCAGTACTGAGGTTTATTCATAGCCAAAGGTGTAGAGTCAATTCCCTTCAAAGGAATAGGGACTTCCAGAGGCTCCAGACTAAACCCACAGCGATTGGCAAATGACCAATCCATAAGACTCAGGGCATCGCCTGAATCCACATAGGCATCGACGGAAATGGATGATAATGAACAAATCAGAGTCACAGACAGAATGAACTTAGACTGTAAAGTACTAATGGCAACAGACTTATCAACCTTTTTTGTGCGTTTAGAGCATGCTGATATAACATGAGCTGAATCACCACAATAAAAGCACAACCCTTTTTTCCGCCTATACTTTTGCCGTTCACTTCTGGACTGAATTCTATCACATTGCATTATCTCAGGTGACGGTTCAGACGACACCGCCAAATGATGCACAGGTTTGCGCTCCCGTAAACGCCGATCAATCTGAACAGCCATAGTCATAGACTCATTCAGACCAGCAGGCGCAGGGAACCCCACCATAACATCTTTAATGGCCTCAGAAAGGCCATCTCTAAACTTTGCAGCCAGAGCGCAATCATTCCACTGAGTAAGCACCGACGACTTCCGAAATTTTTGACAATAAATTTCTGCTTCATCTTGCCCCTGAGAGAGGGCCAACAAAGCTTTTTCAGCCTGAATCTCTTGGTTAGGTTCCTCATAGAGCAAACCCAATGCCAGAAAAAACGCATCCGCATTAAGCAACGCAGGGTCCCCTGGTGCCAATGCAAATGCCCAATCCTGAGGGTCACCCCGCAGGAAAGATATAATTATCTTGACTTGCTGAGCAGGGTCTCCAGAGGAGCGAGATTTCAAAGAAAGAAACAACTTGCAATTGTTCCTAAAATTCAGAAAACCAGATCTATCTCCAGAAAAAAACTCTGGGACAGGAATTCTAGGTTCAGACATAGGAGCATGTACAACAAAATCCTGTATATTTTGAACCTTAGTGGCAAGATTATTCAGGCTGGAAGCCAAACTCTGGACGTCCATGATAAACAGCTGGGATCAGAGCCATTCAAAGGTTAAGAGGAGGAGGAAGTAGCCAGGCTGCAATAAGGCTAGGCAGCAAACTCTGAGGGAAAGAGAAAGAAAAAATAAAAAAAAAACTTCCTCAGACTACTTATCCTCCTACTTCAGCCAATACAATTAACACTTTGTGGGCCGGTTATACTGTCATGATCCCAATGGCAGGGGATCACTAAAGGACAAGCACAGATACAAACAAGCTCTAGGGCGATGGAACCTGAGCTGACCGCGACCCTGAACCTAACACACAAATAAAAGTAGCCGGGGAACGTGCCTACGATGATCCTAGACGTCTCGCTCCAGCCGAAGATCTAACTTCCCCTATTAGAAGAAACACAGACCTCTCTTGCCTCCAGAGAAATCCCCCACAGAAATAGCAGCCCCCCACATATAATGACGGTGAAATGAGAGGAAAGCACATACGCAGTATGAAAACAGTTTCAGCAAAATGAGGCCCGCTAAAGCTAGATAGCAGAGGATACAAAAGTGAACTGCGCGGTCAGCGAAAAACCCTTCAAAAAACCATCCTGAAATTACTTGAACTCATGTGCCAACTCATGGTACATGAGGAGCAATTTCAGCCCACTAGAGCAACCAGCAGCAAGAATCACATATCTGCAGGCTGGACTAAAAACCAAATAAAGCAAAACACCAAAACAGGAAAATCCAAACTTAGCTTGACCAGAAGGTTCTAGGAGCAGGGAGCAGAGGTAACAAGACACACTGGATACATTGATAACCGGCGAGGAAATGCCAGCAAAGCCAGGTTAAATAGGAAACTCCCATATGCTGATGGAACAGGTGGAACCCAGAAACCCAGGAAAGACAAGTCACCCAGTACCATCAGTAACCACCAGAGGGAGCCCAAAAACAGAACTCACAACAGGAAATGTAGCGTCCCTGGCCAGAAGCACTTGTCCAGGTGTCTGTGGTTAAGTGGACCTTCCCAGTCACAGTGTTGGTCAGGGCATGGCTGATATTATGGAACACGTGCTTGTGTAAGGCATGGACAACACATCAGGAGAACTAGTGGTGGCTGGGGACCAAGTAGTGAGGGACAGCCACCACCATAAGAATGTTGAAAAGTTCCATCTCCACAAGCCTAAATGACAACATTTTCAGGGCAAGCAGTCTGGAAGTGTGGCCGCTTAGCATTGTAGCCTGTGGGTGGCTGTATATTTACACTCGTGTTCCAAGGACTGGGGTAAGGACAACTGTATGCTGCGATGGGACAAGGACATGGTTGCTGATGGTGGTTGCAAGTGTGCAATAGCAGGTGCAGGGTAGGGGGCATCTGTTTCTGGACCCTGGTGTTTGGCCCAAGTAGTCAGGTGCTTTTACACCATGTTTCAAATTATTATGCAAATTGGATTTAAGTGTCATAAAGATTTAAATGCTTTGTTTTTCAAATAAACTCGTGGATGGTATTGTGTCTAAGGGTTCAATGGATCACTGAAATCAATCTTAAACACATATGATAATTAGTTTTCCAGTTGATTCAAATTAAAGGAAAACTACTTAAAAATGATGTTCCATATTATTAAGCAGGCCACAGGTTTCAAGCAATATGGGAAATAAAAAGGATCTCTCTGCTGCTGAAAAGCATTAAATAGTGTAATGCCTTGGACAAGGTATGAAAACATCAGATATTTCACGAAAACTTAAGAGTGATCATCAAACTGTGAAGAGATTTGTGACTGACACAGAGCACAGACAGAGTTCATGCAGATAAAGGCATAATGAGGAAGATTTCTGCCAGACAAATTCATTGGATTAAGAGAGCAGCTGCCAAAATACCATTACAAAGCAGCAAACAGTTATTTGAAGCTGCTGGTGCCTATGGAGTCCCTCAAACCTCAAGGTGTAGGATCCTTCAAAGTCTTGCTGTGGTGCATAAACCTGCTATTCGGCCACCCCTAAGCAATATTCACAAGCAGAAACGGTTGCAGTGGGCCCAGACATACATGAAGACTAATTTTCAAACATTCTTGCTTCTGATGAGTGTCGAGCAACCCTGGATGGTCCAGATGAATGGAGTAGTGGATGGTTGGTGGATGGCGACCATGTCCCAACAAGGCTGTGACGTCAGCAAAGAGGTGGATGAGTCATGTTTTGGGCCAGAATCATGGGGAAATAGCTGGTAGGGCCCTTTAAGGTTCCTGAAGGTGTGAAAATGACCTCTGCAAAGTATATAAAGTTTCTGCTTGACAACTTTCTTCCATGGTATAAAAAGCAGAAACGTGCCTTCAGGAGCAAAATCACCTTTATGCATGACAATGCACCATCTCATGCTGCAAAGAATACCTCTGAATCATTGGCTGCGATGGGCATAAAAGGAGATAAACTCATGGTATGGCCACCATCTTCCCCTGACCTCAACCCTATAGAGAACCTTTGGAGTATCATCAAGCAAAAGATCTATGAGGGTGGGAGGCAGTTCACATCAAAACTGACTTCATGCAAAGAAATACAAGCAGAAACTCTCCAAAAACTCACAAGTTCAATGGATGCAAGAATTGTGAAGGTGATATCAAAGAAGGGTTCCCATGTTAACATGTAACTTGGCCTGTTAGGATGTTTTGAAGTTAAATAGCATTTTTCTTCCGTGAATGTGACCTTCTAATGCTGCAAATTCCACAAATGAGCATTTTCAGTTCTTTAAAACATGTTAAATGCTTAGAAATTTTACTGTGCCTAATAATTTGGAACAGTGCATTTTGAGTTTTTATTCATTTTGGAGATTAAACTGTTATCATTGGGAGGTTTCTTCAATAAAATTCGATGTATACTCTAACAGGTGATGACTTTTATTAGACTGACTATCATTTGCACCGACCATATAGGAAAATCAGAGAAAAATGTCATTTGCATAATAATTTGGAACATAGTGTATGTGCCTGAGCATGCTGGTGGTGGTAAGGCTGGTAATTATGCTACCCCTGCTGATGCTGGCATGTCATATGTTGAAAATGGCCTTTTTGGGGTTAACTGGACTGTCTTTAAGAAAAGACTCGAGAACACTTAACCCTTGGGTTGGCAACTTCACACGTGTTCGTGCTCTGGAGATCAGTTGCCCGCCTTGTATATCTGGCCAATCCACTGCCTCTTCCTGCCTGTTGTGGTTCTGCAGAGCCCTCCCGCTGTGCACTGCTGTCCTTGCTTTGCATATCACTCTTACAGGTTTGTTCAGTGACTTCATCGTACACTCCCTCATCTTCCACTTCCACACCCTCGTCCTTCTCATGACTTGCTGACGTAACAACACCACTTGCTGGCAATTGTATCTCATCATCATCCAGCACTTGACATAGTAATTGCATTTTCCCACCATAAGTCTGTGCCCACAACTAGGAGCATCGGACACGGGGGTTACCTTCCGACGCAGGGACTCCCCTTTCTAAAGAAACATCCCACAATTCCTATATATATATATATATATATATTTTTTTTTCCCCTGATGAATCTCCCCTATGGGAGAGGAAACGCGTAGGGAAGGTTACATGGTCATGATGGGTTCAACTTATTAGCCTGACTTGGGGACTGCCCTTGTCAGGGCGAGAGCAACACAGGGGCACGACTGGGGTAGTATAGAGACTGTTTCCCCCTCCCCCTCAGAACATACAAGGATGCTCCCGCGAAGGAAACTACATATTTGGTGAGATAAAACCATTTTTTTATGGAGCACTGGTTACATGAGCACTAGTTTTGCACTTTATCACGTTTTTGGTTATTATCCATTTGATCTTTTAAACTTTGTACATTAAAGGTTATGTTTTAGTATTATACATATGTGAGATGTTCTCCTAGCTAGTTTGCCATTTTCCCACAGTCACCTTCTTGTGAGCATGGCTGATCAAATTTTTGAGCATCGCTACATGTGATCTCCTCAAATCCTGTTTGGAACAGGCAGGGTGAGAGGCCAGAATCTATAAATGGAAATGTGAACAGCTCTTTGTGGGGTCAAAGTGTGGGATAATTTGTCTCCGGGCACTCAGCATGGATGGAGGAAGTAGGATCAGGTTGAGGGTTATGTGGTCCAGGGTCACGGCTACTGAGACTGGACCGTGTGGTAGACAGGGTGGTGCTGGAAAAGTGACTGGAAGCATTATCTGTTAGCCATCAAATAACCTTTTCACAAGCTTCAACAGTGGTGTTTCGGACGCCCTACAAAGGGGGACAGGAAGCTAGATCGACATGATGTGTGCGTTTGTTGTGCTCCAGCGGCAGGCACAGTTTCCCCTTGCCCACAGCCTTGGCCTCTGCACTCACCATCAGCATTGCGGCTACTTCACCATCACTTACCATGCTCCTTGCCCCTTTTTAATTACGTATGATACATTCCTAATGAGAAAACGTTGCAGACAGTATTACAATACCAGCAAAATTTGCTCACTAGAAATGGACATATAAGACTGCGGAATCAATACAGCAATGTGATTTTTTTTTTAACATACAATATTTTTGAGGCCCATCTCTAGCACGATGAATGCCATGTAAAATTTCGCAGAAAAAATTGCAGTATTACAATGCCAGCAAAATGTGTCAGATTCAGATGGACTGCAGAATAATTATTGCAATGCTGTTTTTTTTTAATAAACTTTTTTTGGGGGGTTGAGTGGGAGGTTTTGAGGCCCAACTCTATAAATGCCATATAATATGTCAATGCAAAAATAATGGTGTCAATAAAAACATTGTCTTGCCCCCCCAAAATAAACCATCACACATCAACTAATAAAGTAAAAAAGTCTCAGAAAATGGTGACAGAACCCAAACATCTTTTTGCAAACTGATTTTTTTTCACAGGTAAAATAATAACTAAACTGGACATGTTTGGTATCACTATAATCATACTGTTGATCAGAATTATATTCCGATGTAATTTTCATTACAAAATGTACAAAAACAATTCCCAAAAAACAATATCAGAATTGCATTTTTATTACAATTTCTCCCACTTGGAATTTCAATTCCCGTTCTCCAATAGATAGTGTGTTAAAATGAATGGTGTCATTCAAAAGTACAATTTGTCCCACAAAGAAACAAGCCCTCATATGTCTATGTGGAC
Organism: Ranitomeya imitator; assembly: GCF_032444005.1. Lineage (NCBI taxonomy): Eukaryota > Metazoa > Chordata > Amphibia > Anura > Dendrobatidae > Ranitomeya > Ranitomeya imitator. The sequence goes on from NC_091284.1 coordinate 582,105,871, forward strand.
AGAAAAATAAAAAAGGTATGGGAAGAGAGGGAGAGGAAAACGAAAATGCAAAAATTTAAATTGGCTATGATGTGAAAGGGTTAAATGGCCACATTGATTGGCTGGATCTTCCTTCAGTCTATAGCAAATGTAAAAAAAAGTGGTTTCAATTTATGATGGTCCAGCAAAGGCCATTGTAATTTGAAGATGTAACCTAAAGAACAGCTATATTTAATTCACATTAGTTTTCCAAGCAGAGAGCTCAACTGAATTAAAAGAATATTTAAATAAGAGAGGATTCTGCAATCGGCTGTTGAAGAATAACTAAACTTTTTTTTAACATAATTATTCTTGAGGCATTCCAAAGTTATGAGCTTCTGTAATATAGTTCATTACCATTTTTTGCTTCCTTCTATTACATACAATGTTGCAGTGCTGTTACAATGCATAGTTCATGCTCCCTAACTGCTTTCAACTGCTGCTCAGAAAACATCCTTACACTTATTTAAACAGTCTATGCATGGGAAGGTTCAGAGCGGAAAAGTCCTGTATACAGATTGCTTGAGCATAATGTATTGATCTTTGCTGAGCAGCAGTAGAAAGCAGCTTCTAAAGGAACATGAACTGGGCATTGAATCAGCAATGCAGTATTGTGTTTGACAGAGCAGGAACAAAATGATTAAATGAAGTATATTATAAAAATACACAACTTTGCAATACTTGTAGAACAATGAAATGGACAAAAAAAATATTTATTTACTCTAAGTTTTTTATTGGCTACACAAAAGGCTTTTCTGTCAACTCAATTTTCACTGAACAGAACATACTAATTTGGGGAACAAAGCATGGGGTTTTCATTGAATATAATAATATTAGCAACTACTTACCGCATATACTCGAGTATAAGCCGACCCGAGTATAAGCCGACCCCCCTAATTTTGCCACAAAAAACTGGGAAAACTTATTGACTCGAGTATAAGCCTAGGGTAGAAAATGCAGCATTTACCGGTGAATTTCAAAAATAAAAATAGATGCTCCATACCGTTCATTATTGCCCCATAGATGCTCCATATACAACTGTGCTATATAGAATGCTCTGCACCGTTGATTATGGCCCCCTAGATGCTCCTTATAATGCTGTGCCATATATGCTCTGCACCTTTGATTATGGCCCCATAGGTGCTCCTTATAATGCTGTGCCCCATATATGCTCTGCACCTTTATGGCCCCATAGATGCTCCTTATAATGCTGTGCCATATATGCTCTGCACCTTTATGGCCCCATAGGTGCTCTTTATAATGCTGTGCCCCATATATGCTCTGCACCTTTATGGCCCCATAGGTGCTCCTTATAATGCTGTGCCCCTTATATGCTCTGCACCTTTATGGCCCCATAGGTGCTCCTTAGAATGCTGCTGGAGCTGCCATAAAAAAAAAAAAAAAATCACATACTCACCTCTCTTCTCAGGACGCCAGCGCTTTCAATAATTACCTGCTCCTCTGCGGCTCCGTCTCCAGCACTGACGCTCAGCAGAGGGCGCGCACTGACTACGTCACAGCGCCCTCTAACCTGAGCGTCATTGCTAAAGTACGCTGCAGATGGAGCCGGAGCGAGGAGCAGGTAATTATAGCGCTGCGCTCCCCTTACATGCTGCGGCGCGGTCCCTGCAGTCCCTGGCTTCCCCGGCGCTGCAGCTTCTTCCTGTAATTGAGCGGTCACATGGCACCGATCATTTACAGCAATGAATATGCGGCTCCTCCCCTATGGGGGTGGAGCTGCCTATTAATTTCAGTAATGAGCGGTGCCATGTGACCGCTCAGTGCAGGAAGAATCTGCAGCGCCGGAGAAGCCAGGGACTGCAGGGACCGCGCCGCAGCAGGTAAGTATGATTACACAGCCCCCGCTCCCCCTCCCCTGCCGACACCCGGGTATATGACTCGAGTATAAGCCGAGAGGGGGACTTTCAGCCCCAAAAAATGGGCTGAAAATCTCGGCTTATACTCGAGTATATACGGTATATTATCAAAGGGGAATTATCCTGCATAGAAGCCTGTATTACAGTAGATAGTTATGCTTTAAAATATATAATGTTATAGTATTATGTATAATTCATATATGCATTAAACTAGCGCTGTGGGAATATGCAGCGATGGATTAATAGGTCGCATATTCAATTTATTGTACTTCATGTACTATTGGAACCATGAACTACTGTATATTTACCTTTTTCTGTGTTGCATTTTCCTACAGTATATGCTGATGAAGTTTGTTAATTTTTATTCTTTAGCACAACCACAGCAATCTGAGATGGCATTTAGTTGAAAAAATACCTTGGCTCATTTCATTGCATTACAATGCTTTTTTGTGTGCAAACATACAGTACTCTCTAAGGAAGGCAATCAAATTAGGCTCTTATAATTTGCAACAGGGAAGCAAATGAACAAGTTATGTCCAATTTTTAATCACCATCATTTCTATATAACTGTCTAGTTGGCAAAAATAATTAGCCCCCTACTATGTGCAGATGTGTAATCTCTGCTCACATAAGAAAATTCTCAAAACTTTTTATTGAGAAATAATACATCCACAAAACTGTGTTTTTCAATTAAAACACATGATTATAATGTATTGATTGCTTTGTAAATATTATATTTCATTAAAATCCCGCTTCAATATGTGACTTATCATGTGTAATATTTTTAGTTTTGTCAGAAGTTATGTTTTTCTAATTCTACACTCTTTAAAAGTGTTAAATAAGCATGTGACAAAATATTTAAGGTAGATTTAAAGTATTTTGCACTTGCATTTATATTATTTATCTTGTACTGTTATATTACAAGGATTGAATGTGTATTTCTTTTTAACAATATGTTTTGTGTTCTTCAAAAAGGACCTTACACAACATTTTTGATTAACTAGATGAAGGATGTACAGGATGTAGTGTGATACGGAAAATATATATATCTTTGTACCGTGTTAGCCAGTAGATAGAATAATATTTGGAATTGAGAGTCCTCAGTGGTTGATACCTTTTAATGGCTGACTGAAAAGATGGTAACAGATTGCAAGCTTTTGAGACTACTAAGGTCTCTTCATCAGGCATAGTCTATGTCTGATGAAGAAGCATTAGTAGTCTTGAAAGCTTGCAATCTGTTACCATCTTTTCAGTTAGCCAATAACCCCTTTACCCCCAAGGGTGGTTTGCACGTCAATGACCAGGCCAATTTTTACAATTCTGGTGGGACCACCGTTTGGGCGCATGGCAGAGCTCGGAAAACAAAACACCGCGGTTTGAAATGCAGACTTAGATGGAATGGTCTGAGGGCGTCACATTGCATTTGAAGAGCCCCTGATGCACATAAGTAGTATAAACCCCCACAAGTGACCCCATATTGGAAACTAGACACCCAAAGGAACTTATCTAGATGTGTTGAGAGAACTTTAAACCCCCAAGTGTTTCACTACAGTTTATAAAGCAGAGCCGTGAAAATAAAAAAAAATTTCCCATGAAAATGATTTTTAGCCCCCAGTTTTGTATTTTCCCAAGGGTAACAGGAGAAATTGGACCACAAAATTTGTTGTCCAAATTGTCCTAAGTACGCTGATACCCCATTTGTGGGGGGAACCACGTTAGGGCACATGGCAGAGCTCGGAAGGGAAGGAGCACTATTTGGAATGCAGACTTAGATGGAATGGTCTGCAGGTGTCACTTTGCTTTGCAGAGCCCCTGGTATACCTAAACAGTAGAAACCCCCCACAAGTGACCCCATATTGGAAACTAGACCCCCATGGAACTTATCTAGATGTGTTGTGAGAACTTTGAACCCTCAAGTGTTTCACTGCAGTATATAACATAGAGCCGTGAAAATTAAAAAATCTTTTTTTCCACAAAAATGATTTTTTTTAGCCCCCAAATTTTTATTTTCTCAATGGTAACAAGAAAAATTGGACCCCAAAAGTTGTTGTTCAATTGTCCTGAGTACGCTGATACCCCATACATTGGGGAAAACCCCTGTTTGGGCGTACCGGAGAGCTCGGAAAGGAAAGTGCACTGTTTTACTTTTTCAATGCAGAATTGGCTGGAATTGAGATCAGATGCCATTTCCCATTTGAAGAGCCCCTGATGTGCCTAAACAGTGGAAATCCCCCAATTCTAACTCCAATCCTAACCCCAACACACCCCTAACCCTAATCCCAACCCTAACCATAACTACGCTCCTCACCCGAACACGCCCCTTTCCCTAATCCCAACCCTAACCATACCTCTAACTCCAACACACCCCTAACCCTAATCCCAACCATAACTCTAACCACACCCCTAACCCTGATCCCAACCCCAACCCTAACTTTAGCCCCAACTCTAACCTTAGCCCTAACCCTTACTGTAGCCCTAACCCTAACTTTAGCCCTAACCCTAATGGGAAAATAGAAATAAATACATTTTTTTATTTTGTTATTTTTCCCTAACTAAGGCAGCGATAAAGGGGGGTTTGATTTACTATTTACAGCAGGTTATGTTTGGCAGCTGTCACACACTAAAAGACTCTTTTTATTACAAAAATTCGTTTTTGCATTACCAAAGTTTGAGAGGTACAATTTTTCCATATTTTGGTCCACAGAGTCAAATGAGGTCTTGTTTTTTGCAGGACGAGTTGATGTTTTTATTGGTACCCTTTTTTGGCACATGACATTTTTTGATCGCTTTTTATTACGATTTTTGTTAGGCAGAAAGAACAAAAACCAGCAATTCATGAATTTCTTTTGGGGGATGTTCATACCGTTCCGCGTTTGGCAAAAATTGATAAAGCAGTTTTATTCTTCAGGTCAGTACAATTACAGCGATACATCATTTATATCATTTTTTTATGTTTTGGCGCTTTTATACAATAAAAACTTGTATAGAAAAAATAAAAATTTTTGCATCACTGTATACAGAGATGTAACTTTTTAATTTTTTCGCTGAAACTGTGTGGCAGCTTGTTTTTTGTGGGACAAGATGACGTTTTCAGCGGTACCATGTTTATTTATATCTGACTTTTTCATCGCATCTTATTCCACTTTTTGTTCAGCTGTATGATGATAAAGCATTGTTTTTGACTCGTTCACTGAAGGGGTTAACTAGTGTTGCAGTTTTATAGGTTGGGTCATTATGGATGCGGTAATAAATGTGTACTTTTTTATTAGATAAAGAAATGTAGTTATTGGAACAATATTCATTTTTCTTTATTTAGGAATTTTTCATTCTTTTTTAAACATGTTAAAAATTTTTTTTTTACTTTGTCCCAGGGTGGGACATCATTGTATAGTGTCACATCGCTGATCTGACACTTTGCAAAGCACTGTCTCAGATCAGCGATCTGACAGGCAGTGCAGGAGGCTTGCCAGTGACTGCTTTCAGCAGGCGCTTGCAAGTCACCTCCCTGCAGGACCCGAAAGGCCCCCCACAGCCATCATGGATCCGGGGCCTGCAGGGAGGAGGACAGAGGAGATGCTCGAAACAACGCGATCATATCGTGTTGTTCCGCGGGTCTCAGGGAAGCATGCAGGGAGCCCCCTCCCTGCTTGATGCTTCGCTATGCCGCAGGAACGCTGCAATCATGTTTTATCGCAGTGTTCTGGGGGTTAATCTGCCGGGAGCACTTCTGGCACATAGTGCCGAATGTCAACTGTAATTAACAGCTGACACCCGGCCGCGATCGGCCGCGCTCCCCCGTGAGAGTGGCTGATCGCCTATGATGTACTATCCCATCCCTGGGAATTAAGTCCCAGGTCACTTTGATGGGATAGTACGTCACATGGCAGAAAGGGGTTAAAGGAATATTTTTCTTGGTGGCTTAAACCATTCCATCTTGCCACGCAACATGTCCATTATTAGAAACAAAATAAGCAGCAAACTTATCCCTCATCTGAGCAACTTCCACTGTAGTCCTGAGGGTGATCTTGGTAATCATGCAATGAAACAGGTTCCTCAGATTCTAAGTTTGGTTGTTCTTTTATCAGGATGTAGTTGTGCAGAAGAACACAAGCTTTCACAACCTCATCAATAGTCTCAGTATTTAGATTAATGGATGTTCCCAAAATGCGCCATTTAGAAACCAGCAATCCAAACCCACACTCAACACTTCTTGTCAGTCGGTAGTTGTAAATCTTTTTTGCATGATTTAAGCCCCGACTTGAGTACAGTTTGATGAGGTTGGCACACATTTGGAATGCTTCATCCCCAACCACAACAAATGGAGATTCATAATGGCAGGTCAGTTTTAGCATTTAGTGAACCTAGAAGAAAAGCCAAACAAACAACAAATGTAGGATTGCACTTTTTTTGCAATTTCATCGCACTTGGAATTTTTTCCTGTTTTCTGTCACAAGACATGGTAAAACCAATGGTATGGTTCAAAATTACACCATGTCCCGCAAAAAATAATCCCTCACATGGCCATATTAATGGAAAAATTAAAAAGTTATGGCTATGGAAAGAAGGGGAGCGAAAAAGGAAAGCGAAAAAACGAAAAAAGATCTGGGGGTTAAGGGCTTTATTTGACCTTTTTTGTGTGCATCAATAACATTGTTACATTGATTATTAAGTGTGTCTGAGTATATGACACTTCTACTTTTAATTTTTGCTTATTGCCAGTGCCACCAATATGATTTTCTTTGAGCCAGACTCTGTAATGTAATGTAATGTTAGTCTACATTAACTGCATTTGTCAGAGAATATAGTCTTAGTTAGAAATGAAATCTTAATCTTTGGTTTTAAAATATTGCAAAGTGTAATTTTAATCATCATATATAAATATAGACATATATAATATATTAGTGTTATCAACTAGAAGAGTTAGAAACATATATAATAGTTTGAGAAAATCTATGAGTATCACAGAATGAGAGCAATACCAGCAAAATCGGATGTGGGATGTTAAGGGTATGTGTCCACGTTCAGGATTGCATCAGGATTTGATCAGGATTTGACGCAGGTAAAATATGCACCAAATCTGCACCTGAGGTCACTGGCAGGTCACCTGCGTTTTTTTGTTTTTTGACGCATTTTTTATGCGTTTTTCATGCGTTTTTTGATGCGGATTTGTGTGTGTTTTTGTAAGCTCAATAAAGATATACCAAAAAAAAAGGGTGATGTCATTTCTTGTCCAACCTCTTCATTTACATACTCCATTGAAGAATAAGGTTTACACACAGACAGATAGATGATTGATAACAGATAGATCGATAATAGATAGATAGATAGATAGATAGATAGATAGATAGATAGATGATAGATATGGGATAGATAGATAGATAGATAGATAGATAGATAGATAGATAGATAGATAGATAGATAATAGATTGATCTATCGTATCTATCTATCTATCTATCTATCGTATCTTTTATCTATCTATAAATATATCTATCAATAGATAGATAGATAGATAGATAGATAGATAGATAGATAGATGATAGATATGGGATAGATAGATATGGGATAGATAGATAGATAGATAGATAGATGATAGATAGATAATAGATAGATAGATAGATAGATAGATAGATAATACCAAGTCCGATGTTTAGTATATCTATGTATCTATAGATATATCTATCTATAAATATATCTATAGATAGATTATCCATCTATCTACATAATCATCTAAGGGGTACTTCCGTCTGTTTGTCTGTCTGTCTTTCTGTATGTAACAGAAATCCTGAGTCGCTGATTGGTCGCGGCCGGCAGTCCGGCCGCAAATTGGCCCCTCTCTACTCCCCATCCCAGACCAGCTATGCAGCATCAATAGTAAAAAGATATAATGGTAACAGTAAAAAATCATGCTATTCTGACCTTCTGTCGCCTCCGCAGCTTTCCCGCTCCTCCCGATGCTCTCGGCAGCTTCCGTTCCTAGAGATGCATACTACATGTACTGTGCTATATTCTAAGTGGCTGTGCTATCTACTGCGTGGGCTGTACTATATACTATGTGGGCTGTGCTATATAGTACATAGCTGCTATAAACTATATGGCTGTGCTATCTACTGCGTGGGCTCTGTTATATATTACATGGGCTGCATTATATACTACATTGCTGTGCTATATACTATGTGGCTGTGCTATATACTATGTGGCTGTGCTATATACTATGTGGCTCCGCTCTCTACTGTGTTGGCTGTGCTATATACTACGTGGCTGTGCTATATGCTACGTGGCCGGCCGTGATCAATCAGCGATATTGGCATGGAATTTAACGCCCATGACGTACATACATACATGCATACATACATATTCTAGAATACCCGATGCGTTAAAATCGGGCCACCATCTAGTATATATGCAATAGCAAGGCCAATGTTTATGAATGAACGTTTAAGTTAAAAAAAATGGGAAAAAAACGGCGTGGGCTCCCGCACAATTTTCTGCACCAGAGGGGGAAAGTTGATGGCCGGGGGCTAATATTTGTAGCCTGGGAAGGGGGTAATACCCATGGCCCCTTACTAGTCTATGAATATCAGCCCGCAGCTGTCTGCATAGCCTTTACTGGCTATAAAAATAGGGGGACCCCCCAAAAAAAGATGTGGGGTCCCCCTATTTTTTATAGCCAGAAAGGCTACGCAGACAGCTGCGGGCTGATGTTCATAGCCTAGAGAAGGGCCATGGATATTGGCCCCCCTGGCTACAAATACCATCCCCCAGCCACCCCAGAAATGGCGCATCTGTAAGATGCACCAATCACGGCACTTAGACCCTCTCTTCCCACTCCCATGTATCTGTGGGATATGGAGTAATAAGGGGTTAATGTCACCTTGCTATTGTAAGGTGACATTAAGCCGGTTTAATAATGGAGAGGCGTCAATAAGATGCCTATCCATTATTAATCCTAGTGTAGAGAAAGAGTTAAAAAAATAAAGACACAGCTGGAAAAAAGTATTTTAATAATCTTCATTTAACCATACTTACCATACTTCAGTGCCTGCAAAAAAACGTAAAATAATAAACCGTTTTCTACCTGTCCACTGTAGTCCAATTAATAACGAGTGTCCCATGACAATCTCCCCTATATAGCAGTGACATCTGGTGATGTCTCTGCTCTATAGGCCCTCCAGTGACACACTGACAGGAGACAATGGCTCCTGCAGTGTATCACTGAGGTTACCTCAGTTCAGGGTCTCACTTTGACATTGCTTCCTGGGAACTTTCTCACACAGCAGTGCCACAAGTGAGACTGCGGACTATTTTTTACAGTGGCGGAGGAATACAGTGCGGAAGGATACCTTCCTTCATTTGTATTCCTGAAGCCCCTGGAGAGCGGTCGCATCAGCTGATGCTGCTGCTCTCCACGGGAGATCGTCGTGGGACTCTCATTATAATTGGATTTCTGCGGATCAGGGAGTATAGTATTTGTTTATAATTTTAATATTTTTTACAGATGACACTGGCTTCAGGGATCAAAGTGACAAGTCATTGGTGAGTATGTAATCTATGTTTAATGTACTGTATGTCTATATGTATGTATGTGTTGTATGGTGTGTGTTGCATGTTGTACGGTGCATGGTGCATGTCATATGTTGCATGTCGCATGTTGTCGTATGTTGCATGTTGTTGCATGTTGCATGTTGCATGTTGTCGCATGCTGTCGCATGTTGCATGTCACCTGTTGTCTCATGTCTCATGTTGTTGCATGTCACATGTTGCATGTTGCATGTTGTAGCATGCTGTCACATGCCGTCGCATGTCGCAAGTCGCATGTTGTTGCATGCAGCATTTTGCTGCATGGCGCATATTGTCACATGTTGCATGTTGTCACATGTTGCATGTTGCATGTCGCATGTTGCATATCGTCGCAGCTTGAAGCTTGTCGCATGTTGCATGTTGTCACATGTTGTCACATGTTGTTGCATGTCGCATGTTGTTGCATGTTGTCGGATGTTGTTGCATGTTGCATGTCGCATGTTGTCACATGTTGTCACATATTGTCGCATGTCGTCGCATGTTGTCGCATGTTGCATGTCTCATGTTGTCATATGTCGTCACATTTTGCATGTCGTATGTCGTATGTTGTCGCATATTGCATGTTGTTGCATGTTGTTGCATGGTGTATGCTGTATGGTGTATGGTGTATGTTGTGTGGTGTATGTGCACACAGTGTAGACGAGTCCGGCTTGGCTACATATGGATGCCTGACATCTAGATGTAGCAGAGTCGGTAGATGATCACCAGAGATAACTCTCCAGTGATCACCTACACTACAGCGTTCTCGCAAACAGCTGATCAGCTGTTTGCAAGAACCAGACTAGTGACCGGAGATAAGTCCCGTTCACGTGCATGGCAGTTCTTGCGATAACTTAAGTTATTGCGAGAACTGCAGTGGACTAGGAACTTCCGGCGGTGGGACAGGTGAGCCGGCAGACATGCGTAGTAAGCTGCATTTACGCAGTTTCTACGCATGTGACTAATCAATAGATGCGATTTTATCGCATCTAATGATAGTCTATGGTATATTTAAAGCGCGGTGACTGAGCGTCATCCCCATTGTAAACAGACATGCTGCATTCTGAAAAGACGCACCGCATGCCTGTTTACGTGGGTCTGCCTCCTGCGTGATTTACCGCATAGTGGAGACGGGATTTCATGAAATCCTATGCTGTAACATCTGGATGCTGCGGCTCTATGCAACGTCAAATACGCAGCATTTCCTGAAAGTGGAAACATACCCTAACAGTGTGAGAGGTGTAAGTAAATGGCTAGGCAATATTCACAAGTATTTTGGTTGATTGAGGTTTGGGCCTATATGTATATTGATGTATTTTTGTGTATTGCATTATAGACTATCAGTATGCCATCTCCACAGACAAATTTATAAAATATACAATCAGTGATAACCATGACACCATAAGCCAATTCACCTTCTCCCCAAAATTGTGCACTTTTTTAAGTCTAGAGGTGTCTTTATGAAATATTAATGCCATTATTGTGAAGTGGAAATGTCATTGAAAACAAACACAAGAACTGTTACTGGGGAACGTTATGTAGTTTAATTATAGTCTAGATAATTATACATGTGTAGTCAAAATTGTTGCTACTCCTTGTTTAATGGCAGAATAACCCACAATGGTCACATAAATAACTTGAATCTGACAAAACTAATAATAAATAAAAAATAGATGACAATGAACAAATGAAAGTGAGACATTGCTTTTCAACCATGCTTCGACAGAAATTTTAAATATATAAAACTCATGAAATTTGCCTGGACAGAAATGATGGTACCCCTGAAAATAATGTGACAAAAGGGACATGTTAAATCAAGGTGTTTCCACTAATTAGCATCACGTGTGTCTACAATCTTGGAATCAGTGAGTGGGCCTGCATATAGGGCTACAAATACTCACTGTGCTGTTTGCTGACATGGTTTGTATCACACTCAACATGGACCAGAAAAAGCGAAGGATTAGTTGTCTCAGAAGATTAGAAAGAAAACTATAGACAAACATGTTAAAGTTAAAAGTTATAAGATCATCTACAAGCAGCTTGATATTCTTGTGACTACAGTTGCACATATTATTCCGAAATTTAAGATCCATGGGACTGTAGCCAACCTCCCTGGATGTGGCCGAAGGAGGAAAATTGATGACAAATCAAAGAGACAGATAATATGAATGGTACCAAAGGAGCCCACAAAAACTTCTAAACAGTTTAAAGGTGAACTTCAAGCTCAAGGAACATCAGTGTCAGATCACACCATCCATCGTTGGTTGAGTCAAAGTGGACTTCATGGGAGACAACCAAGGAGGACACCATTGTTGAAAAAAAATCATAAAAAATCCAGACTGGAATTTGCCAAACGACATGTTGACATGGCACAAAGCTTCTAGGAGACTGTGCTATGGACAGATGAGACAAAAATTGAACTTTTTGGCAAGGCACATCAGTTATATGTTCACAGATGGAAAAATGAAAAATATCAAGAAAAGAACACAGTCCCTACTGTGAAACATGATGGAGGCTCCATTATGTTTTGGGGCTGCTTTACTGCATCTGGCACAGGGTGTCTAGAATATGTGCAGGGTACAATGAAATCTCAAGACTATCAAGAGATTCTAGAGAGAAATGTGCTGTTCAGTGTAAGAAAGCTTGGTCTCAGTCGCAGGTCATGGGTCTTGCAACAGGATAATGACCTAAAACACCCAAGAATGGCTAAGAGGAAAACATTGAACTATTCTGAAATGGCCTTCTATGAGCCCTGACCTAAATCCCATTGAGCATCTTTGGAAAGAGTTGAAACATGCCATCTGGAAAAGGCAACTTTCAAACAAGAGACAACTAGAGCAGTTTGCTCTTGAGGAATGGGCCAAAATACCTTTCGAGAAGTGCAGAAGTGTCATTGACAGTTACAGGAATTGTTTGATTGCAGTGATTGCCTCAAAAGGTTGTGCAACAAAATATTAAGTTAAGGGTACCATTATTTCTGTCAAGGCCTATTTCATGAGTTTAATTTAAAAAAAAAATCTTTGGAAGCATGGTTAAAAAGCATGGTTAAAAAATCCAGCTCAACGAGGTAGTGAAACAACCTTTTCTTTATTCACTAATGATGTGCTTAATAGAGGATAAAACATCAGCGTAGACAGTGAATAAAATGCGATATCAAAGCGTTTCTGGTGACAAAGCACCCTTAATCATGAAAATTTAAATAAATAATGTTATCATGATTAAAGGTGCTTGGTCCCCAGAAACGCATTGATATCGCATTTTATTCACTGTCTACGCTGATGTTTTATCGTCTTTTAAGTACATTTTAGTGAATAAAGACAGGGTTTTTTTCACTACCTTGTTGAGCTGGATCATCCATTTCTTCTGATTACTACACTCCTTGATACAGAGTTTCCGTGCTCTTCAGGATGTCGACTGTGGTAAGCTGGACTTTGTTCTATTTCTTTAAACGAAGGGTACCAACAATTTTAACCAATTGTGTACCATGTGAAAAGCTGACCAAACTGATATAACATTGGTAATAGCAGTAAAAAGAAACCACTCCATGTATAACCACTTTTGGTTTCCAATGACTTCATAAAATAGAATTTCTTAGACACTCATATACAGTACATATGATTTTCATTGTCTACAAAATTTAGCCTTTGACTTGTATTTTAAATTTTTATAGTATGCAAAACTTAAAAAAACTTTTAAAATGAGAAAAAAAAACACTATTTAGTGGCTGAATTTCGTCTTGCTGTTACTTATACACAATCTGTAGAAAACCTCAAAAAAATCTTCAAACTTTTATGGCTGTGACATATTGGGTTTTTACAACAGAAACAGCTGTGTGTGGCAGAACAGTGCTCTTTTATTTATCACCTAGTATCAAGAGCTAAACACTTGGGGAAGCATAGAGAGGCTATATGAAGATTAATGATCCACCAAAGAATACCATTCTAAGATGCATCCATCTTACACTAATCAATATCAGTCTTAAAATGATCTCTCTGTGAAACACTATTCTTGCAGGCATAGCTGCCAGGCTTCCCTCCATCACATGTCTTTTTTCCCTGATAAATCTTTTCTCTGGTAACATTGACTTATATTTCAGAAAGGACAAGTACTAGTTTATAGCAGAACCTAAACAAAACAGACACAAATTCTACAGCAATGAACCTGTAGTGTTGAACTGATGTCGATCAGTAGCCCTAAAGAAAAATCTAGTATCTATCTATCTATCTATCTATCTATCTATCTATCTATCTATCTATCTATCTATCTATCTATCTATCTATCTATCTATCTATCTATCTATCTATCTCACATACTACTACTAATTAGTTTCATCTACTGGGCATTGTAAATGGCAAGAAATGGCTACACAGCCAATAACTTGCTGTGGCAGTCACCTACCACTGGATTTCGCATGCGTTGAGACTGGTCCAGTAAGTAGAGATTATTATTAGTGAACTGATAAATGTCAGAACAGTAGCTGCAGGTGATCAGTGAGTGTTATTTTTCTTTTTGGCTAAGTTGTTACACACAATGCAATACATTAATTCATTTGTTCATTCATTCATTTCATTTAGACTCTTCAGTGTAATCATCAACTGAAAACCTATGTAGAAAGGAGAGAGTCCTCCAAACACAAATAATATGAAAATAATAAATTAAGTGAAAAAAACTATATGACTCATAGGAGATATAAGCACCACACATCTGTAGATCCATTCAAATCCTTATCACTGTCATCGCGTGGATAGATAATTAAAGTATTTTCTTTGGTTCTCAATGATAGTTATATAATCATACCAAGCTTCTAGAAGAAAAGGGAAGAATGCCAATTATTAGTTTAACCCCTTAACGACATGTACAGTGCATGCCTGGTCTCCCCTTTTGATATGGGCTCCGGCGCTGAGCCCACATCTTTTCCGGCACATGTCAGCTAATTTCAACAGTTAACAGGTGTCCCTAACATCCGCAGGTGGAATCGCAATCCACCCGATGCTGTTAACTTGTTAAATGCCGCTGTCAATCTCTGATAGTTGCATTTAACATGATCGTGCTAGAAGCACTTCACTAATCAAATCCATCAATGCCCGTTTCTCATGACCTCATGTCGCCAATGTGTTGGCATGACACATTAGGGGCTGCAGGAGACCCCTGTGGTTGTCATTGCCGGATTGCTATGAACACTGCCCAGCGGTTGATACTCATAGCAAGTGAGTATTTCTGCTACACAAAGCAGGACGGAAGCTATTGAACAGGGTAGAGCTGAGACTATTGAAGCAAGTAAAAAGTGAAAAAAAAAAGTTTTTAAAAATATTTAAAAAAAAATATATATAAAAGTTTAAATTACACCCCATTCAAAATAAAACAATTAAAAAAATGAAAAAACACACATTTGGTATTTCCACTTTCAAAATTGCCCGATCTATCAATATATACAGTGGGTACGGAAAATATTCAGACCCCTTTAAATTATTCATTCTTTGTTTCATTGCAGCCATTTGGCAAATTCAAAAAAGTTCATTTTTTTATCATTGATGTACACTCTGCATCCCATCTTGACTGAAAAAAACTGAAATGTTGAAATTTTTGCAAATTTATTAAATAAGAAAAACTGAAATATCACATGGTCATAAGTATTCAGACCCTTTGTTCTGTGTTGAGTAGAAACACCCATTTGAGCTAGTAAAGCCATGAGTCTTCCTGATAATGATGCAACAAGTTTTTCACACCTGGATTTGGGCATCTTCTGCCATTCTTCCTTGCAGATCATCTCCAGTTCCATCAGGTTGGATAGTGAACGGTGGTGCACAGCCATTTTCACATGTCTTCAGAGATGCTCACTTGGGTTTAGGTCAGGGCCCTGGTTGGGCCAGTCAAGAATGGTCACAGAGTTGTTCTGAAGCCACTCCTTTGTTACTTTAGCTGTGTGCTTAGGGTCATTGTCTTGTTGGAAGGTGAACCTTCGGCCAAGTCTGAGGTCCAGAGCACTCTGGAAGAGGTTTTCATCCAGGATATCTCTGTACGTGGCCACATTCATGTTTCTTTCAATGGCAACCAGTCATTCTGTCCCTACAGCTGAAAAAAAAACCATAGCATGATGCCCCCACACCATGTTTCACTTTTGGCATTGTATTGGGCAGGTGATGAGCAGTGCCTGGTTTTCTCCACACAAACAGCTTAGAATTATCACCAAAAAGGTCTATATTCATCTCATCAGACCAGAGAATCTTATTTCTCATAGCCTGGGAGTCCTTCATGTGTTTTTTAGAAAACTCTATATAGGCTTTTCTATGTTTTGCATTGAGGAGAGGCTTCTGTCGGGCCACTCTGCCATAAAGGCCCGACTGATGGAGGGGTGCAATGATAGTTGACTTCGTGGAACTTTCTCCCATCTCCCTACTGCATCTCCGGAGCTCAGCCACAGGGATCATGGGGTTCTTCTTTACCTGTCTCAGCAAGGCTCTTCTCCCACGATTGCTCAGATTGGCTGGACGGCCAGGTCTAGGAAGACTTCTGGTGGTCCCAAACTTCTTCCTTTAAGGATTATGGAGGCCACTGTGAAATTCTTTTGTAGCCTTGGCCAGATATGTGCCTTGTCACAATTCTGTCTCTGGTCTCCTTGGCCAGTTCCTTTGACCTCATGATTCTCATTTGGTCTAACATTCACTGTGAGCTGTGAGGTCTTATATAGACAGCTGTGTACCTTTCCAAATCAAGTCCTATCAGTTTAGTTAAACATAGCTGGACTCCAATGAAGTAGTAGAACCATCAATAGGAGGAGCACAAGGAAATGGACAGCATGTGATTTAAATATGAGTGTCTGAGCAAGGGGTCTGAATACTTATGACCATGTGATATCTCAGTTTTTCTTTTTTAATAAATATGCAAATATTTCTATTTTTCTGTTTTTTCAGTCAAGATGGGGTGCAGAATGTACATTAATGAGAAAAAATGAACTTTTTTGAATTTACCAAATGGCTGCAATAAAACAAAGCATGAAAAATTTAAAGGGGCCTGAATAATTTCTGCACCCACTGTAAAAAGAATTAATCTGATCCGTAAACGACGTAACCAGAAAAAAGTCAAAATGCCAGAATTGTAATAATGGGTGATCAAAACTTCATATCTACATCAGAATGATATCAATAAAAAAAACGCCCTCACCCAGCCCCAGATCACAAAAATTGGAGACACTACTGGTCTTGGAAAATGAAAAACATAATTAGATTATTTTTTCACCATTTAAATAAAAAAGAACCTATACTTGTTTGCTATGTATGAACTCATAATGGCCTGAAGAATCATAATGGAAGCTTAGTTTTAGTATTTGGTGAACATGGTAAAAAACAGAACAAAAAACAATTGTGGAATAAAACTTTTTTCGTAACTTCACCACACTTGGAATTTTTTTTCCCTTTTCCTGTACACTATATGGCAAAATCAATGGTGTCATTCAAAAGTACAACTCTTCCTGCAAAAAACAAGCCCTTACTTGGCCATATTAATGGAAAAATAACAAAGTAGGCTCTAGGAAGAAAGGGAATAGAAAACAGACTTGCAAAAGCAAAACTGTGGGCTGTGGCGTGAATTGGTTAACCCCTTCATGACCCAGCCTATTTTGACCTTAAAGACCTTGCCGTTTTTTGCATTTCTGACCAGTGTCCCTTTATGAGGTAATAATTCAGGAACGCTTCAACGGATCCTAGCGGTTCTGAGATTGTTTTTTCGTGACATATTGGGCTTCATGTTAGTGGTAAATTTAGGTCAATAAATTATGCGTTTATTTGTGATAAAAATGGAAATTTGGCGAAAATTTTGAAAATTTCGCAATTTTCACAATTTGAATTTTTATTCTGTTAAACCAGAGAGTTATGTAACACAAAATAGTTAATAAATAACATTTCACCCATGTCTACTTTACATCAGCACAATTTTGGAAACAAAATTTTTTTTTGCTAGGAAGTTATAAGGGTTAAAATTTGACCTGCGATTTCTCATTTTTACAATGAAATTTACAAAACCATTTTTTTTAGGGACCACCTCACATTTGAAGTCAGTTTACGGGGTCTATATGGCTGAATATACCCAAAAGTGACACCATTCTAAAAACTGCACCCCTCAAGGTGCACAAAACCACATTCAAGAAGTTTATTAACCCTTCAGGTGCTTCACAGCAGCAGAAGCAACATGGAAGGAAAAAATGAACATTTAACTTTTTAGTCACAAAAATTATATTTTAGCAACAATTTTTTTGATTTCACAATGGTAAAAGGAGAAACTGAACCACGAAAGTTGTTGTCCAATTTGTCCTGAGTACGCTGATACCTCATATGTAGGGGTAAACGACTGTTTAAGCGCACGCAGGGCTTGGAAGGGAAGGAGCGCCATTTGACTTTTTGAATGAAAAATTGGCTCCACTCTTTAGCGGACACCATGTCACGTTTGGAGAGCCCCAGTGTGCCTAAAAATTGGAGCTCCCCCACAAGTGACCCCATTTTGGAAACTAGACACTCCAAGGAACTTATCTAGATGCATAATGAGCACTTTGAACCCCCAGGTGCTTCACAAATTGATCCGCAAAAATGAAAAAGTACTTTTTTTTCACAAAACAATTCTTTTAGCCTCATTTTTTTCATTTTCACATGGGCAACAGGATAAAATGGATCCTAAAATTTGTTGGACAATTTCTCCTGAGTACACCGATACCTCACATGTGGGGGTAAACCACTGTTTGGGCACATGGTAAGGCTCGGAAGGGAAGGAGCGCCATTTGACTTTTTGAATGAAAAATTTTCTCCATCGTTAGCGGACACCATGTCGCGTTTGGAGAGCCCCTGTGTGCCTAAACATTGGAGCTCCCCCACAAGTGACCCCATTTTGGAAACTAGACCCCCCAAGGAACTTATCTAGATCTGTAAAAATGAAAAAGTACTTTTTTTTCACACAAAATTTTTTTCGCCTCAATTTTTTCATTTTCACATGGGCAATAGGATAAAATGGATCCTAAAATTTGTTGGGCAATTTTTGCCGAGTACGCCGATATCTCATATGTGGGGGTAAACCACTGTTTGGGCACACGGCAGGGCTCGGAAGGGAAGGCGCGCCATTTGACTTTTTGAATGGAAAATTAGCTCCAATTGTTAGCGGACACCATGTCGCGTTTGGAGAGCCCCTGTGTGCCTAAACACTGGAGCTCCCCCACAATTGACCCCATTTTGGAAACTAGACCCCCCAAGGAACTTATCTAGATGCATATTGAGCACTTTAAACCCCCAGGTGCTTCACAGAAGTTTATAACGCAGAGCCATGAAAATAAAAAATAACTTTTCTTTCCTCAAAAATGATTTTTTAGCCTGGAATTTCCTATTTTGCCAAGGGTATTAGGAGAAATTGGACCCCAAATGTTGTTGTCCAGTTTGTCCTGAGTACGCTGATACCCCATATGTGGGGGTAAACCACTGTTTGTGCGCACGGCAGGGCTCGGAAGGGAAGGCACGCCATTTGGCTTTTTAAATGGAAAATTAGCTCCAATCATTAGCGGACACCATGTCACGTTTGGAGAGCCCTTGTGTGCCTAAACATTGGAGATCCCCCACAAATGACCCCATTTTGGAAACTAGACCCCTAAAGGAACTAATCTAGATGTGTGGTGAGGACTTTGAACCCCCAAGTGCTTCACAGAAGTTTATAACACAGAGCCATGAAAATAAAAAAAAAATTATTTTCTCAAAAATGATCTTTTAGCCTGCAACTTTTTATTTTATTTATTTAACAGGAGAAATTTGACCCCAAAAGTTGTTGTCCAGTTTCTCCTGAGTACGCTGATACCCCATGTGTGGGGGTAAACCACTGTTTGGGCACACGTCGGGGCTCAGAAGAGAAGTAGTGACTTTTGAAATGCAGACTTTGATGGAATGGTCTGCGGGCGTCACATTGCGTTTGCAGAGCCCCTGGTTTGCCTAAACAGTAGAAACCCCCCACAAGTGACCCCATTTTAGAAACTAGACCCCCCAAGGAACTTATCTAGATATGTGGTGAGCACTTTGAACCCCCCAGTGCTTCACAGACGTTTACAACGCAGAGCCGTGAAAATAAAAAATCATTTTTCTTTCCTCAAAAATGATGTTTTAGCAAGAATTTTTTTTTATTTTCACAAGGGTAACAGGAGAAATTGGACCCCAGTAATTGTTACGCAGTTTGTCCTGAGTATGCTGGTACCCCATATGTGGGAGTAAACCACTGTTTGGGCACACGTCGGGGCTCGGAAGTGAGGGAGCACCATTTGACTTTTTGAATACAAGATTGGCTGGAATCAATGGTGGCGCCATGTTGCGTTTGGAGACCCCTGATGTGCCTAAACAGTGGAAACCCCTCAATTCTACCTCCAATACTAACCCCAACACACCCCTAACCCTAATCCCAACTGTACCCATAACCCTAATCACAACCCTAACCGCAACACACCCCTAACCACAACCCTAACCCCAACACACCCCTAACCCTAACCACAACCCTAATTCCAACCCAACCCTAACCCTAAGGTTATGTGCCCACGTTGCGGATTCGTGTGAGATTTTTCAGCATCATTTTTGAAAAATCCGTGGGTAAAAGGCACTGCGTTTTACCTGCGGATTTACCGTGGATTTCCAGTGTTTTTTGTGCGGATTTCACCTGCGGATTCCTATTGAGGAACAGGTGTAAAACGCCACGGAATCCGCACAAAGAATTGACATGCTGTGGAAAATACGACTCAGCGTTTCCGCGCGATATTTTCCGCACCATGGGCACAGCGGATTTGGTTTTTCATAGGTTTACATGGTACTGTAAACCTGATGGAACACTGCAGCGAATCCGTAGCGGCCAATCCGCTGCGGATCCGCAGCCAAATCTGCACCGTGTGCACATGGCCTAATTCTAAAGGTATGTGCACACGCTGCGGAAAACGCTGCGGATCCGCAGCAGTTTCCCATGAGTTTACAGTTCACTGTAAACCTATGGAAAACAAAAATCGCTGCACACATGCTGCAGAAAAACTGCACGGAAAAGCAGCGGTTTACATTCCGCAGCATGTCGCTTCTTTCTGCGGATTCCACAGCGGTTTTACAACTGCTCCAATAGAAAATCGCAGTTGTAAAACTGCAGCGAAATGCGCAGAAAAACCGCGGTAAATCTGCCATAAATCCGCAGCGGTTTAGCACTGCGGATTTATCAAATCTGCAGCGGAAAAATCCGCAGAGGACCAGAATACGTGTGCACATACCGAAACCCTAACCCTAACCCTACCCCTAACCCTACCCCTAACCCTACCCCTAACCCTACCCCTAACCCTAGCCCTAACCCTAACCCTAACCCTAGTTCTTACCCCAACCTTAATGGAAGGAAAAAAAAAATCTTTATTTTATTATTGTCCCTACCTATGGGGGTGACAAAGGGGGGGGGGGTCATTCAGTATTTTTTTTATTTTGATCACTGCGATAGGTTTTATCGCAGTGATCAAAATGCACTTGAAACGAATCTGCCGGCCGACAGATTCGGCGGGCGCACCGCCCATGCGCCCGCCATTTTGGAAGATGGCGGCGCCCAGGAAAGAAGACGGACGGACCACGGGAGGCTCGGTAAGTATGATGGGGTGGGGGGAGCACGGGGGGGTGGATTGGAGCATGGGGGGGTAAATCGGAGCACGGGGGTGGATCGGAGCACGGGGGGGTGCATTGGAGCATTGGGGGGTGGATCGGACTGCAGGGGGGTGGATCGGAGTGCAGGGGGGGTGGATCGGAGTGCAGGGGGGTGGTTGGAGCACGGGGGTGGGATTGGAGCATGGGGGTGAGCGGACAAGAGCACGGGGGGGAGCGGACAGGAGGACGGAGGGGAGCCGGAGCAGTGTACCGGAAAGATCGGTGGGCTGGGGGGGCGATCGGTGGGGTGGGGGCACATCAGTGTTTCCAGCCATGGCCGATGATATTGCAGCATCGGCCATGGCTGGATTGTAATATTTCACCAGTTATAATAGGTGAAATATTACAAATCGCTCTGATTAGCAGTTTCACTTTCAACAGCCAATCAGAGCGATCGTAGCCACGGGGGGGGGGGGGGGTGAAGCCACCCCCCCTGGGCTAAACTACCACTCCCCCTGTCCCTTCAGATCGGGTGAAATGGGAGTTAACCCTTTCACCGGATCTGCAGTGACACGATCATTTTGTGACACAGCATATGCGTCACAGGTCGGATTGGCACCGACTTTCATGACGCATACGCTGTGTCACAGGTCGGGAAGGGGTTAAAGACCTCAGTAGAAAAGAGGTAAGTTTATCAGACTGAGTGGTAATTGACTGAAAGCAAGTCTGTGCCAGGTGCCTTCCTCCTAGGAATGGAACAAACTTTAGTCCTGTGATAAGTGTTATCAAGTATGCAAGTCATTTTCTGTCCATTGGTTGAGAGATTATTTTAAGATTGCTGGGGTTATAAACTACTGGGACCTTCACCCACCGATTCCGAGAACCAGGGCTCTGAATAGCCCATGTAAATGGAGTGGGTGTTTGGTCATGCACACTGCCACTCCATCCATTCTTATGGGAGTGCTAAAGACCAGTGGAGGGAAACAATTGGCATCTTTGGCAGTCCCATCAAGAATGCAGGGAGGGGCAGTGCCCATGATCAAACAATGCTCCATTCTTCAGAGCCCTCAGAGCCCTGTTTATCAGGATTGATTTGGGTCTCAGCTGTCCTACCCACAGCAATCAGGATGCTATCTCCTATTTCATATATAAGGCATAGTTTACAAACTTTTGAATACCCCTTTAAGCTTATATGACTGAGTGGAGTGCAGTTGGAAGGAGTAGAGGAACTCTGAAGTTAATGACATTTTTGCTATCTTACTTCGCTGTCCTTTGTGTTTAAATAACATAAAGAGCTATAGTAATTGGAAAAGGCTTCCATAATTTCTTCTGTATTAATAGTTTGTGGATCTTATCGGAATAGATAGCAGTTATCCTGGATCTGTTCGTTTTTCTCTTTAACCCCTTCCCAACAACTGTTGCATATGTATGGCACTGCGGGAGCTGCATCCTCGTAAACCGCCATACATATACTGCTTCATGATCATGCATGCTCAGTCTGAGCGCTGCCGTGATCAAATTTGGGTGTCAGCTCTATATGAGAGATGACACCCTGCAGCAAAGCCCTCGATTGGTGCTAGCACTGATCAGAGACGTTTAACCCACCTAATGTCATTTTTAATAGTGACAGCGACATAGATGGGCATCGCAAAGGGAGGGAGCACCCTCCCTGCTCCAATTGGCACAACATAATTCAATTGCAATGGCGATGGAGCGCCCGCTAGGGCCGTGGTATACTCATGCCGGGTACAACGGTTCTTACAGGGGTGGTCACGGCAGCAGTGACCCGGTCCGTGACCCTGGACGTCCAATAAAATTAATGAAATGAAGGGGAAATAGAGTCTATAAGGAGTTAATCCGTGACGCCACCTGTGGTGTTCAGCAATGGATGGCTGACGCTGCTTAAAGGGACAGCTGGAGCCGATGGTGACGCAGCTGGGATGATTCTGCTCCCTACAGATGGAGCAATGCCCCAGGACTACTGGTATAGTTGGTAAGGGATCATAGACAATGGGGTGCAGGACTGAGGATGCAGAAAATAACTGGAGGACACAAGGACTGTAGTTTCCTTTACCTTTACTTGTAGTTGCAGGTGTAGTCCAGGGCATGGGCAACAGGTGATGATGGGGTCCAGGCAGCCTGGATGTAAATTGGGGTCCACCTAGCCAGGTGGGTTTGAAGACCTTCCTTCTGCACTATTCTTTTAGGTCCTTGCTGTTTTAAGCTCTGTTCAAGTTCCTCTCCTGCGTGTTGCTTCTCATCTGCATGGCAGGCAGTGTGAGCCTATCACAAGCACTGCCTTTTAACTGGCAGCCCTGGCTCTTGGTCTACTGCAGTGCCTCCAGGCTTTCAGTGTGGCCAGGGAGCTTGTAGTTCCCTACCTTCCAGATTCAGCTGTTGGGATGTGCAGCACCCACACAGCCTTGCATCCTCTGTGTCAGCACTCTGTCCTGGGCTGAGCCTGGCTTTCCTCAACCCTAACCACTGACTAACCCCACCTCCAGGCCATAACTTATAGGGAAGCTTCCCTGAATCCAGGTATTAGAGCTCCCCCTTCTGGTCTGGAGTCAGGAAGGTGTTGGATGCTGGTATTGCCTGGTAAGGGGACCCCTCCTTTCTTCCAGGTGTGACATCACCCCATGTGAGGGAGGCAATGCCACTGTGGCAACCGGACTCCTGGGGTGCCACATTCCCCTCTAGTGCAATTCAGCACTCCCAGCAGAGGAAACATAAAACATTAATAAGTGAGCAAGTAATAACAACAATTAATGACAGTTTACATACTCTTAAAAGCAAAAAAATTCCAAAACCCAAAAAGAAAAACAACAACACAGGTACTGCAGCGCCTAGTCCTTACGCTGCCATCCAGGAATTGTCTTTTTCTGCCTACCTGGAGTTTGGTTGGTGGGAACCACCTTAACCGCTTTAACCCGCATTGTGTATCAACCCTGGGCGTAGCTACAGGGCACTCTGTCAGTGGGCCAAGTTTTTAGCCACACCGGCGGCTTATTTTCAAGGCCAAATTGGGGTAATTATGTACAAGTAAAGTCCTGTGGCCCAATTGTCCTTCAACAGGTTATTATTAGTGTTGAGCATTCCGATACCGCAAGTATCAGGTATCGGACGATATTGGCGGTATCGGAATTCTGATACCGAGTTCTGATACTTTCAGTATATCGGATACCGGAATCGGAAGTTCCCATAATTCAAAGAGCCAGAATTCAGCCAATGAGGAATGATTAGAAGTGTGGGCACATCCTGTTATGCATGGTAGGCATGTAACTACTGGCATGGCTGTGATTGACTGCTGAAATGATGTCATGATGCACTATAAAAGTCGCCGCCTCCATTTTGGGTTCACTCTGCTGTGAATTCAGTTAGGGACAGGACACTGTGTTCTGACTGAGGGCCAGTTTAGAGATAGCGATTTGCTTCATTGTGCTTTACCCAGGCTAATTTAGCAACCGCTGTGTGGTGAGAACCTTGTTTTTGCCTTGCAGCAATGTTCACAGCTGTCTGCAAGGTCTCTGTGTGAGTGCAGATCACACTGTTGTCTGTTCTACAGCCACCACTGGTTGCAGTCAGCTCAGTGTGCGCCACTTCCTCATACTGTTCAATTGTTCTTTTTTGCATTAGTGCTGCCTGCAGCACAGTTTTCCTGTTTTTCTCCTATTAGTGGGTTTCCATCCGTATCCTGCTAGATTGCGGAAAAACACTATATAGGATTACATAGAGGAGCTTTTTTTGGCCTTGCAGCGCCGTTCACGGCTGTCTGCACAGTCTGTGTGTGAGTGCAGCTCACTCTGTAGTCTGTTCTGCCACCACAGCAGGTTGTAGTCAGTTCAGGGTGCGTCACTGCCTCGTACTGTTCCATTGTCCTTTTCTCAATTAGTGCTGCCTGCTGCACATTTTTTCAAATTTATCCTATTAGTGGGTTTCCATCTGTATCCTGCTAGCTTGTGGAAAAACACTATATAGGAGTACATAGAGGAGCTTTTTTTGGCCTTGCAGTGCTGTTCACGGCTGTCTGCATGGTCTGTGTGTGAGTGCAGCTCACTCTGTAGTCTGTTCTGCGGAAAAAAAAAGTTAATAAAGTTCACCAAACACTCTACTTTACAGCTGTGTAGGACACATTAGCTCATATTAAAGTCTAGTCAACACTTTAGAAAATTAGTGTTTCTTATACCTGTTAGCAGCTGTTCAGGAATATGCACATTAAGCCCTTAGTACTTTTCTGCCTATCTTTATCAGTCTACCAAGATGAAGAAGGCAGGGAGTAAGGCACATGGTCGTGGGTGTGGAGCAGGCAGAGGATGTGGGGATTCTGTGCCTGCTGCGGGCACTGGTGACTCATCACCCCAGTTTCAGCAGGGAACAGTCCTTCATGCGCAGCTTTTTAGGAGATCGCCGTACCCCGCTGCTGCGGGATGAACAAATTGAAGCCGTTGTCAGATGGATGGCAGCTAATGCATCAACTTCAATTAGTGCCACATCCTCTCAGGCACAGAGCACTGAAGAGCACCCATCTGTCTCTTCACCACCTTCCAAATTGCCCAGGCAGTCAGAGAGCCCAGGACAGGAGCCATCTCTAGTTCTGTTCTCTGAATCTCTTTGCTTGGAAAGAGGGGGCCAGCCAAGCAGCATTCGAGAAATGGAAGAAGAGGCAGTATGCAGTGATGCCCAACAGCTTTGTCTCTCTGAATCTGAAGAGGCAGATGGGCCAGTGCCTCCGGTCAGCACACCTCAGTACGCATCTGATGATGAGACTCAGGTGCCACTTTCTGGTGCATACTGTGCTGCTGAGACAACCCAGGAGAAGCAGTTGGTGGAAGAGGGTAGTGTAGATGATGAGGTCCTTGACCCATCATGGCGTGAGGTACAGGAAGGTGGTGGGAGCAGGTCTGAGGAAGAGATTACCCAAACGGCCCAAAGAGGGAGAGGGAGGGGAAGACTGCGTTGCCTGTAGCCTCCGCTTCAGCACCCATTAGGAGAAATCTTCTTCCAAAAGCCAAAACGGGTGCTCCCAAGACTTGCAGTGCCTGGTCCTTTTTTGACACAGTTGCAGATGACATTTGCTTTGTCAAATGCAAGCTGTTTCATCAGAAAGTCAAAAGAGGGAAAAGTGTCAGCAACCTCAATACCACAAATATGTGGAAACATGTGCGGACCAAGCACGTGGTGGAGTTACAAAAACACACTGAAGACCTAGGCCAACCAATAGCGGCACCTACCACCTCTTCAGCTCGTGTTGTAGCCTCTTCCTCCAGCTCACACACAGCTGGTTCGGCTTCCTCACAGGATCGCCATGGAAAAACCTCTAGCACTGTTGTCCAGAGACCCAGTGTAATTCCACCCACAGCCCCACGATCCCAGTCATCCTTACACTCCCAGCCCAGTCTACAGCAATCGATAGCACAGGCATGGGAGAAAAGGTGGCCATTCTCGGCAAACCACCCTCGAACATAGGCTCTGAATGCTGGTATTGCAAAACTACTGTCCTTTGAAATGCTCTCATTCAGGCTGGTGGAGACTGACACTTTCCGTAACTTGATGGCATTGGCAGTCCCACAATACAACGTGCCCAGCCGCTTTTATTTCAGCAGGCAAGCCGTCCCTGCCCTGCAAAAGCATGTGGAGGGAAACATTAAACATGCGCTACTAAATGCCGTCAGTATCAGGGTCCACCTCACCACCGATGCGTGGACCAGTCACCATGGATGGTACAATACCTTTCTCTCACTGCCCATTGGGTCAATTTTGTGGAGTCGGTTACAGATCTTGTGAGTGGTGCTGTACGTGTTCTGCCAACTCCAAGGATTGCAGGAATCCAGTCTGTGCACATTGCCTCCTCCTCATACTCAAGTTCCTCTGAATAATCGCTGCAGGAGCCGTCATGGTCTACCTCCACCTTGACCCATGAAGGCTTACCTGTTACGACCGATATGAGCACAGACGTGGCCAAACATCAACAGGCTAAAATTAATTTCTTTGGGGAATCGAAGCCACACAGCGCCGGAGCTCTGGAATGCCATCAAGCAGGAGAGCGACGTGTGGTTTGTGCCAGCGAATCTCCAGCCAGGCATGGTAGTGTGTGACAATGGCCAAAATCTGGTGGCAGCTCAGGGCCTAGGCAACCTCACTCACATACCATGTCTGGCACATGTGCTCAACTTGGTCGTTCAGACTTTTTTGAGGGACTATCCAGATCTTGATGCACTGCTGCACAAGGTCCGCCTAGAGTGTGCTCACTTGCGGCATTCCAGCATGGCAAGATCGCGCCTTGCAGCTCTGCAGCGCTGATTCCACCTTCCGTAACATCACACCTACCCACCAGGTGGACCTACCCACCAGGTGGACCTACCCACCAGGTGGAATTCAACGCTACATACTGTATATTGGAGCGGTTGTGTGAGTCCCAGCTGCATCAGGCACAAAGAAGTCACACTGCGCGGTGTTCAGACTTTACAACCACTAAGTGGGCCACTATGAAGGACATCTGCCAGGTTTTGCATGCCTTCGATGATTCTACGCGAATGGCGAGTGCAGATGATGCACTAGTCAGCATGACTGTCCCCCTTATTTTCCTGCTTGAAAGAACGCTGCAAGCGCTAAGGGATGAGGTTGTGGAAGAGGTGAAGGATGAGGAGTCACATATGCCATCTGCTTCTGGACAGTCTGCACGATGTGGTTCCTCACAAAGGCCTAGGCAGGGGACACATTGTGAGGATAATGAAGAGGAGTCAATGGAGGAGGAAGACATCTGTCCAGAGGAGGGAGTTACACAATGCTCCAGTAGTCAGTATGTAGAGCGAGGGTGGGGTGATGCAGAGCAGGCAGAGATCACACCTCAAGCAGCGGACAGCGTTTCTTGGCCAGTTGGCAGTCTGCAGCACATGGTTGATTTCATGCTGCTGTGCCTGAGAAACGACTGCCGTATTGCCCACATTCTCAACACAGCTGTTTATTGGGTGTACACCCTCCTAGATCCGCGCTACTGGGACAACTTACAAAGCCTCATAACACCGTTGAACCGGGAGCGGAAAATGCGAGAGTACCAAGACACACCAATGCATTCCATCATCTTCTCCAGTCCAACTGAGAGCAGTGCTGCTAGTGCTTTACAAAGCACCTCAGTGCGTCGAGGCAGTGGAGGAAGCTCAGTACAAACTGGGAGCAGAAGGAGTGCCTCAGCACATGGCAAGACCAGTATGGCCCAACTGTGACAAACTTTTGTGTGCCCGCCACAAATGTCTACACCATCACAGACGGCTCCAGTCAGCAGAAGGCAAGGTTTCTGTCAGATGGTGACAGACTACATGTCTTGCCCTCTCAATGTACTCCCACACGGCTCTTCCCCCTTCAAGTTTTGGGTCTCTAAGCTGGATACATGGCCAGAGCTTTGCCAGTATGCATTGGAGGTGCTGGCTTGCCCTGCTGCTAGTGTATTATCGGAACTCATCTTTAGTGCCGCAGGTGGTGTACTAAGAGACCGTCGCAAGCGACTATCCTCCGATAACGTTGATCGGCTTACTTTTCTGAAAATTAACAAGGCCTGGATCTCTCAGGAATTTGCCACTCCCCTTCCAGATTAAAGACTTGGTTGGCAACAGTATCCAGGTTTCCTGTTGTGTTCATGTTTCTACCACCTGAACTGTAACCCCTGGGCTCCAACACTGCCAGTTGCTGCTTAGAAGTGCCGTCTGCACAGTCAACACATGACCCAGTGTTATTGGATTTCAGTAACGTCACCGGATCCCCTGCTGTGTATCCGGCAATTGCTCCTGCTACCTCCACACTCACACTACTGCAGAAATTAAAGGGAACCTGTCCCACCCAGGCGTTTGTAACTGAAAGAGCCACCTTGTGCAGCACAAATGCTGCACCAGGAAAAGGTGGCTCTTTTAGTTAATCTCCTTGCACACGCTGAAATTAACACTTATAAAATATATGTCCCCTCATATCGTGAAACCATCCCGGAGGTGGGACTTTCCTTCGTAATGAGACGCAGCACAGCTGGCATTCATACCCCCTTGGTGCTGTGTGCCGCCCCCACAAAGCGTTGTTTGAATCTGTCCCAGAGTCTGCTCTGTTATGATAAACCTTGGGCATGGGCAGTTAGCGCTGCCCATCTTCTGACATCATTTGGTGTCAGACTGACTGCGCCTGTGCGACCGCACTGCCCGAGAGTCTTCTGATTTATTCACACTGTGGGGCTGGGATTCATGGCCATGTGCAGTGCATATCTTTGCCTCAGGCTCTCACTCATCTCCCTCCGCTTTCTCCAGACTGTGCGTCATCAGCTGATCCCTAATCTCATGCCTTGGCCATGACACTGCACAGTCTGAAGAAGGCGGAAGGAGATGAGTGAGAGGTGAGGATATGCATTGCGCATGCCCATGAATCCCAGCCCCGCAGTGTGAATAAATCAAAAGACACTGCGGGTCGTGATCTCGGGCAGCGCGGACGCACAGGCGCAGTCAACCTGACACCAAATGATGTCAAAAGAGGGGCATCGCTAACTGCTCATGCCCAAGGTTTAACATAACAGCGCAGGCTCCGGGACAGATTCAAACAACGCTGAGGAGGCGGCACCCGGCGACAAGGGGGTATGAATGACGGCTGTGCCCCGTCTGATTTGGAAGGAAAGTCCTGCCTCCAGGACTTTCACAGTATGAGGGGACACATTTTATAAGTGTTTACTTCAGCGGGTGCAAGGAGTATAACTAAAAGAGTCACCTTTTCCTTGTGCTGCATTACTGCTGCACAAGGTGGCTCCTTCAGTTACTAATGCCTGGGGGTTAAAGGTTCCCTTTCAAATTGCTCCAATTAGGCCTCGGCCTACACTCGGCTTCCTCTCAATTCCCTGGGCTCCAACACCGTCAGTTGCTGGTCAGAAGTGCAGTCTGCATAGTCAGCACTTGCTGCCATTTTATTGGGGTTCAGTAACGTCAGCTGCTCCCCTGCTGTGTATCCGGAAAGGCAAGGAACCTGATTATGTTTTTGTTTTTGTTTTTTAGAATGGGCCACACAGGGATAGTTAGGTTAATACATTGAGGTGGGAGACCAATCTGAACAAATGAGTTTTTAGGGCACGCTTAAAACTGTGGGGATTGGGGATTAATTGTATTAACCTTGGTAGTGCATTCCAAAGAATCGGTGCAGCACGTGTAAAGTCTTGGAGATGGGAGTGGAAGGTTCTGAATATTGAGGATGCTAACCTGAGGTCATTAGCGGAGCAGAGGGCACGGGTAGGGTGGTAGACTGAGACCAGAGAGGAGATGTAGGGTGCTGCTGAGCCATGGAGTGCTTTGTGGATGAGGGTAGTAGTTTTGTACTGAATTCTTGAGTGGATGGGTAACCAGTGTAATGACCGCCACAAGGTAGAGGCATCGGTGTAACAGTTGGTGAGGAATATGATCCTGGCTGCAGCATTCAGGACAGATTGGAGAGGGGAAAGTTTGGTAAGAGGGAGGCCAATTAGTAGAGAGTTACAATAGTCCAGACGAGAATGAATAAGTGAAACAGTAAGAGTTTTTGCAGAGTCGAAAGTAAGAAAAGGGCAAATTCTAGAAATGTTTTTGAGATGCAGATAAGAAGAGCGAGCCAGTGATCGGATGTGGGGGGTGAATGAAAGCTCGGAATCAAGTATGACCCCAAGGCAGCCGGCATGTTGCTTTGGAGTAATGGTGGAACCACACATGTAGATGGCAATGTCAGGCAAAGGTAGGTTAATAGAGGGAGAAAACATGAGGAGTTCAGTTTTTGACAGGTTCAGTTTCAGAAAGAGGGAGGACATGATGTTAGAGAAAGTGGTAAGACAATCACTGGTGTTTACTGAAAACGTCAGCGTGATAACAGGAGAAGAAGTGTATAATTGGGTGTCATCAGCATAGAGATGGTACTGGAAACCAAATCCACTGATTGTTTGTCCAATAGGGGCAGTATACAAAGAGAAAAGGAGGGGGCCTAGGACTGATCCTTGAGGAACCCCAACAGTAAGGGGAAGATGAGAGGAGGAGGAACCAGCAAAAGATACAGTGAAGGAGTGGTTAGAGAGATAGGAGGAGAACCAGGAGAGAACGGTGTCCTTGAGGCCGATGGAGTGGAGCATAGTGAGGAGGAGCTGATGATCCACAGTGTCGAATGCTGCGGAGAGATCCAAGAGAATTAGCATGGAGTAGTGACCATTAGATTTAGCTGTTAGTAGGTCATTAGAGACTTTAGTGAGGGCAGTTTCAGTGCAGTGTAAAGAGCGGAAACCAGATTGAAGAGGGTCGAGAAGAGAGTAATCTGAGAGATAGCGGGTAAGATGGGAGTAGACCAGGCGTTCGAGGAGTTTAGAGATGAAGGGAAGATTAGAGACAGGTCTATAATTAGCGGCACAGTTTTGATCGAGGGATGGTTTTTTAAGTAATGGATGTATAATGGCATGCTTAAATGAGGAAGGAAAAATACCGGAAGTGAGAGAAAGGTTGAATATTTTTGTTAGGTGAGAGGTGACAGCCGGGGAAAGGGACTGGAGGAGATGTGAGGGAATGGGGTCACTGGTGCAAGTGGTTGGGCGACAAGATGCAAGGAGCCTGATTACTTCTTCTTCTGTAACTGGTTTAAAGTCAGAGAGTGAACTAGATGCAGTGGGGAAGGGAGGACAGTGCATGGTATGAAGAGATTAGGAGATGATTTCCTGTCGAATGTGGTCAATTTTTTCTTTGAAGTAATTGGCTAGATCGTCAGCGCGGAGATCTGTGGTTGGGGCCTGCACTCTTGGGTTGAGTAGGGACTGGAAAGTGTCAAAGAGACGTTTAGGGTTATTGGACAGTGAGGTGATGAGGGTGTTGAAATAGGTTTGTTTGGAGAGGTGAAGGGCAGAGTTGTGTTTTTAGCATGAACTTATAATGGATGAAATCTTCGGGTAGATTAGATTTTCTCCACAGACGTTCGGCGCACCTGGAACACCGCTGTAGGAAACGTGTTTGCAGCGTGTGCCATGGTTGTCGCCGTCTGTGCTGAGTTGTTTTATGTATAGGAGGTGCAGCTTCATCCAGGGCACTTTGCAGGGTTTCATTGTAATGCTTCAGAGCAGAATCAGGACATGAGATGGCGGAGATAGGGGCCAATGATGACTGCAAGTTCATCATAAGTTTCTGGGTGTTAATGGCCTGTATGTTTCTATGAGTGTGGAAAGTGGGGGTGACCTGAGCGAGATGGCAGTTCTTGATAGAGAATGAAAGAAGGTTGTGGTCAGAGAGTGGTAAAGGGGAGTTTGTGAAATCATCCACGGAGCAAAGCCGAGAGAAGACTAAGTCGAGGGAGTTTCCATCTTCATGCGTTGGAGAGATAGTATGCTGTGAGAGGCCGAAAGAGGAGGTTAGAGATAAAATGTGAGAAGCAGTTGGGGAGAGGGGAGAAGCAATAGGGATGTTGAAATCACCCATGATGAAGGTGGGGGTGTCACAGGAGAGAAAGTGTGGAAGCCAGGTGGCAAAGTGATCCAAGAACTGATGAGAGGGGCCAGGAAGATGATACACCACTGCCACTCGCAAGGAGAAGGGGATATAGAGTCTGATGGCATGGACCTCAAAGGAAGGGAAAACAAGTGAGGGCACTTGGGGGATAACTTGGAAGGTACATTTAGTACATTTAGTTGAAAGGAGCAGACCAACGCCTCTACCTGCTCTGTTGTCCGATCTTGGGGTATGAGAAAAGTGTAGTCCACCATATGAAAAAGCAGTAGCAGCAGCGGTGGTGTCTGCTTGCTGGATCCAGGTTTCAGTAAGAGCCAGGAGATTAAGAGAATTAGAAAGGAAGAAGTCATGGATGAAGGAGAGTTTATAACACACAGAGCAAGAATTCCAAAGGGCACAATTGAAAAAGACAGAAGGCATGCATGGAATATTAATAAGGTTAGAGGGGTTTCTGAGTGTAGCAGTTGGGAGGTTTGACTGGCTATAACATGGAAGGCCGGGGTTGGGAGAGATGTCTCCAGCAACTAGGAGAAGGAGGATAGAAAGAGTGACTTGTGAGAGCGTCTTTTGTGTTGGATGGTGGGACTGAATGGATCTGTGCTGTTAAGCAATGTGAACAGAGCATGAGTGCTATAGATAGGAGAGGGAAGGACAGAGGGGCCGATATGGATGGAGTGTAAAGAGTTTATGCAAGGGCGGTGAATGTGAGTGAATGCGGCAGCCAGGATATAGAATATACAAATACATATGGTGAGTATTTGCTCTGTGCCAAATGAACAGGGAATAGATTTAGATTGTCTTACCTGTCTCCTGCCCTGTCTAACTGCCATGTTATAACTGCCAGCACTCAGAAAAAGCACTTTGAATAAATGTACACGAATAATAGTGCACGAATGCACCCCTGCACGAATGCTTCCCCAAAGTATGTCTACATTTGTGGAAGGCTAGCTCTTAGATCTCACTTTTCTTTTTTTTTTGGTTTCCCTCTCGTTAGCAATCAATCTAACTCAATTGAGACAGCAGGACACAATAAATGTAGTGAACAGATAAACAAAAGTCCAGGTCTACATGGATCATAAACCGCTTTGAAACAGTTATGTGATCTATTTGCATGAGGACAAGCAGAAGTGAGTTAAATATCTATAAACAAAAACAATTGCATACTAAGATTGCATACAAGATTATATGCCCCTCGGAGGTCAATCTTAGTAAACCAACTAGCCCCCTTAATCTGAGCAAACAAATCAGTAAGCAGAGGCAAGGGGTATTGGAGTTTAACCGTGATCTTATTAAGAAGACAATAATCAATACAGGGCCTCAAGGAGCCATCCTTCTTAGCAACAAAAAAGAAACCCGCTCCCAATGGTGACGAAGAGGGCCGCATATGCCCTTTCTCCAAAGATTCTGCAAAGAGGGGGAAGAGGAAATTGACATCAAAGGAACGTCACTGTGTACTCCTCGACAACCCCAACTAGTCACCTACATAGTTTTCCAATCCAGCACCGGATTATGTTCCTGTAACCATGGAAATCCCAGCACAACAACATCATGTAGGTTATGCAACACAAGAAAACGGCAATCTTCCTGATGTGCAGGAGCCATGAGGTTTATCCCTGGCCAAGGGTGTAGCATCAATGCCCCTCAAAGGAATAGGGCTCTGCAAAGGATGCAAGGAAAAACCACAGCGCCTGGCGAATTCTAAGTCCATTAAGTTCAGGGCAGCGCCTGAATCCACAAATGACATGACAGAAAAGGACGACAATGAGCAAATCAGGGTCACAGATAAGAGAAATTTAGGCTGCATAGTACTAATGGTAACAGAACTAGCGACTCTCTTAGTACGCTTAGGGCAATCAGAGATAACATGAGCAGAATAACCACAGTAAAAACACAGCCTATTCTGACGTCTGAATTCCTGCCGTTCTATTCTAGTCAAAATCCTATCACATTGCATAGGTTCAGGACTATGCTCAGAGGATACTGCCATATGGTGCACAGCTTTGCGCTCGCGCAGAAGCCGATCAATCTGAATGGCTAGAGACATAGATTCGCTCAAACCGGCAGGCGTAGGAAAGCCCACCATAACATCTTTAAGGGTTTCAGAAAGACCTTTTCTGAAAATAGCAGCCAGAGCCTCTTCATTCCATTTAGTGAGCACAGACCATTTTCTAAATTTCTGGCAGTATAACTCTGCCGCTTCCTGACCTTGACACAAGGCCAACAGGGTCTTTTCTGCATGATTCACAGAATTAGGTTCGTCATACAATAATCTGAGCGCTTGAAAAAATGCATCTACATTCAATAATGCCGGATCCCCTATTTCAAGAGAAAAAGCCCAGTCTTGAGGATCACCACGCAGCAAGGATATGATGATTTTCACCTGCTTAATGGGATAACCAGAAGAACGGGGTTTCAAAGCAAAAAACAATTTGCAGTTATTTTTAAAGTTCAAAAACTTTGATCTGTCCCCAAAAAACAAATCAGGAGTAGGAATTCTGGGCTCTAAAGCGGGAGTCTGGACAACATAGTCCTGGATATTCTGTACTCTTGCAGCAAGTTGATCCACATGAGAAAACAAACCCTAAACATCCATGCCAAAACATATATCCTGAACCACCCAGATATCAAGAGGAAAAAAAAAGACAAACCAAAGCACAGAAAAAAAATGGTTCAGAACTTTCTTTTCCTTCTTTTGAGATACATTTAATTTGTCAATGGCCACTTGTACTGTTATGATCTGGTGGTTTAGGAACAACATGAGACAAGCTCTGAAGGAGGTGGTATCTGTACTGACCGCAAACCGTGAACCTAGCAGCGCAACTAAAAATAGCCGTGGGGGGTACCTGACGCTCCCTAGACCCCTCGGCACAGCCTAAGATCTAACTTCCCCTAAAGATGGAAACAGGAAACCTATCTTGCCTCAGAAAAAATCCCCAAAGGAAAGATAGCCCCCACAAATATTGATGGTGAGAGGAGGGGAAAATAACATTCGCAGAAATGAAATCAGATTTTAGCATAGGAGGCCAGTCTAGCTTGATAGATAGGACAGGAAAGGATACTGTGCGGTCAGTATAAAAACTACAAAACAATCCACACAGAGTTTACAAAATCTCCACACCTGACTAAAGGTGTGGAGGGTAAATCTGCTTCCCAGAGCTTCCAGCTAACAGAAAAAATCCATACTGACAAGCTGGACAAATATAGAATGCACAGAACAATAAGTCCACAACATGTGGACTGAAATGAGCAAAGCCAGAACTTATCTTTGCAGAACTGGTTAGGAAACCAGGAGAATCCAAGCAGAGATGTGAATCCAGCCAGGAACATTGACAAGTGGCACAGGCTGAAGAAAGAGCCAGACTTAAATAGCGGACAATAAGTGGAGGCAGCTGAAGACAGCTAACTCCAAGGAGCAGCCATACCACTAGAAACCACAAGAGGGAGCCCAAGAGCAGAACTCACAATAGTGCCACTTACAACCACCGGAGGGAGCCCAAGAGCGGAATTCACAACAGGTACACCTCTAAGACCATTGGCGCATCCCAAATCTGGACTACCACTTGCCAGACAAGTTTGTGTGTGTGCGAGTTAATGTTCCTCCGACACAGATTACCCTCATAGATGAACAGCTTGCCATTCTCCTTCCACAACTGTTGCATTTCCTGTGGAGCATCTGGGCCAGGGTGTGAGTCAGCTTGGGTCAGCAACTCCTTTACTAGGTAGACTGCCTGGTCGCTATCCTGCGTCTCTGCCCACCCATGGTGGAGCAGCGAGTTAAACCTGGCCTCTTGCAAGACATAGCTCTTGTTCCTCACGCAATGGGAGCACTGAGCTGCCCTGGGGCAGTGGAAGGCTGGTATCTCAATTTCTTCTAGGTCCTCCAGGTCTTCTCCCTCATCTGGTAAACTGGGACAGCGTATCAGCATTAGCATTCTTTTGCCCCGCTTTGTACTTGATGCTAAATTCGAAGTTAGACAGCCGGGCCATCCATCGCTGTTCCAATGCACCAAACCTTGCAGTTTCCAAATTAGTCAATGGGTTATTGTCTGTAAAGTCGGTAAACTTCGCTGAAGCCAGGTAGTGTTTGAATCCCTCGGTCACAGCCCAAAATATGGGGAGGAACTCCAACTTGAAGGAACTATACTTGTCGGGGTTCCTTTCAGTGGGACGAAGCTTCCTGCTGGCATAGGCAATCACTTTCTTTCTGCCTTTCTGCACTTGTGACAGCACTGCTCCCAATACCACGCTGCTGGTGTCAGTGTAAAGTATGAATGGTTGGTCATAATCAGTATAGGCCAGGACTTCATCTCCCGAGAGAGCCAACTTCAACCGGGTGAAGGATTCTTCTAGCCTGCTGGTCCACTTGAAAGAAGGATTCTTGTTCTTGGCCTTCTTGGATTGTCCCACTAGAAGGTCCTGCAAGGGTGTGGCTATCTTGGTGAAGCCCCTGATGAATCTCCGATAGTAGCCTACCAACCCGAGGAACTGCCATACTTCATGAATGATGTTGGGTTTTGGCCAGTCCCTGATAATAGTGACTTTGTGAGGGTTTTATGCCACACCTTCTGCGCTTACTATGTGGCCTATTTACTGTATCTTGGGCTTCAACAGGTTGCACTTGGAGGGCTTCACTTTCATGCCAAAATTGAACAAGGCTTCGATCACCTTGGCTAAGTGCTTGAAGTGGTCTTTGTAGGTTTTGGAGAAGACGATGATGTCATCCAGGTACAACTGAACAGTTTCAAAGTTTTTATGTCCTAGGCAGCATTCAATTAACTACTGAAATGTTCCCAGTGGATTGCAGAGCCCGTATGGCATACAGTTGAACTCGCAGAGGCCCATTAGTGTTGTGAACGATGTTTT
The DNA here is from genome assembly GCF_032444005.1 of Ranitomeya imitator. Classification (NCBI taxonomy): domain Eukaryota; kingdom Metazoa; phylum Chordata; class Amphibia; order Anura; family Dendrobatidae; genus Ranitomeya; species Ranitomeya imitator. The sequence goes on from NC_091284.1 coordinate 582,143,264, forward strand.
CTCTCTATCCGCCTCTGCGATTGGAAAACTGCCAATACACACTAGTGAGATCTAAGGTGGAGAAATAGCGGATTTCAGTGCAGCCAATGATTCATCAGATCTGGGTAATGGGTAGGTATCCTTGTGTGTAATGCGGTTAATCTGCCTGTAGTCAACACATATTCTCATTGTACCATCTTTCTTTCTAACGAGGACTAACGGAGCCGCTTAGGGGCTCCAACTGTCTCTGATCACCCCAGCCTCCTTCATCCCCCGTAACATACCCTTTACCCTTAGCACATTGATAGTGAGATGGAGGTACAGGCCATTACCTCACTTTAATGGGCGGAATGATTTCCAGTGGGCATATGGTGTTGGACCCCTTTTAACTGCCCAAAGGCTAGAGGGTGTTTGCTAAAGACTCACTCATATTCTTAGACCACCCGGTATGCCCCACACTTTTGGTGCAAAGGGGTGGAGTCAATGTATACTTGCAGCTTCTGACACCAATGCTCCAGCTGTTCCACAGAGCCATTGCCTGGTTGCAGTGGCAATAGATGGGCTATCAGTCCTCATCATAGCGATCTGTCTCTTCCTCTGGTCGGTGAGATTCTCTTCCGCGTGTCGCCACAGGACGTCATCTGGGCTGGCGGCCGGCTGGATCTTCTCCTTTGGGGACACATGCATGGACCGCTGTTATGAAAGGCAATTCAGTATCACAATGGACATGGAGGTCAGAGCACATACAGTGATCTGACAATAACCCAAAATAATAGAACGAGCTCTGAGACGTGGAAACTCTGCAGACCGCAATCCCTGATCCTCTCCAAACACAACTAGAGGCAGCCGTGGATTGCGCCTAACGCTACCTATGCAACTCGGCATGGCCTGAGAAACTAACTAGCCTGAAGATAGAAAAAATAAGCCTACCTTGCCTCAGAGAAATACCCCAAAGGAAAAGGCAGCCCCCCACATATAATGACTGTGAGTAAGATGAAAAGACAAACGTAGGGATGAAATAGATTCAGCAAAGTGAGGCCCGATATTCTAGACAGAACGAGGATAGGAAAGATAACTTTGCGGTCTACACAAAACCCTAAAGAAAACCACGCAAAGGGGCAAAAAGACCCTCCGTACCGAACTAACGGCATGGAGGTACACCCTTTGCGTCCCAGAGCTTCCAGCGAAACAAATAGACAAGCTGGACAGAAAAAATAGCAACAAATAGCAAAGAAGCACTTAGCTATGCAGAGCAGCAGGCCACAGGAATGATCCAGAGAAACACAAGTCCAACACTGGAACATTGACAGGAAGCATGAATCAAAGCATTAGGTGGGGTTAAGTAGAGAAGCACCTAACGACCTCACCAGATCACCTGAGGGAGGAAACTCAGAAGCAGCAGTACCAGTTTCCTCCACAAACGGAAGCTCCCAGAGAGAATCAGCCGAAGTACCACTTGTGACCACAGGAGGGAGCTCTGCCACAGAATTCACAACAGTACCCCCCCCCCCCTTGAGGAGGGGTCACCGAACCCTCACCAGAGCCCCCAGGCCGACCAGGATGAGCCACATGAAAGGCACGAACAAGATCGGGGGCATGGACATCAGAGGCAAAAACCCAGGAATTATCCTCCTGAGCATAACCCTTCCATTTAACCAGATACTGGAGTTTCCGTCTTGAAACACGAGAATCCAAAATCTTCTCCACAATATACTCCAATTCCCTCTCCACCAAAACCGGGGCAGGAGGGTCAACAGATGGAACCATAGGTGCCACGTATCTCCGCAACAATGACCTATGGAAGACGTTATGTATGAAAAAAGAATCTGGGAGGGTCAGATGAAAAGACACAGGATTAATAACCTCAGAAATCCTATAAGGACCAATGAAACGAGGTTTAAACTTCGGAGAGGAAACCTTCATGGGAATATGACGAGAAGATAACCAAACCAGATCCCCAACACGAAGTCGGGGACCCACACGGCGTCTGCGATTAGAGAAACGTTGAGCCTTCTCCTGGGACAAGGTCAAATTGTCCACTACATGAGTCCAAATCTGCTGCAACCTGTCCACCACAGTATCCACACCAGGACAGTCCGAAGACTCAACCTGTCCTGAAGAGAAACGAGGATGGAACCCAGAATTGCAGAAAAAGGGCGAAACCAAGGTAGCCGAGCTGGCCCGATTATTAAGGGCGAACTTAGCCAAAGGCAAAAAGGACACCCAGTCATCCTGATCGGCAGAAACAAAGCATCTCAGATAGGTTTCCAAGGTCTGATTGGTTCGTTCGGTCTGGCCATTAGTCTGAGGATGAAAAGCCGAGGAAAAAGACAAGTCAATGCCCATCCTACCACAAAAGGCTCGCCAAAACCTCGAAACAAACTGGGAACCTCTGTCAGAAACGATATTCTCTGGAATGCCATGCAAACGAACCACATGCTGGAAGAACAATGGCACCAAATCAGAGGAGGAAGGCAACTTGGACAAGGGTACCAGATGGACCATCTTAGAAAAGCGATCACAGACCACCCAAATGACTGACATCTTTTGAGAGACGGGAAGATCTGAAATAAAATCCATAGAGATATGTGTCCAAGGTCTCTTCGGGACCGGCAAGGGCAAAAGCAACCCACTGGCACGAGAACAGCAGGGCTTAGCCCGAGCACAAATCCCACAGGACTGCACAAAAGAACGCACATCCCGCGACAGAGACGGCCACCAAAAGGATTTAGCCACTAACTCTCTGGTACCTAAGATTCCAGGATGACCAGCCAACACCGAACAATGAACCTCAGAGATCACTTTATTTGTCCACCTATCTGGGACAAACAGTTTCTCCGCTGGACAACGATCAGGTTTATTAGCCTGAAATTTTTGCAGCACCCACCGCAAATCAGGGGAGATGGCAGACACAATTACTCCTTCCTTGAAGATACCCGCCGGCTCAGATAAACCCGGAGAGTCGGGCACAAAACTCCTAGACAGAGCATCCGCCTTCACATTTTTAGAGCCCGGAAGGTACGAAATCACAAAGTCAAAACAGGCGAAAAACAGCGACCAACGAGCCTGTCTAGGATTCAAACGCTTAGCAGACTCGAGATAAGTCAGGTTCTTATGATCAGTCAATACCACCACGCGATGCTTAGCTCCTTCAAGCCAATGACGCCACTCCTCGAATGCCCACTTCATGGCTAGCAACTCTCGATTGCCCACATCATAATTCCGCTCAGCAGGCGAAAACTTCCTGGAAAAAAAAGCGCATGGTTTCATCACTGAACAATCAGAACCTCTCTGCGACAAAACAGCCCCTGCTCCAATCTCAGAAGCATCAACCTCGACCTGGAACGGAAGAGAAACATCAGGTTGACACAACACAGGGGCAGAAGAAAAACGACGCTTCAACTCTTGAAAAGCTTCCACAGCAGCAGAAGACCAATTGACCAAATCAGCACCCTTCTTGGTCAAATCGGTCAATGGTTTGGCAATACTAGAAAAATTGCAGATGAAGCGACGATAAAAATTAGCAAAGCCCAGGAACTTTTGCAGACTTTTCAGAGATGTCGGCTGAGTCCAATCATGGATGGCTTGGACCTTAACAGGATCCATCTCGATAGTAGAAGGGGAAAAGATGAACCCCAAAAATGAAACCTTCTGCACACCAAAGAGACACTTTGATCCCTTCACAAACAAAGAGTTAGCACGCAGGACCTGAAAAACCGTTCTGACCTGTTTCACATGAGACTCCCAATCATCCGAGAAGATCAAAATGTCATCCAAGTACACAATCAGGAATTTATCCAGGTACTCTCGGAAGATGTCATGCATAAAGGACTGAAACACTGATGGAGCATTGGCAAGTCCGAATGGCATCACTAGATACTCAAAATGACCCTCGGGCGTATTAAATGCAGTTTTCCATTCGCCTGATTCGCACCAGATTATACGCACCACGAAGATCAATCTTGGTGAACCAACTAGCCCCCTTAATCCGAGCAAACAAATCAGATAACAAAGGCAAGGGGTACTGAAATTTAACAGTGATCTTATTAAGAAGGCGATAATCTATACAAGGTCTCAGCGAACCATCCTTTTTGGCTACAAAAAAGAACCCTGCTCCTAATGGCGACGATGACGGACGAATATGCCTCTTCTCCAGGGATTCCTTCACATAACTGCGCATAGCGGTGTGCTCAGGCACGGATAAATTAAACAGTCGACCTTTTGGGAATTTACCACCAGGAATCAAATTGATAGCACAATCACAATCCCTATGCGGAGGTAGGGCATCGGACTTGGGCTCATCAAATACATCCCGGTAATCAGACAAGAACTCTGGAACCTCAGAAGGGGTGGATGACGAAATTGACAAAAATGGAACATCACCATGTACCCCCTGACAACCCCAGCTGGACACCGACATGGATTTCCAATCCAATACTGGATTATGGGCTTGTAGCCATGGCAACCCCAACACGACCACATCATGCAGATTATGCAACACCAGAAAGCGAATATCCTCCTGATGTGCAGGAGCCATGCACATGGTCAGCTGGGTCCAGTATTGAGGCTTATTCTTGGCCAAAGGCGTAGCATCAATACCTCTCAATGGAATAGGACACTGCAAGGGCTCCAAGAAAAACCCACAATGCTTAGTATATTCCAAGTCCATCAAATTCAGAGCAGCGCCTGAATCCACAAACGCCATGACAGAATATGATGACAAAGAGCAGATCAAGGTAACGGACAGAAGAAATTTTGACTGTACCGTACCAATGGTGGCAGACCTAGCGAACCGCTTAGTGCGCTTAGGACAATCAGAGATGGCATGAGTGGAATCACCACAGTAGAAACACAGCCCCTTCAAACGTCTGTGTTCTTGCCGTTCAACTCTGGTCAAAGTCCTATCGCACTGCATAGGCTCAGGTTTAAGCTCAGGTAATACCGCCAAATGATGCACAGATTTACGCTCACGCAAGCGTCGACCGATCTGAATGGCCAAAGACATAGACTCATTCAGACCAGCAGGCATAGGAAATCCCACCATGACATCCTTAAGGGCTTCAGAGAGACCCTTTCTGAACATAGCTGCCAGCGCAGATTCATTCCATTGAGTGAGCACTGACCATTTTCTAAATTTCTGGCAATATACCTCTATCTCATCCTGACCCTGACAAAGAGCCAGCAAATTCTTTTCTGCCTGATCCACTGAATTTGGCTCATCGTACAGCAATCCGAGTGCCAGGAAAAACGCATTGATATTACTCAATGCAGGATCTCCTGGCGCAAGAGAAAATGCCCAGTCCTGAGGGTCGCCGCGCAAAAAAGAAATAATAATCAAAACCTGTTGAACTGGATCACCACAGGAACGAGGTTTCAAGGCCAGAAATAACTTACAATTATTTTTGAAACTCAGAAACTTAGTTCTATCTCCAAAAAACAAATCAGGAATAGGAATTCTTGGTTCTAACATAGATTTCTGATCAATAGTGTCTTGAATCTTTTGTACTCTTGCTGAGAGCTGATCCACAAATGAAGACAGACTTCTAATGTCCATCGCTACACCTGTGTACTGAACCACCCAAATGTCTAGGGGAAAAAAAAGACAAAACACAAAGCCAAGAAAAAAAAATGGTCTCAGAACTTCTTTTTTCCCTCTATTGAGAATCATTAGTACTTTTGGCTTCCTGTACTGTTATGAAAGGCAATTCAGTATCACAATGGACATGGAGGTCAGAGCACATACAGTGATCTGACAATAACCCAAAATAATAGAACGAGCTCTGAGATGTGGCAATCCCTGATCCTCTCCAAACACAACTAGAGGCAGCCGTGGATTGCGCCTAACGCTACCTATGCAACTCGGCACGGCCTGAGAAACTAACTAGCCTGAAGATAGAAAAAATAAGCCTACCTTGCCTCAGAGAAATACCCCAAAGGAAAAGGCAGCCCCCCACATATAATGACTGTGAGTAAGATGAAAAGACAAACGTAGGGAGGAAATAGATCCAGCAAAGTGAGGCCCGATATTCTAGACAGAACGAGGATAGGAAAGATAACTTTGCGGTCTACACAAAACCCTAAAGAAAACCACGTAAAGGGGCAAAAAGACCCTCCGTACCGAACTAACGGCACGGAGGTACACCCTTTGCGTCCCAGAGCTTCCAGCAAAACAAATAGACAAGCTGGACAGAAAAAATAGCAACAAATAGCAAAGAAGCACTTAGCTATGCAGAGCAGCAGGCCACAGGAATGATCCAGAGAAACACAAGTCCAACACTGGAACATTGACAGGAAGCATGAATCAAAGCATTAGGTGGGGTTAAGTAGAGAAGCACCTAACGACCTCACCAGATCACCTGAGGGAGGAAACTCAGAAGCAGCAGTACCAGTTTCCTCCACAAACGGAAGCTCCCAGAGAGAATCAGCCGAAGTACCACTTGTGACCACAGGAGGGAGCTCTGCCACAGAATTCACAACAGACCGCACAGTTTTGGTTAGTGCAGCCACACTTTAGGTCAGCTCCTGGACCTGGAGACGTAGTTCTGCAGAAGGTTCATTACCTAGGGTTTGCGCGTTGGTTTCACGAGGGTCTGTGGAAAGGATGCCGCTTCCTGGTGGAATGTAATTGCTGGGTGTCTAGGTGGTGCCATGCCGCTGGAATTTGGTTCATGCAGCACCCAGGTGGCCCTATCTTTAAAGTTCAAAAAGTCCAGGTCAGGGTTTTGTATGGCCATGATGCGCAGCTGTGTCTTGTGTGTGTTGGACAGGAGTCCCTCAATAAACTGCTCCTTTAGCAATCTATCATCTTCTTGCACGCTGTCAGGGTCAACCTGCCTAATGGCCCACAGCGCCTCCTGTCCTACACCCTTTGTTTGCACCCAAAGAATCTCATTTTAATCTCTGCTGCAGTGCGGGTGTCAAAGGTGTCCTTCAGCCTGGCCAAGACCTGCTTAAAGGGAATCTGTCACCCCCAAAATCGAAGGTGAGCTAAGCCCACTGGCATCAGGGGCTTATCTACAGCATTCTGTAATGCTGTAGATAAGCCCCGATGTATCCTGAAAGATGAGAAAAAGAGGTTAGATTATACTCACCCAGGGGCGGTTCCGCTGCAGTCCGGTCTGATGGGCATTGCCGTCCAGTCCGGGGCCTCCTATCTTCTTACGATGACGTCCTCTTCTTGTCTTCACTCTGTGGCTCTGGCGCAGGTGTACTTTGTCTGCCCTTTTGAGGGCAGAGCAAAGTACTGCAGTGTGGAGGCGCCAGGGAAAGGTCAGAGAGGCCCGGCGCCTGCGCACTGCAGTACTTTGCTCTGCCCTCAACAGGGCAGACAAAGTACACCTGTGCAGGAGACGCAGCGTGAAGACAAGAAGAGGGCATCATCCTATGAAAATGGGAGGCCCCAGACCGCGACGCCCATCGGATGGGACCGCCCACCCAGGTGAGTATATTCTAACCTCTTTTTCTCATCTTTCAGGTTACAACGGGGGCCTATGTACAGCATTACAGAATGCTGTAGATAAGCCCCTGATGCCGGTGGGCTTAGCTCACCTTCGATTTTGGGGGGTGACAGGTTCTGTTTACCAGTCTTTTTATCAGTGTCCTGCCAGGACTTTACCTCCCTCTAGGTCGCACCAGTTAACTGGCCAGAAAGGATGCTGACTTTTGGACTCTCAGACAGGGGGTACACTTCAAACAAACTACATAGTCTCTCCTTGAAATTGCTCATGGTGTGCGACTCCCCGAGTACTGTGGTAACCATGTCTCTCCCGTTATGTACGGCATAGATAGTGGCATTATGGGAGCTGCGGCTGTGGCCACTGTGGGATCTCCACCCTGGTTGGACATTTTCCTCACCAATAATGAACCTCAGCCAGCCTCTGGTCCATCCGAGAGCATGGCAGGGCTTCTCTTTGCGCCCTCTCTTGGGCCCCGCTCCTGACAACATACACCTTCCACTTCTCGCACACCATGCGGTGTGATAACGGCGGCAACCATACAGTTCAATTAAGTCTATGGCACACAGGACCCGGGGATACCGGGTTACGATATCCTGTTTGTGAAGCAAAAATGAAGAACCCCCTAGGGTTCCTACAGGGCTGGTCATGGCAGCAGTGACCCGGTCCGTGGCCCTGCGTGTCCAATAAAATTAATGATATGAAGGGGGAATAGAGTCTATAGGGAGTTAGTTTGTGACAGGTGGAGCGGGGCCCCAGGGCTACCAGTATAGTTGGTAAGGGATCATAGATGATGGGGTGCAGGACTGAGGGTGCAGAAAATAACTGGAGGACACAAGGACTGCCATTTCCTTTACCTTTACTTGTAGTTGCAGATACAGTCTGGGGCATGGGCAACAGGTGATGATGGGGTCTGGGCAGCCTGGAAGCAAATTGGAGTCCACCTAGCCAGGTGGGTTTGAAGACCTTCCTTCTGCACTATTCTTTTAGGTCCTTGCTGTTTTAAGCTTTTTTCAAGTTCCTCTCCTGCGTGTTGCTTCTAACCACTATGGCATGCAGCGTGAGCCTATCACGAACATTGCCTTTTCTGTTGCAGCCCAAGCTCTTGGTCTGCTGCGGTGCCTCCAGGCGTTCAGTGTGGCCAGGGAGCTTGCAGTTCCCTGTATTCCAGATTCAGCTATCGGGGTGTTCAACACCCACACAGCCAAGGACTCTGCCATACTCTGTGTCAGTGATTTGCCCTGGGGTGAGCCTGGCTGCAACGACTCCTCGACTTGCCTGCTCTCCTCACACTCTAACCACTGACTAACTAACCTTGCCTCCAGGCCATAACTTATAGGGAAGCTCCCCTGAATCCAGGTATTAGAGCTCCCCCTTCTGGTCTGGAGTTAGGAAGGTTTTGGATGCTGGTATTACCTTGTAAGGCGACCCCTCCTTGCTTCCAGGCATGACATTACCCCCTGTGATGGAGGCAATGCCACTGTGAAAACTGGACTCCTGGGGTACCACATTGACCCCAGGCTGAAAGATGGCAGTGGGCTCACCCTTGGACAGTGGTCTGTAAGCTCCTGCTCAGTGCAGGAGCTGGCATGCCTACTCCCTGCCTGTGATGCACAGATCTAATGCCATGCAATGCAAAAGAATTGCAGAGTATTAGATCAGCAATCAAGGCAGGGAAAGTTGATGGCCTATCCTGAGACAATGTAAAAAAGAAAAAACAAGTTTAAAAAAACTATAAAAATGTTTAATAAAATCACAAAAAAAAGAACCAAAAAAGGAAAATAATAATCCAATAAATACATTTGTGTAAAAACTAAAATAAACAAAAAACTACACACATATACATATAGACTTAAAGTACACACCCGAGTTATAAAACATTGATGCTAATTAACAAATTCAGTGAACAATGTAAAAAAAGAATGAGGCAAAAAAAATATGCTTTATCATCATACCACTGAACAAAAAGTGGAATAGAAGGTGATAAAAAAGCCAAATGTAATTAAAAATGGTATCTCTGAAAATATCATCTTGTCCTGCAAAAATTGAGCCACAATACAGCTCCATTACTGGAGGAAAAAAAAGAGTTATAACTCTCAGAATAAAGTGATACAAAAATAATAATTATTTTCTATAAAATAGTTTTTATTGTGTAAAAGCGCCAAAACCTAAAAAACTATATGAGTGGTATCGCCATAGTCATACTAGCCAAAAGAATAAAGCTGCCTTATTAATTTTGCCACATGCGGCTTGAAAAAAACAAACAAAAAACAATTCCTGAATTGCTGTTTCTTGTTCATTCTACCTCACTAAAATCAGAATATAAAGTGAATAAAAGATATCTCGTGTCCGAAAATGGCACCAATAAAAGTGTCAACTTGTTTCAGTCGAAATATAGAAAAATTACAACTATCTAAATATGGGGATGCACAATAAAAAGTGTCTTTTAGTGTGTGCCAGCAGCTAAACATAAAAAAAAGTATAAATCTGGTATCTCTGTAAAGGTACCGGACCGAAGGATAAAGTCGTCTGATCACTTATACAGCATGAGGAAGGGCAAAAAAATAAGTAAAACAATTCTTCATCTGCTGTTGATTTTTTGATTTTGCCCCCCAAAGATAGCAGTATGTCTCCTCTCATGTTTATCATGTGCATTACGCTGAGTACTTACACAGGGGTTTCCATGTAAATCTCTGAAATATGTGATTCAGATGGAACCCCCTGTAGAAAATTCTCTATAATACGGCACTGTTGACAACGTCTGACCTGTGATCCGGCAGTGTCTGACATGTGATCCGGTGGTGTTCTTGCATAAAAGCAATATCTGCCACAGTATTTGTGCACTTCTGAAAAGGATAACGCTGAACAGAGGCCAAGACAGAGTCCAGAGTAACTCTGCTGCCTCATTATAGTATGTGGCTCCCTCAGGGTTTCATCTGAATCTCATGACTCACTCAGAGATTTAGATGGAAACCCCCCGATATAAGTGCTCAGCTTAGAGCGCCAGATAATTGTGATCCCAAACATTAAGTAAAATGTTCCCAATAAAAGCTTCAACTCAATCCACAAAAAAAGCAATTCCCCACTCAGGTCTGTCATCTGACATTACTGATAGTACAAAGGCTTTGGAAAATCACTATGCCCCCTCATTTCTGAACTCCATAGTGTACCTAAGCCACATGTTTGTCATATCTCTGGCGATGACAGCCCTCCTAATTTACAGATGCATGTCTCTTGAAGCATGACCTGGGCACTACTATGTACTGGTTACTACAATATACTGGGCACTGCAATGGCAGTTTAAAATTTTTACTCAGCAGCATCCTTGTGGGACAAGTTTTAATGCCACTTTTACCCATTTCCCATTGTGAAAATGTAAAATTTGGTGCTAAAATATAATTTGGGTAGTATAAATGTAATAATTGTTTTCATCACTACCCAATGGTATAACATTCTGTGACATACCTGTGGTGTCAATATGATAAATTAATTGAGAGGTATAGTTTGTAAAATTTTGGGGGATAGTTTTATGGTGTTAAATTTAAAAAATACATTACAATGGTGAGAGCTAACCATGGTGTGTATGGATGCTGCAGTACCTTGCTGTAGGAGATAGTCTCTGAAGAATTAGTTGTCATAACCTGTGTTAAGAATCATATGGGGCAGAGTAGTGAGTGAAATCTTTGCTATAAACTGTAGGTGAAAATGATGTCCCTTTTCAGAAAGAAATGGAGTGCAAAAGGGTATTTTCTATAAACAATAAAAGTCATTTGTGAGATAACCTTTAGTGGTGGGTGAACCGCTGGATGTTCAGGTCCGGCCAAACATTTTTAAAAAATTTCAAAGCGGTACTTGAACCCGGACCCCTGCAAATTAATGGGGGGTATGAACATCTGTTGTTTGTCACGCTATCATCTGCATGACACCTTGGCAAACACTGCCTCTGATTGGCGGTAAGATCATTACCATCAGTCAGAGCCGCCAGTGTTTCTCACACTATTTTAGTTTTTGCCTCTAATTTTCATATGAATAATATATTTTCTGTTTGAGTACCAAAGTTTCCTGCTATTTTTGATACTTTTTTCTTCAGAGCAACAACAACATTTTCATTGAGCACCCGTTAGCTTCTTAAGTTAGGTGTTTCTCGCACTGTCATGCAGATAACAGGGTGAGAAACACCCAATGGAGAAGTCTGTGTTTGGGTAGGTGCTCGGGATGGATCCGGAACGTTACTGTTTGGGTTTGCCCATTACTATTCTTTATCCTTGAGGCTATGTGCACACACTGCGGATTTTTCTGCGGATCCGCAGCGGATTGGCCAATGCGGATTCGCAGCAGTTTTCCATTAGTGTACAGTACCATTTAAACCTATGGAAAACAAATTCCGCAGTGCACATCAGCAGGTGTAAAACCACAGGTGGAATCCGCACAAAAACAGTGGTAAATCCGCAGTAATTCCTAAGTAAATCCTCAGTGCGGACTTCCTGTGGATTTACCAAAATCAGTGAGGAAAAATCTGCACACCATTCCGCAACGTGTGCACATACCCTTAATGACCAAGCCCCATTTATTAAAACTGACATGAGTCACTTTTTTTTGGCAATAAATCCAGAATGCTTCAACATATACAAGTGATTCTGAAAATGTTTTTTCACTGACACATTTGTGAAAATAAAAAATGCCCAAAAGGCGATGGGTCAGAAAAAGCGTGCACTCATAAAATTAATTTGAGGTTGATTCTATAGACAGATACAAATTGTGCTTATACATTAAAATCTCTATGTTGTGTAATACCAGGAGACAAACTGTCAATATATTATGCGGTTGGTAATGAAAAAGTAGGGTTAGTGTCTCTAGGAAATATAACAGATTTCTCCTGCTTTGTAATGACCAGAGTAGGGAGGTTGACTCTAAATATTTGGGATATAGATACTGTACAAAAGTCAAAATAGAAAGAAGGAGGTGTTATTTTAACTACTGCAATGCTGCTGTTCAGAGATATGTAGTGATCACTGTCTTTATTACAAATCTTCCGAGGTGATGAACAGAGGTGCTGTGAGGCACTGATCACAGATTCAATAGAGTATGGGATCGCAGGTGATCAATAATGGTCTGGTTATAGAGTATCCAAATTGGAATGTTCAGTGTGATATGAAGCAAGTCAGCGGTAGTAACGCAACCTCAGTCGTGAGCAGGAGATGAGAGCTGGTGCCTGCTTTTAACTGCGGGAGAGGCATAGCGTTCGGAATCTATGGTCTTAATTCTCAAAGGAGATTAGTAGAGTGCCGTGGTGTGTTGATCCTACACCTGGGTATTGCGGGGCCACTGGGAGTTTGGAGTGTTTTGGCTTGACAGTGATCCAGAGGTAACAGTGCAGCGGCCAATGGCATGTGCTGGAGAGATCACTGCCGGTTCACTTCAGCGGTTGTGTACCGCTTGCAGACCGCAGTGAGTGATGTCACTTCTGTTCCAAATTGTTACACAATTTCTCTTGAATGTAATGATACTACGTTTTAGCCACACAGCATGGCTTTAAAGCAAGGAGTGCTATTTGTCAACTTTTTTAGCAAATCTGGCCTCTACAAGTCAGGAATCACTTGCAGAGCCCCACACCCTGCCAAATAAGTCAAATTTTTCTTGCTGCACCATTGCATGCATGTGGACCCTCCCTGAAGTATAGGCACACTGTTGGTCTCAGAAGGGATGGGTGTATTTTGATTTGTGAGCTTACAATATATTTTTCTGGATTAGGTTTTTACATACAGTGTTTCTTTTCTGTAGCATTGGAGCTACTTGTAAGGACAGGTTCAGACAGGCACATTTCACAGTCGTTATGTGGATTGAAATGCTTAGTCTGACTACATGTTGCCTGACCCGAATTTACAGCTTCATAAGTGTCTATGATGCTGTAAGATCGGGTCAGTAGACCTGCGGTCAGTCATGGCATTGCAGTTCATATCCAGATCATGAAATGCATCAATCTGGATCCAGTCTTCATGGAAACCCACAATTTTTCCACTGAAGAATGACAGACCTGAGTGTGGGCTCATAATTTGTAGGATGAATTTTAATGGTACCATTTTGAAGCACAAAACATTTTTTTATTACATTTTATTCAGATTTTTGTGACAGATTGAAAAAATAGGCATCATTTATCATTATTTATTTTTTAATGCAATTCACTGTGTGGATAAAGTGAAAGTGAAAAGACAGCATTGTTTTTTGGGTCAGCACAATTATAGTGAGCCAAGATTTTTCTAGGGTTTTCTTTTCGCATTTCCACTTTTTGGATATTAACCCATTACTTGCCAAATTAGCAATTTTCTTTTTTTTTTAATGACAGATTTTTAATGATTTGGGTCCTCATGAATCAGAAACATAATTTGAAAAAATTTTTCAAGTACGGATTTTTTAGAAAAGGGCATCCCAATATTCAATTAAAAATGACAATGACATGATTTCCTATTTTGAAAGCATTCATTTTACAAACACAAAAAATTGGACCTAATTATAAAACTTATAAAATCTTAGTTGCTAGAAGCTAAAGATTAGGCATCCCAAAAAAGGATATTGGTAGATAATGGGTTAAAAAGTATTTTTTTTTTTTACAAAAAATAATTACTTTTTCCATAGCCATATTCTAAAAGCTATGCATTTTAATATTTATAGTAAAGTTGTGACACACATATTACACACATATAACAGAAAATAGCACAAGAGTACTGATATTGGTATAAATATATCATGTGTGCATGTTTGGACCAAAGAATAGGGACAACTGTCAAACAGAAATCCTAATGCTCCACAGAGAAACACAGTCCATAAGTCCTATAAAAATATACCTTTATTGAATACAAAAATATAAAAATACACAAAGGAAAAGATACATCGGGATGAGTGGGGCTAGTGAAAGAACTGTAGGGCAATATAACACACAGGGCTACAAGGTACACCCCACCGTATCAGCACATCATGTATAGTAATATATACCCCAATGGGTGAATAGGGCGAATGCACATACAGAGACTCTGGTAGTTCTAATACGGCCAAATAGAAAATAAGAAGAATAAGGTGCAAGCGCACATACAGAATACAAGGCACTAAGTACCAGCCAGATACCAGCATACAGTATATAGGAGAGGTATTTACCTGATGTTTGCCGACCAGTGGGGGACCTGAGCCCACCCCGACGCGCGTTTCGGAGCCTGACAGGGCTCCTTCCTTAGGAATTTTTATGCCATCAGAGCTGTGTGCTTATTTTTTGCGGGAATAGTTGGCATTTTCAATAATGCAACTTTTTCAATGTTCAACTTTTAGACCATTTTTTATTTTATTTTCTTGTTTCAGTATGGTGATAAGTTAGATTTTTAGTGGCTTTTTATTTATTTAATTTTTTACAGTTTTCACCATTTGGGAATAATAATTTATCAGGTAAATTGGCTAGAGCAATGAAGACAGTGGATCCCTTGGGTGTACTTTGACTGTCACGCTCCCTTTTGCCTAATATGTGCTGCAGACATGCCAGTTCATAGTTTTATTTATTAGGTCATTCTGGACACAGCAAATCCAGATGACAAGATTCTCCCTTTCAGCATGGTGCTTTGCAGCTCAACCGTTTAATCTGGGGTAGGGGCATACTGAGCTGTCAGGATTGTGATAGACAGTTCAGAAAAATATTTGGAATTGAGAGTCCTCAGTGGTGGATACCTTTTTAATGGCTAACTGAAAAGATGGTAACAAATTGCAAGCTTTCGAGACTACTCAGGCCTCTTCATCAGGCATAAACTAATACAACATCTGAAGAATCACTTCAGAAGAACAGCTGAAGAAAAATTTCCTATAGCCTTTCACTGCGGGCAGTGGCTGTGACGTCGGTTCCTTTTGACAAACAGTTGGTCTCTTCCAAACCAGTAATGGTCCTCCTTGATACATTTTCAGGAGAGAAAAAACAGTCTAGCATGTTCAGATACAGCAGTAGGCTATTTTTTACCCTGCAACCTAGATCTTCAGGGGCTGACATTTAGTGGGTGGGATAATCATGTCCCTACTGCAAGGGGGCCCTAAGACCTGGGCATTTTCTTTGTCCCCATCAGCCTCCAGAACATTCTTCTGTTGATGCCTTAGGTTTGATCTATGACAAATCCAACAGTATCCAGGTCACTGAGGCAAAGATCATGAAACTGTCACAGGAGGCAACACTGCTAATAACTACTGCACTGAGTTCCTACATTGGTCCACTAATGTTATAAGAATTGATGCAGCTCTCAAGTGCCAGTTTCTTAAAAGTCTCTCCGAGACGTCTAAGGATGCTCTGGTTCTTCAAGATTCCCCTCAATCTTTGGTAGGTGCCAGGACACAGACTATAAGGGTAAACAGTAAGAAACATGGGGAGCAGCAGAGTACCCATTATACTCCTCCAGAGCAGGTTGATTTATCAGAGGTGAAGCCATTGGAGGTGGGAGTTGCCACCATTTCCATTGGAAAATTTGTAGGCAAGGTCTTGGACTCTGTCTATATTGTGACATCACAGGACATTTTTCAAAGGACTGTCCAACTCACTTTCAAGTGATAAAGTCATCGGAAAAATGCCAACGTTTGTCAAGGGGGTAACCCAGGCTTCTCGTTAATTTTTTTTATCTCTGATAATGTACTGCTTGATATGTTTTGTCTTTCACGAACCAGGTATTGTCAGCATTGGCTTTCATAGACAGAGGGCCTGTAGCTATCTTTATTGATTCGGGAATAGTTCTGAAATTAGGACTAGGGACAGTTAGCTTGCAAAAACCCATTTAACTTTTTACTATTAACAAAACACAGATACTTAAGAACTTTGTTAAACAAATAATGGTGGAATTCACTTTTCAAGTGGGAGCACATCACTTCGAATGAATCTCTTGTTTTGTCTTGGATAATTTACATGTTGAAATAGTTCTGGGGCTTCCATGGATGCTTCGTCACAATCCTGTTATTGATTGGTGTCAGAAGCAGAAAATTAATTGGAGCCTAAGTCATCATAAGAAATATCTGTACTAGTCTTCAGAGATGTGTTTTCGTTAAGAGAGGAGGAGACATTATTTTTCCATCTTCCTTATGATTGTACTATTGATCTTTTTCCAGGAGCCAAATTACCTAAAGCTTGTCGTTATGATTTGTCGGAGCCTGAACGTACTGCCATGAAAAATTATGTAAACAAAAGTTTACAGAACGGCCATATTAGTCCTTCCTCCTCACCTTTGGTTTCTGGATTATTCTTTGTAAAAAAGAAAAAAATAAAATTTTTTTGGCCATCATCCTTGCTGCCATTTCTGAGAACTGAACAAAATTACGGTTAGCAACATTTACCCACTTCCACTCGTCCCCGACCTATATAATCAGCTGATGGGGAATAAATGGTTTTCTAAACTTGACCTTACAATTTGATATGCTTCTGGAAGGGTGATGAGTGAGAAACGACTTTTTTAACATCCAAGGGCTTATTAAAATAATCATGTCATGCCATTTCGGTTAACCAATGCACCAGCAGTGTTTCCAAACCTTATGATTAACTTTTTTCTGATTGCATTGGGAAATTTTTTCTTATTTGCCTTGATATTTTATTTTTTTCACCTGATTTGGATTCTCACTAAGAACATGTCCATGTAGTATTACAAAGGTTGTTTCATAAAATTGAGAAATGTTTTTTTCTGTTCAGGAAATTTCATTCTACAATCTGACAATCTAGTTTGTGACATGTTGTGGTGTCACTGAAAGTAGTGGTGACATACATGATTACTAGCAGATTAGTCTGTAATTGTCATATCTGTTTTTTGGTTTGAGTGCAATCCAATGCTTTGTGACCATGCAAATGTTTGATTTTTTTCCTCGGACAGTGTTGCATGCCCGAGTTTGATATTCAGATCACACTCATCCATGCAAGTCAATGAGGGCAGGGGAAACATTTAACTGTCCAATTAGCATCCGCACAGAATGGAGAAGACGCAGACACTTTTTTCTCCATCTTATTCTCATACGAGAGAATTGGGTCACACTATGACCACACTCTGATTAAACTCAGAGTTGATCAGAATGTGATTTGCATAATCATCCTGATTCCCTAGGACGAGAGAACACCATCGTCTGCACCTGCCCTCATATGTTGGGTTTTCAGCCACGTAATGTCAGTTGTTTCATGTTGTCTATTTATTGACAGAGGATGTGAGGGTGGTGCATCTGTGTGGTCTATTACATAATCTGTTATTGAATACAATATTACAGAGTAAATGCTCTCCATTTAAGAGTTTTCAGGAGGATAATCTTTGATTAATGGTTAGGAATTAAGTAGCATCAGTGTAACAAATGAGTTTAGGATTTGTGACAAACATTATATCCATACATCCCAACCATCCCATATCCAGTGGCACAGTCCTGATTTTGAGACTCTGTCCAACTGTTCCGGCCACAATATTACTTTTCCCGCAATGCACTGAGAATCAGCCACCATGCCCCCCTCTTCATGCATCCATGTAGCTCTCGGTGCCAGCCACGCCCCCTCTCTTTTGCCGGCCATGCCCCCTCTTCATGCTGGCCACACATGGCACTGTGCTCACTGGGATACTGCCCTAACCGCCAGCGGTATCCCCACCTGCACATACAGAGGCAGGAGCCAGACCAGCCACAGCTACCATAGGAGGGAGGATAAACAGGAAGCAGGAGCATAATAGGAGCCATGTGTGCGGGCAGGAGCCCTCTCCAGCAGTGTCGGCCAGGCAGGCGCCAGCTGTGTCCTCAGAGCAGACATCACAATGAGCGCTGTGTGCAGTAAGTGTGTGTCTGACACCGAGTGCCACAGGTGACTGACTGCACTGCTATGTGCTGAGCTCTGCCCGGGACAGCCTGCGGCCTCATGACTGCACACACACACAGCTCTGCTGCCTCAGGACTGCATGCACAAACACAGCTCTGCTTCCTCAGGACTACACGCACACACAGCTCTGCTGCCTCATGACTGCGCACACACAGCTCTGCTGCCTCATGACTGCGCAATCTGCACACACAGCTCTGCTGCTCAAGACTGCGCACATACAGTTCTTCTGCCTCAGGACTGTGCACACACACAGCTCTGCTGCCTCATGACTGCGCACACCACACAAATCTGCTGCATCACGACTGTGCACACACACAGCTATGCTACCTCAAGACTGCGCACACACACAGCTCTGCTGCCTCATGACTGCGCACACCACACCTACACAGCTCTGATGCCTCATGAGTGCACACACTCAGCTCTGTTGCCTCAGGACTGCCTGCACACACTGCTCTGCTGCCTCATGACTGAGCGCACACAACTCTGCTGCATCAGGACTGGATGCACACACAACTCTGCTGCCTCATGACTGTACACACACAGCTCTGCTGCCACAGGACTGTGTGCACACACAGCTCTGCTGCCTCATGACTGTGCACACACAGGTCTGGTGCCTCACAATTACACACTCAGCTCTACTGCCACACAGCTGCATACGCGCACAACCCTGCTGCCACACAACTGCACGCACACAGCTCTGCTGCTACACAACTGCGCACACATAGCTCTGCTGCTTCATGACTGTGCACACAGCTCTGCTGCCACACAACTGCACGCACACACAGAGCTCTGCTGCCTCATGACTACACACACAACTCTGCTGCCTCATGACCGCGCACACACATAGCTCTGCTGCCTCAGGACTGCGTGCACACACAACTCTGCTGCCTCACGACTGCACGCACACAGCTCTGCTGCCTCACGACTGCACGTACTGTACACCCAGCCAGACCTCCCAACCATCCCTGGTCCAGCGGGACAGTCCTGACTTTTCCAGCACTGCACTGAGGTTATACCAGCCTCAGGAGAAACTACAGAAGCAGTGAGCGCATGGACATGTGGTCACATGACTGTGATAAGTTAGAACTTGTCTAGTCGGGAGCCTGAACCCCGCCTCCTCTAGTGATGTCACTCACCTATTTCTGCCACATCTGGACACTGCAGGACCTCGGAATCACTGATGAGAAGTCTTCATTCTCCTCACACAGTGCCTGGTCTGCTCGTCCTGTGGTGTCTGTCTCTGTTACCGGGGGTGCTGTGAAGTTACCGGTGTCACTCCTGATATGCTCCCTCCTGACATCAAGACGCTTACAACCTGGAGTGAGGTGTGTGTGGGGGTGTCTGGGGTCACGTGGTGTAAACATCAGGGTCATTTTACCACAGATTTCTAGCACAGCATGCAGTGTCAGTAATCTGTGGTAAAACCACTACTCCCAGCATGGAGTGTCAGTAGTCTGTGGTAAAACTACTACTCCCAGCATGCAGGGTCAGTAATCTGTGATAAATCTGCTACTCCCAGCATGCAGTGTCAGTAATCTGTGGTAAAACTACTACTCCCAGCATGCAGTGTCAGTAATCTGTGGAAAAACTACCACTCCCAGCATGCAGTGTCAGTAATCTGTGGTAAAACTACTACTCCCAGCATGCTGTGCTTGTAATCCATGATAAAACTACTACTCCCAGCATGGTAAAACTACTACTCAGGGAGTATTAGTTTTATCATGAATCACTGATGTGGAATGGGGGGCATGTATGAGAAAACAGTATAGGGGCTTGGGGGGCATGTACAAGAAAACAGTATGGGGGAATGGGGGCATGAACAAGACACAGTATGAGTAGTGATGTGAAAAATGTATGTGGACAGAGTATGGGGTGTGAGGGTGATGGGATGTGTGCAGACAGTATGGGGAGTCAGGGGTATGTGTGAGGAGGCAGTATAGAAAGTGAGAGGGAAAATATATGACAAGACAGTATGAGGATGGAGAGGAATAGTGTGAGGAGACAGTATGGGGGAGAAAAGTGAGTGGGCACAGAATAGAAACTGAGTAGTGGCAGTGTAGCATGTACTGTACTTTAATTCATTACTTGTAGGTAAATTTATTTAATTTATTTTTTTCTGTTTAAAATTGTTGTTTATGAATCAGTGTGATCAGCAGTGCTAAATGAGTGTGGTTGGGGCATGGATATGGGTGTAACTAGTTGTGAAATGGGTGTGGTCAGGGCATGGCCTAAAATTT
Organism: Ranitomeya imitator; assembly: GCF_032444005.1. Lineage (NCBI taxonomy): Eukaryota > Metazoa > Chordata > Amphibia > Anura > Dendrobatidae > Ranitomeya > Ranitomeya imitator. The sequence continues at coordinate 582,163,777 of NC_091284.1, forward strand.
GCCGTGGCATGTTGTGCGCGCCACAACCTTTGTCCCTCTTTCCCTTCTTCAAAAGTTTGGAGGTATGTTATATCACAGAATGAATCTAGAAAGGTAATCACACATATTAATCTGGTATTGTGTAAACATACAGTATGTGTGCTTCTTTTAGTCTATCCAATAAATTATTGCGTTGTGTTTAACTGTGTTTGTCTATGATTGGATGGTAGCATTAAAATGTACTGTGCAATATAATGCCTTTACAGGCTTTTGTGACTTCCGTTGTGCATTCTTGTATACTTTAATACATGCGCTCTTCATGTTTGATCGATTGATGAAGCCCATATGTGGAACTCAGTAGGTGCATAGTAAAAAACTTGCCATCAATAAAAGTAGTTTGAAAGCAGTCTAAATGAAAAATGTTTCTGTGAATTGACTATATGGTACAAGAGGGGTTTGATCTTCCCCAGTATGAGAACATCTGGTTTCTAGTGCATCCTGGCAATGCCCAACTCAAAGCCCCTCTTTGTTGCCCAATATGAATGTCAAATTTGGATCATGTACAAATGATATGTTTTTGACAATAGTAAAGTGTGGAAATTCCACAGCATTAATCAAAAATAAAAAAAAATATATGGTTCATTTCATTAGCGGTATAAGAACAAGACAAAAAGTGTGCTACAGCTTTGTGCAAAACCAAAGAAATCAGCCAGAAATTGTAATAGTGTGTATGTGCAACTACATATTGCACTATATGTAGTTGCACATACACACTGTTACAATTTAACAGGCAGAACCTAGGATAAAAACAAAACTAGCAAATACTCTGTAGCAAGTAAATAGTAATAGTACATGTAACCTGCATAAGGTACTTAGTTGGCACTATTTTGGTCATAAAAGCCATTGCACCATCACAAATTATACTCATTTAGGATGGTCCCTAACTCTTGTAGCTTTCCTTTCTGTGTCATCAGACCTCAAAATTCAGTAAAAAACTGGAAGAAAATAAAAGCACAATGGGGTCTTATCTGGGTATAAGGAGATAAATTCTATTCAAATTTACTCACCAGATCGAGACCTTACATAGGATCATACTAATGTAAGCTGCTGCAGATCCACCGGTCTCCTCGTAACCAACCAAAGTGAAAAAAAAGGGATGAAAGGGTAAATTCTTCTTCGCATTTTTTAACAGATAGAAAATCCAAAAATAGGTAATTCAATGAGAGTGGCTTTATTCAACGCGTTTCGTGGCAACAAGGCTCCTTCATCAGGATCGAACACGGAATGTACCTCAGAGCAACAAGGCTCCTTCAGCAAGACAATATACGGAATGTGCCCGTGAGGTACATTCCATGTCGTATCCTGATGAAGGAGCCTTGTTGCACTGAAACGCATTGAATAAATCCACAAAGTACAAAAACTAAAGCAAAATCAAATAAATTAGCTACTGTTAAATAGATACATGTGTTCCTACTCATTTGTTTTGTTTTGCGTTAGTTTTTTATACTTGTACATACAGGATCATGGCTGTATGTATATTTAATTTTTTTTAAAACACCAGTTACCATTTGGGATCATTGATATGTAATCTTTATTCCATGGGTAAATACTATTCTATTTATAGAAAATTTATTTAGTTTATAATTTACTTCTTTTGTGCAGAAAATCACTTTTAAAAGCAAAAAAAAAACATTTTTGTTGTAGACCCATACATATTTTTATTTTTTCTTCACAAAGCTGTTTTAGGGCTTACTTTTTGAGGAAACAAGCTGTAGTTTTTACTGGTGCAATTTTGATCTCTATTTGCCATTTTGCAACTTTTTGATCACCATTTCTGGAATTTTTGATTGAATTAATTCTGAACAATACGATTATAGTGTTATCCAATTTTTAACTTTTTTTTATATCTTTTACTACATTTACAACAGAAAATCTTTCTACGACAAATCTTGTTTGTGGGACCACCACATTATGAGAGCCGTATCTTTATTTCTATGTTTGCAGGGCTTGTTTTTTGTGTAACAAGCAGGAATTTGTACTAGTATCATTTTAGGGTGCTAAAATGTGATCTTTTGATCACTTTTTATTTTATTTTTTTTCAATAATTTTCTTTTGTGGCATCCATAAAAATAATGAAACAGTTTTATAGTACAAATACTGATTTTTTTTTTAAATAAACTATTTTTTTCTTTACTGTTTTTATAGTGATTTTTTTTTACTTTTTTTTAATTAACATATTTTGTACAAAACTCATTAGTCCCACAAAGGAACCTTAAAAAAAGAGATTCTTTGATTGTGTTGCTAATATACTCTACTATTATCTACATTTAGTGTATGACTAACAGGTCTCCTATCAGGTCCTGCCTCCAAAAGGAACTAATAGGCTGTGGGATATGGCAGACAGGGAGGTCATTGATTGCAGGCCACTGTCTCCCCATAATCATGCTGCAATTGTGCTGATGGGCTTTCACTCTGTCAAACTTCTTACATGCATAGCCAATGCGACCGCTGTATGGAAAGTGTTAAATGGCCTGGATTGCACATAGCTTTCATAACTTTATCTCAAATTTTTAATCTTGGGAATATCCCTTTAAAGCTCCATCAAGGGTCGTGTCTTGATATAATCTGTTTTGATAATAAGACTAGGACAGCATGAAGCTGAATTCTTTGCATTAAACATCAATACAATTTACTGAGTAATCTTAAAGGTCCTGATTCTTTATTGTTTTTGGTCCTTCTTTGTCTTGTTTTTGGTGATTTTTGCCTGTTGTTCATTTGTGCCTAATTGTGATTTTTTTAAGTCTATCTTCTATATATTTGCTTCATCTGCTTTTTTTTTCATTGTGGATTTCCAGATTTTTTCATCTGATTTACTACTTGATACTTTTTGAAAAGAGGCAACATTTGTCACACATGTATCTAAGTCCCCCTTGAAGTTATTTTATTTTTATGCATACAAGTTATTTTGGCGCAATTATTTTTTGCCATTTTGTGAAATGTACAACTTTTTGTACTAAAAACTTAAAAAAGTGTAAAAGGTTCACAAGAGAAATAAAGACCATATTTAACTTTGAAAAATGATGATCCGTATTTTAAAAAGTGATATAAAAAATTACAAATGATGAATCAGACCCTAAATGCTTTCTTATAGCATTGTTGTCACCTGAACAACTGGCACTGTTGTCTTAACATTGGCATAAGGATACATCTGTATAGCGTCACTTACAGACAATCATCAGAGATGCACAATCAACTAGTAAAATGGGCACCACTCCTAGTGGTACCATGCATAGAGGTCAAAAATCATTCTTCAGAAGCAGGAGCACTTTAAAAGTATCAAATGACAAGGGTTTGGCAATATGACAGATGCCATTCAGCGTACTAGCTTTGATTATCTTTTCTTTTTACCTGCATGAGCACAAACTATTTTATGTGACATTTGATTTCATTGGGGCTGTAGATATTTATTCTCAGAACTATGTCTAATAATTATCTCAATATTTAACTCCCAAGACAGCATGAAAAATACAAGGAAAAAAAGGCAATAAGAAATATTGCACTGACTTACAGACTTTCTCATCAAATTAATTCAAGTGTAGAATACAGTTGATATAAAACAGTTTATCCCAATTGACAGCTTCCAAATAACTTGATGGTTTTTAATTACTGGGGTAATTAACCTCTGCCATACTGTTGCTTTGTTTTACTTCCATTAGAAGTATCAGAACTTCTACAGAATTAAAGGGAAAATGCAAGGCCTTGTTCATATTGTGTATTTATCATCCCATTAAAAGATACCTTTTTTCTAGATTTCTATTTTCAAGACTTAAGTTCCCATAGCTAAGCTTCTTTTTAATTATGAGTTTGTTGATGAGGGCATTATTATAGCTATTTGGCTATTTTAAAAGCATATTTCACTATAAAATCTTTTTTAGAAGTACATTCTGTATTTATTAAAAGTACACAAGAATAAAGTATGTGTATATGTGTTGTTATGGAATTATTCATTGTAAATTATTTTGTAAATGTTGGATTGGGTGGCTTCTGTCCCAATACAGATTTGCAAAAATAGTAAATAAGTTCATATTAGTTTATTATTTGTTCATGCATTAATGGCTTATAGTTACGGTAAGTCAACTGAAAACAAATTTGTGAATGGTATTTGTTTTTCCATGTTTCAATTTAATGGCAGGTTGTAACAGCAGCTGCAGACATCTTTGCAAAGTAATGTTCGAATGCTTTTTTTATTTAGTGTTTTAGTTTTGCTTTTTTGATTTATTATACAAAACACTGAAGTGAAAAATACAATGGCAACTTTCATAAAACAGCTCAAATGCTTTACAAGAAATGATTAGCAAGTCACAATCCAGAGTTTGTAGTTAAAAAGATATACGTTAAATCAAATCCTAAAGTTTTTTGATTGATTAAGTAGTGGTTACCTGCCAAAATATCCTAAAGCCAAACTTGTAACACTGAAAGTAAATTGCTTTTATTTAATTTGAAGTAGTGATTTTCAACCAGCATCTATTTTTTTTGTTCTACAACTATAGATGGTGCAAATATTGCAATATATGTTATTAGAGTTTGGTGGATTGTTTGAAAATTTAATTTGTCAGCCTTGACGACCTTTCCCTCAAACATTCAAATTGCAATGCTGAAAAGCCTCTAATTAACTAAAAAAAGAGTATAACATCCTGACTGAGTTCTCCTAAGTAGTGATGAGTGAGTAAACTCATTGCTTGGGTTTTCCCGAGCACGCTCGGGTGATCTCCGAGTATTTGTTAGTGCTCGGAGATTTAGATTTAGTTTTCGTCGCCTCAGCTGCATGATTTACAGCTGCTGCACAGCCTGAATACATGTGGGAATTACCTAACAAACAGGCATTCCTCACATGTATTCAACCCGAGCAACGAGTATACTTGCTCATTACTACTCCTAAGGGCTAGTGCACATGCAGTACAAATAGAATGAGTGCTATGCAAAGTTTTGACACATAGCATTCGTACTCATGTTTTTCATCATGTCAGTCCAAGGCAAAAATTGCATCCAATTATCAGATCACACTGAGTCATTCAAGTCTATGGATCGGTGGAGAAAATCAAACCGCACTTGAGTGCGGTGCGATTTTAGTGGACTAACTAACAGAGTGGGGAAGATGGAGAATTTTTCTTTTTAAATCTCCACAGCTGAGAAAATTGGATCACACTGTTAGCAAACTCAGATCAGAGTGTAATTAGCATAATACGCCCAATTTGATAGGATATGAGAAAATCGGTTGTGTGATCCTTGCCTAAGGCTGTATTGAACCCATTTTGAATTTTTAACCCCCTACCAACTTATGATGTACCCATACAACATTTGCCAGCTCTTTGACTGAAGACTGCTGCAGACTCCCATGCATGTCATTACAAGACTCCTGTGAAAGTCAACAAATAATCGTTCATGTATTTTTAAAATGTTAGACGTGTGTATACCACCAAATTATTTGCATTTTTCTCTGCATTGATATTATTTTTGGACGAGATAAGTAAGGTTTCTTTAAATAATTCCTCTATATTTTTACTTGCTTTTTTTAGTAAACTTTCAATATACCCCTTTTTCGTGAATTTTTTTATGATATTAGTGGCCTTGTCATGATATTCCTTTATTTTAGTGCAATTAATTCTAATTTAAATTAGTCGCCATCTAGCAATATTATCAAGCCACACTGGTAAGTGGCAACTCTCCGTTGAAATGTAGCTATCGCTGTCTGTGGGCTTACTATATGATTTTGTAGCTAAATGACCCTTATCTACAAATACAGTAATGTCCAGAAAATTGACGGTTTCTTTACTAATGGTGGAGGTGAATTTTAAATTAAAATAATTTTTATTAATAGTACTTAAAAAGCAATTAAGAGATTCTTCTTTACCAGATAAAATAAAATAGATGTCGCTAATGAAGCGTTTCTAGAGGACAAGATCTGCACCTCATTCTCCTGTGGGCAGGAAGGTCTGAGACTCCCACCAACCAACTTAAATGTTAGCAAAACTTTGTGTGAATCTCGTCCTCATTACCTTGTCCCATGACTGTAAATAAAATTCATTTTCATATATAAAATAATTGTGTGATAAAATAAACATGATCGAATTTTTAGATTTTATGTACCCATTTTTAAAATAGTCTCAACTGCTTCACGTCCTTTCTGATTGTGAATTACTGTGTATAGTGATGGTCAGTTCAGCTAGAATTGGTGAACTTCCCGATGTTTGTCAAACTTATCCGAACCCCATGCATAGTCAACACCTTCTGGGTGTGGCCAAAAGCTGCCAAAACAGCTCAAATTAGGGGTAGACACTAGGAAAAGTGGAATCAATTGACTCAAAGAGTATAATTGCGTAGCATGGATGCATAGAACAGGGCTTGGGACCATCATTTCTAGCTTAAACATTGATCAGTAACAGGTGGATGAGTAACAGGTGTAGGCCTTGTGCTCTGAGAGTCCTGCCAAATTCTATCAACGCACATAAAGAAGACCAAACTTGGAGTTAAACATTTCCAAAAATTTGGGGCAGACACCAGGTAAAGTGGCATCAATTCACCTACAGTAGAAATGTTTTAATGGTCCAGCAGTCAAGTATGGGCCATGCATGGAACAGGGTCTGGGCCAGAATTTACATCTTGGAAATTAAGTTGAAATTAAGAGGTAGGTGAGATACCGATGTAGGACTGCTGCGCTGGGAACCCTGCCAAATTCAGGCAACACACATGAAGGAAACCCAACTTGGAGTCCAAATATTTCAAAAATTAAGGGCAGACATCAGGGAAAGTGACATCAATTGAACCACAGTACAAATATTGTAATGGTGATGGATGAGAAAGGGCCTGGCCCAACATTTCTAGCTTATAAATTGATTAGTAAGAGGTGGATGACCCATTCCACTATAGGCAACCCCCTAAATAGAGACCCAACTTAGAGTCTCCACATTTAAAAAAAAAATTTTATTGGCATACACCACGAAAGTAGCATCAATTTCCTCAGAGTAGAAATAGTATAATAGTGCTCTAATACCCCTGCAACTACAGGAAACACACACCAAGGAGACCCAAATAAGAGTCTCCATTTACCACAAATTTGGCATGTTGTGACTCAGGAGGAAGCAAAAGAGAAGGAATAGGAGGATTATTAGGCCCTTTAAAAAAAGGAAAATTGTAAAAGTAACAGCGATTGACACACCTTCTGACTGTTGCACCACCAAGGCACTTGTTAGTAACTTCAGCAGCCTTAGCATCCGTAGCCACAGAACCCTCAAAAAAGCTGTCACAGACTGCAATAACGCAAGATCAATGCAGCACACTACTACTGAAAACTACACCATTGCCTAGCCTGCCCAGTCTGCGACTTGGGGCAAAAGTCATTGGAGATCCATGACTTGTTCATCTTGATGAAAGTTAGGTGGTCTACACCTTCAGACACCCAGCAGCACTGAAGACACATTCTGAGAGAACGTTCGCTGCCAGGTATGACAAAACCTCCAAGACATAACCGGTGAGCTCAGGCCACTCTTCCATTTTTGAAGACAAAAATGCAAAAGGGTCCAAACCCCCTTGATGGCATCGATATTAAGCTTGAGATACACCTGCACCATCCTCTCCAGTCATTCACTATGTGTCAAACTTGTACTCTGATCTGCCGCTGCACAGGCTGGTCTAAACATATGTGAAATGACTCACAGATATTGCTTATGCCACTTACACTGCTTTTGCTGCTGCTAATGTTTTTACATGTTTTGTTTTTGCAACTCGAAGTTCCCTTGATTGGAAGTCGAAAACTGCGATGCACAGTTCCTCCCTATTGTCTTGGGGAAAACCATTTTTAAGATTGGCTACAAGCTTGTTTTGTATGTGCATGTCCCTTTCCAGGGGGGAAGCATCTGGCAAAATGTACTCTTGTACCATGGATCTAACAGAGTAGTCTCCCAGTAGTCAGCACTATTTCTAATCTTAACAATTTGGACCTCATGTTTTTACAGTGCAGCAAGAAGGTGCTCATGTGTTGGGTGCTTACATGTGTTCCAAGTCCATGGTGTGTTGGTGGTGGGGTAGCACTCAAGCTTGCTTCCTCCATCGACTCCCACGCACCCATCTCCTCTTTCTCCTTTGTTCATCAGCTCCTGCATCTTCAGTAGAAGTTTATCTGGTACCATGAGCACCCCTTGATCACTGTAATCCACCCTCTCATGGCTCCCGCCTGTGTGACGACAGTCCAGAACTGAGATATTGCTATTACTTCTGCATCCTCCTCTGCTTCCACCTCTTCCTCTGGGGCAACCACCTCCTCCTGCAGACTGTTCAAAGTGTGCTCCAGCATGTAGATGATCGGAATAGTGATGCTGATTATAGCAACATCAGCACTAACCATCTTAGTAGCCATTTTGAAACTGTGCAGAAGGGTTCAGATGTCCTTCATCTGTGCTCACTTCACAAGTGTGATTTGTCTGTACTACTTTGGACCAGGCTTTGCAAAATGACATACTGCTCCAGGACTCATCACTGCTGCTTCAGTCACTGCAACATGTGCGGAGTGGAATTCCACCATGAGGGCACATCACATATCAGCCAGTTAACCAAACGCCCTCCGCAGCTATGCAAGTCAATGACCAGCGGAGTGCAAACAGCAGAAGTGAGCACACAGAGACTGTGATTTCTGCAGCAGCACATCCGGGCCGGAATAGTGGTGGAGAAATTGCTGTACCACCAGATTAAGGATATTAGTCATGCAAGCCACATGAGTGAAGTTACCCTGGTGTAGGGCAGCCACCAGGTTTGCAACGTTATCACAAATGGCCTTCCCTAGGTCCAGGTTCAGTGGAGACAGCCATTGCTCAAACTCGCCCTGAATAGCTGTCCATATCTATTGAGCTTTGTGACTGCAATCTCCAAGGTATATTAATTTAAACACTGTCTGATTTTGATGGGCCCTGGCTGCGCAGAACAGATGTAAGGGGGATTCTCTCTGCACTGTTGGAACTCTTGCCTCATTAAGGGAGAGGTTGAGGGCACAGGTTGAAGCCCTTGAGGAGTTGTAGAAAGCAAAAGCAGTGAAGGAAGTGTTTGATACAGAGGTTTGTCCTGCAAGCCTTGGGGATTTCAAAATCCCTCAAACAACCACCAGAGACACCCAGTGCCCAGTCAGCGAGATGTAATGCCCCTGGCCATGCTTGTTGTACAGGTGTCAGTGGAGAAATGCACCCTGGCAGACATAGATTTTTTTAAAGAAAGGATGATGCTGGTGTAGTACAGGCACAGTATTCTTAGAGAAGTAATGATGACTGGACAACTGGTACTGGGGACTGCAAAGGCTGTCAGCTTTTGGAAACCCTCTGTATCCACCAGGCGGAAAGGCAGCATTTCCATGATCAATAGATTGGAGATGGTGAAGTTCAAGTGCTTAGCTTTGGCATGTGTATGAGGAAAAAATATTTGAGGAGACCACAACTGTGGGACTAATTGCTGGCTACTGTGCTGTGTAGGGTATACTTGACAATTTGCTGGGCTATGAGTGATATGCAGGCAGAGATTTTATGGTGGATTGAGAAATATGTAGTGTGCACAGTGTCTGAGATCAGTCAAAAACAGCAGGCATGTCCACTTCTGTAATAGCTGATGGGCTCTCATTCATCCCGACTGTGGTGGGTAAACAAGTAGAGACCTGTGACCACTGCTGGCCAAAACCAGATTTGTGGCTGAGGATGCAATGCTTGTCATGGTTGCATCACTCCATGTCTGTGCGTGAAGATGAAATGTAACCTCCTTGTCTTCCTCCTCCTCCACCTCCTCTGCTGAGCTACTCAGTGGCATGCCTCTGGGTTCATACCAAATAGGAACTACAACCTCATCGTTATCCTCTCTGTTCTCACACTCATTGCCATGAGGCTCACTCTTGTCCTTTTCCTACCCTGACAGCACAGTACAGTCCTCGTGCTCCTAAGGTATCTTAGTCTGGGTGTTAATGTCTGGTGATAAGGGCCTGGATTCTGCTCAGACTCTACATCGTCCAGCCTCAGATCCAACTGAAAAAAATTTGGAGCATTACCGAATATATGCTTTCCTCCTCTTCAGTCTATGAATCTTTGGAGTAGACCTCTGATGCATATGGAATAGATTGTGTGAACATCTCAGCAGACTTGCCCCTCTGTGGTTCCTCACAGTCAGTTGAGTGGTTGGAAATTTGTAAAGCAGGGGAAAACAAGGGTAATTGGGATGCCACCTCTGAGGGCTGTATTGTGTGTGATGTTAAGGTGGAGGAAGAGGAGGAGAGGCCATATGATGCAGCACTTGCCATCTACTGGAGCACATGCTCTTTCTGGCCCTCATCTACAAGGCATACTGCAGTGCGGCTGCCAAACAAAGGAATTCGAGTAGCCCATAAAGTAACAGAAGTTGTCAGTTTTCTGTGGATAGGATGAGCGGATGTTTGTTCAGTAGAGTTTTCAGTAACATTTCCACCTACCCCACATACACCTCGATCACCAAGCCCATTCCCCCTTCCATCATGACCTCGCTTTTTCCCACTAATGTTGGATGTACCCTTCCTCTCTTTAAAACCAGCTGTTTCACAACCCTGGGCCCAGACCTGTCAGTCAACTGTCACTAAATTAACATTCAGTATTTATTTGCTAAGATAGTGTAGCTGGACTACAGAATGAGCACAAAAGATTTATATAATGTTGTCTGGTGGCTGGACTGCACAATTAACGCTAAGGATTTATATGCTAATTGTAGACTAGTGACTGGACAACATAATTACTTCATTATAATCATTATAATTGTCCATGGGATCTTCTTCTAGCTTTTTATATGCAATCCCATCATTGAGAATTCTTATGGATTTTCCATGATAAGTTTCCCAATTCATGATTGCAATACTACCTCATTTGTCTTCTGGTCGTATGACAATATTTTATTAGTTTGTAAGTTGTTTAGTGTCATACATACTAATTGTGTTAGATTATGATAAGATTTATTCATTTTTCATTTTCGAAAGTCTTCAACCCCTTTATGACATCGGTCGTATAAGAACTCCGATGTCGGACTCCCCCTTGTTTGGTGATGGCTCTGGCACTGAGCCCTCACCTTTCCAGGCACATGACAGCTGATATATACAGCTGGCATGTGCCAGCAACAGCCGTGGGTGGAATCGCGATCCATCTGCGGCTGTTAACTAGTTAAATGCCGCTGTCAATCTCTGACAACAGCATTCAACTTGCACTTACCGGAAGCGTGTCACTTAACCCGCCCATCGGTGACCCCATCACATGATCGTGGGTCATCGATGTGTTGTCATGACAACCAAATGTCTCTAGCAGACCTCTATGGTTATCATAGCCAAATTTCTATGAGCGACGCCCGGTGGTTGATCATCACCTCTATGTAGAAGGGCCGATAAGACAACTGCAACATACAAAAAGATAAAAAAAATATTGAAAAAATACATAAAAAATATATATATATACAGTGGGGAAGAAAAAGTATTTAGTCAGCCACCAATTGTGCAAGCTCTCCCACTTAAAAAGATGTGAGAGGCCTGTAATTGACATCATAGGTAGACCACAACTATGAGAGTCAAAACAAGAAAACAAATCCAGAAAATAACGATGTCTGATTTGACAAGATTTATTTTGCAAATTATGGTGGAAAATAAATATTTGGTCACCTAAAAACATGTAAGACTTCGGGCTCTCACAGACATGCAACTTCTTCAAGAGGCTCCTCTGTCCTCCTCTCATTACCTGTAATAATGGCACCTGTTTGAACTTGTTATCAGTATAAAAGACACCTGTCCACAACCTCAAACAGTCACACTCCAAACTCCACTGTGGTGAAGACCAAAGATCTGTGAATTACAGTATAATACCTGCAGTACCGCATATTGTGACTACCACCCCCCTCATTCTCAGGAATACACCCACTTACTGTATATATGGATGTAGTCTGAAAGATGAGGGAGGTGGTAGTCACATTTGGAATAAACACTTGGACGCTACATTACAGTGTATATTTACACTAAATATGGCTAGAACCCCCATCATCCTTCAGAAAATACCCATTGATACAGTATATTCTGAAGGATGATGGGGGTTGTTTCCTCACCTTTCCTAAAAGAATCTCGGACTTGTGAGTACCATAGCTGCGACATTAAATAGTGTAAATACCACAAATTGGAGCATATAACCACAAGAGAAAAGAAGTATCATAAAAAATATACATTTTATTAAACAATCAATTATGACACAAAACATCACAGAGTAAATATTTGAAATAAAGCAATTCATTGCAGTTAAGGGTGCACTAAAATACAAGGTGATACCCCAAGTATAGGGACATGGAGATAGAAGCAACTCATATGGCCAACAGAGGCCCAGTTTAAATTTACATTATAAAATGACAGTGCATTGGATTCCATTCATGTTATAAATTCCTAAATAGGATGGACCACATTATTTTTGGAGAATTAAAGTGCCATTATAACAATTATTTTCATTTGTCAGTGACCATATGGCTACTACAGCCTAAATAGTGAAAAAAATGGGGCAGCTGGGTGCTGGTATTTTTAGCCGGGGACGCAATATCCATGGCCCTTCTCTAGGCTATGAATATCAGCCCGCAGTTGTCTGCATAGCCTTTCTGGATAATAATTATAGGGGGACCCCACATCATTTGTTTGAGGGTCCCCTTATTTTAATAGCCAGTAAAGGCTAAATATACAGCTGTGTGCTGATATTCATAGCCTGAGAAGCTCCATGTGTATTAACCCCTTCCCAGGCTAGAAATATTGGCCCTCGGCCATCGGCTTTCCCTCTCTGGTGCACAAAATTGCACGGGAGCCCACGTCATTTTTTTTTAAACAAAAGATATTGTATGCAGATTTTGTGTGTGTGTCTTTAACTGTTTATGGACCATTTTATCTATCTATCGATCTCTGTCTATATATCTATCTCTGTCTATATATCTATCTCTGTCTGTCTATCTACCTATCTATCTATCTATCTATCTATCTATCTATCTATCTATCTATCTATCTATCTATCTATCTATCTATCTATCTATCTATCTGTGTCTGTCTGTCTGTCTGTCTATCTGTCTGTCTGTAAACACTATTCTCCCATGGAGTATGTAAAATAAGAGGTTTGACAAAGAAATTACATCACAATTCTTTTTTTTAAATAATAGATCTTTATTTAGGTTACAAAAATGCATAAAATTTGCATGAAAAAGGCATAAAAATGTGTGGATTTTTACCTGTGTTTTTTGCCAAGAGGTGCAGATTCTGTGCAGAAAATTCTGCAGGCAAATCTGCAACGTGTGCACATACCCTTAAGCCTCTTTCACACATCCGTGTCTCTGATATGTGTGGTGACAGTTTTCACACGTACCTGAGACACTGACACACTTAAACACACTCAAATGAAGGGGTCTGTGGACAAGTCAGTGTGTTTCCACAGACTGTGTGTCCGTGTGTCCCACATGTAGACATGTCTGTTTTTTACCGTCAGCTCAGGCTGCAAAACATCTTGCACACATGTACATGGAGAACACACATGGATATCATCCATGTGACACACATCTGCGCCAGGGAAGAAACGCTACAGTAAGCGTTGTTCCCCAGTTCCGGGTGTTAGGTGTCGAGTTCCCGCTTCTGCACAAGGGGAATCTCGAGCCATCTCCGCTGCAGTCTCCCATTCTTATCCAGCCGCAGTGGAGTCTGCTCAGCAGAGACGTCGGTCCCAGCGTCTTGCTCAGTCTCACTCTGTACAAAGAGTTACTGCTGCTTTTCCTGCTTCTGCCATTGAAGTCAGTGTTGGGCAGCGGCGAGCAGAAGCTTTTGGGGCTAAGTCCTGCTTTTCTCTTTCTGAGCATGCCCAGGGCAAGATCTCCCATTGGAGATCGAGGGTCACATGCTCAGGTACTGCAGCACATCCCATTAGTCCTCCAGGAAGGTCCTGAAAGGGCAAAACTTTGGTAGCAGCTTCCCATTGGTCCTTTATTGGAAGGTCCTGAACGTGCTGCAACTATATAAGCTGCGCATGACCACACGGCCATGCGCTAGTGTACATTTGTAAATGTGTGTGTGTTGTGAGTGAAAGTCGCTCTTTAAATAACCCCCCTATTGGATGACTGTTCGCGGAAGGTGTATGTTTGCTATCTAGCGCCCGACTTAGCCATCAGCACGTAAACACACAATACAGCGTCTTATTGCTGTGACCGCCAGTGCGGCGCCTTGTGCTTTCACAGCGCTTTCCTGACCCAAGCCTGGGTGGTTAGTGGCGTTCGCCAGTGCGGCACTGCATGCACTCTCGTGCTTCTATTGCTGTCACTCTGACACCTCAGTAGCGGTGTTGAGCGCATGAGGTCTATGTACTCAAATCCTGTGTCTTGGGATTGAGTTCTGAGACTCGTTGCTTGCGCTCTTGGTGCAGTACCACGGCCCTGTGACGTAACAGGGTTCGCTTCCTTCACACAGGGTGAGGTTAGCCCATGTGTGTATTCACTTTGTACCGCCATATAGTCCGTCATTACTTGGCAGCAGGTTCCATCTCTGCACGGGAGCGTGGCGATCATGTGGTGCAGAGTGCTCCGCTGTTCCTGAGCACTCTGAAACATGTCTTTTTAGGACCTCAAGTCACCCATGATACTGCGCTCCAACTGCTGGCATTAACTCAGGGTGAGTCCTTGGTCAGTCATTTTGCCGTCCAATTCCGCACTTTAGCTTCTGAGCTGGACTGGTCGGATAAAGCCCTTATCCCCATATTTTGGAGGGGCCTGGCTGATCACGTTAAGGACGCTCTGGCCACTAGGGAGATTCCTGCCACACTGGAGGAGTTAATAACTGTCTCCACTCGAATTGACCTCCGTTTTAACGAGCGGAGGTTAGAGCGAGCCCAGTGTAGGCAGAGGTTTCGGCTGGCTCATACCTTCGCCAAACCTCTGGAATCTCCGGTCCTGGTTCCTGAGTCACATGAGGCCATGGAAGTGTCACAAGCGGGATCTAAGTCCTGGACCGCTTGTGCATTCAAGGTCTGTCATGTTTGCCAGCAGTCAGGACATCTAGCCACCAGATGTCCTCAGCGGTCGAGGAAACGTCAGCGTCTAGTGGTAGTAGGTGGAGGTACACTAGACACGGTGACGTTTGTCTCTAAATTGTCCTTTAAGGGGACAATTATTATAGGCTCATTCTCCCACTCGGTAGAGCTATGCGTGGATTCTGGGGCGGAGGGCAATTTTATGTCTTCTGCCTTCACCCAACGTCACGCAATACCCCTGGTTATGCTAGCTCAACCAGTAACGGTACGAGTGATGAATGGGTCGACACTGCCCTCACAGATAACACACCAGACCATCCCTTTTACTCTGTCCATGTCGCCATCTCATCAGGAGATTATATCTCTGCTTGTCATTCCTGAGGGAATTGATGAGGTCCTGTTGGGAATACCTTGGCTACGGTACCACTCTCCTCATATCGAGTGGTCCTCAGGCAGAATTCTGGGATGGAGCGAATCTTGTGGGGGTAGGTGTCAGAGGGAGTGCGTTCAGGTTGCTACTACAGAGGTACCCGCAGATCTATCCTCTCTCCCCAAGCAGTATTGGTCTTATGCAGACGTGTTCTCCAAAAAGGCGGCGGAGATCCTTCCGCCCCATCGCCCCTATGACTGTCCTATTGATATCTTGCCTGGTGCTGAGCCTCCCCGGGGTCGAGTCTATCCGTTATCTCTCCCGGAGACGGAGGTAATGTCACAGTACATCCAGGAAAATCTGGCAAGAGGATTCATTAGGAAGTCAGTGTCACCTGCTGGGGCAGGGTTCTTCTTCGTGCAGAAGAAGAATGGGGAATTGCGTCCATGCATAGACTACAGGGGTCTTAATGCCATCACCGTTAAGAATAAGTATCCTTTGCCCTTGATATCTGAGCTCTTCGATAGGCTTCGGGGAGCAAGGGTATTTACTAAATTAGATCTGCGGGGTGCTTACAACCTGATTCGCATCCGTGAGGGGGACGAATGGAAGACGGCTTTTAACACCAGGGATGGGCACTATGAATATCTGGTGATGCCCTTCGGGCTCTGTAATGCCCCAGCCGTTTTCCAAGACTTTGTGAACGACATCTTCCGGGATATGCTTTCCACCTCGGTCGTAGTCTATCTGGATGATATTCTCATCTACTCTCCAGATATTGACTCCCACCGGAGAGATGTTTGCAAAGTCTTCGACCTCCTACGGGCAAACTCCCTCTATGCCAAGTTGGAGAAGTGTATGTTCGAGCAGGAGTCCTTACCTTTCCTAGGCTACATCATCTCTGCCCAGGGATTGGCTATGGATCCTGCCAAACTACAGGCTGTGATGGACTGGCAGGAACCCCATTCTCTTAAAGCAGTGCAGCGCTTTATGGGGTTCATTAATTATTATCACCAGTTCATTCCGCACTTCTCAACTTTGGTAGCTCCCTTGGTTGCCCTCACCAAGAAGGGGGCAAATCCCAAATTGTGGTCTGAGGAGGTCTCCAAGGCCTTTAACTCCATAAAGTCACACTTCGCTAGCGCTCCCAATCTACATCGCCCCGATGTTGATAAGCCATTTATCATGGAGGTGGATGCCTCTTCTGTTGGTGCTGGAGCAGTCCTCTTCCAAAAGGATGCTCGAGGTCGGAAGCATCCTTGCTTCTTCTTTTCTAAGACCTTCTCACCAGCAGAGAGGAATTATTCCATCGGGGACAGGGAGTTGCTAGCCATGAAGTTGGCTTTCTCAGAGTGGAGACATCTCTTGGAGGGAGCACGTTTTCCCTTCCAAGTCTTCACAGACCATAAAAATTTGGTGTACCTACAGACAGCCCAGCGGTTGAATTCTCGCCAGGCCAGATGGTCCTTATTCTTCTCCCGGTTTCATTTCACCCTCCATTTTCTTTCTGGGGAGAAGAACATTCGGGCCGATGCTCTCTCTCGCTCCATTGTGTCATCTGCGGAGGAGGAAGAGGAGCCTCGGCTTATTGTCCCCACCGAGAGCTTGAGAACTGTGGCCCCGGTTTCGCTAGAGTCTGTGCCTCCGGGCAAGACATTTGTACCATCCAGTTTGCGACCGGAGGTTCTCTCTTGGGCACACTCGTCCAGGGTTGGTGGACATTTTGATTCCAAAAGGACATCTGAGTTACTGGCGAGGACATACTGGTGGCCGCATATGGCTCGTGATGTCGCAGAATATGTTCGGGCGTGTGTCTCTTGCGCCAAGAACAAGTCCCCTCGGCAACGGCCAGCTGGTTTGCTTTAACCTCTGCCGGTGGCGAACAGGCCCTGGGAGATGGTCGGGATGGACTTTGTGGTGGGCTTACCCAAGTCTCGTAACTGCACCATTATCTGGGTGATCACCGACCATTTTTCCAAAATGGTGCACTTGGTGCCTCTTCCACGGTTACCTTCTGCACGGGCGTTGGCTGTCTTGTTCATCAAACATATCTTTCACCTACATGGTATGGCAGACAAAATTGTTAGTGACCGGGGTCCCCAGTTTGCGTCTCGATTCTGGAGAGAGCTTTGTTGTCTACTCAGTATTGAGTTGAATCTCTCTTCGGCATATCATCCCGAGACGAATGGGTTGGTAGAGAGGGCCAACCAGACCTTGGTCACAAATTTACGACATTTTGTTTCTGCCAGGCAGGATGACTGGGCATCCTTGCTACCATGGGCAGAGTTTGCGCTTAACAACGCCGTAGCCGACTCCACCGGTCAGACTCCATTCCTCCTAAATTACGGCCAGCATCCGCGTGTCCCTGTGCCCATGCCTGTGTCTTCTGCTGACTCCAGGGTGGCAGACTGGGCTGTGGAGAGAATGAGGTCCTCCGCCGATGCTCATCGGCGTCCCGCTCCGACCTTTGCTCCTGGCGACTTAGTGTGGCTCTGAGCCCGTAACATCAGGCTGCGTGTTGAGTCCACTAAGTTTGCACCTCGCTACTTGGGTCCCTTCAAGGTCCTTGAACAGGTTAACCCTGTGGTCTACCGTCTGGCCCTTCCTCCATGCTTGGGTATCACCGACACCTTTCATGTGTCCCTCTTGAAACACGTATACATGTCCCGGTTTTCCGAGTCATCTGTCGGGACATCAGGTTCGTCTACGGACGATTACGAGGTGAATGCTATTTTGGGGTGCAAGGTGGTACGTGGCAAAAAGTTCTATCTGGTGGATTGGAAGGGTTATGGCCCAGAGGACAGGTCCTGGGAGCCTGCTGAAAACATTCGGGCCCCACAGCTCATTGCTGCCTTCGAGCGTAGCGAGGCCCAAGGAGGGGGGGTCCTAGGAGGGGGGGTAATGTTAGGTGTCGAGTTCCC
The DNA here is from genome assembly GCF_032444005.1 of Ranitomeya imitator. Lineage (NCBI taxonomy): Eukaryota > Metazoa > Chordata > Amphibia > Anura > Dendrobatidae > Ranitomeya > Ranitomeya imitator. The sequence continues at coordinate 582,182,109 of NC_091284.1, forward strand.
GCTTCTGCACAAGGGGAATCTCGAGCCATCTCCGATGCGGTCTCCCATTCTTATCCAGCCGCAGTGGAGTCTGCTCAGCAGAGACGTCGGTCCCAGCGTCTTGCTCAGTCTCACTCTGTACAAAGAGTTACTGCTGCTTTTCCTGCTTCTGCCATTGAAGTCAGTGTTGGGCAGCGGCGAGCAGATGCTTTTGGGGCTAAGTCCTGCTTTTCTCTTTCTGAGCATGCCCAGGGCAAGATCTCCCATTGGAGATCGAGGGTCACATGCTCAGGTACTGCAGCACATCCCATTGGTCCTCCAGGAAGGTCCTGAAAGGGCAAAACTTTGGTAGCAGCTTCCCATTGGTCCTTTATTGGAAGGTCCTGAACGTGCTGCAACTATATAAGCTGCGCATGACCGCACGGCCATGCGCTAGTGTACATTTGTAAATGTGTGTGTGTTGTGAGTGAAAGTCGCTCTTTAAATAACCCTCCCTATTGGATGACTGTTCGCGGAAGGTGTATGTTTGCTATCTAGCGCCCGACTTAGCCATCAGCACGTAAACACACAATACAGCGTCTTATTGCTGTGACCGCCAGTGCGGCGCCTTGTGCTTTCACAGCGCTTTCCTGACCCAAGCCTGGGTGGTTAGTGGCGTTCGCCAGTGCGGCACTGCATGCACTCTCGTGCTTCTATTGCTGTCACTCTGACACCTCAGTAGCGGTGTCGAGCGCATGAGGTCTATGTACTCAAATCCTGTGTCTTGGGATTGAGTTCTGAGACTCGTTGCTTGCGCTCTTGGTGCGGTACCACGGCCCTGTGACGTAACAGGGTTCGCTTCCTTCACACATGGTGAGGTTAGCCCATGTGTGTATTCACTTTGTACCGCCATATAGTCCGTCATTACTTGGCAGCAGGTTCCATCTCTGCACGGTGGACCCCGGGCTGCGAACGCACCGTACACTATCAGTCTTATTATTTGGTGCGTTCCGCTAGCCCTAACATTGGGTGCTGAAGACGGCTCTCATCATTCTCCCCTGCTCTGCCGGCAATCGGCACGAGCAGAGGAGAATGATGAGAGTTATATTCATGTCAGAACAATGATGACAGGTGGGGGCTTTTTGGACTATTACTCCCATCAACCTAGACCTGCTACTATTAATAACAGTGACAGCAGGAGCAGATGATGGGGGTATTCCTCACCCGCTGCCTGCGATATAACTAAATAAATGAATGAAAAACCTTGCATGGGTTTCCCCGTATTTTCTATAAACAGCCAGTCAAAACTTACAGCTGAGGGCTGCAACCCCCATACGTCTGACCAAAATGCAGGTGGGGGCCAAGTTCAAATTTTGCACCACTGGGTCTAAATGTAAAAAGATTCATGTTTGCATTGGGTGACAAGACAAAATTATTCTTCCAACCAATGTTAAGAATTGATCAAAATGGATTCCAAATTTACATTATTGTATAATGTTCAAATGTTACACCTACCAGATACATTTGCTTCTTTATATATGCAGTTGTGTATTTTGTACAAAAGTGAAAACTAGAAATCTATTACAACATATTTTATTTCAATATTGAAAGTCTGAATATTGAAATGTTCAACCACAATTCTATCTCTTTGAAATGACCTTCTCAAAAGTTATACAGTTAAAATCTATTGCTGCCATATTGACTTTATACTTCCACAGAGAATAGAAAAGTAGAACATTCATAATCACACCAGGCTTTTGTTACATTGTCTGTTAAAAATGGCAAGAGTATATGCAGAAAGCTTGTGAAGTAAAAAAAAAAAGTTTATGCCACTTAAAAACAGCTCTGCAGTTGAAACTATTAAATTCATATCAGGAGTAAATCAATAGTTCTTGCATGGAATAGAAGAAAAATAAAATTCAGATGCAGACTGTGAATCCAGGAAAGAATTATTATATCAAGCTGCTGTAATCATATTTTAGGGAATATTAATGTTAAGTCAAACTGGGTGCAATTCAAAGGGTGATTCACTGAAGATCACTAAAACGGTAGGTAATAACAAATTCATATGCAGAATTTTTTTTGACTGGGTTCGGGAGATGATGAAGGAGTAGGAAATAATTTAGAAGCAGTGTTTCATGATATTAGATGCTTTTAACCCCTTTGAGACGAAGCCTGTTTTCACTTTAATGACCAGTCCAATTTTTACAATTCTGACCGCTGTCACTTTATGAGGTAATAACTCTGGAAAGCTTCAACTGATCCTGGGGATTCTGAGATTCTTTTCTCAGAACATATTGTACTCTATAATAGCTGTAAAATTTCTTCGACATGACTTGCGTTTATTTGTGAAAAAAACTGAAATTTGGCGAAAAATTTTAAAATTTCACAATTTTCAAACTTTTAATTTTTAGAGTCATATCGCACAAAATAGTTGATAAATAATATTTTCCATATGTCTGTTTTACAACAGCACAGTTTTGGAACCAACTTTTTTTTGTTAGGAAATTATAAGGGTTAAAATTGACCAGCGATTTTTCATTTTTTCAACAAATTTTACAAAACCATTTTTTTTAGTGACCACATCACATTTGAAGTCACTTTGAGTAGTCTATATAAAAGAAAATACCCAAAAAGTGGCACCATTCTAAAACTGCACTCCTCAAGGTGCTCAAAAACACATTGAAGAAGTTTATTAACCCTTCAGGTGCTTCACAGGAATTTTTGGAATGTGGAAGGAAAAAAACATTTACTTTTCTTTCACAAAAATTTTCGTTTAGACCGATTTTTTTAAGTTTCACAAGGGTATCAGGAGAAAATGTACCATACAGTTTGTTGTGCAATTTCTCCTGAGTACGACGATACCCCATATGTAAGGAAAATCTACTGTTTGCGCACACGGCAGGGCTCAGAAAGAAAGAGCGCCATAAAGTATAATGTTGCAGGGTATATATACTAGATTCCTTGATAGGGCGTTGATCCAGGGAACTAGTCTGATTGCCGTATGTGGAGTCGGGGAGGAATTTTTTTCCCCTAAGTGGAGCTTACTCTTTGCCACATGTGTTTTTTTTTGTCTTCCTCTTGATCAACATGTTAGGGCATGTTAGGTTAGGCTATGGGTTGAACTAGATGGACTTAAAGTCTTCCTTCAACCATAATAACTATGTTATTATGTTACTATTTCACTTTTTGAATGTTAAATTTGCTGGCTTAATTAGCAGATGCCATGTCGCGTTTGGAGATCCCCCGATGTGCCTAAACAGTGTAAACCCCCAACAAATAACATCATTTTGAAAACTAGACCTCTAAGGGAACTTATCTAGATGTGTATTGAGCACCTGAAACCCACAGAAGCTTATAACGCAGAACCATGAAAATAAAGAAAATCAAATTTTTCGCAAATAATTCTTTTTAGCTCCAAATTTTGCATTTACATAAGGGTAAAAGGTGAAATTGCACCATACAATTTGTTGTGCAATTGCTCCTAAGTATGTAGATACCCCATATGTTGGGGAATACTACTGTTTGGGCTCACAGCAGGGCTTTTAAGGGAAGGAGCGCCATTGACTTTTGGAATGCATGTTTTGATGGGATAATTAGCAGAAGCCATGAAGCTTTGAAGAGCCCCTGATGTGCCTAAACAGTGGAAACACCCTACAAGTGACATAATTTTGGAAACTAGACCCCTTATGGAACTTATCTAGATGTGTATTGAGCACCCTGAACCCACAGGTGCTTCACAGAAGTTTAGAGCGTAGATCCGAGGAAATTAAAAAAATCTAATTTTTCCCAAATAAATCTTTTCTATCTCCATATTTTACATTTTCATAAGGGTAACAGGAAAAATTGCTCCATAGAATTTGTTGTTCAATTTCCCATGAGTACGCCGATATCCCATATGTGGGGGAATACTACTGTTTGGGCGAACGGCAGGCCTTGGAAGGGAAGGAGCATCATTTAACTATATGAATATATAGATGTCAGTGACACACACGCACACATATATACAGTATATATATAAATTTATATATACTGTATATATATATATATATATATATATATATATATATATATATATATACATATACACACACAGTGGGGGAAATGAGTATTTGATCCCTTGCTGATTTTGTAAGTTTGCCCACTGACAAAAACATGAACAGTCTAAAATGTTAAGGGTAGGTTAATTTTAACATTGAGAGATAGAGAGATAGAGTATCAAAAATAAAATCCAGAAAATCACATTCTAAAAATAATAATAATTCTCTCCCTAAAACTAGCTGTATGCTGTGGTGTCCTCTTACTTTTTAGATTATCTCTAAAAGCCTTCTATAGATGATTTAATGAAACTGGTGGAGCACCTTTTTTGAGGAAGCAAACCCCAAATGGTCTGATTTGCAAGGAGAAAAAACTTGACATTCATTTGATATGCATTAGTGATGGACGAGCATTAAAATGCTCATTGCTCGGGTCGTGCAGATTGGAATACTTGGGTGCTCGACCCGAGCAACGAGGCCAATGTAAGTCTCGAGCATTTTTCTGGTGCCCCCCACCCCGCAGTCTGCAGAGGGGCTAGAAATTACGGAAATTGATGGGAACAGTGCTCAAATGACATGGGAACAGCATGGAAAAGACTCCTGTAAGCATTTCTGACTCCCAGGTCACTGCTGTGAACAATGTTGTCAGAGTCTAACGCCACTTTTACAGACTACAAAATCAAAATGGATTTTCCTGGAAAATATGTTAAGGAACATTTTTTCCCACGTAATGACATTGTATATAAGGCAAAATAAATAACCAAAAACAAAATGCTCCTCGGTACCTTGGGCTATCTTCACACAGCATTTTTGATGCGTTTTTTAACTTTAGCATTGCTTTCAACCAAGACAAATGCATTCACAAGGAAATGTCATTTTAACATTTTACATCCTAATCTGGCCATTTGGTATGTCACACATCATCAGACACATCCTGTTTAATTTATAACATAGTAACATAGTAACATAGTTAGTAAGGCCGAAAAAAGACATTTGTCCATCCAGTTCAGCCTATATTCCATCATAATAAATCCCCAGATCTACGTCCTTCTACAGAACCTAATTGTATGATACAATATTGTTCTGCTCCAGGAAGACATCCAGGCCTCTCTTGAACCCCTCGACTGAGTTCGCCATCACCACCTCCTCAGGCAAGCAATTCCAGATTCTCACTGCCCTAACAGTAAAGAATCCTCTTCTATGTTGGTGGAAAAACCTTCTCTCCTCCAGACGCAAAGAATGCCCCCTTGTGCCCGTCACCTTCCTTGGTATAAACAGATCCTCAGCGAGATATTTGTATTGTCCCCTTATATACTTATACATGGTTATTAGATCGCCCCTCAGTCGTCTTTTTTCTAGACTAAATAATCCTAATTTCGCTAATCTATCTGGGTATTGTAGTTCTCCCATCCCCTTTATTAATTTTGTTGCCCTCCTTTGTACTCTCTCTAGTTCCATTATATCCTTCCTGAGCACCAGTGCCCAAAACTGGACACAGTACTCCATGTGCGGTCTAACTAGGGATTTGTACAGAGGCAGCATAATGCTCTCATCATGTGTATCCAGACCTCTTTTAATGCACCCCATGATCCTGTTTGCCTTAGCAGCTGCTGCCTGGCACTGGCTGCTCCAGGTAAGTTTATCATTAACTAGGATCCCCAAGTCCTTCTCCCTGTCAGATTTACCCAGTGGTTTCCCATTCAGTGTGTAATGGTGATATTGATTCCTTCTTCCCATGTGTATAACCTTACATTTATCATTGTTAAACCTCATCTGCCACCTTTCAGCCCAAGTTTCCAACTTATCCAGATCCATCTGTAGCAGAATACTATCTTCTCTTGTATTAACTGCTTTACATAGTTTTGTATCATCTGCAAATATCGATATTTTACTGTGTAAACCTTCTACCAGATCATTAATGAATATGTTGAAGAGAACAGGTCCCAATACTGACCCCTGCGGTACCCCACTGGTCACAGCGACCCAGTTAGAGACGATACCATTTATAACCACCCTCTGCTTTCTATCACTAAGCCAGTTACTAACCCATTTACACACATTTTCCCCCAGACCAAGCATTCTCATTTTGTGTACCAACCTCTTGTGCAGCACGGTATCAAACGCTTTGGAAAAATCGAGATATACCACGTCCAATGACTCACCGTGGTCCAGCCTATAGCTTACCTCTTCATAAAAACTGATTAGATTGGTTTGACAGAAGCGATTTCTCATAAACCCATGCTGATATGGAGTTAAACAGGAGGGACTGTGAAAGTCACAAAGCCTATTCTTATTGGGCCTTCAGGAGGCCTTTACTCTTCTTAAAGGGCCAGCAATCAGCCCTCACTCTTCTTAGAGAGCCATCAATAGCTATGCTATGTTGTTCCCATTATTAGACAGTGGGTGTCCTACAATGGGTACGGAAAGTATTCATACCCCTTTAAATTTTTCACTCTTTGTTTCATTGTAGCCATTTGGTAAATTCAAAAAGGTTAATTTTTTCTCATTAATATACACTTTGCACCCTATCTTGTCTGAAAAAAACAGAAATGTAGTAATGTTTGCAAAGTGAGATCGATGTTCTTTGGGTTATAGGCAGCATTTCTCTTCCTCCAAACATGGTGAGTTGAGTTAATGCCAAAGAGCTCAATTATTGTCTCATCTGGCCACAGCATCTTCTCCCAATCACTCACAGAATCATCCAGGTGTTAAATGGCAAACTTCAGATGGGTCAGCACATGTGACTTCTTGAGCAGGGGGACCTTGCGGGCACTGCAGGATTTTAAACCTTTACAGCATAATGTGTTACAAATGGTTTTCTTGGTGACTGTAGTCCCAGCTGCCTTGGGATCATTAACTAGTTCCCCCATGTAGTTTTAGGCTGATCTCTCACCTTCCTCATGATCAAGGATAACCCATGAGGTGAGATTTTGCATGGTGCCCCAGATTGATGTCGATTGACAGTCATTTTGCATTTCTTCCGTTTTCTAACTATTGCACCAACAGTTGTCTTCTTCTCACCCATCTTACTTATGGTTTTGGAGCCCATTCCAGCTTTGTGCAGGTCTATGATCTTGTCCCTGACATCCTTATAAAGCTCTTTGTGCTTGCCTATGTTGTAGAGGTTACAGTCTGACTGATTAATTGAGTCTGTGGACAGGAGTCTTTTATAAAGGTGTCAATGAGGTTACACAGTATCCCAGGGCTGACACAAGGTTTCTGTATTTTATGATGAGTGGGGAGTTGTTGTATCGGGTCATGAAAGTGTGAAAGTCAGGGAGGAGCTGGGTGAACAGTTAATAGTACCGGGCCCCAATAGACAGAAGGTGTTGGACATGGCCCATTCACACATCTTGGGGGACATCTGGGAGTGGAAAAAACACAGGAACGGAACGTGCAGAGGTTCTACTTGCTTGGGTGTTACAGGGAAATATTAAAGTATTGCAGGTCCTGCCCTACATATCAGTTAACTGCCCCACCTCTCACTTTCGGAGTCCCCTCATGTCATTGCCCATTATTGAAGTGCCATTTGAGAGAATTGCTATAGACTTGGTCGGTCCCTTGGTGAAATCTGCTTGTCGATATCAATACATATTGGTCATCCTGGACTATGCCACACGTTATCCTGAAGCAACTTCCCTTAGAAACTCCTCTGCAAAAAGTATATCCCACTAATTGGTCCATGTTTTTTTCCTGGACAGGTTTACCAAAAGAGATCCTGACCAACCAGGGAACATGTTTTATGAGTAAGGTGATGAGGGAGTTATGCTAGGTCCTGCAAATCTCCCAGTTGAGGACTTCAGTGTTCCATCCTCAGACAGATGGCATCATGTGACCATACAGCCTGTCATCCAGGAGAGACATGGATGTCTGATGGCACCACGAGTGTGAGAAAGTTCTCCTGCTCACGTTGCAGTCAGACAGGTCCTGGGAGTTCACAGCCAATGAACTCACTTCACCTTTCTGATATCAGCAGGAGTGCCATTGGAAAATTTTGCACGCTGCGACTTTACATGCACTTCGAATACGCCTGAGAAGAAAACGCTGGTGTAAGCTGCCCCATAGATTAACACCGGGTCAAGTTCTATGTGATGCTTTCTCTCATAGCACATATTCTACGGTAGTGTGTCTCCGGCCTTATAGACAGTGTTGCATGGAAAAAACAACTCAATTTACATGAGGGACACAGGTAAATGCTTAAGGTATTACCTCTTTAAAATGTATCTCTAACTTACTCTGTGTTTCCTTCTGTAAGACTGCACTGCATTTTTCTTGCTAGCTAATAGTTTGGATCTGGAGGTGTTTTTTGTACTGTCAGACTGATCCTTCACATATTTAGCATATTTTTCGGACTACAAGATGCACTTTTTCCCCCCCAAAAAAGGGGGGAAAATGGGGGGTGCGTCTAATAGTCGCAATGCAGGCTTACCGTGGCGGCAGAGATGCAACGGCAGAGGTGTGGCGGCAGAGGAGGCACAGTAAGCGGGGTCCCTTTCTCCAGTGAGGTGATGCAGCAGCCCGGTAAGCAGCAGAGCCGGGTGAATCTTGTTGTTATCGGTGGTGGCGGCCAATTTCCTGAGGCCGCGCGTGCGCAGATGGAGCGCTCTGCTTCCCGGGGCTTCAGGAAAATGGCCGCCGCGATCTCCATCTGCGCACTCGCAGCCTCCCACGGCCATTTTCCTGAAGCCCCGGGAAGCAGAGCGCTTCATCTGCACACGCGTGGCCTCAGGAAGATGGCCGCCCCCACCGATAACAACAGGATTCACCCGGCTCTGTTGCTTAACGGGCTGCTGCATCACCTCACCGGAGAAAGGGACCCCGCTTACTGCGCCTCCTCTGCCGCCACACCTCTGCCACCGCAGGATTCAACCGGCTCTGCTGCTTACCGGGCTGCTGCATCACCATACCGGGGAAAGGGACCCCTCTCACGCCATACCTCTCACTGCGCCTCCTCATCCCAGCACCTCCTCATCCCAGCACCTCCTCATCCCAGCACCTCCTCACCTCTGCCGACACCATGCCTCCTGTGACCCTGCTCTGCCACCGCCAGCCCTAAGGTAAGATACTGTAAATTCGGACAATAAGACGGACCCCCATCTTATAAAAAATCTTTTTTTCTGCAATTTTCACCCCAAATTTGGGGTGCGCCTTATGGTCCGGTGCGTCTTATAGTCCGAAAAATACGGTAAATATAGTCCAAGCAAAGAGAAAAACTGAAACGCACTCACAGGTAATGATAATAACGATCCTTTATTTGGACATACAAAAATTCAGCAGGGAGGGATGTGAATGTGAACGGACGACGGCCGTTTCGCGCAAAACCACGCTTCCACGGGTCTTGATGATGGGAGGAAGTAAGGAGGTCCTTTTCACCTGTGCTGTCTATGCTCCCCTCCCACAAATCCGACGTCATAGCGGCTAAAAAACGCTCTTCAGAATGCAAGTAAAGAAAAACACACAATGAAAAACATTAAAAACATTTTAAACAATTAGCACACCAAATACAAATTGAATATGATGAATAATTAGTGAGGCAGATTACAAAAGACTGATATGTCAATCTTTTCATTAAGACCTATTGGTCCAATTGCGCATGTGCGCAAAATCCACCTAGCCTCGCTCCTCAATAGGAGTCTATCCAGATCTTCTCTCTGTTGCGGTAAGTTGACTCTTTCCAAACCAGCGAATCTCAGTGTTTTAACATTCCCCTCATGGTACTTTCTCACATGATTAATTAAACGAGGAACCCCTTTTCCTGTACGCACAGAATTGAATTGTTCTCTAAATCTTAAAAAAAGAGGACGGATCGTTTTTCCTATATAAAACAAGCCACAAGGGCAAGAAATCACCTACACCACATGTGTGGTTCTGCAAGTAATGAAATCACGCATTTGATGGTAAATAGGACCGACCTTCACTGTGCTCCCCGTGGAATGAAAAGAACAAAAATTACACTGGCCACACTTAAAATTTCCCTTTGGGGTACTGGCTCCCAACCAACTTTCCTGGTTAGATTCAAACCAATTGTGCACCAAGCAATCTTTTATGTTTTTACTGCGTCGGCAGTCAAATAGGGGACCTTTATCTACCATCTTTCTTAGATCGGTATCCTTACCCAAAATATGCCAATTTTTTCTGATTGGTGATCTAATTTGATTATCCATTGGTCCAAATTTAAAACAGAACACAAACTTCTTATCCTTATCTGTTCTATTAACCATGTTACTAGATATTTCTCCTATATTTTTCTGTGTAGCGTTTTTTAACGCAGCGTCTAAAACTGGCCGAGGATAACCCTGGTCAAAAATCTCTTATACAATTCCTGAGACTGCTGTTTGAAACCCCTAGCACTACTGTTAATCCTTCTCACTCTTAAAAACTGACTGTATGGAAGGGCGTGCTTTGTATACGTGGGATGTGCCTCTCTAATCATTCATTGTATTCAATTTGTATTTGGTGTGCTAATTGTTTTAAAATGTTTTTAATGTTTTTCATTGTGTGTTTTTCTTCATGTGTATTCTGAAGAGCGGTTTTTAGCCACTATAACGTCAGATTTGTGGGAGGGGAGCATAGACTGCACAGGTAAAAAGGATCTCCCTACTTCCTCCCATCATCAGGACCCATAGAAGCGCTGTTTTGCGCGAAACGGCCGTTGGCCGTTCACATTCACATCCCTCCCTGCTGAATTCTTGTATATCCAAATAAAGGATCGTTATTATCATTACCAGTGAGTGCGTTCCAGTTTTTCTCTTTGCTTGGACTATATTTGTGTTTGGTTTTTTTTTGGATACGGCACCCAGTTTTTTTGATGTGGGGTATTGCAGTAGCTTCGTGGCAGCATATGGCTTGAGGCGTGACAGTCTTTGCAATCACAGTGGTGCGGAGGTGCTGCTCTTTGTTATTGAATTTCACATATTTAAAGTTGTGATTTTTGTGTGAAATTTTGGCAACAAAAATAGATTGGAAGTTCTATATCATAGTTCAGCCTGTGTTATAAAGCTGATTTTTTTAGAGATATTTCTTATAGTACTTGAATGCTTCATTGAAAAAAGTATGCAATTATGTTTGCATATAACAATTATTTTGTCTAGCGAGTAACATTTTTATCCTGTTTGGTCATATTCACAAAGGCAAATTTACATACTACAAACATTGAAAAATTATAGAAAGTGTTTGGCAATAGTTAAAAAATTATTAACACAGCTTATGGAAAATGCAGACATTTTTACGAAAAAATTTCAGCCAATTTTCATAATTGTATGTGGCCTCTATCCTCTTCTTATTTTTGATCATGGATTATTTACTCAACTGACAACTATACTCACCTTACTGCTCACCTCTCCAGCCCCGCCGCTCCTCTCCTATCCATTCCTCGCTGCATCTTCTTAATACCTCCGCTTACTGAAATCCCCGAGGCCCCAGGCTCTGATGAGGCCTGTGACGATTCTGAGCACATGCGCGTAAGGTCATGGCACATGTCATGACGTCGTTATGACATTTTATGTGCTTACACAGAACCCTACTGAGTCTCATCAGAGCTAGAAGTCCTGGGCTACTATAAAAGCACAGGGATTTCAGTAAGAACAACAGTAATAAGGAGATGCAGAAAGGAACATACACGCCACAGTGAGGAGACCAGAGAAGTGAGTGGTGAGGTGAGTATAAGGTTTTGTTTTATAATTATTTTTACATTTATTATGCTTTGAGGGTCTGGCTTGTCCCCAGAGCATAACAAGAAACATTAAATTATCAGAGAATAAATTCTCTGCAAATCAAATTTTCTGAAACATTCACAAAAACAGGAGAATTTGAATTTTCACTGATCTGTTCATGTTTTGTATTAATTTGTAAGAATCATCTACACTCAAATGGATTACTCTTGATTTTGCTTAATCATGATGGATACCATTTAATACATTTTCCTATTTTGTACGTGTATATAAAACATTGCACATTAAGTAAAACAATAAACACCCAAGGGAAATAATTGTTGAACATTTCATGAAAGATGTAGATTAACTGTCCTTGTAGAATTGTGAATTGTCCTTACATTGTGCTACCCATGCATTATTTAGCCAGGCAAGCTCTTGAAAGGCATTATTAAGTAAGAAAAACTACTAAGTAAAGCCAAACAGGTGTTATTAACTTGCCATAAATACATATAAGCAACAAGCTACATTCTCAACAGATTATGATATAAATAACTTTGGCAGAAGAATTAATAGTTATGTGAAAGACATTGAAATAGAAAAGGAAATTACTATACTTATTATGTTCAAGCCTACAATGTTCTTTCTTTAAATATTCTTTTTTATTACTATAATCATTTCTGTATTTTGTTATCGTGCTATGCTATTATGATGTAGGAAAGAAAACGTGTCTTTGAAATCAGTCTAATTTGAATTAGAAATGCATAAAAAGATTGCCAAATCATCAACATGGGAATTATAAATACATTTTTTAAGTAACCAAAAGATTATATGTCACATAATATATGTCACATTTTAACAGTAAACCCTACAAAAGGGGTTATACTTTGAGAAGCAATTTTCAGATATCCTCATAGATTTTGAAAGAGGCAGTAGTGAGTCTTTAAAATAAAGATCTTTTAACCCCTACCAATCTTTATCAACCAAGCTTAGTGGTTGAAATGTAGCATCATGGATGAATAAAGAATCACAGTTTATTCGCTAACTGGAGTGGTGTCAGGGGCATAGGTCACTTATGCCAGTCTCTCAATAGCTGCTTAGAGTCACCAATCTGCCTGCTGGTTTAACAGCTGCTGACCGTCACAGTCCCTTTAAATGTGTGAAGTGTGAATGCTTTTTCCTTGCTTGATTCAACTGAACACTGGATCGCCTTCAGACTGATAACATGGGTCTCTGCCCGAGCCCTAAGGCTAGGGTAGCACAAGCATATAGTCTCTCATTTGAGAGAATCGATGACGTCGCGGTCACGTGACCAGTCACCTGACCGCAACGTTATCGAAGGTCCTTCACTCTCTGCATTCTTAGGAACGGAGGCAGACGCTTGCAGCGGTGACAGCCAGGGTTCGTCAGAGGGGTGAGTATATCCATATTTTTTATTTTTATTCTTTATTTTTTACATGAATATGGATCCCAAGGCCTGAAGGAGAGTCTCCTCTCCTTCAGACCCTGGGAACCATACGCACCGCACATGCCGAAGATGACTGGGAACACTTCCGATTCCGATATCGCAAAAATATCGGAACTCAGTATCGGAATTCCGATACAGCAAATATCGGCCAATACCCAGTATTTGCAGTATCGGAATGCTCAACACTAAATACTGCATATCTTCACTGCACCAAAACTATAGCATCTCACAGTTCCAGCAAAGTGGATGGGATTTATAGAAATATCATGTAAACTATTTTTATGCTCTGTTAATTTATATGCAGTATGGAAAACACTAAAAATGCATGTAATCTGCACATGACTATCAATATAGCTTTGTTAAAGTAAAATACCAGGAATTATCAAAAACAAAGCAGCTAAAAGCATGACATAGCAAAAGGAGACAAAATAACAGGGTAGAAAACATGACAAAAACAATGTCACGATCCATTTTAGGATTGGTGGCTGATCTTTAACTTAAAACTTTTTTACTTTCAGACCATTGGGAGTTAATGTTAGTTTCTCCCCGTTGGCCTGCTGGTGTAATTGCATTGCTGCTGGGTCAGCTGATGTGGGCGGTGACCACTCCCACCATCCTTTAAAAGGTCACCTGATGCATCAGCTGACTGTCCATGTTAAAGCAATCTGCAGTGACCAAGCTGGAGTAAAGGAGCTCTCTGGGTGCAGTGGTGCTTCAGCTGAATATGTTTTTCTGATGTTTTTATCCTGCTGTGCAGTGCTTTGCAGCAGAAAGCTAAGTGTTGTATCTTTGTTACCTCATCCCTTTGGTGTCTGTCCCTTCCCTGTGTGTCTTACCTGCAGTAGGTGCAGCTAGTGCCTGTCACCTGCCAGTGCACTAGCTAGGGCAGTTAAAAGTGACACTTAGGGATGAGGTACCCTGACGTCGGCAGAGGGAAGGACCTGCATAGGGTGTTAGGTGAGATCAGGGACAGGCTCAGGTCTGAGCTCAGGAGGTAACTGTCCCTGGGTCCTTAGTGTCAGGGCCTTCCTCTCCTCTATTCCATCGGCATTGTGTTGTTGTGCCGTTTGGTGACCGACTAACCGTTGGACCATGCCACACTGGTTCAGTCACTCAGTGACAAACGCATTAAAAAAAAAACACAGTCCAAAATTCAATGAAAAAACACATGTGCCCTAATTTACTTAATAGTTGAAGGCATGCTGTATGTCTGATTTTTCTCTCCGACAGAGAGGTCAGGGGAAAAATTCAGAGACATGTCCGATTTTGATCTGGTTGTTTGTGCAAAATCGGACTGACAAAATGGAGAGTGTGGAGATACTTTTTTTTGTCTCCAGGTCTGATAAAAGCTGATGCAACTCTAATCAAACTCTGATCAACTCTGATCAAAGTCTGATCACAATAATGAGACCATTTTTTTCCGGGATATGGAAAAAATGGTTGTGTGAGCCTACCCTTAGAGTCAATATCAAATTCTATAAATAACTTCTATAAGTTTGGATATTCCATTCATTGAATTTGATCAATATTTTATGTATATATTACAGCATCTATGCTTGAAATCTACGAGGCAAGATTTCTCCTTGTGCACTGTGACACTGGCACACCAGTATGAGAAGACTTAAACGCCATGCATGTTCCTCTGGGAAATTAAATATGCAAATTGTCTCTTCAGAGCGGAAGAGGGCTGGAACTCTAGTGCCACCTATGGGAAGTAGCAATCTTACAAGTCAATATCGACTCTTTAATGAGCCTTGAAATGTGACTTAAGGCCCCTTCACATTAAGCGACGCTGCAGCGATACCGACAACGATCCGGATCGCTGCAGCGTCACTGTTTGGTCGCTGGAGAGCTGTCACACAGACAGCTCTCCAGCGACCAACGATGCCGGTAACCAGGGTAAACATCGGGTAACTAAGCGCAGGGCCGCGCTTAGTAACCCGATGTTTACCCTGGTTACCATCCTAAAAGTAAAAAAAACAAACACTACATACTTATCTAACGCTGTCTGTCCCCGGCGCTGTGCTCTGCACTCCTCCTGTACTGGCTGTGAGCGTCGGTCAGCCGGAAAGCAGGGCGGTGACGTCACCGCTCTGCTTTCCGGCCGCTGTGCTCAGTCAGTACAGGAGGAGTGCAGAGCACAGCGCTGGAGGACAGACAGCGTTAGGTAAGTATGTAGTGTTTATTTTTTTTACTTTTAGGATGGTAACCAGGGTAAACATCGGGTTACTAAGCGCGGCCCTGCGCTTAGTTACCCGATGTTTACCCTGGTTACCAGTGAAGACATCGCTGGATCGGTGTCACACACGCCGATCCAGCGATGTCCGCGGGAGATCCAGCGACGAAATAAAGTTCTGGACTTTCTTCAGCGACCAACGATCTCCCAGCAGGGGCCTGATCGTTGGTCGCTGTCACACATAACGATTTTATTAACGATATCGTTGCTACGTCACAAAAAGCAACGATATCGTTAACAATATCGTTATGTGTGAAGGTACCTTTAGGATAAAATCCAAATCAGAATCTCAATTTGCAGACACTGTTTCACGGTATTGCCCCACTAGAAGTCCTCTTCCTCTCTGAAGAGACAATTTACATATTTAATTTCCTAGAGGAGCATGCAGGGCGTTTAAGTCTCCTCATAATGCCATGCCAGACCTGGAATGTCACTCTCCACAAGAAGAAACCTTACCCTGTAGATCCGAGTATCCTCTCACCTAGCCAAATCAGATCTCATACTTTGCACTGATGAGGGACAATACACCGAAACACTGTGTTAGGTTTGGCAGAACGCACTAAATAAATTTGAAAATAAAGTGCGTTTGCCACCCGAGGTCCACCATGCAGAGATGGCAAACTGCAGCTAGGAGACAATGGCGAATACAAGCAGCGAGCGAAAGTGATGTGCACTGAGTTAACGTCACTCAGTGGAGAAGCACGTGGCTGTGCCAATCGCACACAGCAATGGAAAAGGAACTCTGCTTTAGCACTGTATTTATCAGCACACAGCCGCAGAGAAATATGGCGCTAAACATGCACCCTGTTAACTCCACAGGCGTACGCAAGATCGACTGTGGCAAGGTAAACGGTAGTGGACTCCAATCACTCACAGAACTCCTCTCCGGAGTTAAGGAGGTGCCAGAATTCTAAACGCACTAGCGCCTGCCCTGAATTCAAATACACAATCTCCTCTCCGGAGAAGATGGAATTCAAAAAGCATTGAGCCTGCTCAGAGCACATACAGCAGAGTTCACACTACCCTTAGGTTCCTCACACACACCAAACATAAATGATCTTAGTGCCCCGACGGGTGCACCAAAGATCCTTTTATAGTTTAATAATAATAATAACAATCATTTTATTTATATAGCGCTGACATATTCTGCAGCACTGCGGTATGGTCTTCCAACAATCTTGAAAGAGTTCCCCAGAGATGCTTAGCACTTGTTGGCCCTTTTGCCTTCACTCTGCGGTCCAGCTCACACCAAACCATCTCAATTGGGTTCAGGTCTGGTGACTGTGGAGGCCAGGTCATCTGGCGTAGCACCCCATCACTCTCCTTCTTGGTCAAATAGCCCTTTCACAGCCTGGAGGTGTGTTTGGGGTCATTGTCCTGTTGAAAAATAAATGATGGTCCAACTAAACGCAAACCGGATGGAATAGCATGCCGCTTCAAGACGCTGAGGTAGCCATGCTGGTTCAGTATGCCTTCAATTTTGAATAAATCCCCAACAGTGTCACCAGCAAAGCACCCCCACACCATCACACCTCCTCCTCCATGCTTCACATTGGGAACCAGGCATGTAGAGTCCATCTGTTCACCTTTTCTGCATCGCAAAAAGACACGGTGATTGGAACCAAAGATCTCAAATTTGGACTCATCAGACCAAAGCACAGATTTTCACTGGTCTAATGTCCATTCCTTGTGTTCTTTAGCCCAAACAAGTCTCTTCTGCTTGTTGCCTGTCCTTAGCATGGTTTCCTAGCAGCTATTTTAGCATGAAGGCCTGCTGCACAAAGTCTTCTCTCAATAGTTGTTGTAGAGATGTGTCTGCTGCTAGAACTCTGTGTCATTGACCTGGTCTCTAATCTGAGCTGCTGTTAACCTGCGATTTCTGAGGCTGGTGACTCAGATAAACTTATTCTCAGAAACAGAGGTGACTCTTGGTCTTCCTTTTCTGGGGCGGTCCTCGTGTGAACCAGTTTCTTTGTAGTGCTTGATGGTTTTTGCCACTGCACTCGGGGACACTTTCAAAGTTTTCCCAATTTGTCAGACTGACAGACCTTCATTTCTTAACCCCTTTACCCCCAAGGGTGGTTTGCACGTTAATGACCAGGCCAATTTTTACAATTCTGACCACTGTCCCTTTATGAGGTTATAACTCCGAAACGCTTCAACGGATCCTGGTGATTCTGACATTGTTTTCTCGTGACATATTGTACTTCATGATAGTGGTAAAATTTCTTTGATAGTACCTGCGTTTATTTGTGAAAAAAACGGAAATTTGGCGAAAATTTTGAAAATTTCGCAATTTTCAAACTTTGAATTTTTATGCAATTAAATCACAGAGATATGTCACACAAAATACTTAATAAGTAACATTTCCCACATGTCTCCTTTACATCAGCATAATTTTGGAACCAATTTTTTTTTTTGTTAGGGAGTTATAAGGGTTAAAAGTTGACCAGCAATTTCTCATTTTTACAACACCATTTTTTTTTAGGGACCACGTCTCATTTGAAGTCATTTTGAGGGGTCTATATGATAGAAAATGCCCAAGTGTGACACCATTCTAAAAACTGCACCCCTCAAGGTGCTCAAAACCACATTCAAGAAGTTTATTAACCCTTCAGGTGTTTAATAGGAATTTTTGGAATGTTTAAATAAAAATGAACATTTAACTTTTTTACACAAAAAATTTACTTCAGCTCCAATTTGTTTTATTTTACCAAGGGTAACAGGAGAAATTGGACCCAAAAAGTTGTTGTCCAATTTGTCCTGAGTACGCTGATACCCCATATGTGGCAGTAAACCACTGGGCGCATGGGAGAGCTCGGAAGGGAAGGAGCGCTATTTGACTTTTCAATGCAAACTTGACAGGAATTGAGATGGGACGCCATGTTGCGTTTGGAGAGCCACTGATGTGCCTAAACATTGAAACCCCCCACAAGTGACACCATTTTGGAAAGTAGACCCCCTAAGGAACTTATCTGGATGTGTGGTGAGCACTTTGACCCACCAAGTGCTTCACAGAAGTTTATAATGCAGAACCGTAAAAATAAAAAATCATATTTTTTCACAAAAATTATATTTTTGCCCCCAATTTTTTATTTTTCCAAGGGTAAGAGAAGAAATTGGACCTCAAAAGTTGTTGTCCAATTTGTCCTGAGTACGCTGATACCCCATATGTGGCAGTAAACCACTGTTTGGGCGCATGGGAGAGCTCGGAAGGGAAGGAGCGCAGTTTGACTTTTCAATGCAAAATTGACAGAAATTGAGATGGGACGCCATGTTGCGTTTGGAGAGCCACTGATGTGCCTAAACATTGAAACCCCCCACAAGTGACACCATTTTGGAAAGTAGACCCCCTAAGGAACTTATCTAGAGGTGTGGTGAGCACTTTGACCCACCAAGTGCTTCACAGAAGTTTATAATGCAGAACCGTAAAAATAAAAAATCATATTTTTTCACAAAAATTATATTTTTGCCCCCAATTTTTTATTTTTCCAAGGGTAAGAGAAGAAATTGGACCTCAAAAGTTGTTGTCCAATTTGTCCCGAGTACGCTGATACCCCATATGTGGCAGTAAACCACTGTTTGGGCGCATGGGAGAGCTCGGAAGGGAAGGAGCGCCGTTTGACTTTTCAATGCAAAATTGACAGGAATTGAGATGGGACGCCATGTTGCGTTTGGAGAGCCACTGATGTGCCTAAACATTGAAACCCCCCACAAGTGACACCATTTTGGAAAGTAGACCCCCTAAGGAACTTATCTGGATGTGTGGTGAGCACTTTGACCCACCAAGGGCTTCACAGAAGTTTATAATGCAGAGCCATAAAAATAAAACAAAATTTTTTTCCCACAAAAATTATTTTTTAGCCCCCAGTTTTGTATTTTCCCTAGGGTAAGAGGAGAAATTGGACCACAAAAGTTGTTGTCCAATTTGTCCTGAGTACGCTGATACCCCATATGTGGGGGGGAACCACCGTTTGGGCGCATGGGAGGGTTCGGAAGGGAAGGAGCGCCATTTGGAATGCAGACTTAGATGGAATGGTCTGCAGGCGTCACATTGCGTTTGCAGAGCCCCTAATGTACCTAAACAGTAGAAACCCCCCACAAGTGACACCATTTTGGAAAGTAGACCCCCTAAGGAACTCATCTTGATGTGTTGTGAGAGCTTTGAACCCCCAAGTATTTCACTACAGTTTATAACGCAGAGCCATGCAAATAAAAAATATTTTTTTTTCCACAAAAATTATATTTTAGCCCCCAGTTTTGTATTTTTCCAAGGTTAGCAGGAGAAATTGGACCCTAAATGTTGTTGTCCAATTTGTCCTGAGTACGCTGATACCCGATATGTGGGGGGGAACCACCGTTTGGGCGCATGGGAGGGCTCGGAAGGGAAGGAGCATCATTTGGAATGCAGACTTAGATGGATTGGTCTGCAGGCGTCACATTGCGTTTGCAGAGCCCCTAATGTACCTAAACAGTAGAAACCCCCCACAAGTGACCCCATATTGGAAACTAGACCCCTCAATGAACTTATCTAGATGTGTTGTGAGAACTTTGAACCCCCAAGTGTTTCACTACAGTTTATAACGCAGAGCCGTGAAAATAAAAAATCTTTTTGTTTTCCCACAAAAATTATTTTTTAGCCCCCAGTTTTGTATTTTCCCAAGGGTAACAGGAGAAATTGGTCCACAAAAGTTGTTGTCCAATTTGTCCTGAGTACGCTGATACCCGATATGTGGGGGGGAACCACCGTTTGGGCGCATGGGAGGGCTCGGAAGGGAAGGAGCATCATTTGGAATGCAGACTTAGATGGATTGGTCTGCAGGCGTCACATTGCGTTTGCAGAGCCCCTAATGTACCTAAACAGTAGAAACCCCCCACAAGTGACCCCATATTGGAAACTAGACCCCTCAATGAACTTATCTAGATGTGTTGTGAGAACTTTGAACCCCCAAGTGTTTCACTACAGTTTATAACGCAGAGCCGTGAAAATAAAAAATCTTTTTGTTTTCCCACAAAAATTATTTTTTAGCCCCCAGTTTTGTATTTTCCCAAGGGTAACAGGAGAAATTGGTCCACAAAAGTTGTTGTCCAATTTGTCCTGAGTACGCTGATACCCCATATGTTGGGGTAAACCCCTGTTTGGGCACACAGGAGAGCTCGGAAGGGAAGGAGCACTGTTTTACTTTTTCAACGCAGAATTGGCTGGAATTGAGATCGGACGCCATGTCGTGTTTGGAGAGCCCCTGATGTGCCGAAACAGTGGAAACCCCCCAATTATAACTGAAACCCTAATCTAAACACACCCCTAACCCTAATTCCAACGGTAACCCTAACCACACCTCTAACCCTGACACACCCCTAACCCTAATCCCAACCCTATTCCCAACTGTAAATGTAATCTAAACCCTAACCCTAACTTTAGCCCCAACCCTAACTGTAGCCCCAACCCTAACCCTAACCCTAATCCTAGCCCTATCCCTAGCCCTAACCCTAACCCTAGCCCTAACCCTAGCCCTAACCCTAGCCCTAACCCTAGCCCTAACCCTAGCCCTAGCCCTAGCCCTAACCCTAGCCCTAACCCTAGCCCTAACCCTAGCCCTAACCCTAGCCCTAACCCTAACCCTAGCCCTAACCCTAGCCCTAACCCTAGCCCTAACCCTAGCCCTAGCCCTAACCCTAGCCCTAACCCTAGCCCTAATGGGAAAATGGAAATAAATACATTTTTTTTTATTTTTCCCTAACTAAGGGGGTGATGAAGGGGGGTTTGATTTACTTTTATAGCGAGTTTTTTAGCGGATTTTTATGATTGGCAGCCGTCACACACTGAAAGACCCTTTTTATTGCAAAAAATATTTTTTGCAATACCACATTTTGAGAGCTATAATTTTTCCATATTTTGGTCCACAGAGTCATGTGAGGTCTTGTTTTTTGCGGGACGAGTTGACGTTTTTATTGAAAACATTTTTGGGCACGTGACATTTTTTTATCGCTTTTTATTCCGATTTTTGTTAGGAAGAATGACCAAAAGCCAGCTATTCATGAATTTCTATTGGGGGAGGCGTTTATACCGTTCCGCGTTTGGTAAAATTGATAAATCAGTTTTATTCTTCGGGTCAGTACGATTACAGCGATACCTCATTTATATCATTTTTTTATGGTTTGGTGCTTTTATACGATAAAAACTATTTTACAGAAAAAATAATTATTTTTGCATCGCTTTATTCTCAGGACTATAACTTTTTTATTTTTTTGCTGATGATGCTGTATGGCGGCTCTTTTTTTGCGGGACAATATGACGCTTTCAGCGGTACCATGGTTATTTATATCTGTCCTTTTGATCGCGTGTTATTCCACTTTTTGTTCGGCGGTATGATAATAAAGCATTGTTTTTTGCCTCGTTTTTTTTTTTTTTTTCTTACGGTGTTTACTGAAGGGGTTAACTAGTGGGCCAGTTTTATAGGTCGGGCCGTTACGGACGCGGCGATACTAAATATGTGTACTTTTATTGGTTTTTTTTTTTTTATTTAGATGAAGAAATGTATTTATGGGAATAATATTTTTTTTTTTTTTCATTATTTTGGAATATTTTTTTTTATTTTTTTTACACATTTGGAAATTTTTTTTTTTACTTTTTTACTTTGTCCCAGGGGGGGACATCACAGATCAGTGATCTGACAGTTTGCACAGCACTCTGTCAGATCACTGATCTGATAGGAGTGCAGGCTGCTTCACAGTGCCTGCTCTGAGCAGGCTCTGTGAAGCCACCTCCCTCCCTGCAGGACCCGGATCCGCGGCCATCTTGGATCCGGGGCTCGAGCAGGGAGGGAGGTGAGGAGACCCTCGCAGCAACGCGATCACAGCGCGTTGCTGCGGGGGGCTCAGGGAAGCCCGCAGGGAGCCCCCTCCCTGCGCGGTGCTTCCCTGTACCGCCGGCACATCGCGATCATCTTTGATCGCGGTGTGCCAGGGGTTAATGAGCCGGGGGCGGTCCGTGACCGCTCCTGGCACATAGTGCCGGATGTCAGCTGCGATAAGCAGCTGACACCCGGCCGCGATCGGCCGCGCTCCCCCCGTGAGCGCGGCCGATCGGCTATGACGTACTATCCCGTCCAGGGTCAGATAAGCCCAGGGCACCTCGACGGGATAGTACGTCTAAGGTCACAGAGGGGTTAAAGTAATGATGGCCACTCGTTTTTCTTTACTTAGCTGCTTTTTTCTTGCCATAACACAAATTCTAACAGTCTTTAGCAGGACTATCAGCTGTGTATCCACCAGACTTCTGTCCCAACACAACTGATGGTCCCAACCCCATTTATAAGGCAAGAAATCCCACTTATTAAACCTGACAGGGCACACCTGTGAAGTGAAAACCATTCCCGGTGACTACCTCTTGAAGCTCATCAAGAGAATGCCAAGAGTGTGCAAAGCAGTCATCAAAGCAAAAGGTGGCTACTTTGAAGAATCTAGAATATAAGACATAATTTCAGTTGTTTCACACTTTTTTGTTAAGTATATAATTCCACATGTGTGAATTCATAGTTTTAATGCCCACAGTGTGAATGTACAATTTTCATAGTCATAAAAATACAGAGAAATCTTTAAATGAGGTGTGTCAAAACTTTTGGTCTGTACTGTGCATATATATACATATATACATAGAAAAAAAGAGGCAGCACTCCATCATAAAGTGAAAAAAAGTGGAAGGTTTTAATCAACCCACATAGCCGGGCCCTTTTTTTCACTTTATGATGGAGTGCTGCCTCTTTTTTTCTATGTGAATTTGGTGCAATCGTTGGACTGGTTGCCTGGGGCCTTGCACCCGAAGATAAGTACAAGAGTTGTGCTGCTCCCTCTTTTTTCCTATTACATATATATATATATATATATATATATATTGTGAGGCAGTGACCGGTGTCATATGCGAGGGTCGCTATGTGTCCCCCAGGATGTGCTTAGAAGCATATTAGATCCGCTGGAGTGCCCTGTGCTCACAGCAGGTTGCCTGTGAGACACAGGGAAGAATAAAAGTAAGTGTGAACTGGGTCAAGTTATTTGTCCCAGAATTTATTCAGGAAAACCTGGTATGGGCTTTTATTTTGAAACGGACTGCAGGATGGTAGTGGGGCCGGTCCGTTTCCTCCAGCCCAGATCTTATAGTGGCCCATGGCCATAGAATCTGGAGGATAGAAAAAAAAAACCCCAGCAAGAGAGTTTGGGTGTGTCAGTCTGATCTGGGAGCCAGACCTTGCAGGAGGCTTGTGCAAAGCTCCTTCCGTGTGGAGAAACACGGGCCAGGCAGAGCCTGAAAAGCCAGACACCCCAGCGTACACGGGGGGGTGTAATACGCTCACGGCAGCGGACTATGGACTATTGTTATTTTTTTCCCGGCTGCATACTGAAGGACTTATTTGCTTTCTTTCCCTGTTTGTGAGTATGCTGTGTAATAAACAAGACTTTGTTTGAACTTTATATGGGTCACTGCCTATTCACTGCACAGCAAGGACATCGCTACATCACATTTGGTTGGAGAATGCGGAGCAGTGTGAATTAAGGCATACCCCAACGCCATTTGCATGTCTGTTATTAAGCCTGCTACATTGCAACTCAGGCCTAAAGACAAAATGGAGGAGATCCTGAGGCAGCTAGTCCTCACACAGCAACAACAGCAACAAACTAATAATCTGTTGCTGCAGCAAATTACAGCCCTGCGAGAGGCACCTCCAGCACCGACCCCGGAACGTCGCGATGCCCGTGACAAGGTCCGCTCTGCTTTGAGGAAGTTGAGTCCGGAAGATGACGTGGAAGCTTTCCTCACCGTCTATGAGCGCACGGCAGAACGGGAGAATCTGCCAGCAGCACAGTGGGCTGAAGTTGTGGCTCCGTTCTTGAGGGGTGATGCGCTAAAGGCCTACTTTGACCTCAGTCGGGAGGATGCCCAGGACTATTCCAAGTTAAAAGGTGAGATCCTTGCCCGACTGGGGGTTAATACTTATGTGAGAGCTCAACGGGTGTTTTCTTGGACTTTTGTGGAAGCCCAGCCTGCCCGGTCTCAGATTTTTGACTTATTGCAGCTTGTGAAACGATGGCTCCAACCTGAGACTTTATCCACAAGTCAGATAGTGGAGAGGGTGGTGGTCGACCGACTGGTGAGGGCTCTGCCAGCGGCCATTCAGTGTTGGGTGGGTCAAGGGGACCCGGGTACCCTAGACCAGGTTGTAGGCCTGATAGAGCGATATAAGGCCACCCAGGACTTTATACGGGACACTGCTCCGCTTCGGCTGTCACGTAAGGCTCCGCCAGCTCAGGAGTCTGAGAAAAGTCCACGGCCCTCCACTGGGACAAGACCGGACCGAGTCCGTGCTGAGGGGTTGTCTCGGAAAGAGAGTGACCACAGACCTGTGTCCCCTAAACTGGCTCCAAGGTTACCTCGTGCCACAGTCGTTACGTGTTGGCGGTGCCAAGAACCTGGACATGTGGTTGCTAATTGTCCCCTAACAACAGAACCCATGGACTGCGGGTATACCCGCCGCGTGTCTATGTATGCCCAGCCAGTCTGCATTGCCACTACAGACCCTGCCGGTACCGAACCTCAGCTGTGCAGAGTGCTCGTTAATGGGTACCAGACGGATGCTCTCTTGGACTCGGGGAGCTTGGTGACCCTGGTACACGGGTCCTTGGTTGCTGGGGACAGTCCTATTGGATGGAAAGTGGGGGTAGTGTGCATACATGGGGACCTCCGAGAGTACCCGACTGCGGAGGTCACGTTCTCCACCCCATGTGGAGAGATAAAACATGTGGTGGGAGTGGTAAAAACTCTTCCGTATGGGACTGTGATGGGTAGAGACTTACCGTTGTTCTGGTCCCTCTGGGAGACCAGAGTTAACCCTCTCAGGGTAAAAAGCATTCCGGGTGCAGAACCCGAAGATCCCGAGTCAGGGATACCTGCCGTAGGGGTCGCCACGATAGGGACAGTGTGTAATCCCGATAGGTTTCCCCTAGAGGTATTGGCAGGGGAAGTGGAAGAGAATCCACCAATTCATGAGCTGGAGGTGTCACCTGGTAAGTTTGGGACTGCCCAGCTCCAGGATCCCACTCTGACCCGGGCAAGGGAAAGAGTAATCGAGGTAAATGGGGTGGCACAACAACCTGGTGCAGAAAAGGAGTTTCCCCGGATGGCGGTCATCCAGGAGTTGCTGTACAGGGTTGATAAAATCCGGGATGAGGTGGTAGAACAACTGGTAGTGCCCCAACCCTATCGTCGGGCGGTGCTCGACATGGCTCACATTCACATGTTGGGGGGGCACTTGGGGGCCAAAAAGACGTTAGAGCGCATATTACAGAGGTTCTTTTGGCCTGGTGTCTACGCTGAGGTTACAAAGTACTGTGACACATGTCCTGAGTGTCAACTAACCTCACCCACCACGAACTACCGGAGTCCGTTAGTACCTCTGCCCATCATAGAAGTACCCTTTGAGCGGATAGCGATGGATCTGGTGGGACCAATAGTAAAATCCGCCCGGGGCCATCAGCACATATTAGTAGTCGTAGACTACGCCACCCGGTATCCAGAGGCGATACCGCTTCGGCACCCTTCGGCTAAACTAATAGCCCGTGAACTGTTTGCCATGTTTTGTCGTCTTGGGCTTCCCAAGGAGATCCTTACAGATCAGGGAACCCCTTTTATGTCTAAAGTGACTAGGGAGCTATGTAAATTGCTCCAAATTAAACAGTTGCGTACGTCAGTATACCATCCACAAACCGATGGGTTGGTCGAGAGGTTTAATAAGACCCTCAAGGCCATGCTCAAAAAGGTGGTCGCCAAGGATGGGAAGGATTGGGATATGTTGTTGCCATATTTAATGTTCGCCATACGCGAGGTACCGCAGGCGTCCACGGGGTTCTCCCCATTTGAGCTATTGTATGGCAGGCACCCGAGGGGGCTGCTGGATGTAGCCAAAGAGACATGGGAACAGGAGCCCACTCCACATAAGAGTGTTATCGAGTATGTGGCAAGTATGCAGGATCGGATTGCAGTCGTGCAACCCATCGTAAAGGAGCATCTGTTGGATGCCCAGGCCGCTCAGAGCCGTACCTATAATAAAAGGGCCACGGTCAGGTCCTTTAAAGAAGGAGACCAGGTGTTGGTACTAGTGCCCACCCCAGAGAGTAAACTCATGGCCAAGTGGCAAGGGCCGTATGAGATACGGGGAAAGGTGGGGGAAGTGAATTACAAAGTGTACCAACCCGGGAAAAGAAAACCCGAGCAGTTGTACCATGTAAACCTGCTAAAGGCCTGGAAGGACCGAGAATGTTTGGTCACAGATGCAACTACGGTCATACAATCAGAGGTCCCTCTGGCCCTGGCCAAGGACACAGCCAGGTGTGAGGTAAAGGTCAATGATGCCCTCACAAAACAGCAGCGGCGGGAGGCTCGAGCTTTGGTACAGCAGAATATGGATGTATTCTCAGAGCTGCTGGGGCGAACCTCAGTGATTCAGCATGACATTGTCACTGAGCCCCGGGTAAAGGTGCGGATGAAACCGTAAAGAGGGCCAGAAGCCCGAAGGCAAGCCATCGCGGCCGAGGTAAAGCAAATGCTTCAGTTGGGAGTCATTGAGGAGTCCCGAAGTGAGTGGGCTAGCCCCATTGTACTAATACCAAAACCTGATGGGTCATTACGCTTCTGTAATGACTTTAGGAAGTTAAATGAAGTATCAAAATTTGACCTGTATCCCATGCCACGGGTGGACGAGCTAATTGAGAGACTGGGGAAGGCCCAGTACTTCACCACACTGGATCTCACGAAAGGTTACTGGCAGGTTCCCTTAACAGAGTCAGCGAAGGAAGAGACCGCTTTTATAACCCCAGAGGGACTCTTTCAATACGTTGTCTTACCTTTTGGGTTACATGGAGCTCCGGCCACATTTCAGAGGCTGATGGACATTGTGTTAGCGCCACATAGAGACTATGCGTCAGCCTATTTGGATGACATAGTCATCTTTAGTACCGACTGGGATACCCATCTGTCCCAGGTACAAGCAGTGCTAGAGTCTCTTAGAGCCGCAGGGTTAACAGCAAACCCAAAGAAATGTGCGATAGGTCTCACGGAAGCCCGGTACTTGGGATACGTGATCGGCCGGGGGGTTATCAAACCTCAAGTGAACAAAATTGAGGCCATTCAAAATTGGCCCAAGCCCTTAAGTTCCAAACAAGTGAGGGCATTCCTTGGCATCATTGGGTATTACCGTCGGTTTATACCCAATTTTGCTGGTAAATCGGCTTCCCTAACGGACCTGTTAAAAGGGAAGAAAACGGTGATGGTCAAGTGGAATCCTCAAGCAGAGGAAGCGTTCCAGACTCTGAAGTCGGCATTGTGTGGACAGCCGGTCCTCATCAGCCCCGACTTCAAGAAAACCTTTATTGTGCAAACCGATGCCTCAGAGGTAGGCTTAGGAGCGGTGCTGTCGCAAGAGGTGAACGGGGATTAGCATCCAGTCACCTATTTAAGCAGGAAACTGACCCCGGCAGAGAAAAATTATAGCGTCGTGGAGAAGGAGTGCTTGGCGATCAAATGGGCCTTGGAGTCCCTACGCTACTATTTGCTCGGGCGTCAGTTTCGGTTGGTAACAGACCATTCACCCCTTGTCTGGATGAGAAATGCAAAGGAAAGGAATGCCCGAGTCACCAGATGGTTCTTGTCCCTACAAAATTTCAGCTTCTCTGTGGAACATCGGGCTGGGAAATCACAGGGAAATGCAGATGCCCTGTCACGGGCACCATGTATGCTGACAAATGTTCAACCCCACAAGTCTGAACAGAGGGGGGGGGTATGTGAGGCAGTGACCGGTGTCATATGCGAGGGTCGCTATGTGTCCCCCAGGATGTGCTTAGAAGCATATTAGATCCGCTGGAGTGCCCTGTGCTCACAGCAGGTTGCCTGTGAGACACAGGGAAGAATAAAAGTAAGTGTGAATTGGGTCAAGTTATTTGTCCCAGAATTTATTCAGGAAAACCTGGTATGGGCTTTTATTTTGAAACGGACTGCAGGATGGTAGTGGGGCCGGTCCGTTTCCTCCAGCCCAGATCTTATAGTGGCCCATGGCCATAGAATCTGGAGGATAGAAAAAAAAACCCCAGCAAGAGAGTTTGGGTGTGTCAGTCTGATCTGGGAGCCAGACCTTGCAGGAGGCTTGTGCAAAGCTCCTTCCGTGTGGAGAAACACGGGCCAGGCAGAGCCTGAAAAGCCAGACACCCCAGCGTACACGGGGGGTGTAATACGCTCACGGCAGCGGACTATGGACTATTGTTATTTTTTTCCCGGCTGCATACTGAAGGACTTATTTGCTTTCTTTCCCTGTTTGTGAGTATGCTGTGTAATAAACAAGACTTTGTTTGAACTTTATATGGGTCACTGCCTATTCACTGCACAGCAAGGACATCGCTACATCACAATATATATATATATATATATATATATATATATACGTGTGTGTGTTACTAACATGTGTATATATACTGTTATATAGTGTATATATTTTTTTTCTATGTGTATATACAGTATCTATTCTATTCTAACCTGTCGGTGTGATTTTACTACACCGGCATATGAATTGCCGGCTTTTAATCTATCTATCTATCTATCTGTCTATCCAGGGCCGGCTCCAGGATTTTGTGGGCCCCGGGCAAAAGAGTCTCAGTGGGCCCACATACCACGATTCATGATGCACAGATACGGAGGAGAAATATAGATATACTACATAGGGCCTAGATTTCCCCCTCATCCTTCACATAGGCAGATATGCACACACACAATACGCAGACATACACACACACATCTACAGTGCGCAGACGTGCACTCACACACAAATACGCAGACATGCACACACACACACACACACAAATACGCAGACATGCACACACAATACGCAGACATGCACACACACACACAATACGCAGACATGCACACACACACACACAATACGCAGACATGCACACACACAATACGCAGACATGCACACACACAATACGCAGACATGCACACACACAATACGCAGACATACACATACAGTACGCAGACATGCTGCACACACATACAGTACTCAGACATGCACACACACGCAGCACTAAGACATGCACACACAATACGCAGACATGCGCGCACACACACACACAATACGCAGACATACACACACACACACAATACGCAGACATACACATACAGTACGCAGACATGCTGCACACACATACAGTACTCAGACATGCACACACACACACACACACACAGCACTCAGACATGCACACACACACAATACGCAGATATGCGCACACACACACAATACGCAGACATACACATACAGTACGCAGACATGCTGCACACACATACAGTACTCAAACATGCACACACACACAGCACTCAGACATGCGCACACACATACAATATGCAGACATGCGCACACACACACACAATACGCAGACATGCACACACACAATACGCAGACATGCGCACACACACACAATACGCAGACATACACATGCAATACGCAGACATGCACACAAATACAATACGCAGACATGCACACAAATACAATACACAGATATACACATACAATACGCAGATATTTACATACATATATTTGAAGACAAATTCACAAAAATACATAAATATGTACAGTCAAACACACTGATATACACAGATATGCACATCATACAGGCATACACAGACATACAGACAGACACAAGCCTCACTCACCTCCCCCAGGCTTGTCACCCATCAGGCTCCTCTGGCATGTGGATATGGAGGGAGTGCTGCTTGATCGATGGCCGTCACTTAAAAAGACATGGCCACCCACAGTGCACGCTGCAGCTGTGTCTGTTACTAATGATGCGGTCAGGCAGACACTGTGCCTTTAACTTTGCTTGTGTGTCCGCCCGGCCGCATCATTACTAGCAGAAGCAGAGACATCGCTGCAGAGTGCACTGTGCGCGGCCATGTTTATTTAAGTAACGGCTGAGCTCAAGTAATGGCGAAGCTGCTGGGGGAGCAGCCCGGGCTCCCTGGTATCCCGGCCACGAGTGGGCCCCCCAATTTGTTCAGGGCCCCGGCATTTGGCCTGCTACGCCGGGTGCTGACGCCGGCCCTGTATCTATCTATCTATCTATCTATCTATCTATCTATCTATCTATCTATCTATCTATCTTATCTATCTACGTGTTTTGAAGAAAATTTCGTTTGAAAACGATGTGTAAATGACATAAAGAATAGCTGTATGTAAAAGCTCATATTAAAATCACATTGCAGTCTGATAGCAATCGCACTGCATTCTGATGTAAATCGGATGCTAGGTGTGAAAAATCGGATTGTACTCGCATAAAAAAGGCATGACACTCGCATGACACTTGCATTGCACTCGACCAACTCTCCTGCATCAAAATCTGACCGATTTTAAAATCGCTAGTGTGTCTCCAGCCATAAGCAGCGATACGCAGCATGCTGCAATTTTTTTTCTCTGTCCGATTTTAGCTGTAAAAAATTGTAGATGAGATATCACTCATTGAATTACATTGGTACGAGTGCAATCCATTTTTTTATCGGATTGAACTCGTCCATTTTTATCCCAAATGGGTATGAGCCCTTAGTGTAAGAATGCAGCAATATAGAACTTTTTATGTCCTATTTATTTTTAGCTTATGCCTATTTTATTGTTTATTTTGAATGCTAGTATGTTTGGGGAATATACTTTCAAATAAGAAGCTTATCTATTTCACCTAATCCAGATTATAGAAAGAAAGCTAGGGTTTTGTATGCCACTGAGAATATCAATTGGAAGGAGCAAGGAGATATAATAATCACGCACTGCTCTTGTCTTTCCTTTGATCACTTTTGACAGGTGCTAGTTATATAAGATACCACAAATGCCCTACAAGCAGTGGCTTAAATGGTTTGTCATGCCTAAACTGATAAGTGTGCAATCATTCTGTTTGTCTGCTGACTTAGAATCCCCCCAGCGCGCGCACTGTACGCTGCGAGGATTCATCGGTTTCTGAGCCGGAAGCTGCAGTGATGTATGCGTTATGTATACTCCCTGGAAGAACCCAGCTGGTGGGTGCAACCTCACTCCATACACTTGTTTGGAGCAAGGCTGCACCCTGTCGAGTGAAGCGCAGTCCGGTGGGCGCAGCCATATAGTGGGCGCTGCCTCTCAAAATACAAATTTATGGAGCAAGGCTTCGCCCAGAAGCTGGACTCTGGCTGGGAGTATGTATAGCACATACATACCCACCGCTCCTAGCTCAGATACCTGCTTATTATCGCAGTGCACAGTGCATACACTGGAGGGATTCATAAGTCAGCAGTCAGAGAGAGTGACTGTAGACTTATCAATTTAGACCACAGAACCCCTTTAGTATATTTACATCCCCACTCACAAGACCTGCCATTTTAAAAATGCTTTGGCACAGTTGTCGAACATCACAATTTGACCCTTTTTTTTAAACTTTTATATGCATTTTATGAAAACTTTTGTTAGCGTGCAGAATATTTTAATTTTTGTGTAGTATGTCTTTAAAGACATATAGATTTAAAGGTTAAAAAGAACAAAGTCAATCACTAATCAATGTGAACTACTAATTCAGTATATTTTATTAGTCATTCAGTTTTACCATAAGCTGGAAGTGAAAAGTCTACGGCATTTGCATTTGAGGCTTGAAATACCATATAATATTCTTATAGCACAGCTATGGTTCTCTAGGCTCCTTCAAAGAAGTATGTAAACAACACGTTTTGTTACTGTGAAATATATTCCACATCAACATTGCACGAGTCGAAGCATAGTTAATATTTTTCACTTCACAAACTACAAAGTCACAGAAATTTCATAATTGGGTCCTGGACACCCAATACTGTTATCTGTGCAATGCACTGTATAAATCAAAATAAAACACCAACATAGCTGAGACACAGAGAACCTGGAAGGCTTAGGATTAGGAGCAACCATAAGTATTAAACATTACAATGGAACAATGCACATTTTTCCTAAAGCTATTCTTCCATTTTAATTTTAAGTTCACTTGCCTTAAATGTGTCCTGTCAGCTGAGACCTTTACTTCACTTATTCCAAATGAAAGAGGCATCACTTTATATTACATTTTATTCATTTCATGCAGTTTCTGAGTTATTTTGAAGTATGAAACCAAGCGTCAAATCTAAAAAAGAATTTAAGTCTACCAATATGTAGTCTCTGCAACATTTCCAGCCCCTGAGCGATCTGTGAATGGCAAAATGTTAGCGATTAAAAATATAGAGTGGGGAACAAAAAATGTAAAAGCTAAAAGGATAATGCATGCTAACTGTAAGACCTTAAGTGGGTAGCAGTATTGATTACATAACCTGCTCTATAATTATATATATAAAAACAGTCATAATGTTATTATATATAGTGATAAACCTCATGGATGACATATCCACAAGCAGTCCATCTAAAGCTCTGAGAATAAAATATTTTCTGTGATAGATCAATATGAGATAGATATGGGATAAATGTAAGATAATAGAGATGGGCAAACATATTCAAGTGGAAATTAATTGTATTAGAATTATATAAAAATCCATATTCTCCACAATAAATATTTTTTATCAAAATGCTCCATACAGATTCAGCAAAAAAAGACTAGCTGTGATAACCATTTTGCTGAGCTATAGAGCGCCTACAAAAGGTTAAAAACAAAAGTGAAACATAATACTTCACAACTCACCTGTTACGACACCCTTAATGCCCGCAGTACCTGCTGTCCAGTCCTTGGAGCCTCTTCTTTCCTTACTAGCTGGACCAGGCCTCAGAGGACACAATACCTCATAATTTTGCGACATCTCAATATGCCATGACCTTTGAAGCCTGGTCGAGGTTGAAAGTTTGTCCTAAATTTAGGACACCAGGCCTTGGAGGTCACAGCGCATCATAATATTGTGATGTCATGCCCTGACCTCCAAAGCCTGGTTGCACCTGAAGCCCTGCCTTAGACTGAAGACATCCACACACGTATGTCAAAAGAAGGGACCCTGGGAACCAAATGAGAGGGAAGCAGTAATTGGAGGAAGCTTTGACGATGTGAGCAGTGAGGCGAGTGTTATGTTTTTTTAAGTTTTTACATGAGCATGGATGGGAAAATTCACTTTGCAATGAATAACTGCAAAGTACAAATCTGCAAGATTTGTCAAATTTTAATATCACCAGATCCTCTCATCTATATAAGATAGATGGATAGAGTTAGATAGAAGCTTTAGAAGGACTCTCTAGCCTACTATACATTTATATATGAAGAATCTGGTATGGTCCAGTCATCAATATAATAAATAGGGGAATTCAAATAACGCTGCATGAGCTAGTCACCAGCCAATATGCATACAAGTACAGATACCAAGTGCTATAGACTGCATGGCATGGAGAACATGGAATAGTTAGATTAGAAAGGATAGGTGATAGGTCAGTCTATATAAATGTGTTTTGAAGGCACTCTTGAAACTGTATAACTGTATTGACTGGAGTAGCATATTTTGTAAAACTGAGAGAGAGGATCGTATTATAGAGGATGTTAGTGGAATGGAGAGGATGGCAAGTAGGTAGACAGAGATGAAGAAAGAGATGTAGCGTGGTGCAGAACTGTGGAGATCCTTGTGGGTAAATGTGAGAAGGTTATATTGGACTCTGTAGTGGATGTGCAACCATCGCAAACTCTTACACAGAGTGGTGGCATCAGTGTAGTGGTTGGAAAAAAAATATGATCCGCGGCATTGAGGATAGATTGGAGAGGGGAGAATTTAGTAAGAAGAAGACCGATTAGTACAGAGTTGCAGTAGTTCAGGCAACAACGAATCAAAGCAACAGTAAGAATGCAAAGTTAAAGGTAAGGAAAGGTAAAATTTTAGAGACATTTTTACAGTGCAGGTGACATGAGCGATCGAGGCATTGAGGATAGATTGGAGAGGGAAGAATTTAGTAAGAAGAAGACCGATTAGTACAGAGTTGCAGTAGTTCAGGCAACAACGAATCAAAGCAACAGTAAGAATGCAAAGTTAAAGGTAAGGAAAGGTAAAATTTTAGAGACATTTTTACAGTGCAGGTGACATGAGCGATCGAGTGATTGGACATAGGGATTGAATGAAAGACCTAAATCAAATGTAACCCCAAGACAGCAAGCGTGCTGCTTGGCAATTATGGTAGAACCACACATCTAAATGGCAATTTCCAGTTTGGTTGGGATTATAGAGGGAGTTGTTCAGGAGTTTTTGACAAATTCAGTTTCAGATAGAGGGAAGACATGAGGTTGGTGACAGCAGACAAACAATCACTGGTAATTAAAGTGGGTGATGTCAGATAAAGAAGTGTATAACTTGGGTGACATCAGCATAGAGATGGTAATGAAAATAAAATCTGCTGATGGCTTGTCAAATAGGGGTGATATACAGAAAAAAGAGGAGGTGACCTAGGACTGAAAACTGAGGAACACGACAGTAAGGGAAAGAAGAGTGGAAAAAGAGCCAGCAATTAGTACAATGAAGGAGTGGTCAAAGAGGTAGGAAGAGAACCAAGAGAGAACAGTGTCCTAGATTCCAGAAAAGCACAGCATTGTGGGTAGGAGCCGGTGGTACACAGTGTCAAATGCTCCAGAGATATCCTTAAGAATCAGCAGGAAGTAGTGGCATTAGATTTAGCTTTTAGTAGATCATTAAAGACAATAGTACGGGCAGTTTCTGTAGAGTGTAAAGAGCAGAAGCCAGATTGTAAAGGGTCAAGAATAGGGATGAGCGAACCCGAACTGGAAAGTTCAGGGTTCGTACCGGACACCTAGTGTTCGGTACTGAATACTGAGCATGGACATTTTACTGTATGTCTGATTTCCTGTTCGGGTTTGACAGTCTAATAAAGCTTGTTGAAAGGCTGCAGCTTAGCCAATCAACACATTCTTAGACTGTGGGCATTTCTGGAGCCCTCACAGCAACGCAAAGTATTGCTATTTCTCCGGTAAAATACACTTTATGTACTCTGCATACCAGTCTGTGAGAGTACTTTGCTAAAAGTTACTGTATGTACTCTGCACTCTCCACATTTGAGAGTTCTGTGCCCTTTAAGTTGCTGTGTGTACTCTGAACTCTCCGCCTGTGGGAGTACTGTTCTTTAAGCGGCTGTGTATACTCTGCACCCTCGTCCTGTAGGAGTACTTTCCTTTAAGCCGCTGTGAATACTCTGCACCCTCCTGCTGTGGGAGTACTGTCCTTTAAGCCACTATGTATCCTAGGCACTTCTGGAGCCATCACAGCAATGCCAAGTATTGCTGTTTTTGTGGTAAAAGCCACTTTGTGTACTCTGCATACCAGTCTGTGAGAGTACTGTGCTAAAAGCTGCTGTGTGTACTCTGCACCCTCCACATCTGAGAGTTCTGTGCCCTTTAAGCTGCTGTGTGTACTCTGCACTCTCCACCTGTGGGACTAGTGCCCTTTAAGCCACTGTGTATACTCCACACCCTCCACCTGTAGGAGTACTGTCCTTAAAGCCACAGTGTATACTCTGCACCCTCCGTCTGTTGGAGTGCTGTCCTTTAAGCTGCTGTGTGTACTCTACAAACCCAGCTGTGAGAGTACTCTGCTAAAAGCTGCTGTGTATACACTGCACTTTCTGTCTGTGTGAGTACTGTGCCTTTTTGTACTAGTTGTGCAAATCAATATATCCCATCAGCCATCTCGTTGCCATTTCTAGGACCCAAAAATATTTTTTCGGGACTAGTGTATATTTTTTATTAGTCTAGGAAATTAAAAAAAATTGAATCAGCCATCCCTTTGCCATTTCTGGGCAAAAATACATAATTTTTCAGGACCTATATTTGTTTTCTATTAGTCTGGGAAGTAAATAGTTGGCATCAGCTGCCTCATTGGCATTATTAGGCTAAATAAGCACATCTTCAGGACTGCTGTGTGTTTCCTATTGATGTGAAAAAAAATAATTGTCATCAGCCATCTTGTGGCAATTTTGTTTTTTAGTAGTCTGTGAAATAAACAATTGGCATCAGCTTGCTAGTTGCCATTTCTAGGCCAAACCAAAAATTTTACTGTACTACTATGTCTATATGAGTAGTGAAAAATGAAAAATAAGTGCACTCTTCATCGTTTTTTGCAAGTAGTGTGGGTAAAAAATAAGTGTACTCTGTCTCGGCGTTTTGGGGGCAGTATGTCTAAACAAAAAATCTAATCTGCAGCTGTCTCTTTCTTTCCCATTTGCAGGAAAAAAAATAATTTTATTCTAATGCTGTGTCTATACAAAAAATCTTTTCAAAATGTCTAATACATCTCCTCCAATGATTGATTAAATTATTGAAATTTTGGAATTCAACTTAACACACGATGGGATGGAAAAAGGGGAAGAAGGCCCTAACAATAGGGAATGAGGGTTTGCGCACCTCCTAAACAACACCCTATGCGGGTCCTTACCCACACTACCATCACATGCCTAGTCCCTAGCTGTCACCTCACTATACTCTGGCTAGTGCACTGGCTGGCAAGGATGATAGTCTTAAATATTTCTTGGATATATTTCATTGCTATTTAAGCCCAATTAAACTTGTTTGAAATTATATTGGTATTACATAGTTCATCCATAGACTATTCCGTGGTCTGGAGCACATTTTGTTGTTATATAACCCTCAAAAATCTTGTTTAAAAATATATTGGTCTTATATTGCTCATCTATAGAATATTATGTCTTCTTGGATACATTTTGTAGGTATAAAATCCTCAAAAGACTTGTTAAAAATGTAGGCCTTGTGCACACATTGCAGATTTGGTACGCTTTTGTCGCGTTTTTTTTTCTGCCTGGATTTGTGACAAAAAATCTGATGCAAAATCTGATACCATCAAACTGAATGATAAACCAGAAGTGTAATGCACACATTGAGTATTTTTGTCATGCAGATTTTTTGCAGAAAAATAATCTGCTGCATGTTAATTCTCTGTGCGTTTCTACCCTGTATTTTTCACCATTGACTTCACTGAAATGATTTCAGTTAAATACATTAAAAACACAAGCAAAAACACACCAAAAACGTGCACAAAATGCACCAAAAACCCTTGTTTTTGCAGCTGCGTTTTTCCTGCCAAAAAAATACAGAAATGGTGCAGAAATTTTACTCAAAGTGTTAACATATCCTTATTGGTAATATATTGCTCATCGATAGACTATTTCATGGTGTTGAGTATTTTTTGTTGCCATGTAACCCTCAAAAAACTTGTTTAAAATTTTATTGGTATTATATTGCTCAACTATAGACTATTCCGTGGTCTGGAGCACATAACCTCAAAAGTGCATAGCGTTTATGAGTCTAGGAATACCAATACATGACACGTTGAACAGAATGTGTATGAGGCCCTTCATTACGTCTAATACAGGATCCATCTGAGTCCCTTATTTTTGGCAGTTTTTGATTCCTTCATAAATGACACTGAAACTTCCTCTTTTTTGTAATAAAAAAAACTATTTTGTTTTACTTAACCCCTTCATGACCCAGCCTATTTTGACCTTAAAGACCTTGCTGTTTTTTGCAATTCTGACCAGTGTCCCTTTATGAGGTAATAACTCGGGAACACTTCAACGGATCCTAGCGATTCTGAGATTGTTTTCTCGTGACATATTGGGCTTCATGATAGTGGTAAATTTAGGTCAATAAATTCTGCGTTTATTTGTGATAAAAACGGAAATTTGGCGAAAATTTAGAAAATTTCGGAATTTTCACATTTTGAATTTTTATTCTGTTAAACCAGAGAGTTATGTGACACAAAAAAGTTAATAAATAACATTTCCCATATGTATACTTTACATCAGCACAATTTTGGAAACAAAATTTTTTTTTGCTAGGAAGTTATAAGGGTTAAAATTTGACCAGCGATTTCTCATTTTTACAACGAAATTTACAAAACCATTTTTTTTAGGGACCACCTCACATTTGAAGTCAGTTTGAGGGGTCTATATGGCTGAAAATACCCAAAAGTGACACCATTCTAAAAAATGCACCCCTCAAGGTACTCAAAACCACATTCCAGAAGTTTATTAACCCTTCAGGTGCTTCACAGCAGCAGAAGCAACATGGAAGGAAAAAATTAACATTTAACTTTTTAGTCACAAAAATTATCTTTTAGCAACAATTTTTTTATTTTCCCAATGGTAAAAGGAGAAAATGAACCACGAAAGTTGTTGTCCAACTTGTCCTGAGTACAATGATACCTCATATGTGGGGATAAACCACTGTTTGGGCGCACGGCAGGGCTTGGAAGGGAAGGAGCGCCATTTGACTTTTTGAATGAAAAATTGGCTGCACTCTTTAGCGGACACCATGTCACGTTTGGAGAGCCCCCGTGTGCCTAAAAATTGGAGCTCCCCCACAAGTGACCCCATTTTGGAAACTAGACGCCCAAAGGAACTTATCTAGATGCATAGTGAGCACTTTGAACCCCCAGGTGCTTCACAAATTGATCCGTAAAAATGAAAAAGTACTTTTTTTTCACAAAAAAATTCTTTAGCCTCAATTTTTTCATTTTTACATGGGCAACAGGATAAAATGGATCCTAAAATTTCTTGGGCAATTTCTCCTGAGTACACCGATACCTCACATGTGGGGGTAAACCACTGTTTGGGAACATGGTAAGGCTTGTAAGGGAAGGAGCGCCATTTGACTTTTTGAATGAAAAATTATCTCCATCGTTAGCGGACACCATGTCGCGTTTGGAGAGCCCCTGTGTGCCTAAACATTGGAGCTCCCCCACAAGTGACCCCATTTTGGAAACTAGACCCCCCAAGGAACTTATCTAGATGCCTAGTGAGCACTTTAAACCCTCAAGTGCTTCACAAATTGATCTGTAAAAATGAAAAAGTACTTTTTTTTCACCCAAACAATTTTTTTGCCTCAATTTTTTCATTTTCACATGGGCAATAGGATAAAATGGATCATAAAATTTGTTGGGCAATTTCTCCCGAGTACGGTGATACCTCATATGTGGGGGTAAACCACTGTTTGGGCACACGGCAGGGCTCGGAAGGGAAGGCGCGCCATTTGACTTTTTGAATGGAAAATTAGCTCCAATTGTTAGCGGACACCATGTCGCGTTTGGAGAGCCCCTGTGTGCCTAAACATTGGAGCTCCCCCACAAGTGACCCTATTTTGGAAACTAGACCCCCCAAGGAACTTATCTAGATGCATATTGAGCACTTTAAACCCCCAGGTGCTTCACAGAAGTTTATAACGCAGAGCCATGAAAATAAAAAATAATTTTTCTTTCCTCAAAAATGATTTTTTAGCCTGGAATTTCCTATTTTGCCAAGGGTAATAGGAGAAATTGGACCCCAAATGTTGTTGTCCAGTTTGTCCTGAGTACGCTGATACCCCATATGTGGGGGTAAACCACTGTTTGGGCGCACGGCAGGGCTCGGAAGGGAAGGCACGCCATTTGGCTTTTTAAATGGAAAATTAGCTCCAATCATTAGGGGACATCATGTCACGTTTGGAGAGCCCCTGTATGCCTAAACATTGGAGATCCCCCACAAGTGACCCCATTTTGGAAACTAGACCCCGAAAGGAACTTATCTAGATGTGTGGTGAGGATTTTGAAACCCCAAGTGCTTCACAGAAGTTTATAACGCAGAGCCATGAAAAAAAAAAATATTATTTTCTCAAAAATGATCTTTTAGCCTGCAATTTTTTATTTTCCCAAGGGTAACAGGAGAAATTTCACCCCAAAAGTTGTTGTCCAGTTTCTCCTGAGTACGCTGATACCCCATATGTGGGGGTAAACCACTGGGCACATGCCGGGGCTCGGAAGTGAAGTAGTGACGTTTTGAAATGCAGACTTTGATGGAATGCTCTGTGGGCGTTACGTTGCGTTTGCAGAGCCCCTGATGTGGCTAAACAGTAGAAACCCCCCACAAGTGACCCCATTTTGGAAACTAGACCCCGAAAGGAGCTTATCTAAATGTGTGGTGAGGACTTTGAACCCCTAAGCGCTTCACAGAAGTTTATAACGCAGAGCCATGAAAATAAAAAAAAAAAATATTTTCTCAAAAATGATATTTTAGCCTGCAATTTTTTATTTTCCCAAGGGTAACAGGAGAAATTTCACCCCAAAAGTTGTTGTCCAGTCTCTCCTGAGTACGCTGATACCCCATATGTGGGGGTAAACCACTGTTTGGGCACACGTCGGGGCTCAGAAGGGAAGTAGTGACTTTTGAAATGCAGACTTTGATGGAATGGTCTGCGGGCGTCACTTTGCATTTGCAGATCCCCTGGTGTGCCTAAACAGTAGAAATCCCCCACAAGTGACCCCATTTTAGAAACTAGACCCCCCAAGGAACTTATCTAGATATGTGGTGAGCACTTTGAACCCCCAAGTGCTTCACAGACGTTTACAACGCAGAGCCGTGAAAATAAAAAATAATTTTTCTTTCCTCAAAAATGATGTTTTAGCAAGCATTTTTTTATTTTCACAAGGGTAACAGGAGAAATTGGACCCCAGTAATTGTTGCGCAGTTTGTCCTGAGTATGCTGGTACCCCATATGTGGGGGTAAACCACTGTTTGGGCACACGTCGGGGCTCGGAAGTGAGGGAGCACCATTTGACTTTTTGAATACAAGATTGGCTGGAATCAATGGTGGCGCCATGTTGCGTTTGGAGACCCCTGATGTGCCTAAACAGTGGAAACCCCTCAATTCTACCTCAACACTAACCCCCCCACACCCCTAACCCCAACTGTAGCCATAACCCTAATCACAATCCTAACCCCAACACACCCCTAACCACAACCCTAACCCCAACACACCCCTAACCCTAACCACAACCCTAATTCCAACCCTAACCCTAAGGCTATGTGCCCACGTTGCGGATTCATGTGAGATTTTTCAGCATCATTTTTGAAAAATGCGCGGGTAAAAGGCACTGCGTTTTACCTGCGGATTTTCCGCGGATGTCCAGTGTTTTTTGTGCGGATTTCACCTGCGGATTCCTATTGAGGAACAGGTGTAAAACGCTGCGGAATCCGCACAAAGAATTGACATGCTGCGGAAAATACAACGCAGTGTTTCCGCGTGGTATTTTCCGCACCATGGGCACAGCGGATTTAGTTTTCCATAGGTTTACTTGGTACTGTAAACCTGATGGAAAACTGCTACGAATCCGCAGCGGCCAATCCGCTGCGGATCCACAGCCAAATCCGCACCGTGTTCACATGGCCTAATTCTAAAGGTATGTGCACACGCTGCGGAAAACGCTGCGGATCCGCAGCAGTTTCCCATGAGTTTACAGTTCAATGTAAACCTATGGGAAACAAAAATCGCTGTACACACGCTGTGGAAAAACTGCACGGAAACGCAGCGGTTTACATTCCGCAGCATGTCACTTCTTTGTGCGTATTCCGCAGCGGTTTTACAACTGCTCCAGTAGAAAATCGCAGTTGTAAAACCGCAGTGAAATGCGCAGAAAAAACACGGTAAATCCGCCATAAATCCGCAGCGGTTTAGCACTGCGGATTTTTGAAATCCGCAGCGGAAAAATCCACAGAGGACCAGAATACGTGTGCACATACCGAAACCCTAACCCTACCCCAAACCCTAACCCTACCCCTAACTCTACCCCTAACCCTACCCCTAACCCTACCCCTACCCCTAACCCTACCCCTAACCCTACCCCTACCCCTAACCCTAACCCTACCCCTAACCCTAACCCTAACCCTAGCCCTAACCCTATTCTAACATTAGTGGAAAAAAAAAAATTCTTTATTTTTTTATTGTCCCTACCTATGGGGGTGACAAAGGGGGGAGGGTCATTTATTATTTTTTTTATTTTGATCACTGAGATAGATTATATCTCAGTGATCAAAATGCACTTTGAACGAATCTGCCGGCCGGCAGATTCGGCGGGCGCACTGCGCATGCGCCCGCCATTTTGGAAGATGGCGGTGCCCAGGGAGAAGACGGACGGACCCCGGCAGGACCGGTAAGTATGACGGGGTGGGGGGGAGCACGGGGGGGGGGGATCGGAGCACGGGGTGGTGGATCGGAACGCGGGAGGGGTGGAACGGAGCACCGGGGGGGTGGAACGGAGCACGGGGGGGGTGGAACGGAGCACGGGGGGTGGAACGGAGCACGGGGGTGAGCGGACAAGAGCACGGGGGGGAGTGGAGCACAGGACGGAGGGGAGCGGGGCAGTGTACCGGGCAGATCGGAGGGCTGGGGGGGCGATCGGTGGGGTGGGGGCACATTAGTATTTCCAGCCATGGCCGATGATATTGCAGCATCGGCCATGGCTGGATTGTAATATTTCACCTGTTATAATAGGTGAAATATTACAAATCGCTCTGATTGGCAGTTTCACTTTCAACAGCCAATCAGAGCGATCGTAGCCACGGGGGGGTGAAGCCACCCCCCCTGGGCTAAACTACCACTCCCCCTGTCCCTGCAGATCGGGTGAAATGGGAGTTAACCCTTTCACCCGATCTGCAGGGACGCGATCTTTCCATGACGCCACATAGGCGTCATGGGTCGGATTGGCACCGACTTTCATGACGCCTACGTGGCGTCATGGGTCAGGAAGGGGTTAAATTATATTTAAATTTTGCTTTATATACAAGTCATAATACAGGAAAAAATGGTTCCTAACATTTTTTTTCTGCAAAATGTAATTTATCATCGATTTGGAATATTTATTGTCACAACTTAGAGTGGAGTAAAAGTGTGACACCATTGCTCTCAGCAGCGATCTGGGAGTCAGAGATGCTTCCAGAGGTCTTTCCCATGGTGTTTGCCTTGCATTCAGCATTTTCCCATGTATTTGAACATTTTCACTGCCTCCCAGCTTTCCTATTGACTCCCAATATATTGGTTACTTGAAATGAGCATACAAGTAATAGGAACTGCTCGGTTCGAGCAACAAATACCTGAGAATTTTCGTGCTCACTCATCTCTCGTTAGTATCTTTAGATTTTTTGCAGCCACATACAGCCAATTCTGTGGACAGTGTTGCTGTTTCTATATTCCCTGGAACATAGTCACGCACACATATACATATATAGCCTAAAATTCATCTTTAACTTTTGGCCTTTTAGAGATCATTTAACCCCTTAACAACTGCCGGCGTTTTAACGGCGGCAGTTAAGGGTACTTATTCCTCAGCACCGCTTTTTAACAGCGCTAAGAAATAAGGTTATAGCACTACCAAGCGTCAGAAATTTTCCGGGATCTCGGCTATCGGGGTTAGCTGAGACCCTGGAGAATATGATTTGGGTCAGTTTTTAACAACCCCAGTGTTGCGATCA
Organism: Ranitomeya imitator; assembly: GCF_032444005.1. Lineage (NCBI taxonomy): Eukaryota > Metazoa > Chordata > Amphibia > Anura > Dendrobatidae > Ranitomeya > Ranitomeya imitator. The sequence goes on from NC_091284.1 coordinate 582,225,797, forward strand.
CCTCTATTCATAGAATAACCGCGACTGCAAAAAAATAAGTCATATTTCCCATTTAATTTCTCTCTCTGATGTGATCTAACATATCAGAGGAGAGAGAAATGAGGTGCCTCGATCCTCCCCGGTACCTTCGATGTCCTTGGAGCCTCCTGCATCCCTCGGTCCTATCCCCAGCTGTTGGCTTTTTTTTTCTGGAAAAATTGTGGGCGCATGCGCAGTGCACCCGCTGAGATCTGCTGCCGGCACTCGGCAACAATAGGAGATTTCTCCTATTGGTTCATTTTGATCACTGTGATAGAACAGAACTGGAGAAATTTTCCATGGAAGAATGTATGGCTACAAAAGTGTTTACAAGCTGGGATACTTTCAAAGCGGGATACTACTAGGTACTAGGGTTGAGCGACCTTGACCTTTTTAGAGTCGAGTTGTGTTTCGCGAAACCCGACTATCTTAGAAGTCGAGTCGAGTGGAATCGGCCGATTATGGCGAAAAGTCGGGTATCGCCCGAAACACGAAACCCAATGCAAGTCAATGGGGGAGCATAGTCGGCAGTGAGTGGAGGCCAGGAAAACACCTACACTGCCCATTTTAATGGCAAAAACATCCATTCATGTTACAGAAGCTTGTCAATCGTAATTTACCTTATAATAATTGGAAGGCATTTGAAATTGGGGGTCATTTGGCTAAAGTTGTGGGGGGTAGGGCTGGTTCAAGTAATTAGTGGGCCCAGTAAATCTGGACCACGTCACGGCAGTGGAGCAGGGAGAGGTAAGTATTTCAACTTTGCAAGTGCTGTGATCCTGAGCAAGCAGGGGGGGCCCACTCGTTGGCATTGGCACTGGCACAGGGCCCCTCAAAGTACAGCGGTGTGTTTGCACGGCGGGGGCGCCTCCCACCGGCAGCAACACTTTTGCGTACTATGAGAGGCCCTGTGCCAGTGACGTCGCCAACTAGTATTCCTCCCCCCACCTGATGAAGGAACCTGCACTTTCATCTGCACCTTCCTCTTTGTCCCCGTGTAAGGTGGTATGGTATGCGGGAAGAGGAACCTGACTTTCAGCAGGGTCACAATCTTGCTGTGTAGCGTGCACGGGGAATTTTGCGTTATGGGTCAATGTACCAGCAGACTCATCTATCACTGGCTGGGCAATGGGCAGGATGAGGAGGAAACACAGATATAGGCCCAAAGAATAAAGTTGGCTAAATGCAGTTCAAAATTGGTAACACAGGACTAACCAGGGGGCATTGCAGTGGAGGACAACTGGAATGAGAGGCTGACACAGAGAGTAGGCCCAAATCAGTAAGTAGTCGAAATGCAGTTCAAAATTGGCAACCGTAGTAAACAGGCGGCACAGCTTTGTTCAGTGGAGGAGAACAGCAAGGAGTGGCAGACACCGATAGTAGGCCCCAACCCAAACAGTAGGCCAAATGCAGTCTAACATTAACAACTACTTAACGAGAGCCTGAAAATGGAATTTCAGGACAGGAAACCAGGAGAACAGCAAGGAGTGGCAGACACCTATAGTAGGCCCCAAACCAACTAGTACGCCAAATGCAGTTGTTCCATTTAACCACAATTTAATGAGAGCCTGAAGATAGAAGTTCAGGAAAGGCAACCTGGAGAACACCTTGGAGTGTAACACACCATCTCTCTACACCCCATACCCAATTTGTAGGCCTAATGCAGCGTAGTTTCCAACAACTACTAAACGACAGCCGGAAGATCGAAGCTCAGGAAAGGCAACCTGGAGAACACCTTGGAGTGGAACACACCATCTCTCTACACCCCACACCCAATTTGTAGGCCTAATGCAGCGTAGTTTCCAACAACTACTAAACGAGAGCATGAAGATCGAAGCAATGGAGAGGAAACCTGGGGAACACCTGGAGTGGAACACACCATCTCTCTACACCCCATACCCAATTTGTAGGCCTAATGCAGTGTAGTTTTCTACAACTACTAAACGAGAGTCGGAAGACCGAACCAATGTGGACGAAACCTGGGGAACACCTTGGAGTGGAACACACCATCTCTCTACACCCCATACCCAATTTGTAGGCCTAATGCAGCGTAGTTTCCAACAACTACTAAACGAGAGCCGGAAGATCGAAGCTCAGGAAAGGCAACCTGGAGAACACCTTGGAGTGGAACACACCATCTCTCTACACCCCATACCCAATTTGTAGGCCTAATGCAGTGTAGTTTCCAAGAACTACTAAACGAGAGCCGGAAGATCGAAGCTCAGGAAAGGCAACCTGGAGAACACCTTGGAGTGGAACACACCATCTCTCTACACCCCATACCCAATTTGTAGGCCTAATGCAGCGTAGTTTCCAACAACTACTAAACGAGAGCATGAAGATCGAAGCAATGGAGAGGAAACCTGGGGAACACCTTGGAGTGGAACACACCATCTCTCTACACCCCATACCCAATTTGTAGGCCTAATGCAGTGTAGTTTCCAACAACTACTAAACGAGAGCATGAAGATCGAAGCATTGGCGAGGAAACCTGGGGAACACCTTGGAGTGGAACACACCATCTCTCTACACCCCATACCCAATTTGTAGGCCTAATGCAGTGTAGTTTCCAAGAACTACTAAACGAGAGCCGGAAGATCGAAGCTCAGGAAAGGCAACCTGGAGAACACCTTGGAGTGGAACACACCATCTCTCTACACCCAATACCCAATTTGTAGGCCTAATGCAGTGTAGTTTCCAAGAACTACTAAACGAGAGCCGGAAGATCGAAGCTCAGGAAAGGTAACCTGGAGAACACCTTGGAGTGGAACACACCATCTCTCTACACCCCATACCTAATTTGTAGGCCTAATGCAGTGTAGTTTTCTATAACTACTAAACGAGAGTCGGAAGACCGAAGCAATGTGGACGAAACCTGGGGAACACCTTGGAGTGGAACACACCATCTCTCTACACCCCATACCCAATTTGTAGGCCTAATGCAGCGTAGTTTCCAACAACTACTAAACGAGAGCCAGAAGATTGAAGCTCAGGAAAGGCAACCTGGAGAAAACCTTGGAGTGGAACACACCATCTCTCTACACCCCATACCCAATTTGTAGGCCTAATGCAGTGTAGTTTCCAAGAACTACTAAACGAGAGCCGGAAGATCGAAGCTCAGGAAAGGCAACCTGGAGAACACCTTGGAGTGGAACACACCATCTCTCTACACCCAATACCCAATTTGTAGGCCTAATGCAGTGTAGTTTCCAAGAACTACTAAACGAGAGCCGGAAGATCGAAGCTCAGGAAAGGCAACCTGGAGAACACCTTGGAGTGGAACACACCATCTCTCTACACCCCATACCCAATTTGTAGGCCTAATGCAGTGTAGTTTTCTACAACTACTAAACGAGAGTCGGTAGACCGAAGCAATGTGGACGAAACCTGGGGAACACCTTGGAGTGGAACACACCATCTCTCTACACCCCATACCCAATTTGTAGGCCTAATGCAGCGTAGTTTCCAACAACTACTAAACGAGAGCTGGAAGATCGAAGCTCAGGAAAGGCAACCTGGAGAACACCTTGGAGTGGAACACACCATCTCTCTACACCCCATACCCAATTTGTAGGCCTAATGCAGTGTAGTTTCCAAGAACTACTAAACGAGAGCCGGAAGATCAAAGCTCAGGAAAGGCAACCTGGAGAACACCTTGGAGTGGAACACACCATCTCTCTACACCCCATACCCAATTTGTAGGCCTAATGCAGCGTAGTTTCCAACAACTACTAAACGAGAGCATGAAGATCGAAGCAATGGAGAGGAAACCTGGTGAACACCTTGGAGTGGAACACACCATCTCTCTACACCCCATACCCAATTTGTAGGCCTAATGCAGTGTAGTTTCCAACAACTACTAAACGAGAGCATGAAGATTGAAGCATTGGCGAGGAAACCTGGGGAACACCTTGGAGTGGAACACACCATCTCTCTACACCCCATACCCAATTTGTAGGCCTAATGCAGTGTAGTTTCCAACAACTACTAAATGAGAGCATTAAGATCGAAGCAATGGCGAAGAAACCTGGGGCACACCTTGGGGAGGCAGACACCGTTAGTAGGCCCTACCAAAGTTGTACCCCCAATGCAGTTTTAAAATTCCTAGAGGCTGAAAACAAGACTATTGACGCTCAGATTTTTTCAAAGGAACACAGCTGAATTGAGTGGCGCAGACAGACACAGGTAGTAGGACTTAACCAAAAAATGTGGCTCACTGCAGCTTAAAAAAGTTACAGGGGTACACAAGCAGCAGTGCTCTGGGCAGTGGAGGACAATTTCAATAGTGGACCGCAGACAGACTTTGTACGCCTACTATTAAAAAAAGGATGCTCTATGCAATTAAAAATAGGTTCCAGGGGTCCACGGGCAGCAGTGGTGTGGTCAGTGGACGAGTATTGGAAGGAGGGACCGCAGACAGGCGTAGTAGGCCTAACATAACAAAATTAGGCTGTAGACACTGTAAAATTGGTTCCAGGGGTACACGGGCAGCAGTGGTGTGGTCAGCGGAGGAAAATTGGAATTAGGGACTGCAGACAGACTTTGTAGGCTGTCCCCTGTGGACCATGCATCCAACACATTAACCCAGTGCGCCGTAATGGACACGTAACTTTTTGTGGACTTGCCTACTGGTCCATGCGTCTCTTGTCAGGTGCACCTTTCTACTGTTTGATTGCCTGAGTGCTATGACAATGCAGACTTTTTCATGCCGGTGGAGGGCTGGGATGGCTTTTCTCGCAAAAGAAATGTCGACTGGGTAGCTTGAACCGTTGCACAGCGTAGTTCATCTGGGCTTTCTAAATATAAAACAAAGAAAAAAAGGAGGCTACATGCACTTTCAGCTGGGTTCCAGGGGTACACGGCCAGCATTGGTCTGGTCAGTGGAGAACTATTGGAAGGAAGGACCGCAGACACGCTTCGAAGGCCTAACATAATAACAGATGGCTGTAGGCAATTTTAAATTGGTTCCAGGGGTACACAGGCAGCAGTGGTGTGGTCAGTGGAGGCCTAGTGGAAGGAGTGACCGCAGACAGGCATCGAAGGCCTAACATAATAACACATTGCTGTTGGCAATTTTAAATTGGTTCCAGGGGAACACGGGCAGCAGTGGCCTGGTCAGTGTAGTAGTAGTAGAAAGAACGGACCGCAGACAGGCATCGAAGGCCTAAAATAAAAAAATTGGGCTGGCTGTAGGCAATTTTAACTTGGTTCCAGGGGTACACGGGCAGCAGTGGTGTGGTCAGTGGAGGCCTAGTGGAAGGAGTGACCGCAGACAGGCATCGAAGGCCTAACATAATAACACATTGCTGTTGGCAATTTTAAATTGGTTCCAGGGGAACATGGGCAGCTGTGGCCTGGTCAGTGTAGTAGTAGTAGAAAGAACGGACCGCAGACAGGCATCGAAGGCCTAAAATAAAAAAATTGGGCTGGCTGTAGGCAATTTTAACTTGGTTCCAGGGGTACACGGGCAGCAGTGGTGTGGTCAGTGTAGTAGTAGTAGAAAGAAGGGACTGCAGACAGGCTTCGAAGGCCTAACATAACAAAATTGGGCTGTTGGCAATTTAAAATTGGTTCCAGGGGTACACGGGCAGCAGTACAATGGTCAGTGGAGGCTTAGTGGAAGGAGGGACCGCAGACAGGCTTCGAAGGCCTAACATAACAAAAATGTCAATACAATGGTATTGTCAGTGCCAGGCATTGAAGGATGTCAGCGCATAGACTAAACATTGGTGGAGCTGTGAGAGATAATTTTGCAAGTGGTAGAGCACTGTTTGAGCTGGGGGGGGGAACTGTCTTGTGGCCGGCGGTACAGGCCCAGGGCCCCTCATATTACAACGGTGTGTCTGACGTTGGGTGCGCACCACCACCGCCAGAGACACTTTATTGTACTATGAGGGACCCAGTGGCAGTGCCGTCGACCAAAAGCGGGCACACCCACCTCTTCAGAAAAAAAACAGCACTCTCACGGGTGCTGGCGCCAAGTGGCGATACCACGGCCCCGTGTGGGGAGTTTGGCCATTTAGGGAGGTGTAAACATGTCGTATGCTGGACAATCAGGTGCAGCAAATTACGATATTGGAAAAGTCATTCATAATAGTCCACAGGCAAGACCTTTTCATAGGAAAGCTAGGTGTCAGCGGGGCAAGGTGGGGCAAAAGATTTTGAAATCCAGTTGTGGTTCATTTTAATGAAGGTTAGATCATCTACATTTTGGGTAGCCAGATGAGTCCTTTTTTCTGTTAGTATTGAACCTGCAGCACTGAATACTCTTTCTGATAGGACACTAACTGCCGGGCAAGCAAGCTCCTGCAATGCATATTCTGCCAATTCTGGCCAGGTGTCTAATTTGGATGCCCAGTAATCAAATGGGAATGACAGTTGAGGGAGAACGTCGATAAGGGATGAAAAATAGTTTGTAACCATACTGGACAAATGTTGTCTCCTGTCACTTTGAATTGATGCTGCAGTACCTGTCCTGTCTGCGGTCATAGCAAAATCACTCCACAACCTGGTCAGAAAACCCCTCTGGCCAACGCCACTTCTGATTTCTGCCCCTCTAACACCTCTGGTCTGCTGGCCCCTGCAGCTCGTGTGAGAACGATCACGGGCGCTGTGTGCAGGGAATGCCAGAAGCAAACGGTCAACAAGAGTTGATTGTTTGGTTGCTAATATTATTTCCAACTTGTCATGTGGCATTATATTTTGCAATTTGCCTCTATAGCGAGGATCAAGGAAGCAGGCCAACCAGTAATCGTCATCGTTCATCATTTTAGTAATGCGTGTGTCCCTTTTGAGGATACGTAAGGCATAATCTGCCATGTGGGCCAAAGTTCCAGTTCTCAAATCTGCGGTTGTGCTTGGTTGAGGGGCAGTTTCAGGCAAATCCACGTCACTTGTGTCCCTCCAAAAACCAGAACCCGGCCTTGCCGCGCCAACAATTTCCAGTGGCCCCGGAAAAGCTTCCTCATTAAAAATATAATCATCCCCGTCATCCTCCTCGTCCTCCTCCTCCTCTTCGCCCGCTACCTCGTCCTGTACACTGCCCTGGCCAGACAATGGCTGACTGTCATCAAGGCTTTCCTCTTCCTCAGCTGCAGACGCCTGTTTCTTTATGTGCGTCAAACTTTGCATCAGCAGACGCATTAGGGGGATGCTCATGCTTATTATGGCGTTGTCTGCACTAACCAGCCGTGTGCATTCCTCAAAACACTGAAGGACTTGACACATGTCTTGAATCTTCGACCACTGCACACCTGACAACTCCATGTCTGCCATCCTACTGCCTGCCCGTGTATGTGTATCCTCCCACAAAAACATAACAGCCCGCCTCTGTTCGCACAGTCTCTGAAGCATGTGCAGTGTTGATTTCCACCTTGTTGCAACGTCTATGATTAGGCGATGCTGGGGAAGGTTCAAAGAACGCTGATAGGTCTGCATACGGCTGGAGTATACGGGCGAACGGCGGATATGTGAGCAAAGTCCACGCACTTTGAGGAGCAGGTCGGATAACCCCGGATAACTTTTCAGGAAGCACTGCACCACCAGGTTTAAGGTGTGAGCCAGGCAAGGAATGTGTTTCAGTTGGGAAAGGGAGATGGCAGCCATGAAATTCCTTCCGTTATCACTCACTACCTTGCCTGCCTCAAGATCTACAGTGCCCAGCCACGACTGCGTTTCTTTCTGCAAGAACTCGGACAGAACTTCCACGGTGTGTCTGTTGTCGCCCAAACACTTCATAGCCAATACAGCCTGCTGACGTTTGCCAGTAGCTGCCCCATAATGGGAGACCTGGTGTGCAACAGTGGCAGCTGAGGATGGAGTGGTTGTGCGACTGCGGTCTGTGGACGAGCTCTCGCTTCTGCAGGAGGACGAGGAGGAGGAGGAGGGGGTGCGAACGGCTACAGCCAACTGTTTCCTAGACCGTGGGCTAGGCAGAACTGTCCCAAACTTGCTGTCCCCTGTGGACCCTGAATCCACCACATTTACCCAGTGTGCCGTGATGGACACGTAACGTCCCTGGCCATGCCTACTGGTCCATGCATCTGTTGTCAGGTGCACCTTTGTGCTCACAGATTGCCTGAGTGCATGGACGATGCGCTCTTTAACATGCTAGTGGAGGGCTGGGATGGCTTTTCTGGAAAAAAAGTGTCGACTGGGTAGCTCGTAGCGTGGTACAGCGTAGTCCATCAGGGCTTTGAAAGCTTCGCTTTCAACTAACCGGTAGGGCATCATCTCTAACGAGATTAGTCTAGCTATGTGGGCGTTCAAACTCTGTGTACGCGGATGCGAGGCTAAGTACTTCCTTTTTCTAACCATAGTCTCATGTAGGGTGAGCTGGACTGGAGAGCTGGAGATCGTGGAACTAGCGGGGGTGCCGGTGGACATGGCAGACTGAGAGACGGTGGGAGATGGTATTGTTGCCGCCAGTGCCCTAGATGCAGTGTTTCCTACTACGAAACTGGTGATTCCCTGACCCTGACTGCTTTGGCCTGGCAAAGAAACCTGCACAGATACTGCAGGTGGTGCGGAAAATGGTGGCCCTACACTGCCGGAAGGGATGTTGCGTTGATGACTAGCTTCATTGGCCGAGGGTGCTACAACCTTAAGGGACGTTTGGTAGTTAGTCCAAGCTTGCAAATGCATGGTGGTTAAATGTCTATGCATGCAACTTGTATTGAGACTTTTCAGATTCTGCCCTCTGCTTAAGGTAGTTGAACATTTTTGACAGATGACTTTGCGCTGATCAATTGGATGTTGTTTAAAAAAATGCCAGACTGCACTCTTTCTAGCATCGGATACCTTTTCAGGCATTGCAGACTGAGCTTTAACCGGATGGCCACGCTGTCCTCCAACAGGTTTTGGCTTTGCCACGCGTTTTGGGCAAGATACGGGCCCGGCAGATGGAACCTGTTGCGATGTTGATGCCTGCTGCGGCCCCTCCTCCACCGCTTCAGAACTGCTGCCGCCTGCAACCTGTTCCCCCAATGGCTGCCAATCGGGGTCAAGAACTGGGTCATCTATTACCTCTTCTTGTAGCTCGTGTGCAACTTCGTCTGTGTCACCGTGTCGGTCGGTGGTATAGCGTTCGTGATGGGGCAACATAGTCTCATCAGGGTCTGATTCTTGATCATTACCCTGCGAGGGCAATGTTGTGGTCTGAGTCAAAGGACCAGCATAGTAGTCTGGCTGTGGCTGTGCATCAGTGCACTCCATGTCAGATTCAACTTGTAATGGGCATGGACTGTTAACTGCTTCACTTTCTAAGCCAGGGACGGTATGTGTAAAGAGCTCCATGGAGTAACCCATTGTGTCGCCTGCTGCATTCTTCTCTGTTGTTGTTTTTGCTGAAGAGGACAAGGAAGCGACTTGTCCCTGACCGTGAACATCCACTAACGACGCGCTGCTTTTACATTTACCAGTTTCACGAGAGGAGGCAAAAGAGCTAGAGGCTGAGTCAGCAAAATAAGCCAAAACTTGCTCTTGCTGCTCCGGCTTTAAAAGCGGTTTTCCTACTCCCAGAAAAGGGAGCGTTCGAGGCCTTGTGTAGCCAGACGACGAACCTGGCTCCACAGCTCCAGACTTAGGTGCAATATTTTTTTCCCACGACCACCTGATGCTCCACCACTACCACTACCCTCATTACCAGCTGACAATGAATGCCCCCGGCCACGACCTCTTCCACCAGACTTCCTCATTGTTTTAAAAACGTAACCAAACTAACGGTATTTGTTGCTGTCACACAACTTACACGGTGAGCTATAACTTCAGTATGATTTAGCTACCCCTTTACAGGTGGGTGAGACCGCAAGGAAAATCAGGCACAATGTTACACACTCTGTTTTTGGTGGCAACAAATGAGAGAGATGCCACACACGCAGGACTGTCACTGAAGCACAAATGTAAACATTAATCTCCCACTGATTTGTTTTTTTTGTTTTTTTTCAGGGAGACTTTAGAAAAAAAAAAAATAGAATAAAATGATTTTTTAAGGAAGAATTTAGAAACCAAATAAAATAAAATGATTTCTTCAGGGAGAATTTAGAAAACAAATAAAACAAAAAATAGGCTTTCTATGGCCCACTGAGTGAGAGATGACGCACACAGGAGTCAGGAGTGGCACACAAGCCCAGAGGCCAATATTGTTCTCCCAATGATTGATGTAGTGATTTTTTCAGGGAGATTTTGGAACCCAAATCAAGCTAAAAAAATAATATGCTTTCTATGGCCCACAACTGGAGAGAGAGAGAGATGGCACACCCAGGAGTCAAGACTGGCACACAAGCAGAAAGGGCAATATTAATCTCCCACTGATTTGATTTTTTTTTTTTTCAGGGAGACTTTAGAAAAAAAAATAATAAAAAAAAAATGATTTTTTCAGGAAGAATTTAGAAACCAAATAAAATAAAACGATTTTTTCAGGGAGAATTTAGAAAACAAATAAAACAAAAAATAGGCTTTCTATGGCCCACTGAGTGAGAGATGACGCACACAGGAGTCAGGAGTGGCAAACAAGCCCAGAGGCCAATATTTATCTCCCACTGATTGATTTATTGATTTTTTCAGGTAGAATTTAGAACCCAAATCAACCAAAAAAATAAATAGGCTTTCTATGGCCCACTATTTGTGAGAGAGATGGCACGCTCAGGACTGGCACACAAGCCCAGAGGCCAATATTAATCTCCCCCTTTTTTTTTTTTTCTTCAGGGAAAATTTATAAACCCAATAAAATAAATAATAAATAGGCTTTCTATGGCCCACTATCTGAGAGAGAGAGATGGCACGCTTAGGACTGGCACACAAGCCCAAAGGCCAATATTAATCTCCCTTTTTTTTCAGGGAGAATTTATAAAACCAAAAAAATAAAAATAAATAGGCTTTCTATGGCCCACTATTTGTGAGAGAGATGGCACGCTCAGGACTGGCACACAAGCCCAGAGGCCAATATTAATCTCCCACTTTTTTTTTTTTTCAGGGAAAATTTATAAACCCAATAAAAAAAATAAATAGGCTTTCTATGGCCCACTATCTGAGAGAGAGAGATGGCACGCTTAGGACTGGCACACAAGCCCAAAGGCCAATATTAATCTCCCACTGATTGATTTATTGATTTTTTCAGGTAGAATTTAGAACCCAAATAAAGCAAAAAAAAAAAAAAATAGTCTTTCTATGGCCCACTGAGTGAGTGATGATGCACACAGGAGTCAGGAGTGGCACACAAGCCCTGAGGCCAATATTTTTCTCCCACTGATTGATGTAGTGATTTTTTCAGGTAGATTTTAGAACCCAAATCAAGCAAAAAAATAAATAGCCTTTCTATGGCCCACTGAGTGAGAGATGGCACACACAGGGATGGCACTCTAGCAGAAATGCCAATCTTAATCTCCCACAAAAAAAAAAAAAAAAAGGAACTGTCCTTCAATTACTATCTCCCTGCAGTAATCTCAGCTAGGTATGGCAGGCAGCAATAAGGAGTGGACTGATGCACAAATTAAATAAAAAGTGTGGACAAACAAACAAGATAGCTGTGCAGAAAGGAAGGAACAAGAGGATTTGTGCTTTGAAAAAAGCAGTTGGTTTGCACAGCGGCGTACACACAGCAATGCAGCTATCAGGGAGCCTTCTAGGGCAGCCCAATGAGCTACAGCGCTGAGGGGAAAAAAAAAATGTAGCTTCCACTGTCCCTGCACACCGAAGGTGGTGTTGGACAGTGGAAATCGCTACAGCACAAGCGGTTTGGGGGTTAATGGACCCTGCCTAACGCTATCCCTGCTTCTGACGAAGCGGCAGCAACCTCTCCCTAAGCTCAGATCAGCAGCAGTAACATGGCGGTCGGCGGGAACGCCCCTTTATAGCCCCTGTGACGCCGCAGACAAGCAAGCCAATCACTGCAATGCCCTTCTCTAAGATGGTGGGGACCAGGACCTATGTCATCACGCTGCCCACACTCTGCGTTTACCTTCATTGGCTGAGAAATGGCGCTTTTCGCGTCATTGAAACGCGACTTTGGCGCGAAAGTCGCGTACCGCATGGCCGACCCCGCACAGGGGTCGGATCGGGTTTCATGAAACCTGACTTTGCCAAAAGTCGGCGACTTTTGAAAATGAACGACCCGTTTCGCTCAACCCTACTAGGTACTAACTATGCAGGCAGTAATTTTGACCAGCGGTGCCCATACTTTTACATGCCACTGTATATGTCTTCACACTACAATTTACTAGATTTTATCAATATCAATTAAAAGCCAAATTAAGTGTATATATCGTTGTCATTCTCATGAATGGCAGTGCACTATATTTTATCACAAATGGAACCCTATAGGTGTAATCAATTAAATTAAGACTTATTCCGCTACTTAGGTTTTTAATTGTTGCAAGGCCTGGCACATGTGTTCCTTTGTAGTAAATTAGTAATAGTGACAGTCTCCCTAGGACTCTGAGTACGGTAATATTTGATTAGCCTGCAGCCAAGGCAAGTAAAGCTTATCTTCATTCTGCAGGTATTCCTCCACAATTGTTCTGCCAGAAGGGATGCAACATCTGCCAAGATAAACTTGTTTGTTTTTGTGTTAAAGAAAACAGAAGCAGCCATTACTCTTTGGACAAGTTTTGCACTCTACCTGTTGCATAAGAAATGAATTAATAGAAATCTGTATATACAATGTAATCACTGCTATATCAACTGTGAGTAAGTATCCTGACTTATCTTTTTTTTTTCCTTTTTTAAAATATTCAAGTGTTGACTGCTTGTAGATATTAATTGACTAATTACATAAAGCAAAGGCATCTGCTGCTAGGTCATGAGAAAAAATTCTCCAAGTTAATTACTATTTTGATAACCCTTAATTTGGAATTATTTCAAATTAAAATGAATAGGATAAATAAGGCATGAAATCACTTTACACCAAGAGGGAATAAAGTAAGGAAAACGCTGAGTCTATAGAAACATAAACATTGTATTTTTAAATAGAGTTGCTCAAACATGCACAAAAGTCGTGTAATAAATAATGAAATATGCTACCTACCAGAAATTAATAGCATATACAAATGATGTACATTTTACATTTATAGGTATTTAAACCTAAACTATGGTTTTGCATTTTGGCTTGGGGCACACATTGTGATTTTCAATTATGCTTTTAGTGAGGAAAATAGAAACTAAATCAGGAAACTATATAAAAAATGTAGTTTTTATCCCACACTGTATGAAAACACATATAAAGTGTGGGAAATAAGTATTTGATCCCTTGCTGATTTTGTAAGTTTACCCACTGACAAAGGCATGAACAGTCTATACCGTTAAGGGTATGTGCACACGTGCACACTCTGCGGATCCGCAGCGTTTTTTGAGGTGCAGAAACGCTGCAGATCCGCAATTGATTTACAGTACAATGTAAATCAATGAGAGAAAAATAAATGCTGTGCACACTTTGCTGAATATCCGCTGCAGAAACGCTGCGTCTAACCTTCGTCAGGCTGCATAATTTTACAACGTTAACAGGCTGCAGAGGTACAATTGTACCTTAATATATATTTTATTGAAATTTGGCCAATATATTCTGGACCAAAACTGCAGAGATGTCACGAAATTTCAGCCCTCTACGGCTTTTCGGAAAAAAAAAATTATTGCAATTTTAAAACGGAATAGTTACAATTGTACCTACTCAGCCAGACAAAGGTTAAAAGAAGTAGCATGTCACTTCTTTTTTGTGAATCTGCAGCGTTTTTGTACCCATTCCATTATAGAAAACCGCAGGGGTAAAAAATGCAGCAAATCTGCAAGAAAACCGCAGCAAAAATGCACAAAAAACGCTGCAGAACCGCACAAAAAATGCAACAAATCTGCAGGTGCCTTTTCTGCCAGGAGAGGCAGAATCCGCACCAGAAATTCCTAAGCCTAATCCGCAATGTGTGCACATAACCTAAGGGTATGTGCACATGTTGTGGATTGGGGTGCAGAATTTTCGGCACAAAATCCGCATCTCCTGGCAGAAAACGCAGGTATGGATTTGTCGCGGATTTTATACGGATTTTGTGCATTTTTGATGTGGAGTTGATGTGGATTTTGTGCGGATTTTCTGCGTTTTTTACCCCTGCGGATTTCTATAATGGAAGGGGTCAGAAACGCTGCAGTTCCACACAAAAGAAGTAGCATGCTACTTCTTTTGTTCCAGGCGGTTTTCATGTGGATTTTTCCTCACCATTAGCACAGCATTTTTTTTTCTATTGATTTACATTATACTGTAAATCACTGTGCGGAACTGCAGCATTTCTGCGCAGAAAAATCCGCTGCGGATCCACACTAATTCCGCATCGTGTGCACACAGCCTAAGGATAGGTTCACTTTAACATTGGGAGATAGAATACCAATGTGATTTTATGGATTTTACTTTTGAAATTCTGTCTCTTTCACTGTTAAAATAGACCTACTCTTAAAATTATAGATTGTTCATGTCTTTGTCAGGGGGAAAACTTACAAAATCAGCAAAGGATCAAATACTTATTTCCCCCACTGTATATATATATATATATATATATATATATATATATATATATATATATATGCAGTTTTGCATTTTTCTAAAAGTGTGATTACTTCTGTCTAGTTGTTCTGATGCCATTTTCCTGATGATGAATTGAAAGTCCATGAAGGTGTCATCATGCAAGATCTTTATTTTAGCCAAAATGCTTTAGAATATAGGTATGTATGGTCATTTAATTAAAGAAAATTGACTGCCAAATGTGTGGCATATACTATTTATTGATCAGAACATAAAGAGTAATTCATTGTTTGCAATGCCATAACTTAGTATTTTGTAGCATAACTTCTTGCTTTAATTACTGCACCACGCGGACGGGGCACTGAAGTTACAAGGGTATTGAAAACATACTGAGGGATATTGCTGGAAATAAGTAGATATGTTCGTAAAATAATTACCAAACATAAATTTGGCACAAATATGGCACATATGGATTCATGATCGGAAACACGAGCAAATGTTCATAAATCGGGTAAAATTGGTAACATACGGTAAAAGTGCAGGAAAATATTTGCGCTGCCACTAAAGGAATTTTAGCACTTTGGCTAGAATAGTGGTGGTGTATTATGATGGGGGCACGTGTTTGATGAAGGGAGAGGGTAGAGTAGCGGCATGCTTGTAAATGATTATTTCTTTAACTTTATGTATGCACATTGTGGCTAGCCAATTAAGGCACAGGAAACATCCACAATGTCCAGACATGACGGCTTGTGTCACTGGCTGCTGAAATAACATGTCCCGCTCTATATGAAGAGTGGACATCTTGTTTTAGCGCAATTTTTTCCTAATGCTGGTGATGGGTGCTCTTAGATTTTAGCTTGTTAGCTAGGAGGTATTTCTAAAGCCGGAGTCACAGTTAACGGATTAAAAATCTGTCTGATTCTCTCGGCCGAGAGTCGCATGAGTGTTCTTCGTATGGTCATCTATGTGTAATCCATTTGCAATGTGATGATGCGATTTTCTCGCACCTTTGTATCCGTATGACATCCGTACGGCATGCGTATGCCGGGTTTTTCTAGCAGATTTTCAAAATGGACATAAATGGATCAATGGCCTGAAATGAATTAAAACCTAATCAGGAACCCTATTTATTGGCTCATCAACAAGTACCCTCCTCCCCTCTTTGCATTTGAGTCCTTGCTGGTGTTTTGGTATTGCTGCTTTGTGTCAAACAGGTCAGACAGGCTTACCTTCAACACAACTGAGCGGGTAATTTTCAACTGGGTTTTGTCCCAACATTTTGGGGAAACTTACCCATTGATTGTGGATCTGAGGAAGTGGAGAATAATATGGGTACATCCACTTTTGAGGCGCCGGCTGACTAAAGGTCATTTCCATCATCTATATCCTTCTTTACGCAGCCATCCTGACAAGTTCTACCAGTATTGTCGGATGAGAGTGCCAAGATTTGACCTTCTTCTTGAGACAGTGCGCACTGGGATCACATTCAAGGATACCAAGATGCGCAAGTGTATTTCCGCAGAGGAGTGCCTTTTATTTACATTACAGTATGCATTCAATCTCTATGTTGCTAATGTTTTTTTTTTTTTTTCCTAAATACACTGTTCCCTTCCTTTTGTTTAAATGGTTTGTTCTCTATTTTCAAATTTAATTTGTTCAGTACATTTTGCATTTCACATTCCCTGCTGTTTGTAATTTAGATCTGTTCATATCCATTTAAGACTGTTGACACTTGTTGAGCCAGGGCTTAGTTTGCACTGTCCTTAACTTTTATGATGTCCTAAACTGTTAACATTATGCATGGATATGTCCTTTAATCTTTTTTTTTTTTTAAAGATCTCTAACCACTGAGCTCTTCTATGTGGCTCTTCATCTTGAGTTCTTAAAGGGACACTGTCACCTGAATTTGAACGAACAATCTTCAGCCATGGAGGCGGGGTTTTTGGGTGTTTGATTCACCCTTTCCTTACCCGCTGGCTGCATGCTGGCTGCAATATTGGATTGAAGTTCATTCTCTGTCCTCCATAGTACACGCCTGCACAAGGCAAGATTCCCTTGTGCAGGCATGTACTACGGAGGACAGAGAATGAACTTCAATACAATATTGCAGCCAGCATGCAGCCAGCTGGTAAGGAAAGGGTGAATCAAACACCCAAAAACCCGGCCTCCATGGCTGAAGATTGTTCCCTCCAAATTCAGGTGACAGTGTCCCTTTAACCGCTTCATGACCCAGCTTATTTTGACCTTAAAGACCTGACCGTTTTTTGCAATTCTGACCAGTGTCCCTTTATGAGGTAATAACTCAGGAACGCTTCAATGGATCCTAGCGGTTCTGAGATTGTTTTTTCGTGACATTGGGCTTCATGTTAGTGGTAAATTTAGGTCAATAAATTCTGCGTTTATTTGTGATAAAAATGGAAATTTGGCAAAAAATTTTAAAATTTCACAATTTTCACATTTTGAATTTTTATTCTGTTAAACCAGAGAGTTATGTGACACAAAATAGTTAATAAATATCATTACCCACATGTCTACTTTACATCAGCACAATTTTGGAAACAAAATTTTTTTTGCTAGGAAGTTATAAGGGTTAAAATTTGACCAGCGATTTCTCATTTTTACAACGAAATTTACAAAACCATTTTTTTTAGGGACCATCTCACATTTGGCTGAAAATACCCAAAAGTGACACCGTTCTAAAAACTGCACCCCTCAAGGTGCACAAAACCACATTCAAGAAGTTTATTAACCCTTCAGGTGCTTCACAGCAGCAGAAGCAACATGGAAGGAAAAAATGAACATTTAACTTTTTAGTCACAAAAATGATCTTTTAGCAACAATTTTTTTATTTTCCCAATGATAAAAGGAGAAACTGAACCTCAAAAGTTGTTGTCCAATTTGTCCTGAGTACGCTGATACCTCATATGTGGGTGTAAACCACTGTTTGGGCGCACGGCAGGGCTTGGAAGGGAAGGAGCGCCATTTGACTTTTTGAATGAAACATTGGCTGCACTCTTTACAGGACACCATGTCATGTTTGGAGAGCCCCCGTGTGCCTAAAAATTGGAGCTCCCCCACAAGTGACCCCATTTTGGAAACTGGACCACCCAAGGAACTTATCTAGATGCCTAGTGAGCACTTTAAACCATCAAGTGCTTCACAAATTGATCCGTAAAAATGAAAAAGTACTTTTTTTTCACAAAAAAATTTCTTTTCGCCTCAATTTTTTCATTTTCACATGGGCAATAGGATAAAATGGATCTTAAAGTTGGGCAATTTCTCCCGAGTACGCCGATACCTCACATGTGGGGGTAAACTACTGTTTGGGCACACGGCAAGGCTCGGAAGGGAAGGAGCGCCATTTGACTTTTTGAATGGAAAATTAGCTCCAATTGTTAGCGGACACCATGTCGCGTTTGGAGAGCCCCTGTGTGCCTAAACATTGGAGCTCCCCCACAAGTGACCCCATTTTGGAAACTAGACCCCCAAGGAACTTATCTAGATGCATATTGAGCACTTTAAACCCCCAGGTGCTTCACAGAAGTTTATAACGCAGAGCCATGAAAATAAAAAATAATTTTTCTTTCCTCAAAAATTATTTTTTAGCCTGGAATTTCCTATATTGCCAAGGGTAATAGGAGAAATTGGACCGCAAATGTTGTTGTCCAGTTTGTCCTGAGTACGCTGATACCCCATATGTGGGGGTAAACCACTGTTTTGGCCCACGGCAGGGCTCGGAAGGGAAGGCACGCCATTTGGCTTTTTAAATGGAAAATTAGCTCCAATCATTAGCGGACACCATGTCACGTTTGGAGAGCCCCTGTGTGCCTAAACATTGCAGATCCCCCACAAATGACCCCATTTTGGAAACTAGAGCCCCAAAGGAACTTACCTAGATGTGTGGTGAGCACTTTGAACCCCCAAGTGCTTCACAGAAGTTTATAACGCAGAGCAGTGAAAATAATAAATACGTTTTCATTCCTCAAAAATAATTTTTTAGTCCAGAATTTTTTAATTTTCCCAAGGAAATTTGACCGCAATAGTTGTTGTCCAGTTTCTTCTGAGTACGGTGATACCCCATATGTGTGGGTAAACCACTGTTTGGGCACATGCCGGGGCTCGGAAGTGAAGTAGTGACGTTTTGAAATGCAGACTTTGATGGAATGCTCTGTGGGCGTCACGTTGTGTTTGCAGAGACCCTGATGTGGCTAAACAGTAGAAACCCCTCAATTCTACCTCCAACACTAACCCCAACACACCTCTAACCCTAATCCCAACTGTAGCCATAACCCTAACCACAACCCTAATTCCAACCCTAACCCTAAGGCTATGTGCCCACGTTGCGGATTCGTGTGAGATTTTTCCGCACCATTTTTGAAAAATCCGTGGGTAAAAGGCACTGCGTTTTACCTGTGGATTTACCGCGGATTTCCAGTGTTTTTTGTGTGGATTTCGCCTGCGGATTCCTATTAAGGAACAGGTGTAAAACGCTGTGGAATCCGCACAAAGAATTGACATGCTGCGGAAAATACAACGCAGCGTTTCCGCGCTGTATTTTCCGCACCATGGGCACAGCGAATTTGGTTTTCCATAGGTTTACTTGGTAGTGTAAACCTGGTGGAACTCTGCTGCGCATCCGCAGCGGCCAATCCGCTGCGGATCCGCAGCCAAATCCGCACCGTGTGCACATAGCCTAATTCTAAAGGTATGTGCACACGCTGCGGAAAATGCTGCGGTTTACAGTTCAATGTAAACCTATGGGAAACAAAAATCGCTGTATACATGCTGCAGAAAAACTGCACAGAAACGCAGGGGTTTACTTTCCGCAGCATGTCACTTCTTTCTGCGGATTCCGCAGCGGTTTTACAACTGCTCCAATAGTAAACCGCAGTTGTAAAACCGCAGTGAAATGCGCAGAAAAACCGCAGTAAATCCGCGATAAATCTGCAGCGGTTTAGCACTGCGGATTTATCAAATCCGCTGCGGAAAAATCCGCAGAGGACCAGAATACGTGTGCACATACCGAAACCCTAACCCTAACCCTAGCCCTAACCCTAACCCTAACCCTAGCCCTAACCCTAACCCTAACCCTAATCCCAACCTTAGTGGAAGAAACATTTTTTTCTTTATTAATTATTGTCCCTACCTATGGGGGTGACAAAGGGGGGGGTCATTTAGTATTTTTTTTATTTTGATCACTGTGAGGTTTTATCATAGTGATCAAAATGCACTTGAAACGAATCTGCCGGCCGGCAGATTCGGTGGGCGCACTGAGCATGCACCCGCCATTTTGGAACATGGCGGCGCCGAGGAAAGAAGATGGAAGGACCCCGGGAGACTCGGTAAGTATGATAAGGTTTCAAAGTTTCACTTTCAACAGCCAATCAGAGCGATCGTAGCCACGGGGGGTGAAGCCACCCCCCCTGGGCTAAAGTACAACTCCTCCTGTCCCTGCAGGCCGGGTGAAATTACAGTTAGCCCTTTTACCCGGCCTGCAGGAGCCCAATCCGGCCATGACGCATATGCTGCGTCACAGGTCGGAATGGCACAGGTTTTCATGACGCATACGGTGCGTCAAAGGTCGGGAAGGGGTTAATTGGGAAATCCACATCTCATGCATTGTCAGTTCTACAGGGTGGACCATTTATATGGATACATGAACTTCCTGCTTGTGGCACATTAGTATATGGGAGGGGGAAAGTTTTCAAGATGGGTGGTGACCATGGTGGCCATTTTGGAGTCGGACATTTTGGATCCAATTTTTTTTTTTCAATGGGAAGAGGGTCATGTGACACATCAAACTTATTGAGAATTTCACAAAAAAATGGTGTGCTTGCTTTTAATGTAACTTTATTCTTTCATAAATTATTTACAAGTTTATGACCACTTATAAAATGTGTTCAAAGTGCTGCTCATTGTGCTGGATTGTCAATGCAGCCCTCTTCTCCCGCGCTTGACACACTGATAGCAACACCAAAGAATAAATGCTTGCACAGGCTTCCAGTATCCATTGTGTCAGATGCTGCACATCTCGTATCTTCACAGCATAGACAATTGCCTTCAGATGACCTCAAAGTCTATGTTAGATGTTAAGTTCCCACCACTGCACAGGGGGAATCTCGAACCATGTCCTCTGCAATCTCCCATTCATTCTCAGCCACAGAGGAGCCTACTCAGCAGAGATGTTGGTCCCAGCGTCTTGGTCAGGTTGATGCTGTGTGTCTAGCTACTGCTGCTGTCACAGCTATTGTAACCAGCATTAGTCAGCAGCAAGCAGATAACCCTGGAACTAAGTCCTGCATTTTTGCCTTCTGAGCATGCCCGTGAGACGACCACTCATTGGTGGTCAGAGGTCACATGCCCAGGTCCTCAAGCGGCTCTGATTGGTCCACTGGCAAGGTCCCGGAAGGCTGCATCTATAAAAGGTTCGCATGGCCGCTCAGCCATGCGCTAGTATTATCTGTAATCGTGATGTGTGTGGATATGTGTATGATACTGGTGAAAGTTCCTAATTATCCCCTTCCCTAGAGTTGTTTGTTTTGGGTTTGTGGCACTAATACAGCACCAGTCGGTGCATTCCAACACAGTGCACGATAATTAGCATCTACTAGCGGCGTTCGCCAGTGTGATACCATGCACAGTTAGTGTGCTTATACACCCTAGTCAGGGTGGTTAGTGGCGTTTGCCAGTGCAACGCTGCATGCACTCTGTGAACTAAATCTATTATTTAGTTTTCTTCAGGCAATGCAGGTGCAACGCCGAGTGCTTAGCGGGTCTAGAGGGACTCTAACCCCACATCCTTGGGGCAGAGCCCTGTGACCAAACGCTAGCGCTCAATCTGCAGTACTGTGGCTCTTTGAGGCAACAGAGTCCGCCACTGTACATACCAGGTGACGGTAACCCGTGTGTGTTCCTTACTATACCACCATATAGTGTCCGCCATTACCTGGCAGCAGCTAACATGTCTGCACAGTGGACCCCGGGCTAGGAGTGCACCTTATTGTTATCCTTACATTATTTGGTATGTTCCATCATTCCTAACAGTCTAAGGGGGTCATCCTTCTTCAGCTTCACCAACCGGGTCGACGTTCAGCTCGGAGTCTGAATCAGTTTCCCATTTGGTTAAGATTGAGTCTGTTTTGTTTTTTAGCACAAAGATAAAAAAATAAATAAATAAGATTGGGCCTTAACCCCTTAGTGACAGAGCCAATTTGGTACTTAATGACCAGGCCAATTTTTGCAATTCTGACCACTATCACTTTATGAGGTTATAACTCTGGAACGCTTCAACGGATCCCGCTGATTCTGAGATTGTTTTTTCGTGACATATTGTACTTCATGTTAGTGGTAACATTTCTTCGATATTACTTGCGATTATTTATGAAAAAAACGGAAATATGGCGAAAATTTTTAAAATTTTGCAATTTTCAAACTTTGTATTTTTATGCCCTTAAATCAGAGAGATATGTCACGAAAAATAGTTAATAAATAACATTTCTCACATGTCTACTTTACATCAGCACAATTTTGGAAACAAAATTTTTTTTTGTTAGGGAGTTATAAGGGTTAAAAGTTGACCAGCAATTTCTCATTTTTACAACACCATTTTTTTTTAGGGACCACATCACATTTGAAGTCATTTTGAGGGGTCTATATGATAGAAAATAATGAAGTGTGACACCATTCTAAAAACTACACCCCTCAAGGTTCTCAAAACCACATTCAAGAAGTTTATTAACCCTTTACGTGCTTCACAGGAACTGAAACAATGTGGAAGGAAAAAATGAACATTTAACTTTTTTTTGCAAACATCTTAATTCAGAACCATTTTTTTTATTTTCACAAGTGTAAAAACAGAAATGTAACCATAAATTTTGTTATGCAATTTCTCCTGAATACGCCAATACCCCATATGTGAGGGTAAACCACTGTTAGGGCGCACCGCAGAACTTAGAATTGAAGGAGCGCCGTTTGACTTTTTCAATGCAGAATTGGCTGGAATTGAGATCGGACGCCATGTCACGTTTGGAGAGCCCCTGATGTGCCTAAACAGTGGAAACTCCCCACAAGTGACACCATTTTGGAAACTAGACCCCTTAAGGAACTTATCTAGATGTGTGGTGAGCACTTTGAACCCCCAAGTGCTTCACAGAAGTTTATAACGTAGAGCCGTGAAAATAAAAAATCGCTTTTGTTTACACAAAAATGATATTTTCGCCCACAAATTCTTATTTTCACAAGGGTAACAGGAGAAATTAGACCACTAAAGTTGTTGTGCAATTTCTCCTGAGTACGTCGATACCCAATATGTGGGGGTAAACCACTGTTTGGGCGCACCGCAGAGCTTGGAAGAGAAAGAGTGCCGTTTTACTTTTTCAATGTAGAATTGGCTGGAATTGAGATCGGACGCCATGTCGCGTTTGGAGAGCCCCTGATGTGCCTAAACAGTAGAAATCCCCCACAAGTGACCCCATTTTGGAAACTAGACCCCCCAAGGAACTTATCTAGATGTGTGGTGAGAACTTTGAATGCCCAAGTGCTTCACAGAAGTTTAGAATGCAGAGTCGTGAAAATAAAAAATAATTTTTTTTTTTCACAAAAAAGATATTGTAGCCCCCAAGTTTTTATTTTCACAAGGGTAACAGGAGAAATTGGACTACAATAGTTGTTGTGCAATTTATCCCGAGTACGCTGATGCACCATATGTGGGGGTAAACCACTGTTTGGGCGCACGGCAGAGCTCGGAAGGGAAGGAGCGCCTTTTTGGAGTCCAGACTTTGATAGAATGGTCTGTGGGCATTATGTTGCGATTGCAGAGCCCCTGATGTACCTAAACTGTAGTAACCCCCCACAAGTGACCCCATTTTGGAAACTAGACCCCCCAAGGAACTTTTCTAGATGTGTGGTGAGAACTTTGAATGCCCAAGTGCTTCACAGAAGTTTAGAATGCAGAGTCGTGAAAATAAAAAAAATTTTTTTTCACAAAAAGATTTTGTAGCCCCCAAGTTTTTATTTTCACAAGGGTAACAAGAGAAATTGGACCCCAGAAGTTGTTGTCCAATTTATCCCGAGTACGCTGATGCCCCATATGTGGGGGTAACCCACTGTTTGGGCGCACGGCAGAGCTCAGAAGGGAGGGAGCACCATTTGACTTTTTGAGCGCAAAATTGGCTGTCGTGTTTGGAGACCCCCTGATGTACCTAAACAGTGGAAACCCCCCAATTCTAGCTCCAACCCTAACCCCAACATACCCCTAACCCTAATCCCAACCTGATCCATAATCCTAATCACTAACCTTAACCATAATCACAACCCTTACCCCAAAACAACCCTAATGTCAACCCTAACCATAACCCTAATCAAAACCCTAAATCCAATACACCCCTAATCCTAATCTCAACCCTAACCTCAAACCTAACCCTAATCCCAATACACCCCTAATCACAACCCTAACCTTAACCCTAATCCCAAACCTAACCCTAATCCCAAGCGTAACCCTAATGCCAACCCTAACCCTAATACCAACCCTAATCCAAACCCTAACCCTAATCCCAGCTCTAACCCTAACTTTAGCCCCAACCCTAACCCTAGCCCTAAGGCTACTTTCACACTTGCGTCGTTTGGCATTCCGTCGCAATCCGTCGTTTTGGACAAGAAACGGATCCTGCAAATGTGCCCGCAGGATGCGTTTTTTGCCCATAGACTTGTATTGCCGACGGATCGTGACGGATGGCCACACGTCGCGTCCGTCGTGCACTGGATCAGTTGTGTTTTGGCGAAGCGTCGGCACAAAAAAACGTTCAATGAAACTTTTTTTGTACGTCGCATCCGCCATTTCTGACCGCGCATGCGTGGCCGTAACTCCGCCCCCTCCTCCCCAGGACATAGATTGGGCAGTGGATGCGTTGAAAAACTACAGCTGCTGCCCACGTTGTGCACAATTTTCACAACGTGCGTCGGTATGTCGGGCCGACGCATTGCGACGGCCCCGTACCGACGTAAGTGTGAAAGAAGCCTAACCCTAAGTTTAGCCCCAACCCTAACCCTAAATTTAGCCCCAACCCTAACCCTAAATTTAGCCCCAACCCTAGCCCTAACCCTAACCCTAACCCTAGCCCTAATCCTAACCCTACCCCTAACCCTACCCCTACCCCTAACCCCACCCCTAACCCTACCCCTAACCCTACCCCTAACCCTACCCCTAACCCTACCCCTAACCCTAATTTTAGCCCCAACTGCTGTTCTCCTGCCGGCCGGCAGATGGAGACAGATGGCGGGCGCACTGGGCATGCGTCCGCCATGTTCTTCTGCCGGCGGCCAGGAGGAGCAGCAAGAGGATCCAGGGACCTAGGTGAGTATGCTAGGGTCCCCGAATCCCCCTATTTCTCTGTCCTCTGATGTGCGATCACATCAGAGGACAGAGAATTACACTTTACTTTTTTTTTGCGGTCGCCGGTAAACAGTTAATTACCGGCGATCGCAAAACAGGGGTCGGTAATACCGACCCCGATCATGCTCTTTGGGGTCTCGGCTACACCCGGCAGCCGAGACCCCAAAGATTCTCCCGGTGCCGGCCGGCGGGCGCACTGCGCATGCGCCCGCCATTTTGAAGATGGCGGCGCCCACCGGGAGACACGAGGAGCATCGGGGGAGCTAGGTGAGTATTGGGGAGCCACCTGGGACCCCTTTTCTCTGTCCTCCGATGTGCGATCACATCGGAGGACAGAGAAATTAAAAAGAGATCGCTTTTTTTTTTTTTTGCGATTGCCGGTAAACGGTTAATTACCGGCGATCGCAAATGCGGGGTGGGTTAAAACCCCCCCGAATCATGTTCTCTGGGGTCTCTGCTACCCTCGGTAGCCGAGACCCCGGAGAAAATCGGCCTCTGGGGGGCGCTATGGACTTTTTCCACAGCGCCGTTAATTAACGGCGCTGTGGTTTAAGTACCCTTAGCGGCCGCCGTTAAAAGGCGTATCGGCGGTCGCTAAGGGGTTAAGGACATTTGTAAAATGTGGGTCAGGCATGCACTTACTGACGTAGATACACAATGGGAGCCAGAAAATTGAATGGGTCATAATAGATGTATTTTCTTTTTTGTGTGCCCTCAGCACCACTCCTGGCCCGCTGCTGGCGCTCACGACAGTACTGGTCAAGGCAGCTGCACCATCGTTTAGTTACATCAGACACTGCAAAGTAACACAATAAATGTTTTACATTTTGAGTAGAGAACAGGAGCAGTCTCAGAAGACTGGAGAAGAGCAAATTTTGTTCCTAGCTTCAAAAAGGGGAAGAAGGTGGATCCAGTGAACTATAGGCCGGTGAGTCTGACTTCCATACCAGGAAATATCTTTGAACAAATTAAACAACATGTATGTACTGTAAGTACCTAAATAAGAATTAAGCAATTAACCAGAGTCAGCATGGGTTTGTAACTAATAAGTCATGTCAGGCTAACTTAATTTCCTTCTATGACAGAATAACTGACTGGATGGATCAGGGAAATGCTGTTGATATAGTATATCTTGACTTCAGCAAAGCATTTGACAAAGTATCTCACACCATCCTTATTGAAAAAATGACTAAGTGAATGGACAAGGCAACTGTTAGGTGGATTCATAACTGGCTTAGTGATCAGGCCCAAAGAGTGGTCAGAAATGCTGTACATCCAGTTGGAAGAATGTCTCAAGTGGGGTACCACAGGGTTCTGTCCTGGGCCCTATATTGTTCAATATCTTTATCATTGATTTCGATGAAGAAATTGAGGGTACACTGATTAAATTTGCTAATGACACAAAGCTAGGAGGAATAGCTAATGCTAGAGAAGAGAGAGAGAGAGGATTCAAAAAGATATAAATAAACTGGAGCAGAGAGCAGCAACTAACAGAATGGTTTTTAACAAGGAAAAATGCAAAGTACTAAATCTGGGCAATAAAAATGAAAAAGCATATACAGAATGGGAGGAATAGGGCTAAGGAACAGCACATGTGAAAAAGACTTGGGTATACTAATAGATCATAAACTGAACATAAGTCAACAGTGTGATGCAGCAACAAAAAAGGCAAATGCAATTCTGGGATGTATTAACAGAAGCATACAGTTTAAATCACACAAAGTCTTTATTGCCCTCTACTTCTTTTTGGTCAGACCTCACCTGGAATACTGTGTCCAGTTTTGGGCAGTAAATTTTAAAAAAGACATCAGCAAACTGGAACAAGTTCAGAAAAGAGCGACTAGAATGGTGACCGGTAGAGTTGAGCGACCTTGACCTTTTTAGAGTCGAGCCGGGTTTCGCGAAACCCGACTATCTCAAAAGTCGGGTCGAGTGAAATCGGCCGATTATGACGTAAAGTCGGGATCGACCGAAACACGAAACCCAATGCAAGTCAATGGGGCAGCATAGTCGGCAGTGAGTGGGGGCCAGGAAAACACCTAGAGTGCCCATTTTAATGTCAAAACCATCCATTCTTCTTAATGAAGCTTGTCAAGCGTAATTTACCTTATAATAATTGGAAGGCATTTGAAATTGGGGGTCATTTGGCTAAAGTTGTGTGGGGTAGGGCTGGTTCAAGTAATTAGTGGGCCCAGGAAATCTGGACCACGTCACGGCAGTGGAGCAGGGAGAGGTAAGTATTTCAACTTTGCAAGTGCTGTGATCCTGAGCAAGCAGGGGGGGCCCACTTGTTGGCATTGGCACTGGCACAGGGCCCCTCAAAGTACAGCGGTGTGTTTGCACGGCGGGGGCGCCTCCCACCGGCCGCAACACTTTTGCGTACTATGAGAGGCCCTGTGCCAGTGACGTCGCCAACTAGTATTCCTCCCCCCACCTGATGAAGGAACCTGCACTTTCATCTGCACCTTCCTCTTTGTCCCCGTGTAAGGTGGTATGGTATGCGGGAAGAGCAACCTGACTTTCAGCAGGGTCACAATGTTGTTGTGTAGCATGCACGGGGAATGTTGCGTTATGGGTCAATGTACCAGCAGACTCATCTATCACTGGCTGGGCAATGGGCACGATGAAGTGGAAACACAGATATAGGCCCAAAGAATAAAGTGGGCTAAATGCAGTTCAAAATTGGTAACACAGGAATAACCAGGGGGCATTGCAGTGGAGGACAACTGGAATGAGAGGCTGACACAGAGAGTAGGGCCAAATCAGTAAGTAGTCGAAATGCAGTTCACAATTGGCAACCGTAGTAAACAGGGGGCACAGCTTTGTTCAGTGGAGGAGAACAGCAAGGAGTGGCAGACACCGATAGTAGGCCCCAACCCAACTAGTAGGCCAAATGCAGTCTAACATTAACAACTACTTAACGAGAGCCTGAAAATGGAATTTCAGGACAGGAAACCAGGAGAACAGCAAGGAGTGGCAGACACCGATAGTAGGCCCCAAACCAACTAGTACGCCAAATGCAGTTGTTCCATTTAACCACAATTTAATGAGAGCCTGAAGATAGAAGCTCAGAAAAAGGCAACCTGGGGAACACCTTGGAGTGTAACACACCATCTCTCTCCACCCCATACCCATTTTGTAGGCCTAATGCAGTGTACTTTTCTACAACTACTAAACGAGAGTCGGAAGACCGAAGCAATGGCAAGGAAACCTGGGGAACACCTTGGAGTGTAACACACCATCTCTCTCCACCCCATACCCAATTTGTAGGCCTAATGCAGTGTAGTTTCCAAGAACTACTAAACGAGAGCCGGAAGATCGAAGCTCAGGAAAGGCAACCTGGGGAACACCTTGGAGTGTAACACACCCTCTCTCTACACCCCATACCCAATTTGAAGGCCTAATGCAGTGTAGTTTCCAAGAACTACTAAACGAGAGCCGGAAGATCGAAGCTCAGGAAAGGCAACCTGGGGAACACCTTGGAGTGTAACACACCCTCTCTCTACACCCCATACCCAATTTGAAGGCCTAATGCAGCGTATTTTCCAACAACTACTAAACGAGAGCCGGAAAATCGAAGCTCAGGAAAGGCAACCTGGGGAACACCTTGGAGTGTAACACAACGTCTCTCTACACCACGGAAGGGCTGATTCTTAGGAAGGAAGGCTGTTGGAAATAAGCATTGCGCGTCCGAGGGTGATTATATTCTTATTAGGTATATACTCACCCTCGGACGCGCCCTGCTTCTTTATTTGGAATGAATGTTTATTTGCAATGTGGTGTTGACTTTCTCTATTATTTTGGTAATTAATGATTTTATTATTTTCATTGTTTTGCATCTTCTCGGCAATAATATAAAGAAGACGCGACAGGACAACACTCGGTGGATGCCATATCTGTGTTTTCAATTTAAAAAACCTTTCAGTTAACTACTTGCAGGACAAAGTAATTGTAGCTGGTGGCCATTTTTAGTACTGTACCAGATTTTAGTTGTGTGTTTGTTTTTAATGTTAAAATGTCTGCATTTGATATCTCACCAGTATTTTCTTTTTTATAAGCAAAATACTTTTTTTTTTAATTTATGATTTTTATATATTCTGATGTTGGTTCCAGGGGTACACGGGCAGCAGTGCCCTGGTCAGTGTAGTAGTAGTTGAAAGAATGGACCGCAGACAGGCATCGAAGGCCTAAAATAAAAAAATTGGGCTGGCTGTAGGCAATTTTAAATTGGTTCCAGGGGTACACGGGCAGCAGTGGTGTGGTCAGTGGAGGCCTAGTGGAAGGAGTGACCGCAGACAGGCATCGAAGGCCTAAAATAATAACACATGGCTGTAGGCAATTTTAAATTGGTTCCAGGGGTACACGGGCAGCAGTGGTGAGGTCAGTGGAGGCCTAGTGGAAGGAGTGACCGCAGACAGGCATCGAAGGCCTAAAATAATAACACATGGCTGTAGGCAATTTTAAATTGGTTCCAGGGGTACACGGGCAGCAGTGGTGTGGTCAGTGGAGGCCTAGTGGAAGGAGTGACCGCAGACAGGCATCGAAGGCCTAAAATAATAACACATGGCTGTAGGCAATTTTAAATTGGTTCCAGGGGTACACGGGCAGCAGTGGTGTGGTCAGTGGAGGCCTAGTGGAAGGAGTGACCGCAGACAGGCATCGAAGGCCTAAAATAATAACACATGGCTGTAGGCAATTTTAAATTGGTTCCAGGGGTACACGGGCAGCAGTGGTGTGGTCAGTGGAGGCCTAGTGGAAGGAGTGACCGCAGACAGGCATCGAAGGCCTAAAATAATAACACATGGCTGTAGGCAATTTTAAATTGGTTCCAGGGGTACACGGGCAGCAGTAGTGTGGTCAGTGGAGGCCTAGTGGAAGGAGTGACCGCAGACAGGCATCGAAGGCCTAAAATAATAACACATGGCTGTAGGCAATTTTAAATTGGTTCCAGGGGTACACGGGCAGCAGTGACCTGGTCAGTGTAGTAGTAGTTGAAAGAATGGACCGCAGACAGGCATCGAAGGCCTAAAATAAAAAAATTGGGCTGGCTGTAGGCAATTTTAAATTGGTTCCAGGGGTACACTGGCAGCAGTGGTGTGGTCAGTAGAGGCCTAGTGGAAGGAGTGACCGCAGACAGGCATCGAAGGCCTAAAATAATAACACATGGCTGTAGGCAATTTTAAATTGGTTCCAGGGGTACACGGGCAGCAGTGGTGTGGTCAGTGGAGGCCTAGTGGAAGGAGTGACCGCAGACAGGCATCGAAGGCCTAAAATAATAACACATGGCTGTAGGCAATTTTAAATTGGTTCCAGGGGTACACGGGCAGCAGTGGTGTGGTCAGTGGAGGCCTAGTGGAAGGAGTGACCACAGACAGGCATCGAAGGCCTAACATAACAAAAATGTCAATACAATGGTATTGTCAGTGGCAGGCATTGAAGGATGTCAGCGCATAGACTAAACATTGGTGGAGCTGTGAGATAATTTTGCAAGTGGTAGAGCACTGTTTGAGCTGGGGTGGGGGGAAACTGTCTTTTGGCCGCTGGTACAGGCCCAGGGCCCCTCATATTACAACGGTGTGTCTGACGTTGGGTGCGCACCACCACCGCCAGAGACACTTTATTGTACTAGGAGGGGCCCAGTGGCAGTGCCGTCGACCAAAAGCGGGCTCACCCACCTCTTCAGACAAACTGCACTCTCACGGGTGCTGTCGCCAAGTGTCGATACCACGGCCCCGTGTGGGGAGTTTGGCCATTTAGTGAGGTGTAAACATGTCGTATGCTGGACAATCAGGTGCAGAAAATTACGAGATTGGAAAAGGCATTCAGAATAGTCCACAGGCAAGACCTTTTCATAGGAAAGCTAGGTGTCAGCCGGGCAAGGTGGGGCAAATGATTTCGAAATCCAGTTGTGGTTCATTTTAATGAAGGTTAGATCATCTACATTTTGGGTAGCCAGACGAGTCCTTTTTTCTGTTAGTATTGAACCTGCAGCACTGAATACTCTTTCTGATAGGACACTAGCTGCCGGGCAAGCAAGCTCCTGCAATGCATATTCTGCCAATTCTGGCCAGGTGTCTAATTTTGATGCCCAGTAATCAAATGGAAATGACGGTTGAGGGAGAACATCGATAAGGGATGAAAAATAGTTTGTAACCATACTGGACAAATGTTGTCTCCTGTCACTTTGAATTGATGCTGCAGTACCTGTCCTGTCTGCGGTCATAGCAAAATCACTCCACAACCTGGTCAGAAAACCCCTCTGGCCAACGCCACTTCTGATTTCTGCCCCTCTAACTCCTCTGGTCTGCTGGCCCCTGCAGCTCGTGTGAGAACGATCACGGGCGCTGTGTGCAGGGAATGCCAGAAGCAAACGGTCAACAAGAGTTGATTGTTTGGTTGCTAATATTAGTTCCAAGTTCTCATGTGGCATTATATTTTGCAATTTGCCTTTATAGCGAGGATCAAGGAGGCAGGCCAACCAGTAATCGTCATCATTCATCATTTTAGTTATGCGTGTGTCCCTTTTGAGGATACGTAAGGCATAATCCGCCATGTGGGCCAAAGTTCCAGTTCTCAAATCTGCGGTTGTGCTTGGTTGAGGGGCAGTTTCAGGCAAATCCACGTCACTTGTGTCCCTCAAAAAAACAGAACCCGGCCTTGCCGCGCCACCAATCTCCAGTGGCCCCGGAAAAGCTTCCTCATTAAAAATATAATCATCCCCATCATCCTCCTCGTCCTCCTCCTCCTCTTCGCCCGCTACCTCGTCCTGTACACTGCCCTGGCCAGACAATGGCTGACTGTCATCAAGGCTTTCCTCTTCCTCAGCTGCAGACGCCTGATCCTTTATGTGCGTCAAACTTTGCATCAGCAGACGCATTAGGGGGATGCTCATGCTTATTATGGCGTTGTCTGCACTAACCAGCCGTGTGCATTCCTCAAAACACTGAAGGACTTGACACATGTCTTGAATCTTCGACCACTGCACACCTGACAACTCCATGTCTGCCATCCTACTGCCTGCCCGTGTATGTGTATCCTCCCACAAAAACATAACAGCCCGCCTCTGTTCACACAGTCTCTGAAGCATGTGCAGTGTTGAGTTCCACCTTGTTGCAACGTCTATGATTAGGAGATGCTGGGGAAGGTTCAAAGAACGCTGATAGGTCTGCATACGGCTGGAGTGTACGGGCGAACGGCGGATATGTGAGCAAAGTCCACGCACTTTGAGGAGCAGGTCGGATAACCCCGGATAACTTTTCAGGAAGCACTGCACCACCAGGTTTAAGGTGTGAGCCAGGCAAGGAATGTGTTTCAGTTGGGAAAGGGAGATGGCAGCCATGAAATTCCTTCCGTTATCACTCACTACCTTGCCTGCCTCAAGATCTACAGTGCCCAGCCACGACTGCGTTTCTTTCTGCAAGAACTCGGACAGAACTTCCGCGGTGTGTCTGTTGTCGCCCAAACACTTCATAGCCAATACAGCCTGCTGACGTTTGCCAGTAGCTGCCCCATAATGGGAGACCTGGTGTGCAACAGTGGCAGCTGCGGATGGAGTGGTTGTGCGACTGCGGTCTGTGGACGAGCTCTCGCTTCTGCAGGAGGACGAAGAGGAGGAGGAGGGGGTGCGAACGGCTACAGCCAATTGTTTCCTAGACCGTGGGCTAGGCAGAACTGTCCCAAACTTGCTGTCCCCTGTGGACCCTGCATCCACCACATTTACCCAGTGTGCCGTGATGGACACGTAACGTCCCTGGCCATGCCTACTGGTCCATGCATCTGTTGTCAGGTGCACCTTTGTGCTCACAGATTGCCTGAGTGCATGGACGATGCGCTCTTTAACATGCTGGTGGAGGGCTGGGATGGCTTTTCTGGAAAAAAGTGTCGACTGGGTAGCTCGTAGCGTGGTACAGCGTAGTCCATCAGGGCTTTGAAAGCTTCGCTTTCAACTAACCGGTAGGGCATCATCTCTAACGAGATTAGTCTAGCTATGTGTGCGTTCAAACCCTGTGTACGCGGATGCGAGGCTAAGTACTTCCTTTTTCTAACCATAGTCTCATGTAGGGTGAGCTGGACTGGAGAGCTGGAGATCGTGGAACTAGCGGGGGTGCCGGTGGACATGGCAGACTGAGAGACGGTGGGAGATGGTATTGTTGCCACCGGTGCCCTAGATGCAGTGTTTCCTACTACGAAACTGGTGATTCCCTGACCCTGACGGCTTTGGCCTGGCAAAGAAACCTGCACAGATACTGCAGGTGGTGCGGAAAATGGTGGCCCTACACTGCCGGAAGGGATGTTGCGTTGCTGACTAGCTTCATTGGCCGAGGGTGCTACAACCTTAAGGGACGTTTGGTAGTTAGTCCAGGCTTGCAAATGCATGGTGGTTAAATGTCTATGCATGCAACTTGTATTGAGACTTTTCAGATTCTGTCCTCTGCTTAAGGTAGTTGAACATTTTTGACAGATGACTTTGCGCTGATCAATTGGATGTTGTTTAAAAAAATGCCAGACTGCACTCTTTCTAGCATCGGATACCTTTTCAGGCATTGCAGACTGAGCTTTAACCGGATGGCCACGCTGTCCTCCAACAGGTTTTAGCTTTGCCACGCGTTTTGGGCAAGATACGGGCCCAGCAGATGGAACCTGTTGCGATGTTGATGCCTGCTGCGGCCCCTCCTCCTCCGCTTCAGAACTGCTGCCGCCTGCACCCTGTTCCCCCAATGGCTGCCAATCGGGGTCAAGAACTGGGTCATCTATTACCTCTTCTTGTAGCTCGTGTGCAACTTCGTCTGTGTCACCGTGTCGGTCGGTGGTATAGCGTTCGTGATGGGGCAACATAGTCTCATCAGGGTCTGATTCTTGATCAGCACCCTGCGATGGCAATGTTGTGGTCTGAGTCAAAGGACCAGGATAGTAGTCTGGCTGTGGCTGTGCATCAGTGCACTCCATGTCAGATTCAACTTGTAATGGGCATGGACTGTTAACTGCTTCACTTTCTAAGCCAGGGACGGTATGTGTAAAGAGCTCCATGGAGTAACCCGTTGTGTCGCCTGCTGCATTCTTCTCTGTTGTTGTTTTTGCTGAAGAGGACAAGGAAGCGACTTGTCCCTGACCGTGAACATCCACTAACGATGCGCTGCTTTGACATTTACCAGTTTCACGAGAGGAGGCAAAAGAGCTAGAGGCTGAGTCAGCAAGATAAGCCAAAACTTGCTCTTGCTGCTCCGGCTTTAAAAGCGGTTTTCCTACTCCCAGAAAAGGGAGCGTTCGAGGCCTTGTGTAGCCAGACGACGAACCTGGCTCCACAGCTCCAGACTTAGGTGCAATATTTTTTTTCCCACGACCAGCTGATGCTCCACCACTACCACTACCCTCATTACCAGCTGACAATGAACGCCCCCGGCCACGACCTCTTCCACCAGACTTCCTCATTGTTTTAAAAACGTTAACAAACGAACGGTATTTGTTGCTGTCACACAACTTACACGGTGAGCTATAACTTCAGTATGATTTAGCTACCCCTTTACAGGTGGGTGAGACCACAACGAAAACCAGCCACAATGTTACACACTCTGTTGTTGTTGGCAACAAATGAGATGGCACACACGCAGGACTGTCACTGAAGCGCAAATGTAAATATTTATCTCCCACTGATTTGTGTTTGTTTTTTTTAAAAGGGAGACTTCAGAAAAAAAAAAAATTAAAAAAAAATTATTTTTTACAGAAGAATTTATAAAACAAATAAAATGAAATGATTGTTTCAGGGAGAATTTAGGAAAAAAAAAAAAAGGCTTTGTAGGGCCCACTGAGTGAGAGAGGACGCACACAGGAGTCAGGAGTGGCACACAAGCCCAGAGGCCAATATTAATCTCCCACCGATTGATTTAGTTATTTTTTTTGGTAGATTTTGGAACCCAAATCAAGCAAAAAAATTAATAGGCTTTCTATGGCCCACAATTGGGGAGAGAGAGAGAGATGGCACACCCAGGAGTCAAGACTGGCACACAAGCAGAAGGGGCAATATGAATCTCCCACAGATTTTTTTTTTTTTTTTTTTTTTCAGGGAGACTTGAGAGAAAAAAAAATACAAAAAAAATGATTTTTTTCAGGAATAATTTAGAAACCAAAGAAAATAAAATGATTGTTTCAGGGAGAATTTAGAAAACAAATAAAACAAAAAATAGGCTTTCTAGGGCCCACTGAGTGACAGATGACGCACACAGGAGTCAGGAGTGGCACACAAGCCCAGAGGCCAATATTAATCTCCCACTGATTGATTTTGTGATTTTTTTCAGGTAGATTTTGGAACCCAAATCAAGCAAAAAAATTAATAGGCTTTCTATGGCCCACTATTTGTGAGAGAGATGGCACGCTCAGGACTGGCACACAAGCCCAGAGGCCAATATTAATCTCCCATTTTTTTTTTTTCCAGGGAAAATTTATAAACCCAATAAAATAAATAATAATAAATAGGCTTTCTATGGCCCACTATCTGAGAGAGAGAGATGGCACGCTTAGGACTGGCACACAAGCCCAAAGCCCAATACTAATCTCCCACTGATTGATTTAATGATTTTTTCAGGTAGAATTTAGAACCCAAATCAAGCAAAAAAATTAATAGGCTTTCTATGGCCCACTGAGTGAGAGATGGCACACACAGGAGTAAGGAGTGGCACACAAGCCCTGAGGCCAATATTTTTCTCCCACTGATTGATTGATTGATTTTTTTCAGGTAGAATTAGGAACCCAAATCAACCCAAAAAATAAATAGGCTTTCTATGGCCCACTATTTGTGAGAGAGATGGCACGCTCAGGACTGGCACACAAGCCCAGAGGCCAATATTAATCTCCCACTTTTTTTTTTTCCAGGGAAAATTTATAAACCCAATAAAAAAAATAATAATAAATAGGCTTTCTATGGCCCACTATCTGAGAGAGAGAGATGGCACGCTTAGGACTGGCACACAAGCCCAAAGGCCAATACTAATCTCCCACTGATTGATTGATTGATTTTTTCAGGTAGAATTATGAACCCAAATCAACCAAAAAAATAAATAGGCTTTCTATGGCCCACTATTTGTGAGAGAGATGGCACGCTCAGGACTGGCACACAAGCCCAGAGGCCAATATTAATCTCCCACTTTTTTTTTTTTCCAGGGAAAATTTATAAACCCAATAAAATAATAAAAAAATAGGCTTTCTATGGCCCACTATCTGAGAGAGAGAGAGATGGCACGCTTAGGACTGGCACACAAGCCCAAAGGCCAATATTAATCTCCCACTGATTGATTTATTGATTTTTTCAGGTAGAATTTAGAACCCAAATCAAGCAAAAAAATTAATAGGCTTTCTATGGCCCACTGAGTGAGAGATGGCACACACAGGAGTAAGGAGTGGCACACAAGCCCTGAGGCCAATATTTTTCTCCCACTGATTGATGTTGTGATTTTTTCTGGTAGATTTTGGAACCCAAATCAAGCAAAAAAATAAATAGGCTTTCTATGGCCCACTGAGTGAGAGATGACACAGACAGAGATGGCACTCTAGCAGAAATGTCAATCTTAATCTCCCACAAAAAAAAAAAAAAAAAAAAAGGAACTGTCCTTCAACTACTATCTCCCTGCAGTAATCTCAGCCAGGTATGGCAGGCAGCAATAAGGAGTGGACTGATGCACAAATTAAATAAAAAGTGTGGACAAACAAACAAGATAGCTGTGCAGAAAGGAAGGAACAAGAGGATTTGTGCTTTGAAAAAAGCAGTTGGTTTGCACAGCGGCGTACACACAGCAATGCAGCTATCAGGGAGCCTTCTAGGGCAGCCCAATGAGCTACAGCGCTGAGGAAAAAAAAAAAAAAAGGAGCTTCCACTGTCCCTGCACACCGAAGGTGGTGTTGGGCAATGGAAATCGCTACAGCACAAGCGGTTTTGTGGTTAATGGACCCTGCCTAACGCTATCCCTGCTTCTGACGAAGCGGCAGCAACCTCTCCCTAAGCTCAGATCAGCAGCAGTAACATGGCGGTCGGCGGGAACTCCCCTTTATAGCCCCTGTGATGCCGCAGACAGCAAGCCAATCACTGCAATGCCCTTCTCTAAGATGGTGGGGACCAGGACCTATGTCATCACGCTGCCCACACTCTGCGTTTACCTTCATTGGCTGAGAAATGGCGCTTTTCGCGTCATTGAAACGCGACTTTGGCGCGAAAGTCGCGTACCGCATGGCCGACCACGCACAGGGGTCGGATCGGGTTTCATGAAACTCGACTTCGCCAAAAGTCGGCGACTTTTGAAAATGTTCGACCCGTTTCGCTCAACCCTAGTGACCGGGATTTGGGAATGTTTAGCTTTCAAAAAAGACTGAAAGGAGACTTAATAGCTGTCTACAAATACCTCAAGGGCTGTCACATTGTAGAAGAATCATTTTTATTTTCATTTGCACAAGGAAAGACTAGAAGCAATGGGATGAAACTGATCGGGAGGAGACACAGATAAGATATTTGAAAAAACTTTTCGACAGTTAGGGCGATCAATGAACAGGCTGCCACGAGAGGTGGCGAGTTCTCCTTCCATGGAAGTTTTCGAACAGAAGCTGGACAGACATCTGTCTAGGATGATTTAGTGAATCCTGCTTTGAGCAGCGGGTTGGACCACATGACCCAGGAGGTCCCTTCTAACTCTATCATTCTATGAAATTGTCTGCCAAAGCTTCCTGATAATGGATGAGGCAATTTCCTGTTGCTTAGAAAATGCTTGCATATTTCTCGCAAGTCACACTGATGGTCCATGTGGTGTCTGATTTTTTTTATTGCACCCATAGACTTGCATTGGCGAAACTTGTCCGCTATACTAGTAAAATAGCAGCATGCTGCGATTTCACTAGCATGCTTAATACGCCCAAGAAAAAAAATGGTGATGTGAGCTTTTCCATAGATTAACACTGGTCCGAGTGCTATGCGATGTTTTCTCGCATCGCACTCGTCCGTATTCTATGCTAGTGTGACTCCGGCCTAAATCAGAGAGCAAAGATAGCTAGTGTTCTGTGAGGCTGTGAATTCGACCTTCTAGCAGATTTTGTTTTTCTTGTGCGATTAGTGAGGTCCACATACAAAGACAGCAGGGCATATTTCATAGAAGTGTGTTGTGCGCTGGTTCAATTGTGCTGCATGCATGAGTAAACCTTTAATCTGTGTGCAGAGACATTGCAGAGTAAAAAATAGTTTCTTTTCTGTTACAAATTTGATATAGCATGCCATATCTCACCTTCTCATTTTGTGGTGGTGAAATTTTGTGCAGGGCTATTGCATATTAAAAAAATATATATTTTTTTCTGTTGTTAATTTTATTCAGCAAGCCACACGTTACCATGTCATTTAGTCCCATGTTTGCAGTGCTGTGGCAGAGTAAAAAAAAAGATTTTTTTCTGTTACAAATGTGATATAGCATGCCATATCTCACCTTCTCATTTTATGGTGGTAAAATTTTGTGCAGAGTTGTTGCAGAATAAAAAAAATATATATTTTTTTCTGTTGCTAATGTGATTCAGTATGCCATATCTCACCTTGTCATTTACTAACGGTGAAATTCATCTTTGTGCAGACTGTTGCAGAGTAAAAAAAAATAACAATTTCTGTTGCTAAATGTGATACAGCATGCCACATCAAATCTTGTCATTCAGTGGCTGTGAAATTCAGTTGTGTACATTGGTGTTGCAGAGTATACATATAAAAAATCAGTTGCTAACGTGATACAGCACAACATATCCCACCTCACTTTGTGGCAGAGAAAATCATCTGTGTGCAGAGCTGTTGCAGGGTAAAAAAAATGCTTTTCAGTTGCTAACATTATTCAGCACACCATATCGTGTCATAATGTCTCCATTTCCAATGCTAATTAGGGCTGCGACTAGTGATGAGCGAATTGCATTGTTGCTCGGGTCTCCCCGAGCATGCTCTGGTGATCTCCGAGTATTTGTTAGGCCAGTCTCACACGTCCAGATAATTCCGGTACTGGAAAAATCGGTACCGGAGTTATCCTTGTCCGTGTGCTTACGTTGAACATCAGGAAAGAAGGAATGAATAATCTTTTTTGAAATTTTTTTTTTTTTTAAAATAAAGTTGCCGGTAATCTGCCCCCTCCCACCCCCTGTGCGCCCCCCGCTGGCATTAAAATACTTACCCAGCTCCCTCGGCACTTACATCCTCTCAGCGTCGCAGCTCTTCCTGTATGAGCGGTCATGTGGTGCCGCTTATTACAGTAATGAATATGCGGCTCCACCCCTATGGGAGGTGGAGCCGCATATTCATCACTGTAATGTTCGGCACCACGTGACCGCTCATACAGGACAAGCAGCAACGCTGAGAGGATGTAAGCGCCAAGGGAGCTGGGTAAGTAATGTAATGCCAGCGGGGGCGGGGGTTCACAGGGGGTGGGAAGGGGCAGATTACCGGCAACTTTATTTTTAAAACAAAAATTTAAAAAAAAGATTATTCATTCCTTCTTTCCAGCGAACGCTGCTGGAGAGAAGGGATAAATGTCGGGTTCAGCACCACACGTGGGGGGGACAGCGCTTACAGTAGCGCTGTCTCCTGCACAGCACACGGACTGCACACGGACAACATCCGTGTGCGGTACGTGTTTTACACAGACCCATTGATTTTAATGGGTTCGTGTGATCCGTGCGCTCCCACGAACACTGACATGTCTCCGTGTTTTCCAAACGGACACACGGTCCGTGAAAACACGCTGACATGTGCAGAGACACATTGATTTTAATGTGTCTACGTGAGTCAGTGTCTCTGGTACGTGAGGAAACTGTCACCTCACGTACCGGAGCCACTGACGTGTGAAACCGGCCTTAGTGCTCGGAGATTTTGTTTTCCTCGCCTCAACTGCATGATTTACAGCTGCTAGACAGGCTGAATACATGTGAGGAATGCCTGTTTGTTAGGGAATTCCCACATGTATTCAGGCTGCCCTGCAGCTGTAAATCATGCAGCAGAGGCGAAAAAAACTAAATCTCCGAGCACTAAGAAATACTTGGAGATCACCCGAGCATGCTTGGGGAGACCGGAGCAACAATGCTATTCGCTCATGACCGGAAACCATCTTCTGAACTTCTGGTCATGCTCAGGGGTGAAACTAACACCCCATTGAAAAGGCAAACCACTAAATAGTAAAGGAAACAGGGACATTATAAATGTTTTGTAAAACATTTATTTAACTGAATAACATTACACAGAGCTAATTAGGCAGGGAATTTACTCATACATACGTGGATGCTGCTGGGATTTAGGCATGGGGATGTGACAGGTTACCTTTAACTAGTAAATACCCCCAAATCACCAGAAAACTTCAGTAGCATCATAATAATTGATAGACTTTGCAAATACATTGTATATCTTAAGTCTTGCTGTAATACTGGTAACCATCTCATTTGTTTAACCCCTTTCCGACATTGGGCATAACAGTACGTCGAGGTCGGACTTTCTCCCTTTGATGTGGGCTCCGGCGGTGAGCCCACATCTTTACCAGCACATATCAGCTGTTTTAAACAGCTGACATGTGCATGGAATAGCCGCGAGTGGAATTGCGATCCACCTGCAGCTATTAACCCATTAAATGCCGCTGTCAGTTGCTGACAGTGGCATTTAAAAAGCACTTCCAGCAATTGCGCAGAAAACATGTACACCGGTGACCCACATCACGTGATCGCAGGTCACAGATGTGTTGGCAAGACAACTGGAGGTCTTCTGAAGACCTCTATGGTTTTCAGTGCTGGCTTGCTTTGATCACCACACAGTGGTCGGCGCTCATAGCAAGTGAGTAAATCTGATATAAGGAGGCGATATGATCATCACCTTTATGTAGCAGAGGCAATCTGGTTGTGGCAGCTTCTAGTCTCCCATGGAGGCTATTGAAGCATGCCAAAAATTAAAAAAAATGTTTTTAAAAATATTAAAAAAATAAATAAAAGTTCAAATCATCCCCCTTTTGCCCCATTCAACATAAAGCAATAAAAATTAAATCAAACATACACATACTTGGTATTGCCATGTCTCAAAATCGCATGATCTATCAATATAAAAAGCATTAACCTGATCGCTAAACGGCGTAACAAGAAAAAAGTCAAAACGCCAGAATTAAATTTTTTTTGGTTGCAGCGACATTGCATTAAAATGCAATTACGGGCAATCAAAAGATCGTATCTGCACCAAAATGGTATCATTAAAAAGTCAACTCGGCACACAAAAAAATAAGCCCTCACCTACCCCGAGATCACAAAAAATAGAGACGCTATGGGTTTCAGAAAATGGCCCATTTTATTTTTTTTAACAAAGTTTGGAATTTTTT
Organism: Ranitomeya imitator; assembly: GCF_032444005.1. Classification (NCBI taxonomy): domain Eukaryota; kingdom Metazoa; phylum Chordata; class Amphibia; order Anura; family Dendrobatidae; genus Ranitomeya; species Ranitomeya imitator. Next base: position 582,267,048 of record NC_091284.1, read on the forward strand.
TCACCACTTAGATAAAAAAGAACCCAGACATGTTTGGTGTCAATGAACTCATAATGATCTGGAGAATCATAATGGCAGGTCAGTTTTAGCATCTAGTAATCCTAGTAAAAAAGCCAAACAAAAAAACAAGTGTGGGATTGCACTTTTTTTGCAATTTCACCGCACTTGCAATTTTGTTTCCTGTTTTCTAGTACACAACATGGTAAAACAAATGGTGTTGTTCAAAAGTACAACTCATCAAGCAAGCAACAAGCCCTCACACAGCCATATTGACAGAAAAATAAAAAAGTTATGGCTCTGGGAAGAAGGGGAGCAAAAAAACAAAAACGCAAAACCGAAAAAAGCTTTGGGGTTAAGGGGTTAATGCATATTATACATATACAGGGAGATATAGTCATACATTTGGCCTGCACCTCTAAACACTTCTCAGAAGCTTAGAGATGCTAGACTATTCTCCATTATTCCAGGTTGGTAAGATTATCCTCTTGACAATCTGTTTATACACACTGTTGAACAATGCTGATTTTAGCTCTCAAATTAGTCTCTGGCAATAACTTTAGATTTTAGAGATTTTATCTGAAGAAAGGGTACTCCTTGTAAATTGAGAAAATGTGCGGTAAATAAAATGCAGATAGCCATTCAGGAGTACTTCATACATTTCTCCATTTAAAATTTGTATTTGTGAAAAAACCCAGTATTTTACTGTATCTATATTCTCCTGTATGTTAAACTAAAGAACTGTAAGGGAAGCAGATTATATTTAATTTTTAGTAATTACAGTATGTCTGTAAAATCATGGTGTACTTTTATAGTTTAGATGTTGGCGCCCTTTCTCTGGCCCAATCATATCAGACCTGTTCATGAGGAGAGATAACAAGAACCTATCAAACAACACAAACTCATTTAAGCTGTTGCTGAGTCCCCAAGTCAGATTAACCCCTGATAAACTGAACTCTGAATAATACACTGCCAGGTCTGTGACATCATGCAACCACAAGCTTATGCCAGCTGTGTGGTTTTCCATGCCAATCGAGATGTGGACGTACAGAGAAAAGTACAGCGTATTCTGTGGCTCGCTAAATTCGAATCCGTGACCAAAGTGCTATGTGAATATCTGCGCATTTTTATCAATGTGTCACCAGATAGGAATAACACTACTCGGTGGGATAAGCAGTTGAAGGAAACCGGCAGTTTGGTGGAGAAACCCCATTTTATTAGGCCATCAGTCAGTGATGACTCTGCAGAGACTATATGGGATAGCTACCTAAGGAGCCCTAAGAAATATCTGCGTGCATGTGCTCAACAATTACACCTAAGCAAGGCTACAGTTCATAAGGTATAAAAGAAACGTCTCTGTTTTACGGGGTACAAATTGCAGCTGTTGCATGCTAACAAACCGCCAGAAAAACTCAAATGATGTGTCACACCAATATGCCTGCTATCACCACTGCTGTGGCTTCCATCACCACTGTGCCTCCCCAACAGCATGTCCATCGGTTACTCACCTGGACGCCACGGTCCATCCTTCTGCTGGGGGCTCCAGCCCCTCCTTTGTCTCTCCTCAGCTCCGCTTGTGCGCTCTCCCTGGCGTCTGCGCATGCGCCAGGTTTCTTAAATGGCACCCACGCATTTTCTCTGGAAATGTATACTTTGGTTGCCTCAGCTCAGTAATCCCCAGCAGCCAATCTGGTTGAATCCTTGGATAATTCTGGACACCTCTTCTAAGGGAAGGTTCCTGGTTATTCACTTGCTACTCGCTGTGTAACCCTGCGCCTGCTGCCTCATGCACTTGCACTCTCACTGCTATCCGTTTACTGTTTCGCTGCCCTGCCCGCTACCGCACACTCTTGTCTTAGTGTCCTCTCCTGTCTTCTATATACTGGAACCCCAGTACTAAGCCCTAGCAGCTTTATCCCCTTTCCGTGTTACGCCTTTTCTTTTCAGTTGCCTCCCTTTCTGTCCTCCAGTGTTTTTGTTCTGACGTCTGCTCCTGGTTTCCATCATGCTCCTGTCTGTGTCCTATTATCCATGTCCTCGGCTCCTGTCCCTCTGGATCCTCCTTCTCCTGTGATTCCATTCTGTCCCAGTTCCTGTTCTCTGCCTGAGCTGTCCTTCTTGGTATCGGCTACCGTGGTTCTAGTAAACTCTGGGCTTGCCCCTGACGATCCCTGTATAGGTGTCGGTCTCCACTAGAACAACTCGCCCAGGGGTAGGTCTGTTCCATGGTTCAGAGGGTCCACTCTTAGCACTTGCCTTTCTGCAGCGTCATACGATGTGCTTTTGCTACAGATATGCTTCATAAGAACGACAATTATGAAAGATTTTTGCAGAAGATTGTGTTTAGCGATGAGGCGACCTTCCATATCTGTGGACATGTTCATCACCATAGCATCCGAATATGGGCTGCTGAACATCCTCATGCCTACGTTGAGTACGAATGTAACACCCCTAAAGTGAACATGTGGTGTGGCCTGGTGCATGATAAGGTGATAGGCCCATTTTTTTCATAGAGCAGTCTGTGATGGCAAACACATATCTTGACATGTTGGAATTGTATGCAGTGCCACAATTTCCAGGTGTCATCTTTCAACAATAAAAATAATAATATGATAATAATAATCTTTATTTATATAGCGGCAACATATTCCACAGCGCTTTACAGTTTAACAGAAGACAGCACTCCTGCACACTATGCCACCATTGTTCGTGAGTTTCTGGATAGAATATTCCCCTGGCGGTGGATAGGCAGGGGTTCTGTCAAGCCATGGCCACCACAATCCCCGGATCTGACACATTTAGGCTTTTACTTTTGGGGTTATGTGAAGCAACATGTGTACATTGAATGTATCAACGACATTAATCACTTAAAACAGAGAATCACAGATGTTATTCATTCTGTTACAACACACGTCCTTACCCATGTGTGGCAAGAACTTCACTATCATTTGGATGTGTGTAGGGCAACAAATGGAGCCCACATCGAACTGCACTGAATAGGTATGAAACGGAGAGTTTTTCTTTTATTTGGAGCAGATTTCGCATTGATATCGTTTTTTGTTGCTTTCCAGTGACTGGTTAAAAGTGCACCATGACTTCACGGACACACTGAATATCGAACTTTTAATTGAAAAATAATTTTCTCCTATTTTATAAGATTTGTAGTATATTGGGTTATTAACATACTAAATTCTCATCCACATCCATAATCTGCTATTATTTTTTTACATTTTGAGATATAGATTTTACTGTTTCATATTGTGAAAAATGTATTGAGATTTTCTGCTTATAACTACAGGTAAATAACCATTGGACAATATTTGGAATAGAAAGTGTATATATCTCTTAAATTGAACAGTAAAATCATCTTGTTTAACTAACTTTAACCCTTTTAATCAATGAGTATTTTATCAGTGCCATCATACTATTTGTAGGCTATTTGGGGGCCATCATAATAAATAGAGGCCTATTTAAGTGGCCATGATACTATTTGGAGGGCTATGTGGATCTATCATGCTACATGGAAGGAGAACAGCAGATCTCTGCTGAGCATAATGGTGTCACACTTTTATTCCACTCTAAGTAGTGACAATAAAATATTCCAAACCCATGAGAAGTTTGATTTTACAGGAAAAAAATGTTAAACACTTTTTCCTGTACAATGACAATTGTGTAGGCTAAAATTAAAAAAGATGTAAAAAAATTAATTTAAGTAAACCCAAAAAGTTTTTTTTATTACAAAAATAGGAAATTTCAGTTTAATTTATGAAGGAAGCAAGAACTACCAAAAATTAGGGAGTCAAATACACCCTGTATTAGACTTAAAGGACGGCCTCGAACGTATGTTGTTCAAATTATCATGTATTGGTACACCTAAACTCAGAAAGGTTATGCACTTTTGAGGGTTATTGTCACGCCGCTGCAATGCAGGTAATTGCAAGCTCCACTAGGTGACAATAGAGTGGAGGAAGGACCGCACACAGCAAGACCAGTCCTGCAATGCGGAGGCGAGGCCACCACCAGGTGGCAACAGATTAGTCCAAGATAAGTCAAAACAAGTGAGTCAATACACGAAAGGGGAACACAGAGTCAGAAAGGGAAGTGGAGATAAACAGACACGGGTTCAGTAAGCAAGCAGCAAGACAAAATCAGGGCAAACGGAGTCAGCTACACACGCCATAGGCTGAAACTATAACTGACATGGTCTGCAGGACAAAGCGGACATAAATAGCAAACCTGAGACCAGACTGAGGCTGAGAAAATTAACCACTGGCATGACCAGACAGGAAAAAGGGGAAGACAGGACTCAATACCCGGTCAGGATCATGACAGTTATATACCAAGGAAATGTACTCCAGACCACTGAAAAGTCTATGGGTGAGCAATATAATTCCAAAAATTGTATGTGCACGCATTGAGTAAAATTTCTGTATTATTTCTACATCTCTTCGCGGAAAAAGGCAGTTGCAAAAGTTAGCATTTTTGCCGCACATTTTGGTGCCTTTTTGCCCTGTGTTTTTGGTCGACTTAAGTGAAGTTAATATTGAAAAATGCAGGGCTTGTAGTCTTGAAAGTAAAACTTAACATTTAACTATCATTCTTTAAACTTGATCCATAGTCATTAAATGAGTATGGGTGCAAAGTTTTTATCATCTTAGGCAAATATAGTAATGTCTAGGTGGGAGGAACTATTTTTGAAAGCACCTTACTGGAATCTAGACAGAGACTGAACTAGAACCTTAGATAAAGGGATGAGTGGTGGGAGGGATGTCTAATTAACCCTCTTCTGCTTGGGGATAGGCCTGTGAATCTCATCTTTGCAGGACAAAATGGAGTTAAATGCCTACAAAAAGTGTCTGCAAGTCCCCATAGCCAGGTGGAGACTTACCAACAAGCGTATGCAGCAGTGTTGGAAAAGCTACAAGAGGTAGCTCAGCAAGACAGCCCGTGACTGGGAAGAGCAGAGCGGTGACCACAGTGAGTAGGGTGGTGCTTACTGCCCTTTCTAGTCACTGGCATGGCATAATCTACGTAACCAGTGACTTTGGAGATGGAATCCAACTCTCTTCTACAAACTTCAATTCATGTGCCCCTGCTCTACTGTAACCCATTTATCTTTAATAATCCAAGTAATGGCTAGGCATGATAATCTGCCCAATAAACTGGAATAGATCATGTTATGTCATAACTACAGGGAAAGCTCGAGTGGTCATGGAAGATTTCCTGAGCCTGCCGGTGTTTCACTTTTAGCCACCTGCTGACATATTTTGTTAACACAGTCAGCATCATTATTTTCGAAGATCAATTTCACACTGACTGTCAATTTAATGTGTGATGATGTCTTTTAAATGGACACTGTCACCTGAATTTGGAGGGAACAATCTTCAGCCATGGAGGCGGGGTTTTGGGGTTTTTGATTCACCCTTTCCTTACCCGCTGGCTGCATGCTGGCTGCATGCTGGCTGCAATATTGGATTGAAGTTCATTCTCTGTCCTCCATAGTACACGCCTGCACAACCCAAGATTGCCTTGTGCAGGCATGTACTACGGAGTTTTTTCTTTGTATATAGGAAAACTTGCAAAATCAACAGTGTATCAAATACTTATTTTCCCCACTAACTATGATATGGGTCAATTAGGGGACATTATTACTGCTGTAATATATTTTACTTTTGAGGACACTGTTTTCAATGGGGGAAAAGGGAGGTCCTGTTACTGTGGAGGGCATAACTTAGTCATTTTTTTCTTCATTTCAACTGTAGAAATCAGGGGAAAAGTGGGGAATGTGCTGTAAAAGCATCTATTGATGACTATGTGTTATTTTCTGCGAAGACAAATCCTGGCTGGAAGATGTGACATTGGTCTGCACCAGATGATGGTGAAAAGCGAAGATGAAGGACTTCAACTGTGTTACCTGTACACATACACTATACACTATATACAGAGTTCTGTGTACAATGGCACTGGTGATCACTGTATTACCTGTACACTGACACTGTATACAGAGCTCCTAGTATAATGTCACTAGTGAACCCTGTCTTACTGTACACTTACACTATATATAGAGCTCCTGTGTATAATATCACTGGTGATCCTTGTATTACCTGTACACTGACAAATTAGACAGAGGTCTTGTGTATAATGTTACTGTTTATCACTATATTACCTCTACATTATACACTTTATATACAGAGTTCTTTTCTATAATGTCTCTTGTGAATCACTGAATTACCTGTACATTATACATTATACACTATTTACAGAGCTCCTGTGTATTATGTCACTGGTGATCATTGTAATACCTTTATACTATACACTATATACAGAGCTTCTTTGTATAATGTCAGTGATCACTGTGTTACCTGTAAACTTGCACTACACACTATATTCCGAGCTCCTGCAGATAATGGCACTGATGGTAATATTAGTGTTATTAGTGTTGCGGTTTTTATTAATGATCTGTATTGTAGTGTTTCATCACTATGTTGTGGCAATATGTGGTCTAGTTATTGTGTGGTGGTATTTGTCCCTTGCATGTGGCATTATTCGGTCAATATGTGGTGGTAATATGTGGTCTGGTCATGGTATTGTGGTATTTCTCTCTTGTATGTGGCATAACTCGATAACAATGTGGTAGTAATATGTGGTCTGGTCATGGTGTGGCAGTATGTTTCCTTGTATGTGGTATTATTCGGCCAGTTTGTGGTGGCAATAAGTGGTTCAGTCATGGTGTGGTTGTATTTCTCTCTTGTATGTGGCATTATTTTGTCACTATGTGGTGATAATATGTAGTCTTGTCAATGGGTAATGGTATTTGTCCCTTGTATGTGGCACTATTATGTCACTATGAGGGGTAATATCTGGTCTGGCCATGGTATGATGGCATTTTGTGCACATTTGGCCTGTGGCTGCTGAGACCAGAGATTAGTTTCACCAAACACTTAAGTTGACAGATGGACAGGTGGTTATTCTTTCCAATTTGAGGAGGTTCTTTTAGTAATAATTTTCAAAACTTGTAGAAAACCTCTTTAGTAATATACACCATACTAAGAAGTGACTGAGACAATCTGTGGAGGACAGGAGGCAATGAGACAATAAATTAAGGTACAGGTAGTGTAAGAAGGGTAAAGTTCCATTACATGGAGTTACTGTTACTTGTATTTTGTGGTTGAGGAAAGTGTGTGTGAAAATGGGTGTGACTAGAAAATGGGTGTGTCATTTAAATGGCATGGTTTCCAAACACAAACCGAGAACCTGTTGTTAAAAAATGTAATCCCACTCCTGCTGTGAACCCAGTCCGCCTTACAATCCATAAATGAAGAGAAAACTCTATCAAGCTAAGAAGAAGCCATAAATCACCATAATCCAGTAATGCTGTTATCTCTAGGCCAAAACTCTCTAAAAATGGACTGAGGTAAAATAGAAAACTGTTCTGTGGTCAAATGAGTCAAAATTTTAAATTCTTTATGGAAACCGCAGATGTGTCCTGCGAACTCAAGAGGGAATGGACCCTCCAGTTTGCTATCAGCACACATTTCAAAACTTTGCATCTCTGATGGTATGGGTTGTATACGTACCAACGATGCATTTTGAAAAAGGCAATATTACTGCTTAGCAATTCACTGGAGTTTTAGAACAACTTATGCTCCCATTCAGACAACATATATCCCAGGGAAGACCTTGTATATTTCAGCAAGACAATGTTAAACACCATACTGCATCCATCACAATGACATTGCTTCGGAGAAGAGTTCGGGTGATGAACTGGCTGCCTGCAGTCCAGACCATTCACCAATAGAAATGGTGCATTATAAAACTAAATATCTGTCAAAGTAGACCCAAGACTGTTGAGAAGCTAGAGTCCTACATCAGAAAATAATGCAACAAAATTCCTCTCCCAAAACTCCAATTGGTCTTCTCCCTTCTCAGACATTTACAGACTGTTGTAGAAAGAAGAATGGATGCTGCACAATGGTAGACATGGCTTTGTCCCAACTTTTTTGAGCTGTCTTACTGACATGTATTTTTAAATGAGTTAATTTCTTCAAATTAAATGGATAAATGTCTAACTTTCATCATCTGATAAGTGTTTCTGTGTTCTGTTGTGAATAGATTGTAGCTACAAGAGATTTCAAAATTATTCTATTTTTGTTTTCTTTACATTTTGCACAGTGTCTCAACCTTTAGGGAATCAGTTTGCATATAATGTTATCTAGGTACGTGTTCATTTATAAACAATGACTCCTATCAAATGTTGCTTTTTTATGTGATCAAGCTAGTTTTTACATGGTCAATGTCATTTTAATTAATGCCTATTTAAAAGTCAGTGCGCCAAATGAAAAATTTGTAAATCACTTTCCTTACAGAAAATTTGTCTAAAGTGTTAGCCACTACACGCCTCCCTCCACTGTAACTTGTTATCCACTGCTGATTGACATATGAAATCTGTCATTAGTAACAGAAAAAGAATTGGATCACATCAAGTTGGTGCAGGACTTAAGAGTCTGTTAGCTGTTAGCTGCTGTGCACAGAGAAAGCAGCACCTGGGGATATCCATTTTTGCACAATTTATCCATAGTCTTCCTATCCTCAATTGCTGCACAAACTTTTCTCCCCATACAGTAATAATCATCGTCCTCCAGCTCTGCAGTATCACTGTATCATCAACAGCACTCACTAACCAAAAACAGTTATGCTGCTCTCTCTCATTATGCTGTCCCTTCCACTTCTCCTTTGACTCTTACTATGCTGCTTTCAACTCTCTCTCCCCTCTATTTCTCAATATCCTACTGTATGTCAGCTCCATCTATCCCTTTATAATACAGTTCTTACATGTATAGCAGAGAAAAAGGGCTTTCTGTTAAAGGCTGACATTTAACTACTTGGAGAAAATGAACCCAAGGCTGCATGAATCAGGGTCTGGCTACACACTTGTTTCCAGGTATGTTTTTCTTTGAAACACTATTGTTTCAGAGAATACATTGTTTTAATGGCTGACTAGGGACTATGGAAATAGACGTTACTAGTCCATCACTGCTCACGGCTGACATGGAAGAGACCTGTCAATTCCCTGCAGTTATGCCTGGAGGAGTCGGCCGAGCTGAGTCGACCCCATAACCAGCAGATGATGGCTGTCATTCAGCCACAATCTGCCTCTAAGGGTACCGTCACACAGTGGCATTTTGATCGCTACGACGGCACGATTTGTGACGTTCCAGCGATATATCCGTGACGTTCCAGCGATCTCGCTGTGTCTGACACGCTCCTGCGATCAGGGACCCCGCTGAGAATCGTACGTCGTAGCAGATCGTTTGAAACTTTCTTTCATCGTCTAGTGTCCCGCTGTGGCGGCATGATCGCATGGTGTAACAAAGGTGTGCATGATATTGTATACGATGTGCACATAGTAACCAACGGCTTCTACATCGCACATACGTCATGAAATTATCGCTCCAGTCATACATTGCAAAGTGTGACAGCAGTCTACGACGCTGGAGCAATATTGTTGCGATGCTGGAGCGTCACGGATCGTGCCGTCGTAGCGATCAAAATGCCACTGTATGATGGTACCCTAACAGTGGAAAGTGGAGTGGATAGCCGCCCATGACAGCTGACAGTGGCATTTACAGCGCATGTCCCAAGGGGCTTGCTATTGTAACAGCTTATCAGCGATCTGTTGACTTTATTGACCAATTATGGGATGTTAATGAATTCTAACAATGGCCAGGGGTCTGCTGAAGATCCCGCTGTTGGCGCCAGCTACTGGCTGGTGTTCATAGGGGACCTTGATTTATGCTATATACAGCTGTACTACACCATGTTCCAAATTATTATGCAAATTGGATTTAAGTGTCATAAAGATTTAATTGTTTCGTTTTTCAAATAAACTCGTGGATGGTATTGTGTCTCAGGGCTCAATGGATCACTGGAATCAATCTTAAACACGTGATAATTAGTTTTCCAGTTGATTCTAATTAAAGTAAAACTACTTAAAAATGATGTTCCACATTATTAAGCAGGCCACAGGTTTCAAGCAATATGCGAAATAAAAAGGATCTCTCTGCTGCTGAAAAGCATTAAATAGTGCAATGCCTTGGACAAGGTATGAAAACATCAGATATTTCACGAAAACTTAAGAGTGATCATCAAACTGTGAAGAGATTTGTGACTGAAACAGAGCACAGACAGAGTTAATGCAGATAAATGCATAATGAGGAAGATTTTTGCCAGACAAATTCATTGGATTAAGAGAGCAGCTGCCAAAATACCATTACAAAGCAGCAAACAGTTATTTGAAGCTGTTGGAGCCTCTGGAGTCCCTCGAACCTCAAGGTGTAGGATCCTTCAAAGGCTTGCTGTGGTGCATAAACCTACTATTCGGCTACCCCTAAACAGTGTTCACAAGCAGAAACGGTTGCAGTGGGCCCAGACATACATGAAGACTAATTTTCAAACAGTCTTGTTTATGATGAGTGTCAAGCAACCATGGATGGTCCAGATGGATGGAGTAGTGGATGGCCACCATGTCCCAACAAGGCTGTGACATCAGCAAAGAGGTGGATGAGTCATGTTTTGGGCCGGAAACATGGGGAAACAGCTGGTAGGGCCCTTTAAGGTTCCAGAGAGTGTGAAAATGACCTGTGCAAAGTATACAAAGTTTCTGACTGACAACTTTCTTCCATGGTATAAAAAGCAGAAACGTGTCTTCAGGAGCAAAATCATCTTCATGCATGAGAATGCACCATCTCATGCTGCAAAGAATACCTTTGAATCATTGGCTGCGATGGGCAAAAAAGGAGATAAACACATGGTATGGCCACCATCTTCCCCTGACCTCAACCCTATAGAGAACCTTTGGAGTATCATCAAGCAAAAGATCTATGAGGGTAGGAGGCAGTTCACATCAAAACAGCAGCTCTGGGAGGCTATTCTGACTTCATGCAAATAAATACTCGCAGAAACTCTCCAAAAACTCACAAGTTCAATGGATGCAAGAATTGTGAAGGTGATATCAAAGAAGGGGTCCTATGTTAACATGTAACTTGGCCTGTTAGGATGTTGTGAAGTTAAATAGCATTTTTGTTCAGTGAATGTGACCTCCTAATGCTGCAAATTCCACAAATGAGCATTTTCAGTTCTTTAAAACATATCAAATGTTTAGAAATTTTGGAGATTAAACTGCTATTATTGGGAGGTTTCTTCAATAAAATTTGATGTATACTCTAACAGGTGATGATTTTTATTAGACTGGCTATCATTTGCACCGACCATATAGGAAAATCAGAGAAAAATGTAATTTGCATAATAATTTGGAGCATGGTGTATAGTACAAGCATAGTATATATGTAGCGCAGTACAGTGTAGTACATAGTGCAAGCGATTGGATAAGAAGCGATCTTAACTTTGTGTCCACCCCAAAATAGTAGTATTAATAAAGACAGTTCACCTTGAGAAATATTAGCCATCACACAGCTCCATCAAATGCAAAATAAAAACTTTACGGCGTCATGGGTCCGTAAAATGGTGATACATGAAAAATGTATTTATTTTTTTAAATATCAGAATTTTTTTACCAATTAAATACAAAAAAAGATGTAGATTTGGTATTGACGTAAACATACTGACTTGGAGAATCATATTTTCAAGTAATTTTTAATTTACAGTGAATGTTATAAAAAGTAAAAATAACCCCCCCCCCCAAAAAAAAAAAAATGCGTAACCTTATTTTTCTTGCAATTTCACCTTACTTGGAATTTTGTTCCTCATTTTGCAGTTCAGAACATGGTAATATGAATAGTGCCATTCAAAAGTACAACTGCAAAAAATCCCTCCTTATATGGCTAGGTGGATGGAAATGTAAAAAAAAAAGTTTTGACAGGAAAAAAATGACCTAAAAAATTGACTCATCATTAACGAAGTGCTCAGGGAATAGAGGAAAAGAAAGAACTGAAGGAAATGTCATTATAAATACATTTCTATGCACATTTCATTGACAAGTCACAAATATTTTGTCTAGAAAGATAATCACTAAAGAATTAAAATGTCCATCAATTTGTGATGAGCGAATTTGTTTGAAAAACGATCGCCAAAATATATTTGGCATGAGTAAGGCACAATAGATTTGTGATCGGAAAATTTTATAAAATCGGGAAAACTCGGTAACATTTGGTATTTACAGCGCATGTCCCAAGAGGAGTGCTGTTGTAACAGCTTATCAGCGATCTGTTAACACAATTATGGGATGCTAATGGATTCCAATGATGGCCGGGGGTCTGCTGAAGATCCCGCTGTTGGCGCCAGCTACTGACTGGTGTTCATAGGAGACCTTGATTTATGCTGTGTACAGCTTTTTATGTGCACATTGCGGCTAGCCAATCAGGGTGCAGGAATCATCCACAATGTCCTGACACAACGGCTTATGTAATTGGCTGCTTAAATCACATGTCTCCCTCCATATAAAGAGTGGACATGTTGTTTTAGTTCCATTTTGACACTAAAAATGCTGAGAGGCTACTCCTGATGCTGGCAGTGTTAGCAACTAGATTTAAGCTATTCAGCTAGGCAGTTGTTTCTTACTCAAATAGTTTAGAAAGGTAGTGTCATGTGTGGCAGTGAAATTGACCTTCCAGTAATTGGTTTTTTTTTGCCATTACTGAGGTCCACAGACAAAGACAGCAGGGCACATGTCAAACAAGTGTGTTGTGCACTGCTTCTATTGTGCTCCATCCACAAGTATAACGTTCTAAATATTATTCTTTCACTAGCCAGATGTGAAACAGCATGCTGTATCTCACCTTGTCATTTAGTGGTGTGGTGACATTGTTCTGTGATTTGAGCTGTTGTGCATGAAGAAATAATTTTTTGGAGGCAGTTGCTACTGTGATTCACCATGCCATATCTCACCTTGTTATTTAGTGGTAGTGAAATTCCACAGTGTTCATATCTTGTGCACATTAAAAAAAATATTATTTTTTTCGGTTGGTAAATGTGATACAGCATGCCATAATTCACTCTGTAATTTTGTGGTGGTGATATGAGGCTGTCTGCAAACCTAACGCACATTAAAAAAAAATATACTTTTTTTCTGTTGCTGAACGTGATACAGCCCGCAATGTCCCACGTTGTCATTTTGTTGGGTTGAAATTAAGCTGTATGCAGACCTCACACATGTCATGATTGAGACTGAGGTTTGTTTCTTGTTATTATCTCCCCGGTCTGGTCATGCGGGGGTTAACCTTCTCTGCCTCGTTCTGGGTTCGGTGTGGTTATTTCTGTTTTCTGTGGCCTGCAGACCAATGTCAATGATAGCTACTACCACTGGCCGCAGGGATACGACCTAAGAACCATGCATAAATACAACACTAAATGAAATACCGCACAAGAAGTGCTAGTGAACAATTGCTAACTAATGTGCACACTGCCAAAAATAAATTGCCACCTTGCGGTGTGTGCCGACCTGCAAATCCAGATATATACCAGCAACACTAAACACACAAGGTACAATGCCCACAATAATAAAGGTGCCGCGTTAACATGCTAGAATACGCTTGTCTGTAAGACCCCTTACCGTTATCAAGGTGTAATGGGCAGGATGTCATGTGCCGCGCTAAGTTTCTGCAAGTCGGCTGGTGGAAGGTGCCAGGATACTTATGCCGCGTGCCACCGCTATCGGTGGCAGATATAGAGGCGAGGTGGTCCTGCAGACGGTGGCGGTCGGGAGAGAACCCTGATGAAGAAGGGCGCATCCCTTCGAAACGCGTTGGTAGTTGTTTTGCCCTAAGCTAGGCTCCGTAGGCCGGTGACGTCACACGCTGCTTGTCAGCGGTGGCCATTTTTTTTTCTAGTGTAACCAGGGACGCCTCCGGCCGGGACGTTCTCTGGCTCTACACTTGAGCGGCGGTACCTTCCGCAAGTTGCGGTCAGCACTAACGCATGTGTGCTCTCCCGACCGCCACCGTCTGCAGGACCACCTCGCCTCTATATCTGCCACCGATAGCGGTGGCACACGGCATAAGTATCCTGGCACCTTCCACCAGCCGACTTGCAGAAATTTAGCGTGGCACATGACATCCTGCCCACTACAACTTGATAACGGTAAGGGGTCTTACAGACAAGCGTATTCTAGCATGTTAACGCGGCACCTTTATTATTGTGGGCATTGTACCTTGTGTGTTTAGTGTTGCTGGTATATATCTGGATTTGGAGGTCGGCACACACCGCAAGGTGGCAATTTATTTTTGGCAGTGTGCACATTAGTTAGCAATTGTTCACTAGCACTTCTTGTGCGGTATTTCATTGTGTTGTATTTATGCATGGTTTTTAGGTCGTATCCCTGCGGCCAGTGGTAGTAGCTATCCAATCACCCAAGCGCAGTATCATTTGGTAGTAATCTCATTTGGTTTTGACAGAAGTGGCACAATTTCTGGGGATACCAGCAGCTGGGGGTTGTTCTCATTCTCACTCATCTAGTGGGTACTAGTGGTGAGCGCCAGTGTTATTTGCATACCAATGTCAATGATAGTTCATGCTCCCAGGCTGGACCAGGTGACCCCTTGATACCGTGCTTTGTCCTCTGCCCATTTGCTCTGTTCCTGTGACTTCCCTTTCATTCCATCCCCCTTGTCTTAGTGTTCACTCCCTGTGCTTGGACCTCTTGGTATGTCACCCAGCTGGTCTTCTGATCTGTTTTACTGTCTCACGTCTCCGTTATCTCTGCTACTGTCTGGCACTGACTTCTGGCTTGTATTTGACCACATGTATTGCTGTGACCTCAGGTACTTCTGTTTCCGACTGTTGCTTACTCAGCTCGTTTGACCACTCTTTCACCCCCTGGTGGTGCCCTGTGCTGCTGCCCAGTAGTGCTGCGCTGTGTGTGCAACCTCTCTTCCCTCACCAGCATCCCCTGGTGGAGGTTGCACTATACTGTACTGCAGCAGCATTACATTTTCACTGACCATACATTTAAAGGGGATTTTGCATTTTTTTCTCTGCTCTACTTTCTATAGATCCGCTCCATACCTTGGTGGATCAAATGGACAGTTTGCACAATTTATGCAGATCTATCTGTGGAACAGAGGGCCTTGGCCTCATCTCATATTCACCTGCAAAGGGAACTTTCTGAAACAGTAAAATCTTTGCAGGGATTTTCTTCCCAGTCTGTCTGTAAGCACTCTAACATAATTGATGTCTCATTGCACTCTCCTGAACCTACGGTCAGGCTCCCAGATACCTTCTCCAGCGAAAAGGCGAGGTTACGTATGTTCAAGGAGAGTTGCAAGTTATTGTTTTCTCTTAGACCCCAATCTTCTGGAGATGAGAGTCATCAGGTGGGAATAATCATTTCCTTACTCCAGGAGGGACCTCAGTCATGGGCTTTCTCTTTACCTGCTTCTGCCCCTGAATGTGTGTCTGTGGACAGATTCTCTGAGGCTTTAGGATTTATTTTTGACGAGCCTTACTGGGTCAGAGAGGCCAAGGACATAATCATGTGTCTCTTTCAGGGAAGCTCTCTGCTGAATGGTATTGCTTCGAGTTCCGTTGATGGTCCACTAAGGTGTCCTGGGATGTCTCTGCACTGAGATGTCAGTTCTGTTATGTCTGAGTACTGTTGAATCACCTGAAGGATGCTCTGGCTCTCCATCCACCACCCAACTCATTGGAGGAGGCTATGACTCAGGCTATGGATCAGAGGCTAAGGGAGAGAGGTGTACACAGCAAGAGGTTCCGTTACTCCCTGCTAATCCTGTTGGTTTGCCACCGTCTGAACCTATGGAGGTGGGGGCCACCAACCTCACGGAGAAGGAGAGGAGATGGTGATGTGAAGGAAAGCTGTGTTTTTACTGCAGAGATCACAGACATTGGAAAAAGTACTACCCATCCTGCCCACTGACTAACAAAAGGCTGAGTCTGGGTGATTACTGTAGAGGTCACCCAGACGCTCAGGTACCTTTTCCTTCACTTTCAAAAGTACTGTTGGAAATGGAACTTAGTTGTAGGAGTTGCTGCTTGCCCACTTCTGCTTTCGTGAACTGCGGGTCGTCCATGAAATTTATTGACTCTAACTTGGTGACCAAGTGTAAGTTTGGGACAGTTAGACTGGAGACTCCTATTCATATTGTTGCCAGGGACATCAGCGGTAGTCACTAAGGCTGTGCAGACTCCCCGTCTGATGCGGTGAACTTGACAGAGTGGGAAAATGTTCAAAACCATTCCCACTCTAATGAGTTCATGTTTGTTCAGACGAGGAGGCTGCACAGGCAGCTTTTCATTCATTCCTCTGTGGTTTATAGCCCGGCCAGTAGCATTAGCACCGCTCCGGGTTGTAAACTATTTAACCCCTTGAGATGGAATGCAGCATGGGATTTGACTGTACAGTGGACAGGCATGGGATATTGTTGCTATTTTATTTTGTTTTGCTTTTTTTTACAGAAGAACGAGGGCTTTGCTTGCATTGAGAGTGTAATAAAGATGTTAAACCTGTGGGTTTCATTATTTCATTAAAAGACTTTATTCTTAATGTGTGTGTGTATTTTTAACCCATTCATACTACTATTGGATTAAAAATGGATAGGTGTGTTATTGACACCTCTCCATTATTAACCAGGCTTAAAGGGAGCCTGTCACCCCCCTCAGGAGTTTGTAACTAAAAGAGCCACCTTGTGCAGCACTAATGCTGCATTCTGACAAGGTGGCTCTTTTAGTTATGCTCCCTGCACACGCTGAAATAAACGCTTATAAAATGTGCCCCCTCATACCATGAAATCATCCCGGGGGTGGGTCTTTCCCCCCCTAATCAGACGCAGCACAGCTTTCACTCCGGGCCTGTGCGCACCGGGCGCTGCCTCTCCTTGCTTCATTAGCATTCCCAGCACCTGCGTTGTAAGTATTATTTTCCCAGCATGCGCAGTTGCGCTGCCCTTCAAGCTTACGGCGCAGGGCCCAGGGACGCTAATGAAGCAAGAGGAGGCGGCACCCGGTGCGCACAGGCCCAGAGTGACGGCTGTGCTGCATCTGATTAGGGGGGAAAGACCCGCCCCGGGACGATTTCACTGTATGAGGGGTCATATTTTATAAGCGTTTATTTCAGCGTGCGCAGGGAGCATAACTAAAAGAGCCACCTTGTCAGAATGCAGCAATAGTGCTGCACAAGGTGGCTCTTGTGTCTAGTCATGCGGGGTGTTACCCTTCTATGCCTCATTCTATGTTTGGTGTGGCTATTTCAGTCTGATGTGGCCTGCAGACCAATGTCAGTGATAATTCGTGCTCCCAGGCTAGAGCAGCTGACCCCTTGAAATCGTGTTTTGTCCTCTGCCCATTTGCTCTGTTCCTGTGACTTCCCTTTCCTGCCACCCCCTTGTCTTAGTGTTCGCTCCCTGTGTTTGGACCTTTTGGTATGTGACCCCGCTTGTCTTCTGATCTGTTTCATTTGTTGGTTTCTATTATACTATTTCTACCCTCTTGAAATTTATGCCACTCCATGGGTGTCAGGCCCTTGTTTTTTTAAATTTTAAAAATCCTGGTTAGGTGTCTAACTGCTGGGTTTGTTGTAGTGGAAGGCTTGTTGGTCCCTTTTATACTATTTATACTGTGGTGAAATTGATGCCACTTTGGTTGTGTCTGCCGATATGGTTGGGTGTCCATATGCTGGGTTGGGTGTAGTGGAAGACCTGTAGGTCCCTATTATACTGTTTCTACTGTGGTGAAAGTGATGGCACTTTGCTTTTGTCTGCCACTTATTTTTGTAAATGTGTAGACTCCTGATTGGGTCTCCTTCAGGTGTGTTGCCTGTAGCAGCAGGCTTCCAAAACCGTCAGGCCTCCACTTCATTTGGAATAAACTACCTGTGTTACTACTATCATAGTAACATAGTAACATAGTTAGTAAGGCCGAAAAAAGACATTTGTCCATCCAGTTCAGCCTATATTCCATCATAATAAATCCCCAGATCTACGTCCTTCTACAGAACCTAATTGTATGATACAATATTGTTCTGCTCCAGGAAGACATCCAGGCCTCTCTTGAACCCCTCGACTGAGTTCGCCATCACCACCTCCTCAGGCAAGCAATTCCAGATTCTCACTGCCCTAACAGTAAAGAATCCTCTTCTATGTTGGTGGAAAAACCTTCTCTCCTCCAGACGCAAAGAATGCCCCCTTGTGCCCGTCACCTTCCTTGGTATAAACAGATCCTCAGCGAGATATTTGTATTGTCCCCTTATATACTTATACATGGTTATTAGATCGCCCCTCAGTCGTCTTTTTTCTAGACTAAATAATCCTAATTTCGCTAATCTATCTGGGTATTGTAGTTCTCCCATCCCCTTTATTAATTTTGTTGCCCTCCTTTGTACTCTCTCTAGTTCCATTATATCCTTCAACTTTTCTGACAATAGTAGTGTACAAAACTGATACTTGTGCCATCTGATTGTGGCTCAGCATGAAAGCAGATTGAGCTGTTGAATGTGGTATCAGGGCTCCCAGCAGAGCAGGCCTACACTGATTCCTCACTCACCTTGTCTTACTTTGACGTTAAGTGGAAAGCTGTACATTCTGACCCAGACCAAGATTCCTCATGCATGACTGCTGCAGTGCCATGCTACAATTTGTACTGTGGGTGAATTGAGGCCATTTTCTTGGTGTCTGTCCCTCATTTGATGTATTTTGGCAGCTTTTGGGACCTTTAGAAGGTGTTGTGCAGGCATTTGTTTTTGACTCCCATTGACTGTAATGGCGTTCCGTAATACTCAGCAAATATTCGAAAAATAAATCGGCAAATATTGCAAATTCGACGATCGTAATCTGAACCGAACATTGAAATATTCATCCATCTCTACTTGTTGCACTGACAGAAATCTGTCCCAGAATGTTAGGAACCAGGATATACTTGCATTGCTATTTGGAAAGACAGGGCACACAAAAGTTTGAGTGGCCTATTTTTACCTCAGGACCACTGGCATATCCTGTAGTACTGTATTAGGGGAGTACATCATATTAAGAAGGATAGAGCTTCCTACTGCACATGGTCACAGGCACCAATCCTACCATTCTAGGACAGGTTTCTTTCATTAAAACAAGGCCACCGCCATTTTAATTCTAAACAAAACAATTGTGATTTGCAAATTATATGTATTTAGGAATTTATTTACACTAATATTAAATTTATTTAGTTTATTCTATTTTTAGGGATCCTCTTTAATGTGCTTATAGTGTGCCCGCCCTAGTCCCAGTTGTGTTATAATATACCCCATCCTGCCACTCTTCAAATACACATTCAAAAAACAAAAGATTGCTCTCACCTGCCCCACCACATACAATCTCCTCTTCTGACTTCATTGTTGGAATAGGGGGACAGAGCGGTGCATTGCAGTGATGCCATGCGCTGCCTACAACAGAAAAGTTCACGCTAGCTGCCGGCCTCTGATCGGATAGTGACTTGTATAGCTATGGTGGTGTGGAGATCAGGTTGCAGTCTGCACTAGAATACATTTCAAGTGAGGATGCACATTCAGCTGAAAAAAAGGCGCTGGTGTTCTCCTTCCCCTCAGATAATTATGCCATCGGGTACTCCGGTGTCCAGAGAGCCACGTGTTTGTGACCCCTGATTAATTTGGTATTGTACATGATTTTTACCCAGTTTCTGCTAATAATTTTCAGTTTCCCTTATTTCACTATGCAGAGGAGTTACGCATAAAACTTCTGGTATAGGTATACTTACAATGACATACCTAGTCACAATATCTTTACCAACAATTTTTGCCTGTTGAAATTCTCACAGAAAATGTTATTAAAAAAGAAATTAATTCCTCTGACATTTAACTAATGTCATTTATCACTGACACTTCTGAACTATCATGGGGAGTTCATCTGTGTAGATGATATAAATATGTTCACAGCCAGAAATAGATGACTTTCATGAAACAGAAGACAGTTTTATGAATGTGTTTTATTTCTGATATGTCACTATATTCCTGTAGCCATGTAGAATACTATTGAATCTACTCTGAAATATTATTTTTTTAGCTTATGTGAGTTAAATAAAATATGCCAGTTTCTTTTATCAATTATAATTATTAGAAATCCGTTTTAAAGGGAACCTGTCTGCAGGATTCTGCACAGTAGCCTACAGACCGTCAGGTCGGCGCCATTATACCAGTTTTCAGTTAATTATATGCTCATTCACTAGGGCGGCCTGTGGTGAGGTCTTCATGTGGTGTCTCTCAAAAAAATATAGAAAAGTGGGTATCTATTTCATAGGGAATCATATGGACCCAGCGAAAAAATCTTTATTGTTTACGATCTAAAATTGCCACCAACCTGTGGCTGCACCAAGAAAAAACAAAAAAAGCAAACCAACAAAACAACACACCATGAAAAAACTAGGGTGGGGAGACCAGACAATCCCTAGACAGTACCTGGGTCGCCCCTGCCTATCAGCGGGGGTTGGCGCCCTATGGGAAATGTTATGGCGCCCCCGCTCTGCGTCGGCTGACCCTAGGGTCCCTGGTACACCCTAATAATCCAAAAGGGTCCCTCTACCCACACAATGGTGAACTAAAGGTACCCCTGAACACTATACAATAGACAACTGGATCTAGGGAAGCCTAAACCCCACACCTGTGTATTAAAAACAATGTGAGAACATGTCAAGGGCTATTTGACGACCATGCTCTGCCATGGCCACGTACAATCCGTGATATTTAAGGCACAAGCATCACTCAAGCAGATGATACTGCTACTGCTCCTATCAGCACTGTGAAGGGTATGCACCTATAGATTTCACCCTATCACCAGCTAGTTACCGATCTGTGCCTCATGACCCAATAAACTTCAGGATACTAATAGCAGATAAAGGCATGTACATAATCGATACTCATCATAAAGTGATATGCCGTCAGCCCTCCGTATCTTTATAGCCTCAACGCGTTTCGCCTCGCTGGCTCATCAGGAGGCCCGATTTCATGCTCATGTATCTCGATGGTGCCAGATATATAAGAGTTGCCATGTGTTTTACCTCAGTTATAAGCCGGGCCCTCAGGAACACCCGTATCCATAGACTTCCTGTAGCGTTCCGGAAGTGACACGGGTGCTCGTTCCCCATTGGTAGAACGGAGGGCTCTTACTGCGGTTGCGCACGGTGGACCGCAAGCAGCGTGTCAACCCATGCCGCCGCTCAGTGGTGGGTGTAGGGGCATTTGGGGAGAGAAACCACTGCGGCTGCGCAACTCTCCAGCGTGCCGCCCTAATGGATCAAGCGGTGCGCTCCTTCTGCGGTTGCGCAGCTTGGACCGCATCCTGCGTGTCACCCGCTGTCAAAGCAAGTGGGCGTGTGCTAAACGCGAAGCGCCGCCCGCATATATGCCTGCGGCTACACAGAACTAAAGAGCACTCCTAAAGTAACATGGATGCAATAGCATACTAAGCGGCCCAATTAGCACATGCGGTCAGCTGATCTCCCGACCCCAACAACATACTACATCCAGGATCCTCATACCCAGTCGATGGATCACACTGTATTTGTACATGGTGGGCCGCACACTGCGTGTGACCTAGTGCAGTAAAATCAACTTTAGTATATAAATGATCAGACAGCTGCATCAGCGTAAAAATACACAACGCGGTTCTGATAGATAGTATGGTGAACTCTTTTGCAGCTTTGACTCTCACAGAAAGTAGGTATGTGCAGAATCAACAGCAGCCGCACATCCCCCGGGTACAAACCTCACTCCTTATCCTATCGCCACCAACAAGTGGGACAACGCACCGCGGCAAATGCCCATCCACACCCTCGGTGCCTTCTACATATTTGGTGAGGTAAGATGATCAACCCAAATGCCAATCCCACCGTTATATTGTATCTGTTGCAATACTGATGCTTGCACCATAAAAATTATATGTAGCTCCTAGATTATGTCCATCCCCTCCAAACTACATTCAAAGATGGGCGGGCCCTAAAACTGAGGATTTCGATTCGCCAAATAACGCACACTAATCTGTGCTTACCCCCCACACCAAAAACGGGGCAAACGGACTAGGGTAAAGAACAACAAGCCCTCATTTATGGCAAAATTAAATGCCCATCTTAACCTTAACCAAGGTAAAAGGAAGAAAATAAAAGACTTTAAGGGGGCGCTCATCCACGCACACAACCGGTACACATAGCCCCAAGAATCTTACAGGAAACACACGTAAGACTGTTGTTCGTTAAGACCCTTTGGACTAATTGAGTCCATCCTAAAGATCCACTCACATTCTCTCTGCAAGATGGTTCTATCCAGGTCTCCTCCCCTCGGGTTGGGCTTGACCACCTCCACAATAGTGAACTTTAGGTTCAGGATATCCTGTGGGTGTTTCAATCTCATGTGTCTAGCAAGTGGGGTATCCCTCTCATGTCTGATATCTCCCAGGTGTTCCCCCACCCGCCTACGGAACTCTCTTTTGGTTTTTCCAATATAATCCAGGGGGCATGGGCACGATACTCTGTACACCACCCCCGTTGATTTGCAGTTGGATGTAGTATGGATCCTGGATGTAGTATGTTGTTGGGGTCGGGAGATCAGCTGACCGCATGTGCTAATTGGGCCGCTTAGTATGCTATTGCATCCATGTTACTTTAGGAGTGCTCTTTAGTTCTGTGTAGCCGCAGGCATATATGCGGGCGGCGCTTCGCGTTTAGCACACGCCCACTTGCTTTGACAGTGGGTGACACGCAGGATGCGGTCCAAGCTGCGCAACCGCAGAAGGAGCGCACCGCTTGATCCATTAGGGCGGCGCGCTGGAAAGTTGCGCAGCCGCAGTGGTTTCTCTCCCCAAATGCCCCTACACCCACCACTGAGCGGCGGCATGGGTTGACACGCTGCTTGCGGTCCACCGTGCGCAACCACAGTAAGAGCCCTCCGTTCTACCAATGGGGAACGAGCACCCGTGTCACTTCCGGAGCGCTACAGGAAGTCTATGGATACGGGTGTTCCTGCGGGCCCGGCTTATAACTGAGGTAAAACACATGGCAACTCTTATATATCTGGCACCATCGAGATACATGAGCATGAAATCGGGCCTCCTGATGAGCCAGCGAGGCGAAACGCGTTGAGGCTATAAAGATACGGAGGGCTGACAGCATATCACTTTATGATGAGTATCGATTATGTACATGCCTTTATCTGCTATTAGTATCCTGAAGTTTATTGGGTCATGAGGCACAGATCGGTAACTAGCTGGTGATAGGGTGAAATCTATAGGTGCATACCCTTCACAGTGCTGATAGGAGCAGTAGCAGTATCATCTGCTTGAGTGATGCTTGTGCCTTAAATATCACGGATTGTACGTGGCCATGGCAGAGCATGGTCGTCAAATAGCCCTTGACATGTTCTCACATTGTTTTTAATACACAGGTGTGGGGTTTAGGCTTCCCTAGATCCAGTTGTCTATTGTATAGTGTTCAGGGGTACCTTTAGTTCACCATTGTGTGGGTAGAGGGACCCTTTTGGATTATTAGGGTGTATCAGGGACCCTAGGGTCAGCCGACGCGGAGCGGGGGCGCCATAACGTTTCCCATAGGGCGCCAACCCCCGCTGATAGGCAGGGGCGACCCAGGTACTGTCTAGGGATTGTCTGGTCTCCCCACCCTAGTTTTTTCACGGTGTGTTGTTTTGTTGGTTTGCTTTTTTTGTTTTTTCTTGGTGCAGCCACAGGTTGGTGGCAATTTTAAATCGTAAACAATAAAGATTTTTTCGCTGTCTTCATGTGGTGATCTGATTAGGTATTCACCTGTATGTCTTCTGACCGGTAACTGATCTCTCTGTGACCTGTGCCCTAGTTTACATAATGAATATTGTTTATATCTTGGAAAAAAAAAACTTCTGTAGGCAGGCGCCGGCAGTGGCATCAGTGCTGCAGAATGATCACATATGTAATGAATTATATACATATGTGTTTGATGTAATCATGAAGTTCCTTAGGAAAAAAAATCTGTTTTAAAATGGCTCCGGCTGCGCCTGTGCAGTAGCAGTTATTGGTAACCCGATAGCTGCTATTGCACCAGTGGCGCCATCTTGCTATAGAAAAAATAATTCCTCCTCCAAGATAACACAGGCAGCACCTGCACAGTAGCAGCTATCGGTCATCGCAGAGCCAGTAGTAAAATGGCAGTGAGTGTGTTAGCACAAGTGTTTGTTCTTCTGTGTTTTGCTTGTTTCACATATTTTATTAATTACATTAGCTTTGAGAAATTTTTCAATAATGCCAAGAAACAGTTTAATCATCTGGACAATTTCTGTTATGTTTGTGACGTTCATGAGTCAGAGATGAAATTTTACGCTACTTGTAAAAATGTCCTAGGCACCACATATATGCTATTAATGTTGTGTTAGGCTTCTTACTGGGTGGAAAAATGGTTCACATCATATTCCATTTGTCGTTCCTATGGTTTGGTAAGAAACGAAGGACCATTTAACAAATTGCTATTTCTACTCAACAAACATTGATGGATCACATTTAAAACAAAATAGACAATTAAATATATACATTTGTCATCAATAATAAGGCCTGTCTTACATAGCAAAGAACTTTTGTACCCATGTGTCCAGATTTTGTGACTATAAGTGACAGCTCTGACTCTATCCTTACTCCCATGGAAGAGGAAGCATATGACAATGTGAGAAGTGATCCTATTTTCAAGCAGTTGTTCATCAGAACTTCACTTCTTATGTCAAGAAGATTTGAACGACCTTATCTGTGATTTAGACTAGTCTAAGGGTACCTTTACACTGAACAATTTTCCAACGAGAACGACAACGATCCTTGACGTTACAGCGCCCTGGATAGCGATCTCGTTGTGTTTGACACGCAGCAGCGATCAGGATCCTGCTGTGACATCGCTGGTCATCGCTGAAAGTCCGGAACTTTATTTGGTCGTCAGGTCGGTGTGATTCGTCATGTTTGACAGCAAAAGCAATGATGCCTGCAATGGTTTTTCATGGAGCAACAACCAGCGAGAACGATAAGTGCGTCACTGGATCGCTCCTGCATCGTTCTGCTGTTGCCGGTGTTTGACGTCTCCTAGCGACCTAAACAACGACACTGCAGTGATCGGCTCGTTCTCTATATCGCTGCAGCATCGCTTAATGTGATGGACGGTACCTTAAACAATAGTGATGATGGAACCTGCTTGGAAAATGTGTTATCTGAGCATGTTTAGGTGTTATCAGAGTATCTTGGGGCATGCTCGGATAATATATTCGAGTCCCTGTGGCTGCAAGTTTTGCAGTGGACAGCCGCAGCATATGTGGGAAATGCCAAACAAACAGACAATCCCTGAAGGCATATTCGAAATTAGCGCAAAATATATTTAAATCCAGTTAATTTTGTTTTTGTGAAAGAACATTTTTTTTTGTCATCCCTTGTAACCAATATATGGCATGTTAATTACCTATATATTTAAAAGTGCTGTTGAAACTTTGTCATCACTCACATTAGTTTGTATGCCATGATGTTTCACAATATAAATTATCTAAAATATGCTTCAATTGATGGCGGTTAGTTAACCTTCAAGAATGTTTTTGTTAAAGGAAACTACACATCATATTTGTCAATTTTTACCCCTCTGCCATAATATTATTAGCATATTGTGGGAAGCATTGAAGAACTCTTACCATGTCATACCATGTGGTAAATTGATGGCACTGCTTCAAAAGCCATGTCTGCACTATTTCCAGTTGGTTTCTACTGTAACATACAGATGCAACTTTGCAGCAAACCCAGGGATTAGACATGACCCTCCCAGCAAAATGATTACAGGCTGCTGATAGGGTGTCATTGCCCTTGGGAGCCTGTCTAATGCCTCAATGTTTGCCAGTTATGTGAAGCTGCATTTAAATTAGACACATTCTCACCCATTATTAACAATCACTTGGTGCAGACCCCTAAATATTATACTTAATCAAAATCCTTAATCAAATATACAAGAAAGAGAGTGACATCTAATCCTAGATAAATTTTTGGTTTACTCAAGGATAATCCACTAATTTGTTTCAAAATTGTCTAGAGCTATTTCATTGACAAAGAAGAAATCTCTTTATTCTTGAGAACTAATTTATTGGTTATTGTGGCTGCCATATTTTGAAATAGTTTATCTCAAAACCCAGAGAAATGGAACCCAACTCTCTAAAAACTGAGTAGAAAGGCAAGTATCCAGAATGCTAGCGAAACATGTTTAAACATTATTTCTAAATTGCTGTGAAAAAATCAAAAAGGGAAGGAAACATTTGGCTGAGTGTTTTATGCTTTAATTCTCCATTTTGATTTGCTATTTCTACACAGAAACCGGTATGAGATCTCTCTTCGAGCTCCATGCCCTAATAGATTAATTAAATTATGGATCTGGTGAGCTGATGTGATCCTTCCTTGGCTATTCATCTTTCAAAAAACTACTTAAAACCCAACATGCATTGAAAATGTGCAAGTGTTTTACAATCTTTGTGAGATAAAAAATTGACTGACTACCCAAACACAGAGCTGTACAGAAACCTAACAGACGTGGTCAAATGCATATATTCTTGAGTACAAAATAAGGACCTTCCACCTGAATAAGACTACATCTTCGAAAAATGAAAATCTGTCTTTTCGTATAAAATATGGAGCAGAAGACCCCCAAAATGGACCAGGAATATATCATAGCTCGAGATAACGACGGTAAATTTATTTGAGTGGAATTACATTCTGCTCAAATTTTTTTTAAATGCATATTCTCCAGGATATATAAAATGGATGTTTTGCAATTTGCTCCATGCTAATTCAGCAAATTGACACTGAAAGCACTAAAAATATAATCCAGATAAATACAAAGATGCAAAACCTTTTCATAAAATGTTTTGTTTAACCCCTTAATGACCATGAATACTTCTTTTAACTGACCCGAGATACTGTATAAGAGACTAGCATTCCCATACAGGTAGCAATACAGCAGCTGTCGGCTGTACACTATAGCTG
The DNA here is from genome assembly GCF_032444005.1 of Ranitomeya imitator. Lineage (NCBI taxonomy): Eukaryota > Metazoa > Chordata > Amphibia > Anura > Dendrobatidae > Ranitomeya > Ranitomeya imitator. Next base: position 582,294,026 of record NC_091284.1, read on the forward strand.
ACAACTTGATGCATCAGCCACAATCAGTTTGGTCACCATGCAAATCTGTTTAACCCTTAGATGCTGCTGTCAATAATGACTATATCATATAAATGTTTAAAAGAGTGTGGATTCTCGCTCTTTATCCCTATCGGCAGCCTAAGATCACAATTGTGTGCTCCTGATGTTTACCATGGCCATTCACGACCAAATAGCGGACTTAGAATTTGCCAGCTACAGTGGCCTGTTCAAAAGTCAGCAACATTTAGGGGGTAAAAATACACTTTTTAATTCTGTCATGTCACTTTGCATTAATTCCTGAAAATCACCTGAAGGGTTAATAAACTATATGATGGCAAATTTTAATATGTCGCGGGGTGCTGTCTTTAAAATGTTATCACTTTTCGGGGTTTTCCAATATATAAAAAAATTGTAAACTTCCTTGAAAAAATGAAAAATTGCTGCTACATTTTTAAGCCTCCTAAAATACTAACAAGATAAAATAACATTTTACAAATGGTGCTGATGTAAAGCAGACATGAGGGAAATATTATTTATTAATGTTTTGCTATGGTATGACTAGCTGGATTAAATGGATAATCTTTCAAAGTTTGAAAATTGCACACTTTTTTACATTTTTGTAAAATTTTTGATATTTTTTTAAAAATAAACACAATTCATATCAACCTAAATAAATTTATGATTATCATAAAGTATAATGTGCCACGAAAAAACATTCTCAAAATCATTGGAATTTGTTGAAGCGTTCCAGAGTTATTATCACATAAAGTAACACTGGTCAGATTTTTAAAATTTGGCTCTGTCACTAAGGGGTTCCAAGCCAAAATAGCAAATGACTGAATTCATTTGTTATGGGTTTTGTCTACTTCAGGTTTCTATGGCTAAGTTCACATTTGCGTTTGGCAGCCCTGCGTAGGGCTGCGTACTATTTTCCTTCATATCCGCACAGCTGCGCATGCATCCTGCAAACCTATCTTTAAAATTGGGTTTGCAGGGATATGCGTTGTATGCGGATGCGTGTGAATGCGGCATTTTGACGTGCCCACCGACCAACTTGTTGAGGTCCCGTGCGGTTGACAGGCACGTCAACACGCCACATCCACATACAACGCATGTCCCTGCGTACCCAAGATTAAAGATAGGTACGCAGGAAATATGCGCAGCTGTGCGGATATGAATGAAAAAAGTATGCAACCCTAAGCAGCACTGCAAAATGCAAATGTGAACTTAGCCTATTTGATGCCTCTTTAAAAGCACTGTTCCCTATGTACCATCATTGAACCACTGATACTAGAGATTAAATGTTTCCAGACAAGTGAGAGCTGAGAAAGGAAATATTGAAGAGGGGCATCTTAGAAAGATTTTGAGGCTAAACCATCCATTAATCCAAACAAAATAGCTGCCAAACAGAGAACATTCTGCTACCAAAGTAGGTTTTTCAATCTCCTCCCCCCGATATACCCTATATCCAAATGCACTCTGACTCACCACACTCAGATATTGTCAGTGGAGCTGAGAAATGTAGCATCTTTTCTGGGTAGAACTGCAGAAGGCCTGAGAATGGCACCTGAAACATCTGAAATAACTGAAATAATGTCAATTGGAGTTTTTTCTCTGGGAATTTACAGAGCAGGATAAATTAATTGGGGAACTTTCATACAAGATCTGGGATGACTTTAATGCAAATGCCGATTTGTGGTTACCATGGACTCTTTGCTGCCTCAAACGTAATATTTGACATGAAAAAAATGGGAATGAGGAATTCCATATTGGGAGTTAAGGTCACCTACAGGGTCCTCTAGATGAGCAAGTATGACTACAGTAATATGTAAAATCTACAAATATTCACATACCAATATAAAGGACCAACTTATATATATATATTAGTTATTTTCCCTGCATGGTATCAATAATTGTTGTATTTCATCCCAAGGCATATTCTTTGCTGAGACCCAGAGAAATGTCAGGGCATGGAGAAGTATGTACTGTGTGGAAGTGAGCCTGCAACACTGAGAGGGGTACAAAGATGCCAACTACCTTAGTGTTCCTGTGTTCAATTTGTCATAGGTGGGAGGATTGACGATGTGTAGCATGCACCACAGTGGAATTTTCTGTGAGAGTGATTATACATTATATAAATTAGGCCGCCGTCACACTAGCTGTATTTGGTCAGTATTTTACATCAGTATTTGTAAGCCAAAACCAGGAGTGGGTGATAAATACAGAAGTGGTGCATATGTTTCTATTATACTTTTCCTCTGATTGTTCCACTCCTGGTTTTTGCTTACAAATACTGATGTAAAATACTGACCAAATACTGCTAGTGTGACGGCAGCCTTACTCTAATTTTGAATGGCTCTATGCTGAAATAGTAGAAGAACAACATGAAAAAATAAGGTTGTCTGACAAAAATATGTATTTTATATATATCTATTTACTGTAAAATATATCACCAAAACTAATTTGAGAGTGTAAAACTCCTTTGAGTTAGTGGTTATATGAAGTTATTCCTTCACGAAAAGGGAAAGTTCTGGGAATGAAAAACAAATAAAGAAAACAACAATTTGCACATTTCTCTATTCTAATTTTGTTAAATTTACATATCTTTTACTTACTGCCACTTTGATGTCCAAGAATAGAAATGATGGTAATGCTGATGCCGTATAAAAGAGTATTTGCTCAAAAATCTAAAAAAGTTAAATATATGGCAATATTTCAAGATGTTATTTTATTTGATCTGAACTAAAGCATAAGCAACAAATAAGAGAACATCCATTAAAGGAAAAGGAGTGAGTTTTTAAGTCCAAAATCATAAATACATACTATATATAAACTCTTTGAAAAACTCTCATTAAAAATCCTAGTGTGACTTTCTTACTGTCTATGATAAAGGTGATATAAAAGTATATCGCTGTTGCATACACTATTGCATAGCCTCTGCAAAGTATATTAGAATAACTAACTGGAACCTGTTGGCCCACCAGGAGGCATTCAAAAAGACTTGATCCTATGACCCAGCAGCAGACATGTTCAGATACTTACACATCTGGGACAAAGAATGAGGCACTTTATGTAAAATTCTCATTTCAGGATACTAATAAAAGAATCAGAACCATCCTAGGAGACTTATACAGAGACATAAATCTGTCAAATTTCAAACATAGTTTTCTTTTAATATCCTAATATCCACGGAATTTTCAGAATTTTCATCAAAGATGTGCTCTTTGTATAACGTAAACCACTTGGAATGATTTTATAAGACTATGTTTTTTCACTTTTAGCTTTAAAACTATGATAGTTACTTTCATTTATAAAAGTTTTAATCTACTTTCTAAAAATATATGATTTAGTATTGTTTATCCAAGACTAGGGAGCATAACAAAAATTTCATGAAATAGATTTTTGTTGTTATCTTTCCACCTTCCAGTTGCAGACGGTGAACCTTTTTTGGTCTGAAAAGATGTTAAGAGATCAAAACACACCCATATGTGTATATCAAAATCTTCTGAAGGTCATTTCAACAGTGTGGAACACAAAAACAGCAGGAATACTAATCTCATTATTGATAATATTCTATACTAAATTTCAGACACAGAACCCAAAAACTATTTGCCTGTAAATAGCTCACTTTTTCAGAAAGTTGTCTTTTTATTTCTGTAGTTAGTAGCTAGAATAAATTTGAAGAAAGTAGTATAGAACTTTTTCTAATTAAATTTGGTAGTAAAATTTGTTAAACCCCGTGCTTCTTAGAAAATTATGTAAGGCCTTTAGAGTAGACAGATTGCATACTCAAAAATGAAAAAAAAAATCACAATTAAAGATGGATATCATCTTTGCTCACATGGTTTGCCATTCTTGAATTTGGATAGTTAGGCTACAAATGGTTTAGCACTGGCTAGAATGGGTTGCAAAGTCTAAGAGAACCTCTGGCTCTCATCATTAACTTCTGCAAGGAGGAATGATTTTCCTGCCGGAGGATAGTTTCAGAAAAGTCACTAATTGTTAACCAATCATAGCAGCATTGACATGAAAGGATCAAGACCAGATATCAAGTGTGGCACAGGTCTGTTGTCATAGAACATCAATGTGGTCATAGGACAAAGTCTTAGAATAGATTCAAAAAGGTTGAATGAAGGAATGGGCAGTATGCTGAAACCAGTAACACCAAGGGCACACTTAAAGTTGAAAACAGGAATGGCATCCAGAGAAAGGATGGAATCTGAAGTTAATGGGAGCATTGGCCAAGAACAGGACTTGGATACAACTAAGACATTCAAGTAAACAAGGTAACCAGGTTATAATACCACAGCATGGTCAAAAATAGATCCCAACTTCATAATAATCATGAAAGTAGTCATGATTTGAGAGAGATTTGAGACAGAAGTACTATTTAGAGCACGTCAGTTCTTTGGATCCGAAGAATCACTACAGGAGCTAGGTGTATCCAAAGTAAAAGGCAGAAAACTAGTAAGGAGTCAGTATCAGCAGTAGTAATTAAATTACAGTACTACGCAAAGTAATAGGCAACATTTCCAATGTTTTTGGCACATGGGAATAGGAACAGGAGCCAAGACCAATGATAAGGAACAAGGTGGCTTAATACATAGTACATACAAACAATAGCCAGAAAAAAAATCAGATGAAAAGAGTTTACCAATACTATCCAGAGTATAGGTCATCTATATCAGATCCATGTAAACATGACACCCGGCACCACTTCCTGCAGAACTAGGTTTCTCTCTGAAAAGGATATTTTAAAATCTTTGTAATAATAAACTGCTTATTTTATTAAATGAGTTACAAGTTGCTATCTTGGTCTGTTCATTGTGAATTAAGTATATTATGCCAACTACTGTTCATGTAGGAGACCCACTGGGGGATTCACCTGTTTCCGTGTTCGCCAACCTGAGCCTGCAAGTAATCATTAACATTCATTTAATTGATTCCTAAAATTATGGAAATTGCACTTCAACTCTTTCCCAACTTTAGTCATACTGATTTTTAATATGGAGTTAAGCTGTATCATACAATGCAGATGATGGCTGTGTTACACAGAAAACATCTGCCTTTGGGCTAGGGTCACACTACCGATTTTCTTTCATCTGACAAAATCTGGCCGATTATGCAAATCGCACTCTGATCAGAGATTGATTAGAGTGGGATCATAGTATGATCCAAATTTCTCAGATCTGGATTGTAATAAAAAAGTCTCCATCTTCTACAATTCTGTCAGTCTGTGAAAATCAGACTGAATCCAAAAGTGGTTAAATTTTTTCCACACACTCGAGACATAAATGGTCGAGTTCTAATTCATAATTGGATGCAACTCCTGCATGCTGTGATTTTTGTTCTTGGACATGTGGATAGCCCTATAGATTAACATGGGCATGAGTGCTATCCATCAAAACAATGGATAGCACTCGGCCCATTTTTACAGTTGTGTGTGAGTCACCCACAGGGCAGTGGGGAACTCGGTACTGGGTCCGGTCGCCAGGGGGATGTCACGGTGGCTGTGACCCGGTCCATGGCCCTGGGCCTCAACTTTAAAGGGGAAAATGTTCAAAGTTTGTCGTGACAACACCTGTGGAGTTCGGTCAGTAGTTGGACTGACACTGAATTAAAGAGGTCCCCTGGGGATGTTAGGGCAGCACGGGTGTTACACTTCCCACAGGTGAAGCAGGGTCCCCAGGGGTCCTATGGTGTGTGGCTAAGATGATATGTTCCGGTAAATAAATGGAGGAGAGAAGTTGAAAGTCTTTACCTGGTTTACTGTAGGTTGCTGACTACAGTCCAGGGTACCAGGCACGGATGATGGTGGTTCGGCTGGCTCAGAGGCAATGGATGGTCCCCTTGCCCCAGTAGAGGTCCGTGAGCCTTTCCAACTAGCGCCGTTAAAGGTGAGGTCCCTGCTGCCTCAAGCTTCTTACAGAGTCCTCTATTCATTCCCCTGTCCTGAGACAGGTACCTGCATGATGGGCAGCTTGAGCCTTTTTATAGGTAGGGGCTCTAACATGCCCCGAGCTCCTTAGTTGCTGCTGCGTCTCAGGCATGGTGCAGGTAGTTAATGTGTAATGTCGTGCCCTCCAGTCTTGCTCTTTGTCTTAGAGTCCCACAAAAGCCTCGGGCTCCTGATTCCCGGCTTCTGAACTATGGCTCTGGGGGTGCCCAGTCACAGGTCTCCTCTGAGCCCTGTTCCTCTCCTATGCTCCTTCCATTCCGGCTACTCCACATCCAACCCTCCAGGTTATCTGACTTTTAAGGGGTTGCAGCTCCCTCGTGGCTGCCAGGCCTCTCACGTCTGCTCCAGACGTCCTTCCACTTCAGTGTCTCTCCCAAACTGTTCTAGCTACTCCTCCAGGTCAGGACACATAAAGTCTAGGGAAGCTCCCCTGAATCCGGGCGCTGAGCTCCCCCTCCCGGCCTGGATTTGGAATATGTTGTGTGTGGGTGCCTTACCTGGTGAAGAGAACTCCATTGCCTCTGAGCATTACATTACCTTCCCCAAAGGAAAAGCAACATCACTGCAGCAACCAGTCACCTGGGGAGCTGCACTCCCCCCCGTTAACACCAGTACTCCCAGACTGGGAAAAGAAAAAGAGGCACTACAGTTTAAGACAATTTTTGGAAATGCATTTCAATAGGTTAAACAGGTTAACTTAAGCATCCTTTTATGGGATGTACGAGTCTTGAACTTTGTAAAACATAACATTAAACATAAGAGCACACCATTGTAGTAAGCAAGGCGCATTGTGCAGTCCTGGTCTCTTCTGTGCCATGCAGTTATGCTCCAGAAAAGCAAAACAGGTATTCACATACAGTTCTGCTCAAGCTACCAGCGCGTGGCAACATCTAAGCAAAGGGGCACCGGAACAGGTGCCAGACTATTTAGAAATCAGTATACAGAGAACATCTTGTCCATAAGTACTGCAAAAGAAAAGGATCAAAACAGCATATTTACAGTGGTTCTTTCATGCAGGTGAATGTCTTACGTCTGCTTTTCCAGGGCAGGTCCTGGTGCGTACAGCTTCCTGACTGGGGAAGTCCTTTTGTGTGTGTCACAACTGGTGACTTTGCTGCAAACAGTCCATCATCAGAGGTTTGTGTAGCCTGGGTTTGCATTCCAATCTCAGTGGCTACATAGGTTTGAATACACTGCCCTAGGCACCTTTTTACATGCAGGGCATAGTATCCCTTTCACCAAGGTGCCGGGTATAGGTCACTTTGTCACTGGGGTACAGATCACTGTCAGGATGTCCCCTTAATAGATGTGATTCAACGTCTCTGCGGTTGACAAATAGTTCCTTATGTCCTCCTTGCTCTCTGATAAACCCCATCCTTTGTCCAAATCAAAGGTAATAACAGTTCCTAGTCTTATAGGTCCTTTATTGGTAAGTTTAGCCATACAGGATTGAGCTTTAGCCAGCAAGTTACATTGTTCCTTTTGCTCCCTTTTAGCTCTGTGGTGTTTCCCCTCTGTGGCTAGTTTTAATTTCTGTTGTCTGCAATCAGTTAAATCATGTCTTAAGTCTGTCATGTTATCCAAGGTTACGGTTACACTGACTAACTGGCCAAGTGGTAAAGTCGGCGGGGGTTCTAGGGGTCCCACTATGGTGTCTTCAGCTACCGAGGCAGTTAGCATACCTGTACCACCGGTGCCGGTGTCTTGTTTTGCCTCCTCCGCTGGGGTCAGGATGTCTGGTTGCCACTCCTGGTCCGCGGGTTGCAGGGCCTGGTGCTGTGGCGTGCTTGTCTCTGTGTTTGGCGTCTCGCTTTTGGGCTGGGCCCCACTTTCCGGCTCCGTCGGGGAAGCAGTCATGAGATCAAGGTGTTCTGTCGGAGGTGTCGTCTCATGTTCCAGCAGGGTCTTACTTTCTGGCTCTGTCGGGGTTGCAGTCACAAGGTCCGGATCTCCCGTCGACGGCGTCTTCTTCTCCAGCAGCAATATGTTGCGTGTTGGTGCTTTACCTGGTGAATAGAACTCCATTGCCTCTGAGCATGGCATTACCTTCCCCGAAGGAAAAGCAACATCACTGCAGCAACCGGTCACTTGGGGTGCTGCATGTGCACAAGCCATAACAGTAGCAAGTGAAGTGAGCTCTGCCCATTGCTTTGAGCCCTTTAAATGCAACTGTCAATCTCTGACAGAGACATTTGCAGTGCATGGTCTTGGGGTGTGCAGTAGTGAGTAGCGAATATACTCATTACTCGAGATTTCTCGAGCATGCTTGGGGGTCCTCAGAGTATTTTTTAGTGTTCAGAGATTTAGTTTTTCTTGCCGCAGCTGAATGATTTACATCTGTTAGCCACCATAAGTACATGTGGGGATTCCCTAGAAACCAGGCAACCCTCACATGTACTTATGCTGGCTCACAGATGTAAATTTTTCAGCTGCGGCAAGAAAAACTAAATCTCCGAGCACTAAAAAATACTCGGAGGACCCCCGAGCATGCTCGAGTAACGAGTATATTCGCTCATCACTAGTGCGCAGTTAAAAATTGAGAATTTGTAAAGTGGTTAAAAACTAGAATTATTTGGAATCAGAAGCAAGTACTCATGATTTAAAGACAAGAACTGATTTACGGTGGTTTGTAATTAAAATTGGTTCACCTTAAAAATTAATACCTTAAAGTTTAATTAACTAAAAACCTTAAATTTTAGTTAGCAGGCTTATGATACAAATATCACTAGGTAAAGTCTTTTACTATCAGGAATAGCGTTAACAGATTCAAGTCACTTACCATAAATCACTATCCCAAACTAATACAAAGTATCCTTTGATTTTATTATAATCCCTTTCTCACTAATTTGTGACTAAATATGTCAAAGTTGAACTTAAGTTTCAAACAGAAGAGGGCACCTAGTTATGACAGTTAAGTGGTAAATATGACGGAGTAGTATTCAGTGAACCTTTTTAATTAAATTAGATTTTCTTCCATAATTGACATTTCAAGATATTTAAAAGATTGAATTAATTTTATGTGAGATGACACATACAGACATTTTAGCCTTCAGCATTACTTTGACATTTATGTGGAATTTTAAATTAACCCTCTGAAAAGGAAAAGGTGTGAGAAGAAACAATGTTTTATAACAGTATGACAGTTAAAAAAAATCTTAAATATGCTTTGTTGATTCCCATGTTGTGACTTACATTTCTAATTATTTTGATCGGAATAATAGAGCTGAATGAAGAGCTTTTCTTCTCATTAAATCTAAAATTTTACATATGCATCAAAGCCTCTGTCTCAAATGTGAACACTTCCAAATCACATTTTCTTTCATGCATTTTTAGCTATTTTTAAAAAAGTTATAAAATAGTTATTAAAAATTTGATTTTTGTACACCCTACTGCCAAATGAACTTTTCTGTTTTTCCAACTTTAAAAGCAACAAGCTGTGTCTTTCTAACAAAGGTTGTTCCCACAGGTTTTACCATTCAAACAGGCACTAATATTTCCACAAGCCACTAACAAAAGATATACAAAGAGCTTTGAAAAATATAATTCTGAAATGCATCTAAACAGATATATTTCTGAGAAGGTGAGATGTATGCCATATTTCACTAATATAGGGAATGGGAACAATATATAAAAATAGGTTTATTTAACTGTTATCAATAAAGATATTAAAATATGAAGGTAATGGGGAGATTTGCAAAAAGTGTGCAAAGGTCTACTTATGATGCAAGCTTATCCTGAATGAGTGCTCCTAGTAACGCTTGTTTCACGTTAATTGTGTACACTAAACCAAATCACCTGGCAATGAGCAAAATGATCATTCATAGGATAAATGATCTTTTGATTTGCACAAAAGATTATAATTTTCAGCAGTGCATCTTCCTGTATAAACTGTACCAATGCTACAAAGAAAAATGCCAGACTATGAAAACTGAATAATCTATTATATTTCACATCTTTCAGTGTGAGCAGGGTGGGAAAATGTCACCAACTGGAAGACACCTCAGACCACCTCATTAGATGGTGCATCCATACTGGTGCTCCCCAATAGATACACCCTTGTGTTTATGTGTATATTTCTTTCTCCTATAGAGTGTAAGCTGTTATGCTCAGCAAAGTCCTCTCTTTCTCCTGTAGAGCATTGGTGCTTACGGTTAGCAGGATTCTCTCTCTGCTGTAGAGTATAAGATATAAGCTACTATGGTAAGTGGGTCTCTCTCTCCTTTCCAGTATTGAGATTCCAAAAATTTATTTGACAGAAAATAAATATTTGAGGGAAAATTCGTTGAAAACAGCAAATTTGAATTTCAAAAGAGCCACTAATCTCTACTGAGTAACATTGGCTTTAGCAAGCTATACAACATTGGTAACACTGGTCTACAAAAAAATTCTGGCATGGACTTTAAGAACAGTTTTAGACTAATTTGAGGGTGCTGAATTCAAATCTGATCTTATAATTTCTCTATCACATCACGTTTTTGCACTACAGGTATATAGCCCATTTTCAAGAATTCCATGATAAATATAAGTAGTGTATGAAAAGTGTCGGTTTATACGGTTCACTAAGGTAAATTTAGTTTTCATTTACTCTCCCAATAAATGTGAGAATATCTTTATTTTCTTTGAACATGCATAATTCCCATTTGTTATGATAACACCCTTGTTTTCTGTGCTACTGGGACAGTAGAGCTACAGCAGAGCATTGGGTGAAAACTGAATGGCCTCAGCGACAGTTTGGCATCTGGCAATAAGAATGTCATCCATGATCCTCTAGTGGATAGGAAGAACATTGTCTTTCCTCCCTTACACATACAGCTTGGATTGATGAAGCAGTTCGTCAAAGCTCTCAATCCCAGTGGAGAATGCTTTAACTAAATATATTCAACTTTTCCTGGTCTTAGTGAAGAGAAGAAAAATGCTGGAATATTTGATGGACCTCAAATAAGAACACTTATGAGAGACCCAAATTTTATCACATCAATTAACGAGACAGAGGAAAGAGCTTGGAATGCATTTTGTAATGTGGTGCAGAACTTTCTAGGGAATAAGAAAGCAGACAACTATGAAGAGATTGTGGAAGAGCTACTAATGAGTCTGAGAAATCTTGGATGTAGAATGAGTATCAAGATTCACTATTTACACAGCCATTTGGACTTTTTTTGAGAGAACCTTGGGGATGTGAGCGAGGAACAAGGGAAGTGTTTTCACCAGGACATTAAAACAATGGAAGAACTGTATCAAGGCCGGTGGGACTCACATATGATTTCTGACTACTGCTGGAGCTGGATGAGAGACAACCCAGGAGCTGTACATCACAGATCAGCCAAGAAAAGAAAGTTCAAATAACTGCCATTTGCCATTCATCTATGTGCCATATATATGTGTTTTTATATTTTGTAGTTAAATTCTGTAAGTATATTTGATTTGCTGTACATAAACTTTGCAATCTTTGTTATTCCTTGATTAAAAATATACAATGTAGCATTGAAAATCATGTGTTTTTATCATAAAACATTAGATAGGAGTAATTTTCAGCAAGAAATTGAAAATATCTCGAAATCCTAATTTGATAGCCAAAAACAGAGTTCATATTCGTAATCAGCAGCCAAAATTGACTTAAAATATGTTTTAAAACCTTTTGCCAGAAAAATTGTGTTGACCAGTGTAATCATTGCCTCTCTGAAGTGTGTGGGAAACCATAACAGCAAGTGAAAGAAAAGTAAGAGTAACCCTGCTTGCCGTATACAGTGGGGAAAAAAGTATTTAGTCAGCTGCCAGTTGTGCAAATTCTTCCACTTAAAAAGATGAGAGAGGCCTGTAACTGACATCATAGGTAGGCCACAACTATGAGAGTCAAAAAGAGAAAACAAATCCATAAAATCACCTTGTCTGATTTGGCAAGATTTATTTTGCCAATTATGGTGGAAAATAAGTATGTGGTTATTAACGAAAGTTCATGTCAATATTTTGTTATATATCCTTTGTTGGCAATGACAGAGTGTTAGGAGTCGGGCTTCCTCTGCTGCACAGATGGAATCTCGATCCGTGTCTGTTGCGGTCTCCCATTCTGTATCGGCCACAGTGCAGCCTGCTCAGCGGAGACATCGCTCCCAGTGTCTCACTGGGACTGATACTGTGCAAAGGGTTACTACTGCCTCTCCAGGCTCTGCTATTGTACCCTGCACTGATCTGCGGCGAGCAGGCTTTTCTGGGTCTAAGTCCTGCTTTGCACACACTGAGCATGTCCAGGGCAAGATCTCTCAGTGGAGATCTAGGGTCACATGCTCAGGTACTGCAGCAATTCCATTGGTCCTTCTTTGAAGGGTCCTGTACGTGCTGCAGCTATTTAAGGCTCGCATGGCTGAAGCTGTTAGCATTGGGACTGTACACTCAGGCAGGCAGCTAGCGTCAGTGGGGGCAATTAGCCTAGTTAGGGCATTAGCTTTGTGTACAGTGCGACTCTGTGAGGAAACAGAGTTCGCTACCAGTTCACACGGGGTGAAGCCTAACCCACGTGTGAGCTCAGAGTCCTTCCGCCTTTACTTAGCAGCAGATATCTCTGCACGGTGGATCCCGGGCGGTGAACGCACCTTGTATCTATCTACCTATTACTCGGTGCGTTCCGCTAGCCCTAACACAGAGGTCAAACGTTTTATGTAAGTCTTCACAAGGTTGGCACACACTGTTGGTGGTATGTTGGCCCATTCCTCCGTGCAGATCTTCTCTACAGCAGTGATGTTTTGGGCCTATCCCTGGGCAATATGGACTTTCAACTTCCTCCAAAGGTTTTCTATGGGGTTGAGATCGGGAGACTGGCTAGGCCACTCCAGGACCTTCATATGCTTCTTATGAAGCCACTCCTTTGTTGCACTGGTGGTGTGCTTGGGATCATTATCATGCTGAAAGATCCATCCACGTTTCATCTTCAATGACTTGCTGATAGAAGGAGATTTTCCCTCAAAATCTCACAATACATGGATCCATTCATTCTTTCATGTACATGGATCAGTCATCCTGGTCCCTTTGCAGAGAAACAGCTCCAAGGCTTGATGTTGCCACCCCGATGCTTCAGAGTAAGTATGATGTTCTTTGGATGCAACTCAGCATTCTGTCTCCTCCCAACACAACAAGTTTTGTTTCCACTAAACAGCTCTACTTTGGTTTCATCAGACCATATGACATTCTCCCAATACTCTTCTGCATAATCCAAATGCTCTCTAGCAATCTTCAGATCGGCCCAGACATGTCCTGGCTTAAGCAGGGGGACACATCTGGCACTGCAGGAACTGAGTCCCTGGAGGCGTAGTGTGTTACTGATCGTAGTCTTTGTTATGGTGGTCCCAGCTTTATGTAGGTCATTCACTAGGTCACCCCATGTGGTTCTGGTATTTTTTCTCACCGTTCTTGTAATCATTTTGACCCCCACAGGGTGAGATCTTGCGTGGTGCCCCAGATCGAGATTATCAGTGGTCTTGTATGTTTTCCATTTTCTTATTATTGCTCCCACAGCTGATTTCATCACACCAAGTTGCTTGCCTATTGCAGATTCAGCCTTCCCAGCCTGGTGCAGGATTACAATTTTGTTTCTGGTGTCCTTTGACAGCTCTTTGGTTTTCACCATAGTGGAGTTTAGAGTGTGACTGTTTTAGGATATGGACAGGTGTCATTTATACTAATAACAAGTTCAAACAGGTGCCATTACTAGAGGTAATGAGTGGAGGTCAGAGGAGCCTCTTAAAGAAGAAGTTACAGGTCTGGGGGAGCCAGAAATCTTGCGTGTTTTTAGGTGACCAAATATTTTTTTCCACCATAATTTGCAAAATAAATCTTTCCAAATCAGACAAAGTGATTTTTTTGGGATGGAACTTTCAGCATGATAATGATCCCAAGCACACTACCAGTGCAACAAAGGAGTGGCTTTATAAGAAGCATATGAAGGTCCCGGAGTGGCCTTTTTTATTTATTTATTTTTTTCATAAGGGTTCACTTATGAAAAGTTCACTGAATTCCACTGTTGTTACCAGTCTCCAATTGTTGGCAAGTGGAGCATGAAAAGCACATAAGCATGAAAAACGGTAAAAATGGCATTATTGAAAAATATAAGTACTAAACAGAATAAAAACAATTGAAAATACAAAGCAAAATTACAACACGCAGGGAAAAGATATGATGGACCGGGAATATTTGTATATAAAATAATTACCCCACCAGTAAGGTATACAATAGTTGGTCAATATAAAAGTAGTCCCAGATAATACATGATATAGAAGCAGGAAAAATTCCCAATATACTAGGGGAAATAATGCAAGATACTTAATGCAAAGGGTAACAACATAATGGGATTACCATTAATCAAGTCTGAATGTTAATGCATGAGAACAATAGCCAATAATGACAAATGTCGTTATTAGTGTTGAGCATTCCGATACCGCAAGTATCGGGTATCGGCCGATACTTGAGGTATCGGAATTCCGATACCGAATTCCGATACTTCCCGCGTATCGGATACCGGAATCGGAAGTCCCCAGAATTCAAACTGAACGCAGCAGCCAATGAGGAATGAATGGAAGTGTGGGCACATCCTGTTTAGCATGGTGGGCATGTAAGTACTGGCAAGGCTGTGATTGGCTGCTGAAATGATGTCAGTCTGCACTATAAAAAACGCTGCCGCCATTTTGCGCTCACTCTGCTGTGATTTCAGTTAGGGACAGGATGCTGTGTTCTAACTGAGGGCCAGTTGAGATAGCTAATTGCTTTATTTTGCTTTTCCAAGGCTAATTTAGCAAACGCTGTGTTCACTGTTCAGTTCACCTTGCTCTTGCCTTGCAGCGCTGTTTTAACAGCGTTCTGCAAGGTCTCAGTGTGTGTGTGTGTGTGTGCAGCTCACTCTGTAGTCTGTGTGCAGCCATATACCAGGTTGTATTCAGCTCAGGGGGGGTTCACACTGCCTCACACAGTTCTATCCATTGTCCTTTTTTGCTCATAGTGCAGCCTGCTGCACATTTTTTCTAAAATTTCCTATTAGTGTCTTTCCACCCATCTCCAGCCAAATAGTGGAAAAACACTAGATAGGATAACCTAGAGGGGTTTTTTGGGCCTTGCAGTGCCGTTTACGGCTGTCTGCACGGTCTCCGTGTGAGCGCAGCTCGCCCTGTAGTCTGTGTGCAGCCACAGCCGGTTGTATTCAGCTCAGGGTTTGTCACTGCCTCATACTGTAAAATAACTTGTCCTTTTTTCAAATAGTGCAGCCTGTTGAAAAATTTTTTAAAAATTTCCTATTAGTGTCTTTCCACCCGTCTCCAGCAAAATAGTGGAAAAACACTAGATAGGATAACCTAGAGGAGGGTTTTTGGGCCTTGCAGCGCCGTTTACGGCTGTCTGCACGGTCTCCGTGTGAGCGCAGCTCGCCCTGTAGTCTGTGTGCAGCCACAGCCCGTTGTATTCAGCTCAGGGTTTGTCACTGCCTCATACCGTTAAATAACTTTTCCTTTTTTTTCAACTAGTGCAGCCTGTTGAAAATTTTGTAAACAATTTCCTATTAGTGTCTTTCCACCCGTCTCCAGCAAAATAGTGGAAAAACACTAGATAGGATAACCTAGAGGAGGGTTTTTGGGCCTTGCAGCGCCGTTTACGGCTGTCTGCACGGTCTCTGTGTGAGTTAAACTCGCTCTGTAGCCCGATCTGCCCCCACAAAAAAAGTAAAGTTCACCAAACACCACTTAACACTTGTGTAGGCCACATTTGATCAATATTAACGTCTAGTCCACACTTTACAACATTAGTGTTTCTTACACCTGTTAGGAGGAGCATTTCAGGAATAAGCACACTAAGGCCTTAGTACTTTTCTGCTTATCTTTATCTGTCAACCAAGATGAAGAGGGCAGGGAGTAAGGGTCGTGGGCGTGGGCGTGGAGCAGGGAGAGGAGCAGGGAGAGGACGTGGTGATTCTGTGCCTGCTGCGGGCACCGGTGACTCACCATCACCCAGTTTCAGCAGGGAACAGTCCTTCATGAGTCAGCTTTGTCGGAGAGCGCCGTGCACCGCTGCTGCGTGAAGATCAAATTGAAGCCGTTGTCGGATGGATGGCAGCTAATGCATCGACTTCAATTAGTGCCACATCCTCTCAGGCACAGACCACTGGAGAGCAGCCATCTGTCTCTTCACCACCTGCCAAATTGGCCAGGCAGTCAGAGAGCCCAGGACAGGAGCCGTCTCTACTTCTGTTCTCTGAATCTCTTGGCTTGGAAACAGGGGGCCAGCCAAGCAGTATTGGAGAAATGGAAGAAGAGACAGTGTGCAGTGATGCCCAACAGCTTTGTCTCTCTGACTCTGAAGAGGCGGGTGGGTCAGTGCCTGCGGTGACCACAGCGCAGTACGCATCTGATGATGAAACTCAGGTGCCGCTTTCTGGTGCGTACTGTGCTGCCGAGACTACCCAGGAGGAGCAGTTGGTGGCAGAGGGTAGTGGAGATGATGAGGTCCTTGACCCATCGTGGCGTGAGGAACAGGAAGGTGGTGGGAGTAGCTCAGAGGAAGAGATTCCCCTAACGGGCCAAAGAGGGAGAGGGAGGGGGAAGACTGCGGAGCCTGTAGCCTCCACTTTGGCACCAGTTAGGAGCCTGTCTCTTTCAAAAGCCAAAAAGGGCGCTCACAAGACTTGCAGTGCCTGGTCCTTTTTTGACACAGTTGCAGATGACATTTGTTTTGTCAAATGCAAGCTGTGTCATCAGAAAGTAAAAAGAGGTAAAAGTGTCAGCAACCTCAATACCACAAATATGTGGAAACATGTGCGGACCAGGCACGCGGTGGAGTTCCAAAAACACACTGAAAACCTAGGCCAACCAACAGCGGCAGCTACCACCTCTTCAGCTCGTGTTGCTTCTTCCTCCAGCTCACGCACAGCTGGTTCGGCTTCTTCCTTGGATCGCCAAGGAAGAACCTCTGGCACTGTTGTCCAGAGACCTAGTGTAATTCCACCCACAGCACCACGTTCCCAGTCATCCTCACACTCCCAGCCTAGTCTACAGCCATCGGTAGTACAGGCATGGGAGAAAAGGCGGGCATTCTCAGCAAACCACCCCCGAACACAGGCTCTGAATGCAGGCATTGCCAAACTTCTGTCCCTGGAAATGCTCTCATTCAGGCTGGTGGAGACTGACAGCTTCCGTGACTTGATGGCATTGGCAGTCCCACAGTACAAGGTGCCCAGCCGCTTTTACTTCAGCAGGCAAGCTGTCCCTGCCCTGCACAAGCATGTGGAGGGAAAAATCAAACATGCGCTACTGAATGCCGTCAGTAGCATGGTCCACCTCACCACCGATGCGTGGACCAGTCAACATGGACAGGGGCGATACCTTTCTGTCACTGCCCATTGGGTTAATGTTGTTGAGCCGGGTACAGACCGTGCGAGTGGCGCAGGACGTGTCCTGCCCACTCCAAGGATTGCAGGAATCCAGTCTGTACACATTGACTCCTCCTCTTACACCAGTTCCTCAGATTCCTCGCTGCAGGATCCGTCACAGTCCACCTCCACATGGACCCGTGAACGTTTACCTGTTACGACTGACATGAGCACAGCCGTGGCCAAACGTCAGCAGGCCGTCTTGAAATTAGTTTCTTTGGGGAATCGAAGCCACACAGCGCAGGAGCTCTGGAATGCCCTAAAGCAGGAGAGCGATGTGTGGTTTGTGCCAGCGAATCTCCAGCCAGGCATGGTAGTGTGTGACAATGGCCGAAATCTGGTGGCAGCTTTAGGCCTTGGCAACCTCACTCACATCCCATGTCTGGCACATGTGCTCAATTTGGTTGTGCAGAGTTTTCTGAGGGACTATCCGGATCTTGATGCACTTCTGCACAAGGCCCGCCTAGAGTGTGCTCACTTGCGGCGTTCCAGCTTGGCAAGATCCCGCATTGCTGCTCTGCAGCGCCGATTCCGCCTTCCGGAACACCGCATCATATGTGACCTACCTACCTGGTGGAATTCCACGTTACATATGTTGGAGCGGTTGTGTGAGCAGCAGCAAGCAGTAATGGAGTACCAGCTGCATCAGGCGCAAAAAAGTCGCAGTCAGCGCCGCTCAGACTTCACAACCACAGAGTGGGCCACTATGAAGGACGTCTGCCAGGTTTTGCATCCTTTTGATTATTCCACGCGGATGGCAAGTGCAGATGATGCACTAGTCAGCATGACTGTCCCCCTTATCTGCTTGCTTCAAGAAACCCTGCAAGGATGATGTGGAAGAGGTGGAGGATGAGGAGTCACCTTTTCCATCAGGTTCTGGACAGTCAGCGCCACGTGGTTCCTCACAAAGGGGTCGGCAGGGGACCCTTTGTGAGGAGGATGAGGAGGAGTCAATGGACGAGGAAGAGCTACGTCCAGATGAGGGAGTTCCACCATTGTCCAGTGGTCAGTGTGTACAGCGAGGGTGGGTTGATGAAGAGCGGGCAGAGATCATGTCTCAAGCAGGGGACAGCGTTTCTGGGCCAGTTGGCAGTCTGCAGCACATGGTTGAGTTCATGTTGCAGTGCCTGAGAGACGACCGCCGCATCGACCACATTCTCAACGTGCCTGATTATTGGGTGTACACCCTCCTCGATCCTCGCTACCGTGACAATGTCCAAAACCTCATCCCGGCGTTGACACGGGAGCGTAAAATGCGGGAGTACCACGACACACTGGTGAATTCCATCATCTTCTCCAGTCCAACTGAGAGGAGTGCTGCTGTTATGTTTGCTAATGACAGGTGTTATGAAGGCAATCCAGAAACACAGTGTGCTTAGCGATCAGAGCGCACACAGTGATCTGACAAATACCCAAAAATACAAGAACGAGCTCTGAGACGTGGAAACTCTGTAGACTGCACACCTGATCCTATCCTAAACACAACTAAAAGCGGCTGTGGATTGCGCCTAACAACTACCTAGGCAACTCGGCACAGCCTAAGAAACTAGCTAGCCTGAAGATAGAAAAATAGGCCTGACTGGCCCCAGAGAAATTCCCCAAAGGAAAAGGCAGCCCCCCACATATAATGACTGTGAGTAAGATGAAAAGACAAAACGTAGGGATGAAATAGATTCAGCAAAGTGGGGCCCGATATTCTAGGACAGAGCGAGGACAGTAAAGCGAACTTTGCAGTCTACCAAAAACCCTAAAGCAAAACCACGCAAAGGGGGCAAAAAAAAACCCACCGTGCCGAACTAACGGCACGGTGGTACACCCTTTGCGTCTCAGAGCTTCCAGCAAAACAAAAGACAAGCTGGACAGAAAAAAAGCAACAAAAAAGCAAAAAGCACTTAGCTATACAGAGCAGCAGGTCACAGGAACAATCAGGAGAAGCTCAGATCCAACACTGAAACATTGACAAGGAGCAAGGATAGCAGCATCAGGCGGAGTTAAGTAATGAAGCAGTTAACGAGCTCACCAGAACACCTGAGGGAGGAAGCTCAGAAGCTGCAGTACCACTTGTGACCACAGGAGTGAATTCAGCCACAGAATTCACAACAGTACCCCCCCCTTGAGGAGGGGTCACCGAACCCTCACCAGAGCCCCCAGGCCGACCAGGATGAGCCGCATGAAAGTCACGAACAAGATCGGAAGCATGAACATCAGAGGCAAAAACCCAGGAATTATCTTCCTGAGCATAACCCTTCCATTTAACCAGATACTGGAGTTTCCGTCTAGAAACACGAGAATCCAAAATCTTCTCCACAATATACTCCAATTCCCCCTCCACCAAAACCGGGGCAGGAGGCTCAACAGATGGAACCATAGGTGCCACGTATCTCCGCAACAACGACCTATGGAATACATTATGTATGGAAAAGGAGTCTGGGAGGGTCAAACGAAAAGACACAGGATTGAGAACCTCAGAAATCCTATATGGACCAATAAAACGAGGTTTAAATTTAGAAGAGGAAACCTTCATAGGAATATGACGAGAAGATAACCAAACCAGATCCCCAACACGAAGTCGGGGACCCACACGGCGTCTGCGATTAGCGAAAAGTTGAGCTTTCTCCTGGGACAAGATCAAATTGTCCACTACCTGAGTCCAGATCTGCTGCAACCTATCCACCACAGAATCCACACCAGGACAGTCCGAAGACTCAACCTGTCCTGAAGAGAAACGAGGATGGAACCCAGAATTGCAAAAAAAATGGAGAAACCAAGGCAGCCGAGCTGGCCCGATTATTAAGGGCGAACTCAGCCAACGGCAAAAAGGACACCCAATCATCCTGGTCTGCAGAAACAAAACATCTCAGATATGTTTCCAAGGTCTGATTGGTTCGTTCGGTCTGGCCATTAGTCTGAGGATGGAAAGCCGAGGAAAAGGATAGGTCAATGCCCATCCTACCACAAAAAGCTCGCCAAAACCTTGAAACAAACTGGGAACCTCTGTCAGAAACAATATTCTCCGGAATGCCATGCAACCGAACCACATGCTGAAGGAACAAAGGTACCAAATCAGAGGAGGAAGGCAATTTAGCCAAGGGCACCAGATGGACCATTTTAGAAAAGCGATCACAGACCACCCAAATGACTGACATCTTTTGAGAAACGGGAAGGTCAGAAATGAAATCCATCGAAATATGTGTCCAAGGCCTCTTTGGGACTGGCAAGGGCAAAAGCAACCCACTGGCACGAGAACAGCAGGGCTTAGCCCTAGCACAAATCCCACAGGACTGCACAAAAGTACGTACATCCCGTGACAGAGATGGCCACCAGAAGGATCTAGCCACTAACTCTCTGGTACCAAAGATTCCAGGATGACCAGCCAACACCGAACAATGAAGTTCAGAGATAAGTTTATTAGTCCACCTATCAGGGACGAACAGTTTCTCTGCTGGACAACGATCAGGTTTATTCGCCTGAAATTTTTGCAGCACCCGCCGCAAATCAGGGGAGATGGCAGACACAATGACTCCTTCCTTGAGGATACCCGCTGGCTCAGATAAACCCGGAGAGTCGGGCACAAAACTCCTAGACAGAGCATCCGCCTTCACATTTTTAGAGCCCGGAAGGTACGAAATCACAAAGTCGAAGCGGGCAAAAAATAACGACCAACGGGCCTGTCTAGGATTCAAGCGCTTGGCAGACTCGAGATAAGTCAAGTTCTTATGATCAGTCAATACCACCACGCGATGCTTAGCTCCTTCAAGCCAATGACGCCACTCCTCGAATGCCCACTTCATGGCCAGCAACTCTCGATTGCCCACATCATAATTACGCTCAGCGGGCGAAAACTTCCTGGAAAAGAAAGCACATGGTTTCATCACTGAGCAATCAGAACCTCTCTGTGACAAAACCGCCCCTGCTCCAATCTCAGAAGCATCAACCTCGACCTGGAACAGAAGAGAAACATCTGGCTGACACAACACAGGGGCAGAACAAAAACGACGCTTCAACTCCTGAAAAGCTTCCACAGCAGCAGAAGACCAATTAACCAAATCAGCACCCTTCTTGGTCAAATCGGTCAATGGTTTGGCAATGCTAGAAAAATTACAGATGAAGCGACGATAAAAATTAGCAAAGCCCAGGAACTTTTGCAGACTTTTCAGAGATGTCGGCTGAATCCAATCCTGGATGGCTTGGACCTTAACTGGATCCATCTCGATAGTAGAAGGGGTAAAGATGAACCCCAAAAATGAAACTTTCTGCACACCGAAGAGACACTTTGATCCCTTCACAAACAAAGAGTTAGCACGCAGGACCTGAAAAACCATTCTGACCTGCTTCACATGAGACTCCCAATCATCTGAAAAGATCAAAATGTCATCCAAGTAAACAATCAGGAATTTATCCAGATACTCACGGAAGATGTCATGCATAAAAGACTGAAACACAGATGGAGCATTGGCAAGTCCGAACGGCATCACTAGATACTCAAAATGACCCTCGGGCGTATTGAATGCAGTTTTCCATTCATCTCCTTGCCTGATTCTCACCAGATTATACGCACCACGAAGATCTATCTTAGTGAACCAACTAGCCCCCTTAATCCGAGCAAACAAGTCAGATAACAATGGCAAGGGATACTGAAATTTAACAGTGATCTTATTAAGAAGGCGGTAATCAATACACGGTCTCAGCGAACCATCCTTCTTGGCTACAAAGAAGAACCCTGCTCCCAGTGGTGATGACGATGGGCGAATATGTCCCTTCTCCAGGGATTCCTTCACATAACTGCGCATAGCGGCGTGTTCGGGCACGGATAAATTAAATAATCGACCTTTAGGGAATTTACTACCAGGAATCAAATTGATAGCACAATCACAATCCCTATGCGGAGGTAGAGCATCGGACTTGGGCTCTTCAAATACATCCTGATAATCAGACAAGAACTCTGGGACCTCAGAAGGGGTGGATGATGAAATCGACAAAAATGGAACATCACCATGTACCCCCTGACAACCCCAGCTGGATACCGACATGGAATTCCAATCCAATACTGGATTATGGGTTTGTAGCCATGGCAACCCCAACACGACCACATCATGCAGATTATGCAACACCAGAAAGCGAATAACTTCCTGATGTGCAGGAGCCATGCACATGGTCAGCTGGGCCCAGTATTGAGGTTTATTCTTGGCCAAAGGTGTAGCATCAATTCCTCTCAATGGAATAGGACACCGCAAAGGCTCCAAGAAAAACCCACAACGTTTAGCATAATCCAAATCCATCAGATTCAGGGCAGCGCCCGAATCCACAAACGCCATGACAGAAAACGACGACAAAGAGCATATCAAGGTAATGGACAGAAGGAATTTGGACTGTACAGTACCAATGACGGCAGACCTAGCGGACCGCTTAGTGCGCTTAGGACAATCAGAAATAGCATGAGTGGAATCACCACAGTAGAAACACAGACCATTCAGACGTCTGTATTCCTGCCGTTCAACTCTAGTCATAGTCCTATCGCACTGCATAGGCTCAGGTTTAACCTCAGGCAGTACCGCCAAATGGTGCACAGATTTACGCTCGCGCAAGCGTCGACCGATCTGAATGGCCAAAGACAAAGACTCATTCAAACCAGCAGGCATAGGAAATCCCACCATGACATCCTTAAGAGCCTCAGAGAGACCCTTTCTGAACAAAGCTGCCAGCGCAGATTCATTCCACTGAGTGAGTACTGACCATTTCCTAAATTTCTGACAATATACTTCTATATCATCCTGACCCTGGCACAAAGCCAGCAAATTTTTCTCAGCCTGATCCACTGAATTAGGCTCATCGTACAGCAATCTGAGCGCCAGGAAAAACGCATCGACACTACTCAATGCAGGGTCTCCTGGCGCAAGAGAAAATGCCCAGTCTTGAGGGTCGCCGCGCAAAAAAGAAATAATAATCAAAACCTGTTGAATAGGATTACCAGAAGAATGAGGTTTCAAGGCCAGAAATAGCTTACAATTATTTTTGAAACTTAGAAACTTAGTTCTATCTCCAAAAAACAAATCAGGAATAGGAATTCTTGGTTCTAACATAGATTTCTGATCAATAGTATCTTGAATTTTTTGTACATTTAATTATCCATTGAAGAGCACAGACCCTGAATATCCATGTCCACACCTGTGTCCAGAATCACCCAAATGTCTAGGGGAAAAAAAAAAGTGAACACAGAGCAGAAAAAAAAAAAAATGATGTCAGAACTTTTTCTTTCCCTCTATTGAGAATCATTAGTTTGGCTCCTTGTACTGTTATGTTTGCTAATGACAGGTGTTATGAAGGCAATCCAGAAACACAGTGTGCTTAGCGATCAGAGCGCACACAGTGATCTGACAAATACCCAAAAATACAAGAACGAGCTCTGAGACGTGGAAACTCTGTAGACTGCACACCTGATCCTATCCTAAACACAACTAAAAGCGGCTGTGGATTGCGCCTAACAAGTACCTAGGCAACTCGGCACAGCCTAAGAAACTAGCTAGCCTGAAGATAGAAAAATAGGCCTGACTTGCCCCAGAGAAATTCCCCAAAGGAAAAGGCAGCCCCCCACATATAATGACTGTGAGTAAGATGAAAAGACAAAACGTAGGGATGAAATAGATTCAGCAAAGTGGGGCCCGATATTCTAGGACAGAGCGAGGACAGTAAAGCAAACTTTGCAGTCTACAAAAAACCCTAAAGCAAAACCACGCAAAGGGGGCAAAAAAACCCACCGTGCCGAACTAACGGCACGGCGGTACACCCTTTGCGTCTCAGAGCTTCCAGCAAAACAAAAGACAAGCTGGACAGAAAAAAAGCAACAAAAAAGCAAAAAGCACTTAGCTATACAGAGCAGCAGGTCACAGGAACAATCAGGAGAAGCTCAGATCCAACACTGAAACATTGACAAGGAGCAAGGATAGCAGCATCAGGCGGAGTTAAGTAATGAAGCAGTTAACGAGCTCACCAGAACACCTGAGGGAGGAAGCTCAGAAGCTGCAGTACCACTTGTGACCACAGGAGTGAATTCAGCCACAGAATTCACAACATGCTGCTAGTGCTTTACAAAGCAGCTCGGTGCGTCGAGGCAGTGGAGGAGGAGGCTCTGCACAAAGAGGGAGCAGAAGCAGTGCCTCTGCCCAAGGCAAGCCAAGTATGGCACAACTGTGGAAAACTTTTGTGTGCCCGCCCCAAATGTCTACACCATCACCGGCGGCTCCAGTCAGCAGGAGGCAACGGTTCCGTCAGATGGTGACAGACTACATGGCTTGCCCTCTTAGTGTACTCCCAGACGGCTCTTCCCCGTTCAAGTTTTGGGTCTCTAAGCTGGATACATGGCCAGAGCTATGCATTGGAGGTGCTGGCTTGCCCTGCGGCTAGTGTCTTATCGGAACGTGTCTTTAGTGCCGCAGGTGGTGTACTAACAGACCGTCGCATGCGACTATCCTCCGATAACGTTGACCGGCTTACTTTCCTGAAAATGAACCAGGCCTGGATCTCGCAGGAATTTGCCACTCCTCTGCCTGATTAAGTAATTGGGTGTCATCCAGGTCTCCTGATGTGTTCATCTTTCTACCACCTGAACTGCTATTCCTGGGCTCCAACACCGCCAGTTGCGGCTCAGAAGTGCAGGCTGCACAGTCTAAACATACGACCCAGTGTTATTGGGTTTCAGTAACGTCAGCTGATCCCCAGCTGTGTAGCCGGCAATGTGTCCTGCGACCGCCACGCTGGCACAACAACCTAAATGTAAGGGAACCTGTCCCCCCCCCTCGGCGTTTGTTACTGAAAGAGCCATCTTGTGCAGCAGTAATGTTGCACAAGGAAAAGGTAGCTCTTTTATTTTAGCTCCTTGCACACGCAGAACTTAACACTTATAAAATGTGTTCACTGATACCGTTATACCATCCCGGAGCTGGGACTTTCCTTCATAATGTGACGCAGCACAGCCGTCATTCCTACCCCCTTGGTGCCATGCGCTGCCTCCTCAGCATTGTTTTAAGCTGTCACGGAGCCTGCGCTGTTCTGTTATCCCTTGGCCATGGCCAGTTTGCGCTGCCTGTCTTCTGACATAATTTGGTGTCAGGATGGCTGCGCCTGTGCGCCCGCGCTGCCCGAGAACCCGCCTCGCAGTGTCTTCTGATTGAATCACACTGCGAGCCTGGGATCCATGGGCATGTGCAGTGCATATCTTCACCTCGGGCTCTCGCCCATCTCCCTCCGCCTTCTTTAGACTGTGCGCCGTCAGCTGATCCCTAATAGCATGCCACGGCCGTGACGCCGCACAGTCTGAAGAAGAGGGAAGGAGGGGAGTGAGAGTTGAGGATATGCACTGTGCATGTCCATGGATCCAAGGCCCGCAATGGGATTACAATAGACGACACTGCGAGGTGAGATCTGGAGCAGCGTGGACGCACAGGCACTGACAGCCTGACACCAAATTATGTCAGAAGACAGGCAGCGCTAATTGGGCATGGCCAAGGGATAACAGAACAGCGCAGGCTCCGTGACAGCTTAAAACAACGCTGAGGAGGCAGCACACGGCACCGAGGGGATAGGAATGACAGCTGTGCTGCGTCCCATTACGAAGGAAATTCCCACCTCCGGGACGGTTTTACGGTATAAGGGGACACATTTTTAGTGTTTACTTCTGTGTTTGCAAGGAGCAAAATTAAAAGAGCAACCTTTTCCTTTTGCATCCTTAGTGCTGCACAAGATGGCTCTTTCAGCTACAAATGTCTTGGGGGGGGGTTAAAGGTTCCCTTTCAACTTGCTCCAATCAGGCTTCGGCCTACACTCTGTTCCTCTGCTCCTCCTGCTGTCCCTGGGCTCTAACACCGCCAGTTGGTGCCTGGAAGTGCTGTCTGCACAGTCAACAGTCGCTCCTCTGTTATTGGGGTTCAGTAACGTCAGCTGATCCCCAGCTGTGTGTGCGGCAATACCTCCAATCTGCTCCTCCTGCTGTCCCTGGGCTCTAACACTGTCAGTTGGTGCCTGGAAGTGCTGTCTGCACAGTCAACAGTCGCTCCTATGTTATTGGGGTTCAGTAACGTCAGCTGATCCCCAGCTGTGTATCCGGCAACGTGTCATGCGACCGCCACGCTGGCACAACTAAAATATAAGGGGACCTGTCCCCCCCCCCCCCTAGGCGTTTGTTACTGAAAGAGCCACCTTGTGCAGCACTAATACTGCACAAGGAAAAGGTCGCTCTTGAAATTATGCTCCTTGCAAACGCTGAACTACACACTCATGTAATGTGTCCCCTCACACCGTCCAACCGTCCCGGAGGTGGGACTTTCCTTTGTAATGTGACGCAGCACAGCCGTCATTGCTACCCCCTTGGCACCGTGCGCTGCCTCCTTAGCGGTGTTTGATTCCGTCATGGACCCTGCGCTGTTATGTTATCCCTTGGCCATGCACAGTTTGCGCTGCCCGTCCTCTGACATCATTTGTTGTCGTTCTGGCTGCGCCTGTGCGTCCACGCTGCCCGAAATCCCACCTCGCAGTGTCGTCTAATGTGATCCCACAGTGGGCCTGGTATCCATGGCAATGCGCAGTGCATATACTAGCCTCTCACTCCCCTTCTTCACGCTTCTTCAGACTAGGCGGCGTCAGCTGATCCCTAATAGCATGCCATGGCTATGACGCCGCACAGTCTGAAGAAGCAGGAAGGAGGTGAGTGAGAGGCGATGATATGCACTGCGCATGCCCATGGATCCCTGGCCCGCAGTGGGATTACATTAGATGACACTGCGAGGTTGGATCTCGGGCAGCTTGGATGCACAGGCACTGCCAGCCTGACACCTAAATGATGTCAGAAGACGGGCACCGCTAACTGTGCATGGCCAAGGGATAACATTACAGCGCGGGCTCCGTGACAGAACCAAACAACGTTGAGGAGGTGGCGCACGGCACCAAGGGGGTTGGAATGACGGCTGTGCTGTGTCACATTACAAAGGAAAGTCCCACTTCCGGGACGGTTTGACGGTGTGAGGGGACACATTATATATCACAGTATAATGGGCTAAATAGTGTACGTGTTTTATTCAGCGTGTGCAAGGAGCAAAATTAATAGAGCAACCTTTTACTTGTGCAGCATTAATGCTGCACAAGGTGTGGCTCTTGTACCTTGCAACACCTGAGGGGGGGTTAAAGGTTACCTTTGAAATTTGTTCAACTAGGCTTCGGCCTACACTCTGCTCCCCTCCTCCTCCTGCTGACCCTGGGCTCTAACACCGCTAGTTTTTGCCCGGAAGTGCTAGCTGCACAGAGAAAAACACCAGCCAATGTGTTAGTGGGGTTCAGCACCGCCAGCTGTTCCCCTGCTGTGTAGCCGGCATCGTGTCCAGCACAAGCCACGCTGGCACAACTGACCAAAAGCTGCCACCAGTGCAGGCTTCGGCCTACACTCTGCTCCTCTCCTCCTCCTGCTGACCCTGGGCTCAAACACCGCCAGTTTTTGCCCGGACATGCTAGCTGCACAGAGAAGAACACTAGCCAATGTGTTAGTGGGGTTCAGCATCGCCAGCTGTTCCCCTGCTGTGTAGCAAGCAACGTGACCTGCAAACACCACGCAGGCACATGAACTGAAATTGAAGGGAGCCTGCCCCCCACCCCCAGGTGTTTCTATGTATAACAGCCACCTTGTACAGCAGTACTGCTGCATTTGTACAAGGTGGCTGACTTTTTTTCCTTGCCCACGTGGAACTCAACACGTACAAAATGTGTCTCATTGAGACCATTCCACTGTCCCTGAGGTGTGACTTTCCTTTCTAATGATACGCAGCACCCCCCTTGGTAGCGCTTCCCGTCTTCTGACATCATTGGTTGGCTGGCTGCGCCTGTGCATCCGCCCTGCCTGAAACAATGCTCCTCGTTGTCTTACTTATTTTTACTGCGAGGGTGTGATTGATGGGCACGAGCAGTGCATATCTTCGCCTGTCTTTACTCATCTCCTTCCGCCTTCTTCAGATTGTGCGGCCTCATGGCCGCGGCATGCGAGAAGGGATCAGCTGAGGCCGCCCAGTCTGATGCAGGTGTAAGGACATGAGTGACAGGTGAAAAAATTTACTGCGCAAGGTCACGAATCCCAGCCCTGTAGTGTGACTTAAAGAAAAGACACTGCGGGTCTGGGTTTCATGGCCATCGCTAACCGCACCGGCCAACATGAAATGAGGTCAGAAGACAGGCAGCGCTCACAGCGCATGGCCAAGGGATAACAAGAGCGCAGACTCTTGTACAGCAAATAACAATGCTCAGGAAGCTGCGCCCATGCACCAAGGTGTTATTTTGACACCTGTGCTGCGTCTTCTTAAAAAGACAAGTCACGCCTTCACTACTGTTTGACAGTATAATGGGATAAATAGTGTAGGTGTTTTATTCAGCGTGTGCAAGGAGCAAAATTAATAGAGCAACCTTTTACTTGTGCAGCATTAATGCTGCACAAGGTGTGGCTCTTGTACCTTGCAACACCTGAGGGGGGGTTAAAGGTTACCTTTGAAATTGGTTCAACTAGGCTTCGGCCTACACTCTGCTCCTCTCCTCCTCCTGCTGACCCTGGGCTCTAGCACCGCTAGTTTTTGCCCGGAAGTGCTAGCTGCACAGAGAAAAACACCAGCCAATGTTTTAGTGGGGTTCAGCACTGCCAGCTGTTCCCCTGCTGTGTAGCCGGCATCGTGTCCAGCACAAGCCACGCTGGCACAACTGACCAAAAGCTGCCACCAGTGCAGGCTTCGGCCTACACTCTGCTCCTCTCCTCCTCCTGCTGCCCCTGGGCTCAAACACCGCTAGTTTTTGCCCAGAAGTGCTAGCTGCACAGAGAAAAACACCAGCCAATGTGTTAGTGGGGTTCAGCACCGCCAGCTGTTCCCCTGCTGTGTAGCCGGCAACGTGACCTGCAAACGCCACGCAGGCACATGAACTGAAATTGAAGGGAGCCTGCCCCCCACCCCCAGGTGTTTCTATGTATAACAGCCACCTTGTACAGTAGTACTGCTGCATTTGTACAAGGTGGCTGACTTTTTCTCCTTGCCCACGTGGAACTCAACACGTACAAAATGTGTCTTATTAGAGACCATTACGCAAGGTGGCTGACTTTTTCTCCTTGCCCACGTGGAACTCAACACGTACAAAATGTGTCTCATTAGAGACCATTACAATGTCCCTGAGGTGTGACTTTCCTTCTTAATGACACGCAGCACCCCCATTGTTAGCGCTGCCCGTCTTCTGACATCATTGGTTGGCTGGCTGTGCCTGTGCGTCCGCCCTGCCCGACACAACGTCCCTCGTTGTCTCATATATTTTGACTGCGAGGGTGTGATTGATGGGCACGAGCAGTGCATATCTTCGCCTGTCTTCACTCCCCTCCTTCCGCCTTCTTCAGACTGTGCGGCCTCATGGCCGTGGCAGGCGATAAGGGATCAGCTGAGGCCGCCCAGTCTGAAGCAGGTGTAAGGACATGTGTGAGCGGCGAACATATTTACTGCACAAGGCCATGAATCCCAGCACCGCAGTGTGACTTTATGAAAAGGCACTGTGGGTCTGGGATTTATGGCCATCGTTAACCGCACCGGCCAACATGAAATGAGGTCATAAGACGGGCTGCGCTAACAGGGTATTGCCAAGGGATAACACAAGAGTGCAGACTACTGTACTGCAAATAACAACGCTCAGGAATCTGCGCCCAGCACCTAGGTGTAAATTTTGACACCTGTGCTGCGTCTTCTTAAAAAGACAAGTCACGCCTCCACTACTGTTTGACAGTATAATGGGCTAAATAGTGTACGTGTTTTATTCAGCGTGTGCAAGGAGCAAAATTAATAGAGCAACCTTTTACTTGTGCAGCATTAATGCTGCACAAGGTGTGGCTCTTGTACTTTGCAACACCTGAGGGAGGGTTAAAGGTTACCTTTGAAATTGGTTCAACTAGGCTTCGGCCTACACTCTGCTCTTCTCCTCCTCCTGCTGCCCCTGGGCTATAACACCGCCAGTTGTAGCCTGGAAGTGCTAGCTGCACAGAGAAAAACACCAGCCAATGTGTTAGTTGGGTTTAGCACCGCCAGCTGTTCCCCTGCTGTGTAGCCGGCATCGTGCCCAGCACAAGCCACGCTGGCACAACAGACCAAAAGCTGCCACCAGTGCAGGCCTCGGCCTACACTCTGCTCCTCTCCTCCTCCTGCTGCCCCTGGGCTCAAACACCGCTAGTTTTTTCCTGGAAGTGCTAGCTGCACAGAGAAAAACACCAGCCAATGTGTTAGTGGGGTTCAGCACCACCAGCTGTTCCCCTGCTGTGTAGCCGGTATCGTGTCCAGCACAAGCCACACTGGCACAACCGACGAAAAGCTGCCACCAGTGCAGGCTTCGGCCTACACTCTGCTCCTCTCCTCCTCCTGCTGCCCCTGGGCTCAAACACCGCTAGTTTTTGCCCGGAAGTGCTAGCTGCACAGAGAAAAACACCAGCCAATGTGTTAGTGGGGTTCAGCATCGCCAGCTGTTCCCCTGCTGTGTAGCCGGCAACGTGACCTGCAAACGCCACGCAGGCACATGAACTGAAATTGAAGGGAGCCTGCCCCCCACCCCCAGGTGTTTCTATGTATAACAGCCACCATGTACAGCAGTACTGCTGCATTTGTACAAGGTGGCTGACTTTTTCTCCTTGCCCACGTGGAACTCAACACGTACAAAATGTGTCTCATTAGAGACCATTACAATGTCCCTGAGGTGTGACTTTCCTTCTTAATGACATGCAGCACCCCCATTGTTAGCGCTGCCCGTCTTCTGACATCATTGGTTGGCTGGCTGTGCCTGTACGTCCGCCCTGCCCGACACAACGCCCCTCGTTGTCTCATATATTTTGACTGCGAGGGTGTGATTGATGGGCACGAGCAGTGCATATCTTCGCCTGTCTTCACTCCCCTCCTTCCGCCTTCTTCAGACTGTGCGGCCTCATGGCCGTGGCAGGCGATAAGGGATCAGCTGAGGCCGCCCAGTCTGAAGCAGGTGTAAGGACATGTGTGAGCGGCGAACATATTTACTGCACAAGGCCACGAATCCCAGCACCGCAGTGTGACTTTATGAAAAGGCACTGTGGGTCTGGGATTTATGGCCATCGTTAACCGCACCGGCCAACATGAATTGAGGTCATAAGACGGGCTGCGCTAACAGGGTATTGCCAAGGGATAACACAAGAGCGCAGACTACTGTACTGCAAATAACAGCGCTCAGGAATCTGCGCCCAGCACCTAGGTGTAAATTTTGACACCTGTGCTGCGTCTTCTTAAAAAGACAAGTCACGCCTTCACTACTGTTTGACAGTATAATGGGATAAATAGTGTAGGTGTTTTATTCAGCGTGTGCAAGGAGCAAAATTAAGAGAGCAACCTTTTACTTGTGCAGCATTAATGCTGCACAAAGTGTGGCTCTTGTACCTTGCAACACCTGAGGGGGGGTTAAAGGTTACCTTTGAAATTGGTTCAACTAGGCTTCGGCCTACACTCTGCTCCTCTCCTCCTCCTGCTGACCCTGGGCTCTAACACCACTAGTTTTTGCCCGGAAATGCGAGCTGCACAGAGAAAAACACCAGCCAATGTGTTAGTGGGGTTCAGCACCGCCAGCTGTTCCCCTGCTGTGTAGCCGGCATCGTGTCCAGCACAAGCCACGCTGGCACAACCGACCAAAAGCTGCCACCAGTGCAGGCTTCGGCCTACACTCTGCTCCTCTCCTCCTCCTGCTGACCCTGGGCTCAAACACCGCTAGTTTTTGCCCGGAAGTGCCAGCTGCACAGAGAAAAACACCAGCCAATGTGTTAGTGGGGTTCAGCACCGCCAGCTGTTCCCCTGCTGTGTAGCCGGCAACGTGACCTGCAAACGCCACGCAGGCACATGAACTGAAATTGAAGGGAGCCTGCCCCCACCCCCAGGTGTTTCTATGTATAACAGCCACCTTGTACAGCAGTAATGCTGCATTTGTACAAGGTGGCTGACTTTTTCTACTTGCCCTCGTGGAACTCAACACGTACAAAATGTGTCTCATTGAGACCATTCCACTGTCCCTGAGGTGTGACTTTCCTTTCTAATGATACGCAGCACCCCCCTTGGTAGCGCTTCCCGTCTTTTGACATCATTGGTTAGCTGGCTGCACCTGTGCGTCCGCCCTGCTCGAAACAACGCCCCTCGGTTTCTTATTTATCTTGTCAGCGAGGGTGTGGTTTATGGGCACGAGCAGTGCATATGTTCGCCTGTCATCACTCATCTCCTTCCGCCTTCTTCAGACTGTGCAGCCTCATGGCCGCGGCATGCGAGAAGGGATCAGCAGAGTCCGCCCAGTCTGAAGCAGGTGTAAGGACGTGTGTGAGCGGCGAAAATATTTACTGCTCAAGGCCATGAATCCCAGCACCGCAGTGTGACTTTATGAAAAGGCACTGTGGGTCTGGGATTTATGGCCATAGTTAACCGCACCGGCCAACATGAAATTAGGTCATAAGACGGGCAGCGCTAACAGGGCATTGCCAAGGGATAATACAAGAGCGCAAACTCCTGTACAGCAAATAACAACGCTCAGGAAGCTGCGCCAAGCACCAAGGCGTTATTTGGGACACCTGTGCTGCGTCTCCTTAAAAAGACAAGTCACGCCTCCACTACAGTTTGACTGTAGAATGGGCTAAATTGTGTACGTCTTTCATTCAGCATGTGCAAGGAGACAAATTAATAGAGCAACCTTTGACTTGTGCAGCATTAATACTGCACAAGGTGTGTCTCTTGTACTTTGTAACACCTGAGGGGGGGTTAAAAGTTTCCTTTGAAATTGGTTCAACTAGGCTTCGGCCTACACTCTGCTCCTCTCCTCCTCCTGCTGCCCCTGGGCTCTAACACCGCTAGTTTTTGCCCGGAAGTGCTAGCTGCACAGAGAAAAACACCCGCCATTGTGTCAGTGGGGTTCAGCAACGCCAGCTGTTTCCCCACTGTGTAGCCGGCAAAGTGTCCTGCAAACGCAACGCAGACACAAAGCTGCCTACAGTGCAGGCTTCGGCCTACACTCCGCTCCCCCTGCTTACCCTTTGCTCCAACACCGCTAGTTGGGGCTCTAGGAAGACAATCATTAATAGGCAATGCATCCGGGTTCCAGCACCGCCAGCTGGTTCTCGGCAGTGTTTTTGTCACGGGTACTCCCTCGTGCCCAGCCTGGTTCCAGCACCGTCAGCTGTTTCCGGGTACTGTCAAACTCACTGAGACGCCTATGCGTTGCCCCGTCATGTTGCGGTCGAGTTAGCCAACTCCAGGGTGCCTCCAGTTTAAGAGCTTCCTATGTGGGCTGCGTGAATTGGTAGTCAAGGCTGGTTCTGTAGTGCCAGTAGGCCAAGCTCCCCCTGTAGGACTGTTGGTGTTCGGTAACTGTGGCTGCCTCGCGGCCTAGCTGTTCTCTCCTCTCCTGTGGTTCTTCTGGTCCACCACCTGGTTCCAGCACTGTCAGCTGGTTCCGGGCCGAGCCTCTGGCTTAGGTGCCTCCTCCTGGGTATCCGAGTTCCGCCAACGTCAGGCGGTCCTTGGTAGTGCTTTTAAGCGCGGGCACCTACAGCTTAGTAACCGGGTTCCAGCACCGTCAGCTGGTCCTCGGTCGTGCCATTGGCTCTTGCACACTGGGGCGACGCATCCGGGTTCCAGCACCGCCAGCTGGTTCTCGGCAGTGTTTTTGTCACGGGTACTCCCTCGTACCCAGCCTGGTTCCAGCACCGTCAGCTGTTTACGGGTAGTGTCAAGCTCACTGAGACGCCTATGCTTGCTCCGTCGTGTTGCGGTCGGGTTAGCCAACTCCAGGGTGCCTCCAGTTTAGGAGCTTCCTATGTGGGCTGCGTGAATTGGTAGTCAAATCTGGTTCTGTAGTGCCAGTAGGCCAAGCTCCCCCTGTAGGACTGTTGGTGTTCGGTAACTGCGGCTGCCTCGCGGTCTAGCTGTTCTCTCCTCTCCTGTGGACCTTGTGGTCCACCACCTGGTGCCAGCACCGTCAGCTGGTTCCGGGCCGAGCCTCTGGCTTAGGTGCCTCCTCCTGGGTATCCGAGTTCCGCCAACGTCAGGCGGTCCTTGGTAGTGCTTTTAAGCGCGGGCACCTACAGCTTAGTAACCGGGTTCCAGCACCGTCAGCTGGTCCTCGGTCGTGCCATTGGCTCTTGCACACTGGGGCGACGCATCCGGGTTCCAGCACCGCCAGCTGGTTCTCGGCAGTGTTTTTGTCACGGGTACTCCCTCATACCCAGCCTGGTTCCAGCACCGTCAGCTGTTTCCGGGTAGTGTCAAGCTCACTGAGACGCCTATGCTTGCCCCGTCGTGTTGCGGTCGGGTTAGCCAACTCCAGGGTGCCTCCAGTTTAGGAGCTTCCTATGTGGGCTGCGTGAATTGGTAGTCAAGGCTGGTTCTGTAGTGCCAGTAGGCCAAGCTCCCCCTGTAGGACTGTTGGTGTTCGGTAACTGCGGCTGCCTCGCGGCCTAGCTGTTCTCTCCTCTCCTATGGACCTTGTGGTCCACCACCTGGTTCCAGCACCGTCAGCTGGTTCTCGGCAGTGTCTTTTGCTCTTGTACCTTCTGCTCCCCATCCTGGTTCCAGTACCGTCAGCTGGTTCCGGGCAGAGCCTTTGGCTTAGGTGCCTCCTTCTGGGTATCCAAGTTCCACCAACGTCAGGTGGTCCTTGGTAGTGCTTTCAGGCACGGGTACCTCCTGCTTAGTAACCGGGTTCCAGTAACATCAGCTGGTCCTCGGTAGTTCCATTGGCTCTTGGACCTTCGGCTACCCATCCGGGTTCCAGTACCGTCAGCTGGTTCTCGGCAGTGTCTTTTAATCTTGTACCTTCTGCTCCCCATCCTGGTTCCAGTAACGTCAGCTGGTTCCGGGCAGAGCCTTTGGCTTAGGTGCCTCCTTCTGGGTATCCGAGTTCCGCCAACGTCAGGTGGTCCTTGGTAGTGCTTTTTAGCACGGGTACCTCCTGCTTAGTAACCGGGTTCCAGTAACGTCAGCTGGTCCTCGGTAGTTCCATAGGCTCTTGAACCTTCGGGTAGCCATCCGAGTTCCAGTTCCATCAGCTGGTTCTTGGCATTTTCTCAGCCTTCTTGTACCTTCTGCTACATTTCCAAGTTCAAGACCCTAAAGTCGACGACCCGGAAGACCACCCCGATGACGACGGCGGAGACGACGACGGCGCAGACGACGGCGTAGACGACGACCCTGGAAACGACGACCCTGGAGACGACGACATGGAAGACCGAGAAGCAGAAGAACAAGAGGCTGCAGAACAAAGAGCAGAAGAACATTAAGCATAACACTTAATATCAGAGCAAAAGATATTATCTAAATTTTATGCAGAAGAAGACTAAGCAGTGTATGGGGGTGAGTCCGTTCCTCCTCGTGGTGCCCCTGGATAAAGCCTGATGCTGCAAGCCAAACTGAACGCGGACAAATGTAACTTTTGTGACTGGCAGAACGGAAGGTGTAATCTTCCAACTTTTATAGATAACAACTACGGGAATGCCTGTCACAAATGAGAATATGATGAAGAAGTAGAATAGGAAGAATAATAATAGTTGAATAAAATGAATATGTAGAAAAGGAAGAATAATAATAGTTGAATAAAATGAATATGAAGAATGTAATAAAAAAAAATAGGTAGAAGATGAAGAAGAAGATGAATAAGGTGAAGAAGAAGTTGATGTCAAAGATGCTGATGATGATGAAGATGAAAGTGTGGGAAAAGTAAAAAAAAAAGAAGGGGAAGGGCGTGGAATAGTGAAACATCAATATCTGACAAAATAAAAAAAAAAATTACATAGTCAATATCTTTGTCACTCCGAACGTCTTTAAAAAAAACAAAAAAACATGCTATTCTATTTGATTGGGCTAAACCTCTATGACTTTAATGTCTCCGCCACCTCCCCAAATACATCCTGCATTATTCTTAGTTGTTTTCCTTCATGTAGAATGAACCTACAAGGAAAAAAAGGGTTTATTTTAATTCCGATATTTTGGTCCCATTGACTTGCATTGGGATCGGGTATCGGTATCGGTGATATCCGATATTTTTTGAATATCGGCCGATCCAATCCGATACCGATACTTTCCGATATCGGAAGGTATCGCTCAACACTAGTCGTTATATAAATATTAAATTAAAATGCAAAGTTCCAAATAATATATAAAACATATCAAATATACCCAATAACTGATAGAAACAGTTGCATGAAAAAGATGCCACTAATCCTGAAAAAACATGACAATATGGATATAGCTAAGATGAATACTAGGAGGACAATATACGGTATATTTGGTATAAGACCATAATAAGGAATAAGGGCTACAGTGATGCTCGTGAGCTGGTTTGAGTGCTACCCTGCTGTGAACACAGTTGTTCATCATTATGGAGACACCAGATCAGCAGGTTCCCTAGTCCGCTATCCAAAACCGCATGGACCAGGAATCATCCCTTTTACCATGGGTGTAATAGTACACAGACAACACAGGGTGAGAGTAAAATAGTGTGCCAATACTTTATTGAACCACAAAACAGGCAAATAACACATAGAACAGCCCCAGAAAAATACCCTAGCTGGTGCAAATTATAGCAAATTATAGAGTCTCACTCATCACCAAATTCACTTGGGTAACAGCAGCTTTGACTTCAGAAATTTCAGGGC
This sequence comes from Ranitomeya imitator, assembly GCF_032444005.1. Lineage (NCBI taxonomy): Eukaryota > Metazoa > Chordata > Amphibia > Anura > Dendrobatidae > Ranitomeya > Ranitomeya imitator. The sequence continues at coordinate 582,331,076 of NC_091284.1, forward strand.
TGACAACCCCAACTGGGGCAGGGACAGAGAGGAGGTGACAACAAGCTTAGGAAGCTGACAGTCCATTGAGGTACAAGGCCAGTAGAGCGGAGGGTCGCAACCTGACTTCTCCAAACATCTCCATGGAGCACAATGACTGGTGCATCCCATGCCTGGCTTTCCCAAACATATCCATGGGGCTCAGGTTACCATAGTTCCAAATCCTGACTATCCCAAATGTATCCATGGTTTAGACATGGTCAATGGAGCAGATTTGTATTCTTTCAGGCGGGGCCTTGGTTCCCTAAGCTGGCATCCTGTAGAATGTCAAATCTGTGTCCATCATTTTGGAGTCATGATGTCTTGGCTGCTGTCTTGTAAAGAGTCTCTGGTTCTTTGGATTTTTGGATCTCTCGACTGTCTGGATGTATTATGTTGCAGAGGCGCATATCCTCTTTTATAGTTAACAACAGTCCTTCACATCAGCATCCAGAGGTCAAGAGAAAGATATGAAGAGGATAACTCACATTGTTTAATTATTTATAGTTTATCCTTCAATGTTTGCAAGCCAACAAGCCACAGGACCAACATAATGGTCATTCAACATATTGAGTAAACATCCATTGTGCAATGACCCTGTATCACTGTCTTGCAAAGAAATCAGGCAATAAGTTGTAGGAGCTGATATAAGAGGCAAACATTAACTATTTTAACCTACAAGAAAAGTCAACATTTCAGACTCTTGACCAACTGAAGAACTAATGCATAAATGTAAAAGTCAAAATATACAGATACAGTGACAGTCAGTTACTCCTGGCTTACTGAAAATAGACGTTTGGTTATTTAACCCCTTCATGACCTTGGGATTTTTCGTTTTTCCGTGTTCGTTTTTCACTCCTCTCCTTCCCAGAGCCATAACTTTTTTATTTTTCCGTCAATTTGGCCATGTGAGGGCTTATTTTTTGTGGGACGAGTTGTACTTTTGAATGACATCATTGGTTTTAGCATGTCGTGTACTAGAAAATGGGAAAAAAATTCCAAGTGCGGTGAAATTGCAAAAAAAGTTCAATCCCACACTTGTTTTTTGTTTGGCTTTTTTGCTAGGTTCACTAAATGCTAAAACTGACCTGCGATTATGATTCTCCAGGTCAGTACGAGTTCATAGACACCTAACATGACTAGGTTATTTTTTACCTAGGTGGTGAAAAAAAATTCCAAACTTTGCTAAAAAAAATAAATAAAAAATTGCTCCATTTTCCGATACCCATTTTTCATGATCTGGGGTCGGTTGAGGGCTTATTTTTGCGTGCCAAGATGACGTTTTTAATGATAGCATTTTGGTGCAGATATGTTCTTTTGATCGCCCGTTATTGCATTTTAATGCAATGTTGCGGCGACCAAAAAAACTTAATTCTGGCGTTTCAAATGTTTTTCTCGCTACGCTGTTTAGCGATCAGGTTAATGCTTTTTTTTAGTTGATAGATCGGGTGATTCTGAGAGCGGAGATACCAAATATGCGTAGATTTGATTTTTTTTAATTGATTTATTTTGATTGGGGCGAAAGGGGGGTGATTTAAACTTTTAAATTTTTTTATTTTTTTCACATTTTTTTAAACTTTTTTTTTTTTACTTTTGCCATGCTTCAATAGCCTCCATGGGAGGCTAGAATCAGGCACAGCAAGATTGCCTCTGCTACATAGCAGCGATCTGCTGTTCGCTGCTATGTAGCTGAAAATCAGGTGTGCTGTGAGCGCCGACCACAGGGTGGCGCTCACAGCTGCCGGCGATCAGTAACCATAGAGGTCTCAAGGACCTCTATGGTTACAATTCTGAAGCATCGCCGACCCCCGATCATGTGACGGGGTCGGCGATGACGTCATTTCCGGCCGCCCGGCCGGAAGCGGTAGTTAAATGCCGCTGTCTGCATTTGACAGCGGCATTTAACTAGCTAATAGGCGCGGACAGATCACGATTCTGCTTGCGCCTATTACGGGCACATGTCAGCTGTTCAAAACAGCTGACATGTCCCGGCTTTGATGCGGGCTCACCGCCGGAGCCCGCATCAAAGCAGGGGATCTGACCTCGGACGTACTATCCCGTCCGAGGTCAGAAAGGGGTTAAGATAAAATGATGTATTGTCACACTCACCTTCCTCCTCATACTCCTCATCCTAATCCTCCAAAACTGTCCCCTGGCTGAATATTTGTGTACCTGGTTCCATTTGATACAGGAACCCATCTTCCAAGACATATGTGAATACCTGGCATGATAACGGTGTGAATGGTCCCTATTTCTCCTTCTCTTCCTCTTCCTCCTGTGTCACCAACTCATCCAACATCGCCTGAAGCTTTGTTTTTCTAGGCGGCATAGAGGTGGGATAGTGACGGTGATGATGGCGTTATCAGTGTTGGCCACGTTCATAGAGTACTCAAACACGGCACACACATCCTGCATGGAGGCTGACTTGTTTCTCGCATAGTCTTTCCAGCATATGCAAGATGGAGTTCAACCTTTTGAATACGTTGCATATGAGATGGTGAGCCGAAAGGCAGAAGCGAAACTGCAGCACAGACAGATGAGCAGCATCAGGGTGACAACGTCAAAACACACAGACAGCCTGCACTTTCAGCAGCAGCTCTGACATATCTGTGTAATTTTTAAGTAAGTTCACACCATCAAATTCAGCACATGTGCCAGGCAAGGGATGTGCATTAAACCAGCTAGGCCCAGAGCTGCTACGAGATTTTTTTACCCTCTGCAAGACAACTTACAGCACAAGCCTTGCAGAGATAGGACAGTACAGCACTGACAACTCGCCGCTTTTATATTTGGAACTTTCTGAAGAGGAGGCGAAAGAGCTAGAGGCTGAGTCAGCAAGGAAAGCCAAAACTTTTTCCTGCTGCTCAGGCTTTAAAAGCTGTTTTCCTACTCCCAGATAAGGGAGCCTTTGAGGCCTTGTGTAGTCAGACGATGACGCTGGCTCAACACCTCCAGCCTTAGGTGCTATTGTGCTTTGCCACTACCACCAGATGCACCACCATCAGTACCAGCTGGCAACCACCGCCCACGGGCTCTTCCACCAGACTTCCTCATTTTTTTGAAAATCTAACCAAAATAACAACCGTTATATGGTACTGTAAAACAAGGTAGAAGGTGTATATAAACTTGTTGAGAATTTAAATCTCCCTTTTTAGGGGGGAGCTGAATCAAAACTCAGGCCCTGTGCATAAAACAACAAAATGTAAGTGGCAGAAAGTGGCTGGCTCATATACGACAAACTAACAGGACTGCAGTATATCCACTTTATGAGAATTTGAATCTCCCTTTTTTTGGGAGACTGAACCAAAACTCAGGCCCAGTGTATATAACAATGCAATCTAAGTGGCAGAAAGTGGCTAGCTGACATACGACAGACTAACAGGACTGAAGTATATCCACTTTGTGAGAATTTTAATCTTACTTTTTTGGGGGGATACTGAACCAAAACTCAGGCCCAGTGTATAAAACAACACAATGTAAGTGGCAGAAAGTGGCTGGAAGATATATGAAAAAATACAAGGACTGTAGTACAATTTCAATCTCCCTACAATGATCTCAGGAAAAGTATGGCAGCAATAAAAAGGACTGCTGCACACAAAAGTGTGGACAAATAAACAAGATAACTGTGCAGAAAGGAGCAACAGGATTTTTGCTTTTAAAAAAGCAGTTGGTTTGTACAGCAGCGTGCAAACAGCAATGCAGCTATCAGGGAGCCTTATAAGGCAGCCTAATAAGCTACAGAGCTGATGCCCCAAAATATAGCCTCCACTGTCCCTGCGTCCCTGCAAAAATATGGTGGTGTTGGACAGTGGAAATCGCTACAGCACAAGCAGTTTGGGGTTAATCTTCCCTCCCTAACTATATCCCTTCTTCTGATGAAGATGCAGCAACCTCTCCCTATGCTAAGATCGGCAGAAGTAAGATGGTGGTCGGCGTGCACGCCCCTTTATAGCCCTTGTAAGGCCGCAGAAAGCAAGCCAATCACTGTCATGCCCTTCTCTAAGATGGTGAGGACCGAGACCTACAGTATGTCATCACGCTGCCCACACTCTGCGTCCTCCTTCATTGGCTGAAAAATGGCGCTGAAAGCGTAACATATGAAACGCGACTTTTGCGCGCAGATCGGCGACCTCATGGCCGATCTCACACTAGGATCGGGTCGGGTTTCATGAAACTCTTCTTTGCCAAAAGTCGGCGATTTTTGAATTTGTCCGATCCGTTTCGCTCAACCCTACCTGGGACTGCTTTTATATAGACTTTTTCCTGCCTGTTATCATTTTATTTTGTGTTTTTAATTGTTTTAATTCTCTTTCACACTTATGTTTTTCAATAAAGCGGTTTTTACTGGTTTTGTTGCTTGGATGCGCTCCTTTTTCTGTGCAACTACTTTTGTCATCTGCTTTACCCACTATGTTACTAAGAGGAAAATTGCATCCCGGAAAACTAAGAGGAAGTTGGGTGATTTATTATATAATTTAGAACAGTGTACATACACAGTCGCTTATTTTATTTTTATTGTATGTCCCTGCTTACACACAGAAGCATCTGTGCTTTATATTGCTTGAGTGTATATTTTAACTGTATTGTATTTAATAAAAAATACTCTTGTTGGGTTTCATTGCCCTTTATCCTAAGTGTTCCATATTAATGAGTCTTTTCCCTGGTAACTATGAAGGTGTATCAGTAATGGGAATTTGTTTTTCTATTAAAACTTTTTTGTAAAATGTAGAGTTTCTATTAATATACAACAGCTTTGCTGAAATACAATGCTGTCAGTTCTGTCTATGCTTCCTTCTATTCCAGAGGCATAGTTAGCTGTATATTTAGCCACCAAGGGAAAGATGAAAGTGGAACATAAAAGAGAACAGCACAATCCATGTTGCAGGATTGAACGTTACTGCTGAGGCAGAGCTGGCAGTAAATAGCATCTGAAGGACAAGCTGATCTGAAGCAGGATGGTCAATGTTGTGGAAGAATGAAAAAAAGATTTTACCTGTAGTAAAATATTTTCTCACAAATCAAATTGTGAAAAGCCACTCAGTTTGCATTTGCATCACCCTTTTTGATCTTTTCTTCCTTGGATTTTCCATTTTTAATATATTTGCTTCCTACACGTTCCCAATATTGCATTCATATAATTTAACCATTGAGGATACAATTTTCAAGTATTTTTCCTGTATGCTCCAAAGTAAATGCCTATCTTGAAAAACATGTTTATGTCTAAAACAAGGTCTGCATCACAACTTGTAGCCATGTGACAAAGGATTGACAGATAAGTATTATTATTATTTATTATTAGAGCAAAATTTATTCCATTTACATGTGAGGAGGGGTATAATCTTAAACAATAAAAGTCACAACTGGTGCAGGAGGAGAGAAGACCCTGCCCGCGAGGGCTCACAATCTACAAGTAGAACCAGAGTCTATATTATTAAAAGTATTTTTACACTTTATTTAAATACAAAGTTATAATCACAATTGAAATAAGACAAAGAAATATTCTGGGTACATGAACACATCAGTGATTAGATCCAAGGTATATGGATCAAGGATTGGGTCAGTATACAATAACGGTAATGCTAGTCAAACAAACCAAAAAATTCTCTTACATTATACATAAGTATGGACATAAAAGACATGTTTATTCATGAAAGAATAAAGGTCAATTGTCAATGTATGATGTTGCCCAACTGCATAAAATATAATTAATACTGGTAAAATTAGTCCACAGTCATGAGTATTTGTTAATAGACATTGCTAAAAAAAGACCTATACTCAGACATGGTATGCTTGGCAAAAGTAATTTGATACAAGGTATTTACTCATTGTATTGCTTATGCCTACACCTCGTCCGTGTTCCACAACGTGCATTTCGCATTAATATAGCTTCCTCAGGGGGCATGTGACAAAGAATTGTAATATTCCTAGGATGTTATCAATATCAAAGGAGTGGTCAACCCTTTTAGGCTAGGGACACACTGCGTCTCTGCACTTATCATACAGTATATATGGGGAAGTTTTCTCTATGTATGCTGTAATGTCGCCATAGGTTCCCATTCGTCATTAAAGCCCCAAATAATATACTTTTACCCTCTGTTAAGCAGGTTTTTACCTTCATACCATTCGTTTAACTGTATAGGAAAATGCAATGTGCCGCTCTTTCATATTGAGCGGGCCATGCAAAGAAATATATACCACGTGGTATACATTTCAGTGCAATGGGTCCTTATCCTAGACAGATGCCATGGCCACTGAGTACCAATTATAGAAACTTGATTGCAGCTCACCCAGTTGCTCTATGCTCATCCATCTGGGGCTCAGACGCCGGCCTCACCCTGGCCTCACATCAAGGAAAATAGAAAAAATTGGAGTCCGGCACAACAGGACTGGATTTTCCATTTCTTTTTCTTTTTCAAAAGAAAATATAGTGCATACAAAAGAAAAAATTTACATAGTCGACATGACCCACTCTACGTGTTTTGACTGCACTAGGCAGTCTTACTCATGACTGTCATGAAGTGTGCCAGAAGTGCGACCCTGGATTTTTATCTTTTCGATGGGGTGAAGGTGCTGGTCCTACTGCATTGGATCCTTTACTCATGCGACTATTACTGCAAGAGACATTTATTATACTTGAATTGAAGTTTCTATTTGTTTGAGTTATAAAGGTATTATCCTTTAAAAAGGGAACCTGTCACCCCCTCAGGTGTTTGTAACTAAAAGAGCCACCTTGTGCAGCACTAATGCTGCATTCTGACAAGGTGGCTCTTTAGTTACAAATGTCTGCACACGCTGAAATAAACACTGATTAAAATTTGCCCCCACATACCCTGAATCCGTCACTGAGGTGGGACTTTCCTTTCTAATGAGACGCAGCACAGCCGTCACTCCTGGCTTGTGCGCGCCAGGCGCCGCCTCCTCTTCCTGCATTATAGTTCCTGGCGCCTGCGCTGTAAGTACGAAGGGCAGTGCAACTGCGCATGCCCGGAAAAAAAACTTACAGAGCGGGCGCCAGGAACTATAATGCAGGAAGAGGAGGCGGCGCCCGACGCGCACAGGCCCTGAGTGACGGCTGTGCTGCGTCTCATTAGAAAGGAAAGTTCCGCCTCCGGGACGGATTCAGGGTATGTGGGGGCAAATTTTATAAAGGGTTTATTTCAGCGTGTGCAGGCATTTGTAACTAAAGAGCCACCAGGCTATGTCTGTAACATAAAAATGTATGAATTACTGGAAATTACTAACAACTATATACCTGGGGATTACCTAGATTTTCAAAATTCTAACTAAAGTACTTTTACAGAAAATAGAATACAAGTAACCTGGCAGGCCTGTGAGGCCCCAGGTATGCGCTCTAGGGTTAATGTGTGGTTGGGTGAAGTGTATGGTTGAGTGAAGGCTCATTTAGATATCAATGATTTTTCTTGTACAATAAAAATCATCTGAGCTTCTCCAGAATTGTTTTTGTCATATTTTCAACAGGTTTTGGTCAGTGTGTCACATTTAACCATCAGTACCATCAGTTTTCTTGTATTTAAAGGGAATCTGTTGCCAGGTTTTTGCCATGTAATCTGATAGCAGCGTAATGTAACATATTCATGAGGTCTGTATAATCGCACCAACACCACTGCTTGGAAGCTTTCTGTGTACACTGAACATGGCCAGAAAGCTGTCAATCAGTGGTATGGGAGGGGTTATACAGAGGTCAACATTCAATGTACTGGTGGATCTGCAGCATATAAAACAATGATTGTGTCAAAATGACAGCAAAAAGTCCAGTAAGTTACACATCCATGGAATGTGGGTATCTGCCCCTATATCATGCTGCTCTCAGATTGGCAAAAATATAGTGACAGATTCTCTTTAAAAAAAACTGATGGCAGTTTCACAAGCTTCTTCAGTCAGTCACTGAAGAATTTACAGCATATGAATGGCGTTTGAGTGCAGTCCAAATTTTTCACTGACCCACAGACTTAGTGGAGAGATTGATCATTAATTTTAATCAAAATCAAACATACACTACAATAAGTACGAGTTCCATCTATGAAAAACACGGCTAGAACTTGCAAGTAAAAAAAACCAGTCATCTAAATAAGCCCTATGTAACATTATCTTGAAGATATTTCTAAAGAAATGGAAATCATATATAATTAAGTGCCAAAAATTCATATCCCTAACAACGTTGTTAAAATAAACATGCTACCAGCCCCTTTTAGATAGTGTTTGGAGAAAATGTATCATTCATCATAAACCAGGTTCATCAGTAGTGTTGAGCATTCCGATACCGCAAGTATCGGGTATCGATACTTTTGTGGTATCGGGAATCGGTATCGGATCCATATTAATGTGTAAAATAAAGAATTAAAATAAAAAATATTGATATACTTACCTCTCCGGAGGCCCCTGGACATCACCGCTGGTAACCGGCAGCCTTCTTTGCTTAAAATGAGCGCGTTTAGAGCCTTCCATGACGTCATGGCTTCTGATTGGTCGCGTGCCGCTCATGTGACCGCCACGCGACCAATCACAAGCCGCGACGTCATTCTCAGGCCCTAAACTCCTCATTCTAGGAATTTAGGACCTGAGAATGACATCGCGGCTTGTGATTGGTCGCGTGGCGGTCACATGAGAGGAGAGGAGTTTCCTCTCCTTCAGACCCTGGGAACCATCAGGATACCTTCCAATACTTGGTGTCCCATTGACTTGTATTGGTATCGGTATCGGTGATATCTGATACTTTTCGGGTATCGGCCAATACTATCCGATACCGATACTTTCAAGTATCGGACGGTATCGCTCAACACTATTCATCAGCAGACCATGACAGCTTTTGTTTAAAGTGCATTGGAAACTTTTAGGATGCATAGCTCTTACTTTTTGAGTAAGCAATTTAAATAGTTACATTATATCAGTAAATTGCTAATTAGGCAGTTCTCGAATATAATCTTTTAAGAGGCTGAATATCCAAGATCAGTTTCAAGAAGCCATTGAACAACCTTTCACTTCACTTAGCACTTAAGTAAATGACAGACTATGTGCATACAGTACTCAAAGCTTGGCCCTGAAGAATAGCATTAGGGAAATGAGGAAAATTATACTAAAATTAACCTACTTAATTTCTTAATTAGACTGCATATCTAAAATAGTATTAAAATGTTTAGTCAAATAAATCCTTTTACATCTATGCCAGTGTCATTGGATACTTACAAATCCATTGCCCACTTAATTCACACAGATCCACACAATAGTTGATGTTCAAGCTCACCACATCTCCCTCTTATCACCATCCCTGAACAAGAACCTTTGCATAGGTTACAGAACATGAGTAGAAAACTTTCCCACAGAGTCATTTAGCCATTCGCAGACTACAAGCAAATGTGGAGTACATGATTTCTAAAAGCATATTTACAAACATTATAATGTATATAACACATTTACAGACACTGCATTGCACTATACAGTTAGGTCCATATATATTTGGACAGAGGCAACATTTTTCTAATTTTGGTTATAGACATTACCACAATTAATTTTCAACAAAACAATTCAGATGCAGTTGAAGTTCAGACTTTCAGCTTTCATTTGAGGGTATCCACATTAAAATTGGATAAAGGGTTTAGGAGTTTCAGCTCCTTAACATGTGCCACCCTGTTTTTAAAGGGACCAAAAGTAATTGGACAATTGACTCCAAGGCTATATTATGGACAGATGTGGGCAATCCCTTCGTTATGTCATTCTCAATTAAGCAGATAAAAGGCCTGGAGTTGATTTGAGGTGTGGTGCTTGTATTTGGAAGGTTTTGCTGTGAAGTAAACATGCGGTCAAAGGGGCTCTCCATGCAGGTGAAACAAGCCATCCTTAAGCTGCAAAAACAGAAAACACCCAACCAAGAAATTGCTACAATATTATGAGTGGCAAAATCTACAGTTTGGTACATCCTAAGAAAGAAAGAAAGCACTGGTGAACTCATCAATGCAAAAAGACCTGGGCGCCCACGGAAGACAACAGTGGTTGAAGAGAAACTCCTTCACAATGGCCAACCAAGTGAACAACACTCTACAGGAGGTAGGCGCGTCAATCTACCATAAAGAGAAGACTGCATGAAAGTAAATACAGAGGGTTCACTGCATGGTGCAAGCCACTCATAAGCATCAAGAATAAAAAGGCTAGACTGGACTTTGCGAAAAAACATCTAAAAAAGCCAGCACATGGCTTTCTTTTTTTGGAAGAACATTCTTTGGACAGACAAAACCAAGATCAACCTCTACCAGAATGATGGAAAGAGAAAAGTATGGCGAAGGCGTGGTACAGCTCATGATCCAAAGCATACCACATCATCTGTAAAACACGGCAGAGGCAGTGTATGATGGAAAGAGAAAAGTATAGCGCAGGCGTGGTACAGCTCATGATCCAAAGCATACCACATCATCTGTAAAACATGGCGGAGGCAGTGTGATGGCTTGGGCATGCATGGCTGCCAGTGGCACTGGGTCACTAGTGTTTATTGATGAAGTGGCATAGGACAGAAGCAGCAGAATGAATTCTGAGGTATTCAGAGACATACTGTGTGCTCAGATCCAGCCAAATGCAGCCAAACTGATTGGTCGTTGTTTCATACTACAGATGGACAATGACCCAAAACATAAAGCCAAAGCAACCCAGGAGTTAATTAAAGCAAAGAAGTGGAATATTCTTGAATGGCCAAGTCAGTCACCTGATCTCAACCCAATTGAGCATGCATTTCACTTGTTAAAGACTAAACTTCAGACAGAAATGCCCACAAACAAACAACAACTGAAAACCACGGCAGTGAAGGCCTGGCAGATAGGGTTGAGCGACTTTTACTTTTATAGGATCGGGTCGGGCTTCACGAAACCCGACTTTTTCAAAAGTCGGGTCAAGTGAAATCGGCCAATCCTATAAAAAAGTAGGGGTCGGGGTCGGCTGAAACTCGAAACCCAATGCAGTGCATTGGGTTTCCAGTGGTTCCCAGGGTCTGAAGGAGAGGAAACTCTCCTTCAGGCCCTGCGATCCATATTTAAGTGTAAAATAAAGAATTAAAATAAACAATATCGCTATACTCACCCTCGGACGTGCCCTGGTACTAACCGGGAACCTTCCTTCCTTCGAATCAGCGCTTGCAGGACCTTGCGGTGATGTCGCGGTGACGTCGCGGCTTGTGATTGGTTGCGCGGCCGCCCAAGTGACCGATCGCGCGACCAATCACAAGCCGCGACGTCACCGTGACGTCACCGCAAGGTCCTGCAAGCGCTGATTCTTAGGAAGGAAGGCTGCCGGAAAGAAGCAGGGCGCGTCCGAGGGTGAGTATATTCCTATTAGGTATATACTCACCCTCGGACGCGCCCTGCTTCTTTCCGGCAGCCTTCCTTCCTTCGAATCAGCGCTTGCAGGACCTTGCGGTGACGTGCGGCTTGTGATTGGTCGCGCGAGCGGTCACATGGGCGGCCGCGCGACCAATCACAAGCCGCGACGTCACCGCAAGGTCCTGCAAGCGCTGATTCGAAGGAAGGAAGGTTCCCGGTTAGTACCAGGGCGCGTCAGAGGGTAAGTATAGCGATACTTTTTATTTTAATTCTTTATTTTACACTTAAATATGGATTCCAATACCGATTTCCGATATTGCAAACATATCGGAACTCGGTATCGGAATTCCGATACCAGATTCAGAAGATCGCCGACTTCATGGCCGACCCCACACAGGGGTCGGGTCGGGTTTCATGAAACCCGACTTTGCCAAAAGTCGGCGACTTCTGAAAATGGCCGACCCGTTTCGCTCAACCCTACTGGCAGAGCATCAAAAAGAAGGAAACACAGTGTTAGGAGTCGAATTTCCTCTGCTGCACAGGGGGAATCTCGATCTGTCTCCGCTGCGGTCTCCCATTCTTCTCCAGCCGCAGTGGAGTCTGCTCAGCAGGGACGTCGATCCCAGCGTCTCGCTCAGTCTGACTCTGTGTGAAGAGTTACTGCTGCTTTTCCTGCTTCTGCCATTGAAGCCAGTGCTGGGCAGCGGCGAGTGGACGTTTCTGGATCTAAGTCCTGCTTTTCTCTGTCTGAGCATGCCCAGGGCAGGATCTCCCGTTGGAGATCGAGGGTCACATGCTCAGGTGCTGCAGCACATCCCATTGGTCCTTTTGGCAGGTCCTGAAAGGGCAAAACTTCTGTAGCTGTTTCCTGTGCTGCAGCTATATAAACTGCGCATGACCGCACGGCCATGCGCTAGTATTGTCTTGTAAATATGTGTGTGTGTTGTGAGTGAAAGTCGCTCTTTAAATAACCCTCCCTATTGGATGACTGTTCGCGGAAGGTGTATGTTTGCTATCTAGCGCCCGACTTATCCAACAGCACGTAACACACATTACAGCTACCAGTTGCTGTGTCCACCAGTACGGCGCCGTGCGCTTGCTCTGCGCTTTCCTGACCCAAGCCTGGGTGGTTAGTGGCGTCCATCAGTGCGGCACCGCACGCACTCTTGTGCCTTTATACTATTATTATAGTTACCTAACACACCCAGTTGCGGTGTAGTGTCAGCAAGTGGTCTAATCGGACTTCAATCCTGAGTCTTGGGGTTGTGTTCGCTGACTGCTTGCTTGCGCTCTTTGTGCGGTACTGCGGTCCTGTGATGCAACAGGGTCGCTTCCTTCACGCTGGGTGAAGTTAACCCATGTGTGTATTCTTAGAGTACCGCCATATAGTCCGTTCTTACTAGCAGCAGGGTTTTCACCTGCACGGTGGACCTCGGACTGCGAACGCACCTAGTTTCATATCTCCTTTTACTTGGTGCGTTCCGCCAGTCCCTAACAGAATACTAGTGCCAAGGTCTGGCTAGTAAATGGCGGACGATCAGCGTATACAGCGGTACATCCAGCAGTTGGAGGGTAGGTTGGCGGCTCTAGAGTGTGCAACCTCAGCTGTGGACGTTACTGCTGTCGCTGTTCAGGCTGCAAGTGCAGCTGCAGCCAGTTTGTCCACTGCCACCCCTGCTCCGACCTTATCCCGTCTCCCGCTTCCAGACAAGTTTCCTGGTGACAGTAAGCTATGTCGGGGATTCGTGAGCAAGTGCTCCATACATCTCGAGCTGCTGGCTGCACGTTTTCCTACGGAACGGGCGAAAGTGGGATTCATTGTATCTCTTTTGTCGGGCAGGGCGTTGGAGTGGGCAACGCCGCTTTGGGAACGTGGTGATCGTGTGGTACAGAGTGCTCCTATCTTCCTGGACGCTCTGAGGCAGGTCTTCTTGGGACCCCGTGTCACCCACGATACCGCGCTCCAATTGTTGGCAATTACTCAGGCTTCGTCCATGGTCAGCCAGTTCGCCATCCTATTCCGGACTCTAGCTTCTGAGCTGGAATGGCCGGATAAAGTCCTTATTCCGGTGTTCTGGAAAGGACTGGCAGATCATGTAAAGGACGCCTTGGCCACCAGGGAGATTCCCGCCACACTGGAGGAGCTTATTACTATTGCTACCCGCATCGATCTCCGTTTTAACGAACGGAGGTTGGAGCGGACCCAGTGTAGGCAGAGGTTTCGGCTGGCTCCCACCTTTGCCAAACCTCTAGAATCTCCTGTTATGGCGTCCGACTCCCATGAGGCCATGGAGGTTTCTCGAGCGGGACCTAGGTCTCAGACCGCTCGAGTACCTGTGGTGTGTAAAAATTGCCAGCAACCGGGACATTACGCTAATAAATGTCCACGGCGGTCCGGAAAACGGTCGCGTCTAGTGACCATTGGAGGAGGTTCACTGGACACAGCGGCATTTTCCTCCAAATTGTCCTTTAAAGGGACGTTCCTGTTAGGCACATCCACTCTTACAGTAGAGCTTTGTGTGGATTCAGGAGCAGAGGGAAATTTCATGTCTTCTGCTTTTGCTCTGCGCCACGCAATACCTCTGGTTATGCTTGCCAAACCAGTAACTGTTAGAGTGGTGAATGGGTCGACACTTCCGTTACAGGTCACACATCAGACTGTCCCTTTCACGTTAGCCATGTCCCCATCCCACCAGGAGATTATTTCCCTTCTTGTCCTTCCCGAGGGAATGGATGAGATTCTGCTGGGAATACCCTGGCTCCGTTTCCACTCCCCACATATTGAGTGGACCTCTGGGAGGATATTGGGTTGGAGTGAATCCTGTAAGGGCAGATGTGTGAAAGAGTGCATTCAGGTTTCCACCACTGAGATACCCGCAGATCTCTCTACTCTCCCCAAATACTATTGGTCCTATGCAGACGTCTTTTCCAAAAAGGCCGCGGAGACCCTTCCGCCTTACCGTCCCTATGACTGTCCTATAGATCTCTTGCCTGGAGCAGAACCTTCTCGGGGACGTGTCTATCCCCTCTCTCTCCCGGAAATGGAGGCTATGTCCCAATACATCCAGGAGAATTTGGCAAGAGGGTTTATTAGGAAGTCAGTGTCACCAGCAGGGGCAGGGTTCTTCTTCGTACAGAAGAAGAATGGAGAATTGCATCCTTGCATAGACTACAGGGGTCTTAACGCCATCACCGTTAAGAATAAGTACCCGCTGCCTCTGATTTCTGAGCTTTTTGAAAGGCTACGGGGAGCTAAGGTATTTACCAAATTAGACCTGCGGGGAGCTTATAACCCGATTCGCATCCGTGAGGGGGACGAATGGAAGACGGCGTTTAACACCAGAGATGGGCATTATGAGTATCTGGTGATGCCCTTCGGGCTCTGTAATGCCCCAGCCGTTTTCCAAGACTTTGTCAACGACATCTTCTGGGATATGCTTTCCACCTCGGTTGTAGTCTATCTGGATGATATTCTCATATTCTCACCAGATATTGACTCCCACCGGAGAGATGTTGGCAGAGTCTTCGACCTCTTACGGGCAAACTCTCTTTACGCAAAGTTGGAGAAGTGTGTGTTTGAGCAGGAGTCTTTACCTTTCCTGCGCTATATCATCTCTGCCCAGGGATTGGCTATGGATCCTGCCAAACTACAGGCGCTGATGGACTGGCAAGAACCCCATTCACTTAAAGCGGTGCAGCGCTTTATGGGGTTCATTAATTATTACCGCCAGTTCATTCCCCATTTCTCAACTTTGGTAGCTCCCTTGGTAGCCCTCACCAAGAAGGGAGCAAATCCCAAAGTGTGGTCTGAAGAGGTCTCCAGGGCCTTTTCTTCTACTAAGTCTAATTTTGCTAGCGCTCCCATCCTACATCGTCCCGATGTCGATAAGCCGTTTATAATGGAGGTGGATGCCTCTTCCGTTGGTGCTGGAGCAGTCCTCTTCCAAAAGGATGCTCAAGGTCGGAAGCATCCGTGCTTCTTCTTCTCCAAGACCTTCACACCAGCGGAGAGGAATTATTCCATCGGGGACAGGGAGTTGCTAGCGATGAAATTGGCTTTCTCAGAGTGGAGACATCTCTTAGAGGGGGCTTGTTTTCCCTTTCAAGTTTTTACAGACCACAAAAATTTGCTATATTTGCAAACAGCCCAGCGGCTAAATTCTCGCCAGGCCAGATGGTCCTTATTCTTCTCCCAATTCCACTTCACCCTCCATTATCTCGCTGGGGAGAAGAACATTCGAGCTGATGCTCTTTCTTGCTCAGTTGTGTCATCTGAGGAGGAGGAAGGAGAGCCTCGGCTTATTGTTCCTTCTGAGAGCTTGAGAACCGTGGCTCCGGTGTCGCTTGAGTCTGTGCCTCCGGGCAAGACTTTTGTGCCCATAAATTTGCGACCGGAGGTTCTCTCTTGGGCTCATTCCTCCAGGGTGGGTGGACACTTTGGGACAAAAAGGACATCTGAGCTGCTGGCGAGGACGTACTGGTGGCCGCATATGCTCCGAGATGTCAGAGATTACGTTCTGGCGTGTGTCTCATGCGCCAAAAATAAGTCTCCTCGACAACGGCCGTCTGGGTTACTCTATCCCTTGCCGGTCACAGACAGGCCCTGGGAGATGGTCGGGATGGACTTTGTGGTGGGTTTGCCCAAGTCTCGCAGCTGTACCGTCATTTGGGTTATTACCGATCATTTCTCGAAAATGGTGCATTTGGTGCCGTTCCCACGGTTACCTTCTGCACGGGCCTTGGCAGCGTTGTTCATAAGACACATCTTCCGCCTACACGGCATGCCAGACAAAATTGTCAGTGACCGGGGTCCCCAGTTTGCGTCTCGGTTTTGGAGAGAGCTTTGTCGTCTTCTCAGCATTGAGTTAAATCTCTCTTCCGCATATCATCCCGAGACGAATGGGTTGGTGGAGAGGGCCAATCAGACTCTGGTCACATATCTGCGACATTTTGTTTCTGCCAGGCAGGATGACTGGGCATCTTTATTACCATGGGCAGAGTTCGCCCTTAATAACGCTGTAGCTGACTCCACCGGTCAGACTCCTTTCCTCCTCAATTACGGCCAGCATCCGCGGGTTCCTGTGCCTATGCCCGTGTCCTCTGCTGACTCCAGGGTGGCAGACTGCGCAGTGGAGGCACGGGACATTTGGGACCGCACTCAGGATGCCATTCGGGCCTCGAAGGAGAGAATGAGGTCCTCCGCCGATGCTCATCGGCGCCCCGCTCCGACCTTTGCTCCTGGCGACTTGATGTGGCTCTCCGCCCGTAACATCAGGCTGCGAGTTGAGTCCACTAAATTTGCTCCTCGCTACTTGGGTCCATTCAAGGTCCTCGAGCAGGTTGATCCTGTGGTCTATCGTTTGGCCCTTCCGCCACGCCTGGGTATCACCGACACCTTTCATGTGTCCCTCTTGAAACCCGTGTATATGTCCCGGTTTTCCGAGTCATCTGCTGGGACATCGGGTTCGTCTACGGACGATTATGAGGTGAATGCTATTTTGGGGTTCAAGGTGGTACGTGGCAAAAAATTTTATTTGGTAGACTGGAAGGGTTATGGCCCCGAGGACAGGTCCTGGGAGCCTATTGAGCACATTCGGGCCCCGCAGCTCATTGCTGCCTTCGAACGTAGCGAGGCCCAAGGAGGGGGGGGACCTAGGAGGGGGGGGTAATGTTAGGAGTTGAGTTTCCTCTGCTGCACAGGGGGAATCTCAATCCGTCTCCGCTGCAGTCTCCCATTCTTCTCCAGCCGCAGTGGAGTCTGCTCAGCAGGGACGTCGATCCCAGCGTCTCGCTCAGTCTGACTCCGGGCAAAGAGTTACTGCTGCTTTCCCTGCTTCTGCCATTGAAGCCAGTGCTGGGCAGCGGCGAGTGGATGTTTCTGGATCTAAGTCCTGCTTTTCTCTGTCTGAGCATGCCCAGGGCAGGATCTCCCGTTGGAGATCGAGGGTCACATGCTCAGGTGCTGCAGCACATCCCATTGGTCCTTTTGGCAGGTCCTGAAAGGGCAAAACTTCTGTAGCTGTTTCCTGTGCTGCAGCTATATAAACTGCGCATGACTGCACGGCCATGCGCTAGTATTGTCTTGTAAATATGTGTGTGTGTTGTGAGTGAAAGTCGCTCTTTAAATAACCCTCCCTATTGGATGACTGTTCGCGGAAGGTGTATGTTTGCTATCTAGTGCCCGACTTATCCAACAGCACGTAACACACATTACAGCTACCAGTTGCTGTGTCCGCCAGTACGGCGCCGTGCTCTTGCTCTGCGCTTTCCTGACCCAAGCCTGGGTGGTTAGTGGCGTCCGTTAGTGCGGCACCGCACGCACTCTTGTGCCTTTATATTATTATTATAGTTACCTAACACACCCAGTTGCGGTGTAGTGTCAGCAAGTGGTCTAATCGGACTTCAATCCTGAGTCTTGGGGTTGTGTTCGCTGACTGCTTGCTTGCGCTCTTTGTGCGGTACCGCGGTCCTGTGATGCAACAGGGTTGCTTCCTTCACGCTGGGTGAAGTTAACCCATGTGTGTATTCTTACAGTACCGCCATATAGTCCGTTCTTACTAGCAGCAGGGTTTTCACCTGCACGGTGGACCTCGGACTGCGAACGCACCTAGTTTCATATCTCCTTTTACTTGGTGCGTTCCGCCAGTCCCTAACACACAGCGTCTGGTGATGTCCATGAGTTCAAGACTTCAGGCAGTTATTGCCAACAAAGGGTTTTCAACCAAGTACTAAAAATGAACATTTTATTTAAAATTATTGAATCTGTCCAATTACTTTTGGTCCCTTTAAAAACAGGGTGGCACATGTTAAGGAGCTGAAACTCCTAAACCCTTCATCCAATTTTAATGTGGATGCCCTCAAAAGAAAGCTGAAAGTCAGAGCTTCAACTGCATCTGAATTGTTTTGTTTGAAATTCATTGTGGTAAAGTCTATAACCAAAATTAGAAAAATGTTGTCGCTGTCCAAATATATATGGACCTAACTGTATGTATAAAAAATGAAATGTGCAGGTCGTATATATATATATATATATATATATATATGTATATATATATATATATATATATATATATATATATATATATATATATATATATATACAGCTCTGGCAAAAGTTAAGATTCCACAGCAAATTGTTCATTTTGTCTGATTTATCTTTTTATAAGTATGTTTTTGAGTAAAATGTAAATTGTTCTTTTAGTCTATAAACTTCTGACAACATGTCTCCGAATTTCCAAGCAATAAATTTTGTATTTTTTTTCTGTTCATAAACATTTAGAAACAACAATACTAATGTAATAAACTCAGGAAGAGTTCAGAACTCTTCACAATATTTTGTGGAATAACCATGATTTTTAATCACAACTTTTATGCGTCTTGGTATGCTTTCCACCAGCCTTTCACACTGCTTCTGGTGCAAAAATGTAAGCAGTTCTTCTTTGTTTGATGTCTTGTGACTATCCATCATCCTCTTGATTACAATCCAGAGGTTTTCAATGGGGTTCAGGTCTGGAGATTGGGTTGCCAATGACAGGGTTTTGATGTGGTGGTCTCTCAATTTTTCCAGAGAGCTCTATCTATCTATCTATCTATCTATCTATCTATCTATCTATCTATCTATCTATCTATCGATATATCTATCTATCTATCTATCTCTATCATGAATAAAATGTTATAAATAAATATATGTATATACTGTGTATATATATATATATATATATATATATATGTTGGATCATGTAGAGGCATGCTTTACAGCATGCACAACATACATGGTTCTAGGGCTGCAACCATGTACTTATGGTGGCTTAGATGCTTCATTCGTGTACTGAAAGTGGTTCAGGCACTGCATTCATGTACTGATGGTAGTTATGGTGCTGCAATCATGTACTGAGAGTGGTTGTGGCACTGCATTCGTGTGCTGATTGTTTATCTGGCACAGTATCCATGTACTGATGGTGGTTCTGAGGCTGCAATCATGTACTTATGGTGGCTCTGATGCTTAATTCATGTACTGACAGTGGTTCTGGAGCTGCATTCATGTACTGATGGTGGTTCTGGAGCTTCATTAATGTACTGACACTGGTTCTGGTGCTCTATTCATGTGCTGACAGTGCTCCTGCTGCTGCATTGAAGTACTGATGGTGGTTCTAGCACCACACTCATGTGCTGATTGTGGTTCTGATCTTGTACACTTATAACACCTATAGGTGTTTTCAGCTACATTTTTGTCAGCAAGATCAGCATGCAGCTTACAGCACCATGCTTGTCTTGAAAATCAACAGAACCCCAAAAAGAGACCTGACAGACCTCCATTAAAAGTTGTCTTGATCTATTTAAGTTCTGCTAAGAATGGAGGTAATATGAACTCAGTCTGACCTTGGCACACACCTAATTGACAACATTTTTCTTGTATGCAACTTGTGCTTCTTTTAAACGAAATTAAAGAAAACTATATAAAATATACATAAAAAACTGTTTAGTGAAGATGCTCAACAGATAATTACACTGTAAGTCAAAGAGTATATATACTATATAGCTATGTAGGGAGGTAATATTACTTGACATTTTGCAGTCATGTTTTTATGTGCGTGTAAACTGATGATACACATTGCTTCTGTACATTAATTTTGCCTGTAAAATAGTAGAATTTATAGTTTTTTTGTATAAAAACTGCTGTTAAAATTTACATTTATGTTAGGCTGCTTATTCCAGCAATCCACCATATCGTATCCAATAAATTTGGTCACTAAACTGAAAGTATTCTTAACCTTTTAACTTAATACTAAACTTAATATTTCCACATATCAGTACTTCTGTGTGCAGGTCTATTTATGTTCACATTCACAAAAAAGGTAGTAACAATATTAACTTAACTGGTAAATGTAAAGTAATTAATATCATACATTTTGACTGCAATAGTCATATTATGTCAGTAGATTCCTGCCAGGCACTAATGTAAGTCATGGATCACTAACCAAAAAATAATTTGGCTTGTTTTGCTTTTAAATATGTTTGTAGAGTCAAACACACTGTTCTGAAATGCTTGTGAACTTCAATGCTGTGATTTCTTCGGCAAATTCTGTTCTTAACCCCTTCACGACCATGGAGTTTTCCATTTTTGCATTTTCGTTTTTTGCTCAAAATTCTGGCATGTTTTTTCTCTCATTACATCGTTTACCAATCAGATTAATTATTTTTATATTTTGATAGATCAGGCGTTTCTGAACGCGGTGATACCAAGCATGTTTATTTTTAATTTTTTTTATCACTTGTGCAAAACATAGCAGGGCTGCAGTCCTGCAATGTATAGAAAAAATCATCATCTGCTGAGCTGGTGTTCAGAGGCGATCTGCAATGGCAAGCACAGCGGTTTTCTGCAGACCGCCTATTGTCATGCCAACCCATTGGCACCCCATGATCATGTGACAAGAGGCACCAGTGAACAAGTCTTATGACATGCTTCTTGTAAACGAGAGTTAAATGCCGCTGTCAGAGATTGTCAAATTTAGATATGGTTCACTATAAATATAAGTACAAATGTGTAGTAAGATGGTTATCACCTGCGCTGAAGAACGTTAATCCTACAAAGGAGTGTGTGCACCGGATTAACAACTGTACTGGAGAGAGATTTCGATATAGGGAGTTGGAAGCAGAACCACTACTTTCTTAGAGGTCGTATTACTACATGCGGTAAGACTAACCGGGATTATTATCCTCCAATGCAAAAACAATTGCGTGTATGTAGCCGTGCACTTACTATTTATACAAGCGACGATGCTCCGGAAAAGCAGGGTGTGTTAGTCCTCTCCAAAGATGATCAGGCAGTGGGCTCCGTTGTGCAGGATCACATGGTTTCGGGGCTTCCTGCGGGAACGTTTTCCCCTAAAGGCTCTCCTGGCTGGGCGTTTGGAGCTGGAAAAGACCGCCAGCCTCTAGCATGCCCTGGCAGGAAGCGACGCTGAAGCAGTGGCGGAGTGCGGAGGGGGCATGGTGGGCAGTGTGACATCACAACCAGTGGGCGGGCGTGCATGGGACCAACCAATCCAATGCATTTCGAAGGATACATTCCTTCTTCATCAGGCCTGGGGTTCCCTGTGACACCCATCCTTAAATAGCGCTGTTCAGCCGCCCCCTTCAGTGCCTGTCCAGGGGATCTGTATAGCGAATTCTGTACATGGTGCCTTACTTAAAGATCTAATATACCGTATGTGCTAGCCAAGACTTGCTAATAAATATTGGGCATGTACACACATGCACATAGACTAAAGGAGGGACACATGCACTTTAGCTTTATAATGAGTTATACTATGACTACCCGGATTACTGCGTGTTGTGCCATAACGGTTTGGATGATTTAAAGGAGAATATACCTCACTAGGTCTGGGTTGTATCAGGTATAAGAAGGAGGGAGGGAGGAAGGGGGAAAAAAATTGAAATTTTTAATTTTTTAAAATGGCTTACATAAATTAAATCAATCTTTTTATTGGAAAATTAAGCTAAAATAGATACCTAATACATCTAAAAAAATCAGGGCAAATGCGCCTTGTACGGGTTAAAAACATAAATAAAATTGAAATTAAAATTAAATTTACTCAATCCTAATAAAATACATTATACCCTCATCAGGGTTTTAGGGCAGTGATGCAGGGCCCTTTATTAATAGACCTCATGAAATAACTACCAGAGGTCTATGTGAGTGGGAGCATTCACCCAGGAAAAATATGCCTTCAGATATGGAAAAGAAAAAATAATGAAAAAAATCTAACACTAAGTTTTATAAATTAGAAAGCATACAGCTCTATTTCCTGGTTGAGACCTTTGGGGGCCAAACTGTCTAGTGTAAAAATCCATTTGGATTCTGTCCTAGACATTAGTTTTAAAAAATCCCCACCTGTAGGATTTTGCTGGACTGTTTGGATTCCACAGAAAACAACATTTGCGCATGAACAATTGTGTTGATCCACAAAATGGCAGGATAAGGGATGCCCTTTAAAGCCTTTTTTGATGTTATCTAAGTATTCTTTTATTCTGACCCTTAAGGGCCTCTTGGTTGGGCCCACGTAAATTTTGTTACAGAGGCGTCTAAGTGTGTAGATTACTCCTGTTGTTGTGCAAGATATGTGGCTCTTAATGTGGAACTCATTGTTTCCACTTGAATCTGTGGATGTGGTCTGGAGTATTTTTTTGGTAGATGTACGGCTGCAGCATGAACACTTGCCACATGGCATAAATCCCAATCTTTGGGGAGCAACTGGCACTGAGGATTTTCCTGAAAAGACTGGTTTTGTTGCTGGCGCTAAGAGGAGGCCCAAATTCTGTGCTTTCGTATATACAAATCTGGGATTGTTTGGTAGTAAATCCCCAATATTTTTGTCGCCCTGCAAATTGTACCAATGTTTCCTAACAATATTGTTCAACTTTTTATATCCCAAATGGAATTGGGTAATTATGGGTAGGTTTTTTATTTGGTGTTTGATATCTAGAGGGTCTTTCTTCTTTTTTACCTTGTGTATCAACCCTTCCCTCGGTATGCGGCTTACTGTCTGTCTAGCAACATCCAGAGTTTTTATATCATACCCTTTTGCTTCAAATTGCTTAGTGATATGTGCGGTCTTGTAGTCATCAAGATCTGTACAATTTCTTCTGATGCGCATATATTGTCCTTTAGGGATGTTTGTGGGAGGTGACAGCTCGTGATGTGTATACAGCTGTTTGAGTCTACCTCTTTGCGGAAACATTTGGTTTTTAGTATGTTGTTTTCTACATATATTGTTAGATCCAGCAAATTTACCTCGGTGCTACTGAAAGTGGGTGTGAATTCCAAACCAAACTCGCTGTTGTTTAGATTTGAAATAAAAAAATTTTAATTCTGTTGCGGTGCCTTCTCAAACAAACAGGATATTGTTGATAAAGCAACACCACAGATTATAGTCCTTTTCGTAGTGTACCTTCTTTAAAAATATTTTGCTGCTCCCAGTGTTAGGTGTCGAGTTCCCGCTTCTGCACAGGGGGAATCTCGAACCATCTCCGCTGCGGTCTCCCATTCTTCTCCAGCCGCAGTGGAGTCTGTTCAGCGGAAACGTCGGTCCCAGCGTCTTGCTCAGTCTCACTCTGTTAATAGAGTTACTGCTGCATTTCCTGCTTCTGCCATTGTAGTCAGTGCTGGGCAGTGGCAAGCAGACGCTTTTGGGACTAAGTCCTGCTTTTCGCGTTCTGAGCATGCCCAGAGTGAGATCTCTCAGTGGAGATCGAGGGTCACATGATCAGATACTGCAGCTAGCTCATTGGTCCTTCTTGGAAGGTCCTTGTGGGTGCTAGGACTAAGTCCTGTTTTGCACTCTGAGCATGCCCAGGGCAAGATCTCTCAGTGGAGATCTGGGGTCACATGCTCAGGTACTGCAGCAACTCCATTGGTCCTTCTCTGAAGGTCCTAAACGTGCTGCAACTATTTAAGGCTCGCATGGCCACACGGCCATGCGCTAGTATAGTCTTGATAATGTGTGTGTGTTTATGGATGTATGTCGATGGATGAAAGTCGTTCCTTAAAATCCCCTCCCTATTGTATGACTGCTCGCGGAAGGTGGATGATTGCTACCTAGCGCCCGACTTAACCATCAGCACGTTACACACATTACAGCCTCTACATGCTGTGACCGCCAGTGCAGCGCCGTGCGCTTTCACAGCGCTTTCCTGACCCAAGCCTGGGTGGTTAGTGGCGTTTGCCAGTGCGGCAGCACATGCACTCTCGTGCTTCTTTATTATAATTATTTCAGTCACTCTGACACCTCAGTAGCGGTGTCGAGCGCATGAGGTCTATATGTACTCAAATCTTGTGTCTTGGGATTGAGTTCTAAGACTCCTTGCTTGTGCTTTTGGTGCGGTACCGCGGTCCTGTGACTCAACAGGGTTCGCTTCCTTCACACAGGGTGAGGTTAACCCGTGTGTGTAACTAAATATAAATTTCACCGCACTCTCACAGGGAATGTGATGCCAAAATATTAACAAATTTATTCAATGTGTTCAGGGAGCATAACAGAATATTTCAAAAAAGCGATGAGACGTTTTGGCTCCACTAGAGCCTTCATCATACTCGCTTGTTTAGAGAGTTTTTAGAGCGTATAGGGAGAGTAGGGATAAGGATCCCGGTGATGCTAAGTTTGCGTAATGCCCAGGCGTATCTGCGCAATGTTGGGACAACTTTTGATCTGGGTAGAGGAAGGAGGTAGCGGCGCTCCCGTGCCTAGCTGTAGTGATCGCTGTTATGCTCCCTGAACACATTGAATAAATTTGTTAATATTTTGGCATTACATTCCCTGTGAGAGTGTGGTGAAATTTATATTTAGTTATCTACGAGACCATTTGGTCCGTTACACCTGCACCCCAATTCTCTGACAGAGTGCACGCTATATCCGTTACAACCCGTGTGTGTATTCATATTGTACCACCATATAGTCCGTCATTACTTGGCAGCAGGTTCCATCTCTGCACGGTGGACCCCAGGCTGCGAACGCACCTTACTTCATCAGTCTTATTATTTGGTGCGTTCCGCTAGCCCTAACACCCAGTCACCTACAAATAAGTTAGTGTAACTAGGTGCAAAGTGAGTACCCATTGCGGTACCCCACGTTTGGACATAAAATTGCTTCTCATATTGGAAATAATTGTGTTTCAATATGAATTCAATGCTTTCCAAGATTAATTGGATTTGGGGTTCCTTGTATGTCCCTAAAGAATGTAAAAAGAATTTAGCTGCCTGATAAACTTTCTCATGGTTGATTACAGTATACAATGATTTAATGTCAAGGGTACCTAAAATGTAGTTACTTTGCCAAATAATGGGTTCTAGAATTTGTATAGTATGTGTTGTATCCTTTAAATAGGCTGGTAATAGTGGCATGCACTTTTGTAGGTGCAGGGCCACATATTTGGACAGGTTGGCTGTTAGGCAATTTATGCCTGATATAATTGGACGACCTGGAGGGTTCGAAGTATTTTTGTGAATTTTCGGAATATGATAAAATATGGCTACTGTTGGAGTTCGATTGTTAATATAATGAAATTCCTTTTTATTTAGAATCCCCAAAGATTTACCTTTTAGGGCTAGGCAATTCAGTTTCTTAGTGTAATTAACAGTGGCATTAAAATGGATTCTTTTATAGGTTACCGTATCATTTAGGAGTCTTAACGACTCATTATGGTACATGGTACTATCCAAGACCACAAACTCGGCTTTGGGAAAATGGCCGCTGCGATCTCTTGTGCGCACGCGCGGCATCCCGCGGCCATTTTCCTGAAGCCCCGTGCAGCAGAGCACTCCATCTGCGCACGCGCGGCCCCAGGAAGATGGCCGCCCCCACCGATGAAAGGGATGACAGCGCAGATCGCGCGCTGTGTCTTCACGTGGGCGCAGGGAATTCGGACCTTGGACATGCGCACACCACTACGCCACCAACGGAAAGCTGGGGAAGAAAAGAGCGCTGTGAACTCGCCCACCTGACCAGACCAGCCTGATTGACAGGCGAAAACGGCGACTTTGGTAATGTATTTCTCAGCATACATGGGGAATCAGGGTACACTACATACACTATAGTAACGCACAGCGCAGGCCCTATTTAACAGTATTTATAGCTCAATCTGAAAAAACGGGGTGACAGGTTCCCTTTAAATTGGTATGGATATAATTCGGTGGATTGGTTCCCCTTGTGGTTGAATATGTTTTATTTGCACTATTTTCCTTTTTCAAGAAGTACTTTTTCAGTGCTAAATTCCGCATAAATTTTTTAATGCTAATGTATAAATTGAAACGATTGGCCTTAGTGGTGGGGGCGAATTTAAGACCTTTTTGTAAAAGTTTTTCCTCGCTATGGGTTAATTGGTATGAGCTGAGATTGAATATTTTCTGCATATGTGCATTTGATTTTTTTAATTTTTTCTTTTGGGCGAATTTCCCACTCCTCTTGCTTCTTTTTGTTTTGTGTTTTGGGGGTGGAAAAAAATCCGATGTGACAAACGGCTATTCGTACTTGTGGTAGCGGTGGGTTCAACCCATTCAGTAGTTGTTTCTGTATCATCCCTGATTCCAGTAAGTTGGGAAAATTTATTTGTAACAGGGATTTGGATATCTTCCACAAAATTGGGCTCCGTTAATAGAGAATGTTCACCATTGTTATGTATATTTGGTGTTGTTTTATTGTTTGGAGAGTTATTTTGGTCTATTTCACAGTTGTTCCTAGTACGAACTGACATTGGGGTATACTGTGTTGAGTCTGTATTTGTGTAGGTGGAGAATACCAAAGATATGTCTTCCAAGTGATTCTTTGGGGTTGAATTGTATTCGTCCAAAGTAATAAAATTGTTATTTGGACTGGATGTGGGTTCATTATGTTGTTGGTTCCCAGGTAGAATGTTTTCAAATGGTAGGTTATCCCTTGCAAATTTCTTCATTTTTTTTATTGATAATGTCCTTCTCTTTTTCTTTTATTCTATACATAATTTTAGAAGTAAGGTCATGTAGCTCCTCAATATGGTTATATGATTTCAATTGTTCATATAACTCCATGATTGTTTGATTGATATTTCTGAGATTGATACGGCGTTTCTCGATCATAAATTGAAGGGCCTGGTTAGAGAATCTCTTGAATAGAGAATCCCACTCCTTTTGAATTACAGGGTCCCCAAAGTCGCCTGCAAGGTTTTTTTTTTATAATAAGTCCCTTAGGGACAATGCCTGCCTCAGCATATTTCTCTAATGAGGCAATTTCCCATAAGTTCCTCATTTCATTAATTAATTGTTTTTCTAGTGACCTAAGCAAGATTTTTACCTGGTCATGTTCTCATTAACTAATAGCTTATGGTGGAAGAATTGTGTCTCGATAAATCTGCGTTGAGAGTCCCTGTCGTTTTTTAGTGCATCTATGGCCATAGTTATCCTGCTCAAGTGTGGAATACACAGAAAAACGGGTTAGAGGTCTGAGTGGGTGCACACTAGCGCTTCACTTGATAAGAAGTGGGTAGATAAAATTGCACTAGAAAGAGGGAACTGGAGGTAAAATAAGAATACAGCTGCTGGTGAGATAGCAGGGTCTGTGTATCACCTTGTCTGTAAGTACAAATGTGTAGTAAGATGGTTACTTTATGCGGAATTTAGCACTGAAAAAGTACTTCTTGAAAAAGGAAAATAGTGCAAATAAAACATATTCAACCACAAGGGGAACCAATCCACCGAATTATATCCACACCAATTTAACACTACAATCTACTTTCAATCCCATTAATGAGTATTCCAATGCCTTTCGGTCCTTTGAGACCTTGGCAACTGCAGACATCAAAAAAATTTGCAGAAATAATTCGAAAAATACCACCTATAATCTCAGTATCAGTAATAAAAAAAGCCATCATTGAACTCCAAGAAAACCACAATATTGTTATCTGCCCGGAGGACAAGGGAGGCAGTATTGTGGTCTTGGATAGTACCATGTACCATAATGAGTCGTTAAGACTCCTAAATGATACGGTAACCTATAATAGAATCCATTTTAATTCCACTGTTAATTACACTAAGAAACTGAATTGCCAGCCCTAAAAGGTAAATCTTTCAGGATTCTAAATAAAAAGGAATTTCATTATATTAACAATCGAACTCCAAAAATAGCCATATTTTATCATATTCCGAAAATTCACAAACATACTTTGAACCCTCCAGGCCGTCCAATTATATCAGGCATAAATTGCCTAACAGCCAACCTGTCCAAATATGTGGCCCTGCACCTACAAAAGTGCATGCCACTATTACCAGCTTATTTAAAGGATACAACACATACTATACAAATTCTAGAACCCATTATTTGGCAAAGTAACTACATTTTAGGTACCCTTGACATTAAATCATTGTATACTATAATCAACCATGAGAAAGGTTGTCAGGCAGCTAAATTCTATGTAAATTCTTTAAGGACATACAAGGAACCCCAAATCCAATTAATTTTGGAAAGCATTGAATTCATATTGAAACACAATTATTTCCAATATGAGAAGCAATTTTATGTCCAAACGTGGGGTACCGCAATGGGTACATGCTTTGCGCCCAGTTACGCTAACTTATATTGTAGGTGACTGGAAGCAGCAAAATATTTTTAAAGAAGGTACACTACAAACAGGACTAAAACTGTGGTGTCGCTTTATCGATGATATCATGTTCATTTGGGAAGGCACAGCAGCAGAATTAAAATTTTAAAATTTTTTATTTCAAATCTAAACAACAATGAGTTTGGTTTGGAATTCACACCCACTTTCAGTAGCACTAAGGTGAATTTTCTGGATCTAACAATATATGTAGAAAACAACATACTAAAAACCAAATGTTTCCACAAGTCTGGCTCACAAGCATCCCTAAAGGACAATATATGCGCATCAGAAGAAATTGTACAGATCTTGATGACTACAATAATGAGACTGCACATATCACTAAGCAATTTGAAGCAAAAGGGTATGATATAAAAACTCTGGATGTTGCTAGACAGACAGTAAGCCGCATACTGTGGGAAGGGTTGATACACAAGGTAAAAATGAAGAATGACCCTCTAGATATCAAATATCAAATAAAAAACCTACCCATAAATATCCAATTCCATTCGGGATATAAAAAGTTGAACAATATTGTTAGGAAACATTGGCCCATTTTGCAGGGCGACAAAAATATTGGGGATTTACTACCAAACAATCCCAGATTTGTATATACGAAAGCACAGAATTTGGGCCTCCTCTTAGCACCAACTACAAAACCAGTCTTTTCAGGAAAATCCTCAGTGCCAGTTGCTCCCCAAAGATTGGGATTTATACCATGTGGCAAGTGTTCATGCTGCAGCCGTACATCTACCAAAAAAATACTCCAGACCACATTCACAGATTCAAGTGGAACCAATGAGTTCCACATTAAGAGCCACATATCTTGCGCAACAACAGGGGTAATCTACACACTTAGATGCCCCTGTAACAAAATTTATGTGAGGCCAAAGCAAGAGGCCCTTAAGGGTCAGAATAAAAGAATACTTAGATAAATCAAAAAAGGCTTTAAAGGGCATCCCTTATCCCGCCATTGTGTGGATCAACACAATTGTTCATGCACAAATGTTGTTTTCTGTGGAATCCAAACAGTACAGCAAAATCCTAGAGGTGGGGATTTTTTAAAACTAATGTCTAGGACAGAATCCAAATGGATTTTTACACTAGACAGTTTGGCCCCCAAAGGTCTCAACCAGGAAATAGAGCTGTATGCTTTCTAATTTATAAAACTTAGTGTTAGATTTTTTTCATTTTTTTCTTGTTCTTTTTCATATCTGAAGGCATATGTTTCCTGGGTGAATGCTCCCACTCACATAGACCTCTGGTAGTTATTTCATGAGGTCTATTAATAAAATGCCCTGCGTAACTGCCCTAAAACCCTGATGAGGGTATAATGTATTTTATTAGGATTGAGTAAATTTAATTTTAATTTCAATTTTATTTATGTTTTTACCCATACCAGGCGCAATTGCCCTGATTTTTTAGATGTATTAGGTATCTATGTTAGCTTAATTTTCCAATAAAAAGACTGTTTTAATAATTTATGTAAGCCATTTTAAAAAATTAAAAATGTTTTCCCCCCTTCCTCCCTCGCTCCTTCTTATACTTGATACAACCCAGACCTAGAGAGGCATATTCTACTTTGAATCATCCAAACCATTATGGTACAACATGCAGTAATCCAGGTAGTCATAGTATAACTCATCATAAAGCTAAAGTGCATGTGTCCCTCCTTTAGCCTATGTGCATTTGTGTACATGCCCAATATTTATTGGCAAGTCTTGGTTAGCACATACGGTATATTAGATCTTTAAGTAAGGCACCATGTACAGAATTCGCTATACAGATCCCCTGGACAGGCACTGAAGGGGGCGGGTGAACAGTGCTATTTAAGGATGGGCATCACAGGGAACCCCAGCCCTGACAAAGAAGGAACGTATCCTTCGAAACGCGTTGAATTGGTTGGTCCCATATGCCCCGCCCACTGGTTGTGACGTCACACTGCCCGTCATGCCCCCTCCACACTCCGCCACTGCTTCGGTGTCGCTTCCGGCTGGGGCACGCTAGAGGCTGGTGGTCTTTTCCATCTCCAAACGCCCAGCCAGAAGAGCCTTTATGGGAAAACGTTCCAGTAGGAATCCCCGAAACCACGCGATCCTGCACAACGGAGCCCACTGCCTAATCATCTTTGGAGAGGACTAACACACCCTTCTTTTCTGAAGCATCGTCGCCTGTACAAATAGTAAGTGCACGGCTACATACGTGCAATTGTTTTTGCATTGGATAATATTAATCCCTTCAAGACCCAGCCTATTTTGACCTTAAAGACCTTGCCGTTTTTTGCAATTCTGACCAGTGTCCCTTTATGAGGTAATAACTCAGGAACGCTTCAACGGATCCTAGCGGTTCTGAGATTGTTTTTTCGTGACATATTGGGCTTCATGTTAGTGGTAAATTTAGGTCAATAAATTCTGCATTTATTTGTGATAAAAACGGAAATTTGGCGAAAATTTTGAAAATTTCGCAATTTTCACATTTTGAATTTTTATTCTGTTAAACCAGAGAGATATGTGACACAAAATAGTTAATAAATAACATTTCCCACATGTTTACTTTACATCAGCACAATTTTGGAAACAAAATTTTTTTTTGTTAGGAAGTTATAAGGGTTAAAATTCGACCAGCGATTTGTCATTTTTACAACGAAATTTACAAAACCATTTTTTTTAGGGACCACCTCACATTTGAAGTCAGTTTGAGGGTCTATATGGCTGAAAATACCCAAAAGTGACACCATTCTAAAAACTGCACCCCTCAAGGTACTCAAAACCACATTCAAGAAGTTTATTAACCCTTCAGGTGCTTCACAGAAGCAGAAGCAACATGGAAGGAAAAAATGAACATTTAACTTTTTAGTCACAAAAATTATCTTTTAGCAACAATTTTTTTATTTTCCCAATGGTAAAAGGAGAAACTGAACCACGAAAGTTGTTGTCCAATTTGTCCTGAGTACGCTGATACCTCATATGTGGGGGTAAACCACTGTTTTGGCGCACGGCAGGGCTTGGAAGGGAAGGAGCGCCATTTGACTTTTTGAATCAAAAATTGGCTCCACTCTTTAGCGGACACCATGTCACGTTTGGAGAGCCCCCGTGTGCCTAAAAATTGGAGCTCCCCCACAAGTGACCCCATTTTGGAAACTAGACGCCCCAAGGAACTTATCTAGATGCATAGTGAGCACTTTGAACCCCCAGGTGCTTCACAAATTGATCCGTAAAAATGAAAAAGTACTTTTTTTTCGCAAAAAAATTCTTTTAGACTCAATTTTTTCATTTTCACATGGGCAACAGGATAAAATGGATCCTAAAATGTGTTGGGCAATTTCTCCTGAGTACACCAATACCTCACATGTGGAGGTAAACCACTGTTTGGGCACATGTTAAGGCTCGGAAGGGAAGGAGCGCCATTTGACTTTTTGAATGAAAAATGATTTCCATCGTTAGCGGACACCATATCGCGTTTGGATAGCTCCTGTGTGCCTAAACATTGGCGCTCCCCCACAAGTGACCCCATTTTGGAAACTAGACCCCCCAAGGAACTAATTTAGATGCCTAGTGAGCACTTTAAACCCTCAGGTGCTTCACAAATTGATCTGTAAAAATGAAAAAGTAATTTTTTTTCACAAAAAAATTCTTTTCGCCTCAATTTTTTCATTTTCACATGGGCAGTAGGATAAAATGGATCATAAAATTTGTTGGGCAATTTCTCCCGAGTACGCCGATACCTCATATGTGGGGGTAAACCACTGTTTGGGCACTCGGCAGGGCTCGGAAGAGAAGGCGCGCCATTTGACTTTTTGAATGGAAAATTAGCTCCAATTGTTAGCGGACACCATGTCGCGTTTGGAGAGCCCCTGTGTGCCTAAACATTGGAGCTCCCCCACAAGTGACCCCATTTTGGAAACTAGACCCCCCAAGGAACTTATCTAGATGCATATTGAGCACTTTAAACCCCCAGGTGCTTCACAGAAGTTTATAACGCAGAGCCATGAAAATAAAAAATAATTTTTCTTTCCTCAAAAATGATTTTTTAGCCTGGAATTTCCTATTTTGCCAAGGATAATAGGAGAAATTGGACCCCAAATATTGTTGTCCAGTTTGTCCTGAGTACGCTGATACCCCATATGTGGGGGTAAACCACTGTTTGGGCGCACGGCAGGGCTCGGAAGGGATGGCACGCCATTTGGCTTTTTAAATGGAAAATTAGCTCCAATCATTAGCGGACACCATGTCACGTTTGGAGAGCCCCTGTGTGCCTAAACATTGGAGATCCCCCAGAAATGACACCATTTTAGAAACTAGACCCCCAAAGGAACTAATCTAGATGTGTGGTGAGGACTTTGAACCCCCAAGTGCTTCACAGAAGTTTATAACGCAGAGCCATGAAAATAAAAAAAAAAAATATTTTCTCAAAAATGATCTTTTAGCCTGCAATTTTTTATTTTCCCAAGGGTAACAGGAGAAATTTGACCCCAAAAGTTGTTGTCCAGTTTCTCCTGAGTACGCTGATACCCCATATGTGGGGGTAAATCACTGTTTGGGCACATGCCGGGGCTCGGAAGTGAAGTAGTGACGTTTTGAAATGCAGACTTTGATGGAATGCTCTGTGGGCGTCACGTTGCATTTGCAGAGCCCCTGATGTGGCTTAACAGTAGAAACCCCCCACAAGTGACCCCATTTTGGAAACTAGACCCCCAAAGGAACTTATCTAGATGTGTGGTGAGCACTTTGAACCCCCAAGTGCTTCATAGAAGTTTATAATGCAGAGCCGTGAAAATAATAAATACGTTTTCTTTCCTCAAAAATAATTATTTAGTCCAGAATTTTTTAATTTTCCCAAGGGTAACAGGAGAAATTTGACCCCAATATTTGTTGTCCAGTTTCTCCTGAGTACGATGATACCCCATATGTGGGGGTAAACTACTGTTTGGGCACATGCCGGGGCTTGGAATTGAAGTAGTGACGTTTTGAAATGCAGACTTTGATGGAATGCTCTGCGGGCGTCACGTTGCGTTTGCAGAGCCCCTGATGTGCCTAAACAGTAGAAACCCCCCACAAGTGACCCCATTTTGGAAACTAGACCCTGAAAGGAACTTATCTAGATGTGTGGTGAGCACTTTGAACCCCCAAGTGCTTCATAGAAGTTTATAATGCAGAGCCGTGAAAATAATAAATACGTTTTCTTTCCTCAAAAATAATTATTTAGCCCAGAATTTTTTATTTTCCCAAGGGTTACAGGAGAAATTGGACCCCAAAAGTTGTTGTCCAGTTTCTCCTGAGTACGCCGATACCCCATATGTGGGGGTAAACCACTGTTTGGGCACACGTCGGGGCTCAGAAGGGAAGTAGTGACTTTTGAAATGCAGACTTTGATGGAATGGTCTGCGGGTGTCACGTTGCGTTTGCAGAGCCCCTGGTGTGCCTAAACAGTAGAAACCCCCCACAAGTGACCCCATTTTAGAAACTAGACCCCCCAAGGAACTTATCTAGATATGTGGTGAGCACATTGAACCCCCAAGTGCTTCACAGACGTTTACAACGCAGAGCCGTGAAAATAAAAAATCATTTTTCTTTCCTCAAAAATTATGTTTTAGCAAGCATTTTTTTAGATTCACAAGGGTAACAGGAGAAATTGGACCCCAGTAATTGTTGCGCAGTTTGTCCTGAGTATGCTGGTACCCCATATGTGGGGGTAAACCACTGTTTGGGCACACGTCAGGGCTCGGAAGTGAGGGAGCACCATTTGACTTTTTGAATACGAGATTGGCTGGAATCAATGGTGGCGCCATGTTGCGTTTGGAGACCCCTGATGTGCCTAAACAGTGGAAACCCCTCAATTCTAACTCCAACACTAACCCCAACACACCCTTAACCCTAATCCCAACTGTAGCCATAATCCTAATCACAACCCTAACCCCAACACACCCCTAACCACAACACTAACCCCAACACACCCCTAACCCTAACCACAACCCTAATTCCAACCCTAACCCTAAGGCTATGTGCCCACGTTGCGGATTCGTGTGAGATATTTCCGCACCATTTTTGAAAAATCTGCGGGTAAAAGGCACTGTGTTTTACCTGCGGATTTTCCGCGGATTTCCAGTGTTTTTTGTGCGGATTTCACCTGCGGATTCCTATTGAGGAACAGGTGTAAAACGCTGCGGAATCCGCACAAAGAATTGACATGCTGCGGAAAATACAACGCAGCGTTTCCGCGCGGTATTTTCCGCACCATGGGCACAGCGGATTTGGTTTTTCATATGTTTACATGGTACTGTAAACCTGATGGAACACTGCTGCGAATCCGCAGCCAAATCCGCACCGTGTGCACATGGCCTAATTCTAAAGGTATGTGCACACGCTGAGGAAAACGCTGCGGATCCGCAGCAGTTTCCCATGAGTGTACAGTTCAATGTAAACCTACGGAAAACAAAAATCGCTGTGCACATGCTGCGGAAAAACTGCACGGAAACGCAGCGGTTTACATTCCGCAGCATGTCACTTCTTTGTGCGGATTCCGCAGCGGTTTTACAACTGCTCCAATAGAAAATCGCAATTGTAAAACCGCAGTGAAATGCGCAGAAAAAAACGCGGTAAATCCGCCATAAATCCGCAGCGGTTTAGCACTGCGGATTTATCAAATCCGCAGCGGAAAAATCCGCAGAGGACCAGAATACGTGTGCACATTCCTAACCCTAACCCTAGCCCTAACCCTAGCCCTAACCCTACCCCTAACCCTACCCCTAACCCTAACCCTACCCCTAGCCCTACCCCTAACCCTAACCCTACCCCTAACCCTACCCCTACCCTTAACCCTAACCCTACCCCTAACCCTAACCCTACCCCTAACCCTAACCCTATTCTAACATTAGTGGAAAAAAAAAATTTCTTTATTTTTTTATTGTCCCTACCTATGGGGGTGACAAAGGGGGAGGGTCATTTATTATTTTTTTTATTTTGATCACTGAGATAGATTATATCTCAGTGATCAAAATGCACTTTGGAACGAATCTGCCGTCCGGCAGATTCGGCGGGCGCACTGCGCATGCGCCCGCCATTTTGGAAGATGGCGGCGCCCGGGAGAAGACGGACGGGACCACGGCTGGATCGGTAAGTATGATAGGGTGGGGGGGGACCACGGGGGGGGATCGGAGCACGGGGGGGGGAATCGGAGCGCGGGAGGGGTGGAACGGAGCGCGGGGGGCGTGGAACGGAGCACGGGGGGGCTGGAATGGAGCACGGGGGGGTGGAACGGAGCACGGGGGGGGTGGATCGGAGTGCAGGGGGGGTGATTGGAGCACGGGGGGGTGATTGGAGCACGGGGGGAGCGGACACGAGCACGGGGGGGAGCGGAGCACAGGGCGGAGGGGAGCCGGAGCAGTGTACCGGCCAGATCGGGGGGGTGGGGGGGCGATCGGAGGGGTGGGGTGGGGGCACACTAGTATTTCCAGCCATGGCTGATGATATTTCAGCATCGGCCATGGCTGGATTGTAATATTTCACCCGTTATAATGGGTGAAATATTACAAATCGCTCTGATTGGCAGTTTCACTTTCGACAGCCAATCAGAGCGATCGTAGCCACGAGGGGGTGAAGCCACCCCCCCTGGGCTAAACTACCACTCCCCCTGTCCCTGCAGATCGGGTGAAATGGGAGTTAACCCTTTCACCCGATCTGCAGGGACGCGATCTTTCCATGACGCCGCATAGGCGTCATGGGTCGGAATGGCACCGACTTTCATGACGCCTACGTGGCGTCATGGGTCGGGAAGGGGTTAATACCGGATATTCTTACCGCAAGTAGTAATACGACCTCTCAGCAAGTAGTGGTTCTGCACCCAACTCCCTATATTGAAATCTCTCTCTAGTACAGGGGTTATTCCGGTACACACTCCTTTGTAGGATTAACATTCTTCAGTGCAGGTGATAACCATCTTACTACACATTTGTACTTACAGACAGGGTGATACACTGACGCTGCTATCTCACCAGCAGCTGTATTCTTATTTTACCTCCAGTTCCCCTTTTTCTAGTGCAATTTTATCTACCCTCTTCTTATCAAGTGAAGCACTAGTGTGCACCCACTCATACCTATAAATATAAGTACTCTTTATGTTTCTGATGTGTTTAGTTTTTCTGCCCCAAATGTCTGCCCGATCCTCACATATGTTCTTATTTTAGCTGTCAATTTACCAAAATTTAAAATAACAATTTAGTTAATAAGACAAGAAAAATAATATATATCAGAGTTAAATCAGTGGCTTTAAAACTTTGATTAAATGCTCGCTATCCGATTTACACTACTGAAATTTGACCTTTAGTTTGCAAGTCATTGCCTTTGTTGAATGTCACGGAAATGAATTAAAGAACTTTAACCTTTAAAGTCATTACAAAAAAACAGCCAGATTATCATCTTTTAATTTTGCTTTCTGGTATACTGGAGATAAAGTACAAGGATGTTCTATAGAAGTGCACATTCAACTACCCATCAGTTAGAACATCCATCCAGCCACATATATTCACATGTTTGGCATGGACTTGGAAGCAACATATGTATTTATAAGCTAATTATGGTTTAATTGTTGTATTTTATTTCCAACTAGCTGAAGAGCCCGGCGTTGCCTGGGCATAGTAAATATCTGTGGTTAGTTATAGCACATCACTTCTCTTATTTTCCCATCACGCCTCTCATTTTCCCAATCACATCTTTAATTTTCCCCCTCACATCTCTCATTTTCTCCCTCACACCTCTCATTTTCTCCCTCACTCCTCTCATTCCCGCCTAACACTTGTCATTTCGACCTCACATCTGTCATTTTCCGATCACTACACTATTTTCCCTCACTCCTCTCATTTTGCACTCACACCTTTTCATTTTCACCTCACACCTCTCATTTTCACCTCAGTATATACATGTTTGTCATCTCCCTTATACATAGTATACACCTGTATGTCATCTCCTGTATATAGTATATACCTGTATGTCATCTCCCCTGTATATAGTATATATCTGCTGTGTGTCATCTCCCCTGTATATAGTATATACCTGTATGTCATCTCCTCCTATATATAGTATATACCTGTATGTCATCTCCTCCTATATATAGTATATACCTGTATGTCATCTCCTCCTATATATAGTATATACCTGTATGTCATCTCCTTCTATATATAGTATATACCTGTATGTCATCTCCTCCTGTCCTGTATACAGTATATACCTGTGTGTCATCTCCCCTGTATATAGTATATATATGTGTGTGATTTTCTCCTGTATATAGTATATACCTGTGTGTCATCTCCTCCTGTATATAGTATATACCTGTATGTCATCTCCTCCTGTATATAGTATGTACCTGTATGTCATCTCCTCCTCTATATAGTATATACCTGTGTGTCATCTCTCCTGTATATAGTATATATCTGTGTGTCATCTCCCCTGTATATAGTATATACCTGTGTGATCTCCTGTATTAGACCTCGTTCACACGTTATTTGCTCAGTATTTTTACCTCAGTATTTGTAAGATAAATTGGCAGCCTGATAAATCCCCAGCCAACAGGATGCCCTCCCCCTGGCAGTATATATTAGCTCACACATACACATAATAGACAGGTCATGTGACTGACAGCTGCTGTTTTTCCTATATGGTACATTTGTTGCTCTTGTAGTTTGTCTGCTTATTAATCAGATTTTTATTTTTGAAGGCTAATACCAGACTTGTGTGTGTTTTAGGGCGAGTTTCATCTGTCAAGTTGTGTGTGTTGAGTTGTGTGTGGCGACATGCATGTAGCGACTTTTGTGAGATGAGTTTTGTGTGGCAACATGCGTGTAGCAACTTTTTGTGTGTCGAGTTGCATGTGACAGGTTAGTGTAGCAAGTTGTGTGCAGCAAGCTTTGCGCATGGCGAGTTTTGCGCGTGGTGAGTTTTATGTCTGGTGCCTTTTGAGTATGTGCAAGTTTTGTGTGAGGCAACTTTTGCATGTGTTGCAAATTTTGTGCATGTGGCAATTTTTCCGCGTGTGCAAGTTTTGCGTGTGGCGAGTTTTCCATGAGGTGAGTTTTGCACTTGTGGCGAGTTTTGCGTGAGCCTAGTTTTTGCATGTGGCGAGTTTTGCGCGTGGTGAGTTTTGAGCGGCGACTTTTGTGTTTCGACTTTTATGTGGCAAGGTTGGTGTATGTGTGGTGAAATGTGTGCTGAGGGTGGTATATGTGTTCAAGCACGTGGTAGTGTGTGGCGCATTTTGTGTGTGTGTTCATATCCCCATGTGTGGTGAGTATCTCATGTCGGGGCCCCACCTTAGCAACTGATCGGTATATACTCTTTGGCGCCATCGCTCTCATTCTTTAAGTCCCCCTTGTTCACATCTGGCAGCTGTCAATTTGCCTCCAACACTTTTCCTTTCACTTTTCCCCATTATGTAGATAGGGGAAAAATAGTTTGGTGAATTGGAAAGCGCGGGGTTAAAATTTCACCTCACAACATAGCCTATGACGCTCTCAGGGTCCAGACGTGTGACTGTGCAAAATTTTGTGGCTGTAGCTGCGACGCCTCCAACACTTTTCATTTCACTTATTCCCCATTATATAGATAGGGGCAAAATTGTTTGGTGAATTGGAAAGCGCGGGGTTAAAATTTCACCTCACAACGTAGCCTATGACGCTCTCAGGGTCCAGACGTGTGACTGTGCAAAATTTTGTTGCTGTAGCTGCGACGCTTCCAACACTTTTCCTTTCACTTTTTTCGCCATTATGTAGATGGGGGCAAAATTGTTTGGTGAATTGGAAAGCGCGGGGTTAAAATTTCACCTCACAACATAGCCTATGACGCTCTCAGGGTCCAGACGTGTGACTGTGCAAAATTTTGTTGCTGTAGCTGCGACGCTTCCAACACTTTTCCTTTCACTTTTTTCCCCATTATGTAGATGGGGGCAAAATTGTTTGGTGAATTGGAACGCGCGGGGTTAAAATTTCGCCTCACAATATAGCCTATGACGCTCTCGGGGTCCAGACGTGTGACTGTGCAAAATTTTGTGGATGTAGCTGCGACGGTGCAGATGCCAATCCCGGACATACACATACACACACACACATACACACACACATACACACATTCAGCTTTATATAGTAGATTAAATCTTAATCGCGCTAAAAGAAAAATCTTTAATAGGATCTTTTGACCCAAACTGCATCAAATATTTCAGGTTCAATGAAGACACAACAGAATTTTCAAAAAAGAAAACTTTTATACATTAACCCTTTCCTAGCATAATGTCACAAAGTGACTGACCAAGCATGACACGACCCAACGGGTGGTCGGTCACAAAGCGGCGAGACTCACAAGGGAACACCAGGGACACAATAACAACGGTGGCCCTGTGATAGGGAATGGGGAAATGGACACCTCCTGCACTCTCCTAAGGATGTGCCCTAATCTTCCTGATGTCCCTATACAGGTTCTTTCAAACTGTTGCCGAGCTGGATACCTTAGCCCTCCCTTGCCCTGCACCTATCCCTGGGTAGGAAATTGTCGAGTGAGAACACTGGTCCCACCACTGCACTAATAAACACAAAGGGAAAGAAAGACAAACAAGGTATTAGCAAAAAAACGTTTAGCTTTCATCTGCTGCAATGCACCGAACAGCAGAGTATGGCACCAGGAATAAGTATTCAGCTGAAGAACAACCACACTCAACAAACTCCTTCTCCAGCTAGATTGATCACCAGAAGGACCTGTATAATCAACAGTCAGCTGATGCATCAGGTGACCTTATGAAAGATGATGGGAGTGGTCACCACCAACATCAGCTGACCCAGCAGCAGTGCAATGCAATGCAATGTAATAACACCAGCGGCCACCGGGGGAGGGGAAACTGCATTAACCCCCAATGACCAGAAAGGAAAAAAGATTTAAATCAGAGGGAAACCAGATCTGCCACAGATACAAACATGGATCGTGACAGTACCCCCCTTTCAATGAGGGGCCTCTGGACACTCAACATTGGACCTCACCAGTTAACAACCTATGGTGGGGATGCCTTGATCCACCAGAGTTCACCTTGGCTGTCACCTGACTCTCTGGTTTATGGCAAATGCGGCCCGATGAAAATGCCAACAACGTAGGCTCTGGAGGTGCGGCAAATTTCCCGAGCGCCGACCTGGGGAATGAGTTGTGTGCATGCATAACTAGGGGTACCTCCAACTGAAAAGTCCCCAGGCTGAGAATGGCCGACATCCGATATAGCCCAATCACCCTGGAGGTCCCAGTTGCACACTTCCACTTGATGTTTTTGGTTGAAACCCATATATACTCATTCACACACAGGTCCGTCCGGACCTGAACATTTATTTTCATGCATGCGTCTGCCACAAGATGATGAACTCTTTACAGAACCGACAACAGAGGCATCCCCCTGTGTCACCAAACTCACACCCCCACTACGCACCATAAAAACCACCACCCTCCTCTGACCCCTCCTCCTAAGAGTAAATCTAACTCAAAATCCAATAGGCACGAGGTGTAAATCCTCAAAATCATATGAAAAAACCTCAGTATAAAATTATTTTTATTATTAAAAACAAAGCAAGCAAACCTACCTACAGTAACCAACACACATCAAAAACCAACAAACAAAAAAAAATGTGCTCAAAACGAATAAAATAAAACTAATGGGGAAAACTAGAGCACCCTATTAAAGGCACCTATACTGCCCCTGCCTGGCTGCGGAGGTAGACGCCCTAGGGGGGAGCGTTATGGCGCCCCCGCTCCACGATGACTCTCCCTATGGGCCCTACAAAGCCCTGCAGCCACTAGTGTAAGCCACTGCCCACACACTAAAGGGTCCTCTAGCACTAGACAGATAACTACTATGCTAGGGATTACCTAGTTCCTCAAAAGCAACACGCTATGTACAAACATATGGCGATAAGTATATCACAACTGGATAGTCATTCACAGCGGCCCCGAGATCCTAGGCACAATATAGATACACTTCTAGATAAGTCGAGCCGGATCATCTATATACATTTACATGGGCTAACACTCAGAGTCATGTGGGTAGAAATCAAGATAAGTACAGCCGGATCAGCTCATTTTATGCATGGACTAATATACCAACGATGTGTCCCTGCTATCTAGCTCCGGTCTTTCCATACAGTTTTAGCAGTGTTTACAATTACCCACATAGAGCCACAGAGTTAGGCCATAAATACTCATCTGTGCCGCTGTGTAGCACCGAACGCCATATTAAAGAACACGCCTCAATGCGTTTCACCTATGCAGGCTCATCAGGAGGCCAGATGTACTGATATCTTGTGTCAGATCAGAAACGCATTGAGGCGTGTTCTTTAATATGGCGTTCGGTGCTACACAGCGGCACAGATGAGTATTTATGGCCTAACTCTGTGGCTCTATGTGGGTAATTGTAAACACTGCTAAAACTGTATGGGAATACCGGAGCTAGATAGCAGGGACACATCATTGGTATATTAGTCCATGCATAAAATGAGCTGATCCGGCTGTACTTATCTTGATTTCTACCCACATGACTCTCGGGGC
This sequence comes from Ranitomeya imitator, assembly GCF_032444005.1. NCBI lineage: Eukaryota > Metazoa > Chordata > Amphibia > Anura > Dendrobatidae > Ranitomeya > Ranitomeya imitator. Next base: position 582,373,098 of record NC_091284.1, read on the forward strand.
CGCTGTGAATGACTATCCAGTTGTGATATACTTATCGCTAGGGTTGAGCGAAACGGGTTGGCCATTTTCAGAAGTCGCCGACTTTTGGCAAAGTCGGGTTTCATGAAACCCGACCCGACCCCTGTGTGGGGTCGGCCATGAAGTCGGCGATCTTCTGAATCTGGTATCGGAATTCCAATACCGAGTTCCGATATGTTTGCAATATCGGAAATCGGTATCGGAATCCATATTTAAGTGTAAAATAAATAATTAAAATAAAAAATATCGCTATACAATGACGCGCCCTGGTACTAACCGGGAACCTTCCTTCCTTCGAATCAGCGCTTGCAGGACCTTGCGGTGAAGTCGCGGTGATGTCGCGGCTTGTAATTGGTCACGCGGCCACCCATGTGACCGCTCGCGCGACCAATCAAAAGCCGCGACGTCACCGCGACGTCACCACAAGGTCCTGCAAGCGCTGATTCGAAGGAAGGAAGGCTGCCGGAAAGAAGCAGGGCGCGTCCGAGGGTGAGTATATACCTAATAGGAATATACTCACCCTCGGACGCGCCCTGCTTCTTTCCGGCAGCCTTCCTTCCTAAGAATCAGCGCTTGCAGGACCTTGCGGTGACGTCGCAGTGACGTCGCGGCTTGTGATTGGTCGTGCGAGCGGTCACATGTGCGGCCGCGCGACCAATCACAAGCCGCGACGTCACCGCAAGGTCCTGCAAGCGCTGATTCGAAGGAAGGAAGGTTCCCGGTTAGTACCAGGGCGCGTCCGAGGGTGAGTATAGCGATATTATTTATTTTAATTCTTTATTTTACACTTAAATATGGATCGCAGGGCCTGAAGGAGAGTTTCCTCTCCTTCAGACCCTGGGAATCATTGGAAACCCAATGCGCTGCATTGGGTTTCGAGTTTTGGCCGACCCCGACCCCGACTTTTTTATAGGATCGGCCGATTTCACTCGACCCGACTTTTGAAAAAGTCGGGTTTCGTGAAACCCGACCCGATCCTATAAAAGTAAAAGTCGCTCAACCCTACTTATCGCCATATGTGTGTGTACATAGCATGTTGCTTTTGGGGAACTAGGTAATCCCTAGCATAGTAGTTATCTGTCTAGTGCTAGAGGACCCTTTAGTGTGTGGGCAGTGGCTTACACTAGTGGCTGCAGGGCTTTGTAGGGCCCATAGGGAGAGTCATCATGGAGCGGGGGCGCCATGACGCTCCCCCCTAGGGCGTCTACCTCCGCAGCCAGGCAGGGGCAGTATAGGTGCCTTTAATAGGGTGCTCTAGATTTCCCCATTAGTTTTAATTTATTCGTTTTGAGCACATTTTTTTTCTTTGTTTGTTGGTTTTTGATGTGTGTTGGTTACTGTAGGTGGGTTTGCTTGCCTTGTTTTTAATAATAAAAATAATTTTATACTGAGGCCCTCCTCCTAAGAGATCTTTGACCCACCAGGTTAACATGAATAAAATACCCAGAAAGGTTAATAGAAACCAGCACTGGTAAAAACAGGCATAAAACATACTCCACAATGAGATAATAGACAAAAAAGAAAGGACTACCAAAGTACCCAAAAAATCAAATCAAATATTTATTAATAATAAATATAAAAGGTATCACACCAAATACAAAGTAATATATAAAAAAAGTTCCATGGACAAACAAATTCAATAGTGAAGGACACAGACAGAAATTCAACCCAATTGCATATATATGTAAACAGGACCAGGGGATAATAGCATTATGTATATTCCAGCATTTGTCACCAATTAAAGGGTAGATCTAGGGTAAATAAAAAACCACATAGATTGAAACAATTGTAGCCCAAAAATAGGTATCAAGATCTCTGTGCAATGTGCATCAATAAAAGCAATGATATCTTACCCAAATAAGTCCGTGCAAGTGGTTGAAAAATGCAGCCCCAACGCGCATTTCGCGTTGGCTTCCTCAGGGGGCTACAATTGTGGCGGCATACTGCACTCTTTGGGCGGCATACTGCACCAGAGTATCTTGCCACCTAGGGGACAGACCCTGCCACAAAATGGCTCCTAAGGGCAGGGTCATTCAACTGTGTGTCTGTGGCCTACCTCCTGAACTCTGTACAGTACTTCTCATCTGGCCCCCCTGCTTAATCTTATGGAGTCGGTATTCCACCAGGGAGATGCAAGCACCGTAAAAAACTTGTCCACCGACTATAGGAATGGTGAACCGGTCAGCAGGGAGAAAGCCCAGGATTGGGGAAAAAAATCACATACTCACCTCTCTGTCGCTCAAGCCCCCAGCACTTTCAATATTCACCTGCTCCACGTTCCGGTGCCGCTCCATCTTCAGCGTCTTCTGCACTGACGTTCAGGCAGAGGGCGCACTAACCACATCATTGCGCCCTATGACCTGAGCGTCACTGCAGAAGATGCTGGAGACGGAGCGGCAGCTGGAACGAGGAGCAGGTGAATATCGCGCAGCGCTCCCCTCCCCATTATACTCACCTGCTCCTGGCATGGTACAGTCCCTGCTTCCCGGCACCACAGCTTCTTCCTGTACTGAGCAGTCATCGTTACCGCTCATTACAGTAATTAATATGCGGCTCCACCCCTATGGGAGGTGGAGCCACATATTCATTACTGTAATGAGCGGTACCATGTGACCGCTCATTACAGGAAGAAGCTGCCAGCGCCAGGGAAGCCAGGGACCGGCAGGGACCGCGCCAGGAGGAGGTGAGTATAATTAGACAGCCCCCGCTCCCCCTCCCCTGCTGACCCTGGGTATGACTCGAGTATAAGCCGAGAGAGGGACTTTCAGCCCAAAAAATTGGGCTGAAAATCTCGGCTTATACTCGAGTATATACGGTATATTCTTCCCTCTTTTGCTCACTCAATAATAATTTAAAAAAAACACAAGCATGTTTGGTATTGCCATATCCATAAATAGCAGATCTACTAAAATATAATATTAATTAACCCACACAGTAAACACTGTTAAGAGAAAATATAAAAATGCAACTTTCTAGAAATATGCAATCAAATATTTGCATGTACCTCAAAATGGTTAAATTGGAGATGTTGGCTTGCTATTCAGAAAATAAGCCCTAACATAGCTCCAGTGACAGAAAAATAAAAAAGTTATAGGTATTAGAAAATGGCTCCCCAAAACAATTTTATTTTTACAAATTTTAGAAAAATTTCACCAGAAAAAAAACTATTCTGGCTTGATATTGCACTGACCTGAATAATCTTATTACCAAGTTCTTTTTACCATATAATCAACATGGTAAAACCAAAATCCAATGAACAATTACGGAATTATGCTTTATTTTTGTTTGTTTTTTGCATATGGTATATTAAATTATTGATGTAATTAAAAACTACAACTCATGCTGGATAAACAAGTCCTCATGGAATGGAAAGATGTAAAAGTTTTGATTTTTGAAAGAAGAGGAGGAAAAAGTGAAAGCGCAAAAATGGAAAATCACCTGGTCAGAAAGGGGTTAAAAGTAAATCATGCTTCGTATTGGCCTTTGAGGCCACGTGCCCACGATGAGTTTTTGTTGAGTTTTTGACACTATATACTGTATATTCATTGCATCAAAAATGCAGCATCTTCCAGTTCCTGCAAAGTAGATGGGATTTATAGATACTGTATCTCATGTCACTGTGCTCAATTGTTCAGTGTTGACTGATTATGGTGCGAGTTTCAAATTTGCAACAAGTCAATTTCTCTTGCTGAGTTTCATGTGCAGATTCTTCCCATTATATGCGGGAAATAAGCAGTTCAAAAAACCACACATTTGTTTTTAGTGCGTTCTTGCACACTTAAAAAGCGCATGTAATCTGCACATGACTGTATCAATAAGGTTTGTCAAAGCCAAATACCAGGAATTATCAAAAACAAAGCAGCTTTGTTTAAAGCATGACATGCGAAAATGAGACAAAAAAGCAACGTAAAATAAAAGGTTAAAAACAAATGTAAAAAAAACATTCACAAATACAATGAAAAAAATGTAAGTATTCACTCATAATGTACTTAATACATGCAGAAATTGGGTTATGCCTCACAGTTAGTTATTACTAATTATGGTTGGCAGTTGCTTACATGCCCTGGAAGATAAATCCATAGTTTGGGTACACAACTCTTGTCAATAGTGATGAACAAATTATTTCGAAATTAAGGGAAATAGTTTAGAATTTTCTTAAATTTATAGATTCAGGTGATCTATATTTTGTACTTCCTGGCTGTCATTCTGCTAGGTACTAAAGAGCCATAAATAGGTCGAAATAAATAAAAAAAATCATACCCACCTCACCCCAACCCTCATGACGTATTGAGGCCTTGCCACATGGAGTGGCTAAAGATGCTGAGACATGAAGGGAGAAAAAGCCTGAAACCCAGAGCAGGTATTTTTTTTTTTCTCAGAACTTAAGGTAAATTTGCTTAGCAGGGAATACAGTATATCCAATGCAAACCCAAATTCCTGGACAAGCTCTACTGGATCTGCTGAATCAAATTTCAACAGATTCACTCATTGCTATGTGCCACCATGCAGTACATGTGTGCATTATAGTTGTAGGAGATGTGAAAAAGACAAATCAGATCAAAGGTGGCTTGAACTTTAACCAGAGTTATTCTTTCAGTTCAGGATTATCACTACATGCTTCCTTTGAATCACAAGCTTTCACACCAGTGTGAACATAGCCTTAAATGTTGGATGTTAGATCATGTTCCCATGTTCAGTGTTTGGTCAGCATTTTACATCAGCTTTTGTAAGCCAAAACTAGGAAGTAGGGAAAAATGAAGAAGTGGTCATGTTAGAGATGAGCCAACCTGAACGGTAAAGAACACTTAATATCTGTGCATCGACACCTAACACAGAATTCTAACTAAAAGCCATATTACTGTGCAGGTTCAGCAGCCAATCATCCAATGTGTCCCACCTTGTCATTTGTGTGACTGTGCGAGAAACACCATGTTTGATTGGCGGTAAGTCCGTTACTGCCGTCAGAGAGCTGTGGTTTCCTCGCTGTCAAACAAATGACAGCCTGTGAGCCAGCAATTGTGACTGATGGTAAAAAGGATACCACTGGTCACAGGCATCAGCTGATGAGATGGTAGCAGTGAGAGCAGGAGTATGATGATGAGAGCATTCACCAGACGACACCTGTTCAATAAATAAATAAAATAAAAAAATGAAGTGGGGTCCCCTCAATTTTTGCTAACCAGGACAGGCAAAACTGACAGCACTAAGCTGCAGCCCTCAGCTGTCAGCATTATCTTGGTTGATTATCTAAAATAGAGGGATCCCCACACCATTTTTTAAAATATTTAAATAAATAATTGAAAACAATAACATGGTCCCCCCTATTTTTTACAACCAGCCAGGCTAAAGCAGATTACTAGCCCTTCCCAGCCTAAAAATAGCATCCCGCAGCCGCCCCAGAAAAGGTGTATCTATTAGATGTGCCAATTCTGGCATTTTGCCCAGCTCTTTCCACTTGTCCTGGTGCAGTGGCAAGTGGGGCAATATATGTGGGGTTGATCCCTGCTTTGTAATGTCAGCTGACATAAAACCCACAGGTTAATAATGGAGATGCATCCATAAGACATTCCCCATTACTTACTCCATAGTCAATTGTAATAAAAACAGAGACACAGAGAAAGTCCATCATTTGAAATAAAAACACAGACTCCTTTATATAAATGAAACATTTCCCACCCTCTTTCAACTATATATTACTGTAAAATTAAAAAAAAGCACCATTTTCCTCACCTTTTCGATGATAATACGTATGTCCCTTGACGTGCTACAACTCTGCTACATCTGGATTGCATGGCTGAGTAGTGGCATGATGCGACCATAGCCATGAATCTAGAAGACACTGAGCTGAGCCTGAGTGCACAGCTTAAGTGACCTGCAGTGACCCCAATGAGGTTAGCGCCAGACACAGTGGTGGGTGTTTGCTCAGTGCTCCTAGTTTTGTATTCTGATCTTTGCTGCTTGACCTTGAATTTGCCTTTGACATTCCATTTACCTAACCCTTTTGTTGTGATCCTCAACCTTCTTGTAATTCTGACCCCAGACTGAGACCTGGCTATGCCTTTTTCTCACCCCTCTGTCAGGGATGTACCCTCCTGACTTTTGGCCTCAGACCTCTTGACTACCCAGCCTCATGGCTTGTATATGAGCATTGACTTGTGTTACATAAATGTGCCAAAAAATGTAATCATAAAAACTGAGGAATCAAGTTATAATTTTAACCTTCCTCTAGTGTTAGGGTCGTGACCGACCCGTTTTAGGTTTTAAATGCATACAAATTCTACATACATTTGTTTATTGCATCAATACTTTTTGACTTTTTCAGGAACTTATTGTTAAACAAAATACAATAAAATAAAACTATTTTACTAAATTGTAAAATTCTCTTATTAAAATTATAACATTTGTGTTGTTGGGGTCAATTTTGACCCAGGTCTAATATAAGAGTAAAAAAACAATAATAAGTCCCAAAACTGAACTCATAAACACAAAATAAACCAACAGCCCACAGCCAGCTCTACCTCCAACAACTTGAGTTAGGGACATGTCCAGGCATGTATGGCCAAATCAGCTTAGAGTTGGTACTTTGCAGACTATAGTTTATATTATTCTCTTGAGGTTCATTTGACAATATTTTTATATTGAAAATGAAGGGTATGCTCTCAAATGAAAGGCCCAGGGGGCCACAACAAAAATATTAAAATCAATCCTTCCATGGATGAGAAACCCTAACAAGGTAACTAAGAGGTAAGAAACAAATTGGATCATAAATAACTGTTTTAGGGTATCCTAGGGGTGATTTAAGACACGGGTCAAAACCGACCCGTTAACATAAGAAAGAATAACAGAAAGCTAACACTAGAGGAAGGTTAAGAACTCATGCACATGACCATATTTTTGATCCAATTGCGATCTGACAAAACATCAGCTCGCACTTGGACCCATGTTATTCTATGGGGCTGTGCACATATCAGATTTTTTCCTCAGAACAGCTTGCTGCATGCCTAAATCTAATCTAATATTTGTATCACACTTTGCCATGCAAGTCAATGAATCCATTGAAAACACCAGACTGCATTCGGATGACATTTGAGTGTAGTCTGATTCTAACAGAATAGAGAAGATAGAGAAATTTGTTTTCTCCATCTGCTCTGCATCCGAGAAAATCAGATTACACTATACTCACACAGAGCTTGATAAGGGTGTGATTTGCATAATCATTCGGATGAGAGAATACAGTTGTCCACACCTATCATTACAAATATATTATGAGCATTACAAACATCATATGGCTAAATATTTTAACATCTATATTAACTCTGAAATTTAGATAAAATCTATTTCTTTCCCATATTATATACCTTTTGAGTAATTATATAAAATTTAGAGTTTCCAAATTCACTTTATTTTATTTTTATTGAACATCTATTTCTTTATACCTTCATTGTAGAGCCACAGTTTTATTAAAACAAGCATTAAAACCTGTCAATGGAACACCGGTAGTAGCCTTATACTTCCGTGCCTATGATTTTCTCCAGTGTCTGGCTGTTGTAGCAAAAGATTGCATCCCAACAATAGAGTCATGGTGAAGCTGATGAGCTGGGAGAGCTATCTTTCTCTTTCTATCAAACATCCTAGACAACAGTGGCCTCTAAACGATCAATTACTGAAGACCAACTTTATTGGTTGCCGGTCATTTCATGATGTTTATCTTGATTCTGTAGCATATATGTGAAGCGAGTCACTAATGTGATGCTAGTCACAACTCACAGACAGGCTGTGAGGCAGAAGAGTCAGATGTTCCAGGGTCAATACGAAGAGTACATAAATAACCAAGGAAAAAGATGAATGCGTAAGTCAGGTCACAGTCCAGAGTCAATATCAGAAGAAAGCAGATCAAAAGCCAAAGGATAAGACAAAGGGATAGTCAGAAAAAATGTCATTCATAAAGTTCTGAAAGACAGCAGGTGCATTGGTTAAAGCAAAAGGCATGATCAAGTTCTCGAAAAAACCCTCTTATGTTAATGCTGTCTTCGACACATTACCCTCTTGGATCCGCATCAGATTATATACCCCTCTAAGATCAAACTAAGAAAACCATTTAGCCCCAGGGAGCTGATTATATGGGTCAGGATGAGTGGAATTGGGTAAGTATTTTTAAAAGTAGATTTGTTTAGTTCACAGAAATCGAGGCAAGGGCGGAGCCTCATCCTTCTTTTTCACAAAGAAGAATCCAGCCTTTACAGGTGAGGAGGATGGTGCCTTCTGTAAACTTTCATTGAAATATTGTTTCATAGCGGTCCATTATGGTCCTAACAAGAGTTACAGGTAAGTTTTAGGCAATTTGGCATTAGGAATAAGATCAATTATACAATCATAAGGACGATGGGGAGGTAGCATCTCTGCCTCTTTTTCCGAGAACACATCTCCAAAGTCTTCCTGGTATGCACTCAGACCCTCCAGACTAGCGGAGCAAAATTGCACAGAATGAAGACACTTTTTATCACAATTGGGGGCCCCACTTAATATCCTTTTGCCACCAATCAATTACAGGATTATGAGCATGCATCCAAAGAACTCCCAACACCAATCCAGCAGGTAAATTATCCAAGACATAACAGGAGATGAACTCATAGTGTAGTGTTCCCAATCTCAGTGTGAATTCCACCATTACCAGCTGGACAAAGTTCTGGAGTAATGGTGTTTTGTCAATAGCAACAATCTGAATAGGTATTTCCACTATAACTGTCCATAATCCTAATTTAAGAACCAGTCCAGAATCAATAAAGCTCGTTTCAAACCCCCAGTCAATGAAAGCAAGTGCAGATAAACACAGGTTTTGAAAACATAGTTCCATGTTCACCAATACTTTATCTGAGGAGTAAAAGGGTACCTGGAAGTCAGGGCTACCTCCTTAAATAGCACCCAGACTTAGGCGTTTCTGTTATGAAAGGTATTTCTGTTATGAAAGGAATTATCTTCCTGAGCATAACCCTTCCACTTAACCAGATACTGGAGTTTCCACCTTGAAACACGAGAATCCAAAATCTTCTCCACAATATACTCCAACTCCCCCTCCACCAAAACTGGGGCAGGAGGATCAACAGAGGGAACCATAGGTGCCACGTATCTCCGCAACAATGACCTATGGAATACGTTATGTATGGAAAAAGAATCTGGAAGGGTCAGACGAAAAGACACAGGATTAAGAACCTCAGAAATCCTATACGGACCAATAAAACGAGGTTTAAACTTAGGAAAGGAAACCTTCATAGGAATATGACGAGAAGATAACCAAACCAAGTCCCCAACCCGAAGTCGGGGACCCACACAGCGTCTGCGATTAGCGAAACGTTGAGCCTTCTCCTGGGACAAAGTCAAATTGTCCACTACATGAGTCCAAATCTGCTGCAACCTGTCCACCACAGTATCCACACCAGGACAGTCCGAAGACTCAACCTGCCCTGAAGAGAAACCAGGATGGAACCCAGAGTTGCAGAAAAACGGTGAAACCAAGGTAGCCGAGCTGGCCCGATTATTAAAGGCGAACTCAGCCAAAAGCAAAAAGGACACCCAGTCATCCTGATCAGCAGAAACAAAGCATCTCAGATATGTTTCCAAGGTCTGATTGGTTCGTTCGGTCTGGCCATTAGTCTGAGGATGGAAAGCCGAGGAAAAAGACAAGTCAATGCCCATCCTACCACAAAAGGCTCGCCAAAACCTCGAAACAAACTGGGAACCTCTGTCAGAAACGATATTCTCTGGAATGCCATGTAAACGAACCACATGCTGGAAAAACAATGGCACCAAATCAGAGGAGGAAGGCAATTTAGACAAGGGTACCAAATGGACCATCTTAGAGAAGCGATCACAGACCACCCAAATGACTGACATCTTTTGAGAGACGGGAAGATCTGAAATAAAATCCATAGAGATATGTGTCCAAGGCCTCTTCGGGACCGGCAAGGGCAAAAGCAACCCACTGGCAAGAGAACAGCAGAGCTTAGCCCGAGCACAAATCCCACAGGACTGCACAAAAGTACGCATATCCCGCGACAGAGATGGCCACCAAAAGGATCTAGCCACTAACTCTCTGGTACCAAAGATTCCAGGATGACCAGCCAACACCGAACAATGAACCTCAGAGATAACTTTATTCGTCCACCTATCAGGGACAGTTTCTCCGCTGGGCAACGATCAGGTTTATTAGCCTGAAAATTTTGCAGCACCCGCCGCAAATCAGGGGAGATGGCAGAAACAATTACTCCCTCTTTGAGGATACCCGCCGGCTCAGATACACCCGGAGAGTCGGGCACAAAACTCCTAGACAGAGCATCCGCCTTCACATTTTTAGAGCCCGGAAGGTATGAAATCACAAAGTCAAAACGGGCAAAAAACAACGACCAACGAGCCTGTCTAGGATTCAACCGCTTGGCGGACTCGAGATAAGTCAAGTTCTTATGATCAGTCAAGACCACCACGCGATGCTTAGCTCCTTCAAGCCAATGACGCCACTCCTCGAATGCCCACTTCATGGCCAGCAACTCTCGATTGCCCACATCATAATTTCGCTCAGCAGGCGAAAACTTCCTGGAAAAGAAGGCGCATGGTTTCATCACCAAGCAATCAAAACTTCTCTGCAACAAAACAGCCCCTGCTCCAATCTCAGAAGCATCAACCTCGACCTGGAACGGAAGCAAAACATCTGGTTGACACAACACAGGGGCAGAAGAAAAACGACGCTTCAACTCTTGAAAAGCTTCCATCGCAGCAGAAGACCAATTGACCAAATCAGCACCTTTCTTGGTCAAATCGGTCAATGGTTTAGCAATACTAGAAAAATTGCAGATGAAGCGACGACAAAAATTAGCAAAGCCCAGGAACTTTTGCAGACTTTTCAGAGATGTCGGCTGAGTCCAATTATGGATGGCTTGGACCTTAACAGGGTCCATCTCGATAGTAGAAGGGGAAAAGATGAACCCCAAAAATGAAACCATCTGAACACCAAAGAGACACTTTGATCCCTTCACAAACAAAGAATTAGCACGCAGGACCTGAAACACCGTTCTGACCTGCTTCACATGAGACTCCCAATCATCCGAGAAGATCAAAATGTCATCTAAGTACACAATCAGGAATTTATCCAGGTACTCTCGGAAGATGTCATGCATAAAGGACTGAAACACTGATGGAGCATTGGCAAGTCCGAATGGCATTACTAGATACTCAAAATGGCCCTCGGGCGTATTAAATGCAGTTTTCCACTCATCGCCTCGCTTAATACGCACAAGATTATACGCACCACGAAGATCTATCTTGGTGAACCAACTAGCCCCCTTAATCCAAGCAAACAAATCAGATAACAATGGCAAGGGGTACTGAAATTTAACCGTGATCTTATTTAGAAGGCGGTAATCTATACAAGGTCTTAGTGAACCATCCTTCTTGGCTACAAAAAAGAACCCTGCTCCTAATGCCGACGATGACGGGCAAATATGCCCTTTCTCCAAAGACTCCTTCACATAACTGCGCATAGCGGCGTGCTTAGGCACAGATAAATTAAACAGTCGACCTTTTGGGAATTTACTACCAGGAATTAAATCGATAGCACAATCACAATCCCTATGCGGAGGTAGGGTATCGGACTTGGGATCATCAAATAAATCCCGGTAATCAGACAAGAACTCAGGAACCTCAGAAGGGGTGGATGACGAAATAGTCAGAAATGGGACATCACCATGTACCCCCTGACAACCCCAGCTGGACACAGACATGGATTTCCAATCTAATACTGGATTATGGACTTGTAGCCATGGCAACCCCAACACGACCACATCATGCAGATTATGCAACACCAGAAAGCGAATAACCTCCTGATGTGCAGGAGCCATGCACATGGTCAGCTGGGTCCAATACTGAGGCTTATTCTTGGCCAAAGGCGTAGCATCAATTCCTCTCAATGGAATAGGACACTGCAAGGGCTCCAAGAAAAACCCACAACGCCTAGCATACTCCAAGTCCATCAAATTCAGAGCAGCGCCTGAGTCCACAAATGCCATGACAGAATACGATGACAAAGAGCAGATCAAGGTAACAGACAGAAGAAATTTTGACTGTACCGTACCAATGGTGGCAGACGTAGCGAACCGCTTAGTGCGCTTAGGACAATCAGAGATAGCATGAGTGGAATCACCACAGTAGAAACACAGCCCATTCAGACGTCTGTGTTCTTGCCGTTCAACTCTGGTCAAAGTCCTATCGCTCAGGTTTAAGCTCAGGTAATACCGCCAAATGGTGCACAGATTTACGCTCGCGCAAGCGTCGACCGATCTGAATGGCCAAAGACATAGACTCATTCAGACCAGCAGGCATAGGAAATCCCACCATGACATCCTTAAGGGCTTCAGAGAGACCTTTTCTGAAAATAGCTGCGAGCGCACCTTCATTCCACTGAGTGAGTACGGACCACTTTCTAAATTTCTGACAATATACCTCTATTTCATCCTGACCCTGACACAGAGCCAGCAAATTCTTCTCTGCCTGATCCACAGAATTAGGCTCATCGTACAGCAATCCGAGCGCCAGGAAAAATGCATCGATATTACTTAATGCAGGATCTCCTGACGCAAGAGAAAATGCCCAGTCCTGAGGGTCGCCACGCAAAAAAGAAATAACGATCCTAACTTGTTGAACTGGGTCACCAGAGGAGCGAGGTTTCAAAGCCAGAAATAGTTTACAATTATTTTTGAAACTCAGAAATTTAGTTCTATCTCCAAAAAACAAATCAGGAATAGGAATTCTCGGTTCTAACATAGAATTCTGAGCCACAAAGTCTTGAATGCTTTGTACTCTTGCCGTGAGCTGATCCACACATGAAGACAGACCTTTAATGTCCATTGCTACACCTGTGTCCTGAACCACCCAAATGTCTAGGGGAAAAAAAGGCAAAACACAGTGCAAAGAAAAAAAAATGGTCTCAGAACTTCTTTTTTCCCTCTATTGGGAATCATTAGTACTTTTGGCTTCCAGTACTGTTATGAAAGGTAATTCAGTACCACAATGGACATAGAGGTCAGCGCACATACAGTGACCTGGAAATAACCCAAAAAACAAGAACGAGCTCTGAGACGTGGGAACTCTGTTGACCGCAATCCCTAATCCTCTCCAACCACACTAAAGGCAGCCGTGGATTGCGCCTAACGCTCCCTATGCAACTCGGCACGGCCTGAGAAACTAGCTAGCCTGAAGATAGAAAATAAGCCTACCTTGCCTCAGAGAAATACCCCAAAGGAAAAGGCAGCCCCCACATATAATGACTGTGAGTTAAGATGAAAAGACAAACGTAGAGATGAAATAGATTTAGCAAAGTGAGGCCCAACTTTCTGAACAGAGCGAGGATAGGAAAGGTAACTTTGCGGTCAACACAAAACCCTACAAAAACCACGCAAAGGGGGCAAAAAGACCCTCCGTACCGAACTAACGGCACGGAGGTACACCCTCTGCGTCCCAGAGCTTCCAGCAAGCAGAAAAAAACAAATTGACAAGCTGGACAGAAAAAAACAGCAAACAAATAGCAAAGAGGAACTTAGCTATACAGAGCAGCAGGCCACAGGAACGATCCAGGAGGAAACAGGTCCAATACTAGAACATTGACTGGAAGCCAGGATCAAAGCACTAGGTGGAGTTAAATAGAGCAGCACCTAACGACTTCACCACAATACCTGAGGAAGGAAACTCAGAAGCCGCAGTACCACTTTCCTCCACCAACGGAAGCTCACAGAGAGAACCAGCCGAAGTACCACTTGTGACCACAGGAGGGAGCTCTGCCACAGAATTCACAACACGTTTCCCAACGGCTTGTTTTCTTGAAGACGAATCGAGCAGTTCTTGAGATAATGTCCAGCACGACCATAGTAGAAGCAGAGTCCCAGATCATGCTGACGTATGCTATCCACGACACGAGAGTTGGCTGTTCCAACCTCCATTGGTACAGTCTCAGGTATGGAAACTGACTCGGGAAGAATGAACCCTTGTCATTCATCACTTCTCTCCCAAATTCTACGATCCATACAAATAGCCTGAGTCATGGCCTCCCCCAAAATACAGAGTGGAGAATACAAAGCCAGAGCATCCTTAAGAGCATACGTACGGCTGTGGCGAAACTGACACCTGAGAGCAGCATCGTTCCATAGAACCTCAGATTACAATGGCAGGAACTCTGAACTTAAATCTTCAGCGGTGCAGCCCCTCTGCGTCAGGTTCATGATCTTAGGCTCTGTGACCTTGATCCTATCAGTTTTGTCTTAAATCATCCCTTAAGCATCAAAAAAGGTGTCAATAGAAGAGTGTTCTGGGGCCAGTGGGGACAAAGAGAATGCCCAAGTTGGAGGAACCCTACACAATAGGGACATAATTATACCCACTCACTGGGACTCGTCCCCAGAAGACCGGGGTAGTAGAGTAAAAAATAATTTACATCTCTCCTTAACTACCTCTAATGGATCCTTCCCCCCAAAAAATCTATCAGAAAGTTCCACAACTGGTTCGGCAGAGGTCAACTGTACGTAAGCGAGTCCAGGAGACATAACAACTGTCGATAGCGGAGCGGTTTGGGAACCACCCAGAGTACTAAATTGACCTTGCTGCTGGGTCTATGATGATTCTAGCCTTTGGTGATCCCTGGCCAGATCCTGGACTATCTGGGTCAGATTCGTCACCTGATCACAAAGTGCACGAACTGGGTCCATTGTTCAGAAAAAAAAAAGTATATGGCCATGCTGTGAGGCAGAAAAGTCAGATGTTCCGCGGTCAATACCAAGAGAGTATGTAGATAACCAAGGGAAAAGATGAAGGAGTAAGTCAGGTCACAGTCCTGGGTCAATAACAAGAGATAGCAGATCAAAAGCCGAAGGACAAGACAAAGGGATAATCAGAACATGGTCCAAAGGGTCAGGCAGCAGAAGATCAGAACTCAGAGCAACAGAATCAGGCTAACACTCACCAAGAAGCACAAACTACGTCTGGAAAGGATTAGGGGTGGAGAGCTCAGATAAGTAGCTGGGCAATCACCAGGGCACTGAACACCTGCACAAAGTCCTGCACATCCCAGTCACAGATTGGACAGCAGAGCTGTCAATCAAGGTACCGACAGCCCAGCAAGCCCTTCACAGTATTGGGCAGCCAAGCTGTCAATCAAGACACAGACAGCTCATCAAGACAGTTTCAATAGAACAGCATATCAATCATTCACTGAGCGGAGGAATAGTGACAATATAGGGTTGCAATCCTCTAATGTTCCACCATAAAAAAATATGCTTCCTTTACTGGCCATAATAAGAGCAATCATTACAGGGTTATGGCACACTGCCATAACTATGACAATATTACAAACATTTGTATCAATGTGTCTAAAGGTGTTTATATTCAGTAGAGGTTTTGTATGAAATGTATCACGTATTTATTTTAGTACCATATGTTAAGTAGTTTCAGTTGCAGACTGGTTTTACATATATTTAGAATTTGACATTTCTTCAGAATTGTTCATCCAAAAATAATCTTGATAAGAATATCTAGATCAATCATAAATTTTAAAAAAATCATTTTACCATTTAATCTGCTAGCTATTTCTTTTGCACTTGCGCAAGGTTTATTTAATGCTTGATACTCCATATGGTACCTGTATAACTCAGTGACAGAAATGGGCTAATTTATCTGTAACTTTTCAGCTAATCAATTGAAGGATAACATGAATCCCCTTTTGTATTAAAACTTTTGAAGCTCCTGCCAGAAACTCACAAACCATTCAAAGCAGATAAGAGATTACAGAGGAGTTGAGAAAAAATCCGTAATCTTCTGAACATGGAAAAACTATTTCTCATCCATGCAATATCTACTTATTAAGAGGAAAATAGAAAGTATCTTTTCAAATCTCATAGAAAAATAACTTGTCTCATCCACAAGTTACCGACTGACAAATTTCATATTACCCCACAAGCAATATGCTCAGATAATAACATTTTTCTCTGAAGATAAATCTAATTAATGTGCTGCTATGCTCTTTTGTCATGAAACTTCATACTAAAGAAGGGCAGTAAGCTAAAGTTCCAAGACATATCTAGCAATATCCGTATCAGCTTTATCCATAGCATGGCTGCGAAATTCTACTAATGGCAAGAATACTTACTTGTATACTAATTTAGGTTATATTAAGACAATTACAGTACATTAAAACTGTTGTCTGCTTTAGGCCTCGTCATTAGAGATGGGCACACACAAATAGTAAAGTTTGAAGACCTACAGTGCTGTGCAAATTAATTGGGACAAAGCAAAAAAATCAAATGTTATAATGCACTGTTACATACTAATTCTGAAAATTACCTTTTTCCACTGACTAGTTGGTTTGAATCACTGACTGGTAACCAACTTATGATTTTACTTAAAAAATGCTTTGTCCCAATTAATTTGCACAGCACTGTACTATTCAGGTACGGGCACCGAACACGGACTTCACCAGAAAGTCCATGTTACTGTTCGGGTTCGACCCCCGAACAACAGGTGTTTGTCACACTGTCATGTGAATATCAGCATGGCAAACACTGCTCCTGAAAATCATCACCGCCGGTCAGACTGCCGCGGTTCCCACGCTGTCAAAAGACAGCATAAGTGCGCAGCTGTGATTGGAGGTATAAAGTTTACCTCTGATCACTATCACTGGTGTCAGCTGATAATAGTGAGGGCGGGAGAGGCTGATGGGAGTATTCATCAGCCAACTTTTGAACTGTAAATAAATAATTTAGAAAAAAACTGCATTTTTTATCAAGAACAGAGAGGTCCCCATTGCGTATTTTTAATTATTTAAATAAATAATTTAAGAAAACGGTGTTGGGCACCTCATATTTGACAACCAGCCTTGCTAAAGCAGGCAGCTAGGGGTTGGTATTCTCAGGCTGGTATGGGGTCATGGATATTGCCTATTGCCCCACCAGGTAAAAAATGGCACCCTGCAGCCACCCTGAAAAGGCACATCTATAAGTACTGTTCTTGGACACCAACCCAAACTTTTGTAACTGTTCAGCTGAACCCACTCGACCCAAGCATCCAGGTGTCCATCCATCTCTATTCATCATGTGTATATATATCTATATATAGATATATATATATATATATATATACAGTACAGACCAAAAGTTTGGACACACCTTCTCATTTAAAGATTTTTCTATATTTTCATGACTATGTAAAAAGTGTAAAACAACTGAAAATATGTCTTATATTCTACGTTCTTCAAAGTAGCCACCTTTTGCTTTGATGACTGCTTTGCACACTCTTGGCATTCTCTTGATGAGCTTCAAGAGGTAGTCACTGGGAATGGTCTTCCAACCATCTTGAAGGAGTTCCCAGAGATGCTTAGCACTTGTTTGCCCTTTTGCCTTCACTCTGCGGTCCAGCTCACCCCAAACCATCTCGATTGGGTTGAAGTCTGGTGACTATGGAGGCCAGGTCATCTGGCATAGCACCCCATCACTCTCCTTCTTGGTCAAATAGCCCTTACACAGCCTGGAGGTGTGTTTGGGGTAATTGTCCTGTTGAAAAATAAATGATGGTCCAACTAAACGCAAATCGGATGAAATAGCATGCCGCTGCAAGATGCTGTGGTAGCCATGCTGGTTCAGTATGCCTTTAATTTTGAATAAATCCCCAACAGTGTCACCAGCAAAGCACCCCCACACCATCACACCACCTCCTCCATGCTTCATGGTGGGAATCGGGCATGTAGAGTCCATCCGTTCACCTTTTCTGCGTCGCACAAAGACACGGTTGTTGAAACCAAAAATCTCAAATTTGGACTCATCAGACCAAAGCACAGATTTCCACTGGTCTAATGTCCATTCCTTGTGTTCTTTAGCCCAAACAAGTTTCTTCTGCTTGTTGCCTTTTCTTAGCAGTGGTTTCCTAGCAGCTGTTTTACCATGAAGGCCTGCTGCACAAAGTCTGCTCTTAACAATTGTTGTAGAAATGTGTCTGCTGCTAGAACTCTGTGTGGCATTGACCAGGTCTCTAATCTGAGCTGCTGTTAACCTGCAATTTCTGAGGCTGGTGACTTGGATAAACTTATCTTCAGAAGCAGAGGTGACTCTTGGTCTTCCTTTCCTGGGTGGTCCTTATGTGAGCCAGTTTCTCTGTAGTGCTTGATGGTTTTTGCCACTGCACTTGGGACACTTTCAAAGTTTTCCAAATTTTTCAGACAGACTGACCTTCATTTCTTAAAGTAATGATGGCCACTAATGTTGAGCATTCCGATACCGCAAGTATCGGGTATCGGCCGATATTTGTGGTATCGGAATTCTGATACCACATTCCGATACTTTCAGTATATCGGATATCGGAAATGGAAGTTCCTATAATTCAAACAGCCAGAATTCAGCCAATGAGGAATGATTAGAAGTGTGGGCACCTGTTCTGCATGGTAGGCATGTAACTACTGGCATGGCTGTGATTGGCTGCTGAAATGATGTCATGATGCACTATAAAAGTCGCTGCCACCATTTTTGGTTCACTCTGCTGTGAATTCAGTTAGGGACAGGACGCTGTGTTCTGACTGAGGGCCAGTTTAGAGATAGCGATTTGCTTCATTGTGCTTTACCCAGGCTAATTTAGCAACCGCTGTGTGAGAACCTTGTTTTTGCCTTGCAGCGCTGTTCACAGGTGTCTGCAAGGTGTTTGTGTGAGAGCAGCTCACTCTGTAGTCTGAAGCAACAAAGAAAAAAATGGAGTTCCATACAAAAGTAATAAATATAAATATATATTCTTTATTAAAGTTACATACAAAAAATGTATAAACAAAATAACAAAAGGAAGCAAGGAGACCCTAGTAAAAAGACATCCTGATCCCAGGCACAGACATAGGTATAGTAACCATGGCATTAATAGCAAAAGCACCTATATTAATATGTAACATGAGATATGGGGTATTTCTATATATATCTGGCTAACAATAGCATATAGTGTAGAACACCCTATCACAATAAGCAGCAATTGTTTCCATGTGGACAAGTGTCACCATAAACAAAAGAAACAAAAACCATTTAAGATACATATAGGAAGCACACTGTCTTACCCATGGTATAAGTGATCAGCGCCTGGGACCCTGGAACGACCCCCCTAATGCGCGTTTCGCGTAGCTTTCTCAAAGAGGGAATAGAGGAGTTTCCCAAAGTGAGTGTTTTTATAGTGGCATCTATTTGCCAGCGTCTCTAAGGTGCGCAAGCGCGCCACAGCCCCTACCGGAAGTGATTCTCGATCACCCGGCATTCACCAGGAGCGCACGTCAAGGGGAAATCCCCAGTTGACGTCACAGACATGCGCACCTGGAGGTCTGAAGCTGGGGATGCGAGGACTCCCAGGTAGGTGTGGAGCGCGTGCTCATGAGAACAGTCCGGCATGCCGCACATGGTATGCCCCGCAGTAGCGATCGCCCTGCCTACTTATAAGTCTAGAGCCGCAGATGAAAAGGACTCAAGCAGGTTCTAAAGCGCATGTGGAAAAGGGACATAAGATCCGCAGCGCTATACTACGACCAGGGGGCATACAAAATAAGGAAATATACAATAACAAACTGATGAGCGAGTCATTAACCCCATAGTGCCCAGCATAATGCTAAAATGTGAGTAATACCAGATAACTTACTAAATATGTGTGAAGAGATATGAAACCTGAGTGCTCACAAATATGTGATGCATACATGAGTTATATGTAAAAATAAAGAATAAAAATAAAAAATTCAAAATACATATAAATATCATGATTACTGGGAATAAAACAATCGTGTATGATAACATTAAGTTTTCATAAAAAGTGCATACATCTATGCAAAAAATGAAAAGAAAAGAAGAAACAAAGAAAAAAACTCCATAAGAAGCTTCTTCAATGTGGTAATGTATCATCTTCAATTAAGAGCCGCCAATACAGTTTGATGGTGTTATTATCCTCATTTTCCATTATTTTATACCACTAAGGATGACTATAACGCACAGAATTTGGGAAAACAATTCTAGGGATGTAAAAGATGAAGAACGTAAATTAACAGAAAAAAACATGCAAATACTAACTATTAAAAACATAAAAACAAGAATTGTTTATCCCCGTCTGCACACAGCGGGAGGACGTGGGGAACAGGACTCTCATAGGAAAGGGGCAAAACTAATTTTCTCGTTTAGTCCCACAGGGGACATGGAATCCAATTTCACGATCCATTTACATTCCACCTGTGCTAACAAGCGTTTGATGTTTCCACCTCTATTACCACCATGTACCTGATCGATCCCAATGATCCGTAGACCAGTGGGATCACATCCATGAAAAACATGGAAATGTTTGGGGATGGTCTTTAGGGCACTCATGTCCTCAGCTTTACGTGCATTTTTGATGTCCCTTACGTGCTCTCTCACACGAACACGAAGCTGACGAGACGTGAGCCCAACATATATTTTGGAGCAAGGACATGTGGCCAGATATATAACAAAAGTACTGCTACAGCTAATGTGATGTCGAATCTGGAATTTTTTCCTTGCTGCTGATGATGCAAAATGAGTGCCTCTTATCAAATTCTTTTCCCTGCAGGCCAAGCAATCGCCGCAAGGATAGCAACCCCAAGTTGGACCTCTATTAGTTGGATTAAGGGGATTCGTAGTTTTTGCCACATAGTGACTTTTTACAAGTAAGTCTTTCAGACTTTTACCCCGTTTTGATGTAAAACATGGTTGTTGAGGGATGCTTGATGCCAAAACAGAGTCAGTGAGAAGTACTGACCAGTGTGTATTAATTATCTCCTGCATACGTTTCCAGTAGCAGTTATACGTTGAGATAAATCTGATATTGTTGTCAGATGTGCTCTTCTTCTCCTTTTTATACAACAACTGGTATCTCTCTGTTTTTTTGGCTCTACTGTATCCTTGTTTAATACAGCGATTGCTATAGCCGCGGACTTTGAATCTATTCTTAAGATCTTCAGATTGAGCCTCAAACTTTTGCTCTGTAGAGCAGATCCGCTTCATCCTGAGGAATTGGCCAACTGGGATGGCTTTAATAGTATGTGTGGTAACATAGTAACATAGTAACATAGTTAGTAAGGCCGAAAAAAGACATTTGTCCATCCAGTTCAGCCTATATTCCATCATAATAAATCCTTAGATCTACGTCCTTCTACAGAACCTAATTGTATGATACAATATTGTTCTGCTCCAGGAAGACATCCAGGCCTCTCTTGAACCCCTCGACTGAGTTCGCCATCACCACCTCCTCAGGCAAGCAATTCCAGATTCTCACTGCCCTAACAGTAAAGAATCCTCTTCTATGTTGGTGGAAAAATCTTCTCTCCTCCAGACGCAAAGAATGCCCCCTTGTGCCCGTCACCTTCCTTGGTATAAACAGATCCTCAGCGAAATATTTGTATTGTCCCCTTATATACTTATACATGGTTATTAGATCGCCAATCAGTCGTCTTTTTTCTAGACTAAATAATCCTAATTTCGCTAATCTATCTGGGTATTGTAGTTCTCCCATCCCCTTTATTAATTTTGTTGCCCTCCTTTGTACTCTCTCTAGTTCCATTATATCCTTCCTGAGCACCGGTGCCCAAAACTGGACACAGTACTCCATGTGCGGTCTAACTAGGGATTTGTACAGAGGAGGATGGTATGAGAGGAGGATGCATGCAGCAGGGAATTAACCGAAGTGGCCTTTCTAAATACATCTGTATGCAGCATCCCCGCCTCATCCACCTCTATACAGATGTCCAAAAAATCAATTTTCTGTTTATGTGCCTTGTATGTTAGCTTAATGTTGTATGGGTTGCAGTTGAGCTGACCCACAAATTCAACAATACTGCTTTCACTACCTTGCCAAATAAAAAAGATGTCATCAATATACCTATGCCAACACTGCACCCGGTCCACAGCAGAGGCCCCATCCTGATGGAATATGGACCTCTCCCATAAACCAAGAAACAGGTTGGCATAGGCTGGGGCACAAGCCGCCCCCATGGCAGCACCACATTTTTGTAGGTAATACCTGTCTTTGAAAGTAAAGAGATTGTGGGTCAGAACAAACTGCAACAAACCAACAACAAAGTCACATGTCTGGCCATCCCAGTTACCATTCCCCAGGAAGAAGCGAACCGCTCTAATTCCGTCGTCATGTGCAATACAGGTATATAATGACTCGACATCTGCTGTTACTAGCCGCATGTCCTGCTCCAAAACCATCCCTTCTATTTTAGTCAACATATCAGTGGTATCTTGAACATATGAGGGTAATGTCTCCACCATAGACTTTAAATAAAAGTCAATGTACTTACAAATAGGATCACACAGGCCATCAATCCCAGAGATTATCGGTCTCCCGGGAAGATTTGTCAAATCTTTATGTACTTTTGGCAATAAGTACAGGGTAGGAATTTTTGGAAACTCAACTGTCAGTCCATCAAAGATCTTTTTATTGATGGTTGCCTGATCTAATGCCTCCCGTAAAATATTATCCAATTCCAATCTGTATGTATCCACAGGACAGTGAGACAGTCGAATATATGTGTCTTTACAATTCAACTGCCTCAGTGCCTCCTTCTCATATTTGGCAATAGGCCAAATGACAACATTCCCTTCCTTGTCCGCCGCCTTGATGACTATGTCATCTAAATTACTGAGTTCCTGCAGCGCTCGTCGCTGAGATTTCGTCACATTGTCTTTTGTAACGAACTCAGGGATTTTTTTAAATCCTCCAGAACCAGTCTGGTAAAGATCTCCACCTGAGGGCATAAGGACAAGGGAGGGAATGTCGTCGATTTGGGCAGAATGGATTTTGGGAACATACCTCCGGAATCAGGTTCTTGCTCTTTTAACAGATCCTCCAGGATGGATGGCCAATGTCTCTCTGTCAATTCTAGAAGTCAGCCCATATTCCTCATTTTCCCTTTTGTTATGTAGCCTTTTAAAAATTAACTTGCGGGAAAAGAGGTAGACATCTTTCATGGCTGAAAAATAATTAAATGGGTTAACAGGCACAAATGTGAGACCGAAAGATAGCACTTCCAATTGTGCTTCAGTTAGTCTATGGTGGGACAAATTAATTACCTCCAATGTTCCAGATTTCTTTTTCTTATCCTCCGATTGTTGTAATGGATGTATTTTCCTTTTTGTGGAAGTTTTACCCTTTCCAAATTCTAATGGTTTAAAACTTGACCTTGTCTGTCTACCATAACTCGAATTTGTTGCCTGTGGAGCATCACTATCGGGGTCCTCTCCGGACGTCACAGATGAAAAGGATTCAGTCCGAACCCTAGATACCGAGCGTCCCCTTCTCCTATTGTTGTGTCTCCACCTGTAAACTTGATTATTTTGAAAGTCAAGTACGTCTCTTTGAAACTTTTTTGTCTTGGTTGCCTTAATATCCTCTTCCCATTTAAGGAAATCCTTTCCCAAATCCTCATTTACTTTTTTAATGGCTTCAGATGTTAAATCTTTTTTCAAGGACGTTTGGATGCTGTCAATTTCCCTTTCAAGTTCGCTGAGCGTAAATTCATTGAATTTAATAAGTAGCTCCATGAAGCCTCTAGAGCACTCAGGTTTCATATCTCTTCACACATATTTAGTAAGTTATCTGGTATTACTCACATTTTAGCATTATGCTGGGCACGATGGGGTTAATGATTCGCTCATCAGTTATTGTATATTTCCTTATTTTCTATGCCCCCTGGTCGTAGTATAGCGCTGCGGATCTTATGTCCCTTTTCCACATGCGCTTTAGAACCTGCTTGAGTCCTTTTCATCTGCGGCTCTAGACTTATAAGTAGGCAGGGCGATTGCTACTGCGGGGCATACTATGTGCGGCACGCCGGACTGTTCTCATGCGCACGCGCTCCACACCTACCTGGGAGTCCTCGCATCCCCAGCTTCAGACCTCCAGGTGCACATGCCTGTGACGTCAACTGGGGATTTCCCCTTGACGTGCGCTCCTGGTGAATGCCGGGTGATCGAGAATCACTTCCGGTAGGGGCTGTGGCACGCTTGCGCACCTTAGAGATGCTGGCAAATAGATGCCACTATAAAAACGCTCACTTTGGGAAACTCCTCTATTCCCTCTTTGAGAAAGCTACGCAAAACGCACGTTCGGGGGGTCGTTCCAGGGTCCCAGGCGCTGATCACTTATACCATGGGTAAGACAGTGTGCTTCCTATATGTATCTTAAATGGTTTTTGTTTCTTTTGTTTATGGTGACACTTGTCCACATGGAAACAATTGCTGCTTATTGTGATAGGGTGTTCTACACTATATGCTATTGTTAGCCAGATATATATAGAAATACCCCATATCTCATGTTACATATTAATATAGGTGCTTTTGCTATTAATGCCATGGTTACTATACCTATGTCTGTGCCTGGGATCAGGATGTCTTTTTACTAGGGTCTCCTTGCTTCCTTTTGTTATTTTGTTTATACATTTTTTGTATGTAACTTTAATAAAGAATATATTTATATTTATTACTTTTGTATGGAACTCCATTTTTTTCTTTGTTGTGTCAAGTATTGGGAGTATACATTATTGTCCCCAAGTATTTACATGGATAGAACCGGACATCTATTTAAATTTTTGGATGTGTTATGTGGGATCCATGTTATTTCTGTGAGTGTGTTCACACTCACTCTGTAGTCTGCTCTGCAGCCACCGCTGGTTGTGGTCAGCTCAGGGTGCATCACTGCAAAATACCGTTCCATTGTTCATTTTTCAATTAGTGCAGCCAGCTGCACATTTGTTCAAATTTATCCTATTCGTGGCTTCCCATCCTTATACAGCTAGATTGTTGGAAAACACTATAGGATTGCATAGAGGAGCTTGGGCTAACCTCTATGCCTTTAATGTTTCCTCCACCTCCCCAATACATCCTACATTATTCTTAGTTGTTTTCCTTCATGTAGACATAACCTACGAGGAAAGAAAGGGTTTATTTTAATTCCGATATTTTGGTCCCATTGACTTGCATTGGTAACTTTTGTCCTTGCCAATATTTTTACATTGGAAAAACTATACACCCAATGTTTATTAGATTTCGTGAACATTATAACTCTGTGGTATCGGGCAAAGGTTGTTTGCGTTTAATTAGACACATGGAGGAGAAACATAGCACAAAACCTAACTTGTTGTGCTTTGCTGTTCTCGAAATAGTTAATTTCCCCCTCCCCCCAGGGTAGCAATCACAACAAACTGCTCCTAAAGCATGAAGCCAGATGGACAATGAAGGCTAAAGCCCAAGGTCCCATTGGTTTAAATGATAAACTAGATATGGCGATATTTTTGTAATCCTGAAAGCTTGCAGTCAGCATTTGTGATCAAATAGTGTTGTACTCTCTGTAAAAACTATTTTGTGCACATTTTAATAATAATTCTTTATGCTTGTTAGTCAGTGTTCCCTATAAAGGAAATGACATCATTTTAATGTTTCACATGGACCCGTAAAAGCGCTGTGTGCGCGAAACGGCCGTTGTCCTGCAGTTCACTCCCTGCACCCTCACTTTTTACCTGCCGATTCCCAGAAAATGTCTGTAACCTCGATATGGTAAAATAAAAGACATCAACTTCACTGCAAACTGGGTGAGTGCTGCATTTCTTTTTCTATTTTCTATGGACTATCTTTCTGACTATTATATTTGAAGCACCAGATCCCAGTGGCAAAAAGCAACCGTTTTTTAGTCCTGAAGGATCATATGTTGTATGCCTTGAAATGCACTACAGCTCCTAGTGCCATTCAATTCTTTTTTTCTTTTTTTTTTCTGAGAACCTTTTAATTCATAGTTTTGATGCCTTCAGTGTGAATGTACAATCTTCATACTCATGAAGATACAGAAGGTGTGTCCAAACTTTTGGTCTGTACTGTATATACAGTATATATATATATATATATATATATATATATATATATATATATATAAATATATATATATATATATATATATATATATATATATATACAGTACAGACCAAAAGTTTGGACACACCTTCTCATTTAAAGATTTTTTGTATTTTCATGACCATGAAAATTGTACATTCACACTGAAGGCATCAAAACTATGAATTAACACATGTGGAATTATATACTTAACAAAAAAGTGTGAAACAACTGAAAATATGTCTTATATTCTAGGTTCTTCAAAGTAGCCACCTTTTGCCTTGATGACTGCTTTGCACACTCTTGGCATTCTCTTGATGAGCTTCAAGAGGTAGTCACCGGGAATAGTCTTCCAACAATCTTGAAGGAGTTCCCAGAGATGCTTAGCACTTGTTGGCCCTTTTGCCTTCACTCTGCGGTCCAGCTCACCCCAAACCATCTCGATTAAGTTCAGGTCTGGCGTAGAACTTTATCACTTTCCTTCTTGGTCAAATAGACCTTACACAGCCGGGAGATGTGTTTGGGGTCATTGTCCTGTTGAAAAATAAATGATGGTCCAAATAAACGCAAACCGGATGGAATAGCATGCCGCTGCAAGATGCTGTGGTAGCCATGCTGGTTCAGTATGCCTTCAATTTTGAATAAATTCCCAACAGTGTCACCAGCAAAGCATTCCCACACCATCACACCTCCTCCTCCATGCTTCACGGTGTGAACCAGGCATGTAGAGTCCATCCGTTCACCTTTTCTGCGTTGCACAAAGACACGGTGGTTGGAACCAAAGATCTCAAATTTGGACTCATCAGACCAAAGCACAGATTTCCAGTGGTCTAATGTTCGTTCCTTGTGTTCTTTAGCCCAAACAAGTCTATTCTGCTTGTTGCCTGTCCTTAGCAGTGGTTTCCTAGCAGCTATTTTACCATGAAGGCCTGCTGCACAAAGTCTCCTCTTAACAGTTGTTGTAAAGATGTGACTGCTGCTAGAACTCTGTGTGGCATTGACCTGGTCTCTAATCTGAGCTGCTGTTACCCTGTGATTTCTGAGGCTGGTGACTCGGATAAACTTATCCTCAGAAGCAGAGGTGACTCTTGGTCTTCCTTTCCTGGGGCGGTCCTCATGTGAGCCAGTTTCTTTGTAGCGCTTGATGGTTTTTGCAACTGCACTTGGGGACACTTTCAAAGTTTTCCCAATTTTTTGGACTGACTGACCTTCATTTCTTAAAGTAATGATGGCCTCTCGTTTTTCTTTTCTTTGCTGCTTTTTTCTTGCCATAATACAAATTCTAGCAGTCTATTCAGTAGGACTATCAGCTGTGTATCCACCAGACTTCTGCTCAACACTAGGGTTGAGCGAAACGGGTCGGTACTTTTCAGAAGTCGCCGACTTTTGGCAAGGTCGGGTTTCATGAAACCCGACCCGAACCCTGTGTGGGGTCGGCCATGAGGTCGGCGATCTTCTGAATCTGGTATCGGAATTCCGATACCGAGTTCCGATATGTTTGCAATATCGGAAATCGGTATCGGAATCCATATTTAAGTGTAAAAGAAAGAATTAAAATAAAAATATTGCTATACTCACCCTCTGACGCGCCCTGGTACTAACCGGCAGTCTTCCTTCCTTAGAATCAGCGCTTGAAAGACCTTCGGTGACGTCGCGGCTTGTGATTGGTCGCGCGACGGCCCATGTGACCGCTCACGCGACCAATCACAAGCCGCGACGTCACCGAAGGTCCTTCAAGCGCTTATTCTTAGGAAGGAAGGCTGCCGGAAAGAAGCAGGGCGCGTCCGAGGGTGAGTATATATCTAATAAGAATATACTCACCGGCAGCCTTCCTTCTTGAAGCTCATCAAGAGAATGCCAAGAGTTTGCAAAGCAGTCATCAAAGCAAAAGGTGGCTACTTTGAAGAACCTAGAATATAAGACATAATTTCAGTTGTTTCACACTTTTTTGTTAAGTATATAATTCCACATGTGTCAATTCATAGTTTTGATGCCTTCAGTGTGAATGTACAATTTTCATAGTCATGAAAATACAGAAAAATCTTTATGTGAGACGGTGTGTCCAAACTTTTGGTCTGTACTGTATATATATAATGTAGAGGTTTGTACTCACTCAGCTGTGGTTGAGTTAGGCACAGGAAGTGGTTTAGTTAAAATGTCCAGGCAGGTTTATTAGAACTGCATAAACTGCTCAGGAAAACAAAAAAAAAAAAAACTGCCTTTTCTGGCACAAATTGAAAACGAAAGTAAAAAGTCCATGCAATATTGAGGGTTTGCACGCTCAGGTTAGAGTCCAGTTCTTAAGGCCTTAGCACAGACCAACACACAGGAGATCGACACATCCCCAGACCCAGACACTGAATAAGACACTTGGTCTCCATTTTATCTGCCAAACCACACCCATGGGGTGGGGATATGTAAGAAGTCATTCTCACCTATCTCTTTTGACTGTTTGTAAAAACTGGCCCTGAAACACCCTATTACCTCTCTCATCACTATACAATAAGAACACTGGAGTGATGGTTGTTGGAAAAGGGCCTCTATACATCAATGAAGATATTGAATTACAAACCAGATGTCTGCAGCTAGAATAGTCACTTACCACATTAACAATGTATATAGTGTATTTCTGAAAAATTTAATGTTAGCTTCATTGGAAACAAATGTGCTGTTTTTAAAGGAAATTTTTAAGTGACCCGAAACTTGTGTTCTTATGGTACTTTGTGTTTGCTAACTGTGAAAGAAACTCCACATATGTCCTGAACCAATGCATGGACACTTCACAATGCTATACACAACTAATCCCACATAATTTCATGTGAGAAGGAAGAAGAGATCCCATAAGTAAAACCAATGTTTATTAATATTGATTAAAAATAACAGAATAAAAAAGCAAAATTACCGTAGGGGACACCATAAGACAAGGCTATACATCAACAGTCCACACTCAATAGCAGCTAAACTGTACAGGTGGATATCTACTCCAAAGCAGCAGTTTGGTTCCACAATAAATACTAAATGACACCATAAGCCAATGGGTGGTCTGCTGGGTACAGGACCTCCCCATACATAGATTGCCCTAAGAAAAAATGATAAACAATGGCTAGCACAGTGGCTTAATACATTGGCAGTATTGTTGAAGGAGATACCCGAGACCGACACCTCCTGACTGCAGTGGAACAGCGTGAATACCCACTCGAAAATGATCCAAAAGTATATGTTACCTTCTGATGATGGCGTCCCCGCACCCCGATGCGCGTTTCGCCTCCTGCTTCTTCCGTATAGCCTTGTCTTATGGTGTCCCCTACGGTAATTTTGTTTTTCAATCTGTTATTTTTAATCAATATTAATAAACATTGGTTTTACTTATGGGATCTCTTCTTCCTTCTCACATGAAATTATGTGGGATTATTTGTGTATAACTGTGTAAGAAAGCTAATGGATGGTTAGAATACCCTTGAAAATTCTTGTGCAAGTATATTAGCACAGCTGAAAACAGTTTGGCTGATTAGAGAACCTATAAACCTGACCTTCCTTTGAGCTAGTTGAGAATCTGGAGCATTACGTGTTCTATTAAACTCTCAAAATGGTCAGAAAAAAAGAACTTTCATGTGAAGCTCGACAGTCTATTCTTGTTCTTTGAAATTAAGGCTATTCCAAGAAATTGCCAAGGAACTGAAGATTTCCTACAATGGTGTGCACTACTCCCTTCAGATGAGAGCACAAACAGGCTCTAAACAGAGTACAAAGAGAAGTCTGAGGCCCCGCTGCACAACTGAGCAACAAGACATGTACATTAGAATCTGTAGTTAGTGAAATCGACACCTTACAGGTCCTCAACTGGCAGCTTAATTAAATAGTACATGTAAAACGCCAGAGTCAAAATCTACAGTGAAGTGGTGACTTCCAGGATGCTGGCTTTCAGAGCAGAGTGGTAAAGAAAAAGCCGTATCTGAGACTGGCTAATAAAAGGAAAACATTAATATGGGCAAAAAAACCACAGACATTGGACAGAAGAAGACTGGAAAAAAGTGTTATGGACAGACGAATCCAAGTTTGAGGTGTTTGGATCACACAGAAGAACATTTGTGAGACACAGAACAACTGAAAAGATGCTGGAAGAGTGCCGGACACCATCTGTCAAACATGGTGGAGGTAATGTGATTGTCTTGGGTTGCTTTGGTGCTAGTAAAATGGGAGATTTGTACAAGGTAAAAGGGATTTTGAATAAGGAAGGCTATTACTCCATTTTGCAATACCATGCCATACCCTGTGGACAGCTCTTGATTTGAGCCAATTTCCTTCTACAACTGGACAATGACCCAAAGCACACCTCCAAATTATGCAAGACCTATTTAGGGAAGAAGCAGGCATCTGGTATTCTATCTGTAATGGAGTGGCCAGCGCAGTCACCAGATCTCAACCCCATTGAGCTGTTGTGGGAGCATCTTGACTGTATGGTACGCAAAAAGTGCCAATCAAGCCAAATCAACTTGTGGGAGGGGCTTCCGGATGTATGGGTGAAATTTCTCCACATTACCTCAGCAAATTAACTTCTAGAATGCCAAAGGTCTGCAAAGCTGTAATTACTGCAAAGGGAACATTCTTTGACGAAAGCAAAGTTTGAAGGAGAAAATTATTATTTCAAATTAAAATCTTTTTTTTCAACCTTGTCAATGGGTGGACTAGATTTTCAATTCCTTTTGGCAACTCATTTGATTAATAAAAGTATGAGATTTCATGGAAAACACAAAATTGTCTGGGTAACCCTAAACTTTTGAACAATAGTGAATATATGTATCACACAGCAAGATGCCTAAAGAATACAAATTCTTATAATTTTATACATGACATGATCTTTTTTGGCATGCATCTTTATATACATTGTGGCAGATCGGTAGATCAACACAGGTACATTTTCTCTTTAAAGCTATAACTTGTTTATTATACATGTGTGTTATGGAAGGCAATTCAGTACCACAATGGACATAGCGGTCAGAGCACATACAGTGATCTGACAATAACCCAAAATCATAGAACGAGCTCTGAGACGTGGGAACTCTGCAGACCGCAATCCCTAATCCTCTCCAAACAACACTAGAGGCAGCCGTGGATTGCGCCTAACTCTGCCTATGCAACTCGACACAGCCTGAGAAACTAACTAGCCTGAAGATAGAAAATAAGCCTACCTTGCCTCAGAGAAATACCCCAAAGGAAAAGGCAGCCCCCCACATATAATGACTGTGAGTAAGATGAAAAGACAAACGTAGGGATGAAATAGATTCAGCAAAGTGAGGCCCGACTTTCTAAACAGAGCGAGGACAGGAAAGATAACTTTGCGGTCTACACAAAACCCTTAAGAAAGCCACGCAAAGGGGGCAAAAAGACGCTCCGTACCGAACTAACGGCACGGAGGTACACCCTTTGCGTCCCAGAGCTTCCAGCAAAACAAATAGACAAGCTGGACAGAAAAAATAGCAAACAAATAGCAAAGAAGCACTTAGCTATGCAGAGCAGCAGGCCACAGGAATGATCCAGGGAAAAACAAGTCCAACACTGGAACATAGACAGGAAGCCAGGATCAAAGCATTAGGTGGAGTTAAGTAGAGAAGCACCTAACGACCTCACAAGATCACCTGAGGGAGGAAACTCAGAAGCCGCAGTACCACTTTCCTCCACAAACGGAAGCTCCCAGAGAGAATCAGCTGAAGTACCACTTGTGACCACAGTAGGGAGCTCTGCCACAGAATTCACAACACATGTGGCCTAAACATTGAAAAATAAACATGGCCATTTGGGCAAAACAGGAAAGCAGAACCAAATGTTATACAGTCTCAGCAGTAGTGGGGATCCTCCCACTCAGGATATAACAGCCAGGTTCAATGCAGCTTAACTCAAAACCAATTCTCTGCAGCTACTGAATTCAGACCCACTGACCACTGAATGTCTCAGGAGGCCAACCATTTAAACCCCAGATCACACCCTGGGGTGGAGATAAGGTGGACAACTTCCCACCCACTCTATGATTGTCTAGAAAAATGTAGCCCTTAAAATGGCTGATTAACCCCTCTCAACATGAAGTGTGCTGTAGCAAAACTTCTCGGTTTCAAATCACTGAGGCTAATAGCAGTAAAATGCTGCACTTTGCCATTGATGTTGTCACATATCCCCTCCTCTACACAAAGCTGGGGGTTTTGGCACTTCTACTTACTAATCAAGGAAGTCTGGACAGGGCATCTGCGTTACCATGTTGTTTCCCTGGCCTATGCTCCATGTAGAAGTTACTGTAAGTTCTGGAGTGCCAGAAACCACCTAGTCACACGGGCATTCTTACTGTTCCTTTTCCTCATCCATCTCAGGGGCGCATGGTCTGACAATAACCTGAACATCCGGCCTAAAACCTAGTACCTCAGCATGTCAATTGCCCATTAGATGGCCAAGCCCCTTTTCTTTATGATTGGATAGTTCCTTTCACCGGAGGACAGTTTTCTCGCAGCTCCCAAACCAACCTCGGAGGTGTCTGTCTTGACCAAAAACTCCTTAGTGAAGTCAGGTGCAAACAAGATCGGCTGTTTACATAGGGTGAACTTCAACTCCTGGAAAGCAATCTCAGCTTCAGAGCACTATTTAGTAACATAGTAACATAGTAACATAGTTAGTAAGGCCGAAAAAAGACATTTGTCCATCCAGTTCAGCCTATATTCCATCATAATAAATACCCAGATCTACGTCCTTCTACAGAACCTAATAATTGTATGATACAATATTGTTCTGCTCCAGGAAGACATCATTTGGCCATCTGTCACGATATTGTATGAAATATAATATGATTTTATAGCTGCGGGCTAAACCCCCCTTCTCTCTCTGGCTCCCTTTGTTTCTGAATCTGTGTATAGAAGAGCTTTTATGGCTTCTTGCTGCATTCCTGACTTTCAGCTCCTAAATCCCTCATGCCCCTCCTAAAGGAATTTTTACGATCGGTATAGATGCATAGACAGTTGTACCAGCTTAAACTGGTTGGATCTCCCTTGTAAAACATGAAATCCTTTGTCCTAATATTGAAAGATATTGGGCCAACAATTTAGGCTAGGAAAATAATGAGTACATATTGCTAAAGTCCATCGGCGCATCTATCCATCACTGTAAGCAGGAGCCTCCAAGTCCAACAGGGACAGAGTACGGATTTCTCTGGAACTGAGTGTCCCTACTAGCCTGAATTTAGTATCTATAGAGAGAAAATCTTAATACAAGATGAATGCTGGGTGTGTTATGATCCTGACGTGTTCTCTAGCGGAGATACAGGCATTAGACAAACTTGTGTTAAATCTAGTAAGATTGAAGAGATAGGAGGGTCTGGGTAAGCCAGCCCTGTTAGTGATGTCACG
The DNA here is from genome assembly GCF_032444005.1 of Ranitomeya imitator. NCBI lineage: Eukaryota > Metazoa > Chordata > Amphibia > Anura > Dendrobatidae > Ranitomeya > Ranitomeya imitator. Next base: position 582,406,435 of record NC_091284.1, read on the forward strand.
GGCTGCGGTTTATAAGTTTCTGCCAGACCCCCAGTAGTGAGTTTTGACCTGAGAAGCCTGACTGCCAGTCCTGATGCATTGGGATATATGGGAACCAGCCTGGTTGCCTGCAATGTCCTGAACACATGTCAGTGTTAATTTCTCATTTAACCCCTGTTATTTTTATAATTACCTTGTACATATTTTCAATTGTCTCATATTGTAATATATTTTATACCTTTTCATAAACACTGCCTAATTTTAATGGAGTAAAATATTTAAAATACTAGATTCGTTCTTCCTGTTCTAAAACGTACCCTAAGTCTTCTGAAGGGAATTACGCTACGGTTTTGGGTTAGCTTCGGACCCGTTTAATCGAAGCTGGTGGCAGCATACCTTTGTACTGGGTAGTTGGGAGTCATTGTAGTGACTGCGGTGTTGATAATTATTGTTCCTGCCTGAGTGGGAGTAGTTAAATTGCCTCGCTGCAGCGTACCCAATAGCCAGTACATAGCAGGCAGCCTTTCTGGTGACTAATTACCCTAGGTGCAGTACCTAATCTGACTTGAGACTAAGGGGGGCGCCAGAGAGCAGCAAGTTTCAAGTGGAACTGTAAGCGGGATATACATAAATCCCTGCAGTTCATGGTATATTGAAGAGCAGTGGGATACCTAAAATAAGCCCATGCTGTAAACTAAGAGGTCAATAGCCTTGTGTGTTTTTCCATCACATTGTAGCAGTAGAGGGATAACTAAGATAAGCCCCCTGCACATGTGATAGCTGTATGTTGGCCTAAAGTCACCCCGATCTGTGACGTGGGGGTGACGGTCACGGTGGGAATCGTGACACCATCTATGTCTTTATGACCTTAAGAAGATCAATCAGGGGGCGGATATCATGGTGAAATTCAGGATAATTTGCAGACAGTATCTCACAATTTCCAGAAATGCCTGAACATGTTTCTTGGTGACTGATTGGAGACAATTTTGGATTGCCTCCATCTTATTTATTTGCAGCTCTATGATGATGTAGTCCAAGTATATTGCCTCTTTGTCCCGTGACAAACTTCTTTGGGTTTATGGTAATCCCTGCCTTCCTCAGTGCATCCAGACCTCCTAGACCTTCTGCAGGTGACTTCCCCAATGTGGGCTGAAGATCACAATGTCATCCAGATAAGCTGTGGTGTAATTTTTGTGAAAGGCTAAGATCCAATCCATGGCCCTATGGAAGGTAGCTGGTGTTCCCTGCAGACCGAACGTCATCCTGGTATTCTGAAAGCACCCATCAGGTGTAGAGAAGGCCGTCTTCGCCTTGGCACTTGGAGACAAGAGAATTAGCCAGCAACCTTTCACTAGGTCAAGGGTGATCATTTATCTGGCTGAGCCTAGCCTCTCAATAAGCTCATCAGAGGCATAGGATATGCGTAGAACTTGGACACCTCATTTAGATTCCTGCAGTTGTTACAGAAATGCCACTCTCAGTCTGGTTTCATTAAAAGAACAATGGGGTTGGACCAGGCACTTTTTGACTCCTCACTGCTGCACAGGCTCAACATTCTCCTCAACCCCTTGGTGATCACCTCATGTGGGCTTCAGGAATCTGATGCGGCTTTTGGTTCACTCTCACATGCAGTTCTGTCACGATTTCATGCTCTACAACCTGCGGACAACTTGGCAATTCCAAAAACAGGTCCCGATACCTTGAAGCAGCATTCGGCGCTGTTGCTTCTGGGCCAGTGACAGTGTCTCTGCTACTGTGACATCCTAGAGCCTGGTTTCAGGATTGGCCCCCAGGCCCGATGCTTCCACCAGTTCCCTGTCTGGCTATGGTTTGAGCAGCCTAATGTGGAGGAATGGTGAGAACCCTGTAGAGGCCTGTGGGACTTCTCTAAAAGAGAACAGTAGGTACGGTAGTACACAATCCCAGTCTCTTCGATGACCTTCTAGAGCATAGCTTCCAATGTCTTGTTGAACCTCTCCACCAGGCCGTCCCTCTGCAGATGGTACACCGACATCTGGAGTTGGGTAATCTGCAGAACCTTACACAACTCCCTCATCACTTTGGACACAAAAAGAGTCCCTTGGCCAATATGGATCTACTATGGGAGGCCCATCGAGGAGAAAATATGGACTATTTCTTGAGATACACTCATGGAGGAGGGGCTTCTCAGTGGTACCACCTCTGGGGACCATGTTGCATAGTCCATCATCACTAAGATGTGTTTATTTCCCCTGGTGGAGTTAACTAGCGGCCCTACAAGGCCCATGGCAATCCATTCAAATGGGACTTCGATAATGAGCAACATCACTATGGGACTTCAGAAGTGGGATATGGGAGCAGTTAGTTGACAAGTAGGGAAGGATCGGCAGTATTTAACAATCTCTCTGTGACATACAGGCCAGTAGAACCACAGAAGGACCAGTTCTTGAGTTTTGTCTATTCCCAGAGGCCCACCCAATATATGAAAATGTGCCAGGACTGGTAACCTGCACCAATAGGGACCCAGCACTTACAACTGCTCTACCACTTTCTCTCTTAGTTTATTGACCCAATACAGCAGCTCCTCATTTAAATCGAAATGGGGAAACTGAATTAAACCCCCCACTCTTGAGTAACCACATTTATCACATCTACATTGTCAAATGCCTCTTATAGAGTGAGATCTCACATTTGAGCAGTCCTCAAATTTCCCCCAGAAACCCCCAGTTCAGGAATCTTGGCCTCATAGGTCATCATCTCATTGTCATCACCAGCAAGACATGGAAAGTGAACTCATCCACCTCCGACTGCGATGATGATTCATCATGATGGAGCTGGCTCCTGTCTGAGTCACCTTGTACTTCTGCTTTCCTCTATAAGTCCCAAAGCAAGCTAAAGTCCTGCCATATTATCACCTGGTGTAGTAGGTCCTTAACCACCCGTACCTCATGGGTCTCAGCCCCACAGTTAATTTTTATAGACTCTCCTTCAACAGGGTAGTCCTTGTCATCCCCGTGAATGCAGCAGACACACACATGTTTTCTGAGGATCAACTGATGGGGAGTATGACCCTTACCAGGGTCATCAAACACCCCGAGTCCATGAGTCCTGACACCAGTACCGCATTTATTGTTATGCGACATGCCTGCGGCCCCTCACCCGGCAGATAGTCCACACCACAGGAGGGGTAGGCATAGTACGAACAGTGCCTCCCCATGCTACAGTTCATCTGCTCATAGGACACAGGACATCGGGGAGCTATTTGACAAAGGCTGTGAATTCTCCAGTGGAGTAAGTTTGTAGCAGCATCCTTTGGCAATCCCTTTAGTGACCCCTTCGGACCTCAGACTCCCCAGAGGTGGCTGTACTATGCCTCTTTTAGGATTCGGGCTCCCACTGGGTACCCTAGTATGGACATGCAATACCACCTGCCTTCCTCAGAGTCCTCTTGACCACCTGGACCTCTCTACTTGGCCAACCGGGTCATCCGCTGTTATGTTTGCTAATGACAGGTGTTATGAAGGCAATCCAGAAACACAGTGTGCTTAGCGATCAGAGCGCACACAGTGATCTGACAAATACCCAAAAATACAAGAACTAGCTCTGAGATGTGGAAACTCTGTAGACTGCACACCTGATCCTATCCTAAACACAACTAAAAGCGGCTGTGGATTGCGCCTAACAACTACCTAGGCAACTCGGCACAGCCTAAGAAACTAGCTAGCCTGAAGATAGAAAAATAGGCCTGACTTGCCCCAGAGAAATTCCCCAAAGGAAAAGGCAGCCCCCCACATATAATGACTGTGAGTAAGATGAAAAGACAAAACGTAGGGATGAAATAGATTCAGCAAAGTGGGGCCCGATATTCTAGGACAGAGCGAGGACAGTAAAGCGAACTTTGCAGTCTACAAAAAACCCTAAAGCAAAACCACGCAAAGGGGGCAAAAAAAACCCACCGTGCCGAACTAACGGCACGGCGGTACACCCTTTGCGTCTCAGAGCTTCCAGCAAAACAAAAGACAAGCTGGACAGAAAAAAAGCAACAAAAAAGCAAAAAGCACTTAGCTATACAGCAGCAGGTCACAGGAACAATCAGGAGAAGCTCAGATCCAACACTGAAACATTGACAAGGAGCAAGGATAGCAGCATCAGGCGGAGTTAAGTAATGAAGCAGTTAACGAGCTCACCAGAACACCTGAGGGAGGAAGCTCAGAAGCTGCAGTACCACTTGTGACCACAGGAGTGAATTCAGCCACAGAATTCACAACAGTACCCCCCCCTTGAGGAGGGGTCACCGAACCCTCACCAGAGCCCCCAGGCCGACCAGGATGAGCCGCATGAAAGGCACGAACAAGATCGGAAGCATGAACATCAGAGGCAAAAACCCAGGAATTATCTTCCTGAGCATAACCCTTCCATTTAACCAGATACTGGAGTTTCCGTCTAGAAACACGAGAATCCAAAATCTTCTCCACAACATACTCCAATTCCCCCTCCACCAAAACCGGGGCAGGAGGCTCAACAGATGGAACCATAGGTGCCACGTATCTCCGCAACAACGACCTATGGAATACATTATGTATGGAAAAGGAGTCTGGGAGGGTCAAACGAAAAGACACAGGATTGAGAACCTCAGAAATCCTATACGGATCAATAAAACGAGGTTTAAATTTAGGAGAGGAAACCTTCATAGGAATATGACGAGAAGATAACCAAACCAGATCCTCAACACGAAGTCGGGGACCCACACGGCGTCTGCGATTAGCGAAAAGTTGAGCTTTCTCCTGGGACAAGATCAAATTGTCCACTACCTGAGTCCAGATCTGCTGCAACCTATCCACCACAGAATCCACACCAGGACAGTCCGAAGACTCAACCTGTCCTGAAGAGAAACGAGGATGGAACCCAGAATTGCAAAAAAATGGAGAAACCAAGGTAGCCGAGCTGGCCCGATTATTAAGGGCGAACTCAGCCAACGGCAAGAAGGACACCCAATCATCCTGGTCTGCAGAAACAAAACATCTCAGATATGTTTCCAAGGTCTGATTGGTTCGTTCGGTCTGGCCATTAGTCTGAGGATGGAAAGCCGAGGAAAAGGATAGGTCAATGCCCATCCTACCACAAAAGGCTTGCCAGAACCTTGAAACAAACTGGGAACCTCTGTCAGAAACAATATTCTCAGGAATGCCATGCAACCGAACCACATGCTGAAAGAACAAAGGTACCAAATCAGAGGAGGAAGGCAATTTAGCCAAGGGCACCAGATGGACCATTTTAGAAAAGCGATCACAGACCACCCAAATGACTGACATCTTTTGAGAAACGGGAAGGTCAGAAATGAAATCCATCGAAATATGTGTCCAAGGCCTCTTTGGGACCGGCAAGGGCAAAAGCAACCCACTGGCACGAGAACAGCAGGGCTTAGCCCTAGCACAAATCCCACAGGACTGCACAAAAGTACATACATCCCGTGACAGAGATGGCCACCAGAAGGATCTAGCCACTAACTCTCTGGTACCAAAGATTCCAGGATGACCAGCCAACACCGAACAATGAAGTTCAGAGATAAGTTTATTAGTCCACCTATCAGGGACGAACAGTTCTCTGCTGGACAACGATCAGGTTTATTCGCCTGAAATTTTTGCAGCACCCGCCGCAAATCAGGGGAGATGGCAGACACAATGACTCCTTCCTTGAGGATACCCGCTGGCTCAGATAAACCCGGAGAGTCGGGCACAAAACTCCTAGACAGAGCATCCGCCTTCACATTTTTAGAGCCCGGAAGGTACGAAATCACAAAGTCGAAGCGGGCAAAAAATAACGACCAACGGGCCTGTCTAGGATTCAAGCGCTTGGCAGACTCGAGATAAGTCAAGTTCTTATGATCAGTCAATACCACCACGCGATGCTTAGCTCCTTCAAGCCAATGACGCCACTCCTCGAATGCCTACTTCATGGCCAGCAACTCTCGATTGCCCACATCATAATTACGCTCAGCGGGCGAAAACTTCCTGGAAAAGAAAGCACATGGTTTCATCACTGAGCAATCAGAACCTCTCTGTGACAAAACCGCCCCTGCTCCAATCTCAGAAGCATCAACCTCGACCTGGAACGGAAGAGAAACATCTGGCTGACACAACACAGGGGCAGAACAAAAACGATGCTTCAACTCCTGAAAAGCTTCCACAGCAGCAGAAGACCAATTAACCAAATCAGCACCCTTCTTGGTCAAATCGGTCAATGGTTTGGCAATGCTAGAAAAATTACAGATGAAGCGACGATAAAAATTAGCAAAGCCCAGGAACTTTTGCAGACTTTTCAGAGATGTCGGCTGAATCCAATCCTGGATGGCTTGGACCTTAACTGGATCCATCTCGATAGTAGAAGGGGTAAAGATGAACCCCAAAAATGAAACTTTCTGCACACCGAAGAGACACTTTGATCCCTTCACAAACAAAGAGTTAGCACGCAGGACCTGAAAAACCATTCTGACCTGCTTCACATGAGACTCCCAATCATCTGAGAAGATCAAAATGTCATCCAAGTAAACAATCAGGAATTTATCCAGATACTCACGGAAGATGTCATGCATAAAAGACTGAAACACAGATGGAGCATTGGCAAGTCCGAACGGCATCACTAGATACTCAAAATGACCCTCGGGCGTATTGAATGCAGTTTTCCATTCATCTCCTTGCCTGATTCTCACCAGATTATACGCACCACGAAGATCTATCTTAGTGAACCAACTAGCCCCCTTAATCCGAGCAAACAAGTCAGATAACAATGGCAAGGGATACTGAAATTTAACAGTGATCTTATTAAGAAGGCGGTAATCAATACACGGTCTCAGCGAACCATCCTTCTTGGCTACAAAGAAGAACCCTGCTCCCAGTGGTGATGACGATGGGCGAATATGTCCCTTCTCCAGGGATTCCTTCACATAACTGCGCATAGCGGCGTGTTCGGGCACGGATAAATTAAATAATCGACCTTTAGGGAATTTACTACCAGGAATCAAATTGATAGCACAATCACAATCCCTATGCGGAGGTAGAGCATCGGACTTGGGCTCTTCAAATACATCCTGATAATCAGACAAGAACTCTGGGACCTCAGAAGGGGTGGATGACGAAATCGACAAAAATGGAACATCACCATGTACCCCCTGACAACCCCAGCTGGATACCGACATGGAATTCCAATCCAATACTGGATTATGGGTTTGTAGCCATGGCAACCCCAACACGACCACATCATGCAGATTATGCAACACCAGAAAGCGAATAACTTCCTGATGTGCAGGAGCCATGCACATGGTCAGCTGGGCCCAGTATTGAGGTTTATTCTTGGCCAAAGGTGTAGCATCAATTCCTCTCAATGGAATAGGACACCGCAAAGGCTCCAAGAAAAACCCACAACGTTTAGCATAATCCAAATCCATCAGATTCAGGGCAGCGCCCGAATCCACAAACGCCATGACAGAAAACGACGACAAAGAGCATATCAAGGTAATGGACAGAAGGAATTTGGACTGTACAGTACCAATGACGGCAGACCTAGCGGACCGCTTAGTGCGCTTAGGACAATCAGAAATAGCATGAGTGGAATCACCACAGTAGAAACACAGACCATTCAGACGTCTGTATTCCTGCCGTTCAACTCTAGTCATAGTCCTATCGCACTGCATAGGCTCAGGTTTAACCTCAGGCAGTACCACCAAATGGTGCACAGATTTACGCTCGCGCAAGCGTCGACCGATCTGAATGGCCAAAGACAAAGACTCATTCAAACCAGCAGGCATAGGAAATCCCACCATGACATCCTTAAGAGCCTCAGAGAGACCCTTTCTGAACAAAGCTGCCAGCGCAGATTCATTCCACTGAGTGAGTACTGACCATTTCCTAAATTTCTGACAATATACTTCTATATCATCCTGACCCTGGCACAAAGCCAGCAAATTTTTCTCAGCCTGATCCACTGAATTAGGCTCATCGTACAGCAATCCGAGCGCCAGGAAAAACGCATCGATACTACTCAATGCAGGGTCTCCTGCCGCAAGAGAAAATGCCCAGTCTTGAGGGTCGCCGCGCAAAAAAGAAATAATAATCAAAACCTGTTGAATAGGATTACCAGAAGAATGAGGTTTCAAGGTCAGAAATAGCTTACAATTATTTTTGAAACTTAGAAACTTAGTTCTATCTCCAAAAAACAAATCAGGAATAGGAATTCTTGGTTCTAACATAGATTTCTGATCAATAGTATCTTGAATTTTTTGTACATTTATAACGAGATTATCCATTGAAGAGCACAGACCCTGAATATCCATGTCCACACCTGTGTCCAGAATCACCCAAATGTCTAGGGGGAAAAAAAAAAGTGAACACAGAGCAGAAAAAAAAAAAAAAATGATGTCAGAACTTTTTCTTTCCCTCTATTGAGAATCATTAGTTTGGCTCCTTGTACTGTTATGTTTGCTAATGACAGGTGTTATGAAGGCAATCCAGAAACACAGTGTGCTTAGCGATCAGAGCGCACACAGTGATCTGACAAATACCCAAAAATACAAGAACGAGCTCTGAGACATGGAAACTCTGTAGACTGCACACCTGATCCTATCCTAAACACAACTAAAAGCGGCTGTGGATTGCGCCTAACAACTACCTAGGCAACTCGGCACAGCCTAAGAAACTAGCTAGCCTGAAGATAGAAAAATAGGCCTGACTTGCCCCAGAGAAATTCCCCAAAGGAAAAGGCAACCCCCCACATATAATGACTGTGAGTAAGATGAAAAGACAAAACGTAGGGATGAAATAGATTCAGCAAAGTGGGGCCCGATATTCTAGGACAGAGCGAGGACAGTAAAGCGAACTTTGCAGTCTACAAAAAACCCTAAAGCAAAACCACGCAAAGGGGGCAAAAAAAACCCACCGTGCCGAACTAACGGCACGGCGGTACACCCTTTGCGTCTCAGAGCTTCCAGCAAAACAAAAGACAAGCTGGACAGAAAAAAAGCAACAAAAAAGCAAAAAGCACTTAGCTATACAGAGCAGCAGGTCACAGGAACAATCAGGAGAAGCTCAGATCCAACACTGAAACATTGACAAGGAGCAAGGATAGCAGCATCAGGCGGAGTTAAGTAATGAAGCAGTTAACGAGCTCACCAGAACACCTGAGGGAGGAAGCTCAGAAGCTGCAGTACCACTTGTGATCACAGGAGTGAATTCAGCCACAGAATTCACAACAATCCGCATTTTGTGGATCTCTCTTGGGCAACCCAGGTCTGCATCAGCCTGGGAAGGAAATGGATAAATCTGTCCCTTATGACCCACTCTAGCATCTGAGCTGGGGTGGAGGATTCTGGCTGCAACCACTTCTGTACCAGATGCAGCAAATCGAACATTTAGGAGCAAGGGGGTTATCACAACAATACTCCCAATGGTGGACGCTTTGTGCTCGGACTGACATAGTCACCCCTGAGCATGCCAGTATCTCAGTTTTAATTTTGGCACATTACCTGGCATCTTGTAAGGCCAGATCATAATAAGTCTTCTGAGGCTTACCAGTTGTATAGGGGGTCAGCTCCTCCATCAACAGGTCTGGTGGTAGTTTCTCCCACTCTAGCTACCCGCTCAAAAGCAGTCAACAATACTTGCACATCATCCCCTGGGGTCATCTTTTGCATCGCGCTTCTTACAACCGTCCGGACATATGTGTCATCACCTTGACATGGGGGAAGGGTGGTTCCTATGACAACCCCTGCCAGAAGTTCCATCTGTTGTTGTTGCTGTTGGATCTGCTGCATCAGGAGTTTATTTGTATCCAGCTGTACTTGCTGCTGCTCCTGATGCTGCTGCTCTTGGCGCTGTTGCTGCTCTTGGTGCTGCTGCTGACTTAAAATCAAGTGCTTGATCAGCTCCTCCATTTTGTCTGCCTGCTGTTCCATGACTCTAGCCGAATTCACCCAGGACTTGTGGTTTGTCTACAGCAGCCAGGACTGTTGTGAATTCTGCTTTTGGGCTCCCTCCGGTGGTTGTAGGTGGTAATGCAGTTGTCCCAGGGCTGCAGTCATGGTCAGGTATTTCTGCTGATTGCAATTCTGACTGGGGTATTTAGGTTTGCAGGATTCATTGCCAGTTGTCAATGGTTCTTGGGAGGTGTTGGACCTCTGTCTGGTTTCTCCTGCTTAGCTGCCAATTCAGCAAAGATAAGTGTCTGGTTTTTTTTTCTATGGCACACATGCTGTGTGCTGGATTTTTGATTGTATTTCTGCTCTGTGTGTAGGATTCTCTGGAGTTGCAGATATACGTTCCACGCCTTTAGTTACATGGAGGAATTTTTTGTATAATCTGCTGTGGATATTTTTGGAAGGGTTTTTATACTGACCGCACAGAACTCTGTCCTATCCTTTCCTATTTTAGCTAGAGTGGCCTCTTTTGCTAAATCCTGTTTTCTGCCTACGTGTGTCTTTCCTCTTCTACTCACAGTCAATATTCGTGGGGGGCTGCCTATCCTTTGGGGTTCTGCTCTGAGGCAAGATAGTATTCCTATTTCCATCTATACGGGTATTTAGTTCTCCGGCTGTGACGAGGTGTCTAGGGTTTGTTAGGCACACCCCACGGCTACTTCTAGTTGCGGTATCAGATCAGGATTTGCGGTCAGTACAGTTACCACCTACTCCAGTGAAAGTTATTCATGCAGCTCCAAGGTCACCGGATCATAACACATGACTGCATATGGAGTAAGAAGAACAAGATACACGGCACTCTATAGATTTGTGAGTAGAGGTGCTCAAGTAGGGTTGGAGTAGACACAGGTACACTGTCTATTTATGTATTCCGCTGGTTTGTTATGCATGTGGCATAAAGCAACACAAATTGAAAATTTTTGGCCAAAGCAGGAGAACAAAATGGTATACAGTCTCTGCAGCTGTGGGGATCCACCCGCTCAGAATATAACAAACAGGTTCAGTACAGTTTAACAAAATCCACTTCTCTGGAACTGCTGGCTTCAGACCCACTGAACACTGAATGTCTGAGGATGCTGACTATTTAAACCCTAGGAAACACCCTGGGCGGAGATAAGGTGGACAACTTCCCATCAGCTCTATGGTTGTCCACATAAATCTAGCTCTTAAAATGACCGATTAAACCCTCTCAAAACATAGTATGCTGGAGCAAAACTTCTGTGTTTCAAATCATTGAAGCTAATAGCCTCAGTGAAATGTATCTCCTCTCTAGCACTTTGCCAGTGATTTTGTTACAACATTTAAACATATATTTAAGCTTATATATACAGTGTGTCCGTAAAGTCATGGTGCACTTTTATCGTTTACATTTTGGTGCCCTTTCTCTGGCCCAATCATATCAGACCTGTTCATGAGGAGAGATAACAAGAACCAATCAAACAACACTAACTCATTTAAGCTGTTGCTGTGGACATGTTCATCACCATAACGTCCAAATATGGGCTGCTGAACATCCTCATGCCTATGTTGAGTATGAACGTAACACCCCTAAAGTGAACGTGCGGTGTGGCCTGATGCATGATAAGGTGATAGGTATGAAACTGGGAGAGTTTTTCTTTTATTTGGAGCAGATTTCACATTTCTATCATTTTTCGTTGCTTTCCAGTGACTGGTCAAAAGTGCACCATGGCTTTATATATATATATATATATATACATATATATATATATATATTTATATATATATATATATATATATATATATATATATATATATGTATATATATATGTATATATATATATATATATATATATACACTGTGTGCAGAATTATTAGGCAAGTTGTATTTTAGGGGATTATTTTTATTATTGATCAACAACTATGTTCTCAATCAACCCAAAAGACTCATAAATATCAAAGATTAATATTTTTGGAAGTTGGAGTGGGTTTTTTTTTTAGATTTGGCTATATTAGGAGGATATCTATTTGTGCAGGTAACCAGTACTGTGCAGAATTCTTAACTTAATAAAAACCAAATATATTCCCATCTCACTTGTTTATTTTCATGAGGTAAACCAATATAACTGCACAAAATTTAGAAATAAACATTTCTGACATGCAAAAACAAACCTCCCCAAAATGAGTGACCAATATTGCCACCTTTCTTTATGATGACACTCAACAGCCTTCCATCCATAGATTCTGTCAGTTGCTTGATCTGTTTAAAATCAACAGTCCCCGATTGCTTTTCCTTAGCCCATAGTAACCTTGTTTTTTCGGGTTAGGTGTTAATGATGGCTTTCATTTAGCTTTTCTGTATGTAAATCCCATTTCCTTTAGGCGGTTTCTTACAGTTCAGTCACAGACGTTGACTCCAGTTTCCATTCATTCGCTCCTCATTTGTTTTGTTGTGCATTGTGCACTGTTTTGGAGACATATTGCTTTAACCCCTTCACCCCAAAGCCTGTTTTCACCTAAGTAACAGGGCCAATTTTTACAATTCTGACCACTGTCAATTTATGAGGTCATAACTCTGAAACGCTTCAACGGATCCTGGTGATTCTGACATTGTTTTCTCATGACATATTGTACTTCATGATAGTGGTAAAACTTCTTCGATATGACTTGCATTTATTTGTGAAAAAAACAAAAATTTGTCGGAAATTATGAAAATTTAGCAATTTTCAAATTTTTGTTTTTATGCCCTTAAATTAGAGAGTTATATCACATAATATAGTCAATAAACAACATTTCCCACATGTCTGCTTTACATCAGCACAATTTTGGAAACATAATTTTTTTTTGTTAGGGAGTTATAAGGGTTAAAATTTTACCAGCGATTTCTCATTTTTGCAACAAAATTTGCAAAACCATTTTTTTTACGGACCACCTCACACTTGAAGTGACTTTGAGGGGTCTATATGACAGAAAATGCCCAAAAGTGACACCATTCTAAAAACTGCACCCCTCAAGGTACTCAAAACCACATTCAAAAAGTTTATTAACCCTTCAGGTGCTTCACAGGAATTTTTTGAATGTTTAAAAAAAATTGAACATTTAACTTTTTTTTCACAAAATTTTTACTTCAGGTCCAATTTGTTTCATTTTACCAAGGGTAACAGGAGAAATTGGACCACAAAAGTCATTGTACAATTTGTCCTGAGTATGCCGATACCCCATATCTGGGAGTAAACCACTGTTTGGGCACATGGCAGAGCTCGGAAGGGAAGGAGCGCCATTTGACTTTTCAATGCAAGATTTGCTGGAATTGAGATCGGAGCCCATGTCACGATTGGAGAGCCCCTGATGTGCCTAAACAGTGGAAACCCCCACATGTGACACCATTTTGGAAAGTAGACCCTCTAAGGAACTTATCTAGATGTGTCGTAAGCACTTTGAACCTCCAAGTGCTTCACAGAAGTTTATAATGTAGAGCCGTAAAAAAAATTTCCTATTATTTTTCACAAAAAATGATTTTTTTGCCCCCAATTTTTTTTTCCCAAGGGTAACAGGATAAATTGAACCCCAAAAGTTGTTGTGCAATTTGTCCTGAGTACGCTGATACTTGATATATGGGGATAAACCACTGTTTGAGCGCATGGCAGAGCTCGGAAGGGAAGGAGCGCCATTTGACTTTTCAATGCAAAATTGGCTGGAATTGAGATCGGAACCCATGTTGCATTTGGAGAGCCCCTGATGTGCCTTAACAGTGGAAACCCCCCACAAGTGACCCCATTTTGGAAAGAAGACCCCCTAAGGAACTTATCTAGATGTGTGGTGAGTACTTTTAACCCCCAATTGTTTCACTAAAGTTTAGAATGTAGCGGTGTGAAAATTAAAAAATCATTTTTTCTTTCCACAAAATGATGTTTTAGCCCGCAATTTTTTTTTCGCCAAGGGTAACAGGAGAAATTGGACCACAAAAGTTATTGTCCAATTTGTCCTGAGTACGCTGATACCCCATATGTTGGGGGAACCACCGTTTGAGTGCATGGCAGAGCTCGGAAGGGAAGGAACGCCGTTTGAAATGCAGACTTAGATGGATTGGTCTGCAGGCGTCATGTTGCATTTGCAGAGCCCCTGATGTACCTAAACAGTAGAAACCCCCCACAAGTGACCCCATATTGGAAACTAGACCCCCCAAGGAACTTATCTAGATGTGTTGTGAGAACTTTGAACCAACAAGTGTTTCACTACAGTTTATAACGCAGAGCTATGAAAATAAAAAAAAAAATTTTTTCCACGAAAATGATATTTTAACCCCCACGTTTTTATTTTCCCAAGGGTAACAGGAGAAATTGGGCCACAAAAGTTATTGTCCAATTTGTGCTGAGTACGCTGATACCCAATATGTGGGGGGGAACCACCGTTTGAGTGCATGGCAGAGCTCGGAAGGGAAGGAGCGCCGTTTGAAATGCAGACTTAGATGGATTGGTCTGCAGGCATCATGTTGCACTTGCAGAGCCCCTGATGTACCTAAACAGTAGAAACCCCCCACAAGTGACCCCATATTGGAAACTAGACCCCCCAAGGAACTTATCTAGATGTGTTGTGAGAAATTTGAACCAAACAAATGTTTCACTACAGTTTATAACGCAGAGCCGTGAAAATAAAAAATATTTTTTTTCCACGAAAATGATATTTTAGCCCCCAGGTTTTTTTTTCCCAAGGGTAACAGGACAAATTGGACCCCAAAAGTTGTTGTCCAACTTGTCCTGAGAACGCTGATACCCCATATGTTGGGGGGAACCACTGTTTGGGCGCACAGGAGAACTCGGAAGGGAAGGAGCAGTGTTTTAGTTTTTCACAGCAAAATTGGCTGGAATTGAGATCGGACGCCATGTCGCGCTTGGAGAGCCCCTGATTTGCCGAAACAGTGGAAACTCCCCAATTCTAACTGAAACCCTAATCCAAACACACCCCTAACCCTAATCCCAACGGTAACCCTAACCCCAACCCTAGTCCTAACACTAGCCCTAACCCTAACCCTAATGGGAAAATAAAAATAAATACATTTTTTTACATTTTATTATTTTTCCCTAACTAAGAGGGTGATGAAGGGGGGTTTGATCTACTTTTATAGCGTTTTTTTGGCGGATTTTTAGGGTTGGCAGCTGTCACACACTAAAAGACGCTTTTTATTGCAAAAAATAGTTTTTGCATCACCACATTTTGAGAGCTATAATTTATCCATATTTTGGCCCACAGAGTCATGTGAGATCTTGTTTTTTGCGGGACGAGTTGTTGTTTTTATTGGTACCATTTTCGGGCAGATGACTTTTTTTGATCGCTTTTTATTCCGATTTTTGTGAGGCGGAATGAACAAAAACCAGCAATTCCTGAAATTCTTTTAGGGGGGCGTTTATACCATTCCACGTGTGGTAAAATTGATAAAGCAGCTTTATTCTTTGGATCAGTACGATTACAGCGATACCTCATTTATGTAATTTTTTTTATGTTTTGGAGCTTTTATACGATAAAAACTATTTTATATTAAAAAAATAATTGTTTTTGCATCGCTTTATTCTGAGAGCTATAACTTTTTTATTTTTCTGCTGATGATGCTATATCGTGGCTTTTTTTTTGCGGGACAAGATGACGTTTTCAGCGGTACCATGGTTATTTATATCCGTTGTTTTGATCGCGTGTTATTCCACTTTTTGTTCTCCTGTATGATAATAAAGCAATGTTTTTTGCCTTGTTTTTTTTTTTTTGCGGTGTTCACTGAAAGGGTTAACTAGTGGGATAGTTTTATAGAGCGGGTTGTTACGGAAGCGGCGATACCAAATATGTGTACTTTTATTGTTTTTTTTATTTACATAAATAAATGGATTTACTGGGAAATGTTTTTTTTTTCTTTATTTGGGGATTTTTTTTATTTTTTTTTATACATTCTATTTTTTTTTTTACCTTCTACCATTGTCCGAGGGTGGGACATCACTGTATTAGATTAGATCGTTGATCTGACAGTGTGCATAGCACACTGTCAGATCAACGATCTGACAGGCAAGTTCAGGAGGCTTTCCGGCGCCTGCTCTCAGCAACTCTCAGCAGGCGCCAGCTAGCCAGGTCATTTCATGACCCGGAAGGAGTCCCACGGCCATCTTGGATCCGGGGACTCCTTCCGGGTCACCGGAGCAATGCAATCTCATCACGTTTCTCCGGTGGGAGAGCGCAGGGATCCCTGCGCGATCCCCCTCTATGCCGCTGTCACTACAGACAGCGGCATCAGAGGGGTTAAATGCCCGCGATCGGCGCTACTGCCAATCGTGGGCATTGCTGCGGGGTGTCAGCTGTCATATACAGCTGACACCCGCACCCGATCACCGCGGTGCTCAGCGCGAGACCGTGGTGATCGGTGCGCCGTACTAGTACTGCTGCTGGCACAAATGCAGTGCCGGTAGCGCAGAACTAGTACGGCGCATGTCATGAAGGGGTTAAGTTTCAGGTCTTGACACTTTGATGTTTTCCTTGGTCTACCAGTATGTTTGCCTTTAACAACCTTCCCACGTTGTTTGTATTTGGTCCAGATTTTAAACACAGCTGACTTTGAAAAACCAACATCTTTTGCAACATTGCGTGATGATTTACCCTATTAAGAGTTTGATAATCCTCTCCTTTGTTTCAATTGACATCTCTCGTGTTGTTGCATCTCTCGTGTTGATTCATGTCATTACACTTGGTGCTACAGCTCTCCAAGGTGTGATCACTCCTTTTTAGATGCAGACAAACGAGCAGATCTAGTTTGATGCAGATCTAGTTTGATGCAGGTGTTATTTTTGTGTATGAAAATTTATAGGGTGATTCCATAATTTTTTCCTTAGAATTGAGTGATTCCATAATTTTTCCCCTATGCTTGGTTAAAAAAGTAACCATTACTGACTACCACATTTTTTGCTCTTGATTTCTTTTAGTGTTTCTTAAAGCCAGAAAGTTGCCATTTGAAATGACTTTAGTTTTGTGCCATGTCTGTGATCTGCTTTATTTCTACAAAATTAAAAAACTGAATGAACATCCTCCAAGGCCAGTGATTCCATAATTTTTGACAGGGGTTGTGTTCCTGAATACTCCTTGTTTCATCCGTGATGGTGGCTTGGATGTTTGTCAAGCCTCGACCACCCTCCTTTCTGTTGGTGTACAATCTTTGTATGTTAGACTTAGGGTGGAGAAATATAAATATACAGTACAGACCAAAAGTTTGGACACACCATCTCCTTTAAAGATTGTTCTGTATTTTCATGACTATGAAAATTGTACTTTCACAATGAAGGCATCAAAACTATGAATTAACACATGTGGAATTATATACTTAACAAAAAAGTGTGAAGCAACTGAAATTATGTCTTATATTCTAGGTTCTTCAAAGTAGACAGCTTTTGCTTTAATGACTGCTTTGAAACCAAAGATCTCAAATTTAGACTCATCAGACCAAAGCACAGATTTCTACTGGTCTAATGTCCATTCCTTGTGATATTTAACCCAAACAAGTCTCTTCTGCTTGTTGCCTTTTCTTAGCAGTGGTTTCCTAGCAGCTATTTTACCATGAAGGCCTGCTGCACAAAGTTTCCTCTTAACAGTTGTTATAGAGATGTGTCTGCTGCTAGAACTCTGTGTGGCATTGACCTGGTCTCTAATCTGAGCTGCTGTTAACCTGCAATTTCTGAGGCTGGTGACTTATCTTCAGAAGCAGAGGTGACTCTTGGTTTTCCTTTCCTGGGGCGATCCACATATGAGCCAGTTTTTTTGTAGCGCTTGATGGTTTTTGCCACTGCACTTGGGGACACTTTCAAAGTTTTCCCAATTTTTCGGACTGACTGACCTTCATTTCTTAAAGTAATGATGGCCACTCTTTTTTCTTTACTTAGCTGCTCTTTTCTTGCCATAATACAAATTCTAAATGCCTATTCAGTAGGACTATCAGCTGTATATCCACCAGACTCATGCACAACACAACTGATGGTCCCAACCCCATTTGTAAGGCAAGAAATCCCACTTATTAAACCTGACAGGGCACACCTGTGAAGTGAAAACCATTTCCGGTGACTACCTCTTGAAGCTCATAAAGAGAATGCCAAGAGTGTGCAAAGCAGTCATTAAAGCAAAAGGTGGCTACTTTGAAGAACCTAGAATATAAGAAATAATTTCAGTTGTTTCACACTTTTTTAATTCATAATTTTGATGCCTTCAGTGTGAATGTACAATTTTTATAGTCATGAAAATACAGAAAAATCTTTAAATGAGAAGGTGTGTCCAAACTTTTGGTCTGTACTGTATATATATATATTGCAGCATAGCTTGGAAGGACAGAGATAAATCCCGGGTCTTGATTACACCTGTAGGGTTTTCCTAAGAACCAGTAAGTAGTTTCATGGAGTGTCCGTCTCCTGGGATAGACAGTTGGCTGGATGTTGCAGAGGCAAATATGTTAAGTCATGAATACACAGACCATGAGCACCAGATTGGATGTACCTTGGAGCTGAAGTAGTTTGTAAAATGAGGTCACTTATGTGGGGGTTCTGCTGTTCTGGCACTTAAGGGGCTCTGTCAATACGACATGGCACACTCAAACGATTCCAGCAAAATGTGTACTACAATATTGCGCTCCTTACCTTATGAGCTTTGCACTGTGCCTCTAAAGTAGTTTTAAATCACATTTGAGGTATTGGCGTACTGTGGAGAAATTGAGTCACATACCTAGTTATACATTTTCTCCTATTAACCCTTTTGAAAAATTAAAACTTGAAGCCAAGATAATATTTTAGTGGAAAAAAGTGAAATTTTCCATTGAATCAGCCCAATGTTTCACAATTCTCACATTCGCTTGAGGGTTTTAACTGCTCACTACACCCCTAGATGAATTCCTCAATAGGTGTAGATTCACTTGTGGAGGTTTCTGCTGTTTTGGCATGTTATGGGCTCTTCAAATGTGACATGGCATCTGCAATCTGCTCCAGCCAAAATTGCACTCCAGAATTCAATTCAATGTATCTATGTATAATTACAAAAATAATAGCAGCACAGTCCTGATGTTGTGTGTGCAATTCATCGGCAAGCAACCGGCCAAAAGCCTTCAAATGTATAAAAAATAGAATGGAAGCAACACTCCAATAAGTGAAAAAATTGACTTTATTCACAAACATACTGTTCATGCAATGTTTAAGCTTCTCATTTGAAGCCTTTCTCAAGCATTTATATTTGTGTACACGTACAGCATACACACATATATATACATATATATGTATAAAAAACACGACAGCACTCTGTAATGTAAGAAACATTCAACTTCTGGTATCTGTTCTATATTCGGAATAAAATATGGCTATATAATACAAATATAATGACATATACCAGAAAAAACTTCAGCATTTAAAGGCATCAGTCCTTTTTAAACTTGCCACAGTGCTCACAAGAAATTGAATAAACACACACCTCACAAGTAGATGTTCTAGTGATGTTGCTGCTGTGCCTCCAAACAGTCACCTGACATTGTTATGTCAGGTGACTGCTGCAGCCAATCAGCAGTCCCCAAACGCTCTGTAAAACACTCTAAATGCAGCAATTAGAATAGACTACATCATTTAATGGTTCCCTCTGATCATAACCAATGTGGAATCAGCTAGACTCTATGACAAGTAAATCTTAAATCCTTCGATATACCCCTATAAAAAAGTATGTCTGCTCTGATGGAATCGCAAAGGCTGCAGCTGGCTACAGTAGTAACAAGACATAATAATTTCATATGATCACTGGGAGACATAATGACATCATTGCTGGAACAGTGACCGACCAGGGGTTTTGGTTAATTTCATCTGTGGCCCATTAAAAGTAGGGGATAACCCCTTTAAAGGTGGATCTTGGCCCTATAGATGTCTATTGATACCATATTAGAAAACCGTTTAGACCTTGCATTGTACTGTAATGGTTAAACAACATCTGTTATGTTTTAATAGAAAAATGTGATGGAATTTAATATAAGAAAACTCAGGCCCCCATTGGAAGAACTCAGGTTTTCATGTAAAATAATAAATACCATAAATTTTAATGTGTATCTTATAGCGCTTTGATGCCAACTGACCTCCAGCAGTTAAAACACTGTTGTATACCTTTAAGGTATGGATTACTTAAAAAGAAATCACCGGAAATTATTTTTGACATATTGTCCCCAAAGATTAAGTCATCCCCATTTGAAAAGCTCTATATGTACAAAGCTGTCTTCAGTTGTTGTATTTTCTTTTGTAGACTAAAATGAGCAAAAATGAAAGAAAATGTAAAAGAATAAAAAAACAGTGTCAAGCCAAAAGCTGTCTATAAGGTAATAAATACTAAGAGAGCAGTATGACTTGCAGGCATAACAATGATTTGATGGCCCCAAGTTACGAAAGCAGAATACAAAACTTTTACTCAAGGCATACTTAAAGAAAGAATAATGTCACATAAAGGAAGAGAAGTCATTCAGCATAGCAATTAATCTGCAGAAAGGGGAACCCACATAATATATGGTTGCAAGATACCTAAGGAAGGAGAAGAATCTACTCAGAAAAAATGGAAAAACATGCAATAGACACAGTACGAAAAGGATTTCCATGTTGAATAACCCTTTGATTGGTCATCTTGAGAAGAAAGGAAAGATCTTCATTTGTATCAAGATATGCTCTTAGGGCGAATTTTGAATCCTTATATACTTCAAATCATTATAAAGATGGCCTACAAGAGGTGAGATTCTTTCTTCACATGTCTAATCTAGACAAAAAGCAGGTTCTACTCATTCTTCATCTTCTTGAGTTTATTCTCACCCATATTTCTATCTACAGCTCCAGGGAACAGCAATGGGTGCCTCTTGTCCTCTAGCTTATGCCAACCTTTTCTTGGGGCTATTGGAGAGACAAGTTTTCCTGACAGAGTCTACATCTATGTTACAGAAAGTTCACCTATGGGCCAGATACATAGATGATATTGTCTTTAATTGAATAGATAGCTTGGAAGCTGTGGAGATCTTTATGAAGTACTCAATTGTAACAACATGAATATTAAGTTAACACATAAGATTGGATAGACGAGCATTGACTTCTTGGATGTCCTTTTTCAAATTGAAGAAAATGGAATCATACACTTGGACCTCCACAGAAAGGCAACATTAGTCAATTCAATCTTACATGCAAAATCCACACATCCAAACATATTTTCAACAATATACCCACAGGCCAATTTTTTAAGAGCTAAAAGAATCGGCACTAATACTTTGAAAAACAGGAAACAATCTGAAGAACAGATTTAGAACAAAAGCATATCATGTTGAAAGTATCATTAAATGATGCACACAAGCAAAAAGGACTGAAAGGTGTACACTCCTAAATCCCACTCATAGTCTAAAAGAACAACAGGATGTTGTGAGATTTATTTCTACATTCAATTCAAGATCAGATGAGAAACTTTCAGTGCTTATTTAACATTGGAGTATATTT
Organism: Ranitomeya imitator; assembly: GCF_032444005.1. Classification (NCBI taxonomy): domain Eukaryota; kingdom Metazoa; phylum Chordata; class Amphibia; order Anura; family Dendrobatidae; genus Ranitomeya; species Ranitomeya imitator. The sequence goes on from NC_091284.1 coordinate 582,427,822, forward strand.
CTATCAGATCACATTTTGAGTACCTATCTACCACAAACTCCAAGTATAACATTTAGTAGACAAAAACATTTGAGAGAAACCCAGGTCCACAGTCATCATAAGTGAAAAATCCTTAAATATCTTTGGGCAAAGGGATAGACCATGGGGGTGTTAATTCTGTGGTGTATGTATAGCTTGCCAAAATATAAAAGAACTAGATGGTGGCCCAAATCTAACGCATCAGGTATTCTAGAATATGTATGTCCACGTAGTATATTGCCCAGCCACGTAGTATATTGCCCAGCCACGTAGTATATTGCCCAGCCACATAGTATATTGCCCAGCTACGTAGTATATTGCCCAGCCACGTAGTATATTGCCCAGCCACGTAGTATATTGCCCAGCTACGTAGTATATTGCCCAGCTACGTAGTATATTGCCCAGTCACGTAGTATATTGCCCAGCCACGTAGTATATTGCCCAGTCACGTAGTATCTTGCCCAGTCACGTAGTATATTGCCCAGTCACGCAGTATATTGCCCAGCCACGTAGTATATTGCCCAACCACGTAGTATCTTGCCCAGTCACGTAGTATATTGCCCAGTCACGCAGTATATTGCCCAGCCACGTAGTATATTGCCCAACCACGTAGTATATTGCCCAGCCATGTAGTATATTGCCCAGCCACGTAGTATATTGCCCAGCCACATAGTATATTGCCCAGCTACGTAGTATATTGCCCAGCTACGTAGTATATTGCCCAGCCACATAGTATATTGCCCAGCCACGTAGTATATTGCCCAGTCACGTAGTATATTGCCCAGTCATGTAGTATATTGCCCAGTCACGTAGTATATTGCCCAGTCACGTAGTGTATTGCCCAGCCACGTAGTATATTGCACAGCGACGTAGTATACAGCACAGAGCCACGTAGTATACTGCCCAGTCACATAGTATATTGGCCAGTCACATATTATATTGCCCAGCTACGCAGTATATTGCCCAGCCACGTATGTAACAGGTTAAAAAATAAAAAATAAACATATACTCACTATCCGAGGGCCCCTTGTAGTCCTGTCGCCTGTGGACATAATTTCTCACAAAACCCCAAAATGGGTCAGACAAAATTGTTGACACCTTAAATTTAATATTTGTATGCTCAACCTTTGAAATAAATAACTGAAATCAATTGTTTCTTACAACCATCAACAAGCTTCTTTCAACTGGAATTTTGGACCACTCTTCTCTTGCAAGTTTCTCATATTTGAAGGGTGCCTTCTTCACCTTTTTAAGATCTATTCACTGGTGTTAAATGGGATTTAAATTAGAACGTATTGCTTGCCACTGCAGATTTCTCAACTATTTTGTTTCTATATATTCCTGGGTGCTTATTGAAGTACTAGATGGTGGCCCGATTCTAACGTATCGGGTATTCTAGAATATGTAGGTAGTATACAGCATAGGCTATGTACTATATTGCACAGTGACGTAGTATATAACACAACCGACATAGTATCTAACATAGCTACGTAGTATATAACAGAGCTACGTAGTATATAACACAGCCACGTAGTATGTTATGCTGTGCTATCAGGCAACACAGTGTGCAGTAATCAGCGCACATACAGTGATATGGCAATAACCCAAAAACAATAGAACAAGCTCTGAGACGTGGAATCTCTGCAGACTGCAATACCTGAACCTATCCTCACACAACTAAAAGCAGCAGTGGATTGCGCCTAACACTACCTATGCAACTCGGCACTGCCTGAGGAGCTGACTAGCCTGAAGATAGAAGTACAAGCCTGACTTGCCTCAGAGAAATACCCCAAAGGAATAGGCAGCCCCCCACATATAATGACTGTTAGCAAGATGAAAAGACAAAACGTAGGAATGAAATAGATTCAGCAAAGTGAGGCCCGATATTCTAGACAGAGCGAGGATAGCAAAGAGAACTATGCAGTCTACAAAAAACCCTAAAGCAGAACCACGCAAAGGGGGGCAAAAAGACCCACCGTGCCGAACTAACGGCACGGCGGTGCACCCTTTGCGTCTCAGAGCTTCCAGCAAAAGAGAATAGCACAGCTGGACAGAAAAAACGGAAACAAAAACAAAGTAACACTTATCTAGCAGAGCAGCAGGCCACAGGAAAGATGCAGTAGCTCAGATCCAACACTGGAACATTGACAAGGAGCAAGGAAGACAGACTCAGGTGGAGTTAAATAGCAAGGCAGCCAACGAGCTCACCAAAACACCTGAGGGAGGAAGCCCAGAGGCTGCAATACCACTTGTGACCACAGGAGTGAATTTAGCCACAGAATTCACAACAGTACCCCCCCCCTTGAGGAGGGGTCACTGAACCCTCACCAGAACCCCCAGGCCGACCAGGATGAGCCACATGAAAGGCACGAACAAGATCTGGGGCATGGACATCAGAGGCAAAAACCCAGGAATTATCCTCCTGAGCATAACCCTTCCATTTGACCAGATACTGGAGTTTCCGTCTAGAGACACGAGAATCCAAAATTTTCTCCACAATATACTCCAATTCCCCCTCCACCAAAACAGGGGCAGGAGGCTCCACAGATGGAACCATAGGTGCCACGTATCTTCTCAACAACGACCTATGGAATACATTATGTATAGAAAAGGAGTCTGGGAGGGTCAGACGAAAAGACACCGGATTGAGAATCTCAGAAATCCTATACGGACCAATAAAACGAGGTTTAAATTTAGGAGAGGAAACCTTCATAGGAATATGACGAGAAGATAACCAAACCAGATCCCCAACACGAAGTCGGGGACCCACACGGCGTCTACGATTAGCGAAAAGCTGAGCCTTCTCCTGGGACAAGGTCAAATTGTCCACTACCTGAGTCCAGATCTGCTGCAACCTGTCCACCACAGAATCCACACCAGGACAGTCCGAAGACTCAACCTGTCCTGAAGAGAAACGAGGATGGAACCCAGAATTGCAGAAAAATGGAGAGACCAAGGTAGCCGAGCTGGCCCGATTATTAAGGGCGAACTCAGCCAACGGCAAAAATGACACCCAATCATCCTGGTCAGCAGAAACAAAACATCTCAGATATGTTTCCAAGGTCTGATTGGTTCGTTCGGTCTGGCCATTAGTCTGAGGATGGAAGGCCGAGGAAAAAGATAGGTCAATGCCCATCCTACCACAAAAGGCTCGCCAGAACCTCGAGACAAACTGGGAACCTCTGTCAGAAACAATATTCTCAGGAATGCCATGCAAACGAACCACATGCTGGAAGAACAAAGGCACCAAATCAGAGGAGGAAGGCAATTTAACCAAGGGCACCAGATGGACCATTTTAGAAAAGCGATCACAGACCACCCAAATGACCGACATCTTTTGAGAAACGGGAAGGTCAGAAATGAAATCCATCGAAATATGTGTCCAAGGCCTCTTCGGGACCGGCAAGGGCAAAAGCAACCCACTGGCACGTGAACAGCAGGGCTTAGCCCTAGCACAAATTCCACAGGACTGCACAAAAGCACGCACATCCCGTGACAGAGATGGCCACCAGAAGGATCTAGCCACTAACTCTCTGGTACCAAAGATTCCTGGATGACCAGCCAGCACCGAACAATGAAGTTCAGAGATAACTTTACTAGTCCACCTATCAGGGACGAACAGTTTCTCGGCCGGACAACGATCAGGTTTATTAGCCTGAAATTTCTGCAACACTCTCCGCAAATCAGGAGAGATGGCAGACACAATGACTCCTTCCTTGAGGATACTCGCCGGCTCAGATAACCCCGGAGAGTCGGGCACAAAACTCCTAGACAGAGCATCCGCCTTCACATTTTTAGAGCCCGGAAGGTACGAAATCACAAAATCAAAACGAGCAAAAAATAACGACCAACGGGCCTGTCTAGGATTCAAGCGCTTGGCAGACTCGAGATAAGTAAGATTCTTATGATCAGTCAATACCACCACGCGATGCTTAGCTCCCTCAAGCCAATGACGCCACTCCTCGAATGCCCACTTCATGGCCAGCAACTCTCGGTTGCCCACATCATAATTACGCTCAGCAGCAGAAAATTTCCTGGAAAAGAAAGCACATGGTTTCAACACTGAGCAACCAGAACCTCTCTGTGACAAAACCGCCCCTGCTCCAATCTCAGAAGCATCAACCTCGACCTGGAACGGAAGAGAAACATCTGGTTGACACAACACAGGGGCACAGCAAAAACGACGCTTCAACTCCTGAAAAGCTTCCACGGCAGCAGAAGACCAATTAACCAAATCAGCACCCTTCTTGGTCAAATCGGTCAATGGTCTGGCAATGCTAGAAAAATTACAGATGAAGCGACGATAAAAATTAGCAAAGCCCAGGAATTTCTGCAGACTTTTCAGAGATGTCGGCTGAGTCCAATCCTGGATGGCCTGGACCTTAACCGGATCCATCTCGATAGTAGAAGGGGAAAAGATGAACCCCAAAAATGAAACTTTCTGCACACCGAAGAGACACTTTGATCCCTTCACGAACAAGGAATTAGCACGCAGTACCTGGAAAACCATTCTGACTTGCTTCACATGAGACTCCCAATCATCAGAGAAGATCAAAATGTCATCCAAGTAAACAATCAGGAATTTATCCAGATACTCACGGAAAATGTCATGCATAAAAGACTGAAAAACAGATGGAGCATTGGCAAGTCCGAACGGCATCACCAGATACTCAAAATGACCCTCGGGCGTATTAAATGCCGTTTTCCATTCATCTCCCTGCCTGATTCTCACCAGATTATACGCACCACGAAGATCAATCTAAGTAAACCAACTAGCCCCCTTAATCCGAGCAAACAAGTCAGATATCAATGGCAAGGGATACTGAAACTTAACAGTGATCTTATTAAGAAGGCGGTAATCAATACACGGTCTTAGCGAACCATCCTTTTTGGCTACAAAAAAGAACCCTGCTCCCAATGGTGATGACGATGGGCGAATATGTCCCTTCTCCAGGGATTCTTTCACATAACTGCGCATAGCGGTGTGTTCAGGCACGGACAAATTAAATAAACGACCCTTAGGGAATTTACTACCAGGAATCAAATTGATAGCACAATCACAATTCCTATGCGGAGGTAGGGCATCAGACTTGGGCTCTTCAAATACATCCTGAACGTCAGACAAGAACTCTGGGATGTCAGAAGGAATGGATGACGAAATAGACAAAAATGGAACATCACCATGTACTCCCTGACAACCCCAGCTGGTTACCGACATAGAGTTCCAATCTAATACTGGATTATGGGTTTGTAGCCATGGCAACCCCAACACAACCACATCATGCAGATTATGCAGTACCAGAAAGCGAATAACTTCCTGATGTGCAGGAGCCATGCACATGGTCAGCTGGGCCCAGTACTGAGGCTTATTCTTGGCCAAAGGTGTAGCATCAATTCCTCTCAACGGAATAGGACACCGCAAAGGCTCCAAGAAAAATCCACAACGTTTAGCATAATCCAAATCCATCAGATTCAGGGCAGCGCCTGAATCCACAAACGCCATGACAGAATACGATGACAAAGAGCATATCAAGGTAATGGACAGAAGGAATTTGGACTGTACAGTACCAATGACGGCAGAGCTATCGAACCGCCTAGTGCGCTTAGGACAATTAGAAATAGCATGAGTGGAATCACCACAGTAGAAACACAGCCTGTTCAGACGTCTGTGTTCTTGCCGTTCAACTTTAGTCATAGTCCTGTCGCACTGCATAGGCTCAGGTTTACTCTCAGACAATACCGCCAGATGGTGCACAGATTTACGCTCGCGCAAGCGACGACCGATCTGAATGGCCAAGGACATAGACTCATTCAAACCAGCAGGCATAGGAAATCCCACCATGACATCCTTAAGAGCTTCAGAGAGACCCTTTCTGAACCAAGCCGCCAGTGCAGATTCATTCCACAGAGTGAGTACTGACCACTTCCTAACAATATACTTCCTGACAATATACTTCTACATCATCCTGACCCTGGCATAAAGCCAGCAAATTTTTCTCAGCCTGATCCACTGAATTAGGCTCATCGTAAAGCAATCCAAGCGCCTGGAAAAACGCATCAACATTACTCAATGCAGGGTCTCCTGGCGCAAGAGAAAACGCCCAGTCCTGTGGGTCGCCGCGCAAAAAAGAAATAATAATCAAAACCTGTTGAATAGGATTACCAGAAGAATGAGGTTTCAAGGCCAGAAATAGCTTACAATTATTTTTGAAGCTCAGGAACTTAGTTCTGTCACCAAAAAACAAATCAGGAATAGGAATTCTTGGTTCTAGCATAGATTTCTGATCAATTGTATCTTGAATCTTTTGTACATTTATAACGAGATTATCCATTGAGGAGCACAGAGCCTGAATATCCATGTCCACAGCTGTGTCCTGAAGCACTCTAATGTCTAGGGGAAAAAAAAAAAAAAAACTGAAGACAGAGCTGAGGAAAAAAAAATGATGTCAGGACTTCTTTTTTCCCTCTATTGAGAATCATTGGTTTGGCTCCTTGTTCTGTTATGCTGTGCTATCAGGCAACACAGTGTGCAGTAATCAGCGCACATACAGTGATATGGCAATAACCCAAAAACAATAGAACAAGCTCTGAGACGTGGAATCTCTGCAGACTGCAATACCTGAACCTATCCTCACACAACTAAAAGCAGCAGTGGATTGCGCCTAACACTACCTATGCAACTCGGCACTGCCTGAGGAGCTGACTAGCCTGAAGATAGAAATACAAGCCTGACTTGCCTCAGAGAAATACCCCAAAGGAATAGGCAGCCCCCCCACATATAATGACTGTTAGCAAGATGAAAAGACAAAACGTAGGAATGAAATAGATTCAGCAAAGTGAGGCCCGATATTCTAGACAGAGCGAGGATAGCAAAGAGAACTATGCAGTCTACAAAAAACCCTAAAGCAGAACCACGCAAAGGGGGGCAAAAAGACCCACCGTGCCGAACTAACGGCACGGCGGTGCACCCTTTGCGTCTCAGAGCTTCCAGCAAAAGAGAATAGCACAGCTGGACAGAAAAAACGGAAACAAAAACAAAGTAACACTTATCTAGCAGAGCAGCAGGCCACAGGAAAGATGCAGTAGCTCAGATCCAACACTGGAACATTGACAAGGAGCAAGGAAGACAGACTCAGGTGGAGTTAAATAGCAAGGCAGCCAATGAGCTCACCAAAACACCTGAGGGAGGAAGCCCAGAGGCTGCAATACCACTTGTGACCACAGGAGTGAATTTAGCCACAGAATTCACAACAGTAGTATATAACATAGCCACATAGTATATTGCACAGGCACGTAGTATATAACACAGTCACATAGTGTATTGCACAGCTACATAGTGTATTGCACAGCCACGTAGTATATTGGTCAGCGACGTAGTATATAGCAGAGCCACGTAGTATATAACATAGCCACGTAGTATATTGTAGAAACACGTAGTATATTGCATAGCTACGTAGTATATTGCACAGACACGTTGTATATAACAGAGCCACATAGTATATTGCACAGCCACGTAGTATATAACAGAGCCACATAGTATACTGCACAGCTACATAGTATATAACACAGAGCACGTAGTATATTGCACAGCCACGTTGTATATTGCCCAGCTACATAGTATATAGCAGAGATGTAGTGTATAACAGAGCCCACGCAGTATGTAACACAGCCCACACAGTATATTGGAAGGGTGAGAATAACCTTTTTTATTATTATTATTATTTGTAACATTAGCTCTTTTTACTATTGATGCTGCATACGCAGCATCAATAGTAAAAAGTTGGTCACACAGGGTTAATAGCTGCGGTAATGGAGTGCGTTACACCGCGGTCCGTTAACACTGGCATTAACCCTGTGTGGGCACTCAGCGCTGACTGCAGGGCAGTAAAACAGCGGCCATTTCCCTGCCAGACTATGGCCGTCACTGATTGGTCATGGAAATGGTCATGGTCGTGGGCGTTTTGCCACAACCAATCAGCTACTTGGATTTCCATGACAGACAGAGGCCGTGACCAATGAATATCCGTGACAGACCGACGGAAGTGACCCTTAGACAATTATATTGTAGATGTTTGGGGTCATTGTCATCCTGGAAGACCAGTTAGCTAGGGTGCAAACCTAGCTTTCTGACCCTGGGCACTATTTTGCATCCAAAATCCTCTAAAAATCTTCAGATTTCTTGATGACTGTCAGAGGCAGAAAAACAACAGGAAAACATCTTTTAACCTTCACCTTATTTGACTGTAGGTACTGTGTTGTTTTCTTTGTGAGCTTCATTCCATTTTCGGTAAATAGTAAAATGATGTGTTTAACCAAACAGCTCCATCTTGGTCTCATCTGTCCACAAAACGCATTCTCAGAAAGATTTTAGCTTACTCACATGAATTTTGGCAAACTGCAACCTAGTTTTTTATGTCTCTATGTCAGCAGTGGTGTTTCCAGGGTCTCCTGCCATAGTGTTTTATTTCATTCAAATGACGACAGATAGTTTGTGTTAGGACTGGCGGAACGCACCAAGTATAAGATGAAATATTAATAGGTGCGTTCGCAGTCCGGGGTCCACCGTGCAGGTGAAAACCTGCTGCTAGTAAATGGCAGCACTATATGGCGGTGGAAGCGAACCCTGTAAAGCCACAGGTCCGCAATACTGCACTAAAGAGTGCAAGCAAGGAGACAGCGAACTCAATCCCAAAACTCAGGGTTGAAGTCCGTTCAGACTACTTGCGCACAACACTGCAACTGGGTGTGTTAGGTAACTGATAGTTAGAGCACTGAAGTGCGAACTGTGCCATGCTGGCAAACACCACTAAGCACCCAAACGTGGGTCAGGAAGCGCACTACTGGCGCGTGGCGCCGCACTGGCGGTCACAGCAATGGACGCTGATTCGTGTGTGACACGTTGAGTGGTTAGTCGGGCGCTAGATAGCAGCCATACACCTTACGCGAACAGTCATACAATAGGGTAGGGGTATTTAATGAACGACTTGCACTCACAACAAACACACGTATACAATTGTACACTAGCGCATGGCCGTGCGGTCATGCGAAGCTTATATAGCTGCAGTACGTTCAGGACCTTCCAATAAAGGACCAATGGGCAGCTGCCACAGAAGTTAGCCCTTTCAGGACCCTCCAGGAGGACCAATGGGAACCGCTGCAGCATCTGAGCATGTGACCCTCGATCTCCAACGGCAGATCTCACCCTGGGCATGCTCAGAAGGGAAAAAGCAGGACTTAGTCTCAAAAGCGTCCACTCGCTGCTGCCCAGCACTGGCTTTAATGGCAAAAGCTGGAGAAGCAACAGCAAGCCTAAGCACAGAGTGAGACTGAGCCAGACGCAAGGACCGATGTCTCCGCTGAGCAGGTTTCACTGCGGCAGGAGAAGAATGGGAGACTGCAGCAGAAACGGCCCGAGATTCCCCATGTGCAGAAGTGGGAACTCGACCCCTAACAGTTTGTGCTGGCACTTATGCACCCTGAGCCTGCAGGGCAGCTTGAATTTCTTTGGAACTTGATTGAGGCTGCTTATCCACCATCCAGACTATTCTACATTGCAACCATTCATCAATTTTTCTCTGCCTTCCATCCACATAATTTTTCTCTCCCACCCTTCAGTCTATATTATGGATGGAGCCAGTGAGGATGCTGTGCATTATGTGGTCACATGTGCATATTAGTAGAAACAGTTGCATGCTTTGACCTCACTGTGTGGCACTATTTTTCACCTTATTTTACTATTTTATTTTGTTCAATTCTCACATTATTTGTTTTGTTTTCATGTTTATTTATGACAGGATTTACATTATCAGTACTATCCAGTTATTATGCACTTTATTTGTATAGAAATGTTTTAGACTGCAAATATATATGTATATATGTTGTAGGCAACCTGCAGGGAAGGTTCTGGACAGACTGTTGGTGCAGCTTAGATGCTGAGCCATTTTATTTATGATAGTTCTGGGCGGAGTTTTATAGGAGTGATGAGGAGGATTTAGTGATGGAACTCATCTCTCACACTCTTGCTCCAGTATGGTATTTTGCTCAGGATTAGCCAGATGAGCTGAGAGAGATCGTCAAATTACTGACATTGAAAAGGCTGAAGGAAAAGCTTCAGTATGTCACAACCTCTGGACTGACATGATGTGTTCCTAAGGAGGAAATGCACCGCGATTAAATGTGTTAAATGCAGAGTTTCTGGAAAGATAAGATCGCAAACATTCCTCGTAGCTTGAGTCAGCGATAGTGTTGAGCATTCCGATACCGCAAGTATCGGGTATCGGCCGATACTTGCGGTATCGGAATTCCGATACCGAGATCCGATATTTTTGTGATATCGGGTATCGGTATCGAATCAATAGGGATGTGTAAAATAAAGAATTAAAATAAAAAATATTGATATGCTCACCTCTCCGGCGGCTCCTGGACTTCACACTGCTAACCGGGAGGCTTCTTTGTTTAAAAAGCGCGCCTTTCGGACCTGTGAATGACGTCCCGGCTTCTGATTGGTCGCGTGCCGCCCATGTGACCGGCACGCGACCAATCAGAGGCCGCGACGTCATTCGCAGGTCCTCAATTCCTAGAATTAGCAGTTTTGTGAATGAGAATGACGTCGCGGCTTCTGATTGGCCGCGTGCTGGTCACATGGGCGGCACGCGGCCAATCAGAAGCCGCGACGTCATTCTCATTCACAAAACTGCTAATTCTAGGAATTGAGGACCTGCGAATGACGTCGCGGCCTCTGATTGGTCGCGTGCCGGTCACATGGGCGGCACGCGACCAATCAGAAGCCGGGACGTCATTCACAGGTCCGAAAGGCGCGCTTTTTAAACAAAGAAGCCTCCCGGTTAACAGCGTGAAGTCCAGGGGCCGCCAGAGAGGTGAGCATATCAATATTTCAATATTTTTTATTTTAATTCTTTATTTTACACATCCCTATGGATCCCAGGGCCTGAAGGAGAGTTTCCTCTCCTTCAGACCCTGGGAACCATGAGAATACCTTCCGATACTTGATGTCCCATTGACTTGTATTGGTATCGGATATCGGTATCGGCGATATCCGATATTTTTCGGGTATCGGCCGATACTATCCGATACCGATACTTTCAAGTATCGGACGGTATCGCTCAACACTAGTCAGCGATATGGTATGCTAGGTAACACCTAGGCGGGCAAGCCTTTATGTAGGCTATATCTGCCTATGTCATTGCCTTGATGCCCTACAATGACCTAGCACGTTACAATGTATTTTTATTGATTTTCATTCTTATCCTTCTGATAATCGTCTGGCATAATAGGAAAATTGCATTAATACTAATTTCATGTTTATTTTACATTCTCCTCTGTCTGAGGTCAGTTGAGTTATCATTCTTACATATTACATATATGTGCAATATGGTATGGTTTTCGAGTAGCATTGTGCTGTGGAACACAATGACAATTCTCATGTCCCTTGTAGCCTCTATAAGATTTGTGCTTCAATTGGAATATATACTGCATTTCATATGCATCACTTCCGTTCTGGTCGCCGCACTGACTTCCGGTTCGGTAGAGTGCATTTTGCTTTATTACTTCAGGTCGCACAACCATTTTTTGCTTGGTGGAACACATAATGCGTTCCACTATCGTTTCTGAGACAGGTGACCATTCCTGATCACATGGGGATGGCACTTTTACTCATAACAACTGTCTAAACTCACTTAACTCAAGGAATTACGGTACCAATTGAACAGTTATTTAACCTGAAAATCCTCTTCTTGCTGTGTCTATAGATGGATGTGTCTGCCAATATTTCTTATTAACCAATGAAACTGTCTTTACTCATTCCTGTTTAATCATGATATTAGTTTCCTCCTAATTTACCTACATTAAGCATTACTTAACCCCTGCTAAGTCCTCATTTCCATGTTGCCCCTGGAAGAAGGCTCATCAGGCACCACAAGGTAATATATATCTGTATCATAGCGCTGATCCGTGGCAAACACATGTAGCTATAAGGTCTGTACTAGTTAGAGCTTATGATCACTGTATCTTAGAGGTATCTTAACATTTATCCCCACTACTTAGTACTGTGCATAATCTACATTTGGGATCAATCTGCTTTTTATTTATTTTTTTCCTAGGTGATTTGGGTCATATGTATGTAGTGATGGTATTATTCATAAGTACATATGGAAAGCGGTAATTGAAATGTAACGTTGATACCTCTCTTTTTATAGCCCTTGAATATAGGGTGCTTTGTAATACTTTATTTATTGGCAATGTTATCACCCACATTTAAAGTATTGATTAAATAAAAATCATTATCTTAACATATGTGCGGTCATACTTGTAGGTTGTGTGTTATATGCTGATGATGACTACCATTCTGTGAGAACTATCATTTCTTTGGCCTACCGAGTGCCAATTTTGTAGGTTATTTATTTAAATATTAATGACCCTAAAACATTATCAAAAATATCAACAGCGACGTGGGTTACAAATGGTTTGTTCACTGAGTATTGCATGAAGAAAAATGTACTGTTAACTAGAGAAGGGTTCATAAAACAAACCAGCTGGTATCCGGGGGAATCCAGAGATTAGCTGCAGGGGGACACAGGATGGGTAAACATTGGCAGTAATAAGAAGCATGGCTCAAACACAGGCATACACAAATTCCGAAACAAGCCAGATGGTGTGCTGAAAATGCAGCTACCACACTGCTGTGTTCAGTCAATGGTGTAAAATATGATAAGTGCCACTATCAAAGAAACAGATACAAAGCTATGTAGATAGTATATTCTTACAGATCAGCCGTGTCTAGATAAGAGTTTAGTATCTATCATCTGTTCCTGGGTTATTATACTTAAACACAAAGGCAGTCATAATTAATATCATGTTGTGCATTTCTGAAGTGTTTTGCTGAACTTGGTATTTAAATAATTTGTCTGAATAGAAATCTAAAGCTGTAGACAATGTAAATCAGATAATTCCTAATATTATTTATTTAACAGCTCTTGGAAAATACAGATTCTCAAAGATATAAAGCTGGTGTAGGGAGTTTAAAAGACAATGCTCCCTAGATAAAGTGTATAAAGTAACTTCCTCTTTATTGTCAGTAGCTACTGTTTAAACCAATGTATAAATACATCTTTTTTTTCCTGGGACCATTCCTTATAAAAGCGTCAAAGAAAAATAAATAAATGTGAAAATTTGAAAAATATTAGGAGAATCTTTAAAAGAGCTGCTGCTCAAAATGTTTAACAAATTAGTTTTAATGGTAAATACATCCAAAGAGAGAGTCTACTATATAATTGTCTAAGGGTCACTTCCGTTTTTCTGTCCTTCTGTCTGTCTGTCACGGATATTCATTGGTCGCGGCCTCTGTCTATCATGGAATCCAAGTCGCTGATTGGTCTCGGCAGCTGCCTGTCATGGCTGCCGTGACCAATCAGTGATGGCCATAGTCCGATTAGTCCCTCCCTACTCCCCTGCAGTCGGCGCCCGCTCCATACTCCCCGCAGTTACCGCTCACACAGGGTTAATGCCAGCGGTAACGGACCGCATTATGCCGCAGGTAACTCACTCCGTTACCGCCGCTATTAACCCTGTGTGACCAAGTTTTTACTATTGATGCTGCCTATGCAGCGTCAATAGTAAAAACATTTAATGTTAAAAATAATTAAAAAAATAACAAATCATTATATACTCACCTTTCGCGACGCTCCGATGACCTGCCATGATGTCACGGTCATGTGACCGCGACGTCATGACAGGCCCTGCGCGCCTGCGCGAGAAGGACCTGCCTTGATGTCACAGTCATGTGACTGCGACGTCATGGCAGGTCCTCCTTGCGCAGGCGCGCAGGGCCTGTGATGACGTCACGGTCATATGATCGCGACGTCATCACAGGTCCTGCGCGAGAAGGACCTGCCGTGACGTCATGGTCATGTGACCGAACTACAAGGAGCCCTCGGAAGGTGAGTATATGTTCATTTTTTATTTTTTAACCTGTGAAATACAGTTTTTTATTTTTAAACCTGTGACATACTTGGCTGGGCAATATACTATGTAGCTGGGCAATATACTACGTGACTGGCCAATATACTACGTGGCTCTGTGCTGTATACTACGTCGCTGTGCAATATACTACGTGTCTCTGTGCTGTATACTACGTCACTGGGCAATATACTACGTCACTGGGCAATATACTATGTGACTGGGCAATATACTATGTCACTGGGCAATATACTACGTCACTGGGCAATATACTACGTGGCTGGGCAATATACTACGTGGGCTGTACAATATTCTACGTGGCTGGGCAATATACTATGTGACTGGGCAATATACTACGTGGCTTGGCAATATACTACGTGGCTGGGCAATATACTATGTGGGCTGTGCAATATACTATGTGGCTGGGCAATATACTACGTGACTGGGCAATATACTACGTGGCTGGGCAATATACTATGTGACTGGGCAATATACTATGTGGCTGGGCAATATGCTACATGGCTGGGCAATATACTACGTGACTGGGCAGTATACTATGTGACTGGGCAATATACTATGTGATTGGGCAATATACTACGTGGTTGGGCAATATACTACATGGCTGGGCAATATACTACGTGGTTGGACAATATACTACGTGGACATGCATATTCTAGAATACCCGATGCGTTATAATCGGGCCACCATCTAGTTATTTTAAAAACATATAGGGCTACACATTTTATTACTGAAACAGAGCCGTCCTCACTCATTTCTCAGGCCTGATGAAGCTCTGGTTCCATGCCAACATGGGTTACCCTTTTTATTTATAAATGAACTATTTCTTTGGACTTATTTAACACTATTATTTTTATTTAACATTTTTAAAGATTTTCCCATTTTGTCATTTTTTTGCTACGGTTTAAATCTACTACAATGGTTTCTGTGAATAACCTGCAAAGGGAAAACAGCAGCAGTTGACTCTCTGCACCTAAATGCAGGAACAGGGGAGTGTGTCTAATAATTATAACACTATTCCTAACAAGGTGAATACATTTCCTTAGGGGTGTACACTGACAGCTTGGGGACACTGTGCAAGAAAAGTGCTTGGCTCCCTCCTTTTATGGTGACAAAGCTACAGATATTTATAGCCACACATGCACACACACATGCACACATGCATATACAGCTCTGGCAAAAATTAAGAGACCACTGCAAAATTTTTAGTTTGTCTGATTTTTCTCTTTATAGGTATATTTTTGAGTAAAATGTAAATTGTTCATTTTTTCTATAAACTTCTGACAACATGTGTTAGGAGTCGAGTTCCCGCCGCTGCACAGGAGGAATCTCAAACCATGTCCTCTGCAGTCTCCCATTCTTCCCCAGCCACAAAGGAGCCTGCTCAACAGAGAGATCAGTCCCAGTGTCTTGCTCAAGCTGATGCTGTGCGTCTTGCTAATGCTGCCGTGCGTCTGGTTACTGCTGCCATTCCAGGTTCAGCTATTGCAACCTGCATTAATCAGCGGCGAACTTACGCTCCAGGTACTAAGTCCTGCTTTTTGTCAACTGAGCATGCCTGTGGGACGACCTCTCATTGGAGGCCGGAGGTCACATGCTCAGGTCCTGAAGCGGCTCTGATTGGACCACTAGGAAGGTCCAATTCACCTTGAGCTCATGGCTGCACATTTTCCCATAGAGCAGGCAAAGGTGGGATTCATAATATCCCTCTTGTCGGACAGGGCGTTGGAGTGGACTACGCCACTGTGGGAGCTCATCAATCATTCGGTGTAGAGTGCTCCGTCCTTTCTGAGAACTCTGAAACAGGTCTTTTTGGGACCTTGAGTCACCCATGATAGAGCGCTCCAAATGCTGGCATTGACACATAGCTCGTCCATGGTCAGCCATTTTGGCTTCCACTTCCGGACTTTAGCATCTGAGCCGTAGTGGCTGGATAAAGTACTCATCCCAGTATGTTAGAGGGGGCTGGCTGACCATATGAAGGACGCTTTGGCCACTAGGTAGATTCCCGCCACACTGGAGGAGCTAATTGAAGTATCAACTTGCATCGACCTTTGTTTTAACGAGTGAAGATTGAAGCGAGCCCAGTGAAGGCAGAGGTTTTGGCTGGCTCCCACCTTCGCCAAACCTCTGCAATCTCTGGTTCAGGCATCCTAGCCACATGAGGCCATAGAGGTTTCTCGAGTGGGATCTAAGTCACGGGTTGCTTGAGTACCCATGATCTGTCCTGTCTGCCAGCAGTCAGGACATTATGCCCAGAAATGTCCCAAGGAGTCAGGAAAAGGACCGCGTCTAGTGACCATAGGAGGAGGTTCACTAGACACAGCGGCGTTTTCCTCCAAACTGTCCTTCAAGGGGACAATTACCATTGGCCCATCCACTCATATGGTAGAGCTTTATGTGGATTCTGGGGCAGAGGGTAACTTTATGTCTTCTGCTTTCACCCTATGGCACGCAATTCCCCTGGTGATGCTCGCCAAACCAGTGACCGTGCGACTGGTAAATGGATCGATACTGCCCTCACAGATAACACATCAGTTTATCCCATTTACTCTATCCATGTGTTATACCCAGTTCTGGCTCTGCACCCGGTTCTGGCGCTGCCCCCAGTTCTGGTCCCTCACTTGCTCCTGCTCCCAGAGCTGCCATTGTACCTCTGCGAGGTCCCTGTCTGGATCCTCGCTCTCTGTCTGTTCCTCGGCAACCTGCTGCTGCTTCTCTCTCCCTCACTTCCTGGCACGCTGCCAGCAGATCTCCAGGGAGAGTGTTTAGGACACGTGCACGCTTACCTCCAGACTCTTAAAGGGAAAGCGTGCATTTTTTGAAAATTTCAATTAACCAATGGCAGCGTACTGACTACTACTTCTGGCCCCTCCATCATAGGGAGGGTGCCTGAGCAATGAGTATCTACTCTTGCTATTTCCAGTTCTGTTCCTGTTCTGCCTGTGCTGTTATAGCATTCAGTTTTGCACTCTGCTTATACTGTTTGTTTCTTGAGATTATCAGTGACCACTGGTTCAGCTATCCTAAGACAACACCTTTGCCTTTATACTCAAGTGCCATCCCATTCCGCCACTCACCATCCGAACCCCTGGACAACGCTAAAGGTGCTGGAGCCAGCTTCCTCCTCCTCATATCTCATACTCGGTACCCGCTGGTCAGCTCCACCATATCTGTTTTCCATTTGTCCCGATGGGACAGCTGCCATGTGTCTGGGCTTTAACTGGAGGTAGCACCTGTGTCCCCCAGGTATTCCATTCTGGTCCTGTTTGAGGGATCTCACCATGGAAACCTGGGGCTTACTAGTTATGCCACCTTCGGAGCCCCCCGGACCAAGGTCCCGAGGTTCCACTCAAAAAATAAAACAAATGTGAACTTCATCCCCTGTGCCTCTGCTTGCATTCGTTACACCATGTTTCCATCCCATCAGGAGATTATCTCCCTGCTAGTCATTCCCGAGGTAATTGATGAGGTCCTCCTAGGGATGCCATGGCTACACTACCACTCCCCTCATATAGAGTGGTCCTCAGGGAGAATTCTGGGATGAAGTGTATCCTGTGAGGGTAGTCAGAGGGTGTGCGTTCAGGTTGCTACTACAGAGGTACCCCCAGATCTTTCCTCTCTCTCCAAATGCAATTTGCCCTATGCAGACGTGTTCTCCAAGAAGGCTGCGGAGACCTTTCCGCCTCACTGCCCCTATGACTGTTCTATTGACCTCTTGCCTGGTGCTGAGCCTCCCCGGGGTTGAGTCTATCCACTATCTCTCCCGGAGATGGAGGCAATGACTCAGTATATCCAGGAGAATCTGGCAAGAGGATTCATTAGGAAGTCAGTGTCACCTGCAGGGGCAGGGTTCTTCATCGTGCAGAAGAATGGAGAACTACCTCCATGCATAGATTAAAGGGGTCTTAATGCCAAAATCATTAAGAGCAAGTATCCTCTTTCCCCTGATATCTGAGCTTTATGATAGGTCGTGGGGAGTGGGGGATTTTAAGAAGCTTGATCTGTGGGGTGCTTACAACCTGATTCGCATCCGTCAAGGGGACAAATGGAAGACGGCATTTAACAACAGAGACAGCCACTATGAGTATCTGGTGATATCTTCCGGGATATCTATCTGGATGATATTCTCATCTACTCTCCAGATATAAACTTCCACTGGAGAGAGATGTTTGCAAAGTCTTCGACCTCCTATGGGCAAACTCCCTCTATGCCAAGTTGGAGAAGTGTGTGTTTGCGCAGGAGTCCTTGCCTTTCCTGGGCTATATCATCTCCGCCCAGGGAATGGCCATGGATTCTGACAAGCTACAGGCTGTGATTGACTGGCAGGAACCCCATTTATGGGCTTCATTAACTATTATCAGTTCATACCCCACTTCTCAACTTTGGTAGCTCCCTTGGTTGCCCTAACCAAAAGGAAGCTAATCCCAAATTGTGGTCGGAGGAGTTCTCCAAGGCCTTCCTCTCTATTAAGTCACTCTTCGCTAGTGCTCCCATTTTACATTGCCCCGATGTAGATAAACCTTTCATTATGAAGGTGCATGCCTCATACGTTGGTGCTGGAGCAGTCCTCTTCCAAAAGGATGCTCAAGGTTGGAAGAATCCTTGCTTTTTCTTCTCAAAGACCTTCTCACGGGCAGAGAGGTACTATTCCATCAGGGACAGGGAGTTGCTAGCCTTGAAGTTGGCCTTTTCGAAGTGGAGGCACCTCCTGGAGTGGGCTCGTTTTCCCTTCAAGTGTACACCGACCACAACTATTTGGTTTAATAAATAATAATAATAATAATTTTATTTATATAGCACCAACATATTCTGCAGCGCTTTACAAATTATAGAGAGGATTTGTACAGACAATAGACATTGCAGCGTAACAAAATCACAGTTCAAAATAGATAACAAGAGGAGTGAGGGCCCTGCTCACAAGCTTACAATCTATAGGTTTACTTACAAACTGCCCAGCGGCTAAATTCTCGCCAGGCTAGATGGTCCTTGTACTTCTCTCAGTTCCACTTCACCCTCCACTTTCTTTCTGGGGAGAAGAACATTTATGCCAATGATTAGGGTTGAGCGAAATGGATCGTTCATTTTCAAAAGTCGCCGACTTTTGCCACAGTCGGGTTTCATGAAACCCGACCCGATCCCTGTTTGGGGTCGGCCATGCGGTACACGACTTTCGCGCCAAAGTCGCGTTTCAATGACGCGAAAAGTGCCATTTCTCAGCCAATGAAGGTGGACGCAGAGTGTGGGCAGCGTGATGACATAGGTCCTGGTCCCCACCATCTTAGAGAAGGGCATTGCAGTGATTGGCTTGCTGTCTGCGGCGTCACAGGGGCTGTAAAGGGGCGTTCCCGCCGACCTCCATCTTACTGCTGCTGATCTGAGCATAGGGAGAGGTTGCTGCCGCTTCGTCAGAAGCAGGGATAGCGTTAGGCAGGGTCCGTTAACCCCCAAACCTCTTGTGCTGTAGCAATTTCCACTGTCCAACACCACCTTTTGTTTGCAGGGACAGTGGAAGCTACATTTTTTTTCTTCAGCGCTGTAGCTCATTGGGCTGCCCTAGAAGGCTCCCTGATAGCTGCATTGCTGTGTGTGCGCCGCTGTGCAAACCAACTGCTTTTTTCAAAGCACAAATCCTGTTGTTCCTTCCTTTCTGCACAGCTATCTTGTTTGTTTGTCCACACTTTTGATGTAATTTGTGCAGCAGTCCACTCCTTGTTATTGCTGCCTGCCATACCTAGCTGAGATTACTGCAGGGAGATAGTAATTGTAGGACAGTCCTGTTTTTTTTTTTTTTAATTCTCCCTGACAAAAAATAAATAGTGGGAGATTAATCTTGGCATTTGTGCTTGAGTGCCAGTCGTGTGTGCCATCTCTCCCCAATTGTGGGGCACAGAAAGCCTAGTGTCTATAATCCTTTTTTTTTTTAATTCTCCCTAAAAAAAAATAGTGGGAGATTAAGATTGGCATTTCTGCTAGAGTGCCAGTCCTGTGTGTGCCATCTTTCTCAAATTGTGGGCCACAGAAAGCCTAGTGTCTGTTTTTTTTTTTTATTTCGGTTTTTAAATTCTCCCTGAAAAAAAAATAAATAGTGGGAGATTAATATTGGCCTTTGTGCTTCTGTGCCAGTCCTGTGTGCCATCTCTCTCAAATTGTGGGCCACAGAAAGCCTAGTGTCTGTTTGTTAGGACTGGCGGAACGCACCAAGACAGATGATAAAGGTGCGTTCGCAGTCCGGGGTCCACCGTGCAGGTGAGAACCTGCTGCTAGCAATTAGCAGACAATATGGCGGTACACTAAAGTATACACGCGTGGGTTAAACCTCACCCAGCGTGAAGAAAGCGATCCTGTTAATTCACAGGACCGCAGTACCGCACTAGTGCGCGAGCAAGTGGTCAGCGGACTTAACCCCAGAAGGGATTGGAGCCCGATTAGACCCTTGCTGGCGTAACACCGCAACTGGGTGTGTAGAGAACCTTAAGCAATCTGTGCACAAGAGTGCGAGCGATGCCGCACTAACGGATGCCACTAACCACCCAGACTCGGGTATGGAAAGCGCAAGGCAGGCGCACGGCGCCGTACTGGCAGGCACAGCTACAGGACGCTGTGATGTGTGTTAGTGCTGTAGGCTAAGTCGGGCGCTAGGTAGCAGCCATACACCTTCCGCGAACAGACATTCAATAGGGTAGGGGTTTCCAAGGACGACTTGCACTCACAACATACACACATAAGCAATTGTAAAACAATACTAGCGCATGGCCGTGCGGTCATGCGCAGTTTATATAACAGCAGCACAGGAAGTGGCCACAGCACTTTTGCCCTTCTAGGACCTGCCAAGAGGACCAATGGAATGTGCTGCAGAGCCTGAGCACATGACCCTCGATCTCCAACGGGAGACCTTACGCTGGGCATGCTCAGTACATGCAGACAAGGACTTAGTCCCAGAGAAGTCCGCTCGCTGCTGACCAGCACTGACTTTAAAGGCAGAGACTGGAGAAGCAGCACTAACTCTCAGAACAGAGTGAGAATGAGCAAGACGCTGGGACCGACGTCCTTGCTGAGCAGGCTCCACTGCGGCTGGACAAGAATGGGAGACCGCAGCGGAAGTGGCTCGAGATTCCCCCTGTGCAGAAGCGGGAACTCGACCCCTAACATTACCCCCCCTCCTAGGGCCCCCCCTCCTTGGGCCTCGCTACGTTCGAAGGCAGCAATGAGCTGCGGGGCCCGAATGTGCTCAACAGGTTCCCAGGACCTGTCCTCGGGGCCATAACCCTTCCAGTCCACCAAATAAAATTTTTTACCACGCACCACCTTGCACCCCAAAATAGCGTTCACCTCATAATCGTCCGTAGACGAACCCGATGTCCCAGCAGATGACTCGGAAAAGCGGGACATATACACGGGTTTCAAGAGGGACACATGAAAGGTGTCGGTGATACCCAGGCGTGGCGGAAGGGCCAAACGATAGACCACAGGATTAACCTGCTCGAGGACCTTGAATGGACCCAAGTAGCGAGGAGCAAATTTAGTGGACTCAACTCGCAGCCTGATGTTACGGGCGGAGAGCCACACCAAGTCGCCAGGAGCAAAGGTCGGGGCGGGGCGCCGATGAGCATCAGCGGAGGACCTCATTCTCTCCTTAGAGGCCCGAATGGCATCCTGAGTGCGGTCCCAAATATCCCGTGCCTCCACAGCCCAGTCTGCCACCCTGGAGTCGGCGGAAGACACGGGCATAGGCACAGGTACCCGTGGATGCTGACCATAGTTGAGGAGGAATGGGGTTTGTCCAGTGGAGTCGGCAACGGCGTTGTTCAGTGCAAACTCTGCCTATGATAGCAAGGATGCCCAGTCATCCTGCCTGGCTGAAACAAAATGTCGCAGGTATGTGACCAAGGTCTGGTTGGCCCTCTCTACCAACCCATTCGTCTCGGGATGATAAGCGGAAGAGAGATTCAACTCAATACTGAGAAGACGACAGAGCTCTCTCCAGAACCGAGACGCAAACTGGGGACCCCGGTCACTGACAATTTTGTCTGGCATACCATGTAGGCGGAAGATATGTCTGATGAACAACGCTGCCAAGGCCCGTGCAGAAGGTAACCGCGGCAGCGGCACCAAATGCACCATTTTTGAGAAATGATCGGTGATGACCCAAATGATGGTACAGCCGCGAGACTTGGGCAAACCCACAACAAAGTCCATCCCGACCATCTCCCAGGGCCTATCTGCCACCGGCAAGGGATAGAGCAAACCAGCTGGCCTTTGACGCGGAGATTTATTTTTGGCGCAGGAGACACACGCCAGAACGTAATCCCTGACATCCCGGACCATATGCGGCCACCAGTACGTCCTCGCCAGTAGCTCAGATGTCCTCTTTGTCCCAAAGTGTCCACCCACCCTGGACGAATGAGCCCAAGAGAGAACCTCCGGTCGCAAATTAATGGGCACAAAAGTCTTGCCCGGAGGCACAGACTCTAGCGATACCGGCGCCACGGTTCTCAGGCTCTCGGAAGGGACAATAAGCCGAGGCTCCTCTTCCTCCTCCTCAGTTGACATAAGGGAGCGAGAGAGAGCGTCAGCACGGATATTCTTCTCCCCGGCGAGATAATGCAGGGAAAAGTGGAACCGGGAGAAGAACAGGGACCATCTGGCCTGGCGAGAATTTAGCCGCTGGGCTGTCTGCAAATAGACCAAATTTTTGTGGTCCGTGTAAACTTGGAAGGGAAACCGCGCACCTTCCAGAAGGTGTCTCCACTCCGAAAAGGCCAACTTCATTGCTAGCAACTCCCTGTCCCCGATGGAGTAGTTCCTCTCCGCTGGCGTGAAGGTCTTGGAGAAGAAGAAGCATGGATGCTTCCGACCTTGAGCATCCTTTTGGTAGAGGACTGCTCCAGCACCAACGGACGAGGCATCCACCTCCAGTAGGAATGGCTTATCCACATCGGGACGATGTAAGATGGGAGCGCTAGCAAAGTGGGACTTAATAGAAGTGAAGGCCTTGGAGACCTCTTCCGACCACAATTTGGGATTCGCTCCCTTCTTGGTGAGGGCTACCAAGGGAGCCACCAGAGTTGAGAAGTGGGGAATGAACTGGCGGTAATAGTTTATGAACCCCATAAAGCGCTGCACCGCTTTAAGAGAATGGGGCTCTTGCCAGTCCATCACAGCCTGTAGTTTGGCAGGATCCATAGCCAATCCCTGGGCGGAGATGATATAGCCCAGGAAAGGTAAGGACTCCTGCTCAAACACACACTTCTCCAACTTTGCGTAAAGAGAGTTTGCCCGTAGGAGGTCGAAGACTCTGCCAACATCTCTCCGGTGGGAGTCAATATCTGGAGAAAAGATGAGAATATCATCCAGATAGACTACAACCGAGGTGGAAAGCATATCCCGGAAGATGTCGTTGACAAAGTCTTGAAAAACGGCAGGTGCATTACAGAGCCCGAAGGGCATCACCAAATACTCATAGTGCCCATCTCTGGTGTTAAATGCCGTTTTCCACTCGTCCCCCTCACGGATGCGAATCAGGTTGTAAGCACCCCGCAGATCTAGTTTCGTAAACACTCTAGCTCCCCGAAGCCTATCGAAAAGCTCAGATATCAACGGCAAAGGGTACTTGTTCTTAACTGTGATAGCATTAAGACCCCTGTAGTCTATGCATGGACGTAGTTCTCCATTCTTCTTCTGCACGAAGAAGAACCCTGCCCCAGCAGGTGACACTGACTTCCTAATGAACCCTCTTGCCAGATTCTCTTGTATGTACTGAGACATTGCCTCCGTTTCCGGGAGAGATAATGGGTAGACTCGACCCCGGGGAGGCTCAGCACCAGGCAAGAGATCGATAGGACAGTCATAGGGGC
The DNA here is from genome assembly GCF_032444005.1 of Ranitomeya imitator. Taxonomy (NCBI): domain Eukaryota; kingdom Metazoa; phylum Chordata; class Amphibia; order Anura; family Dendrobatidae; genus Ranitomeya; species Ranitomeya imitator. Next base: position 582,451,689 of record NC_091284.1, read on the forward strand.
GATGGGGCGGAAGGGTCTCCGCCGCCTTCTTGGAGAACACGTCTGCATAAGACCAATATTGCTTGGGGAGAGAGGATAGATCTGCGGGTACCTCAGTAGTAGCAACCTGAACGCACTCTCGGTGACACCTACCCCCACATGATTCACCCCATCCCAGAATTCTGCCTGAGGACCACTCGATGTGAGGAGAGTGGTACCGTAGCCAAGGTATCCCCAACAGGACCTCATCAATACCCTCAGGAATGACGAGTAGAGAAATAATCTCCTGATGGGATGGCGACAGGGACAGAGTAACAGGGATGGTCTGATGTGTTATCTGTGCGGGGAGTGTCGACCCATTCACCACTCGTACCGTTACTGGTTGGGATAGCATAACCAGGGGTATTGCGTGACGTTGGGCGAAGGCAGAAGACATAAAATTGCCCTCCGCCCCAGAATCCACGCAGAGGTCTACCGAGTGGGAGGATGAGCCAAAGGTAATTGTCCCCTTAAAGGACAATTTGGAGGCAAACGTCGCAGTGTCTAGTGCACCTCCACCTACTACCACTAGACGCTGACGTTTCCTCGACCGCTGATGACATCTGGTGGCAAGATGTCCTGACTGTTGGCAAACCTGGCAACCCTGGCGTGCACGAGCAGTCTGGGACTTAGATCCCGCTCGTGACACCACCTTAGGTTCCTGAACCTCAGGAGCCTGAACTGGAGATTCCAAAGGTTTGGCGAAGGTGGGAGCCAGCCGAAACCTCTGCCTACACTGGGCTCGCTCTAACCTCCGCTCGTGAAAATGGCGGTCAATGCGAGTAGATACTGCTATTAACTCCTCCAGTGTGGCGGGAATCTCCCTAGTGGCCAGAGCGTCCTTAACGTGGTCAGCCAGCCCCCTCCAAAATATAGGGATAAGGGCTTTATCCGACCACTCCAGCTCAGATGCCAGAGTGCGGAAATGGACGGCAAAAAGGCTGACCAAGGACGAGCCCTGAGTCAGTGCCAACAGTTGGAGCGCCGTGTCATGGGTGACACGAGGTCCAAGAAAGACCTGTTTCAGAGTGCTCAGGAATAACGGAGCACTCTGCACCACATGATCGCCACGCTCCCACAGCGGCGTAGCCCACTGCAACGCCCTGTCCGACAATAAGGAAATTATAAAGCCCACCTTAGCCCGCTCTGTAGGGAAACGAGAGGCCAGAAGCTCGAGATGTATTAAGCACTGACTCACGAAACCCCTACAGGACTTACTGTCACCAGAAAATTTCTCTGGTAGCGGGAGGCGAGATAGCGTCGGTACAGGAGCGGCAGTGGACAAGGTAGCTGCAGCCACACTTGCAGCCTGAACAGCGACAGCAGTAACATCCACAGCTGAGGTTGAACGCTCAAAAGCCGCCAACCTTCCCTCCAGCTGCTGGATGTACCGCTGTAAACGCTGATCGTCCGCCATTTTACTAGCCAGACCCTGGCGCTAGTATTCTGTTAGGAATGGCGGAACGCACCAAGACAGATGATAAAGGTGCGTTCGCAGTCCGGGGTCCACCGTGCAGGTGAGAACCTGCTGCTAGCAATTAGCAGACAATATGGCGGTACACTAAAGTATACACGCGTGGGTTAAACCTCACCCAGCGTGAAGAAAGCGATCCTGTTAATTCACAGGACCGCAGTACCGCACTAGTGCGCGAGCAAGTGGTCAGCGGACTTAACCCCAGAAGGGATTGGAGCCCGATTAGACCCTTGCTGGCGTAACACCGCAACTGGGTGTGTAGAGAACCTTAAGCAATCTGTGCACAAGAGTGCGAGCGATGCCGCACTAACGGACGCCACTAACCACCCAGACTCGGGTATGGAAAGCGCAAGGCAGGCGCACGGCGCCGTACTGGCAGGCACAGCTACAGGACGCTGTGATGTGTGTTAGTGCTGTAGGCTAAGTCGGGCGCTAGGTAGCAGCCATACACCTTCCGCGAACAGACATTCAATAGGGTAGGGGTTTCCAAGGACGACTTGCACTCACAACATACACACATAAGCAATTGTAAAACAATACTAGCGCATGGCCGTGCGGTCATGCGCAGTTTATATAACAGCAGCACAGGAAGTGGCCACAGCACTTTTGCCCTTCTAGGACCTGCCAAGAGGACCAATGGAATGTGCTGCAGAGCCTGAGCACATGACCCTCGATCTCCAACGGGAGACCTTACGCTGGGCATGCTCAGTACATGCAGACAAGGACTTAGTCCCAGAGAAGTCCGCTCGCTGCTGACCAGCACTGACTTTAAAGGCAGAGACTGGAGAAGCAGCACTAACTCTCAGAACAGAGTGAGAATGAGCAAGACGCTGGGACCGACGTCCTTGCTGAGCAGGCTCCACTGCGGCTGGACAAGAATGGGAGACCGCAGCGGAAGTGGCTCGAGATTCCCCCTGTGCAGAAGCGGGAACTCGACCCCTAACACTGTTTTTTTTTTTATTTTGTTTTTTACATTCTCCCTGAAAAAAAAAAAATAGTGGGAGATTAATATTGGCCTTCGTGCTTCTGTGCCAGTCCTGTATGCCATCTCTCTCAAATTGTGGGCCACAGAAAGCCTAGTGTGTGTTTTTTTTTATTTTGGTTTTTAAATTCTCCCTGAAAAAAAAAATAGTGGGAGATTAATATTGGCCTTTGTGCTTCTGTGCCAGTCCTGTGTGCCATCTCTCTCAAATTGTGGGCCACAGAAAGGCTAGTGTCTATTTTTTTTTATTTTGGTTTTTAAATTCTCCCTGAAAAAAAATAAATAGTGGGAGATTAATATTGGCCTTTGTGCTTCTGTGCCAGTCGTGTGTGCCATCTCTCTCAAATTGTGGGCCACAGAAAGCCTAGTGTCTGTTTTTTTTTTTTTTTTGGTTTTTAACTTCTCCCTGAAAAAAAAATAAATAGTGAGAGACTCATATTGGCCTTTGTGCTTCTGTGCCAGTCCTGTGTGCCATCTCTCTCAAATTGTGGGCCACAGAAAGCCTAGTGTCTGTTTTTTGTTATTTTGGTTTTTAAATTCTCCCTGAAAAAAAATAAATAGTGGGAGATTAATATTGGCCTTTGTGCTTCTGTGCCAGTCCTGTGTGCCATCTCTCTCAAATTGTGGGCCACGGAAAGCCTAGTGTCTGTTGTTTTTTTTTTTATTTTGGTTTTTAAATTCTCCCTGAAAAAAAAAAAAATAGTGGGAGATTAATATTGGCCTTTGTGCTTCTGTGCCAGTCGTGTGTGCCATCTCTCTCAAATTGTGGGCCACAGAAAGCCTAGTTTTTTTTTTTTTTTTTTATTTTGGTTTTTAAATTCTCCCTGAAAAAAAAAATAAATAGTGGGAGATTAATATTGGCCTTTGTGCTTCTGTGCCAGTCCTGTGTGCCATCTCTCTCAAATTGTGGGCCACAGAAAGCCTAGTGTCTGTTTTTTTTTTATTTTGGTTTTTAAATTCTCCCTGAAAAATAAATAAATAGTGGGAGATTAATATTGGCCTTTGTGCTTCTGTGTCAGTCGTGTGTGCCATCTCTCTCAAATTGTGGGCCACAGAAAGCCTAGTGTCTGTTTTTTTTTTTTTTTGGTTTTTAAATTCTCCCTGAAAAAAAAAATAGTGGGAGATTAATATTGGCCTTTGTGCTTCTGTGCCAGTCCTGTGTGCCATCTCTCTCAAATTGTGGGCCACAGAAAGCCTAGTGTCTGTTTTTGGTTATTTTGGTTTTTAAATTTTCCCTGAAACAAAAATAATTAGTGGGAGATTAATATTGGCCTTTGTGCTTCTGTGCCAGTCGTGTGTGCCATTTCTCTCTCAAATTGTGGGCCACAGAAAGCCTAGTGTCTGTTTTTATTTTTATTTTGGTTTTTAAATTCTCCCTGAAAGAAAATACATAGTGGGAGATTAATATGGGCATTTGTGCTTGAGTGACAGTCCTGCGTGTGTGGCATCGCTCTCATTTTGTGCCACAGAAAACCGAGTGTGTAACATTGTGCCTGATTTTCCTTGCAGTCTCACCCACCTATAAAGGGATATCTAAATCCTACAGAAGTTTGAGTTCACCTTGTAAGTTGTTTAACAGTAACAAATACCGTTACTTTGGTTACGTTTTTAAAACAATGAGGAAGTCTGGTGGAAGAGGTCGTTGCCGTGGGCGTTCATTGGCAGCTGGTAATGATGGTAGTGGTGGTGGAGCATCAGGTGGTCGTGGGGAAAAACAATATAGCACCTAAGTCTCGAGCTGTGGAGCCAGGTTCGTCGTCTGGGTACACAAGGCCTCGAACGCTCCCTTTTCTGGGAGTAGGAAAACTGCTTTTAAAGCCGGAGCAGCAAGAGCAAGTTTTGGCTTTCCTTGCTGACTCAGCCCCTAGCTCTTTTGCCTCCTCTTCTGAAACTGGTAAATGTAAAAGCAGCGCGTCGTTAGTGGATGTTCACGGTCAGGGACAAGTCGCTTCCTTGTCCTCTTCAGCCAAAACAACAACAGAGAAGGATGCGTCAGGTGACACAACGGGTTACTCCATGGAGCTCTTTACACATACCGTTCCTGGGTTAGAAAGTGAAACAGTTAACGGGCCATGCCCATTGCAAGTTGAATCGGACATGGAGTGCACAGATGCACAGCCACAGCTAGATTACTATGCTGTTCCTTTGACTCAGACCACAACATTGCCCTCGCAGTGTACTGATCCAGAATCAGACCCTGATGAGACTATGGTGCCCCGTCACGAACGCTATACCACCGGCTTACATAGTGACACAGACGAAGTTGCACACGAGATAGAAGAGGAGGTCATAGATGACCCAGTTGTTAACCCCGATTGGCAGCCATTGGGGGAACAGGGTGCAGGCGGCACTAGTTCTGAAGCGGAGGAGGAGGGGCCGCAGCAGGCATCAACATCGCAACAGGTTCCATCTGCCGGGCCCGTATCTGGCCCAAAACGCGTGGCAAAGCCAAAACCTGTTGGAGGACAGCGTGGCCATCCGGTTAAAGCTCAGTCTGCAATGCCTGAAAAGGTATCCGATGCTAGAAAGAGTGCAGTCTGGCATTTTTTTAAACAACATCCAATTGATCAGCGCAAAGTCATCTGTCAAAAATGTTCAACTACCTTAAGCAGAGGTCAGAATCTGAAAAGTCTAAATACAAGTTGCATGCATAGACATTTAACCACCATGCATTTGCAAGCCTGGACTAACTACCAAACGTCCCTTAAGGTTGTAGCACCCTCGGCCAATGAAGCTAGTCAGCAATGCTACATTCCCTTCCGTCACTGTAAGGCCACCATTTTCCGCACCACCTGCAGTATCTGTGCAGGTTTCGTTGCCAGGCCAAAGCAGTCAGGGTCAGGGAATCACCAGTTTCGTAGTTGGAAACACTGCATGTAGGGCACCGGCAAGAATACCGTCTCCAACCGTCTCTCAGTCTGCCATGTCCACCGGCACCCCCGCTAGTTCCACGATCTCCAGCTTTCCAGTCCAGCTCACCCTACATGAGACTCTCGTTAGAAAAAGGAAGTACTTAGCCTTGCATCCGCGTACACAGGGTTTGAATGCCCACATAGCTAGACTAATCTCGTTAGAGATGATGCCCTACCGGTTAGTTGAAAGCGAAGCTTTCAAAGCCCTGATGGACTACGCTGTACCACGCTACGAGCTACCCAGTCGACACTTCTTTTCGAGAAAAGCCATCCCAGCCCTCCACCAGCATGTTAAAGAGCGCATCATCCATGCACTCAAGCAATCTGTGAGTACAAAGGTGCACCTGACAACAGATGCATGGACCAGTAGGCATGGCCAGGGACGTTACGTGTCCATCACGGCACACTGGGTGAATGTGGTGGATGCAGGGTCCACAGGGGACAGCAATTTTGGGACAGTTCTGCCTAGCCCACGGTCTAGGAAACAGTTGGCTGTAGCCGTTCGCACCCCCTCCTCCTCCTCCTCGTCCTCCTGCAGAAGCGAGAGCTCGTCCACAGACCGCAGTCGCACAACCACTCCATCCACAGCGGCCACTGTTGTACACCAGGTGTCCCATTATGGGGCAGCTACTGGCAAGCGTCAGCAGGCTGTATTGGCTATGAAGTGTTTGGGCAACAACAGACACACCGCGGAAGTTCTGTCTGAGTTCTTGCAGAAAGAAACGCAGTCGTGGCTGGGCACTGTCGATCTTGAGGCAGGCAAGGTAGTGAGTGATAACGGAAGGAATTTCATGGCTGCCATCTCCCTTTCCCAACTGAAACACATTCCTTGCCTGGCTCACACCTTAAACCTGGTGGTGCAGTGCTTCCTGAAAAGTTATCCGGGGTTATCCGACTTGCTCCTCAAAGTGCGCGGACTTTGCTCGCATATCCACCGTTCGCCCGTACACTCCAGCTGTATGCAGACCTATCAGCGGTCTTTGAACCTTCCCCAGCATCGCCTAATCATCGACGTTGCAACAAGGTGGAACTCAACACTGCACATGCTTCAGAGACTGTGCGAACAGAGGCGTGCTGTTATGTTTTTGTGGGAGGATACACATACACGGGCAGGCAGTAGGATGGCAGACATGTAGTTGTCAGGTGTGCAGTGGTCGAAGGTTCTTCAGTGTTTTGAGGAATGCACACGGCTGGTTAGTGCAGACAACGCCATAATAAGCATGAGCATCCCCCTAATGCGTCTGCAGATGCAAAGTTTGACGCACATAAAGGAGCAGGCATCTGCAGCAGAGGAAGAGGAAAGCCTTGATGACAGTCAGCCATTGTCTGGTCAGGGCAGTGTACAGGACGAGGTAGCGGGCGAACAGGAGGAGGAGGAGGACGAGGAGGATGATGGGGATGAGTATTTTTTTAATGAGGAAGCTTCTCCAGGGCCAATAGCAACTGGTGGCATTGCAACTCCGGGTTCAGGTTTTTTTAGGGAGACAAGTGACGTAGATTTGCCTGAAACTGCCCCTCAACCTAGCACGACCACAGATTTGACAACTGGAACTTTGGCCCACATGGCGGATTATGCCTTACGTATCCTGAAAAGGGACCCACGCATTATTAAAATAATGACCGATGACGATTACTGGTTGGCCTGCCTCCTTGATCCTCGCTATAAAGGCAAATTGCAAAATATTATGCCACATGAGAACCTGGAACAAATATTAGCAACCAAACAATCAACTCTTGTTGACCGTTTGATTCAGGCATTCCCAGCACACAGCGACGGTGAGCGTTATCACACGAGCTGCAGGGAGCAGCAGGCCAGAGGTGTTAGAGGTGCACAAATTAGAAGTGGCATTGGACAGAGGGGTTTTCTGACCAGGTTGTGGAGTGATTTTGCTATGACCGCAGACAGGACAGGTACTGAAGCATCAATTCAAAGTGACAGGAGACAACATTTGTCCAGTATGGTTACTAACTATTTTTCATCCCTTATCGACGTTCTCCCTCAACCGTCATTCCCATTTGATTACTGGGCATCCAAATTAGACACCTGGCCAGAATTGGCAGAATATGCATTGCAGGAGCTTGCTTGCCCAGCAGCTAGTGTGCTATCAGAAAGAGTATTCAGTGCTGCAGGTTCAATATTAACCGAAAAAAGGACTCGTCTGGCTACCCAAAATGTTGACGATCTAACCTTCATTAAAATGAACCACAACTGGATTTCGAATTCTTTTGCCCCACCTTTCCCGGCTGACACCTAGCTTTCCTATGAAAAGGTCTTGCTTGTGGACTGCTCTGACTGACTTTTCCAATCTCGTAATTTGCAGCAGCTGTTTGTCCAGCATATGACATGTTTACACCTCCCTAAATGGCCAAACTCCCCCACGGGGCCGTGGTCTCGCCACTTGGCGCAAGCACCCGTGAGAGTGCCATTTGTCTGAAGAGGTGGGTGTGCACGCTTTTGGTCGACGGCACTGCCACTGGGTCCCTCATAGTACAATAAAGTGTCTCTGGTGGGGGTGGTGCGCACCCAACGCCAGACACACCGTTGTAACATGAGGGGCCCTGGGCCTGTACCGCCTGCCACAAGAGAGTTCCCCCCCCAGCTCAAACAGTGCTCTACCACTTGCAAAATTATCTCTCACAGCTCCACCAATGTTTAGTCTATGCGCTGACATCCTTCAATGCCTGGCACTGACAATACCAATGTGTTGACATGTATGATGCTACTTAAAATAGTCAGGGCCAGTGTCCTATATTTACACCAGTAAATACTTTGTGCCAAATTACTAGGTCTGAAATTCAGCAGAGGAGCCCACCCCTGTACCTAAGTATGCCACCCTTTTGTGTTTTGGTTTTGTTGTATTGCGAGACATTAACATCTATTTATTTTTTGTGAGTACTAACTGTCAGACACTCATTACAATCGGACTCCGCTGACAACACCAATGCTGCCTGTGCACCCCTGCAAGATAATTCCAAGTGTCTACAGCCCACTTTTGTTATGTTATGCCTACTAAGCCTGTCTGCGGTCCCTCCTTCCACTAGTCCTCCACTGACCAGACCACTGCTGCCCGTGTACCCCTGGAAGCTATTTTAAAGTGCCTACAGCCCACTTTTGTTATGTTAGGCCTACTAAGCCTGTCTGCGGTCCCTCCTTCCAATAGTCCTCCACTGACCAGACCACTGCTGCCCGTGTACCCCTGGAACCTATTTTAAAGTGCCTACAGCCCACTTTTGTTATGTTAGGCCTACTAAGCCTGTCTGCGGTCCCTCCTTCCAATAGTCCTCCACTGACCAGACCACTGCTGCCCGTGTACCCCTGGAACCTATTTTAAAGTGCCTACAGCCCACTTTTGTTATGTTAGGCCTACTAAGCCTGTCTGCGGTCCCTCCTTCCACTAGTCCTCCACTGACCAGACCACTGCTGCCCGTGTACCCCTGGAAGCTATTTTTAAGTGCCTACAGCCCACTTTTGTTATGTTAGGCCTACTAAGCCTGTCTGCGGTCCCTCCTTCCACTAGTCCTCCACTGACCAGACCAATGCTGACCGTGTACCCCTGGAACCTATTTTAAAGTGCCTACAGCCTACTTTTGTTATGTTAGGCCTACTAAGCCTGTCTGTGGTCCCTCCTTCCAATAGTCCTCCACTGACCAGACCAATGCTGTCCGTGTACCCCTGGAACCTATTTTAAATTGCATAGAGCATCCTTTTTTTAATTGTAGGCGTACTAAATCTGTCTGCAGTCCATAATTGAAATTGTCCTCCACTGAACAGACCAATGCTGCCTGTGTACCCCCGTAACCTTTTTTAAACTGCATTGAGCCAAATTTTGTGATTAAGGCCTACTACCTGTGTCTGTCTGCGCCACTCAATACAGTTGTCCATCTCTGAAAAAAGCGGAGCGTCAATAGTCTGGTTTTCAGCCTATAGGAATTTGAAAACTGCATTGGGGCTACTACTTCGGTAGGGCTTACTAACGGTGTCTGCCGCTCCAAGGTGTTCTCCAGGTTGCCTCTCCATAGCTTCAATCTTAATGCTCGTGTTAAGTAGTTGTTGAAACAACACTACATTAGGCCTACAAGTTGGGTCTGGGTCGTAGAGACGGTGTCTGCCGCTCCAAGGTGTTCTCCAGGTTGCCTCTCCATAGCTTCAATCTTCATGCTCATGTTAAGTAGTTGTTGAAACAACACTACATTAGGCCTACAAGTTGGGTCTGGGTCGTAGAGACGGTGTCTGCCACTCCAAGGTGTTCTCCAGGTTGCCTCTCCATTGCTTCAATCTTCATGCTCATCTTAAGTAGTTGTTGAAACAACACTACATTAGGCCTACAAGTTGGGTCTGGGTCGTAGAGACGGTGTCTGCCGCTCCAAGGTGTTCTCCAGGTTGCCACATAATCGAAGCAGCATAGAGCTTATTTTGTTATTTTACGTCTACTAAGTCGTTCTGCGGTCCCTCCTTCCAGTTGTCCTCCACTGAGCACACCAATGCAGACCGTGTACCCATGTAACCTTTTTTAAACCAGCGTCGAGCCAACTTTGTGGTGTAAGTCCTACTTATAGTGTCTGGCTGTGCCACTCAATACAGCTGTCCTCTTTACAAAAAATGACCTACAATTATCTGGTTTTCAGCCCATCGGAATTTTAAAACTGCAGTGGACCTACTAGTTGGGTTGGGGCCTTCTATCGGTGTCTGCCGCTCCTTGCTGTTCTCCTCCAGTGAACAAAGCTGTGCCGCCGGTTTACTACTGTTGCCAATTTTGAACTGCATTTAGACTACTTACTGATTTGAGTCTACTCTCTGTGTCAGCCTCTCATTCCAGTTGTCCTCCACTGAACAAAGCAATGCCCCCTGGTTAGTCCTGTTACCAATTTTGAACTGCATTTAGCCCACTATATTCTTTGGGCCCATATCTGTTTCCCCCTCATCCTGCCCATTGCCCAGCCAGTGATAGATGAGTCTGCTGGTACATTGACCCATAACGCAACATTCCCCGTGCACGCTACACTGCAAGATTGTGACCCTGCTGAAAGTCAGGTTCCCCTTCCCGCATACCATACCACCTTACACGGGGACAAAGAGGAAAGTGCAGATGAAGGTGCAGGATCCTTCATCAGGTGGGGGGAGGAATACTCGTTGGTGACGTCACTGGCACAGGGCTCCTCATAGTACGCAAAAGTGTCGCTGCCGGTGGGAGGCGCCCCCGCCGTGCAAACACACTGCCGTACTTTGAGGGGCCCTGTGCCAGTGCCAATGCCAGCGAGTGGGCCCCCCCTGCTTGCTCAGGATCACAGCACTTGCAAAGTTGAAATACTTACCTCTCCCTGCTCCACTGCCGTGACGTGGTCCAGATTTCCTGGGCCCACTAAATACTTGAACCAGCCCTACCCCCCACAACTTTAGCCAAATGACCCCCAATTTCCAATGCCTTACTATTATTATAAGGTAAATTTAGATTGACAAGCTTCAGTAACAAGAATGTATGTTTTTTGCCATTAAAATGGGCACTGTAAGTGTTTTCCTGGCCTCCACTCACTGCCGACTATGCTCCCCCATTGACTTGCATTGGGTTTCATGTTTCGGTCGATCCCCGACTTTTCGCGATAATCGGCCGATTCCACTCGACTCGACTTTTGAGATAGTCGGGTTTCGCAAAACCCAACTCGACTCTAAAAAAGTCAAGGTCGCTCAACCCTACCGATGATCTCTCCTGCTCTGTAGTGTCATCAGAGGAGGAGGAGCCTTGGCTAATTGTCCCTTCAGAGAGCCTGAGAACTGTGGCCCCAGTTTTTCCAGAGACTGTGCCCCCGGGCAAGACTTTTGTACCACCTAACTTGCAAGCGGAGGTTCTCTCTTGGACTCACTCATCCAGGGTGGGTGGACACTTTGGGACCAAGAGGACATCTGAGCTCCTGGCGAGGAAGTACTGGTGACGGCGTATGGCCTGTGATGTTGGAGACTTTATTCCGGTGTGTCTCCTGTGCCAACAATCGGTCTCCCCGGCAATGGCCTGCTGGGCTACTTTACCCCCTGCCGGCAGCAGACAGGCCCTGAAAAATGGTCAGGATGGACTTTGTGGTGGGCTTACCCAAGTTGTATAGCTGCACCACTATCTGGGTAGTCACCGACCATTTTTCCAAATGGTGCACTTGGTGCCTCTTCCACGGTTACCTTCTGCACAGGCCTTCATTGAGCACATTTTTCGCCTACACGGCATGCCTGACAAAATTGTCAGTGACCGAGGTCCCCAGTTTGCGTCTCGGTTCTGTAGAGAGCTTTGTCGCCTACTCAGCATTGAGCTGAAACTCTCTTCAGCTTATCATACCAAGACGAATAGGTTGGTAGAGTGGGCCAACCAGACCTTGGTCACATACCTGCGACATTTTGTTCCAGCCAGGCAGGATGACTGGGCATCCTTGCTACCGTGGGTGGAATTTGAGCTGAACGACGCCATAGCTGACTCCACTGGGAAGACCCCACTCCTCCCTAACAACAGCCAGCATCCGTGGGTCCCTGTGCCCGTGCCCTTGTCTTCCACTAACTCTAGGGTGGCAGACTGGGCGAAGGAGGCACGTGATATTTGGGACTACACACAGGATGCCATCCAGGCCTCCAAGGACAGAATGAGGATCTCTGCCGATGCATACACGCACCCTGCTCTGACCTTTGCTAGTGGCAACTTATTGTGGCTCTCCGCTCGTATCATCAGGCTACGAGTTGAGTCCACTAAGTTTGCGCCTCACTACATAGGTCCCTTCAAGGTCCTGAAATAGGTCAACCCTGTAGTCTGTCATCTGGCCCTTCCTCCATACCTAGGTATCACCGACACCTTTCATGTGTCCCTCCTAAAAGCCGTTCACATGTCCCGGTTTTCCGAGTCATCTGCCGGGACATCAGGCTCGTCCACGGATGATTATGAGGTAAACACTATTGTTGGGTGCAAGGTGGTACGTGGCAAAAAGTACTGGAAGGGTCATGGCCCAGAGGACAGGACTTGGGAACCTGTTGAGCACATTTGAGCTCCTCAGCTCATTGCAGCTTTTGAAAGTAGCGAGGTCCAACGAGAGGGGGACGCTAGGAGGGGGGCTAATGTTAGGTGTTGAGTTCCCGCCGCTGCACAGGGGGAATCTCGAACCATGTCCTCTGCAGTCTCACATTCTTCCCCAGCTGCAGAGGACTCTGCTCAGTGGAGATGTTGGTCCCAGTATCTTGCTCATGCTGATGCTGTGCGTCTGGTTACTGTTGCCGTCCCAGGTTCAGCTATTGTAACCAGCATTAATCAGCAGCGAGCAGATGCTCCAGGGACTAAGTCCTGCTTTTTGTCAACTGAGCATGCCCGTGGGATGACCTCTCATTGGAGACCAGAAATCACATGCTCAGGTCCTGAAGCGGCTCTGATTGGACCACTGGGAAGTCCCAGAGGACTGCAATTATAAAAGGTTTGCATGGCCACTCAGCCATGCACTAGTATATACTAATATCGTGTGTGTGGATGTGTGTCTGATATCTGGTGAAAGCTCCTAAATATCCCCCTCCCTAGCGTTGTTGCATGTGGTCGGGTGTTTGAGCTGACTAGCACCAGATTGTGCCATCCAGCACTAGGCAGGAGGTTACAGCAGCAAATAGCAGCGCCCGTCAGTGCAGCGCCATACGGAATTGGTACGCTTTCCAGGTCCATGTTAGGGTGGTTAGTGGTGTTGCACGCACCATGTGCACTAAGTCTTTTAGCGTAATTACTCCTTGGCACAGCACTTGCTGTGCCGAGCGCTAGTGGGTCTAGAGGGACTCTAACCCTGTGTCTTTGGGGCAGAGTCCTGTGACCTAACACTAGCGTTCACTCAGCGGTATTGCGGCCCTATGGCGCAACAGGGTTCGCCTTCTTACATACCGGGTGAAGTAAACCCATGTCTGTTTTCATTATACCGCCATATATTGTCCACAATTACTGAACAGCAAGTGTCATCTCTGCACGGTGGACCCCGGGCTGCGAACACACCTTATATCTTACTCTTTATTATTTGGTGCGTTCCCCCAGCCCTAACAACATGTCTCCGAATTTCCAAGCAATACATTTTGTATTTTTTTTTCTGAAAAGGAGAAATGGTCAAAATAAAAAAACGGTGCTTTTCACACTTTAAATAATGCAAAGAAAACAAGTTCATAATCATTTAGAAACAACAATGCAAATTTTTTAACTGTTGAGGAGTTCAGAAATCAATATTTTGTGGGATAACCATGATTTTTAATCAGAGCTTTGATGCGTTTTGGCAAGTTTTCCACCAGTCTTTCACACTGCTTCTGGCACAAAAATTTAAGTAGTTCTCCTTTGTTTGATGGCTTGTGGCTATCCATCATCCTCTTGCTTACATTTCAGAGGTTTTCAATGGGGTTCAGGTCTGGAGATTGGGCTGCCCAAGACAGGGTTTTGATGTGGTGGTCTATTAATATTTACCAGAGCCCTTGAAATTTTTCAATCTTTGTTTCATTGCAGCCATTTGGTAAATTCTGAAAAGTTCATTTTTTTCACATTAATATACACTCTGCACCCAATCTTGACTGAACAAAAACCAAAAATGTAGAAAATTTTGCAGATTTAATGAAAAAGAAAAACTAAAAGATCACATGGTCATAAGTATTCAGACCCTTAGCTCAGACACTCATATTTAAGTCACATGCTTTCCATTTCCTTGTGATCCTCCTTGAGATGGTTCTACTCCTTCATTGGAGGCCAGCTGTGTTTAATTAAACTGATAGAACTTGATTTGGAAACTGTGTTTGACTTGTAACGTAAACTTTGCACACACCAATTGCAAATTTTAATGTAATCCACGTGTAGTAGATTAACAAGAACTGACATTACGGATATCCTCAAAAAATCTAGAGTTGCATTACGCAATAAGAGTCACTCCTAATGAGAGCATAATACCTATATTGAGAAAGGGAGCTAAAGACTCATAATGACACAAGGCCAACCACAAAACTAATAAAAAGTAACAAATTTTATTGAATTAAACATACACATTACATACAAGGACAATAGCACACAGAGGCCCAGTCTATATACAAAATACAAGGGACGAGTGTCTGGAAAGGGATAAAAGAGCAAACAATAGTATGCACAGTGGCTGCAAGGAATCACCACTAAAAAATGGGTCAGGGAAAAGATTGAAAATGCTAGCATAAAGGCCCTGTACCCATAACAGTAAAATGTAAGGCCAGTGTATACCTAAATAGATGTAGAGGTCTAATTAAGAACCTAGGTCTTGGACACCGCATATGGCCACACATGAGTAAGTAAAGTAGTATTCATACCATCCTAAAGAAGTGCTTGTGCCAAAGTGCAATTTGCATAGGACAGTAGCAATTAGAGACAGAACTTACCCATATCCAAAGGCGATAGCGCAGTCACTGTGCATACAACATGCCCCGACGCGCGTTTCGCGTTGCGGGCTTCTTCGGGGGGCACTGTGGATATACCTAACATGTATGCCATTTATAGGGCTCATTAAGTGCTCACACCTGTGAGCGCATGTGGAGTGGGCCCAGGGAAGCCGCACAGCTCGTCCGTACGTCCAGCTTCCGGCGCAGGTCAAAGGAAAGACTTCCTGTGACGTCACTGGCCTGCACCGAAGCCAAGAGGACGACTTCGGAGATGCCGGCGTACCCAGGACACCACGGCGCATGCGCGTCTGGCGGCGCACAGACGCCCAAAGGTAACCAAGCGACGATGTGTCCCAATACAAAAAAATACAGGACATACATATCTCAGGTATGTAGAATATGGTACAATATGTATAGATAAAAAGGTGGGCACATACAATAGAGAAAGTACATGGGAATAAATAAAAAACAAAAGAAAAAAGAGAAAAAATATATAAGAAGAATGCCTGCTAAGCTAATAGAAACAAGGAACCTTCAGGTGTCCATATACTGTAGGATCCAAAAAGCTTTACTAAGTCTCAAACATTTGTCACAGAACAAACACAGGAGATGGCTATAATATCAAGTCCAATAGTTGATCCGGTGTACTGGTGTAATGATCCTCTCCATAGCATGGATACATTTCCGATGGAAATTTCACACTGTATGGATTACATATATGGAAACAAAGGCAATCTCATATGGCAGGCACTATAACAAAAGAATATAAATAAAGTAAGTAAAAAATAAAAAGTAAAAAATGCACACACAAAAAAACACATACTATACATAAAAGGAAGCAACAGAGGTAGCCAGGTAGAGCTAGAGAAATGGAGCAAAGGACAACTTCTCGTTCAAGCCATGAGGAGACATTGTGTTCAGTGAGACTATCCATCGACACTCAAGCTGCGCCAGAACCCGTTTGGAGTCACCCCCACGTGTGCCGATATGCACTTTATCAATACCCCTGATCCGTAAACCAGTGGGGTCACAGTTGTGGCGCAGCCTGAAGTGTCCAGGGATAGTCTTGAGAGTAGAGGGATCAGTGCAAGTTTTTGCCGCCATGATGTCTCTGACGTGTTCCCTGGTCCTAATTCTCAATTCACGCGAGGTAAGCCCCACATATATGAGACTACAGGGCAGACAGCGTAATACACCACAAACGTGGTACTACAGGAGATGTAATGAACAATCCGATAGTCCCTACCTCCATCTGATGTGCTGAAGGATGTGGCCCGATCTATATTGCGACATGCCAGACAGGAGCCACAAGGGTAGCAACCCCATCTCTGCTTAGAAGTACCAAAAATGTTAGGGGGGGTAGCCACATAATGGCTCCTGACCAGGATGTCTTTCAGGTTCCTCCCTCGCCTAGCCGTCAGCAACGGTCAATCTGGAATGATACGCCTTAAAATGGGCTCTGTTCTGAGAACCGCCCAGTGTTTTTGTAATACCTGACGCATCGTGTCCCAATGGTTGTTATATGTTGAAATGAATCTCAAAGGGGCGTCCTTCTTAACCCTGGGCGGTGCTCTACAGAGTAACCCATCACGTACCTTCCTTTTTGCACGGGAGTACCCCCTCTTGATGCTCCTATTACTGTACCCCCGATCCCGGAATCTCCTGGAAAGGTCCCGAGCCTAGTCCTCAAAGAACGCATCCGAAGAACAAATTCTTTTCATCCTCAGGAATTGACCAATTGGGACTGCCCCAATTGTTGAGGATAAATGCGCTGACGTAGCATGTAAAAGTGAGTTCACCGAAGTCGCCTTACGGAAGACATCACTTTGGATATTACACACACTATCTACCAAAATTTTTATATCCAGAAAATCAATTTCTTTGGCATCAATCTTGTATGTTAACTTGATGTTATACGGATTTAAATTTAGTTCTCGGATGAGATCGCGAAAACCAGGCTCGGTACCCTGCCACACCACAAAAATATCGTCAATGTAGCGATACCAGCACTGCGCATGGGAAGCGGCCTGTACGCCCTCCCCAAAAATCTCCCTCTCCCAAAATCCGAGAAAGAGATTTGCGTACGAGGGCACAGGCCGCGCCCATCGCAGTGCCGAGCTGTTGGAGATAGAATCGATCCTTAAAGGTGAAATAATTGTGGGTCAGTATAAATTCCAGGAGCTCCAGGATCAAGGAGCACAGATCGGCATCCAAATTACTGTTTTCAAGAAAAAAGGCTACGGCCCTCAGGCCATCAATATGCCCTATACTTGTATACAGTGATTCCACATCGATCGCCGCCAACAGCATATCGGATTCGAGGGAGAGTCCGTTAATTTTCCCCAGGACGTCCGTCGTGTCCCCGACATAGGAGGGCAGCGTTTCAACCAGTGGATGAAGATAGTATTCAATAAATTTACACACTGTATCGCACAACCCCCCAATGCCAGAGACAATCGGACGCCCCGGGGGAGCCAACGAATCCTTATGGATCTTGGGTAAAAGATAGAAGGTAGGGACTACCGGATTTCTAGTAGTAAGGCCATCTAGAATTTTTTTAGGAACAATCCCCTGCGTAAAGGCCCTATCCAAAATTTCCTCCAAAATGGCCGCAAATTTGATTGTCGGGTTCTGAGGCAACATAATGTATGCCTCCTTATCTCTCAGCTGCCGAAAGGATTCCCTCTCGTACATCTCCGTCGGCCATAGGACCACGTTTCCCCCCTTGTCTGCCGGTTTGATCACAATGTCCCTCAAAGATTTTAGTTCCCTGAGGGCCTTACCCTGTACCCATGTCAGGTTGTCACCCCTCCTATTTTCAGAGATTGTTCTGAAATCATCCAGAACCAATTTGTTGAAGATCTCAACCTGTGGGTAAAGCGACAGGGGGGGAAACGCAGTTGACCTAGGGACGACGAAGGTGGGGAATGTACCTGTAACGGTTGAAGCGCTCTCACGTTCGAGCTCCTCTAGTGCGGATAGGGCTTCTTGCTCCATAGGTGTATTGAAATCATTTGTTTCCATAGATCTATTGTGAAGCCTACGTAGGATGTTGTGGGTACAGGGCCTTTATGCTAGCATTTTCAATCTTTTCCCTGATCCATTTTTTAGTGGTGATTCCTTGCAGCCACTGTGCATACTATTGTTTGCTCTTTTATCCCTTTCCAGACACTCGTCCCTTGTATTTTGTATATAGACTGGGCCTCTGTGTGCTATTGTCCTTGTATGTAATGTGTATGTTTAATTCAATAAAATTTGTTACTTTTTATTAGTTTTGTGGTTGGCCTTGTGTCATTATGAGTCTTTAGCTCCCTTTCTCAATATAGGTATTATAATCCACGTGTAGTAGTAGGATTTATACATACAAACGTTTTGGTCACTCAGACCTTCCTCAGTGTACCCACTGCAATGAGGGGTAAAATAATGAGATATTGTTCCAGGTATCAACATGAGGGCTATGAAGCAGTAAGCATAGCCTGTGTATGGAAAACGGGATCTGTAGGTTACTAATACCTTGTCCTGCTGCAATGTATAGTTCGGTGCGACGCGATATCCACCGCTGGTCATATCATATTGATTTGGAAAGGCACAAACCTGTCTATATAAGACCCCACAGCTCACAGTGCATGTCAGACCACATCACGAGGTCAAAGGAATTGGCTGTCACAATATTGTATGAAATGTAATATGATTTTGTAGCTTTGCCTGTTAGCACCATACTGTGGGCTAAACCCCCCCCCCCTTCTCTGTGCATTTCTGTTTGCAGAGATGTGTATGTGTAGATCCCAAACCCCTCATGCCCCTCCTAGAACAATTTTTATGGCGCTTGTGTAGGCTCAAATCTCCCTCTAGCTGAAACTAGTCTAATTTCTCTCTAAGACAGGAGGTTCTTTGTTCTAATATTGTAAGATATTGGACCAACGATTGTGGCTAGGAAAATAATAAGTCCATTTTGCTAATCTCCATAGGCGGATATGTCAGCCACTGTAAGCGCGAGCCTCTAATTACAACAGGTAAAAAGTACGGATTTCTCCGGAACTGTGTGTCCCAACTAGGACAAATTTGGTCTCATTAGAAAGCCATTTTTAAAATAACATGAATGCTGGGTGTGTTATGATTCTGACACGTTCGGGAGCAAAAATACATCGGTAGCTTATCCTGAGGAAGTACTTTGCCAAGTGGGTCCTTTGGGCTTCATGTTGACAGAAGACCCCCTGGGTAATGTGCAAGATGATGCACAGTTGCTTTTAAGTCTTACAAATTCCCCTACAGTGGTAACTAACAACAGGGATATATCTATCACACCTTTTACCAGAGGAATACAATCTACCATCATGCCACCAGTCTCTCCGGGTAATCCTGTAGACATTTTTGAGACACAAGTAATCAAAGATGTAGAAGCCTTGTTATATAAAAAAACTTCCTGGTAATTTAAAATCAGTGGAATCTCAGGCTTTAAAAGAAATACAGGGGTGGTCAGACACTATAGTAAGAGTCGCTGATAAAGGAGGCAATATGGTTCTACTTTCGAGGGAATATTATGAAAAAGAAGCCCTAAGACAGTTGTCAGATAGTGATACATATATGAAATTAAAGGGGGATCCCACAGTTAAATTTAAGAGTGTATTACGCTCTTTTTAAGACATCATGTAGAAAGAGGGATTCTATCCAATAAACAAGCAGAAAAATTAATTCCAGAATTTCCTAGAAAGCCTCATTGGTATCACATACCGAAGATACTCAACACCTCCATTGAGCCACCAGGAAGCCCCATAGTGTCTGGAGTAGACTCCCTAACAGAACCCTTGTCCTCCTATCTTGATTGGTTACTGCATCCACTTTTACAAGATGTGCCATTATTTGTAAAAGATAGTAAATATTTTTTAAAAGCCCTTAAAGGCTTCGTGTGGCAAGAAAGTTTTTGTCTTACTTCCATAAACATCGAAAGCCTATATACTAGGATTCCACAGAATTTGGGGGTTGAAGCAATTGGAGTAATTTTGGAGAGTACTCCAACTGATGCAGACACAATTGCGTTTATTTGTGAAGGATTGTCACTCATCTTAAAACACAATGCATTTAAGTTTGACAATACATGGTACAGGCATAAAGAAGGCACTGCGATGGGTACCCCTGTCACGTGTACCCTAGCTAATTTATTTCTGGCTATGTTTGAAGACTAATACATTTACTCATCCAGCAATCCCGTTCTAAAGCACATAAAATTCTGCATAAGATATGTGGACGACATATTCATGGTGTGGGATGGCCACCGGGAGACTTTCACACAGTTTGTAGAGCACCTGGAGCTATCCAACACCATGAATATGAAGTTCACTTCCCAATTTGGGGGTACAGAATTGGTCTTCTTAGACGTCAAATTGAGGGTGAGTTCAGAGGGCATTCACACAGAGGTTTATCGGAAATTGTCTTCGTCCAACTCCCTTTTACATTTCAATAGTGCCCATCCCTTTTTATACAAAACAGGCCCTACCTTACAGCCAATTTTTAAGAGATAGAAGGATTAATAGCAGTAACTTCGGATTTAGACAACAATCCCAGGAACTATATGGTAGATTCGAGAAGCGAGGTGCATATTTGCAATGTTTTTAAATTGTTTATTGTATGTTTTTTCACTTATATTCTTTTAAGCGGTTGCTTATCTGCTATGACGTCTGATGAGGTGGGAGGGGCCAAAAAAGACTGCACAGGTAAAGAGCCCTCCTTACTTCCTCTCGTTGTCGGGACCCGTTGAAGTGCTGTGTGCACGAAACGGCCGTCGTCGGTTTATATCCACATCCCTCCCTGATCTACCACATTATGTCCAAATAAAAGTTTGACACTTCAACACCGGTGAGTGCGCTCCACTTTTCTGCTTTTTGCATGTACAAGAATTATAAGAATTGTTGGAGAAAACTGTACAGCTGAAGAGAGGGGAGGGCGATGTTTACTCAACCCCTTTAGTGATGTCACGAGGCGGCAGTTTTTAAGTTTCTGCACTTCACCCAGCCTTCAGTCTTTCCTGAGGAGCTCTTACTGTCAGCCCTGATGCATTGGGATATTTGGGAACCCCTCCCACTAGCCTGGTTTTGCCTGCAATGACCTGAACACATGTAAGTGTTAATTTCTCATTTAACCCCTGTTATTTGGAATAATTTTTTATAAACACTGCCTTAATCTTTCGGAGTAAAATATTTAAATTACTAGTTTTCGTTCTTCCTGATCTAAAACGTACCCTAAGTCTTTTGAAGGGAATTACGCTACTGTTTTCGGTTAGCTTTGGACCCGTTAATCGAAGCTGGTGGCAGCATACCTTGTTCTAGGTATTTGGGGAGTCATTGTAGCGATGACGGCGTTGATAATTATTGTTCCTGCCTGAGTGGGAGTAGTTATATCGCCTCGGTGCAGCATGCCCAATAGCCAGTACATAGCAGGCAGCCTTTCTGGTGACTAATTACCCTAGGTGCAGTACCTAATATGACCTGAGGGTAAGGGGGGCGCCAGAGAGCTGCAAGTTTTCAATTGGAACTGTAAAGCGGGATATACATAAATCCCTGCTGTTCGTGGTATATTGTAGGAGCAGTGGGATAACTAAAATAAGCCAGTGTGATAAACTAAGAGGTCAATAGCCTTGTGTGTGTTTTCATCACAGTGTAGCAGTGGAGGGATAACTAAGATAAGCCCCCCTGCACATGTGATAGCCGTCTGTTGGCCTAAAGTCACCCTGATCCGTAACGTAGCGGTGACAGTCACGGTGTGAATCGTGACACTGGCCAAGGAGCTCAGAGACAGAATTGTGTAAGGCACAGATCTGGCCAAGGTTACAACAGAATTTCAGCAGTATGTAAGGTTCCTAAGAGCACAGTAACCTCCATAATCCTTAAATGGAAGAAGGTTGGGACCAACAGAAGTCTTCTTAGACCTGGCTGTCTAGCCAAACTGAGCAATTGTGGGAGAAGAGCCTTGGTGAGAGAGGTAAAGAAGAACCCCAAGATAACTGTGGCTGAGCTCCACAGTTGCAGCAGGGAAATGGGAGAAAGTTCCACAAAGTCAACTATCACTGCAGCCCTCCACATGTTGGGCCTTTATGGCAGAGTGGCCCAATGGACGCCTCTCCTCAGTGCAAGAATAGAGTTTGCTAAAAAAAACACATGAAGGACTCCCAGACTATGAGAAATAAGATTCTCTGGTCTGATGAGATGAAGATAGGCCATTTTGGTGATAATTCTAAGCAGTATGTGTGGAGAAAATCAGGCACTGCTCATCACCTGCCCAATACAATCACAACAGTGAAACATGGTGGTGGCAGCATCATGCTATGGGGGTGTTTTTCAGCTGCAGGGACAGGAGGACTGGTTGTCATTGAGGGAAACTTAAATGCAACCAATTACAGAGACATCCTGGATGGAAACGTCTTCCAGAGTGTTCTGGACCTCAGACTTGGCCGAGGGTTCATCTTCCAACAAGGCAATGACCCTAAGCACACAGCTAAAATAACAAAGGAGTGGCTTCAGAACAAGTCTGTGACTATTCTTGACTGGCCGAGCCAGAGCCCTGACCTAAACCCAATTGATCATCTCTGGAGAGACCTGAAAATGGCTGTCCACTAACGTTCACCATCCAACCTGATGGAAATGGAGAGGATCTGCAAGGAAGAATGGCACAGGATCCAGGTGTGAAAAACTTGTTGCATTATTCCCAAAAAGACTCATGGCTGTACAAGCTCAAAAGGGTGCTTCTACTCAATACTGAATACGTATGACCATGTGATATTTCAGCTTTTCTTTTTTAATAAATTTGCAAAAATTACTACATTTCTGTTTTTTTTCAGTCAAGATGGGGTGCAGAGTGTACATTAATGAGAAAAAAAACTTTTTTGAATTTACCAAATGGCTGCAATGAAACAAAGTGAAAAATTTAAAGGGGTCTCTGAATACTTCCGTACCCACTGTCTATGTGTATGTATCTTACATAGTCTCCTTTATTATGTACTAGCTGAAGAGTCCACCGTTGCCCGGGCATAGTAACTAACTGTAGTGAGTTATAACACCTCACTTCTCTCATTTTCCCATCACGCCTCTCATTTTCCCTCAGCTCTCCCATTTTCCCCCTCACACCTCTCATTTTCTACCTCACTCCTCTCATTTTCCCCTCAGAATATACCTGTATGTCATCTTCCCTGTATATAGTATATACCTGTAAAGCGCTGTGGAATATGTTGGCGCTATATAAATAAAGATTATTATTATTATTATACCTGTATGTCATCTCTTGTATATAGTAGGAGCCAGAACTCTTATTGGTTGGTAGGGGATTAAAAATTTATTTCTCACTGCAAAATGCAAATAAATTTATATAATTCATAAAATGTGATTTTCTGGATTTTATTTTTGATATTCTATCTATCAATTTTAAAATTAACCTACCCTAGGTAGACTGTTCATGTCTTTGTCAGTGGGCAAACTTACAAAATTAGCAAGGGATCAAATACTTATTTGCCCCATACATGTATAGCACTAGAGAGACCATTTTTTCCATTTGTAAAAATAGATAATCACAAACTGCAATTTGGATACCAAAATGTGTTCATGTTTTGTGAAAAGAAAGATAAAATCCTGTGATCACAACATATTGGTAGCCTTCTACAAATCATTTGTAATGCCACATCTAGATCATGGGATGCAGTTTTGGAAGTTAGAGTCAGTTCAAAGACAGGCGACTAGATTATTACAGGTTACATTTCAAAAACCTGACCTGCACATCCAAACATAGACTGAGTGTGAACAGGTGCTGAACCCAGAGTCGCCAACTCGTATATAGTTAAGTAAAAAGGGCAGCACACTGCAGCGCCAAAACATGCAAACTTGAAAACACGAAATTTGAACTGCATTACTGCACTAGAAATATGAAAAATGAGAGCTTTTAGCGCATAAAAATGGCCATATTTATGTGTACCTCGTAGCCACTTTACGGCATCTCTCTTATACGAGGTCCTACGCTTGACCTACCTCACCGAGAATAAACGTCTCCATCTGAATGGGTACATGTGAAACCTCTTCTTGGACTCAAATTCTCTCTTTCTGTGGAGGGGTATTGGACCTACTATAATTAAAACACCTGTGGCTAGGAGGCGGGGAGTGCACGATCAGAAGGCCAAAGAATACATTTCAAAAACCTGACCTGCACATCCAAACATAGACTGAGTGTGAACAGGTGCTGAACCCAGAGTCGCCAACTCGTATATAGTTAAGTAAAAAGGGCAGCACACTGCGGCGCCGAAACATGCAAACTTGAAAACACGAAATTTGAACTGCATTACTGCACTAGAAATATGAAAAATGAGAGCTTTTAGCGCATAAAAATGGCCATATCTATGTGTACCTCGTAGCCACTTTACGGCATCTCTCTTATACGAGGTCCTACGCTTGACCTACCTCACCGAGAATAAACGTCTCCATCTGAATGGGTACATGTGAAACCTCTTCTTGGACTCAAATTCTCTCTTTGTGTGGAGGGGTATTGGACCTACTATAATTAAAACACCTGTGGCTAGGAGGCGGGGAGTGCACGATCAGAAGGCCAAAGAATACATTTCAAAAACCTGACCTGCACATCCAAACATAGACTGAGTGTGAACAGGTGCTGAACCCAGAGTCGCCAACTCGTATATAGTTAAGTAAAAAGGGCAGCAGATGGAGACGTTTATTCTCGGTGAGGTAGGTCAAGCGTAGGACCTCGTATAAGAGAGATGCCGTAAAGTGACTACGAGGTACACATAAATATGGCCATTTTTATGCGCTAAAAGCTCTCATTTTTCATATTTCTAGTGCAGTAATGCAGTTCAAATTTCGTGTTTTCAAGTTTGCATGTTTTGGCGCTGCAGTGTGCTGCCCTTTTTACTTAACTATATACGAGTTGGCGACTCTGGGTTCAGCACCTGTTCACACTCAGTCTATGTTTGGATGTGCAGGTCAGGTTTTTGAAATGTATTCTTTGGCCTTCTGATCGTGCACTCCCCGCCTCCTAGCCACAGGTGTTTTAATTATAGTAGGTCCAATACCCCTCCACAGAAAGAGAGAATTTGAGTCCAAGAAGAGGTTTCACATGTACCCATTCAGATGGAGACGTTTATTCTCGGTGAGGTAGGTCAAGCGTAGGACCTCGTATAAGAGAGATGCCGTAAAGTGGCTACGAGGTACACATAAATATGGCCATTTTTATGCGCTAAAAGCTCTCATTTTTCATATTTCTAGTGCAGTAATGCAGTTCAAATTTCGTGTTTTCAAGTTTGCATGTTTTGGCGCTGCAGTGTGCTGCCCTTTTTACTTAACTATATACGAGTTGGCGACTCTGGGTTCAGCACCTGTTCACACTCAGTCTATGTTTGGATGTGCAGGTCAGGTTTTTGAAATGTATTCTTTGGCCTTCTGATCGTGCACTCCCCGCCTCCTAGCCACAGGTGTTTTAATTATAGTAGGTCCAATACCCCTCCACAGAAAGAGAGAATTTGAGTCCAAGAAGAGGTTTCACATGTACCCATTCAGATGGAGACGTTTATTCTCGGTGAGGTAGGTCAAGCGTAGGACCTCGTATAAGAGAGATGCCGTAAAGTGGCTACGAGGTACACATAAATATGGCCATTTTTATGCGCTAAAAGCTCTCATTTTTCATATTTCTAGCGCAGTAATGCAGTTCAAATTTCGTGTTTTCAAGTTTGCATGTTTTGGCGCTGCAGTGTGCTGCCCTTTTTACTTAACTATATACGAGTTGGCGACTCTGGGTTCAGCACCTGTTCACACTCAGTCTATGTTTGGATGTGCAGGTCAGGTTTTTGAAATGTATTCTTTGGCCTTCTGATCGTGCACTCCCCGCCTCCTAGCCACAGGTGTTTTAATTATAGTAGGTCCAATACCCCTCCACAGAAAGAGAGAATTTGAGTCCAAGAAGACGTTTCACATGTACCCATTCAGATGGAGACGTTTATTCTCGGTGAGGTAGGTCAAGCATAGGACCTCGTATAAGAGAGATGCCGTAAAGTGGCTACGAGGTACACATAAATATGGCCATTTTTATGCGCTAAAAGCTCTCATTTTTCATATTTCTAGTGCAGTAATGCAGTTCAAATTTCGTGTTTTTAAGTTTGCATGTTTTGGCGCTGCAGTGTGCTGCCCTTTTTACTTAGATTATTACAGGGTCTGGAAGGGCTCTCATACAATGAGAGGCTGGAAACGTTTAACTTGTTTCGTGTATAAAAAACACAGACCCTGTGGTCGGCGCTCATAGCAAGGCTGTAATTCTGCTACATAGAGGTGATCTGAGCAATGCCTCTATGTGGGAGAGCCAATTAAGTTGCGGCAGCTTCTAGCCTCTCATGGAGGCTATCAAAGCATGCCAAAAGTAAATTTAAAAAAAAAATATGAAAAAATAAAAAAATATAAAAGTCCAAATCACCCCATTCAAAATAAAACAATAAAACAAATCAAACCTGTACATATTTGGTATTGTCGCATTCAGAATCACCCAATCTATTAATAAAAAAAGAATTAACCTGATCACTAAATGGCATAGCGAGAAAAAAATCAAAACGCCAAAATGATGTTTTTTTAGTCGTCGCGACATTGCATTAAAATGCAATAACGGGTGATCAAAAGGACGTATCTGCACCAAAATGGTATCATTAAAAACGTCAGCTTGGCATGTAAAAAATAAGACCACTTAGATAAAAAATACCTCTACATGTTTGGTGCCTACGAACTTGTAATGACCTGGAGAATCACAATGTCAGGTCAGTTTTAGCATTTAGTGAACCTAGCAAAAAAGCCAAACAAAAAACAAGTGTAGGATTGCACTTTTTTTCAATTTCACAGAACTTGGAATTTTTTTCCCGTTTTCTAGTACACAACATGGTAAAACCAATGGTGCCGTTCAAAAGTACAACTCGTCCTGGAAAAAAAAGCCCTCACATGGCTACATTGATTGGAAAAATAAAAAAGTTATGGCTCTGGGAAGAAGGGGAGAGAAAAATGAAAAGGCAAAACCGAAAAAAGCACTGGGGGTTAAGGGGTTAAACCTTAAATACTGATAGTTCCCATGTTTTGTTTTAAATCCTACTGTAGGAAACTCATAGTTTACTTCCCAGTGGGAAAGTTTGTAAATTTTCCTCTGATAAATATAAACTGTAGCTGCACAGATCATAAGTAGACAGAGTTACAATACTTGCGCTCTAAATGTAACCATTTCTGCAAGCAAAGATTTTGAAAACCAAGATAGGTTCACTTAGCAAGGATATTGGAAACTGTAACTTGAATAAAGCAATATTATTTTTTTTCCACTGAATTAAATGTTTGAGATAAGATGTGCAGATGCTGCAGGATTTTATCTTCTGCTAATTAATGTTTAGGACTTTTCAAATGTTTTCCATTGCTTCTAAGTCTTTCTCTTCCTGCCATTCTCCCAGCCAATTATTTTGTATAACTTTAATTGTGGCCATTAAACATAAATTTCAGTCTCTGCTTGACTTAGCTCCCTTAATGGAAATCTTGCAATAGCCTATGGTATAATATGATATGGTACAACCATTGGCACTAGTGTTGAGCGATACCGTCCGATACTTGAAAGTATCGGTATCGGATAGTATCGGCCGATACCCGAAAAATATCGGATATTGCCGATACCGATATCCGATACCAATACAAGTCAATGGGACATCAAGTATCGGAAGGTATTCTCATGGTTCCCAAGGTCTGAAGGAGAGGAAACTCTCCTTCAGGCCCTGGGATCCATAGGGATGTGTAAAATAAAGAATTAAAATAAAAAATATTGATATATTTACCTCTCCGGCGGCCCCTGAACTCAGCGCGGGTAACCGGCAGGCTTCGTTGTTCAAAATCAGCGCTTTTAGGACCTGAGAATCACGTCCCGGCTACTGATTGGTCGCGGGCCGCCCATGTGACCGCCACGCGACCAATCACAAGCCGTGACGTCATTCGCAGGTCCTTAACGCGCTCATTTTTTAAAAATGAGCGCGGTAATGACTTTCAAAGACGTAGCGGCTTGTGATTGGTCGCGGCCACGCGACCAATCACAAGCCGCGACGTCACCGCAAGCTATTAACGCGCTCATTTTTAAAAAGGAGCGCGTTAATGACTTTCAAAGACGTAGCGGCTTGTGATTGGTCGCGTGGCCGCGACCAATCACAAGCCGCTACGTCTTTGAAAGCCATTAACGCGCTCATTTTTAAAAATGAGCGCGTTAATAGCTTGCGGTGACGTCGCGGCTTGTGATTGGTCGCGTGGCCGCGACCAATCACAAGCCGCTACGTCTTTGAAAGTCATTAACGCGCTCATTTTTAAAAATGAGCGCGTTAATAGCTTGCGGTGACGTCGCGGCTTGTGATTGGTCGCGTGGCGGTCACATGGGCGGCCCGCGACCAATCAGAAGCCGGGACGTGATTCTCAGGTCCTAAAAGCGCTGATTTTGAACAACGAAGCCTGCCGGTTACCCGCGCTGAGTCCAGGGGCCGCCGGAGAGGTAAATATATCAATATTTTTTATTTTAATTCTTTATTTTACACATCTCTATGTATCCGATACCGATACCCGATACCACAAAAGTATCGGATCTCGGTATCGGAATTCCGATACCGCAAGTATCGGCCGATACCTGATACTTGCGGTATCGGAATGCTCAACACTAATTGGCACCTTACGATTGTGTTACAGTTGGATGATGGCTTGAGAGACAGAGAGCTGAGCCCCCTTACTTCATCAAGCACTCTCGATGCCATGGCCATTATTGACCATGGCTCTGTTATTAACCCATTCACCCCAAAGCCTGTTTTCCCCTTCCTGACCAGGCCAAACTTTACAATTCTGACCAGTTTCACTTTATGTGATACTAATTCTGAAAAACTTCAATGGATCCTGATGATTCTGAGACTGCTTTCTTGTGACATATTATACTTCATGATAGTGGCAAAATTTCTTTGATATGACTAGCATTTATTTGTAAAAATATTGGAAATTTGGCGAAATATTGGAAAATGTTTCAATGTTCAAACTTTTAATTTTTTATGGCCTTAAGAGAGTTATGTCACACAAAATAGTTAATAAATATAACTTTTCCCACTTGTCTACTTTTCATCAGCGCAATTTTTGAAGCATTTATTTTTGTTAGGAAGTGATATAGAAGGGTTAATGTTTTTCCTCTATGTTCTAGATTTAGTTTTTCATATTACCCAGCCATATAGTCTCATAGTCAAGGCTTTTTAACTTCTTGACTTAGGCTGCTTTCACACATCAGTTTTTTGCCATCAGTCACAATCCGTTGAATGTTGAAAAAAAAAAACGGATCCGTCGCAGATTGTGAAAAACAATTTTTTTTTACGGATCCGACTAGCTGATCCAGCTAATTGGATCTTAAAAAAAAAATCGGAGCATGCTCAGATAAAAAAACTGAATCCAGCGCTGGATTCTGCCATTCTAGCAAAAGACATACGATGATGGATCCATCGCTGTCCGTTTTTTCGATGGACACAAACATTACTATGTCCGTTTTCTCCAGCCACTGGAAAAACAATTTTCGACGGATCCAGCGAAAAACAGATGAAATGTCGCAATCCATCCCTAATACAAGTC
Source organism: Ranitomeya imitator (assembly GCF_032444005.1). Classification (NCBI taxonomy): domain Eukaryota; kingdom Metazoa; phylum Chordata; class Amphibia; order Anura; family Dendrobatidae; genus Ranitomeya; species Ranitomeya imitator. The sequence continues at coordinate 582,481,087 of NC_091284.1, forward strand.
TATGAGAAAAAAACAGATGCGGCGGCAATGTCTGCCGGATCCTTTTTTTTCAAAATTCACCGGATTGTGACTGACGGCAAAAAACTGATGTGTGAAAGCAGCCTTACATGCAATATTTTTAAGATTCTGCAAAACATGTTATTGGTATACTATTCTCAGACTGAATGAACAGAAAACCTTATGACACAAGTGTGCATTCTTTTCTCTGAGCACTCGTTATTTGACGACCAAATCTCTTCATTTGAGCCTCACTGGTGATTCATCATATCTGACTTTGGGTCAGAACAAAAACAACTGCAACAGTTTTGGCACCCAATGTGGGGCTATAATAATCAGCCTATTTGGCAGTCGTATGTAGGAGTTTCCTGAGATATTGACAAATCAAATCCAGATGCAGCAAGGTGAGAAGCTCTTATTCTTACATCTTGTTTCTGTGCTTCCAATCTCTCTTCAATCTCTCCATATTTCTGAGTAAAGGCTGTAAAGGCTGCAAACATGGCTGAAGAACTGACATCACCAGTGAATATTGTGATCTTATGTTGGTATGAGAGTTGAATTATAGAGTAATAAGATATTACATTTTATCTGTCTGTCTACTAACTTGTCTACTTGTCTGTCTGTCTACTAATGCTGTGTTTATGTTTATGTATTTGGCTTTGGGAGTTCCCGAATTGTCAGTGAGCACTGCAGTCCTCAAAAGTTTTGTTCTAATCCATAGGTACAGTGGACAGGCAGTGTGAATTTCAGTATGCATGTTTACTATTGATGATGACTGATTAATAAAATGCTCAGGTGCTTGTTGCTGGAACCGAGCAATTCCTAATGCGCACATGCTCATTTCGCAAGTATAATGGAAAGCAATGGGAGAGCCTTTTTTTCCTACAGACCCTACAAAGGGGTCTGTGGGGCACTGAAAATGTTAAAGTGGATGGGAAAAGTGATCAATGGAAGGAGAACAGCATGAGGTAGACCCATGAAAGCATCTCTGACTCCCAGATTGCTGCTCACAACAATGGTGTCACATTTTTACTCCACATTAAGGAGTGACAATAAAACATTTCAAACCAATGAGAAATTGAATTTTACAGGAAGAAAAGTTAGGAAACATTTTTCCTGTATAATGAGTTATATATAAGGCAAAATTTTAAAAGGATTTGAAAAAACATAGTTTAAGTAAAGCAAAATTGATTTTTTTTTATAACAAAATAGACAATTTCAGTTTTCTTTGTGAAGGATTCAAGAACTGCCAAAAAATAAGGGACTCGGATACACCCTGTATTAGACATACAGTTCGAAAACATTTTTTAGTCAGCCACCAATTGTGCAAGTTCTCCCACTTAAAAAGATTAGAGAGGCCTGTAATTGACATCATAGGTAGACCACAACTATGAGAGTCAAAATGAGAAAATATTGATTTGGCAAGATTTATTCTTTGGACATTTTTTAAACCTGCTCATGAATGATAACGTTCAAAAAAAATGTTCTTGCTACGTTGTAAGCTGTTTATGGACCATGACTTTTGCTGCAAAAGGCAACTAAGAAAATGTCAGAAAAATCCTGCTAGAAAAACTGAACTTTGTATGGGGTTAATAAGAATCACTGTAAATAATAGCAGACATGTAATTACTACTATGTAACATGAGTTTGAATGTGATTGGGTAATTCTGGACATGACATCCCCAATTATAACAGTGTTCACATATGCAACCACGTTATTTTAGTTTTTTTTTTTTTTTTTTTCCCCCTCATTATTACAGTTTGTAACTCAATGGATTTGCACAGGTCATGGATGACAGTTTAGTGGATGACACTAAATGTGGAAAAAGTTCTGAAATGATTTTTTTTTTGCATAACAAAAACCTGGTAATTTAACAGGGGTGTGTAGATTTTTTACATCCATTGTATCCCTTAAACGCTATCTGTTATCCAACCCTGTGGTGTCTAATCAAGGTTGCCACAGCTTTTCAAATTTCTTATATGCTCCCCTGATTCGGTAACTTGCTTTCTCCTACATAAAGGGTTTTATTCTTTCAGAGAAGCTACAGGTCCTTCTCAAAAAATTAGCATATAGTGTTAAATTTCATTATTTACCATAATGTAATGATTACAATTAAACTTTCATATATTATAGATTCATTATCCACCAACTGAAATTTGTCAGGTCTTTTATTGTTTTAATACTGATGATTTTGGCATACAACTCCTGATAACCCAAAAAACCTGTCTCAATAAATTAGCATATTTCACCCATCCAATCAAATAAAAGTGTTTTTTAATAACAAACAAAAAAACCATCAAATAATAATGTTCAGTTATGCACTCAATACTTGGTCGGGAATCCTTTGGCAGAAATGACTGCTTCAATGCCGCGTGGCATGGAGGCAATCAGCCTGTGACACTGCTGAGATGTTATGGAGGCCCAGGATGCTTCAATAGCGGCCTTAAGCTCATCCAGAGTGTTGGGTCTTGCGTCTCTCAACTTTCTCTTCACAATATCCCACAGATTCTCTATGGGGTTCAGGTCAGGAGAGTTGGCAGGCCAATTGAGCACAGTAATACCATGGTCAGTAAACCATTTACCAGTGGTTTTGGCACTGTGAGCAGGTGCCAGGTCGTGCTGAAAAATGAAATCTTCATCTCCATAAAGCATTTCAGCCGATGGAAGCATGAAGTGCTCCAAAATCTCCTGATAGCTAGCTGCATTGACCCTGCCCTTGATGAAACACAGTGGACAAACACCAGCAGCTGACATGGCACCCCACACCATCACTGACTGTGGGTACTTGACACTGGACTTCAGGCATTTTGGCATTTCCTTCTCCCCAGTCTTCCTCCAGACTCTGGCACCTTGATTTCCGAATGACATGCAAAATTTGCTTTCATCAGAAAAAAGTACTTGGGACCACTTAGCAACAGTCCAGTGCTGCTTCTCTGTAGCTCAAAAGTGGCTTTACCTGGGGAATGCGGCACCTGTAGCCCATTTCCTGCACACGCCTGTGCACGGTGGCTCTGGATGTTTCCACACCAGACTCAGTCCACTGCTTCCTCAGGTTCCCCAAGGTCTGGAATCGGTCCTTCTCCACAATCTTCCTCAGGGTCCGGTCTCCTCTTCTCATTGTACAGCGTTTTCTGCCACATTGTTTCCTTCCAACAGACTTACCATTGAGGTGCCTTGATACAGCACTCTGGGAACAGCCTATTTGTTGAGAAATTTCTTTCTGGGTCTTACCCTCTTGCTTGAGGGTGTCAATGATGGCCTTCTTGACATCTGTCAGGTCGCTAGTCTTACCCATGATGGGGGTTTTGAGTAATGAACCAGGCAGGGAGTTTATAAAAGCCTCAGGTATCTTTTGCATGTGTTTAGAGTTAATTAGTTGATTCAGAAGATTAGGGTAATAGGTCGTTTAGAGAACCTTTTCTTGATATGCTAATTTATTGAGACAGGTTTTTTGGGTTATCAGGAGTTGTATGCCAAAATCATCAGTATTAAAACAATAAAAGACCTGACAAATTTCAGTTGGTGGATAATGAATCTATAATATATGAAAGTTTAATTGTAATCATTACATTATGGTAAATAATGAAATTTAACACTATATGCTAATTTTTTGAGAAGGACCTGTATATACTAGTATTAACTGTATATGTTTCATTCTTTTGCAGCACTATTTTATGAAATATCTATAAAGGTAAATTCAGGTAAATATATATATATATATATACATATATATATATATATATATATATATATATATACTAGTATTAACTGTATATGTTTCATTCTTTTACGGCACCATACTATGAAATAGCTATAAAGGTAAATTCGGGTAAATATTTTACTGTATCTAGTAATATAACGCTTGTGTTTCAAAGAAATGCTTCTGCATTTGAAGCCCTGATTGCAAATGCCAAATCCTGTGCCAGGGAATTATTGGCAGAGAAACAAGCAGGACGCACATTGATGCATTTTAAACCGAAAACAACAATATATAATTTGATTCCTTATTCTTGAGCTAAAATCTAAAATATCTTTCTTTAAACTTATGTCTTATACAAAGTTATGAAAATTAATTCAGATTGAGAAGGATTCAGAATTTTCTTGTGACTCATTGACAAGATTTTGAATTCTAATATAAAGGGAACCTGTCACCCCCAAAATCGAAGGTGAGCTAAGCCCACCAGCATCAGGGGCTTATCTACAGCATTCTGGAATGCTGTAGATAAGCGTATCCTAAAAGATGAGAAAAAGAGGTAAGATTATACTCACCCAGGGGCGGTCCGGGTACGATGGGCGTCGCGGTCCGGGGCCTCCCATCTTCTTACGATGACGTCCTCTTCTTGTCTTCATGCTGCGGCTCCAGTGCAGGTGTACTTTGTCTGCCCTGTTGAGGGCAGACAACTACTGCAGTGTGCAGGCGCCTGCACACTGCAGTACTTTGCTCTGCACTCAACAGGGCAGACAAAGTACGCCTGCACCGGAGCCGCAGTGTGACTACAAAAGAGGACGTCATCTGATGAAGATAGGAGGTGCCGGACCGGACTGCGACACCAATCGGACCGGGGCCGCCTCTGGGTGAGTATAATCTAACCTCTTTTTCTCATCTTTTAGGATACGCTTATTTACAGCATTCCAGAATGCTGTAGATAAGCCCCTGATGCTGGTGGGCTTAGCTCACCTTCGATTTTGGGGGTGACAGGTTCCCTTTATATTAGAATTCAAAATCTTGTCAATGCATTCTGTAATGCTGTAGATAAGCCCCTGATGCTGGTAGGCTTAGCTCACCTTTGATTTTGGGGGTAACAGGTTCCCTTTAATGTTTTTTTTCTGTTTTTATATTGCCTTGGTGATTAAGTTAAAGGAAAACATGTTGTAGATCCTAATTCCAGTGAGTTACATTATTGGGACACTTGCTATAATTTTGATACAATCTAGCAACATGTTACCCTATAGAACAAGTGATGTGGATGGGTGTATATAGAACTCAGCATTCAGAGAAGACCCTAGATATGCAGCAAGTAAAATTACTCTTATCAAGACTGCAGTGATCAGCAAAGTAAGTAATTAGCCTCAGATGCTTGGAAAAGTCTTGGTAGATTTTATGAGGTAGTTCAGCTAAGTGTGTTCAGAGTGGAGTGTAACAGTCTAGTTCACACAGTATGTGAGGAAACCAAAAGTAAGTAGCATGAAAGTACCTGGAATATAGAATTATCAGTTTGGATCATGGATTCAGCTGCTGGAACTCTCTTGATGTCTTGGAAAGTGGAGTAGAGATAGAGGAGAGCTCCGGTGCAGTGGATATGGAGTTGGGAGCCCAGGAAGGTATTTTGTGGTTTATGAGGACCCTGAGACAGCAAAAGAATAGTTGGGGCTGAGGCAGTGTATAGTCACGCCTGGAGGTGTTAGTAAAAGAAGACTTGACTTGCCAGGCAGGGGAAATGCTACTGTGCAGGAGAGGCCATGGGCAGAAGAAAGGAAGGATATTTTAAAGCATAAAGAGCTCCTTAATTGAAATGTTGCTCGCAATTGATGTGCTGCTACATGTAACTGTTAACCCTATATCTACGTTCAATACTGAAGATGTAATTTTTAAGCATGTACCTCTGCTCAGTACATAGCACAGGATGTAATCACTAAGCTTTTTTCCTACTAGCAACTGTTTCAAAAAATAATATATTCCATTTTTTTTCCACATTACACTCATAAATTTAAATGTATTTTATTGTGATTTTAAATAACATATCAACACAAAGTAACAAGTATTTTGGAAGTGTAAAGAAAATGATAAATTGTTTTCTAACTACTGCAGAGTGGCCATGGACCTCTTGAATGCTTCTCTAATTAGTGCTTAACTTGCTTGCAATGTCAGTTTAGGTAGATGACCATGTCTACATTGGTTTGCATTTGTGCCATACTGCTCTCACTTTGGGATGATGGATTGAACAGTGCTCCATCAAATGTTCAGGGCTTAGGATATTGTTTTTAATACCTAACCCTGCTTTACTCTTCTCCACAACTTTGTCCCAGATCTGCATGGTGTGTTCTTTGGTTTTCATGATTCTATTTGATTCTGTTTTCAAACAAAAAGAGCTCTGAGGCCTTCACAGAACAGCTGTAGGTTTAATGAGAATAAATTAAACAGGTGGACTAAGTTTACTAATTATGTGACTTCTGGAGGCAATTGGTCACTCAGGATATTATTTAGTTGTATCAGACTACAGGGGGGCTGAATACAATGTACATCTCAATTTTCAGACTTATATCTTTAAAATAAATAGAAAACCATGTATAATTTAATTTACAATTCACAAATACTTGCTACGATGTGATGTTGATAACAAAAACCGAAAGACAAACATTGGTCTACATGCAGCATGTTCACACTGGCCACTAAACAGACAAAACCTAAGATAAAAACAAAATAAGGAAATGCAATGCGGTAAATAAAAAATAGCAATAATGCATGGGAATAATATAAAATCCTTAATTAGCATAATTTTGGTAAAAAATGTAAAAGGCAACCACTACATCAAGGTGACCCTATTCGGGACTGTCCTAACCTCTAGTGTTATCTATTGCGTAGATGGGAATTAGGGCTAATATTGGCTGAGACCCAACAAATGGACACCTAGCCATGAGGAACTACACAAATGTAACGTTCATCTCAAAGTAAAGGGACGCTACACCCTTAATTTCACAGAGAGCAAAAAACCTGAAACAAAAACCTAGAGATGAACTGGAAAATAAGTTGGTGTGCATGCAGTATGTAGGAACATGTTCCCACTGGCTACTAAACAGGAAAAGCCTAAAATAAAAACAAAATAAGCAAATTCCTTGCAGTAAATAATTAAATTAGACTAATTCATGGAAATGATATAGAGTACTTAATTAACTTAATTTTGATAATAAACGAAACCATCCCACCATGTCAAGGTAACCCTATTCAGGACAATTCTAACTTGCATTATTAAAATCTTATCATATGTCAAGTGATGTAGATGTGAATAAGGGCCACACAGAGTTCTTCTTCATGTGGTAGGATGGCTTTTACTTTTTAAAAAATTAAGTTAGCTAAGTACCCTATCTTATTTCCATGCACTATTACTATTTATTTATTTACTGCAGGGTATTAGCTTTGTTATCTCAGGTTTTGTTTGTGTTGTTGGTATATAAAAAATAAATAATCTTTATTTTTATATAGCGCTAACATATTCCACAGCACTTGTAAATAACTCAAGAAAAGCTGGATCCAAAATGGCCGACTTCAAAATGGCCACCATGGTCACCAACCATCTTGAAAAGTTTTTCCCCTCCCATATACTAATGTGCCACAAACAGAAAGTTGAAATCACCAACCATTCCCATTTTATTTAGGTGTATCCATATAAATGACCCACCCTGTATTTTGAATGGTGGGTGATTTGAACTTTAATATTTTTTAATTTTTTTATGTTTTTAAAAACTATTTTTGTCTTCACACTTGCTTCAATAGTCTCCATGGGAGACTAAAAGCTGTGATCATCGATTGTGCTACATAGAGCACGGCTCCAGCCCTGCTCTATGTAGCAGAAATGCTCACTTGCTATGAACGCTGACCGCTGGGACATGCTCATAGCAATCCACAAGGGTCTGCTGCAGACCCCAAATTGTCATGCCAACCAATCAGCGACCTGCAGTCATGTGAATCGGGCACTGTTGGGTGGGATTAGTGATGCTCTTCTAGTGCAATCACATTATATGCCGCTGTCAGAGATTGATCTTTTGCCACTGGCAGCTAATGAAAATTATGCTGCCAACTGAGATCCTTCGAAGAATCTAATATATTTGCCAGAAAAACAGCAGTGAGTGGATGTGGACAATAAGCTATACCTGGAGCATGCAGTAGACCACGCTGACAGGGTAAAATAATGATGATTATTTGATTATCAACTATTACAGCAGGTAAGTTACCCAATGGAGACCTCGGTCATGCTAAAGTGTATGACAAGCTGCATGTTCGATTACATGTGGGCTAACAAGAGTATTGTTAGGATCAAAGGAATTACTAATAGAGAGCCATGCTTTTATACTGTCACCATAAAAAATTGAGGGAATTGTTTCCAGCTTCCGAAAGGCAGGCAAAGTTTGAATATTACCAAAATAAACTGTATTGTCTGCTCAGAAAACCGTTCGCCAAGCAGATGCCTTCTAACCGCACGTCTGACCAGAAGACCACTTCAACAAGTGGCAACAAGTAGAAAAAATGAAAACAATAACAGTATATGTGACATGATGGACCAGATAGGAAGCCATTGTTTTTTCAGGTTGCAAACATCAAAACAGTTGCGGCTTCCCAAAAAGCAGTAATTTTTTGACCACCGCTTGTCTAAAAGCCCCAGCTTGTTCTGTGTAAACTGCATTTGTTTAAATACCAAGAGTTTTCCTCTTATTGATCACTGATATGCCTTTTAACAGCAGCCATTAAGGGGACTTGTTTTTCTGCACTGCCTTTTAACAGCACTGCGTAATAAGTGTATAGCGCCATCCCACACCCAAAATTCTCATGGCTGGCAGCTTTATATGATAGCTGGCACCCTGCGGTATCGGCCCATACTGGTTTTGTAACCAATCGCTGCAGATAAACTCCTTAAATACCGCTGTCAATCACGACAGCTGTTTTTAAGTGGTTAAAAGAGGGTTAAAAGACCTCCTTTGTGACCATTGAACCCCCACAATGAGACTCACTTGTGCCGATAGTTACCATGGTACCATGAGGTCATGTGATGACCCCAGTGTGCGGTGGCTTGTGAGATGCAGCAATCAGCTGGGTCTCACAGGCTGAGACACTGATTCACTTACTGGTCTCATGCTCTCCTGTACACAAGTACTGCAGTGTATGAGACCAGTAATCAAATTAAAAATATACATGTCTCGCAGTGGGTCTAAGTGGAAAAGTAAAAACAATAAAACAATAAAATATGTGAAAAGGTCAAAAAACACAAAAAAGTGCACAAAAATCACGAAAATCCATTTCACCACTCAAAATGCAGCCATTGTGTTGAAACAAAAATAAACAAAAACAAGTACACAATTAGTACCTCTGCCTCTGGAATGACCAAATCTGTAAAACTGTCACAGTATTTATTCTGTATAAAAAATATAAAAAAACACTCAAAACACAAAAATGGCACTTTTTCATCATACTGAGTCACAGAAAAGTGTATAAAAATCAATCAAAAAGTCATATGTAAAAAAAATTTATGAATGAAAATGCCAAACTCTCTCGCAAAAAGCAAACCCTAATATGGTTTATTCGGCAAAAAAAAAATTTGAAAAGTAACAGCTCTCAGAATACGACAATACAATAACAAATCCATTTTTGAAAAATATTGTTTTTGCGTTTGTACAAATAGCAAAGCATAAAAAACCCATATAAATCTAGTATCGCTGTAATCAAATTGACCTAACAAATAAGTGTTTGGCACAAAAGAAAATAAATAAAAGCAAAAACTAAATTGCTTTCCATCTGTGTCTGAGATATTTGAATAAAAAGTGATTAAAAATATTATGTACCCCAAAATGTTAACAATAAAACCCTTAACTTATCCTGCACAAAGTCAGCTAACTTTGAGGTCCGTCATCTCTCACAGAAACAATAGAGGGTCCCACGTTACTGGATGAACAAAGATTCTAGAAAAGCGACAGTGTCCCGCCCGCTCAAATAAAATCCATTGAAATCTGTGCTCCCAAATCCAAATCCCCCTCCTTCTGAGCATCATTGTACCTAAACTACAGTAAACTGCCACATGTTTGGCATTACTTTGGCTGGGAGAGAGCATTCAACAATTTACGATGTGCATATCGCAAAAGTTTGACACAATGTATTGGCAATAAACTCGCATATTTGCAATTTTCAAGAAAAAAAGCCTGGCGTAGATGTTATAAAATAGTCGCTGCAGCCATAGATAAATTCATTACGAGGTGCAATTTCTGCAATGGGGTCATTTTGTTTTTTTTCTGCTGTTCCTGCACCTCAGGGATTCTGCATATTCTACCAAAATCTGTGCTCCAAAATCCAAATAGGGCTGCTTCCTTCTCAACCCTGATGTGTGGCTGAACAGTAATTTATGATGGGATATGGGGCATCACCGTGTTTGGGAGAAATTGTGCAATAAATATTGGGGTTGAGTTTCACCTATCAACCCTTGTGCACCATGCAAATTTGCAGGAAATACAAATAGTCAGTTTTTACCAGTAAAATGTCATATTTTTACATCTCAGTGTTACAAAATTCTGTGAGGCACCTATCAGTTGAAAATACTCTTTACATCCCCATATGAATTCCTTAGGCTAGGTTCTCATTGTGTTAGGACAATCCGTTTAGCGCTAAGCGCTAGTGGATTGCGCCAATGTCTTTTTAGGGGTCGCGTTAAACATCCCCGCTAGCACAGATACCCGATCTGCGAGAGCGGGGAACGGACCTCGGGTGCGCCGTGGACGCTACAAGCAACGTCTGAGGCGCGCCACAAAAGAACGGCACATCGCTAGCGCGTGCCGAGAATGGCACGTGCTAGCAATGCGCTTTAACATTGCTGGCAATGGGAACGCTAACGGACACGTTGCACAGCGTTAATTTCGCCGTGCAACGCTGTCCGTTAGCGCTCACACTAAAACGAAATGAGAACCTAGCCTTAAGGTACCTTCACACATAACGATATTGTTAACGATATCGTTGCTTTTTGTGACGTAGCAACGATATCGTTAAGGAAATCGTTATGTGTGACAGCGACCAACGATCAGGCCCCTGCTGGGAGATCGTTGGTCGCTGAAGAAAGTCCAGAACTTTATTTCGTCGCTGGATCTCCCGCGGACATCGCTGGATCGGCGTGTGTGACAGCGATCCAGCGATGTCTTTACTGGTAACCAGGGTAAACATCGGGTTACTAAGCGCAGGGCCGCGCTTAGTAACCCGATGTTTACCCTGGCTACCATCCTAAAAGTAAAAAAAACAAACACTACATACTTACCTACCGCTGTCTGTCCCCGGCGCTCAGCTTCTCTGCACTCCTCCTGCACTGACTGTGAGCACAGCGGCCGGAAATCACAGCGGTGACGTCACCGCTCTGCTTTCCGGCCGCTGTGCTCACAGCCAGTGCAGGAGGAGTGCAGAGAAGCAGAGCGCCGGGGACAGACAGCGTTAGGTAAGTATGTAGTGTTTGGTTTTTTTACTTTTAGGATGGTAACCAGGGTAAACATCGGGTTACTAAGCGCGGCCCTGCGCTTAGTAACCCGATGTTTACCCTGGTTACCGGCATCGTTGGTCGCTGGAGAGCTGTCTGTGTGACAGCTCTCCAGTGACCAAACAGCGACGCTGCAGCGATCCGGATTGTTGTCGGTATCGCTGCAGCGTCGCTTAATGTGAAGGGGCCTTTAGGCATTGAAGGTTCCAATATGGGGGGGAGGGTTCTGCTGTTCTTGCACCTCAGGAGCTCAGATAATGGAGCCCATAATCTATTCAAACAAAATCTTTGTTCTAAAAGTCAAGTAGAGCTCCTTCCTGCCCAATCCCTGTTGTGTGCTCAAACAATAGTGCACAACCACATTAGAAGTACTGCCACATTCAGGAAAAGTTGCATAACAAATTGCAGGACCCAATTTCTCCCATTACCTCTAGTGTAAATTATAAAATGCTCAGTACACCCCTAGATAAATTCAGCTGTTTTCACATGTCAGAGGTCCTCAAAATGTGATATGACAAATAGTTATCTTTCCTTTCCTAGCCCTGCTATGTGCCCAAACAAAAGTTTTTGTCCACATATGGGGTATCATCGCATTACGGAGAAATTGTGTAACAAATCATTGGGTTCGTTTTCTCTTATTATTCAGCGTAAAAATTACAAATTTGGGACTAAAACAAAATTTTCGTGAAAAAATGAAAATGTTCAATATGACAACCTAGTGTTTTCACTATCTGTGTATTACCTGTTCATTATACCCCTGAATAAAATCCTTGAGGTGTGCATTTTCCAAATAGGGTCATTTGTGGTAGTTTCCACTGTTAAGGCACATTAGGGGCTCTCCAAATGCGACATAGCATTCGCTATCGATTCTGGCCATTTTTGCATTTAAAAAGTCAAACGGTACTACTTCCCTTCCAGGCCCTACTGTGTGCCCAAGACGTAGTTTTCCCTTACATATTGGGTATTGCTGTACTCAGGAGAAATTGAAATTGCACACAAATTTTGGTATTTATTTTCTCCTGTTATCCTTGTGAAAATAAAAAATATGGAGCTAAAAGAACATTTTTGCGAAATAAAGTAAAGTGTTCACTATTTTCCTTCCACATTGCTATTGTTCCTGAGAAGCACCTGAAGAGTTAATAAACTTCTTGAATGTAGTTTTGAGCACTTTGAGGGATGCAATTTTTAGAATGGTGTCACTTTTGGGTATTTCCTGTCATATAGGCCCTTCAAAGTAACTTCAAAAGTAATGTTGTCCCTAAAAAAATGGTTTTGTAACTTTTGTTAGAAAAAAGAGAAACTGCTGATCAACTTTGAACAATTCTAACTTCCTATCAAAACAAAAATAAATATATAAAAATGATGCAGATGAAAGTAGACATGTAGGAAATGTTATTTATTAATTATTTTGTATGACATAACTTGGGTTTAAGGGCATAAGAATCAATAGTTTAAAAATTGGAAAATGTTCAAAATTGTTATAAAATTTTTAATTTTTTCACAAATAAATGAAAGTCGTATCTAATAAATTTTACCACTATCAGGAAGTACAATATGTCACAAAAAACAGTCTCATAATCACTGGGATGCGTTGAAGTGTTCAAGAGTTATTACCACATAAATTGACACTGGTAAACATTTAAAAAATGTGGCCTTGTCATTAAGGTCAAAATTGGCATGGTCACTCAAGAATGTCTGACTACTGGACCAAAGCATTAGAAATATTTTGCAATCCGGAAATTAGACATGTATAAACACTGGTATTGCCGGTATTTGACCCCAAAAAGCAATTATCTTTGGAATATTTTTCCAATGTTAAAAAGCATAAGTACAACAATTTGGTATATTATTTAACAATCTGCTGGTTGCTAACTGGTACCCATTAATTTACAAATAGGTATATATGTTGAGTTCATTTTGACATTACTAAGGCTGTTTTTGAAATAAAGAAGTTGAAATGGGTTGAAAAAGTCCAAAGATATCTCAGCATGTCATACATATTTCTCCAGGCAATTAGAGGCTTTGTAGAACTTTAGGTTCACTGCAAAATGATTAGCCATGGATTGAATTTTTTTGGGAAAAAAATAGGCGAATTTGATTGTCTAAAAATTCGCTCAACTATATTAAATAATCTTAGAACATTTTATTTTAATCCATAAAATGCTGCAAGGCGAAAAATGCCATTGGGAACAGTCCACTTTGCTTAGCCCTTTACCCACTTTTCATAGTAACTGGCATCAGACCAATTGCATTACCCATTCAATTAGTCATTGAAGTAATCATTTCATAATACATTATTCCATGTGCCATACATCCTGTTGCGAACACTAATTTATTTTTGCAAATTAAAAAATCACAGTACAGACAAGTAAATAAATGAGCCAGACAACAAAAATGCAGAAAGAAGATACAAGTCCCATCTTGTAAAGGTCACATGCACTTTTCCTACTTATTACTATAGGGATCAGAGCTTTGCATGTGAAAGCTGTCACATATGATTTTATCTGCAGTGGTATAATCACATTGTGACACACATAATTATATTCTGTATTAAGCCTGAGTAGGATACGCTGACTCTTGTGCAGTTCTATATATCATGATCTCAGGATGAAAACCCAGGTCACATCATCACAATTCTTCCGAACTTCACTTGTTGAAATGAATAAATGAAGTCTGACATATTGCTGCAAGATAATTCGAATTACTAACACAATTTGTTTTTATGTCTAACACGTGTACGTAACAACGTCTACCAGCAGCTCAAATTAATTTTTCATTGTCTGTTCACAGATAGATTCTCGTTCTCAGCCCTCCATGTCAAGTATTAAAATGTCATATCATTGAAATGAAGAAGACACAAATATATCAACGCTTTTGTTGTTATCTTTGGCTCTGTATACTAATGTGATCTGAATAATATTCGCCCTCTGTTTTAACAATGCATTGTCAATCACTGCTTAAAATATATTGTCATGTCTGTCATCAACAGCATGATAGTTTCATTAACATAATTAGATAGAAATGTAATATTTAACAGCTGGATTTGTTGTCAGAAGAAGGATTTAAAAAGACATGTCTTGAGAAGTGACATATAGGTCATTATATTTATTTATCCAACATGTCTTAAGGGGATTTGTACTGGGAATCTTCTACCAAAGCATAAAATCAGCTGTCTCATGAGCAATGAACTGTGACAGAAATAGTTTTTCAGATCAAGCAACAATATAAAATGAATGGAATCTATCACAAAGTCGTCACTTGCACTAACTGGTAAAACCCTTCTGGGGAGCATTGTAGCGGAGGAAAGCATGTGTGTATATTCTGCATAAACCATTGCAGACTGGTGGGAAATGTGTGATATTTACATGACTTTGCATCTGGAAAGTATAGGTGCTATATTGTAATACGGCACAGTTCTCTGTGAGACAGATTCCACTGACCCTTTTATGATTATAAAGTTTTTGAGAATTATAAATCTTGATTGGAGTTAGCTACAGAGAACCTTTGAGATTCAATAATGCTGTTAACCTGCACACATGGGGATAATTGGCAGGTTAATAGCTTTAGATAAGTGTCTGACTGCATCTAGAAGAAAATTTACTTTGTTTTTTCCTGTAGCTGCTGGCTTTCAGTCATACAGGTGTGTTCAGAGCAATTACCATCACTGTTCACAATGCTGTATCACAATACAGTTGCATTTCAGTATATAGTATAACTAGCTATTGAACCCGTTCTACGCCCGGGTGGCGAGCATTTATATTGGTATATGGTCTCCATCCTGGTATGTGCTGCTCCATCCTGCGTCCCCATCCTGTCATGAGCTGCTCCATCCTGCGTCCCCATCCTGTCATGTGCTGCACCCATCCTGCACCCCCATTCTGACATGTGCTGCTCCCATCCTGCCCCCCCATTCTGACATGTGCTGCTCCATCCTGCGTCCCCATCCTGTCATGTGATGCACCCATCCTGCGCCCCCATCCTGCCATGTGTTGCACCCATCTTGCGCCCCCATTCTGTCATGTGTTGCACTCATCCTGCACCCCATTCTGTCATGTGCTGCTCCCATCCTGTGCCCCCATTATGACATGTGCTGCTCCCATCCTGCTCCCCCATTCTGACATGTGCTGCACCCATCCTGCGCCTCCATTCTGACATGTTCTGCTCCCATCCTGCGCCCCATCCTGTCATGTGCTACTCCCATCCTGTGCCCCCGTTCTGTCATGTGCTGCTCCCATCCTGCGCCCCTGTTCTGTCATGTGCTGCTCCCATCCTGTGCCCCTGTTCTGTCATGTGCTGCTCCCATCCTGCGCCCGTTCTGTCATGTGCTGCTTCCATCCTGCACCCCCGTTCTGTCATGTGCTGCCCTATTCTGTCATGTGCTGCTCCCATCCTGCGCCCCCGTTCTGTCATGTGCTTCTCCCATCCTGCGCCACCATTCTTTAATTTGCTTCTCCCATCCATATGCCCCATACGCTGCTCCATTATGGTTTATGGCCCCCATAAGATGCTCCATAGTGTATGCCCCCGTACACTGCTCCATAAAGGTTAATGGCCCCCATAAGATGCTCCATAGTGTATGCCCCCGTACACTGCTCCATAAAGGTTTATGGCCCCCATAAGACGCTCCAGTGTGTATGCCCCCGTACACTGCTCCATAAAGGTTTATGGCCAGCATAAGATGCTCCAGTGTGTATGCCCCGTACCCTGCTCCATAAAGGTATATGGCCCCCATAAGACGCTCCAGTGTGTATGCCCCTGTACACTGCTCAATAAAGGTTTATGGCCCCCATAAGATGCTCCAGTGTGTATGCCCCGAACACTGCTCCATAAAGGTTTATGGCCCCCATAAGACGCTCCAGTGTGTATGCCCTCGTACACTGCTCCATAAAGGTTTATGGCCCCCATAAGATGCTCCAATGTGTATGCCCCTGTACACTGCTGCATTATGGTTTATGGCCCCCATAAGATGCTCCATAGTGTATGCCCCCGTACACTGCTCCATAAAGGTTTATGGCCCCCATAAGATGCTCCAATGTGTATGCCCCTGTACACTGCTCCATAAAGGTTTATGGCCCCCATAAGACGCTCCAGTGTGTATGCCCCCGTACACTGCTCCATAAAGGTTTATGGCCCCCATAAGACGCTCCATAATATATGCCCTGTACACTGCTCCATTATGGTTGATGGCCCCCAAAAGATGCTCCATTGTATATGGCCCATATGCTGCTGCGATATATAAAAAAAAAATACCATATCGTCGCTGGGTGCCGAGTGCTGGGGGGCCTGAGCAGGCGGGGACACCGGTGCGCTGTGGGGGTCAGGTGTCGGTATCGCCGCTAGCTCAGGCCCCCCAGCACGTGCTATATTCACCTGTCCCCCATTCCAGCACTGCGCGCCGCCATCTTCCGGCTCCTCTGGCTGTGACTGGTCAGTCAGAGGGCGGCGCCTGCGCGCATTAAGCGCGTCATCGCGCCCTCTGAACTGTGAACGTCACAGCAGAGGACCCTGGAGCCGGAGCCGCAGGCAGCGCTGGAACGGGGGACAGGTGAATATACTCACCCTACTGGCGCGTCCACGGTCCCTGCCTCTCCGGTGGAGATTGCGGTGTGCGTTCAGTGTTTACGCATACCGCGATCTCCTGGGAGCGTCACTCTGTGGGGGCCAGACTGCGCCGGCGCTTGCACTTGCGCAGTCTATAAAGGCTTCGGACAGAGTGACGCTCCCAGCGTTATATTATAGATAGTATAAGCAATCAGATGACCACAGGCTCAAGTCCTATATGGGAAGAAATGAAGCAGAACAAAATTAAAAGATTTTACAAACTTGATAAAAGAAAACATAAAAATGTGAGTCTTCCATCTTTTAGACTAAAAGATAATTTAGTACTGTAATGTCTGTAAAAGTCTGATTGATAAGAATATAAAATGAATTATCCAGAATAGTAGGCACAGTAAGGAGAAAAGAAATGTCAGAATTGCGCTTTTATTAGTCGCTGCACCTCCCATAAAAAACTGCAATAAAAAATTAGATAAAAACATCATATCTGCTCAAAAAATGTTACTAATAAAAATATCAGATTGCACAAAATACAAGCAATTATCAATCTCCGTAAAAAATCTAAAAGTTATAGAGCTCTTAAAATGACACAAACCAAATTTATTATGAGAAAATAACTTGTTTTTTTATCACACAAGTAAAAAATAAGTTATTTTTAAAGTACAATCGATTCCTTAAAAACTAAAAGAAAAAACAACATCAAAATCATATTTTTTATTCACAATTTTACATCATTTCAATTTGTTTTCTATCCAGTACGTTAAATGATAAATTAAGGGAGTCATTCAAAACTACAAATCGTCCTGCAAAACATGAGCTTTCATATGACTATGTTGACAGAAAAGGTCACAGTGGTTGGGAGAAAGGAGTTAGAGATTATTATCATTGTCATAAAGTAGTTAGAGATTATCTATCAGGTTTTCTATGATAATCTATCTAGGACAACATACATATCATAGTTTGTCAAGGATCAAACATCCCCCGCACGCCTGACGCGTTTTGGACTTTATGTCCTAACTCATAAACAAAGAGTTTTTTAAATAAAAGACAAAACTTGAATTTTTATGGAAATCACCTGGTGCTGGTTTTTCCTTTTTTGCCTGCATTTACATGTGGACTCCAGCCACATTGAACCTGGCACCCGTGGTCCTGTGATAATCTGATGAGCATTGTGAAAATCCTTTTTTCCCCTCTCCCATGTTGATTTATGAGCATAAAAGAGAGGTGGTGATGTTGAACTGAAATTTGGGTGAAGTTATAAATGTGGGAACATTTTTCTGAAATCGTTCCCCAATTTTCTCTCTCTATCATGCTCCTTTTATATACAGTCATGTGACTTAGTTAGAAATTTACCATCTAGCTGTTTTTCATTGATGCATCTTACTTTTCCAGCCTTTTGTTAATCCTGTGTAATTTGTTTTAGATGTGTTGTTGTCATCAATTAATAAGTGAGTTACTTAAAATTAAATGAAAAAATGCCTATCTTACAACATGCGTTCTAAGTTCTATTGTGAATAAAATGTGGCTATAACAGATTTCCAGTCATTTGCATTCTTGTTTTCTTTACATTATAATTGCATCCCAATGTTGTGGAAATTGTTGTTGTTTTAGCATTGTGCGCAATATTGCTAAAAAAAAATCACTGTTTATGCCATACTTTGAAAAAGTGCACATGCAAACTTTGAAAGGACTATAGTCTCCATTTTTTCATCAAATGTATTACATTGAAATTCAGAAAATCGTGTAGTTTGGGTGCAGATCTAAACTCAATCATAACAGGCAAATATTTCATTTTCTGACATTTTCTTAGGTTGGTCCAAATTCTTCAATTAATCTAAGCCACAGTTTTATTGCCATTTTCAAGTAAAGAACTATATAGTTTCTTGACTGAACCAAACTCTCACCACTTTCTCCTCCCAAAGATTGTTCATTTTCTATCTTGTCAGGGTTCCATTTTATTGTTTATGAGATTGGAAGTCACTTGATGGCATTTCATGGTTCCATTTACTTTGTGGATTGCAGAACTATTGACTTAATATATGGATATATAGTGCCTTGCGAAAGTATTCGGCCCCCTGGAACTTTTCAACCTTTTCCCACATATCATGCTTCAAATATAAAGATACCAAATGTAAATTTTTGGTGAAGAATCAACAACAAGTGGAACACAATTGTGAAGTTGAATGAAATGTATTGCTTATTTTAAATTTTTGTGGAAATTCAAAAACTGAAAAGTGAGGCGTGCAATATTATTCGGGCCCTTTAACTTAATATTTTGTGTGTTCAAGTGCAGATAAGTAAGTTGGGTGCTAGATAGCAATCATCCACCTTAAGTGATCAGTCAAACACAAGGGAGGGGATGATTATAGAGAGACTTTCACACATCAACACACACGTTTACAAGTGTACACTAGCACATGGCCGAGTGGCCATGCGAACCTTTTATAGCGGCAGTACTACGGGACCTTCCAGATGGTCCAATAGGAGCCGCAACAGGACCTGAGCATTTGACCCCCAACCTCCAATGGGAGGTCATCCCATGGGCATGCTCAGTATGGAAAAAGCAGGACTTAGTCCCAGAAAGACCTGTTCGCTGCTGATCAGTGCTGGCTACAAAGGCAGAGTCTGGAAGAGCAGTAGTAACCAGTCACCCAGTATCAGCCTGAGCTAGACACTGCGACCGACAAGATGACCTACAAGTGGATGCGATATTTCATGATTTATTGCATTACAGAGCATGAAAAATTATTTTGATTCCTAACTTCCTGGAAGAATACAGTGCATCAAATGTGGAAGTTAACCTATGGGGAAACTACAGAAGAGTTGACTGAACTAGGAAGATTAAAGTTTAAATAAATTTAGTGTTATTTTTCATGAATGCTTTGAGGACTGAAATGGAATGAATTGTGAATTGGTTTGAATGTTTTCCTCTACAAACATATTTGACAGCTTGTGTTTTTTTAAAATGTCATGTACTTTACAAATGTTTTAAAGATCATGATGTTTATTATGTTTCTTTTATTCATTCTTACTTCACTATATGTAAAATGTGAGTTAGAACAAATTTAAATAAAAATACATTAAAAAAATCTGCTCTTAAATCATATTCCATTGTCTTTAGGTCATTAACTAATAGAATAATACATATATCACAATTCTCTCATTTCTAAGTGATTTTAACAAAAAAATTTCCCAAATGTGAAAGTTCGTATAATTCAGTTATGCACACATAAAAATCATCATTCTTATTGTAAGATCTAGAAATGTTGAATAAGGATAAGTATGGTCCTAAATGCATAAGGTATTAAATGTCCTGAGCTCCCTAGGTTTTTTGTGTATTTTTTGAATAAACTTTGAAATTTTTATCAGTTCTTATGCTAGATTATTTTACTCCATTTTTGTCCTTCTAGAAATGTTGCTCTTACAACGTAAGAGCCACCATCAACCCTTTTGCTGCCTTGGGTTTATTGACATTTTGAGCATTCAGTGACAAGGACAATTTTTTCACTTTTGAAGTGAAATAATAAATTTATTGTGCAGATTCTTCACTATGGATGCAGTGAGTGGCACCCTATAGATTTCAGGTGTGTGCTTGGTTTTCAATTTTGTACATAGGCTAGCCCGGCCACCCAATCTAGGGCAATGGCATGCCGAACTATCCCCATTCAAATTAAGGATTTTCCAGTAACTCAATCAATCTGGGCTTTTTGAGTTTCCTTCAGATATCACCCTTTCCGCTTGATTGCCTGGCTATTTAGCTAGCTGACAATGGTCAGACCATTACCAGTCACAGCTTTGCTCCGTGGTATATCTTCCTTGTGCTCTGTGTTGTGCTCTGTGTTTACAATTCATTTTTATTGCCCCTTTGTCTTTGATGTACTCTGATCTTTGTTGCCTGACCTCGGACTTTGCACTTTGACTACTCGTTTGTCTTGTCCTTTTGCCTTTGTTGTACAATCCTGGTATTAGATCTTAGACTCATTAACTTCCCTGTTTTACATCTTGACCATGAGAATGGATTAGCCAGCATCACATTTTGACTGGCAGTATTATCTCAGGGTTCGAAAACTCTGACCAACTTGCAGCCATGTGCATTTTTTTCTAGAAAATTTTTATCTGCTGGAAGAAATTTTTATGTTGGGAATCATGAGTTACTGTGGTCACTGATCATAAGAACTTAGCTTACAATGAATCAGCTAAATGGTTAACCCCAAGACCGGCCAGATGGTCCTTATTTTCCTCTAGATTCAATTTCTCTATCACATTCAGGCCAAGAATGTGAAGATTGATGCAATGTGACACAGTATTGACTCAGTTTCTCCTCCATAACCAGTATCCTTCCTCAGGATTTGTGGTTTCTATGGTATCCTCAGAGTTGGAAGCAGAGATTTGTAAAGTTCAGTCATTGGCCCTTCCTACTATCCCAAGGTCCAAATTATTTGTGACTTATCATTTTCCTATGCCTACCACCCTGAAACCAACCAACAGTCAGTCAGAAAGGACAGATCAATCTTGGAACAAATTTTAAGGTGTGTTGTTGCTGCTCAGCAAGAGAACTGGTCCTCATTCTTACATCTCATTGAGTTCGTCTCTAACAGTGAGGTTGACTAGTCCGCTGGAACCACGCCTTTTATTTATAATTATGGTTTTCATCCCTCCTATTTTGGAGAATTTTCTAGAATAAGTTTTTAATGTCCTGGGGTGGAGGTCGCCATGCAGAAACTTGGGGATATCTGGAAAGAGTTTCAAAGGATGATTGGGGCTGCTCAGATTCACTAAAAATGGAAGGGCAATAGAAAACTTTTAATGGGTCCTTCCCTTAAAGTAGGTGATAAGATTTGCTTGTCATCCACAAATATTAAACTTAAAGTACCGTCGGCAAAGTAGGGTCCCAAGTTAATTGGCCCTTATGAAATTATGGAAGTAGCCAATCCAGTGGCATTTAGATTGAAGCTTCTTAATTTTCCTATTATTCCTAATGTTTTCCATAGATCCCTATTAAAGGGGTCTGTCCCTATTATAGTATCTCCTTTGTACCCCCCCTTACGGTTTCAGTGGATTAAGATTTGGAGTATGAGATACAGTGAATGGTGGTTTCTCAGAGGGACCAAAACTCACTCCAATACTGTTACGAGCATAACATTTTGTAAAAGTGGCTTCCAGTCACCAGACTTCATTTGCAGAGCCCCTAAGCTATTAGTAGTAGAGAAGAAACCCCTAGAAGTGAACCTATTTTTGGAAACTATATTTCTCAGGGCATGTAATGAAGGGTAGACTTTTCTAATACCAAAAGTGACTTCAAAAAATAAATGTGTGGCAAAAAGTGAAAATTTCAATTTAGGTTTATTTCTTTTCAATATTGGCTGTGTGGCATAAGAATCAAATTAACTTTATTTTTGGAGCTAGAACAATTAAGAAGGTTATCAAATTTATATAGTTTTATTTATGTTTTACTATGTTTGTACAATAAAAGTACTTTGTAAAAAATAAATAAATGTTTGTGTCACCATATTCTGGGACATGTAACCATTTTCTTTTTCTGTTGATGGAGCTGTTTATTAGCCTATTTTTTAAAAGATGAGTTGTAGAATTTATTGATACTTTTTTGGAGTATATATGGTTTTTATCACCTTTTATATCATCTTTTGTGAGACTGTGACATAACAACATAAATTCTATTTTGCTTTTTAACCCCTTCAAGTCGCGGCCCTTTTTCATTTTTGCGTGTTCGTTTTTCGCTTCCCTCCTTCCCAGAGCCATAACTTTTTTATTTTTCCATCAATATGGTCATGTGAGGGCTTATTTTTTGCGGGACAAGTTGTACTTTTGAACGACTCCATTGGTTTTACCATGTCTTTTACTAGAAAACGGGAAAAAAATTCCAAGTGCGGTGAAATTGCAAAAAAAGTGCAATCCCACACTTGTTTTTTGTTTGGCTTTTTTGCTAGGTTCACTAACTGCTAAAACTAGCCTGCCATTATGATTCTCTAGGTCATTACGAGTTCATAGACACCTAACATGACTAGGTTATTTTTTATCTAAGTGGTGAAAAAAAATTCCAAACTTTGCTAAAAAAAAAAGAAAAAAAAAAGTGCCATTTTCCGATACCTGTAGCGTCTCCATTTTTCGTGATCTGGGGTCGGGTGAGGGCTTATTTTTTGCGTGCCGAGCTGATGTTTTTAATTATACCATTTTTGCGCAGATACGTTCTTTTGATCGCCCGTTATTGCATTTTAATGCAATGTTGCGGCGACCAAAAAAACGTAATTCTGGCGTTTTGGATTTTTTTCTCGCTATGCCGTTTAGCGATCAGGTTAATGCTTTTTTTTAATTGATAGATCGGGCGATTCTGAACACGGCGATACCAAATACGTGTAGGTTTGGTTTTTTTTTATTGTTTTATTTAGGATGGGGCGAAAGGGGGGTGATTTAAACTTTTATATTTTTTATATTTTTTTCATATTTTTAAAAACATTTTTTTTTTACTTGTGCCATGCTTCAATAGCCTCCATGGGAGGCTAGAAGCTGGCATAGCCTGATCGGCTCTGCTACATAGCAGCGATCATCAGATCGCTACTATGTGGCAGAAATGCAGGTGTGCTGTGAGCGCCGACCACAGGGGGGCGCTCACAGCAGACCTGCATCAGTAACCATAGAGGTCTCAAGGACCTCTATGGTTACCTTCCTGATGCATCGCCGACCCCCGATCATGTGACGGGGGTCGGCGATGACATCATATCCGGCCGCCCGGCCGGATGCGGTAGTTAAATGCCGCTGTCTGTGTTTGACAGCGGCATTTAACAGGTTAATAGCGGCGGGTGAATAGCGATTTCACCCGCCGCTATTGTGCACACATGTCAGCTGTACAAAACAGCTGACATGTCGCGACTTTGATGTGGGCTCACCGCCGGAGCCCACATCAAAGGGGGATTCACGGCATGCACAGTAGATGTACGGCGCATGTCGTGAAGGGGTTAAAAGCACCTATCCAGTGTGTTTTGTTTTTATTTCACTGCTGGAGTGCTGCTGAAAATCCCAATCCTATGTTTAGTACTAACCTTCCAGTGTTTTCGTCACCGCTCTAATCTCTCTCCTGCAGTTTGTGATCTGTCAGCTGCTCCAGTGTTTCATGGAGCAATCGGGAGGACAGCAAAAGCCTCGTTCTGGCTCTCATAGACTTCTGACTTCTGGCTAGTAAGACACTGCGCTCACAAAAGGACGCTGTAGGATGGGAGCAGTGTCGAAGATTGGTGAAGACACAGGAGGGTGAGTATATGGCTGGTGGCAGGGGACTTACGTTTAAGGGACAACTCTAAGGGTAAAAACAAACACTGGATTGGTGATTTAATTGTGTTTATTAGTTGAGATAAATAGTGTGCTTATTTTACAGTTTGGGTCATTACTGATATATTTATACCAAATATGTATCTTTAATTCATATTGTACCACTTTTTACAAATAAAATCAATACTTTCCAAAAAGGTTAAGTGTCACCATATTGTAAGAAGCATATCTTTTTTATCTTTTTCTCAACAAAATTGTATGAGGACTTTTTTTTGTTACTAAGTGTAGATTATATTGGTACCACTTCTGGGTTTATGAAACATTTTTATCACTTTTTATTCATTTTTTTTGCATTGTTTTTCAATGCTATTATTTTGGACACATAGAGTATTCATTTCATAGACTGAGACATTATGTTCACAGTGATACCATACTTTTTTTTTACATGGTGTATGAAAACCTATTTTTTTGCTAGAGAATCTTGAACTTTAGTTAGTATAATTTGGGGGCTCATGACTTTTTGATCTCTTTTTATCTAATTTCTTTGAAGAAAACTGACCAAAATGTATCGATTGTGAATAGTGTTGAGCATTCCGATACCGCAAGTATCGGGTATCGGCCGATACTTGCGGTATCGGAATTCCGATACCGAGATCCGATACTTTTGTGGTATCGGGTATCGGTATCGGATCCATAGGGATGTGTAAATAAAGAATTAAAATAAAAGATATTGATATATTCACCTCTCCGGCGGCCCCTGGACATCACGCTGGGTAACCGGCAGGCTTCTTTGTTTAAAATGAGCGCGTTTAGGACCTGCGAATGACGTCGTGGCTTCTGATTGGTCGCGTGCCGCCCATGTGACCGCGACGCGACCAATCAGAAGCCGCGACGTCATTCGCAGGTCCTAAATTCCTAGAATTAGGAGTTTAGTGAATGAGAATGACGTCGCGGCTTCTGATTGGTCGCGTGCCGCTCATGTGACCGCCACGCGACCAATCAGAAGCCGCAACGTCATTCTCATTCACTAAACTCCTAATTCTAGGAATTTAGGACCTGCGAATGACGTCACGGCTTCTGATTGGTCGCGTGGCGGTCACATGGGCGGCACGCGACCAATCAGAAGCCGGGACGTCATTCCTCAGGTCCTAAACGCGCGCATTTTAAACAAAGAAGCCTGCCGGTTACCAGCGTGATGTCCAGGGGCCGCCGGAGAGGTGAATATATCAATATTTTTTATTTTAATTCTTTATTTTACACATTAATATGGATCCCAGGGCCTGAAGGAGAGTTTCCTCTCCTTAAGACCCTGGGAACCATCAGGATACCTTCCGATACTTGGTGTCCCATTGACTTGTATTGGTATCGGATATCGGTATCGGCGATATCCGATATTTTTCGGGTATCGGCCGATACTATCCGATACCGATACTTTCAAGTATCGGACGGTATCGCTCAACACTAATTGTGAATTATTTTTACTTTGTAACAGCTTTCAGTGGGAAAACTAAGTGATAAGGCTTACATAGCAATAATGCTACAATCTGGTCTATGAGGAAGCATCTTATGATACCAATGTCTATAAAATCCACAAGAATGATATTTTAAGCAATGGGGACTGACTTTAAATAGGTTATCTTAACATTGACGTACTTTTCAAAGGCCTAGCAGAATAAAGTGTTGTAAGAATTCAAAGAAAATACATGGACAGGATGAGTCTACCAGAGTCAAATCAGCTTTTGGTTGTTCATATATTGCACAGACTCTGGGGCCTATTGCTAGGCCCTGGGATTCTCCCCCTGCACGGGGTAGATCCCGAGCCTTGCCTGCATCTGCGGTCTCCCATCCATCTTTGGCCGCTGCAAGTGCTGCTGAGCATAGATGTTGGTGCATAGATGTTGGTCCCAGCATCTTACTCTGGCTTGTGCTATTCGTCTGGTTACTGCTGGCTCTTCAGCCAAGCCTATGGTAACAAACGGTAGGAAGCAAAGAGAGAACGCTTTGGAGACTAAGCCAGAAATTACCATATTGAACATGCTTGTGATGTGGTGATGTCTCATTGGTGGTCGGTCACCAATGATGATGTGATGTGATCTTGTGATGTGGCAGTTCCGGATCAGTCCACGAGCAAGGTTCTGTCTGACTGCACTTGAGCTTTGCATATGAATATCTCTCAGAGGTGCATGCTGGTGCGCTAGTATCAACCATTTTACATGTGTGTATGAGACATTGCAACAGTGTGGTCTATGTCAGCATGTGCTCAGGGTCATTGGTAAGCCATTAGAATTCCGGCTCCTCTGGAGAGGAGTTTGTCTGTATGGATTCAGGGCTAGTCTAGCCCTTGGAATTCCAGCACATCTGGAGAGGAGTTGGTGGAGTGCTGTTGCTGACTGTGTGATCACTGTTTGCTACTTGCCCTGTTGGTGGGCTTCAATCCCTTGTGACACCAGCAGAGATTTAG
The DNA here is from genome assembly GCF_032444005.1 of Ranitomeya imitator. NCBI lineage: Eukaryota > Metazoa > Chordata > Amphibia > Anura > Dendrobatidae > Ranitomeya > Ranitomeya imitator. Next base: position 582,507,605 of record NC_091284.1, read on the forward strand.
TCTAGTGTCATATCTACTCCATTACTGTGTGCGAGTGACACAGCTCTATTGCAGAGCATCAGCTTTGTTACTTTGTGCGAGTGACACAGTTCTATAGCAGAGCATCTATTGTGTTTCTGTGTGTGAGTGACACAACTCCATGTGCCGTTCACTGAGTGACGTGTAACTCAGTGCGAGCTAGCAATTGCTCGATGTGTGCTCTGCCATTGTTCACACTAGATGCGGTTTTACATCTCTCCACGGTGGATCCCGGGTTGCGATTGCACATCTTTATTAAATGTATTTAGTGCAGTCCACCAACCCTAACACATATGATGAATAAAGTGCAATCAACATTTATATTGCACATGCCCAATAGTATCAGGCGTACATGATCAAATAATTATATGTGTGGAAGGTATGGATAGGGAGACCTTGAGCCAAGAAAAAGGTATGTGGCTAAAGAATACCTGGATCCTGGCTGAGTTCTACAGGCGGTGTAACACTCACCCTGATGCACGTTTTGGTATGTCATTCATCAGAAATGTATCTGTTTAATCTTTTTAGTGTTTCTAGGTGCTCTTTCAAGGCAAATATTTGAGTACCGTTTGATAGTCCCAAATACTTATATAACAATTTATCAACTAGGCTTCTACTACATACTATGCATATCATAAATATACATTTATTGTATACAGTACCTTGCAAAAGTATTCAGCGCCCTGGAACTTTTCAACCTTTTCCCACATATCATGCTTCAAACATAAAGATACCAAATGTAAATTTTTGGTGATGAATCAACAACAAGTAGAACACACTTGTGAAGTTGAACGAAATGTATTGGTTATTTTATATTTTTGCAGAAAATCAAAAACTGAAAAGTTGGGCATGCAATATTATTCTTGGGGTATGTCTCTATCAGTTTTGTACATCGAGAGACTGAAATTCTTGCCCATTCTTCCTTGGCAAACAGCTCGAGCTCAGTGAGGTTTGATGGAGATTGTTTGTGAACAGCAGTTGTCAGCTCTTTCCACAGATTCTCGATTGGATTGAAGTCTGGACTTTGACTTGGCCATTCTAACACCTGGATATGTTTATATGTGAACCATTCCATTGTAGATTTTGCTTTATGTTTGGGATCATTGTCTTGTTCAAAGACAAATCTCCGTCCCAGTCTCAGGTCTTTTGCAGACTCAAACAGGTTTTCTTCAAGAATGGTTCTGTATTTGGCTCCATCCATCTTCCCATCAATTTTGACCATCTTCCCTGTCCCTGCTGAAGAAAAGCAGGCCCAAACCATGATGCTGCCACCACCATGTTTGACAGTGGGGATGGTGTGTTCAGGGTGATGAGCTGTGTTGCCTTTACACCACATATAGTTTGGCATTGTTGCCAAAAAGTTCGATTTTGGTTTCATCTGACCAGAGCACCTTCTTCCACATGTTTGGTGTGTCTCCCAGGTGGCTTGTGCAAGCTTTAAACAACACTTTTTATGGATATCTTTGAGAAATGGTTTCTTCTTGCCACTCTTCCATAAAGGCCAGATTTGTGCAGTGTACGACTGATTGTTGTCCTATGGACAGACTGTCCCACCTCAACTGTAGGTCTCTGCAGTTCATCCAGAGTGATCATGGGCCTCTTGGCTACACCTCTGATCAGTCTTCTCCTTGTTTAAGATGAAAGTTTAGAGGGACACCCGGATCCTGGTTGATTTGCAGTGGTATAATATTCCTTCCATTTCAATATGATCGCTTGCACAGTGCTCCTTGGGATGTTTAAAGTTTTGGAAATCATTTTGTATCCAAATCCGGCTTTAATCTTCTCCACAACAGTATCACGGTCCTGCCTGTTTTGTTCCTTGGTCTTCATGATGCTCTCTGTGCTTCAAACAGAACCCTGAGACCATCACAGAACAGGTGCATTTATATGGAGACTTGATTACACACAAGTGGATTACATTTATCATCATAAGGCATTTAGGATAACATTGGATCATTCAGAGATCCACAATGAACTTCTGGAGTGAGTTTGCTGCACTGAAAGTAAAGGGGCCGAATAATATTGCACGCCTCACTTTTCAGTTTTTGATTTTCCACAAAAATTGAAAATAACCAATAAATTTTGTTCAACTTCACAAATGTGTTCCACTTGTTGTTGATTCTTCACCAAAAATTTACATTTGGTATCTTTATGTTTGAAGCATGATATGTGGGAAAAGGTTGAAAAGTTCCAGGGAGCCGAATACTTTCACAAGGCACTGTGTATACATCATAAATATACATTTTTATATATTTTTTTAATATATCCTTTGTACATATAAACAGAATTATTCTGATATTGCTTTGTTAAATGCAAACTTCATTATATGAAAATGATATTCATATTTTTAAGTTGGAAAAATGTTTCCAGGCTCAGCTTGCAGGGTTGAGAGCAGATTCATTTTTTATAAACTATGAAGTGATAAGACACCTGTCTTTCAAATAATTTGCTGTTCCACGAAGAATCTAAAACTGACATAGAAGCTTTAACTTGCTTTTCTATAATGGGAATGCGAATGTTTCAAAGCAAATTCTTGTAATTTTAAGACAATTAAAAAGGATATTCACAACTCTTCAGTATAATTACAGTAAAATGGTGGTTAGAAATATGATGTTACAAAAAACTGAAGCAAGTCTATATATATATATATATATATATATATACATTTTCTTTTTTTATTGCATTTTTTTTTCATTTTACTATTTTTTTAGTTTGTCAGCCTTAGAAATGAGGCATGTTTGCTATTCATCAATCTTCACGTTTCACAACTACCCTTCATCTTCCTTTCACCCTCCTTCATAACAATTGAACTGTAGACACAGCATCCCAATTCGGTCTACATTATCATCTATGGCAAAAAAACACCCCCATTACATAAGAAAAAGGCAAAATATGCTAATAGACAAACAGGTGAATTCATAAACTAGTTTAGCCCTACTTAGTCGTATATGTTGACTTTGAGCTTCATGCACACACCATGTACAAGGAAGCTACATAAAGGCACAGCACTGACATACCGTGTTCACTATGGAACTATGCAGCTGAACAGTAGAGCTGCATAGAAATCTATGGCTGGTGTATGATATATGAGTGTTTATACTGAGGAGGCTTTAACCTATTGCTGATATAGGACATAATAGTAGGGCCAATGTTGGGTACTCCATATCAGGCTTGAGCTCAGGACATGGCCAGCATCTGCCTGTGACAGCCGTGACCTGGACTTGGATTGACTTCTGTTGTCAATTTCATCATTCATTACTGGCAGTGGCATTTAAATAATGGTATTAATGGGTTGTCACGACAGTCAGGGACCTGCTGAAAGCCCCATGGCTGCTACCTTTGTCTTCTTTTGAAGCCCAACCTTTAGTTGGGCTTAATATATAGTTTAGTATATAGAATAAGCAATCAATCACAGTTTCAAGTCCCTTAAAGGGGTTAAAAAGGAAAGTAAAAAAAAGTTTTAAAAAATACAAAAAATAAATAAAAAAAATAAAAAATGCAGATCACTCTCCTTTTCTCCTATTAAAAATACAAAAATAAAAAGAAATTGAAAAAATGAGCAAGTTTGGTATTACTACAACCAGAAAAGTCAAATCTATCAAAATATAAAATGAATTAATCAGAATAATAAATGTCAAAAAGAGAAAAAATATCGAAATGCCAGAATTGTGCATTTTTCAGTTAAATAATTTTCCATAAAAAAACTGTCAAAATGTCATGTTTCCTCAAATAATATGAATAAAATCTTCTGCTCACCATGCAGAATGCAAGCGCATACACAACTCCACAAATGGATAAAAAAAGTTACAAGTCTTTACTAAGTTATATGGAAAAATTGAATGGTGCCGTTCAAAATTGTGACTTGTCTCGCAAAACACAAGCCTTTAAACAGCTACTTCAATTGAAAAAAGGTTATGGTTTTCAAGAGTAGGAAAGGCAAATATGAAAGCAGAAAAATGCAAACTGGTTGTGGCACGAGTGGTCAAAGCAAGAAATCCTAACAGTTTGTTTTAGAGGATTTTTAAGGATATGAAAAGGTTGAACTTCATTCTGACTCTGGATTGTATCAAAAGATGTTTTCTAAGATGTATAGCATTCAGGTCATGGCACTCAATCCCGTTTCTACATCACTATAAAGAGCACATATTGATATATATCTTTATTTAACCACTGGCAGCACAAACTATTTTGAACTACTATGATATACACATACAATAAAAATGTGGTTTAAATAGTCGATACACTGAACACAATAATTCGATATGTAGAAAGTTCTTAATCTCCTGAGTAATTTAACTTTATATCTATGCTGCAATTTAGGCTTGAGAAAAGCTCATTGTGAGCTGAAACGTTGCCACAATATGTGGGTATATTAAACCCTGCACGTTCTTATACTGAACTATGGAGTGCTGCCTCATTTTTGGATACCTATAAATGTGGATGATCGCTGGACTGATTGTCTTGGGGCTCTGCACCTGAAGCTAAGTATTTCTGTGCTGTTCCTTTTTTCCTTTTTTGGTATGCTGCAATTTAGATATTTCCATCTGAAATCTAGAGGTTGGACAACTTTATTGCTATATTAGGAAATAAAGTATACCTGAGCTTTGTTCAAATTTTTATACAGTATGTTATGGTCCCTTAAATTCCCTTCAGATTGGTAAGAAATGCACTTTCTATGGAATCTGAAATTTGATTTGTTAACTACAGAATAGCAGAAATTCTGAGCTTTTCAAGAGAATTTAAGGGACTACAAAATAAAAAAAATTATAGCAAACTTTAGTTACACTTTGATCAGTGAGGCCTTTACCTGGGAATGTATCTGGCTTTGTGCTGGAATTATGGTTTGAGGCAGTATAATGTACGGTAGCCGCCTAAATCTTCATTCCAGCTACACTAACATCTTGAAGTTATATTAGTTTGGTGGTGTAACTAGTGGGATGACCATATCTACAAACTGTCACATGAGCCACATGTTTCTCATGCTACTGTGAGCAATCTGCGTGTCCTACACATACCACTATGGCGTACAGCATCTCCGGACTTGTCTAACATCAAGCATATCTTGGAAGTCATTGGTCAGTAATAGTGATGAGCGAATATACTCGTTAGCAACCAGGCAACCCCCACATGTACTTATGCTGGCTAACAGATGTAAATCATTCAGCTGTGGCAAGGAAAACTAAATCTCTGAGCACTCAAAAATACTCGGAGGACCCCTGAGCATGCTCGGGAAATCTCGAGTAACGAGTATATTCGCTCATCACTAGTCAGTAACAGTAAATGGAGCTGCCAGAAGTGAATACAGAAGATTTGTTTGCTCACTTACCTGTAAGTGCAGGTATCTCTGCATGTGTTAAGGCCCCGTCACACATAGCGACGCTTGAGCGATTCCGACAACGATACGACCTGTCAGGGATCGTTGCTGCATCGCTATGTGGTCGCTGGTGAGATGTCACACAGTGCGATCTCCCCAACGACGCAGCAGCGATGCGGCGAACTGTAGCGACCTGTAGAACTATGCTATTTCATGATGATTCAATGGGACATCCTGTCAACGAGGTCGTTGGTAAGGTGTCAAACACAGCGATGTGTGCTACCCAGCGGGACCTCAACGATCAAAAAATGGCCCAGGCCATTCCGACACGACCAGCGATCTCACAGCAGGGGCCTTATCGCTGCTACGTGTCACACATAGCGAGATCGCTACTGAGATCGCTGTTGCGTCACAAAACTTGTGACTCAGCAGCGATCTCGCTAGCGATCTCGCTATGTGAGACGGGGCTATACTCATTCTCATTAGTCAATAAATAGACGTGATTAAAAATGTTGTTTACATTTTTACATATCTTTAACATGTCTGTCAGCTCTTGGTCTATTCATAATTCAATGACTTTTCTTTCTTGGTGTTGCATTTTCAGTTCTGAGAAGTGTGTATTGTGTATATATCACACATAGTACATAAATACATACACATATATATATCTACTATATAAAGCTGAATGTGTGTGTGTGTGTATGTGTGTATGTCCGGGATTGGCATCTGCACCGTCGCAGCTACAGCCACAAAATTTTGCACAGTCACACGTCTGGACCCCGAGAGCGTCATAGGCTATAATGTGAGGTGAAATTTTAACCCCGCGCGTTCCAATTCACCAAACAATTTTGCCCCTATCTACATAATGAGGAAAAAAGTGAAAGGAAAAGTGTTGGAAGCGTCGCAGCTACAGCAACAAAATTTTGCACAGTCACACGTCTGGACCCTGAGAGCGTCATAGCCTACGTTGTGAGGTGAAATATTAACCCCGCGCTTTCCAATTCACCAAACAATTTTGCCCCTATCTACATAATGGGGAAAAAAGTGAAAGGAAAAGTGTTGGAGGCGTCGCAGCTACAGCAACAAAATTTTGCACAGTCACATGTCTGGACCCCGAGAGCGTCATAGGCTATGTTGTGAGGTGAAATATTAACCCCGCGCTTTCTAATTCACCAAACAATTTTGCCCCTATCTACATAATTGGGAAAAAAGTGAAAGGAAAAGTGTTGGTGGCGTCGCAGCTACAGAAACAAAATTTTGCACAGTCACACGACTGGACCCTGAGAGCGTCATAGGCTTCGTTGTGAGGTGAAATTTTAACCCCGCGCGTTCCAATTCACCAAACAATTTTGCCCCTATCTACATAATGGGGAAAAAAGTGAAAGGAAAAGTGTTGGAGGCGTCGCAGCTACAGAAACAAAATTTTGCACAGTCACACGTCTGGACCCTGAGAGCGTCATAGGCTATGTTGTGAGGTGAAATATTAACCCCGCGCTTTCCAATTCACCAAACAATTTTGCCCCTATCTACATAATGGGGAAAAAAGTGAAAGGAAAAGTGTTGGAGGCGTCGCAGCTACAGAAACAAAATTTTGCACAGTCACATGTCTGGACCCTGAGAGCGTCATAGGCTATATTGTGAGGCGAAATTTTAACCCCGCGCGTTCCAATTCACCAAACAATTTTGCCCCTATCTACATAATGGGGAAAAAAGTGAAAGGAAAAGTGTTGGAAGCGTCGCAGCTACAGCAACAAAATTTTGCACAGTCACACGTCTGGACCCCGAGAGCGTCATAGGCTATGTTGTGAGGTTAAATATTAACCCCGCGCTTTCCAATTCACCAAACAATTTTGCCCCTATCTACATAATGGGAAAAAATGAAAGGAAAAGTGTAGGAGGCAAATTGACAGCTGCCAGATGTGAACAAGGGGGACTTAAAGAATGAGAGCGATGGCGCCAAAGAGTATATACCGTACAGTTGCTAAGGTGGGGCCTCGACATGGGATACTCACCACACACGGGGATATGAACACACACAAAATGCGCCACACACTACCACGTGCTTGAACACATATTACCCTCAGCACACATTTCACCACAAATACACCAACCTCGCCACATAAAAGTCAAAACACAAAAGTCGCCACTCAAAACTCGCCACGCGCAGAACTCGCCACATGCAAAAACTAGGTGTTAGGAGTCGAGTTTCCTCTGCTGCACAGGGGGAATCTCGATCCGTCTCCGCTGCGGTCTCCCATTCTCCTCCAGCCGCAGTGGAGTCTGCTCAGCAGGGACGTCGCTCCCAGTGTCTTGCTCGCTCTCACTCTGTACAGAGAGTTACTGCTGCTTCTTCAGCTCCTGCCATTAAAGTCACTGCTGGTCAGCGGCGAGCGGACTTCCCTGGGACTAAGTCCTTGTTTGCGCACACTGAGCAGGCCCAGAGCAAGATCTCCCGTTGGAGATCGAGGGTCATGTGCTCTGGCTCTGCAGCGCATTCCATTGGTCCTCTTGGCAGGTCTTGGAAGGGCAAAGTTTCTGTGGCCACTTCCTGTCCTGCAATTATATAAACTGCGCATGACCGCACGGCCATGCGCTAGTGTACATTTGAATACGTGTGTTTGTTGTGAGTGCTAGTCGTTCATTAAATACTCCTACCCTATTGTATGACTGTTCGCGTATGGAGTATGGCTGCTATCTAGCGCCCGACAAATCACTCAACGTGTCACACACGTATCAGCGTCTATTGCTGTGACCGCCAGTGCGGCGCCACGCGCCAGTAGTGCGCTTCCTGACCCACGTCTGGGTGCTTAGTGGTGCCTGCCAGCACGGCACAGTTAGCACTTCGGTGCTCTAATTATAAGTGTTGCCTTTACACACCCAGTTGAGGTGTTGTGCCAGCAAGGGTCTAATCGGACTTCAATCCTAGTTGGGGTTAAGTTCGCTGACTGCTTGCTCGCCTTCTATGTGCGGTACCGCGATCCTGTGACGCAACAGGATCGCTTCCTTCACGTTGGGTGAGGTTTAACCCACGTGTGTATTCTTATGAGTACCGCCATATAGTCCGTCGTTACTTAGCAGCAGGTTCCATCTCTGCACGGTGGACCCCGGGCTGCGAACGCACCATACACTATCAGCCTTATTATTTGGTGCGTTCCGCTAGCCCTAACATTACACTAGCGCCAGGGTCTGGCTAGTAATGACGGACAAACAGCAATCCCTGCGGTATATTCAGTAGCTGGAGGGTAGGTTGGCGGCTCTCGAGAGCGCAACCTCAGCTGTGGATGTTACCGCAGTTGCTGTACAGGCTGCCAGCGTGGCTGCAGCAACTTTGTCCATTGCCACCCCTGTTCCGACATTTTCTCGCCTCCCGCTGCCAGAAAAATTTTCTGGTAATAGCAAATTTTGTAGGGGATTTGTGAGTCAGTGCTCTATTCATCTCGAGCTTCTGGCTGCACGTTTCCCCACAGAGCGGGCTAAGGTGGGATTTATTGTGTCTCTATTGACGGACAGGGCGTTGGAATGGGCTACGCCGCTGTGGGAGCGTGGCGATCATGTGGTGCAGAGTGCTCCGCTGTTTCTGAGCACTCTGAAACAGGTCTTTTTAGGACCTCGAGTCACCCATGATACTGCGCTCCAACTGCTGGCAATAACTCAGGGAGAGTCCTTGGTCAGTCATTTTGCCGTCCAATTCCGCACTTTAGCATCTGAGCTGGAATGGTCGGATAAAGCCCTTATCCCCATATTTTGGAGGGGCTTGGCTGACCACGTAAAGGACGCTCTGGCCACTAGGGAGATTCCTGCCACACTGGAGGAGCTAATAACTGTCTCCACTCGAATTGACCTCCGTTTTAACGAGCGGAGGTTAGAGCGAGCCCAGTGTAGGCAGAGGTTTCGACTGGCTCCTACTTTCGCCAAACCTCTGGAATCTCCGGTCCTGGTTCCTGAGTCACATGAGGCCAGGGAAGTGTCACAAGCGGGATCTAAGTCCCGGACCGCTTGTGCACTCAGGGTCTGTCATGTTTGCCAGCAGTCAGGACATTTAGCCACCAGATGTCCTCAGCGGTCGAGTTAACGTCAGCGTCTAGTGGTCATAGGTGGAGGTACACTAGACACGGCGACGTTTGCCTCTAAATTGTCCTTTAAGGGGACAATTACTATTGGCTCATTCTCCCACTCGGTAGAGCTCTGCGTGGATTCTGGGGCGGAGGGCAATTTTATGTCTTCTGCCTTCGCCCAACGCCACGCAATACCTCTGGTTATGCTAGCTCAACCTGTAACGGTACGAGTGGTGAATGGGTCGACTCTGCCCTCACAGATAACACACCAGACCATCCCTTTTACTCTGTCCATGTCGCCATCTCATCAGGAGATTATTTCTCTGCTCGTCATTCCCGAGGGAATTGATGAGGTCCTGTTGGGAATACCTTGGCTACGGTACCACTCTCCTCATATCGAGTGGTCCTCAGGCAGAATTCTGGGATGGGGTGAATCTTGTGGGGGTAGGTGTCAGAGGGAGTGCGTTCAGGTTGCTACAACAGAGGTACCCACAGATCTTTCCTCTCTCCCCAAGCAGTATTGGTCTTATGCAGACGTATTCTCCAAAAAGGCAGCGGAGAACCTTCCGCCCCATCGCCCCTATGACTGTCCTATTGACCTCTTGCCTGGTGCTGAGCCTCCCCGGGGTCGAGTCTATCCGCTATCTCTCCCGGAGACGGTGGCAATGTCACAGTACATCCAGGAAAATCTGGCAAGAGGGTTCATCAGGAAGTCAGTGTCACCTGCTGGGGCAGGGTTCTTCTTCGTGCTGAAGAAGAGTGGGGAATTGCGCCCATGCATAGATTACAGGGGTTTTAACGCCATCACCGTTAAGAATAAATACCCTTTGCCTTTGATATCTGAACTGTTTGATAGGCTTTGGGGAGCAAGGGTATTTACTAAACTGGATCTGCGGGGTGCTTACAACCTGATTCGCATCCGTGAGGGGGACGAATGGAAGACAGCTTTTAACACCATGGATGGGCACTATGAATATCTGGTGATGCCCTTCGGGCTCTGTAATGCCCCAGCCGTTTTCCAAGACTTTGTGAACGATATCTTCCGGGATATGCTTTCCACCTCGGTCGTAGTCTATCTGGATGATATTCTCATCTACTCTCCAGATATTGACTCCCACCGGAGAGATGTTTGCAAAGTCTTCGACCTCCTACGGGCAAACTCCCTCTATGCCAAGTTGGAGAAGTGTATGTTTGAGCAGGAGTCCTTACCTTTCCTAGGCTACATCATCTCAGCTCAGGGATTGGCTATGGATCCTGCCAAACTACAGGCTGTGATGGACTGGCAGGAACCCCATTCTCTTAAAGCGGTGCAGCGCTTTATGGGGTTCATCAATTATTATCGCCAGATCATCCCGCACTTCTCAACTTTGGTAGCTCCCTTGGTTGCCCTCACCAAGAAGGGGGCGAATCCCAAATTGTGGTCTGAGGAGGTCTCCAAGGCCTTTATCTCTATAAAGTCACACTTCGCTAGCGCTCCCATTCTTCATCGCCCCGATGTTGATAAGCCATTTATCATGGAGGTGGATGCCTCTTCTGTTGGTGCTGGAGCAGTCCTCTTCCAAAAGGATGCTCAAGGTCGGAAGCATCCTTGCTTCTTTTTCTCCAAGACCTTCGCACCAGCAGAGAGGAATTATTCCATCGGGGACAGGGAGTTGCTAGCCATGAAGTTGGCTTTCTCGGAGTGGAGACATCTCTTGGAGGGAGCACGTTTTCCCTTCCAAGTCTGTCCTCACAGATCACAAAAATTTGGTGTATCTGCAGACAGCTCAGCGGTTGAATTCTCGCCAGGCCAGATGGTCCTTGTTCTTCTCCCGGTTTCATTTCACCCTCCATTTCCTTTCTGGGGAGAAGAACATTCGGGCCGACGCTCTCTCTCGCTCCGTTGTGTCATCTGCGGAGGAGGAGGAGGAGCCTCGGCTTATTGTCCCCACCGAGAGTTTGAGAACCGTGGCCCCGGTTTCGCTGGAGTCTGTGCCCCCGGGCAAGACTTTTGTTCCATCTAGTTTGCGACCGGAGGTTCTCTCTTGGGCGCACTCGTCCAGGGTGGGTGGACATTTTGGTACTAAAAGGACATCAGAGTTACTGGCGAGGACATACTGGTGGCCGCATATGGCTCGTGATGTCGCGGAGTACGTTCGGGCGTGTGTCTCTTGCGCCAGGAACAAGACTCCTCGGCAACGGCCAGCTGGTTTGCTGTATCCTCTGCCCGTGGCTGACAGGCCCTGGGAGATGGTCGGGATGGACTTTGTGGTTGGCTTACCCAAGTCTCGTAATTGCACCATTATCTGGGTGATCACCGATCATTTTTCCAAAATGGTGCATTTGGTGCCTCTTCCACGGCTACCATCTGCACGGGCGTTGGCTGTCTTGTTTATCAAGCATATCTTTCGCTTACACGGTATGCCAGACAAAATTGTTAGTGACCGGGGTCCCCAGTTTGCGTCTCGATTCTGGAGGGAGCTATGTCGTCTACTCAGTATTGAGTTAAATCTCTCTTCGGCATATCATCCCGAAACGAATGGGTTGGTAGAAAGGGCCAACCAGACCTTGGTCACATATCTGCGACATTTTGTTTCTGCCAGACAGGATGACTGGGCATCCTTGCTACCGTGGGCAGAGTTTGCAATTAACAATGCCGTAGCCGACTCCACCGGTCAGACTCTATTCCTCTTAAATTACGGCCAGCATCCGCGTGTTCCTGTGCCCATGCCTGTGTCTTCTGCTGATCCCAGGGTGGCAGACTGGGCTGTGGAGGCACGGGACATTTGGGATCGCACGCAGGATGCCATTCAGGCCTCCAAGGAGAGAATGAGGTCCTCCGCCGATGTTCATCGGCACCCCGCTCCGACTTTTGCCCCTGGCGACTTGGTGTGGCTCTCCGCCCGTAACATCAGGCTGCGAGTTGAGTCCACTAAGTTTGCTCCTCGCTACTTGGGTCCCTTCAAGGTTCTCGAACAGGTTAATCCTGTGGTCTACCGCCTGGCTCTTCCTCCACGCTTGGGTATCACCGACACCTTTCATGTGTCCCTCTTGAAACCCGTATACATGTCCCGGTTTTCCGAGTCATCTGCCGGGACATCGGGTTCGTCTACGGACGATTACGAGGTGAACGCTATTTTGGGGTGCAAGGTGGTACGCGGCAAAAAGTTTTATTTGGTGGATTCGAAGGGTTATGGTCCAGAGGACAGGTCTTGGGAGCCTGCTGAAAACATTCGGGCCCCACAGCTCATTGCTGCCTTCGAGCGTAGCGAGGCCCAAGGAGGGGGGGGCCCTAGGAGGGGGGGTAATGTTAGGAGTCGAGTTTCCTCTGCTGCACAGGGGGAATCTCGATCCGTCTCCGCTGCGGTCTCCCATTCTCCTCCAGCCGCAGTGGAGTCTGCTCAGCAGGAACGTCGCTCCCAGTGTCTTGCTCGCTCTCACTCTGTACAGAGAGTTACTGCTGCTTCTTCAGCTCCTGCCATTAAAGTCAGTGCTGGTCAGTGGCGAGCGGACTTCCCTGGGACTAAGTCCTTGTTTGTGCACACTGAGCATGCCCAGAGCAAGATCTCCCGTTGGAGATCGAGGGTCATGTGCTCTGGCTCTGCAGCGCATTCCATTGGTCCTCTTGGCAGGTCTTGGAAGGGCAAAGTTTCTGTGGCCACTTCCTGTCCTGCAATTATATAAACTGCGCATGACCGCACGGCCATGCGCTAGTGTACATTTGAATACGTGTGTTTGTTGTGAGTGCTAGTCGTTCATTAAATACCCCTACCCTATTGTATGACTGTTCGCGTATGGAGTATGGCTGCTATCTAGCGCCTGACAAATCACTCAACGTGTCACACACGTATCAGCGTCTATTGCTGTCACCGCCAGTGCGGCGCCACGCGCCAGTAGTGCGCTTCCTGACCCACGTCTGGGTGCTTAGTGGTGCCTGCCAGCACGGCACAGTTAGCACTTCGGTGCTCTAATTATAAGTGTTGCCTTTACACACCCAGTTGAGGTGTTGTGCCAGCAAGGGTCTAATCGGACTTCAATCCTAGTTGGGGTTAAGTTCGCTGACTGCTTGCTCGCCTTCTATGTGCGGTACCGCGATCCTGTGACGCAACAGGATCGCTTCCTTCACGTTGGGTGAGGTTTAACCCACGTGTGTATTCTTATGAGTACCGCCATATAGTCCGTCGTTACTTAGCAGCAGGTTCCATCTCTGCACGGTGGACCCCGGGCTGCGAACGCACCATACACTATCAGCCTTATTATTTGGTGCGTTCCGCTAGCCCTAACACTAGGCTCTTGCAAAACTCGCCACAAGTGCAAAATTCTCCTCATGAAAAACTCGCCACACGCAAAACTTGCACACGCGGAAAAATTGCCACATGCACAAAAGTTGCAACACATGCAAAAGTTGCCTCACACAAAACTTGCACATACTCAAAAGGCACCACACATAATACTCGCAACGCGCAAAACTCGCCATGCGCAAAACTTGCTGCACACAACTTGCTACACTAACCTGTCACATGCAACTCGACAGACAAAAAGTTGCTACACGCATGTTGCTACACAAAACTCATCTCACAAAAGTCGCTACATGCATGTCGCCACACGCAACTCAACACACACAACTTGACAAACGAAACTCGCCCTAAAACACACACAAGTCTGGTATTATCCTTCAAAAATAAAAATCTGATTAATAAGCAGACAAACTACAACAATTGCACCATATAGGAAATACGGCAGCTGTCAGTCACATGACCTGTCTATTATGTGTATGTGTGAGCTAATATATACTGCCAGGGGGAGGGCTTCCTGTTGGCTGGGGATTTATCAGGCTTGAGGTAAAAATACTGAGCAAATAACGTGTGAACGAGGTCTAATACAGGAGGAGATGACACACAGGTATATACTATATACAGGGGAGATGACACACAGATATATACTATATACAGGAGAGATGACACACAGGTATATACTATATAGAGGAGGAGATGACATATAGGTACATATATGTACAGGAGGAGATGACATACAGGTATATACTATATACAGGAGGAGATGACATACAGGTACATGCTATATATAGAAGATGACATGCAGGTATATACTATATGCAGGAGGAGATGACACTCAGATATATACTATATACAGGGGAGATGACACACAGGTATATACTATATACAGGAGGAGATGACATACAAGTATATGCTATATATAGAAGATGACATGCAGGTATATACTATATGCAGGAGGAGATGACACTCAGATATATACTATATACAGGGGAGATGACACACAGGTATATACTATATACAGGAGGAGATGACATACAGGTATATACTATATATAGAAGGAGATGACATTCAGGTATATACTATATATAGGGGAGATGACACACAGCAGGTATATACTATATACAGGGGAGATGACATACAGGTATATACTATATACAGGAGATGACATACAGATGTATACTATATATAAGGGAGATGACAAACATGTATATACTGAGGTGATGAGGTGAAAATGAGAGGTGTGAGGTGAAAATGAAAAGGTGTGAGTGCAAAATGAGAGGAGTGAGGAAAAATAGTGGAGTGATCAGAAAATGACAGATGTGAGGTTGAAATGACAAGTGTTAGGGGGGAATGAGAGGAGTGAGGGAGAAAATGAGAGGTGTGAGGGAGAAAATGAGAGATGTGAGGGGGAAAATGAAAGATGTGATTGGGAAAATGAGAGGCGTGATGGGAAAATAAGAGAAGTGAGGTGCTATAACTAACCACAGATATTTACTACTAGATTGTGGCCCGATTCTAACGCATCGGGTATTCTAGAATATGCATGTCCCCCTAGTATATGGACAATGATGATTCCAGAATTCGCGGCAGACTGTGCCAGTCGCTGATTGGTCGAGGCAACCTTTATGACATCTTCGTCGCCATGGCAACCATTATGACATCATCGTCGCTGTGCCCGTTGCTGATTGGTCGAGGCCGCCAGGCCTCGACCAATCAGAGACGTGGGATTTCCAGGACAGACAGACAGACAGAAAGACAGACAGACAGACGGAAAAACCCTTAGACAATTATATATATAGATGCCCAGGCAACGCCGGGCTCTTCAGCTAGTATATATATATATTTATATATATATAAAAATGTACAGTATATGTTTACAATTATTTAATGCATTTTTCACTATAATAAGCTTCTCTGAAATATTATTATTATTCCCTTTATGTTCTGGAATTCAAAGTAAAATGTATTTGAGCTATTATTTTTAGCCTTCTTATATAAGTTGTATTTATCTATAGTTTTGCTGCCATCAATAGCTCTAATTGTCAATGTTTTGCAAGCATACAACGAGCAGCAGCAGAGATGGGGCTACATAGAAGAGTTTGGGATCCATCATCACATCTCATTCAACCAGTGGGTAGTAGAGACACAACATTTTCTTCAAAGGTTGAAAGAGTTGACAGCTGGAATCAGGGTCACATTCCTAAAAATGGAGGGACAACATCTCTGGTATGTGGTAGCTGTGATCTGAGAAGGAAGGGAGCAGGATGAATCCTTCTTGAGGAATGAACAGACATGGGAGAGGCTTCTCAAGGGGGATCGAGAGAGGGCTACTACCACCCCTGAGAGTTCACACTTAAGGAGTAATGAACTTGTTCGTGTCACAATCTCCATTCTGTTCTTGTCTGCTATGTTACTTTACTGTATATAGAGGCTGTCAGTCTGTTTTAGTTGTGCTGAGTCTGTGCTGCAATCATGTGTTTAATTTCCTTGATTAGTCCTCTACTTAGGCATGCTAGCTCCTCCATCCAGTTTCAATGGTGCACTTGCTGCTGCC
Source organism: Ranitomeya imitator (assembly GCF_032444005.1). Taxonomy (NCBI): domain Eukaryota; kingdom Metazoa; phylum Chordata; class Amphibia; order Anura; family Dendrobatidae; genus Ranitomeya; species Ranitomeya imitator. The sequence goes on from NC_091284.1 coordinate 582,523,820, forward strand.
TGAACTATTTAGCTCCCATGAATCTTGCTGGCAGTGTCAGCAATAGTTCTGCCTCCAGCATGTGAATCTGACTCTGGTAGCTCTTGATTTGTCCTGCTGTGAACCCTGACTTGTCCCATGTCTGTTAACTCCCTCTGTCTGCCCTTTTCCCAGCATTTCTCTGTTTGTCTGTGTTTGATTCTCTGGTACCTAACTTGGCTTGTATTTCGGACTCGCTTCTTTTTTCTGACTTTGTCTTATCCGCTTCGGACCGCTGCTGGCTTGCCTGACCACGTTTACTGCTTATCCCTTCTTGTACGTCTGCTTCCGATTGTATTTTGACCTAGCTTGTCTGACCACTAGGTGGTGCCTGTGCTGCTGATCTGCGGTGCTTCTCTGTGTATGCAGTCCCACTTACCTCCCAAGCTCCCTCTGCTGGAGGTTGCGTTATACTGCACTGCAGCAGCATGACATTATAGCTGACCATACATTTAAAAGGATTTCTGCTTTTTTTTCCTTGGCGGATCAAATGGACAGTTTGACAGTTATGATACAAGACCTGTTTGTGTAACAGAGTGCCTTGTCTTCTTCTCATAACCACCTGTAAAGGGAGCTTTCTGACACGGTTAAATTGTTGCAGACTAACTGTAAGCACTCTGACACTGTTGATATCTCTTTACACTCTCCTGAACCTACAGTCAAGCTTCCAGATACCTTCTCTGGGGAGAGGGAGAGATTTCATACTTTTAAGGAGAGTTGCAAGCTTTTTTTCTCTTAAACCCCGATCTTCTGGAGATGAGAGTCAGCGGGTGGGGATAATCATTTCCTTACTGAGGAAGGGACCTCAGTCATGGTCTTTCTCTTTACCCGCTTCTGCCCCTGAACGTGTGTCTGTGGACAGATTCTTTGAGGCTTTGGGACTGATTTATGATGAACCAGACTGGGTCAGGGTAGCAGAGAACATGATCATGAGTCTCTCCCAGAATGAACTCACAGCTGAACAGTATTGTTCTGAGTTTAGGTGGTGGTCCATTGAGGTGTCTTGGGGTGACTCTGCTCTGAGATGCCTGTTTGAGAGAGGACTTTATGATCATCTCAAGGACGTGCTGGCCCTTCATACGTCACCCTGGTAGAGGCTATGACCCAGGCCATTTGTATGGACCGGAGGTTACGGGAGAGAATAATTATCCAGCGTGAGATTCCTGTTTAGCCTGCCAAGTCTGAGGTGATGTCATTCAAGGAGACTATGGAAGTTGGTGCCACTAACTTCAAGGAGAAGGAGAGGAAACGGCGATGTGATGGGAAATGAATGAACTCACAGCTGAACAGTATTGTTCTGAGTTTAGGTGGTGGTCCGTTGAGGTGTCTTGGGGTGACTCTGCTCTGAGATGCCTGTTTGAGAGAGGACTTTATGATCATCTCAAGGACGTGCTGGCCCTTCATACGTCACCCTGGTAGAGGCTATGACCCAGGCCATTTGTATGGATCGGAGGTTACGGGAGAGAAGAATTATCCAGCGTGAGATTCCTGTTTAGCCTGCCAAGTCTGAGGTGATGTCATTCAAGGAGACTATGGAAGTTGGTGCCACCAACTTCAAGGAGAAGGAGAGGAAATGGCGATGTGACGGGAAATTATGCTTTTATTGTGGAGATCCGTGACATTGGAAGAAGGACTGCCCCTCTTGTCCATCGAGTGCCGAGTCTGGGTGATGGTCTAGGAGGTCATCCAGACTCTCAGGTACCATTTTCATCATTTCAAAAAGTTTTGTTAGAGATGGAACTATGTTATGGAGATGGTTTTGAATATACTCCAGGATTTGTGGACTGTGGATCTTCCATGAACTTAATTGACTCTAGTCTGGTGTCCAAGTTAAAGTTAGGGACAGTTAGGCTAGAGACTCCCATCCACATCATTGCCATTGATAAGACACCGTTGGCTCAAAATGTCCTTAAATTTGTCTCTGAGGAGTTCCTCCTCAAGGAGGGTTCCTTGCACCAGGAACGAGGTTCATGTTATGTTATGAATAATCTTCCTGCGGGACTGGTCTTGGGGTTCCCCTGGTTGCAGAGGTATAATCCTGTTATAGACTGGAAATCTTGTGCTATTGTTAAATGGGGCCCTAATTGTTCCAATGGTTGTCTTTCCGCTGTTCTTATGTCCGCCATTAGTCCGGAGGGTTTTCCGGAGTACCTAAAGGACTGTGGGGAGGCTCTGAAAAGGAGGCTGAGGTCTTACCACCCCATTGTCCTTATGATTGTACCATCAATCTTATTCCGGGTTCTAAATTGCCACAGCCCGTTTGTACAATCTTTCTGGCCCGGAAAGTACTGCTATGAAAAATTATATCTCTGATAGTCTACGCAAAGGTCACATCCATCCCTCTGTCTCACCTGTGGCCGTGGTATTTTTTTTTTACCAAGAAAAAAGATGGTGGTTTATGCCCATGCCTCAATTTCCGGGAACTAAATAAAATTAGGGAGATAAATACCTACCCTCTCTGACTCATTCCTGATCTCTATAACCAATTGTCTCGGGCAGAGTGGTTTTCCAAACTCGATCTTAGGGGAGCATATAACCTTATCCGCATTCAGTAAGGGGATGAGTGGAAAATGGTATTTCTCACCTCCGAGGGTCTGTGTGAAAATTTGGTGAGGCCCTTCATTCTCACTAAGGCGCCTGCGGTATATCAGAACTTCATGAATGATGTTTGTTCTGATTTTATCAGGAACTTTATGGTTGTATATCTGGATGATATCCTTGTTTTCTCGCCTGACAAGAAATCCCACATTGGTCATTTACGTGCTGTTCTTTACAGGTTACAGGGAAATTCTTTGTTCGCTAAACCCGAGAAATGTTTGTTTTGTGTCCAGGAGCTTTCTTTTCTGGGGCTTATCCTTTCTGCCAATGGGTTTCGGATGGATTCAGGAAAGGTACAGGCCATTGTCACATCGGTGCATCCCAGAGACCTCAAGGGGTTGCAGCGTTTTCTGGGTTTTGCCAATCATTATCAGAAATTCATCAAGGGTTTTTCTCAGGTAGTCAAGCCACTCATCGATCTCACTCGCAAGGGGGCTGATCTCAACGTTTGATCATCCATGGCAGTTGAAGCATTTATTACACCAAAAAAGTGTTTTATGTCCACTCCTGTATAAGTTCAGTCCGATCCATCTAAACCATTCATTGTAGATGTGGATGCATCAGAGGTGGGAGTAGGGGCGGTGTTATCTCAGGCACCTGTTACTTTGACCAACTTAAGACCATGTGCCTTTTCTCCCAGAAGTTTTCTTCTGCAGAGAGGAACTATGATGTTGGGAACCAGAAGTTATTGGCCATATAATTGGCTTTTGAAGAATGGAGGCATTTTTTGGAGGGGGCGGTTCATCGGATCACGGTGATTACTGACCAAAAAAACTTGTCTTATATTGACACTGCCAAATGGTTAACTCCTAGACAGGTTAGGTGGTTGCTTTTTTTCTCTCGTTTTCATTTTTCAATCACTTTTCGGCCTGGTTCCAAGAATGTCAAGGCTGATACCTTATCTCACAGTTTTGATCCGATATCACCCCCGTCATGCATTCTCCAGCACAGGGTGGTTGTTGCGGGGTATCCTCTAAATTGGAGCAGGAGATTTGGAAGGTTCAGTCTCTTGCTCTCTCTCTTTGCCTGACAATAAGCTTTTTGTCCCGGTTCAGTACCGATTGAGGGTTCTTTGGGAGTTCCACGATTCTGCTCTCTGTGGACACCCAGGGACCTCAGCCACCCAGAAAGCCATTGCTATGCTGTTTTGGTGGTCCTCCATGATGTTTGATATCACTGTGTTTGTGTCTGCTTGTGATACCTGTGCCCATGATCTGAGCTCCCATAACCAGCCGGCCGGGGAATTGGTGCCATTGCCAATTCCGGATAGACCTTGGACTCATTTGTCCATGAATTTTATCACTGATCTCCCTCCTTCTAATGGCAAAACTGTAATCTGGGTAGTGGTTGACAGATTCAGTAAACAGGCGCATTTTGTACCTCTGGCAGGATTGCCTAATGCTGAAATATTATCTAAGCTGTTTGTTGAGCACGTTGTACAGCTGCATGGTGTGCCTTTGAATGTGGTTTCTGATAGAGGGGTACAATTTGTGTCCAAATTTTGGTGGGCATTTTGTAAAAGATTGGGTATTTGTTTGACCTTCGCCTCTGCTTACCATCCTGAGACCAACGGTCAGACAAGAGGACCAATCAGTCTCTTGAACAGATTTTGAGTTGTCTTACTACGTCTCAGCAGGATGATTGATGTTCTTCGTTGTCTGTGGCTGAGTTTTCATATAACAATCAGATTGACAAGTCCACAGGCACCTCCTCATTCTTCTGTAACTATGGTTTTCACCTCCATTTTGGCGAATTTTCTAGGCTGGTTTCCAGATGTCCAGGGGCTTATACGGCAGTGCAAAGATTGGGGAAGGTGTGGAGGGAGGTCCAGCAGAACATTGGGAAGGCTCAGGGCAAATATAAACTTTTTGCTGATAAGCGACCGTCTGTGGGACCTATATTCCTGGTATGAGATAAAGTGTGGTTGTCTACCAGGAACATTCGTCTTAAGGTTCCTTCTGCTAAGCTAGGTTCCAGGTTTATTGGTCCTTACGAGATCACTGAGGTGGTCAATCCACTTGACTTTCGCTTACAGCTTCCTCCATCGCTTCGGATCCCCAATGTGTTCCATAAGTCCCTTCTTAGGTCATTTGTACCATCCTCTACTGGGCCTGCATCCCCTCGGCTTTCTGTCTTTGTTCCACTTCATACTCGGTCTGACCATCCACAGATTGTGGATTCTCACATGGTCCGTAGTTCACTTCAGTATTTGGTCCATTGGAGGGGTTATGGTCCTGAGGATCTATCTTGGGTCCCGGCGTGATCTGTCCATGCTGATCGATTGGTCCAGGCATTTCACGCGCATTATCCTGGGAAACCTGGGGGTCTGGGGGCCCCCCTTGAGAGGAGGGTACGGTCATGATCCGTTCCAGGGTTTATTCCTGTCTGCCCTTTTTCCGGGTGGATCATGTCAAGGTTTAACTTTGCTATGCCTCATTCTGGGTTCAGGTTTGCTATTTAGCTCCCATAAATCTTGCTGGCAGGTTCAGCTATAGTTCTGCCTTCGTGTGAACCTTACTCTGGTAGCTCTCGATTTGTCCTGCTGTGAACCCTGACTTGTCCCATGTCTGTTAACTCCCTCTGTCTGCCCTTTTCCCAGCATTTCTCTGTTTGTCTGTTTGTCTGATTCTCAGGTACCTGACTTGGCTTGTATTTCGGACTCGTTTCTGTTTTCTTTGTCTTATCCGCTTCGGACCGAAGCTGAACCTCCTGGCTTGTCTGACCATGTTTACTGCTTATCCCTTCTTGTACTTATGCTTCCGATTGTATTTTGACCCGGCTTGTCTGACCACTCTCTCGCCACTTGGTGGTGCCTGTGCTGCTGATCTGCGGTGCGCAGTCTCACTTCCTTCCTAAGCTCCCTCTGCTGGAAGTTGCGTTATCTCCTGGACCTGTCCTAGGATAGTTTGACCTTCCTTTACTTATTCAGTAAGTAGCATATCTTTTCACTTTCTGTTATTAGTCTTTCTCTCCTCTTCTGGGGCTAATATTTACTATAGTGACTCGCGTCACAGTTCAGAAAACGTTCACCAATCTCAAATTTGGCATGAATGTAGCTAATTCACAGACTTGGCCCTATCCTGGATCTCATCATACCTACATACCAGCGTCTCCCATTCACACACCATCTCCTCACCTCGCCCCTTATCTGTCGGAGTCCCTCAAGGTTCAGTTCTAGGGCCCCTGCTCTTCTCCATTTACTCTTTTGGCCTGGGAAAGCTCATAGAATCTCACGGTTTTCTGTATCATCTCTATGCTGATGACACACAAATCTACATCTCTGGACCAGATATCACCACCCTACTTACCAGAATCCCTCAATGTCTATCCGCTATTTCATCCTTCTTCTCCGCTAGATTTCTAAAACTTAACATGGACAAAACAGAATTCATTGTCTTTCCCCATCTCACGCGACCCCCCCCAATGAGCCTATCCATTACAGTAAACGGCTGCCCACTCTACCCAGTCCCACAAGCTCGCTGTCTCGGGGTGATCCTTGACACTGATCTCTCCTTCAAACCACATATCCAAGCCCTTTCCACTTCCTGCCACCTTCAGCTTCAATATTTCACGGATCCGTACATTCCTAAACCAAGAATCTGCAAAAACCCTAGTCCATGCCCTCATCATCTACCGCCTCGACTACTGTAACCTCCTGCTCTGTGGCCTCCCCTCGAACACTCTCGCACCCCTCCAATCTATTCTAAACTCTGCTGCCCGACTAATCCACCTGTCCCCCAGCTATTCCCAGGCCTCTCCCCTCTATCAATCCCTTCACTGGCTCCCCATTACACAGAGACTTCAGTACAAAAGCCTAGCCATGACATACAAAGCCATCCACAAACTTTCTCCTCCATACATCTGTGACCTTGTCTCCCCGTACTTTCCTGCACGCAACCTCCGATCCTCACAAGATCTCCTTCTCTACTCCCCTCTTATCTCCTCTTCCCATAATTGCATACAAGATTTCTCTCGTGCATCAACCCCTACTCTGGAACTCTCTACCACAACATATCAGACTCTCACCTACCATCGAAACCTTCAAAAAGAACCTGAAGACCTACCTCTTCCAGCAAGCCTACAACCTGCAGTAACCAGGCGCCCCCTGAAGAAGCAGTAAAGACAGTACGTGAAATGCGCGTTGGGGAACGTCACCTAGGAGCCGGACAGGACTCTTCTTTGAACACATGGGTAATTTATCCACTTGAACTTCTTTTGATGTGCATATCATCGTATTTGGCATAGGTGATGATCTTTATTATGTGGGCACTGCGTGTAGATTTCTTCTAAGATCACCATATGTCTGAGATGGTATAGCCCATGTGTAGATAGTACTTTGTTCTTGATGTTTTTTCATCATATGTACTGTTTGTTACATTTAATTTGGGCCCTGTCCTGTGTACCTGGGTGACACGGATGTACCTTAGGATGCAGTTGCTGTGCACTTGCTATTAGTGATTATTATTTATCTGTATTTTTTTCAATTTATTTAATAAACATTATCTTTGTTATATTTTGTGGCCAGTTTTGACTCTAAGTTCTCCTAATTTCGATGGATTTCCAACATGTTGACACACTTTGCATATCAACTGGTTAACAGATAGCCCAAAAGACCTCTGTTGCACTGTAAGTTGACCTGCAGAGTGCGTACAGTGAAAATGAGCACACAGTGACCATGCTTTCTCCCGCAGCGTATTCAACTGGGATAGTGGCTGAGAAATTGCTTAACCACCAGGTTGAGGATGTGAGCCATGCAAGGTATGTACGTGACGTTGCCCCGGCATAGGGCCACCACCAGATTTGCACCATTATTGCACATGCGTTTCCCTGCCTCCAGATTCAGTGTAGACAGTCATTAATCAAACGTGGCCTGAAAGCTGTCCACAACTCTTGAGCTCTGTGACTGTGATCTCCAAGGTATATTAATTTAAACAGTGCCTGATTGCGGTGAACCCTGGCTGCGCAGTATGGTACATTCTCTCTGTACTGTTGGAATGTGAGTTTCATTAATTGAGGGGTTGAGGGCACAGGTAAAGGCCCTAGAAAAGGTGGAAGAGGCAAAAGCAGTGGAGGAAGTGTTAGATACAGAGGTTTGTCCTGCAAACCTTGGGAATTCCAAGACTTGTTGTCTAGTGACACCTTGTTGTATAGTAGTTTAGTTCACCATCCCTTGCTGTGTAGTGGTTTAGTTCTCCATCCCCTGATATGTAGTGGTTTAGTTCTTTAACCCTAGGTGTTTAGTACTTTAGTACTCCAACCCCTTTTGTCTAGTAGTTTAGTTCTCCATATTCTGGTGTGTAGTGGTTTAGTTATCTAACTCTAGGTGCATAGTAGTTTTGCTCTCCTAACTCTCTTGTCTAGTAGTTTAGTTCTCCATCCTCTGGTGTGTAATGGTTTAGTTCTACATCCCCAAGTACCCTGGAAACCTTAGGGATTCCAAGACATGAGGAGCAGACCCTTCCCCACCTGCCTAGAAATGGAGATGTAACGTCCCTGCCTATGCTTGCCCATCCTGGTGTCATTGGTGACATGTACCCTGATAGATATACATTTTTTCATGGAACTGGTGATGTTGTCTGTGACATGCTGATGTAGCACAGGCACAAATTTTTTAGAGAAGTATTGGGGATTGGGCAACTGGCACTTTGGGACTGCAATGGCCGTCAACTTTCTGAAAGCGTCGCTATACTCTAGATGGAAAAGCAGCATTTATGTGGCCAGCAGATTGGAGATGGTGAAGCTCAAGCTCTTAGCTTTGCCATGTGTAGGAGGAAACAATATTTTATGTGACCACAACTGCAGGACCAAGGGCTGACTGCTGTGCTGAGAGAGGGTGGAGAAGGGTGAACACAACAAACTGCTGGACTGTGAATGATGTACAGGCAGAGATGTTACTGTGGATTGAGAAAGATATAAAGTGCTTGGTGTCTGAGAACTGTCAAAGGTGTAGATGAGAGCACCCCTCAAGCTTGTTGCCTCGGGGTAACCCAGGAGTCAGATTTCCCCTTTAAAACTCATTTCCATGACCTTCCCTCTTCCTGCTGACTAAAACTCAAAAACATTTCCCAGATCTGTACATTCCTTAATCATGGATCTGTAAAAACCCTAGTCCATGTACTCACCATCTCCCACCTCGACTACTGCAAGCTCTCACTTTGGATTCTCCCTTCTAACAGTCTCGCACCCCTCCAATATATCCTAACCTCTGCTGCCTAAGTAATCCACCTATTTCCAGTCTCTCCTCTCTGTCAATCCCTTCACTGGCTCCCCATTACCCTGAGATTCCAGTGGCATACAAAAATGTTATCCACAACCTGTCTCCTACTTACATCTGTGAGCTATTCTCCCAGTACCAGCACATAGCCTCCGATCCTCACAAGATCTTCTTTTCTACTTCCCTCTTATGTCCTCTTCCAGCAAATGCATACTAGATTTCTTCCCCTGTGCATCTCCTCTACTCTGGAACTCTCTACCCCAACATATCACACTCTCGCCTACCATAGGAACCTTCAAAAGGAACCTGAAAAACCACCTTTTCCGAGAAGACTACAGTAAGCATTGTTCCACCATAACACTGCACAAGCAACTTTGCCCTCTCCTAATGTATCCTCACCCATCCCTTGTAGACTGTGAGCTCTCTAGTATCAGTCAGTGACTTGTATTGTTTAAGATTATGGTACTTGTTTTTATTATGAATACCACTTTTCATATCTAAGGCACCATGGAATCATTGGTGTTATAACAATAAATAATAATAATACCCCTGTGCAGCTGCCAAAGAAAGGGAGTCGCATGGCCTGTCCAGTAACAGAAGTTGTCAAAATGCTGCACAATTTTACTATTTCTGCTCTGGGGAAAACTGATGTCACTTTAGTGGTGTGTGGAAATAATTTTGGCCTGTAGCAGTAGGATTCCCAGACCAACAGGCCTGCACTTACTTTCAGTCAACCTGTGTTACTATCCTTAAATGTTTCTAACAATAGTAGTCGATGAAGCTGATATTTGTGCCACCTGAGTGTGGCTGAACAGAAAAGCAGTTTGAGCTGTTGCATGAGGTATCAGGGCTCCTTGAAGAACAGGCTTACATTGGTCCCTCACCCACCTATTCTTAATTTAAACTTAAATTAAAAACCATAAATGCTGGCCAAGACCCTGATACATCGGGCATGGCTCATATCTGACTGCTGCTGTGCCATTATCAAATTTATACTCTGGGTGACTTGATCAGTCAACTACAGGTGCTTCTCACAAAATTGGAACATAATCAAAAAGTTAATTTATTTCAGTTCTTCAATAAAAAAGTGAAATTCATATATTATATAGAGTCATTACAAACAGAATGACCAAATTCAAGTGTTTATTTTTTAATTGTTGATGATTATGGCTTATAGCCAATGAAAACACAAAAGTCATTATCTCAGTAAATTTGAATAATTTACAAAAAAACACCTGCAGAGGCTTCCTAAGCCTTTAAAAAGGTCCCTTAGTCTGTTTAAGTATACTCTACAATCATGGGGAAGACTTCTGACTTGACATATGTCCAGAAGGCAGTCATTGACACTCCACAAGGAGGGTAAGCCACAAAAGATCATTGCTAAAGAAGCTGGCTGTTCACAGAGTGCTGTATCTAACCATATTAATGGAGAGTTGAGTGAAAGGAAAACGTGTGGTAGAAAAAGGTGCACAAGCAACCGGGATGACCTCAACCTTGAAAGGATTGTTAAGAAAAGGCCATACAAAAATTTGGGGGAGATTCACAAGGAGTGGACTGCTGCTGGAGTCATTGCTTCCAGAGTCACTACACACAGATGTATCCAGGAAATGGGCTTCAAGTGTCACTTTCCTTGTGTCAAGCCACTCATGACCAAAAGACAACACCAGAATTGCCTTAAATGGGCCAGGGAGAAAAAGAACTGGACTGTTGCTCAGTGGTCCATGGTATTGTTTTCATATGAAAGTAAATTTTGCATTTCATTTGGAAAACAAGGTCCCAGAGTCTGGAGGAATAGTGGAAAGGCACACAATCCAAGTTGCTTGAGGCCTAGTGTAAAGTTTCCACAATCAGTGATGATTTGGGGAGCCATGTCATCTGCTGGTGTAGGTCGGCTGTGTTTTATCAAGACCAAAGCCAGCACAGCCGTCTACCAGGAAATTTTAGTGCACTTCATGCTTTCCTCTGCCGACAAGCATTTTAGAGCTGGAAATGTCATTCTCCAGCAGGACTTGGAAGCTGTCCACACTGCCAAAAGTACCAATACCTGGTTTAAAAACAACGTTATCACTGTGCTTGATTGGCCAGAAAACTCCCCTGACCTTAGCCCCATAGAGAATCTATGGGGTATGGTCAAGAAGAAGATGAGAGACACTAGACCCAACAATGCAGACAAGCTGAAGGCTGCTATCAAAGCAACCTGGGCTTCCATAACACCTGAGAAAAATAGATAATTTACATCTAATTATTAACTTTATTATATTGGCTAATAGACTTGCACTTTAATGACAATAAGTTAATGCTGTTTGTATTTCAAAGTGAGTGACATGGGATGTTTATATAATGGAAAGGCCATTCAACACAGAGACGTAACCTCATTATTCTATAGGTTATTAAAGTCTCTCAGCTATTTGACATTATCTAAATGCATTCTATTTTTCTGGAACTTGTTCTTCCCTATTGCAGCTGTTCCAAAATACCATTTGTTGGCTTGGTATATTATTATTATTATTATTATTATTATTATTTCATACAGTCTGATCTTTATGTTCCTGAAGAAAAATTTACAGAGCAAAACCAATAAAAACAGTAAAGTTAATAAACTGTACATGTAACAAGAATAAGTACAGCTTCAATAATAGAAAAAAGTCACAATTAGACTCCTTTATAATTCATGGTGCTGCTGCCCTGGAAATATAACAACATTATTGTCTATAGAAGAATAATACATCCATGAAAGTTTGAATGTATTGAGGTATTTAATAGAGAAAATACATTTCTGTCTCCATGGCTGCTAGCATTGATCTCTTTAATAGTTTTCCTCTGAGAGTTTAAAGTGAACTAAATCTACTAGAAGTAAATTTAACAGCAAATAAAACAACACTGTCTTTTTCCTTGATTCATAAGCAGCTCTTTGTCCAAATATTTCAGTGTCTACAGGGTTCATCGTATTTTTTTAAAGACAAATTTAGTTTCTATTTGTTTGGAAACTGTTTTTTATTGTATGAAATTACCTGCAAATAGAAAAAATGCTTTTTTGACATGTGTGATGAAAATGGACTTACCATGCAAATTGAAGACATAGAGGCAAAACATCCCAAGGGTTAGAGACTGAATGGACCATTATAAGGGACTGTTCATGAAAATGTTCCGCTGTACTTGTACCTCCATTCTGCTTATCCATTATGTGTAAAATTGTGGGAAGAAAATGTTTATCTACTCTTTACTATAGTATTGGCTATTAAATTTGAACTGAAGTTTAACCAGATCAGAAAGACTCCAATCAAGGCTGCTACCACACAGAGGGGAACCCAGGCTAATTGATTTAAAAAAGAATTATGTAACTTGCCAGCTTCCTTCTACCACATCAAGGGACTAACACAGTTATACTTAGACTTCATTAGCAAGTCTCATGAAATAGGCAATAATATGCAAACATGGTATCTATTCATATCACAGTCATAACCTCCTTAATGGATCCACCAAATGAACAGTATGTTATGGGTTTCATGTAAGGTTCTCTATGATCATATTATTCCATTTTCTGTTCTAAGATGCAAAGTAAAATTTATCTGAGCTATTTTTTAGCCCTCTTCTACAAAATATATTTATCTCTAGTCTTCCTTTGAAGGCCTTTGAATACTCTGTAGACTGACAAGACACAAGTTGAACTTTTTGGAAGGTGTATGTCCCAATACATCTGGCATAGACGTAACATAGCATTTGAGAAAAGGAACATCATACCAACAGTAAAATATGTTAGTGGTAGTGTGATGGTCTGGGGCTGTTTTGCTGCTTCAGGACCTGGAAGACTTGCTGTGGTAAATGGAACCATGAATTGTGCTGTCTGAAGGACAATGTCAGGCCATCTGTTTGTGACTTCAATCTGAAGCGCACTTGGGTTATGCAGCAGGTCAATGATCCAAAACACACCAGCAAGTCCACTTCTCATTGACTTAAGAAAAACAAAGTTATGACTTTGGAGTGCCTATTCAAAGTCCTGACCCTAATCCAATTGAGATGTTGTTACATAACCTTAAAAAGGAGGTTCATGCTCAGAACCTCTCCAATGTGGCTGAATTACAACAATTCTGCACAGATGAGTGGGCCAAAATTTCTCCAGAGTGTTGTAAAAGACTCATTGGCAGTTATCGCAAATGCTTGATTGCAGTTGTTGCTGCTAAGGGTGGCCCAACCAGTTATTAGGTTTAGAGGACAATAACTCTCACACAAGGCCCTGTAGGTTTGGATTTATTTTCCCTTAATAGTAATAAAGACCTTCATTTATAAACTGTATTTTGTGTTTACTTGTGTTATCTTTGTCTATTATTTAAATCTGTTTGGTGATTTGCAACATTTAAGTGTGACAAACATACAAAAGAATAGGAAATCAGGAAGGAGGTAAACACATTTTCACACAACTGTATATACAGTAATTTAAACAGGGTGTTGGCTGTGCTTAAAACAGTTGAAGTCATTGCCAGCTAGTTTAAGCTGATTCTTGGGAGAAGCTAGTGGATGTATGGCCTTTGTTCAGTTACCTCCCATATTCTTTTTGGTAATATACTAAATCATTCCCCTTTTCCTGTTGATAAAATAAAAATTCCTGTCATCATATCTGAGACAGACAATGCTTTGCACATAGACTGACTGTGGTGAGTAATTCCTTGTGTTACTGATAGTTCAGAGTTTTCTGGTGGTCTGAAATGGGTACGCAATGGGCCTACAAAACCATTCATACTGAACCTTTGCCGGTGTTTGTATTTTGTGTACATAATCAAAATGATAAAGTTAAAACATCATTTGAGGTCTATTATATGTTTCAAAGTTTCTTTGGATATATAACTGGCGATTGAATAAGATTTGTATGAAGTAATGAGTAACCAATCTCGTCCACTGCTTCTGGCCAGTAACTTCTGCAGTGCTTCTGTATATTTCAAGAGTCAGAAGATTGGTATATGTTGTCTTCATTGTATGACTGGTAAGTCTGGAATAATATTGCTATAAACTATGAGGATGACTGGGCAGTTAACTTACAGGGTTACAGTCTGTTTAGAAAGGATCGTAAAAATCGGAGAGGAGGAGGGGTTTGTCTCTATGTAAAGTCTTGTCTAAAGTCCACTTTAAGGGAGGATATTAGCGAAGGAAATGAGGATGTCGAGTCCATATGGGTCGAAATTCATGGAGGGAAAAATGGTAACAAAATTCTCATTGGGGTCTGTTACAAACCCCCAAATATAACAGAAACCATGGAAAGTCTACTTCTAAAGCAGATAGATGAAGCTGCAACCCATAATGAGGTCCTGGTTATGGGGGACTTTAACTACCCGGATATTAACTGGGAAAGTGAAACCTGTGAAACCCATAAAGGCAACAGGTTTCTGCTAGTAACCAAGAAAAATTATCTTTCACAATTGGTGCAGAATCCAACCAGAGGAGCAGCACTTTTAGACCTAATACTATCTAATAGACCTGACAGAATAACAAATCTGCAGGTGGTTGGGCATCTAGGAAATAGCGACCACAATATTGTACAGTTTCACCTGTCTTTCACTAGGGGGACTTGTCAGGGAGTCACAAAAACACTGAACTTTAGGAAGGCAAAGTTTGACCAGCTTAGAGATGCCCTTAATCTGGTAGACTGGGACAATATCCTCAGAAATAAGAATACAGATAATAAATGGGAAATGTTTAAGAACATCCTAAATAGGCAGTATAAGCGGTTTATACCTTGTGGGAATAAAAGGACTAGAAATAGGAAAAACCCAATGTGGCTAAACAAAGAAGTAAGACAGGCAATTAACAGTAAAAAGAAAGCATTTGCACTACTAAAGCAGGATGGCACCATTGAAGCTCTAAAAAACTATAGGGAGAAAAATACTTTATCTAAAAAACTAATTAAAGCTGCCAAAAAGGAAACAGAGAAGCACATTGCTAAGGAGAGTAAAACTAATCCCAAACTGTTCTTCAACTATATCAATAGTAAAAGAATAAAAACTGAAAATGTAGGCCCCTTAAAAAATAGTGAGGAAAGAATGGTTGTAGATGACGAGGAAAAAGCTAACATATTAAACACCTTCTTCTCCACGGTATTCACGGTGGAAAATGAAATGCTAGGTGAAATCCCAAGAAACAATGAAAACCCTATATTAAGGGTCACCAATCTAACCCAAGAAGAGGTGCGAAATCGGCTAAATAAGATTAAAATAGATAAATCTCCGGGTCCAGATGGCATACACCCACGAGTACTAAGTGAACTAAGTAATGTAATAGATAAACCATTATTTCTTATTTTTAGGGACTCTATAGCGACAGGATCTGTTCCGCAGGACTGGCGTATAGCAAATGTGGTGCCAATATTCAAAAAGGGCTCTAAAAGTGAACCTGGAAATTATAGGCCAGTAAGTCTAACCTCTATTGTTGGTAAAATATTTGAAGGGTTTCTGAGGGATGTTATTCTGGATTATCTCAATGAGAATAACTGTTTAACTCCATATCAGCATGGGTTTATGAGAAATCGCTCCTGTCAAACCAATCTAATCAGTTTTTATGAAGAGGTAAGCTATAGGCTGGACCACGGTGAGTCATTGGACGTGGTATATCTCGATTTTTCCAAAGCGTTTGATACCGTGCCGCACAAGAGGTTGGTACACAAAATGAGAATGCTTGGTCTGGGGGAAAATGTGTGTAAATGGGTTAGTAACTGGCTTAGTGATAGAAAGCAGAGGGTGGTTATAAATGGTATAGTCTCTAACTGGGTCGCTGTGACCAGTGGGGTACCGCAGGGGTCAGTATTGGGACCTGTTCTCTTCAACATATTCATTAATGATCTGGTAGAAGGTTTACACAGTAAAATATCGATATTTGCAGATGATACAAAACTATGTAAAGCAGTTAATACAAGAGAAGATAGTATTCTGCTACAGATAGATCTGGATAAGTTGGAAACTTGGGCTGAAAGGTGGCAGATGAGGTTTAACAATGATAAATGTAAGGTTATACACATGGGAAGAAGGAATCAATATCACCATTACACACTGAATGGGAAACCACTGGGTAAATCTGACAGGGAGAAGGACTTGGGGATCCTAGTTAATGATAAACTTACCTGGAGCAGCCAGTGCCAGGCAGCAGCTGCCAAGGCAAACAGGATCATGGGGTGCATTAAAAGAGGTCTGGATACACATGATGAGAGCATTATACTGCCTCTGTACAAATCCCTAGTTAGACCGCACATGGAGTACTGTGTCCAGTTTTGGGCACCGGTGCTCATGAAGGATATAATGGAACTAGAGAGAGTACAAAGGAGGGCAACAAAATTAATAAAGGGGATGGGAGAACTACAATACCCAGATAGATTAGCGAAATTAGGATTATTTAGTCTAGAAAAAAGACGACTGAGGGGCGATCTAATAACCATGTATAAGTATATAAGGGGACAATACAAATATCTCGCTGAGGATCTGTTTATACCAAGGAAGGTGACGGGCACAAGGGGGCATTCTTTGCGTCTGGAGGAGAGAAGGTTTTTCCACCAACATAGAAGAGGATTCTTTACTGTTAGGGCAGTGAGAATCTGGAATTGCTTGCCTGAGGAGGTGGTGATGGCGAACTCAGTCGAGGGGTTCAAGAGAGGCCTGGATGTCTTCCTGGAGCAGAACAATATTGTATCATACAATTATTAGGTTCTGTAGAAGGACGTAGATCTGGGGATTTATTATGATGGAATATAGGCTGAACTGGATGGACAAATGTCTTTTTTCGGCCTTACTAACTATGTTACTATGTTACTATGATTCTTGAATATGGAACTGAATGATTCTTTAATGACCAATAAATGACTAAAGTTTCTGATTGCTGAAGGATCCTGTTAGGTGTGTTTCCTCACAAGTGGTGAAGGGAAAATTTGGTCCTATCATAATAGGATTAAGTAATAGTGATGATCGTGCACTAAATTGCTCAAGTGCTAGGTACTCAAATTGAGTAGGTCAGATGCTCGGACAGGCTCGACTCAAGTAATGAGGGCTCGACTCAATTAACGAGTATAATAGAAGTCAAAGAGAAATTTGAATAATTTTCCAGAATACCCTAACAGGAGCGTTGTTGATGGAAACAGAGTTCAAATGGAATGGGAACGGCATGGGGAATATACCTGGATGAATCTCTGACCCCCAGGTTGCTGCTGGGAACAATATTGGCAGAGTATTACTCCACTTTTACAGACTGACAATAAATCATAAAAAAGAAGATAAAATGGATTTTACAGTAAAAAATATTAGGAAACATTCCTTCTAGTATAATGACTTGTGCATAAGGCATAATTAAAAAAAAAAAAGAAAAATGCCTCCTCCACCCCATAATAGCCGGGCCATCTCATACTGTAATTCCCCATTGCCTATGACTACAGTAGATGACATAGTAGAGGGAAAAATAAAACTACACCTACTAGTAGCGTTGCTCCTCTCTGCCCTGCTCCACTGAGCGCTTAGGATCCAGCACCGCTACTCCCCTCAGGCTCTTTGCCTTTTCATGACGCGGCACTCTCCATTGTGATCCTCCAGCATACTGCAGCTCTTGGATTTTCTGTTCCTGCTAACGCTCATCCAGGCTTTTTGGCTTCCTCATCCAGTCAATGTCAAAGAAAAGCTCTGACGAAGGTCCGGTGTGGACCGAAAACGTTTAGCACTTTTGTTTGTCTGGATGCATCAATAAGCTAAGAAGCTTTTCTTCTCAAATTGAGTGCCAAGTTTTATTCATCTGTTATATACGGGGTGGACACCCTACTTGAGCACTGCCAATCCTCATATTTACTGAGTGCCGTGTTCTCTAATCGTACACCTACTAGTATTCACAGGTAAATGTAATTTTAACACTTTACTATCTTAACTGGGCATGTGTTATGTGTGACATGGTCAGACACACCCTTTTAAATTTATGAAGGAAGGACTTTGAAACTCACAAAGCTTATGCAGACAATGTAAGAACTGTCAAAAAGAATGAAGAGAGACTCCAATACACCCTGTAGTAGACATAAAGGAAGGGGTCATATGCATTCTGTTAAAATGGTTCGGTAGTGGGACTCCTAGCCTCATGAAGTATATGCACTAAGTGCAAGGGCTGCTAAAAATTAGAAGAAGGGACTGCAATACACCCTGGAAGACACAGAGAAGAGTGCCTGAGAAATATTGTTTTCCCATGTTAAAGGAGTGGGACTCCTAGACAGGTAAAGCCTATGTAAAAAGTACAAGGGTTGGAAAACATTTACCATTGGGGGATATACATATACATATGTAAGGGAATTGCAGAGGTAGGCTTTACACATCATGCAAAAATTATGAAGGAGTTCATCATACACACCCTGGAAAAATTAAAAGCTATTGTCATATGATAACCCTCTAAAAATTTTAAGTGAGGGACGCCTGATGACCCTATAAAGATTTTGAGTGATAGCCACCCGATAACCCTATAAAGATTTTAAGTGAGGGCTGCCTGATGAACCTATAAATATTTTGAGTGAGGGCCACCTGATAACTGTATAAATATTTTGAGCGAGGGTCACCAAATGGCCCTATAAAGTTTTTAAGTAAAGGCTGCCTGGTGACCCTATAAAGATTTTGAGTGAAGGCCGCCTGATGACAAGATATTTGAATTGGCTTTATGAATTGGTTACTGTGATCCATTGGCATTGAGAAGTCTGGGCCAATCCAAGCCTTGTTCATTTTGATAAGAGTCAGCCTGTCAGAATTTTCAGTGGACTGGTGGATGGACCTATCAGTTATTATGCCCAGGTGTCATTAAAAACCCACTCAGACAAAATGCTAGTGGCAGGGTGTGCCAACACTTCCATGGTGCAGAGGGACAGAAAATACCACGCGTCTAGCTTGGATGCTCAATAGTTGTATGGCACAGAGGAATCATGTAGGATGCTGGTATGGTTAGCTATGTACTTCTTCACCATCTTAAAAAAATGTTTCCCTTTTTTTCAAACTACCATGTGCATCAGTGCCTGGGCTCATGGGTGGATAATGAAGCTCTTCCAAAACTTTGACAGTGTGCCCCTGCCTCTGTTGCACCTGATGTGTGTCTCCCTCATCTCTCCTCCTTGGATGCCCAAGGATCTATGATCCCTGCTGCCAACATTGTTAAATGTAATTTTTTGTAGTAATTTCTCTACTAGGGGTTTCTGGTATTGCACCATTTTACTAACCCTCTCTGCCTCAAGCAAGAGAGATGGTAAGTTCTCCTTGTAGCATGGGTCAAAAAGTGTGAAAAACGAATAATCAGTGTTGGCCAAAATGCATTAAAAGTGAGAGTCACAGGAAAGGCAGCGGGACATAAAGTCCCCCATGTGTGCCAAACTTCCAACAGGCAAGACTTCCCTATCCCCATCAGGAGGACGACTCTCCATTTCATCATCACTCTCGTCCTCCTCTTCAGCCCATCATCGCTGAACATATAGAAGTTAGCTGATGTGGTTAGTACCCTCTGTAGCACAGGTAGCAATCTCTTGTTTCTCCTCCTTAGCCTCCTCCTCATTATCACCCAAGAGAGTGAGAAGGTGAGATGAGCCTAGGCTCCGTAGTAATACACTGTGTACATTCATCCTCTATCTCCACCTGGTCCACATGAAAAGCTTCCTCTTGAATTGTGAGCAACAAGTGTTTGAGTAGACACGTAAACGGGATGGATACCCTGATTATGGCATCATTGCTGCTCACCATTTTGATTGATTCCTCAAAGTTTTGGAGAACCTCACATATGTCAGACATCCATGCCCACTCGAAGGTTGTCATGTGCTGAGGCTGATGGAATGCTGATGGGTATGATGAAGCTGGTATTCAAAAACTGCCCTCTGCTCCTCACAAAGCCCTGCCAATATATGTAATGATGAGTTAAAGCATGTGGTCATGTTGCACACCAGTCAGTGCAGCACTGCCAGACCAGCAGTAGCTGTAGGTTACATGCAGGAATGGTTGCATATACGGCATACCTCCGAAAGCAGCTCAGTCAAATCTGGGTATGTTTTCAAAAAACGCCGCCATCAGATTATGGGCATTATTGCAAACCATGCTTGGTTGTAGTTTAATCAGCAAAAGCCACAGATCTGCCTAGTCTGTTATACCTTTCAACAACTCTGCGGCAGTGTGCTGTTTGTCACCTAAACAAATTAGCTTCAGCAGGGCCTATTGACGCGTCACCGAGGCAGTGCTGCAGAGCTTCCAGTTTGCTTCTGATATGGACAACGTACTTCGTGGTGACAATTCGGCAATGGAAGATGATGATGAGGAGGGGTGCAGGAACTGGTGCAGGAGATGGAGGAAACCCTGATGGAACTAGGGACAGAAATTCTTGGCATTAGTAGCACGTGTGCAGTCCCAGGGTCTGACCCGCTCCCGGTCACCACAAGGATCACCCATTTTGTCGTCAGGAAAATGGAGGGACCCTGGCCACAAGCACAAGTCCACGTCTTGGTCGTTAAGTGGACCTTCCCAGTAACTGGTTTGGTCAGGGTATAGGTGATGTTATGGGACATGTCCTGGTGTAAGGTGGGAACAGCACACTGGGAAAAATAGTGATGGTTGGGTATCGAGCACCGAGGGATGACCATGAGGTTGTGGAAAGCCTCTTTGTTCTTTGTTGCCTAAAAGGCAACATTTCCAGAGCAAGCAGTCTGGAAATATGACCGTTTAATGTTTGAGCCTGTGAATGGGTGGCTAGTTATTTTCTTTTGTGCTCCAAGGCTTGAAGTAAGAACATCTGAACACTGTACTGGGACATGGAATTAAATGTGGTTGCTGATGATGCTTATGAATGTGCAATGACAAGGTCAGGGCAGTAGGCATCCATGCCTGCATCATGGACAGGGGGATTGGCAAGCATGTAGTCCAGGGAAAGAGGCAGTGGTGTTGTAACCTGGAGACAGATTGTGGACTCAGGCCCAACTATTTGGGTGCTTTGATGATATGTACCATAACATGCTGATGGTGGTTAGGCGGGTAGTGATCAGGCGCTTGCTGATTTTTTTATGGCACAGGTTGTAAATGACCATACATTTATCATTCACACTTTCTATTAAAAAGCGACAGGCTGGTGAACACCTAAACCATGGTCTGGGAACTTGATGTGTGTGGATGCTCTGGGGAACAGTAATCAGCCTTTTCCCTTTGGCCATCCCAATGCCTCTTACTGCCTGTTGCAGCGCTGCAGATCCCTTCCCTCTGCACAGCTGGGGTCACTCTGCATGGTACCTTACCAGGTTCAGTCAGTGACTTCATAGTCTACCATGTCATCTTCCACTTCTGGACTCTGGTCCTCCTGACTTATTGAGCTAACAACATCACTTGCTTGCACCGGTGTATCATCATCATCTACCTCTTGAGACACTAATTTCCGTCCCCCACCGTCATCTTCTCCTGACCATGGATGTTCAAATACTTGGGTATCACTGCACAAAAGCTCCTCATGTCCCTCTTGAAATGTGCAGGGTGATAGGACAGAATCAATAAATGGAAATGTAAAGTGCTCCATAGAGTGTCCGAGTGTGGGATCACTTGTCACCTAGGTTTCACCATGGTGGGAGAAAAGAATATCAAGGCTCGGATTATATGGTCCAGACTCCTGGCTAGTGAGACTGAACCATGTGGAAGACAGGGTGGTGCTGGGAAACATACTGGAAGCATTATCTGCCAACCAACCACCTGTTTGCACTGTCCTGGCTTCAATAGTGGTGTTACGGGACTGCCTGCAAATTGGGAGAGCAAGCTAGGTCTCCGGGATGAGCATGTTTGTTGTGCTCCCCCAGCAGGCACAGTTTCACCTGGACAACGGCACAATTAGCAGCATGTCCACTTCCCCTTCCCTTCCGCCTTGCGAATTTTGAATTACATACATATTACTGCAAACTTTTCAGTATTAGTAGGGAAAATAAAGTACAAGTACTGCAATAGCAATATTAATCCCTGCTTAGATGCCTTCAATCCAAAACTATCCCTCCACTGAATGCAGGTAAAAGCTGTTTTACTACAGAAAGGAAAATATTTAGCCTTGAAAAGTACTGTTGTTTTAACTGTGCAACAACTATATACAAGTACTGCAATAGCACTATTACACTATTAAACCCTGCCTTTATGCCTCTAATTCAAATCTATCCCTCCACTGAATACAGTTAACAGCTGTTTTACTACAGGAAGGAAAATTTTTATCCCTGAAAAAGACTGTTGTTTTAGGTTGCAGCAGCAGTATACCTATAGAAGGACTGTTAGGCAATAAACCCTGACTATATACATGCTCTAACATGCACTCTCTCTCCTAGATCAACTCCCCCTTAACTGCTTCCAGAGGAGAGTGTGCTGAGCATTGCTTCACCGGGTCTTATAAAAAGAACCATGACGTGATGCGGCTGGCATGCAATCCCTGCATTGTATTGGCTGTCTATCTATGTTGCAATGTCAGAACCCAACTTAGTGCCAAAAGCCTTGCTGCAGAGCTAAAATGGAAGAAGAGGACACTACATGCAATGTAGAAGTTTATAAAAGAGCTGGGTAGAGGACTAGTTGGGGACCTACAATTCTCACGCTCCCCGCCCGCTTCAGATGAGAGATTAGCAAAATGGTGAATTCCTGGAAAAATTCAAATATTTTGTAAAATACAATGTGAAATCCATTCACTCTGAACTGTTTCATGCATCTGTGCAAAAAGACATGCAATAAAATTCAGCCAATGCTGGATTGCCATTTATTCCAGATTACTTGACAATCACAGTAATGTACTGTAAGTAAAATTCAGTTATAAGGGTAGATAAAATGCTAAATTGAATGTCATTCCAAAATATGCCACTGCTTTGTTTTTATGATCAGAGAACAACACTGTTCTTACCTGTCAAGTGGAGTTTGATAGGAGAGTAGATGACAGAAAAGACCACAACAATGGAGAATATAAAAAAGAAAAAAATAAGAAAAATATATGTTAAAGTTGTGTTCCAAGATACTGTGAATATTTAACATCATATAATTTTCTATTACACAAATTATCAACATTGTTATATCTGACTGAAATAAAGATATGTAACCTACCGTGCTTGGAAAGTAAACAATAATACAAAATCTAACTGTACTTGGATTTTAAGTGTTTCAAATCCTTTAGATAATGCTCCCTCCAGCTGGCATGTGCCATGTTTTCGATTTCCCCTCCTAATGAAGTTTGATTTTTGTATCTAATTAATTAACTAATGATTTCAGGCTAGGAGAACAGTTTGTGTGTACCCCACATTCCAGTAAGCTCACAGCAGCATGTACACAAATTATGAGTCAAGTTATCTTCCATAGCTAGCAATTTTCTTTCCTCATTTTAATATTAGTTTTTATTTGATTAGATTTAGAACCTGAGTCTACATAAAAGATTTTAGAATTATTTAGTTTTTTTTTTTTACCAACATTTTTTTTTGTAACATATCACAATCTGTATTTGAAATCAAAAATAGATATTCTGTAATTTTCACAGTGACCACGGGGTAGGGATTTTTTAGATGCGGAATTCCTGTTGTTTCCGGAAACAACACACTTACATAGCCACAATAGTCAGACCCTGAACTTATAGTTTCTAATGAAGAATATAATGATTGAACAGGTAATGGTCATTGTGAAGGAAAAGGATAGGGGTAAGATGTGACATCACCTATTGTGATTGGTGGATCTGGTGTTATCAGCTGTGAATAGAGGTGTTACCTGTCACTGCTCTAATCCTGCCTCTGATAATATAAGACTTTAATGAAAATGAAAATTGTTCTTGATAGGACAGGAAGTATGAGTCTAAAAAAGCACAGTGGGCAAAGTGAAAATTGAAAGATTACACATTTTGTATTTAGCTAAAAAAATTCCTGACCATTTAAAAAAAATAAAAAATACAGGTGAGATAAAAACCTGATTTAAGCAATAGTTCGTTTTCTAATTATAGCTACAATCTAAGTGTGGTGGACAATATTAGGGAGGATTGGGGATACAGCCGAAAGAGGACTATCCAAATGGAAATATTTTTATCTTTAAGCAAATTTTTTGAGAAATAGTTTGGACATCATATAATCCAGATACCCTCCTCACACCGAGATATGGCACTAGAAAACAGGAAGCTTAAAATAACTCAGGGTGTAATAATATTAATAATTTTATTTTACAAAGCACTAACATATTCCACAGCACTTGACAATTAAGCTGGGCATATACAGACAATAAATTCAGTCTGACAAGGTAAGACAGTTTAAACAGTTACATTAGGAGTGAGGGACCTGCTAGCAAGCTTACAATCTACAAGCAAATAGCAGGGACACAATAGGTGAAAAGTGCTTATTATTTCAAATCCAGCAATTGTAATACAATGATATTTTCAATAAAGCTACATGATCCGGTTATCAGCCAGTAAGTGCAATTATCAGCTACAGCTAACATGTGCATGGAGGGTGCAGAGACACATGAATCAGAGGGAGTAGATTCTGAATAATGCTTACAGGGGTGGAACAGGGAAGAGTCAGGTTAGTGAGTTGAGGTGATAGGCTTGTTAAAGAGATGTGTTTTCAAAGTAAATTTAATAATGTGGGTGTGAGGTAGCAGTGAGATCGTGTGGGGTAGTGCATTACAGAGAACTGGCATAGCACGGGAGAAGTCTTGGAGACGGAGGTGTAAGGTTCGGATTACGGAGGATGTTAGTCTTAGATCAGTTTCAGAATGGAGGGAACAGGTAGGGCGATAGACAGAAAGGAGGGAGGAGATATAGGATGGTGCAGAACTTTGGAGGGCTTTGTGGATGAGAAATTTAAATTTTTATTGTATTCTGTAGCGAATGGGTAACTAGGGTAATGACTGGCACAAGGTGGAGGCTTCAGTGCTGTGGCTGGACAGAAATACGACCCTGGTTTCCACATTCAGGACTGATTGGAGAGGAGAGAGTTTAGTAAGAGGGAGACCGATCAGAAGAGAATTGCAGTAGTCCAGACAAGAGTGAATAAGAGAGACAATTAGAGTTTTAGCAGTTTGAAAGGTGAGAAAAGGTCAGATTTTGGAGAAGTTTTTAAGATACAGGTGACATGAAAGAGTTATTGATTAGATATAGGGAATAAAGGAAAGTTGAGTGTCAAATATAACCTCAAGACAGTGGGCGTGCTGCTTGGGAGTTATGGTTACACCCTTCAAGGTAATTAAAATGTCAGGTAAAGTTAGGTAAGTAGAAGGAGGAAACACAAAAAGTTTAGTTTTGGAGAGATTCAGTTTCAGATAGAGGGAAGACATTATGTTAGAGACAGTGGACAAACAATCCTTGGTAGTTAGTATTAGGATGTGGGTGAGGCAGGAGAAGAAGTGTATAATTGGATGTCCTCAGCATAGAGATGATACTGGAATGCAAATCTATTGATTATTTGACCAAAAGGGCTGTGTAAAGAGAGAAGAGAAGGGGGTCTGAGGAACCCCAATAGTAAGGGGACAAGAAAAGGAGTAAGAGTCGGCAAAAGATACAGTGAATGAGCGGTCAGAGAGGTAGGAGGAGAACCAGGAGAGAATAGTGTCCTTGAGATTGATAGAGTGGAGCATAGTGAGGAGGATCTGGTGATCTCAGTGTCAAATGCAGCAGAAAGATCCAGGAGAATCAGCAAGGAGCAGTGACCAATAGATTTTGCTGTTAATAGATCGCTAGATACTTTAGTAAGGGCAATTTCGGTAGAGTGTAAAAAGTGGAAACCAGATTTTAGAGGGTCAAGAAGAGAGTGATCTGAGAGATAGTGGATGAGACAGGAATTGACCAAGCCTTCCAAGAGTTTAGATATGAAGCGAAGATTAGAGACAGCTCTATAGATAGCAGGACAGTCCTGGTTGAGGGATTTTTTTAAGTAAAGGGGATACGATGACATGTTTAAATGAAGGAAAGATACCAGAAGAAAAAGGAGGTTAAATATTTTAGCTAGGTAAGTGGTGACAAACGGTGAGAGAGTCTGCAGAAGATTTGAGGGAATAGGGTCAATGTTGAAGGCTGTAGGCCAAGAAGAAGTAAGGAGTCGGGTAACTTCTTCTTCTGTAACAGGCTCAATATGGCAAGTGAGGTTGAAGTGTGGCAGGAAAGGGGATCAAGGCTCTGAGGAGATTGTGCAGAAATGTCCTAATGGATTTGGTTTATTTTTTCAAGGAAATGAGTGGTAAAGGCCTGCGCTTTAGGGCTCAGAAGGGAGTTTAGGGTTTCAAAAATTCATTTTGGATTGCTAGCTAGTGAATTGATGAGGGTGGTGAAGTAGGATTGTTTGGCCAGATGAATTGCAGAGTTATATGTTTTTAGCGTGAACTTATAGTGGATGAAATCCTCTGCTAAAAGTGATTTTATCAACTGACGCTCTGCTCTGAAGAAAGCTTGTTTGCATTATGTGCTAGGGCTGCTGTCATCTGTGTTGGCTCTTTCTGTGTGTAGCAGGTGCTGCTTTATCCAGAGGGCTCTGCAATGTATTATTGTAGTGCGACAATGTTAAGTTTAGACAGGAGTGGAAGTACATGGGAGGTAAAGATGAGTGTAGATTGTCCATAAGCTGCTGGGTGTTAATGGTACATGTATTCCTGTAAGTGTGGTAAGTGGAGATGTCCCAGATTAGGAGACAATTCTTGACAGAGAAGAAAAGAAGGTTGTGGTGAGAGAGAGCAGGAGAGGGGAGTTACTAAAGTCTTGTAGTGAGCAGAGGAGGTTAAAGAAAGTAGATTAGAGGCAGATTGGGAGAGGGGATCATCCATGGGAATATCAAAATTTCCCATTATGAGAGTGGGACTGTCACAGGATAGAAAATAAGCAAACCAGGTGGCAAAGTGATTCAATAACTGATTACATGAGCCCAGAGGGTGATACACAACCACCACTGGCAGGGAGAAGGGTTTAAAGAGTTTAATGGTGTGGACTTTAAAGGATGGAAACATAAGTGAGGGTACTGGGGGGATGACCTGGAAGCACATTCTGAAGAAAGGAGCATAACTATATGCACCACTGATCTACATATCTGGCAGCTCAAGGCTAGCTTCCACAGTCAGGCATAGAACACCCATTGAGTGAGCTGACAAACAGAACAGGGTTAGAGCCTGAGAACTGGATCCAAAAGATTAGTCATGGACAGTTGGTTCAGAGTTCAGGCAGTCAGGCAAAATAAACAGGAAAAGAATAGTCTTAAAGTCCTATGTCAAGCCATGATTGTTTTCCAGGGTTTTAATAAAGATGAATTGATAAGGAAAAAAACTTGGTCAGAACACTAGTACAGTGGGGGGAAAAGTATTTGGTCAGCCACCAATTGTGCAAGTTCTTCAATTTAAAAAGATGAGAAAGGCCTGTAAACGACATCATAGGTAGACCAAAACGATGAGAGTCAATATGAGAAAACAAATCCAGAAAATCACCTTGCCTGATTTGGCAATCATTCATTGATCAGACTCTTATCAGAGGCAGCAAGTAGTATATGTCTCTCCGTGTGAGGGTGGTGCTCAAACAGGGTTCTAATCCTTAATGTAATAGTATGAAAAACTCAGCACTCGAGGGTAAGCAAGTTTAGAAGACAAAATGGTTGATAGTAAACTTGCTTATTCTGTGGTTCCAGGTTTTTCATATTATTTCATACTACTACCAAACTCTGATCAGAGTGTAATTATTATAATTGATCCGATTTTGCACATTGTCCAAAGGTAGGTTGGGTGCTGAATATTCGCTTCTAGAGTTTGATATTATAATTTGTTCCACAGAATCAAGAGTTTTAACGTATATTAACAATTAAATAGGCCATGTATAAAAATATTGCACAGACTAAATTTTTAGATTTATTCTGTATACTCCAATAATCTAATATTTATGGGCACATGTTATTAGATTAAAGAAAGATCCAGAAAGATTGTGTATGTCCTTCTTTTTCCAGCAGGAAATATTGACCAATAAAAATGTAGGCATACTACAACATGTATAGTAATTAAAAATATGTTCAGTATACATGAATACATATATGGCTCACGTTTAGCAGAAATAAAAACATGAAATGAAGCAACTATTTCTACAATCTACTGTTTGACAGATAGTTGTAAAAATAGCATACGCATCCATGACTTCTCCATTTAATGTCCTGACATTGATCAAAATGAAGGATTCAACTAAGGCAATGATGGAGAAAACTAATTTCATGGTGAAATAATTCTAAAATGTACTGTGGGTACATTGGCAAAGCTATTTTAAGAGAATTTGAATTGCAAGGCATTTATGTGAATTGAAGACTGTGTTCTGGACGTCTATGACTGTTGAAGGGAAACTGTAGTATTTCTTCTATTATTCTAAGGCAGGATCCCTGTTCCAGGGCACTATAGCAGAAACATGTAGATTAACAGTGGAATGCTGGAAAACTCCAGGAAGCCAAAAATGGATTATGCGCAAGCAACCAAACTAATCTGTATGCAGCACATTGCTTTGTTTAGGTTGAAATTAGCAGGATGTGAATACAGAAGTGCCTACAGTATATTTTGGTTCAAACTGATAAAGGTTCTATGCCCTTAGTAAATAACTCCTCTTAAAAGTAATGACTAAAGATCTCCCCACAAAGATTAATGTGTGCACAGAAAAATCAAAAATATAATAATAAAAACAATTTGATTTTCTTAATAAGACTGTATTCACACAGGATTTTTTTTTGCTGCCTTTTTTACTGCTGATTTCCATAGCACATTAGCCATTGCAGTTTTGTTGCAGCTTGCTTCTCAGTCTAGTTGTCGAATCATAACTAGTGCTGAGCGAGTGTATTCGTTGATCGGCTGACCTCCGAGTATTTATGAGTGCTCGGAGATTTAGTTTTCATCGCGGCAGCTGAATGATTTACAGCTACTAGCCAGGCTGAGTACATGTGGGGGTTGCCTGGTTACTAGGGAATCCCCACATGTAATCAAGCTGGCTAGTAACTGTAAATCATTCAGCTGCCGGGATGAAAACTAAATCTCCGAGCAGTCATAAATACTTGGAGGTCACCCGAGCAACAAGTACACTCGCTCATCAGTAATCATAATAACCATTATGTATTAGCTTTGTACAGTATTTTTATAGTGGTAACTTTATTTTTTTAACCTGAAAGTGTTTTCCAGCTTGTTTTTAAAATTAAACAAAAAATCCATGCTTATAAAAGAGGAAAATAAGTTATACTTACCCCAGGAACCTGTGCACTGCTT
Source organism: Ranitomeya imitator (assembly GCF_032444005.1). NCBI lineage: Eukaryota > Metazoa > Chordata > Amphibia > Anura > Dendrobatidae > Ranitomeya > Ranitomeya imitator. The sequence continues at coordinate 582,552,851 of NC_091284.1, forward strand.
TAGCACTGCTGATGTGAGAGTCTACGAGTCACCTCCCTGCTGCAACCACTGATTAGCAGCAGGTTCAGGGAACTGGTGGTTGGGACATTATTGCATTGTGTCTGGCAAATATATTTGCAGTGCCAGCTCTGGAAAGAGGAATGGAATTCAAGAGTGAATATAGCTTATGCTCTTCTTTTTTTCAGAATTGTACATTTTGAAAATAGACCATAAATACCATTTAAATGGACAAAATTGCCATACTTCTCTTTATATGTGGAATTAATTTGGAACAGTTCTAAGAAGATCTCCCAAAATTACAGCTCACATTTATTTTTGCCCTTTATTGTTTCTTTCTTAGTGGCATCTATGTATTAATCACGATTACAAATGATCAAAGAAAATTATATATACATAATTTCTGGAATTTTGCATGTTCATTTCAACAAATATATTTACACTAGATGGAGGCCCGATGCGAGGGCAGTAATGTTTCGATGGAGCAGGCTTTGCAGCATTGAGAATCTCTTCTCCCCATATGCTCACTCACCTATCCACTGTCTTTCCCCATGTGCTGACTTCTCCCATCTGTGCTCTCTTCTTTGACCTGCCTACCCCATGTGCTATATGCATTGCTTTTGTCCCAGCGATGCTGTTGCTCTTCAAGAGTCTCATTTGCCCGTTGTTGTCGTCGACGTTGTGCCTTTGCTGCTTTCCTTTCATTGTCATTGGCATACTTTTTATGAGAAGCCGTGTTGGCATTGATATTTGCTTTTTAAAAATTGTCTGTGTCTGACCATGTACATAACATACCATAGCTCCTGGGCAGGGGAGGAAGCAAAAGACAATACTGACATTACAGCAGGAGATCGCAGAGGATACATTTTGTGAGGTGAAATATTGTTTAAAAACAGTCAGTGAAATATTTTACCTGACAAAATGAATCCTCTGTGATCCCATACTGTAATGTCAGTATTGTCTTTTGCTTCCCCCCCCCATGCCTAGGAGATGTGGTATGCTCCATACATGGTTAGACACAGACAATTTTTAAAATGAACTTTAGTTTGTGGGAAAACCCCTTTAATGTGACCGGCTTCTTCTGCCTGTAGACACGTCGTGCTCTGCTGCCGGGATCAGCTGAATGATTCACTGTGCCTGCTCAGAATTCGCGCAGGCACAGTAAATCAGTCTGCCACCATCTTTGTTCAGATAGCAGTGGTCACATTAAAACTGTGCATGCGCTCCTCCTGTACAAAGATGGTGATGGTCAGTGAATCATTCAACTAATCCCGGCGGCAGCGTGTTCGCGACAGTGTTCTGCTGGTGGTACCGCACAAGAGGCTGCGTACGGCGTATACAGTGGGCTTGTGTGTGAGTGTGGTGCATACGGCATATGTAGTGTGTGTTTGTGTGTGTGGTGCATACAGTGTATACAGTGTGTGTGTGTGTGGTGCATATGGCATATGCAGTGTGTGTTTGTGTGTGTGGTGCATATGGTGTATACAGTGTGTGTGTGTTTGTGGTGCGATGGTGTTACACTGGTGGTACCGTGCAATGGGTTGGTACCACCAGCAGTTTCTATATTGAGACACCCATCACTTAGGTGTCCCAATACGGCGATCCATGAAATTCCACTTGGAATTCTGGGATCCGAACACATCTGGACAGAACAGGATGTGAAGACATTACAAGGTAAGTATATATTAAGATACTACAACTGAAGATCAGTTACATTCATGTGAATGGGATTGTTTTGGTAGCAAGCACATAGATTTCTATAAGTGACATTCAGATCAATTGCACAACCATAAAAATGTGTGCAAAAATATAGTCATATGTGAATATACACTGGGTCATTGTTCACCAACTGCAATCCTCAAGAGCCACCAGCAGATCATGTTTTCTGAATTTTTCATACTATTGTACAGGTGATAGAGTTATAACCTGTGCAATAGTAAGAAAATCCTAAAAACATGATCTGTAGGTTGTTCAAATGTTTCCTCTTCTAAACTTGCAAATAAAGAGAATCTTTATGTGGGTATACTATTACACTCGTTGAGTGGCACACCAAACTTTCATTTTGGCCACTGCTCAAAAGTGTCTACCATTCTCATATTATGGTGACACCGAGCCTCATTGACCATGGATCAACTCATGATCATTTTTGCAGCTCTTGTGGACATGATCAGGCAATTTCTTGTAGCCAATCAGATCAGAAGGTGCAATGCAATTTTTTTTAACCTTTATTTGGCCACTGTTTAACGAATATAACACAACATGCAGAAACCAAATACTATGAACATCTTGGATATAGAATAGTGACCGATTCCCATTATTTAACTGTTACAGACTGTAACTGCTACAATTAGCTATAACTAAAATATGTTCTCTGGAAGGATATGCAGCAGCTATTTGTAAGTATTTTACATTTGCAACTCCATAACTTGTTTAAAAGAACAAAATTCACGAGATTTTAAACATTAAGAATGTGTTAAGAATTTGTACATGTCAGAACCTTCTAGTTATGTTTTGAGATTCATTTGGTGTCTTCATATGGTGCAATAAGTCTTCATGTTGAGGTCTTTTAAGGTGAACTAGAACACAATTTAAGCATTAGAAAAATCTTTTCAGAGATACCAGGTGTTTATGTGCTGGCATAAGCTCCAAGCACTGGTCTGAATCCAAAGCCAGGTAATTTGATAAAGTGAATATTGCTGGCTTGGGCACACTTTTAGAAACTTTATAGTCACATGGTAACAGTACTATTAAACTTCTTAGGTTAGCTCAATGATTCAGAATTAGGGATGAAAGCGTAATGAAACACATGAAAATGCTCACAAAGCAGAGTCAATTAAATTGTCGTCCAATGTTCTTCTACATACTTTTTCATCAAAGCCTCAGAGAGTGTGATAACAAACCTAGCATTGGCTTGCTTTAAAAGGCCCACAAAGGCACAAAAGTAGCCCTCCTGGCAAGCTAAAATTTCCTGCTTTAATTTCTTTTCCAAGAATTTCTAATGTCAAAAAGCCAGCATGGTGTATGTGCAGCAGGGTTATCCATGATTAAATGCTGATCACTTTCCATAATTGGCTTATATGATGCCAATACTAATTAACTTGTTGCATACATCGTTATTATGACTCATTATGTAAGTTCTCTAAGGTTATGATATAAGAATTTGGAGAAAGGATAGTTTCAAGTCAGGTTTTATGTACCTGGAGTTTTTTTACAAAATGCTAAGACAACAAAGAATTGCAACGATTATTTTGCTAAACTGTCTTTATAGAGGTCAACAATTATTGTTAAAATATTAAACTGTGAATCACATGCTTCCCATTGCATGGATGTAAAGTTAAAAGATCACTGCCTTTTCATCAAAATTTGCGTAAATTAATATTATAGGCAAAAATAATACACTTTGCAATATATCTTGTCAGTTACATTGTTAACCACCTATTTTCATTTACTTAATGTTAGTTGTCGAGTTCCCGCCACTGCACAGGGGGAATCTCGAACCATGACCGCAGCGTTGTCCCATTCTCCTCCAGCCACAGTGGAGCCTGCTCAGCAGAGACATCAGTCTCAGCGTCTGGCTCTTGCAGATAATGTGCGCTTGGTTACTACTGATCTTCCAGGCTCAGCCATTGTAACTAGCACTATTCTTTGGTGGGCAGATGCTCCTGAGACTAAGTCCTGCTTTTCCTCTACTGAGCATGCCCAAGGGTCGACCTTCCATTGGAGGTCTGGAGTCACACGCTCAGGTCCTGTAGCGGCTCCTATTGGACCACTAGGAAGGTCCTTGTCTGCTACAGCTATGAAAGGTTCGCATGGCTGCACGCCATGCGCTAGTATCAACCTATGTCATGAGCGTTGCTACTTTGTGGTCATGTCTGCATGTGGTCAGGATTGACTGAAATAAGCCCCTAGAATACCGGCACCTCCGGTGAGGAGTTTTGTGTGTGTGAATCCAGGGCTGGCGTATAGCCACTAGAATTCCGGCTCCACCGGAGAGGAGTTGTTCGTGTGCTAGGCTGACTGCATGACCACTGTTTGCTTTTTACTGTAACGTAGCTGTGATCCTCTGTGAGGTTAACAGGGCACAGTGTTTTCCTATCTTAGCGATTCTGTGAAGTAACAGAGTTTGCTTATACTGCTATATAGTGCCGCCAATTGCTAGCAGCAAGTTCTCTCCTGCACGGTGGACCCTGGGTTGCGAACGCACGTATTTTAACTCATATATATATACTCGGTGCGTTCCACCAACCCTAACACGTAGCCCCTGAACTTTTAATTGACTCTGAAAAATACCTAAAACATCTCTTGATCAAAAAAAAGTATACTTTTATATCACTGGGGTAAGTGACCTGTTAAAGTGTAAGGAGAAAGGACGGGGAGAGGGGATAAAAAAGCAGAGTGAAACTAGAGTTTGTGTAAACTGATTTGTAGGACCGGGTTCATTGGCCACATCAGGAATCTAGAGCTGATGAATGGGAGCCATGAGAACTGCTTCTTGCCTGATGGCATCTGCGACTCTTCTTTTAATTAATTGTCCTGGCATGGCATCAATCCAGGTCAGATAATCAAAAGAAAAACCACAGATGCCATGGAGTTAGAGGCTGTTCTTAGAGCTCCAATCTAGTGACCACTGTTTAATGGTAGCAGCAAAAATACGAAGATAGTCTTGCTGCTGGTGTAAATTAAGCAATTGTTTCCCCAGTGCTGGATTCACAGCTATAATGCTTAGTGATCGGACCCAAAGAGTGGTCGCAAATGGCTGTACATCCAGTTATTATTATTATTATTATTATACATTTTTATAGCACCATTTATGCCATGGTGATTACATGTGAACGGGGCAACTTTAGACAAGTACAATAAACATGAGTAAAACAAGGCACACACAAGTACAGGAGGAGAGAGCACCATGCCCGCGAGGGCTCACAGTCTACAGGGGATGGGTGAGGATACACTAGGAGAGGGTAGAGCTGGTCATGTGGAGGTTCAGTAGACTGAGGATCGGAAGAATGTCTCAAGTGGGGTACCACAGGGTTCTGTCCTGGGCCCTGTATTTTTCAACATATTTATCAGTGATTTAGATGAAGGAATTAAGGGTACACTGATTAAATTTGCTGATGACACAAAGCTAAGAGGCATAGCTAATACTAGAGAAGAGAGAGGATTCATAAATATATAAATAAACTGGAGCAGTGGGCAGCAACTAACAGAATGGTCTTCATTAACAAGGATAAATGCAAAGTACTACATCTGAGCAATACAAATGAAAAATGCATATACAGAATGGGAGGAATAATGCTAAGCAACAGCACATGTGAAAAAGACATGGGTATACTAATAGATAATAAACTGAGCATGAGTCAACAGTGTGATGCAGCAGCAAAAAAAGGCAAATGCAATTCTGGGTTGTACTAACAGAAGCATAAAGTCTAGATCACGTGAAGTCGTTATTGCCCTCTACTCTACATTGATAAATACAAGTGTGATCAATATAAAGGACTGGCACATAACTTATTCCTTCCACAGACCATACTGAGGACCAGGGGGCACTCATTACAGGTGGCAGAAAGGCGATTCCGGCAGCTAAATAAGAATGGGTTCTTTACAGATAGAGCAGTCAGACATGTGGAATGCCCTACCACAGGAGGTAGTAATGGCCGACACTATGAGAGCTTTTACAGAAGAGCTGAATGATTTTTTCAGTACGCATAACATTGCGGGTTATAGATAACATCGGGTTACTAATCGCGGCCCTGCGCTTAGTAACCCAATGTTTACCCTGGTTACCAGTGAAGACATCATTGAATCGGCGTCACACATGCCGATCCAGCGATGACAGCAGGTGATCCAGCGACGAAATAAAGTTCTGGCCTTCTAGCTCCGACCAACGATGTCACAGCAGGATCCTGATCGCTGCTGCATGTTAAACACAACGAGATCGCTATCCAGGATGCTGCAACGTCACGGATCGCTATCGTTCTCGTTCAAAAGTTGCTCAGTGTGAAGGTACCTTTATTCTGTCCTCAGATTACATAGCAAATACCTGATGACAGATTCTCTTTCATATTCAGTTGCATAATTAATGAGATATGCCCTCTTAAAGAAGGGACTCTCAAGGACTGGAATCTTCTGTACAGCATCTTAAAATGCTATCAAATACAAACAAAATATTTTCATCAATGGCATTGAAGATCTACTGGAAAGTCATGTTTATAGCAGCATAACCACTGTTTTAGTAACTAGCGTACTGTATATTGAAGGCTATTTTCGTTTGTGCTTGTATCGTAAATGGTGGAAATTGATCCCAGTTGTCCCTGGTAATACATAAGATGATTAATACAACATTATCTGCTGTGACAGAGAAAATTCAAGAAAATGCACCAGTGGAGCAGTATTCTATTTTGCTTTTGGTAAATGAAAGATTTACAAGAGCATTTACATATTCAACATAATTAGATATATATTACAGGGTATAAAAATGATGAATCGCCTTTTTTAGCGAGACTATTTCCCCTTTGAAATCATTATAATCCGATAATGACAATTTTATTGCTAAATGAACACAGACACCTTTATGTGCCATGAAAGAAGACTCATATTGATTAAATTATGTTAAGCTCCAACTCAACTCCCTATCGGGGAGTATTTTGCTGGCTCAGAGTATCTTTTAAGAGGAAAAGAAGTGCTTGGAATCAATACTGTCCTACCCAATTGTTCCTCACTGTTATCAAGGACACTTGTGTAATTAAGAAGCTATTCTATTAAAATGTCTCTGGATCCAGAGGGAATAATCTTCAGTCTCCAAAGAAATCATCTGTTTAATTTCTCAGCTTTATATTACAGTGCAGTGTATAAAATTAGCCTAGCACCTGCAATGCAACATGTCACATCTAAGCGGCTTTCCATTCTATGACAACTTCTAACTAAAAGTGTGTGTGAAAACACATATATTGTGAATAGTCGGCAGATAGAGTCCATGTTACGATACTTTTCCAATGTCACAACAAAAGTCATTTACATTGAAATAAAGCGTGCATGTTATTTCACACCTTGATAAAATTAAATCATATCACCAGTTATACAGAAATAACTATTTGGGTTTGAACAGACCTGTGTTGGCTTCATTCTTGCTTTACATCCAATTCACAGTCATGCTGAGCGGCTATACAGGTACAGCACCTCCCTATATCCTTTGAGCAGGCTCAGACTGGCCCATAGGGGAACAGGGGAATCCCCCGATGGGCCCCTGTGCACATCTGGGTCCCCAACCCCACTGTATGGGCAATATTTGGCATAATTCACTTGATTCACTCTGTACAGAAAAAAGCAACATCCCATTCATTAACCAAACTACCCAGTTTATTATTATACTAGATGGTGTCCCGATTCTAATGCATTGGGTATTCTAGAATATGAATGTAGTTTATTTATGAAATTTTCAGAATAATGCAATTTATGCACAAGATTCAGCCGGCCGGGTGCGATCAATTAGCGAAGCGTGGTTCAAATTCCGCGCCAATTCGCAGCCGGATTGCGCCTGTCGATGATTGGTCACGCCCGGCCGCGAACAATCAGTGAAGCCAGGGCCTGCTCCAGGTTTTTGAGGGCCCCGGGCAATAGAGTCTCAGTGGGCCCTCCTCTTTAACACATACCACGATTCATGATGCACAGATACAGCAGAGAAATATAGCACAGCCAGGTAGCATGCAGCCCACGTAGTATATAACACAGCCCACATAGTATATAACACAGCCCACGTAGTATAAAACACAGCCCACGTAGTATATTGCCCAGCCACGTAGTATATAGCACAGCCCCCATAGTATATAGCACAAACACATAGAATATTGCCCAGCCACGTAATATATTGCACAGCCGCGTAATATATTGCACAGCCACGTAGTATATAGCACAGCCACGTAGTATATAGCACAGAGACGTAGTATATAACACAGTCCATGCAGTATATAACACAGGCCACGTAGTAGAGAGCACAGCGATGTAGTATATTGCCCCGCCACGTAATATATACCACAGCCACATAGTATATAGTACAGAGACGTAGTATATAACACAGCCCATGCAGTATATAACACAGCCCACGTAGTATCTAACACAGCCTACATAGTATATAGCAATGTGGGCACCATATCCCTGTTAAAAAAGAATTAAAATAAAAAATAGTTATATACTCATCTCCGTCGGCCCCCGGATCCAGCCCAGGCGTTTACCGATTTTCCTCATGGCGCTCCGGTCCCAAGAATGCATAGCGGTCTCGCGAGATGATGCTGTAGTGGTCTCGCGAGACCGCTACGTCATCATCTCGCGAGACCGCAATCCATAGACCGGAGCGTCGCGAGGAGCAGCAAGAAAGGCGATGGAAGGTGAGAATGTAATGATTTTTTATTTTGCTTATTATTTTTAACATTAGATCTTTTTACTATTGATGCTGCATAGGCAGCATCAATAGTAAAAAGTTGGTCACACAGGGTTAATAGCAGCATTAACGGACTGCGTTACACCGCGGCATAATGCGGTGTAACGCAGCCATTAACCCTGTGTGAGCGCTGACTGGAGGGGGCACTGACAGAGAGTAGGAAGGGGCGAATTCATGGCTGGACTGTGCTGGCCACGACCGATCAGCGACTCGGAATTTCCATGACAGACAGACAAACAAACGGAAGTTCCCCTTAGACGATTATATATATATAGATAGAGATATAAGTAGATAAGTGAATGCGGGTCGTGTAATATTTGAATGCAGGTGAAAAGTGTGCACCCAAAGTCAATGTTACTGGTGGGTCCTTGACACCCCAGTCCCACACTACCCTTGAGTCTTAAATATGTCAAATTTTTTCTCTCATTTTTTTTCCCAGTTTACATAAGCTTTATTGAAAGAAACAAAGGAAAGTGCATTTAAAGTGAATTAGCAATGACTCTGTCAGCACAGAATGACTGTTCAAACTAAATAGCGCTCCACCCATAAAGTACTTCCTGACGCTGACACTGGTGTCAGGACGTAACCTCGTAATCTTTCATTGTACGCGCCTTAGCGTTCAGTAATAATTACTGTGTGCATGTGCTCACAGAACAATAAGAAATGAAAGGACCTGCGGCTGTCAAAATACAGCTGCTGAGCCAAGCACTGTGGTCCCCGGGAATCTGCTCGGGGTCCGATAAAAGGTTATCGAGGGCCATAAATGGCCCAGGTTTCTGAGGTTCCCCACACCTGGTTTACATTGTAGTCCTGGTCCATGCATATTATTTGTGTGGCAGCTTCCCATGAAAATTGAGGATTTAAACAGTCAAATCCATGTACTTGGATGCATTCTAAAAAGGAATTACTTAGGTGGGCCAACCCTTTTAAGAGATATTTGTCTATTTGCCAGCCACAAATCAAATCAACCATACGTTATGGCAAAACCTGGCTTCCTTTACCGGACCACTTCGTTAAACTTAAACACACGGTGGCCCAACTCAAATACCAGGTAAATGAGCATGTACCCAGACCAAGAAGAGGAAGTAAGCATATCAAACTACTCAAATCCAGAGAAACTTACTGGATACATAAACTAGACACCCTGGCCCCCAAAGGTCTTAACAGAGAGATTAACTGGTTAATATGATTATACTAACTTTGTCATTTATCTTTCAGACTCGCTAATTACCAATCACATTAGGTGAGTTCTTTTCAACGAATATTGCCAGCCGCATTATAATAATCTAATTCCATGACTAATCCATATTGGTTATATATGTTCTACAATTGTACCATTCCACTGGGTGATCATTCCACGCTTACACCATTCTACCAGTACCCCTGTATGTAAATGCATGTCCATTTAATGTAACTGCATCCCTATTACATCTAGTGTATAATTGCAATGTACAATGGAGCTTCTGTTTAACATTATGCCGCTTCCACTGCGCCTATTCAGCTACCATAACAACAGTCGCTATGGTTCCTTAACCTCGCATGCGCAGTATACACCATACACCAGCGGCAGATCACTTCCGGTCTGGGTGACGCACTTCCGGTCCAGCGATCCAGGGAACAGCATTTAAAATGCTGCCACATCACCCCAGAACATGCCGAACAGCTGCACACTCAGCAGGGCGCAGGAGCGCCGCTTTACAGCCTCTATAGCCATGCCACTAGCAGGTAACCTTCTGCATTACTACATACTACACCTCACTGCTGCGTCCCTGGACCTTTACCTATACGCTCCTACTCACAGCTCCCCATTACACCAGGCAGCCAGCACACTTGGAAGCCCTTACTGCCATGCCACCAACAGTTTACCCTTATATGACTGCAGTATCATACCCTATAACTGCATCACTTATATGCTCCTACTTATTATACCAGGCAGCCATTATACTTTCAGTATAAGATAGCAGATACACCGAATATAGATTTTCCCCTGATATCCCCACAGAGTAGCATGTTAACCAACACCCTAAGACTCACATTGCTTATGTATATTTTCCCATAACTATCCCATCATTCATTGCAGTTTCAGGCACCTAAACAACAAGGGTCCCTCTCTACATTTTCCACTCTCTACTTTTGCACCAACAACCAAGGTAATACGTGCCTGTCTAATTGTATGTTGTTCAAAATTCATCCAGTGTTATTCAAGTTCATCCAGTGTTGTTACATCGTGCCTTGTCTAGCATTATATTATAACAACTATTACTGGTTGCCCTAATTCTACCTTTAAATTCATTTTTCTATGTTTGCAAACTATTACTATTGATGTTCTCAGTCTTACTTTGTTACCTTATGTCCCTTGTTTATAATGTATATAGTATTCAGTATCTTATACCTTGTTTTCTTATATCTTATACCTTGTACTGTATATACAGTAGTATTCAGTATCTTATACCTTGTTTTCTTATATCTTATACCTTGTACTGTATATACAGTAGTATTCAGTATCTTATACCTTGTTTTCTTATCTCTTCAGTAACCCCATGACTAAGACCCAGGAGGGTCGAAAGGTTGGGTTTTTGAATCAGACTATATCACTTCACTGCTTGTGGTTTATATATCTATCTTTTGGAATAAATTGTGAAAACACGCTTGCAAACTAACAAAAACGAGTGTGCGGTGAATTCCTACTACTATGTGTTAGTTTGACATCAGGATAAATTTCTTGCAGGGGAGCAAAAGTATTGGTGACTATATTCAAGATAATGTCAATGGAGATTTCAGACACCTTTATACACCTTAGATCATGGGGCAGAAATGTGTAGCAATCCAGGTAACCAGCTAATTTTCCTGACTGTCTCAAGTTGTTAGGATGCTGCACTGCATGCTGGAAGTTGTAATTTCCCAACATTTGGAGTTGTGCAGGCAGCTAATCCCTGTGGTGCAGGCATTTAGAGCCCATCTGCTGGGAGGAAATGGACTGTTGTTCCCCCCGGCAGAATTAGGCTTCCAGTGATAGCGGTGGTGCCAGCACAGTTTAGTGTATAGAGAGCGGCTTCTCATTGTATAGAGTGCGGCCACTATTACTGCTCAGTATAGGGCTTGTTGTCAGCCAGTGCTGGGGTGTGGTTACAGCCACTGCTTTCTATGCACAGAATTATGGCTGAAACAGTGTCGGCACCACCGCTATGTCTGGTAGCCGAACACTGCAGACGCTGCAGGGAGGAAGAAAGTTAATTTCCTCCTGGCAGCGGGGCTCTCAGTGCAGGTGGTATATTGTGTCAAAAAGCTAATAAACCTGCAGATTAAGCCTTATTTTACATGAGAGGTTCCCTTCAAAGAATATTAAAAAGCTATATTAATGCTTTACTTACATAAAACCGGACAATTTATTTTCCTTCAAATTTTTTTTATTCCACTTTTATTGTCATATGATCCCATCAAAATACACCTGTGCAATATTCTTAGAAGATTAGTATTTGAAGACATAATACTTAACTTTTTTAAAATCATTTTGTACATTAATCTTGCAGTACCTTGGATAATTTCATATGATTAATGTGACTTTGTACAGAATGTTTCAGTAAATCTAGTTTTTGTATAGCGAGATTGTTACCATCCTAAGTGTATCAATGCAAGTATTGACTATGCTTATACATGGATTTCTGAAAAACTATCAAAGACATTTTAGTTTTGTCAAGGATAAAGGTACCGTCACACTAGACGATATCGCTAGCGATCCGTGACGTTGCAGCGTCCTCGCTAGCTATATCGTCCAGTGTGATAGGCAGCAGCGATCAGGCCCCTGCTGTGATATCGCTGGTCGGGGAAGAAAGTCCAGAACTTTGTTTCGTCGCTGGATGTCCCGCTGACATCGCTGAATCGGCGTGTGTGACGCCGATTCAGCGATGTCTTCGCTGGTAACCAGGGTAAACATCGGGTTACTAAGCGCAGGGCCGCGCTAAGTAACCCGATGTTTACCCTGGTTACCATCGTTAAAGTAAAAAAAAACAACCACTACATACTTACCTACCGCTGTCTGTCCCCGGCGCTGTGCTTCTCTGCTCTGGCTGTGAGCACCGCGGCCGGAAAGCAGAGCGGTGACGTCACCACTCTGCTTTCCGGCTGCCCGGCGCTCACACAGGGCAGAGAAGCAGAGCGCCGAGGACAGACAGCGGTAGGTAAGTATGTAGTGGTTGTTTTTTTTTACTTTAACGATGGTAACCAGGGTAAACATCGGGTTACTAAGCGCGGCCCTGCGCTTAGTAACCCGATGTTTACCCTGGTTACCGGCATTGTTGGTCGCTGGAGAGCTGTCTGTGTGACAGCTCTCCAGCGACCAAACAGCGACGCTGCAGCGATCCGGATCGTTGTCGGTATCGCTGCAGCGTCGCTTAGTGTGACGGTACCTTTAGTAAAAAATGGCTGATACTGTGGCACTGTCCATGGGTTGTGTGCACTATTTAAGCTCAGCATACGTAATTACTTTCAATGGGAGACAGTCTCACTACCAGATGCATCCTATGTACATGTGTGGTGCTCTTTTTTCAGAAACAAATCATTTAACTCTGGACTGCCACTTTAATACTAAAATATTTATAATCTCTGGTATAATATATAATATATGGCCCACATCTTTATTCCACCAAGTTAAACTTTCAAGCCAAATATATGAGAAACGTTAGATCCAAAGGAAGAAAAAGCTAACTGCATAAACCATCATCCCTAATAATAGCATTTTCTTCGGAGGAATGCTTTCTAACTCCGAAAAGAGGTTGTTAAAACATTAGTCCTGTTTTACAGTGAATTGTTGCACCCTTGGCTGGAGCCATTTAGCTTCATACCAAACTCGCAGATAACCATCTTGATGAGAAACTCCGAAGAACAAGAGTTCAACAAATTAAGCAGATGGATACAGTAATTTCTGTGCTGAAGGTGCTAGTCAATGCACTGGAAGATCAAAATGCAGATTTAAATCAGGAGCAAGCCTTCATTCATTAGCTGTTAAGGACAAGAGATGTCACAGCCAATACAAGAAAAGATCTATTGCTGCATGATATTAATCCATTCCTAGGAGTTCGTCTACGGTTTCCTTTGCCTCATTTATACAAACTGACAAATACTAGAGACAGCTTTAGAATTCCCATGAGTGTTAAAAAGATATATGGGAATGTTCCGGCAAAATAAGCCTAAAAGGAAATACAAATACATTGGTCCTTTATATTTCTTTTTCCTGTTTATTCAACTTCTGGTTTTGTTCCAAAATAGTACATCAAAAACAGTAAGTGTCATCCTAGCCTAAAGGCATAACATATTATTGCATACTAATAATTTCAGGGCTGCTAAATGTGTTATATTGCTTATGAACAAGTCTATCTAATATCATTCTGCTGCCACTAAGCTGCAGTCTAATTAAGCTATTACATCTTATGTATCCCGGCATTCTTCTCTACTACAGCATGGACAGTGGTGTTTAGGTTAGGAGGGACAGTCCCATTGGTGAATTTGCCGATCACTTGGTGGGCCAGTCCAATACTCCTCATCCTCTTCTGCAAAAATAGACTTCTGTCAGCAACCTTGTTACTCGCTTTTCCCAGCTCCAGTGCCAGGCATCACTCTCTTCTCTTATGGCTATCTCGCTTTGTACTAGTCTGTTCCAAGTAACCTGACAAGGTTCATCTCTGTGAAGGTGACATCTCTGATGTCATTACCCAAGGACTTTTAAAGTCTGAGTATTAAGGTCAAGTATAGCATTTCCCTACTACACATGGAGTACTGTGTCCAGTTTTGGGCACCGGTGCTCAGGAAGGATATAATGGAACTAGAGAGAGTACAAAGGAGGGCAACAAAATTAATAAAGGGGATGGGAGAACTACAATACCCAGATAGATTAGCGAAATTAGGATTATTTAGTCTAGAAAAAAGACGACTGAGGGGCGATCTAATAACCATGTATAAGTATATAAGTGGACAATACAAATATCTCGCTGAGGATCTGTTTATACCAAGGAAGGTGACGGGCACAAGGGGGCATTCTTTGCGTCTGGAGGAGAGAAGGTTTTTCCACCAACATAGAAGAGGATTCTTTACTGTTAGGGCAGTGAGAATCTGGAATTGCTTGCCTGAGGAGGTGGTGATGGCGAACTCAGTCGAGGGGTTCAAGAGAGGCCTGGATGTCTTCCTGGAGCAGAACAATATTGTATCATACAATTATTAGGTTCTGTAGAAGGACGTAGATCTGGGGATTTATTATGATGGAATATAGGCTGAACTGGATGGACAAATGTATTTTTTCGGCCTTACTAACTATGTTACTATGTTACTATGCGCTTTTGCAGGAGCTAGCCTCAACCTCAAGACTCTGCTGCAATAAGCTGGATTAGTTATTTTCTCAGTAACTCATTCTTGCCTTTTGGTATATAACTTCTCTTTCCTACTCAATCTTGCGCTGTTAACCATTTCCCTCCTAAAAGTTTCTGATTGCATTAATTCTGTTATCAACCATATACCCCTACTACAATTCTCCAGATTGCATATGTCTCTGCTGTTAACCTTATCACAGCTCCTGATTGCATATGTCTCTGCTATTAACCATGTCCCTGCTGCAAGTATCAGTCTGCATGTATTTCTCTAATCTTTCTATGTGTGACTGCACTCCAGCAACAGTAAATGCATACAGCCTCATTTGTTTATATGCTGTCCTTGTTCCCAACTGACCCATGTGCTTTTCTTTTCCAATGTATCATTGCCATCGGTCCATGCATTTCACCCTTACTTACAGTTTAGAGAAACATTGTGTGGAGGCTGTGAGGGAATCACAGTTGGGGTATCATACTGTGTTGGAGTCATCATACTTTGCTGTTAGGGTTGAGGAGGTGCAGCAGGGTCATCATTGTATGCATGAGGAGGGTACTGTTTAGGAATTCCCTGTAAGGGTGTCATACTATGTTTTGAGAGCACTTTTGTTGGCATTATATTTTATGGGGGCAACAAAAGGGCAATTTAGGGGCTTCAATTGGAGACAATCTACTGTGTAAACTGCTTTGTAAGGGCTGCAAAATTGTGAGATATGATCTTTTACGACCTTCCCAAATATTAAGGTTTTTGGGGAGAGGAGGGGGGCATTAGAACTTTTACTATGGGTCCTCGTGATTTCTATGTACGCCCCTGCCCGTGAACAAATACCCAATGCTCTGGTCATGTTATCTGACTCTTAAGATCTATTATTCAAAATGTACTTTATTGGTGGGACAATCTCTTCAAGTTTGTTTCCACATGAAAAGGTTAATAATTATATGATCATCATTGATAATGAGGAAAAAAATCTCCAATTGTAGACTTTTTTTTATAAATTTCAAGGTTGGCTCACAACATTGTTCAAGTTTTTAATTTTGGCCCTCAGTGTATTTGGGTTTGACATCCCTGCTATAAAATTTATTGTGGCCCTTGGGAATGGTTCAACATTATAAGGAGGCCCTTGGACTGGAAAAGGCTGTGCAACTCCGCTCTAACTAATAATTATGGTAATGAAAAATCTCATTTTTTAAATCAGAATTCCTAAAATTTGAAAACTTCTAAACCAGATAACCCTTATTATAAGGTGTGAACTAACAGGTCAGTCAAAAATAACATGCATGTAATAGAGCTTAGAGGTTTTTTTTTACTTTCTCTGGTTCCAGCTCAGTATAAGGGCTTGGATCACACTCTGACCAATGTAAGTCTATGGGGCTGCACAAGTCCGATTTTTTTTCTTCAGTTCGGCTCAGAAATAATCACAGCATGTCCGAGTTTGATGCGATATTCGGATTGCACTCAGTCATGCAAGTGAATCAGTCCATGGAAAACATCGGACTGCACTTGGATGACATATGAATACAATCCTATTTCCTTGCTTGACACAACTTTGTTCTCCATCTTATCCTCACAATGTGCTCTGATTCCCTCATATCCGATGCTCTGATCAAGCTCTGGTCAAAGTTTGATCAGAATGTAATTTTCATAATTGGCCCGATTATCTTGGATGAGAGAATCTACAGCCATGTGACCCTAGCCTTACATGAACACTTTATTTGCAGTACTATTTTTTGTCTAGGTAGTCTTAATTATCTTTTTTAAGAATTTTAGCTAAATACATTGAGATTTAAACAGAATACAAGGATGTTCAAGAGGATCCACAATCTATAGCTACCTGTTTCTTGTGATGCAAGTCAAATACTAAAAGTCATTTTTTTTTTACTTTTTCCTGATTTTATTTCAAGTTGAAGCTCTTCCACTTGATTTGCCACTAGGCAAAGAGAGACCCTCTCAGGCACAAAATACATTTGTCAAGTCATCTGTGCTACTCCAAACAAATAAATGTTGTACACTGGTCCTGTTAATAAACATAAGACCTATACTAGTTACTTGCCTGCCATTGCTTGATTTCCTTAGTAGCTGTCTATGGTAAGAATATCTCTATTTCTGGTGTTAGGGAGTAGAATTTTAGTGGAGTCATAATAAGGAAAACAGTAAAACTGACGTTTAGCATTTCAGAATAACTTCTGAAACTTAAATTACATCTGCATGTGTTCAATCTGTCATTTTCAAGAGTCCAATTTTTAACATTTAGTAGACACTATATGTGCATGTATACTGCACAATTTCTGTAATTGCTATGTGCGACGCCCTGGGTCCTAGTTGCCGCAGTGGTATTGCTTTCCTCTCAGGGAGAGTGATGCTACGTTTGGAGGCAAGGAAGGATAATTGCATCCAGGTACCACAAACATGTAACACATTCCAAACTCCAGACCGCCAAGAGGAGCTTCTGCTCCTATTTATTAGGTCACTCCCCATATATATATAACTGGTAGTCTGTAGGGAAAGTTAGTCAGTTCCTGACCGAGCTCCAGGCAGGAGTTCTGTTAGTGAGTTCCAGACCAGAGTATGAGGAGGAAAGAAGGTTAACGGAGCTGTGCATGCCCTCAGAGCTGCATCTCCCAGAAAGAGACATTGAAAGGCAGAATTGTATTGCAGCGAGCGTGAAGGAAGTCAAAGCCAAGGAGAGGATACCAGAAGGGGAGCAGCCCTGCTCAGGCTGCCTCCTTCTGAGGCGCAAAATCCCGGTAGCTGGAACACTGAGTGAATAAGGACCTTTACGCCTTATTTCAGAGACCAGCAAGACAGCTATTTGCAGGTTACTTGTCCGCACCTATACCCAGGCGGCACGGTGACACTCACAAAGCCAGGTTATCTAAGAGACCCTATAAACAGGCTCAAGTCACCAGTCAAACGGGTTATGTCCTATTCTATACGGGGGACAGAGAGAGCGAAACACCACATCTGTGAGACCCTAATGTGAAGCCATAGGCAGTAAGGGACTACACCACCGCAGCTCAAGGGAAGGCTACTGATTTCCACCTGGTCAAGGGGACTCTGGACTTGCCTCCAAACTGGCCGTACTCTGCCTGCCCTGTGATCTGGTGCCCTGGACTGTGGATGCTGAAGTCTTCAGTAAAGGTAAAGAGACTGCAACCTTGTGTCCTCGTTCTTCTCTGCGCCTCTCACCATCCACCATCTACAAACTGGGACACCCTGGGGACATACTTCACCTGTGGGAAGGTATACCATCTAGCTGCCATAACATCACCCCAGTGGACCCCTTAACTCCTTTACCCCCAAGGGTGGTTTGCACTTTAATGACCAGGCCAATTTTTACAATTCTGACCACTGTTCCTTTATGAGGTTATAACTCTGGAACGCTTCAACGAATCCTGGCGATTCTGACAAAGGTTTATCATGACATATAATACTTCATGATAGTTGTAAAACTTCTTTGATATTACCTGCGCTTATTTGTGAAAAAAAATGGAAATTTGTCGCAAATTTTGAAATTTTTGCAATTTTCCAACTTTGAATTTTTATGCAATTAAATCACAGAGATATGTCACACAAAATACTTAATAAGTAACATTTCCCTCATGTCTACTTTACATCAGCAAAATTTTGGAACCAAAATTTTTATTTGTTAGGGAGTTATAAGGGTTAAAATTTGACCAGCAATTTCTCACTTTTACAACACCATTTTTTTAGGGACCACATCACATTTGAAGTCATTTTGAGGGGTCTATATGATAGAAAATAACCAAGTGTGACACCATTCTAAAAACTGCATGCCTCTAGGTGCTCAAAACCACATTCAAGAAGTTTATTAACCCTTCAGGTGTTTTACAGAAATTTTTAGAATGTTTAAATAAAAATGAACATTTAACTTTTTTTCACAAAAAACTTACTTCAGCTCCAGTTTGTTTTATTTTACCAAGGGTAACAGGAGAAAATGGACCCCAAAAGTTGTTGTACAATTTGTCCTGAGTCCATTGACACCCAATATGTGGGGGTAAACCACTGTTTGGGCGCATGGCAGAGCTTGGAAGGGAAGGAGCACCATTTGACTTTTCATTGCAAAATTGACTGGAATTGAGATGGGACGCCATGTTGCGTTTGGAGGTCCCCTGATGTGCCTAAATATTGAAACCCCCCACAAGTGACACCATTTTGGAAAGTAGACCCCCTAAGAAACTTATCTCAAGGTGTGGTGAGCACTTTGACCCACCAAGTGCTTCACAGAAGTTTATAATGCAGAGCCGTAAAAATATAAAATCATATTTTTTCACAAAAATGATTTTTTTTGCCCCCAATTTTTTATTTTCCCAAGGGTAAGAGAAGAAATTGGGCCCCAAATGTTGTTGTCCAATTTGTCCTGAGTACGCTGATACCTGATATGTGGGGGTAAATGACTGGGCGCATGGCAGAGCTCGTAAGGGAAGGAGTGCCGTTTGACTTTACAATGCAAAATTGATTGGAATTGAGATGGGACACCATGTCGCGTTTGGAGAGCCTCTGATGTGCCTAGTCATTAAAACCCACCACAAGTGACACCATTTTGGAAAGTAGACCCCCTAAGGAACTTATCTAGATGTGTTTTGAGAGCTTTGAACCCCCAAGTGTTTCACTACAGTTTATAACGCAGAGCCGTGAAAATAAAAATTCTATTTTTTTTCACAAAAATGATTTTTTAGCCCCCAGTTTTGTATTTTCACAAGGGTAACAGGATAAATTGGACCACAAATGTTGTTGTACAATTTGTCCTGATTACGCTGATACCCCATATGTGGGGGGAACCACTGTTTGGGTGCATGGCAGAGCTCGGAAGGGAAAGTGTGCCATTTGGAATGCAGACTTAGATGGATTGGTCTGCAGGCATCACGTTGCATTTGCAGAGCCCCTGATGTACCCAAACAGCAGACACCCCCCACAAGTGACCCCATATTGGAAACTAGACCTCCCAAGGAACTTATCTAGATGTTTTGTGAGAACTTTGAAACCCCAATCTTTTTTTCCCACAAAAATGATTTTTAGCCCCCCAAATTTTTATTTTCCCAAGGGTAACAAGAGAACTTGGACCCCAAAACTTGTCCAATTTGTCCCGAGTACGCTGATACCCCATATGTTGGGGTAAGCCCCTGTTTGGGCACACGGAAGAGCTCGGAAGGGAAGGAGCACTGTTTTTCTTTTTCAACGCAGAATTGGCTGGAATTGAGATCGGACGCCATGTCACGTTTGGAGAGCCTCTGATGTGCCTAAACAGTGGAAACCCCCATTCTAACTGAAACCGTAATCCAAACATACCCCTAACCCTGATCCCAACAGTAACCCTAACCACACCCCTAACCCATTACACACCCCTAATTCTAATCCAAACCCTAATCCCAACCGTAAATGTAATCCAAACCTTAACTTTAGCCCCAACCCTAACCCTAACTTTAGCCCCAACCCTAACCCTAACTTTAGCTCCAACCCTAACCCTAACTTTAGCTCCAACCCTAACCCTAACTTTAGCCCCAACCCGAACCCTAACTTTAGCCCCAACCCTAACCCAAACTTTAGCCCCAACCCTAACCCTAACTTTAGCCCCAACCCTAACCCTAACTTTAGCCCCAACCCTAACCCTAACTTTAGCTCCAACCCTAACCCTAACTTTAGCTCCAACCCTAACCCTAACTTTAGCCCCAACCCTAACCCAAACTTTAGCCCCAACCCTAACCCTAACTTTAGCCCCAACCCTAACCCTAACTTTAGCTCCAACCCTAACCCTTACTTTAGCCCCAACCCTAACCCTAACTTTAGCCCCAACCCTAACCCTAACTTTAGCCCCAACCCTAAATTTAGCCCCCACCTTAACCCTGATTTTAGCTCCAACCCTAACCCTAGCCCTAACCCTAGCCCTAACCCTAACCCTAAGCCTAGCCCTAACCCTAGCCCTAGCCCTAACCCTAACCCTAGCCCTAACCCTAACCCTAGCCCTAACCCTTACCCTAGCCCTAACCCTAACAGGAAAATGGAAATAAATACATTTTTTTTAATTTTATTATTTTTCCCTAACTAAGGGGGTGATGAAGGGGGGTTTGATTTACTTTTATAGCATTTTTATAGCGGATTTTTATGATTGGCAGCTGTCACACACTAAACGACGCTTTTTATAGCAAAAAAGTTTTGCGTCTCCACATTTTGAGACCTATAATTTTTCCATATTTTGGTCCACTGAGTCATGTGAGGTCTTGTTTTTGCGGGACGAGTTGACATTTTTATTGGTAACATTTTCTGACCGAAAAGCAGCTATTCATGAACTTCTTTTGGGGGAGGCGTTTATACCGTTCCGTGTTTGGTAAAATGGATAAAGCAGTTTTATTCTTCGGGTCAGTACGATTACAGCGATATCTAATTTATATTATTTTTTATGTTTTGGTGCTATTATAAGATAAAAACTATTTTATAGAAAAAATAATTATTTTGGCATCGCTTTATTCTCAGGACTATAACTTTTTTACTTTTTTGCTGATGATGCTGTATCGTGGCTCGTTTTTTGCGGGACAAAATAACGTTTTCAGCGGTACCATGGTTATCTATACCTGTCTTTTTGCTTGCGTGTTATTCCACTTTTTGTTCGGCGGTATGATAATAAAGTGTTGTTTTTTGCCTCGTTTTTTTTTTTCTTACGGTGTTTACTGAAGGGGTTAACTAGTGGGATAGTTTTATAGGTGGGGTCGTTACACATGCGGCGATACTAAATATGTATACTTTTATTGTTTTTTTTATTTAGATAAAGAAAGGTGTTTATGGGAATAATATTTTTTTTTCTTTATTTAGGAAATTTTTTTTTTTTTTACACATGTGAAAATTTTTTTTTTACTTTGTCCTGGGGGGGGCATCACAGATCACTGATCTGACAGTTTCCACAGCACTCTGTCAGATCAGCGATCTGACTTACAACACTGCAGGCTTACCAAGCGCCTGCTCTGAGCAGGCACTTGGTAAGCCACCTCCCTCCCTGCAGGACCCAGATGCCGTGGCAATTTTGGATCCGGGCCTGCTGCAGGGAGGAGAGGTAAGAGACCCTCGCAGCAAAACGATCATATCGCGTTGCTCCGGGGGTCTCAGGGAAGAACGCAGGGAGCCCTCTCCCTGCACGATGCTTCCCTATATCGCCGGCACACCGCAATCATGTTTGATCACAGTGTGCCAGGGGTTAATGTGCCGGGAGTGGTCCGTGACCGCTCCTGGCACATAGTGCCGAATGTCAGCTGCGATAGTCAGCTGACACCCGGCCGCGATCGGCCACGCTCGCTATGACATACTGTCCCGTCGGTGGTCATACGGGCCCACCCCACCTCGACGGGATAGTACGTCATGTGTCAGAAAGGGGTTAAAGCAGCGTCGGTCACCCTGCCCGAAAGCCACAAGTCACGTCATGAACATAAACCCTATTCCTTTAAAGACCTATCCCTTTTATATGGACGTCCCAGGGCCACGGACCGGGTCAGCTACTGTGACATCCCCCTGTGAACCACAGGACCCGGTATCAAGTAACCCCTTGCCCTGACAGGGCGCTACAAACGGCGCCATGAACAGAATCTACTAAACCCAGTGAATTGGGTCATGTGCACCTAAAGACTGTGCCAGAATTGTGCCTCAACTGTGATTTATTGAAAGACTGTGTATCGCAAAAAGACCGCCAAAATTGCCACCAAAACCGCCGCCATTACAGCGCCACGGGGAGCTCTGGAAAAGAAGGGCTAACTAACTGAGAAGCGCGAAAAATAATTGCCGCCCAGTCCAAATATCTCTGTACCCTGAGTACGTGTCCGTCAGCAACAGAGGTCCACTTTCTGATCCTAATTGGCGGGAGGAGACCAAGAAGAAAAAACGCCCCCTGTAGGAGAGGAAAGGAGGCCTGGACACAGAGAGCCACGTGGAAGACGCCATGGTCAGCAGCCCAGAACCAGGGTATGGAGTGGAAGCGGAGGACTCCCCCAGAGACCTGGAAAGGAGCCATGGCAAGCCGTCACCAGTCAACCCTGCACTCCTGCAGACCGGAGTGGAAGCTCTGATTGACCAGCTCCTGCAGACGCAGCTATACACCGGGACCACCCGCAAGCCAGCACCTGCGGAAGATGTGCAGGAGTCGTGCCCCGTCCAGCAGCCCTTGACACTGGAGGAGGAGCCCGGCACCGGAGATGCTGCAGGAGGAAGGAATGACAACCCTGTCCAGGTAGCCGAAGACCTCCTAGTGGGCCCTGTAGCTGCACCCCCCTGTTATGGGTCCGTCCAACTCCAGATCCTAGGGGAACGGGACCAGGCCATGGGGATGGAACAGTTCCTGAAGGCCCCGATCCAACCCGCCAGTCTACCTGGAGAGGTATATGCGGAGAAAACCATCTACCGCTGGGTGAACCTCGGATCACTCCTCATGGGGTTCCCCGGGACAGCCAAACAGGAGGGAGAAACCCTAGAGGTCCTGAGCTGGGATGAATACCAGCAGCAACTCACCCGCAGATGGGAAGAAAAGGAGGAAGAACACCAGGCCAAGTGCAGAGCCTTTGACAAAAGGGATCTGCAAGCCAAGGCCCAGGCCCGCAAGGACTGCCATGTAAACCAGGCCCCTTTTAAGCAGGGCACCGTGTTAACTTTTAAACTGCAAGGGGGCTGGGGCTTCATAAGGGAGCAGGGTTTGTACGCTGAAGTATTTGTTAACCGGAGGGCCATAGAATCCCATCTCTGGGGAGTACACCAGGATAGGGATCTGTACCCAGTAGACCATGTCACGTACACCAGGCACTTTGGCGAAAAGAGGTGGTACGCTTTAAACGTCCACAAGTGCAAAGACTCCATATCCAAGCTGCCTAGCTCCAAGACACCAGTCATGCTGCCTCGTGCTGTAACAGCACCTCCCTTGTGCCAAAGTGGCCATGACAACTACTACCCCCACTGTCATTCCTGCCTGCACCACCACTAAAACTATGGTGTGTACCATCACCACTACGGAGACTGCAGTAGCCACTAGGCCAACCATCACCTGCACCCAAGCTGTTGTGGAGCAAAGGTCAATAGGCACCCAAACCCCCATCAGGAGTGAAGGCGTACCATACGTAGCACCTGGTAGCTGCCCAGTACCCTAAGGGACTGCCTTTACTCGTGCTACCCCAGTAGACCACAGAAAAAGTGAAAATTACTGCATATAGTTCACTGTTAAAAACTCTTTGCTGCTACAGTTAAAAAGTTTATTAAACCCAACCAGCGTTATTCCTTAAAGGGGTCCTCAGTTTTTAAAGGGATCCTAAGTTTGCACAAGTTGCCCGTTGTATTAAAGACACTGGAGTAAAGACAGTGAATGGCTCACAAGCTTTCCACTGTAAATAGTTTGCACATTCTTAAAGGTGCTTCCTACTGGTTTTACAAAAGGAGCTTTTAAAGAAGTTTTAAAAAGCTTCTAACATTGTTGTGAGAAGTGTTTTGTTTTCCAGAGACCTGAAGAAAAACTCATTTGGCGTGGCAGGATTCAAGGTCTGGATACACGCCTTGTAGCTCGCCCAAGACCACGTTGAGGGTTAATGAAGGGTCCCTCACATCGTTCCTGCTGTTACAACATTATTAATTGACTCGAACATTAATGTGATTGATACATTTGCACTACCTCAGTATTAAAACGAAAGGACTTGAATATTGTTGAAACCTTTAAAAGGGATGTTTAATTGTTGCACTTTGCTAGAATATATTAAAGAATTAATATAGTCAATAGTAATAAAAGCCAAGATTTCACTTTAGATAGAGTTGTGTTTTATGTAGCTGATATCCTGATGCACTTTTGATAAAATGAAGAGAATAAAGTAACCCGTGGGGGTTAGACGAAAACTTTGCACTTGAATAAAGGTAGAATGTTTGCCTTAGCACTTAAGAGATAGTATACCCGTAAGGGTTATCGCATTTCATAGTTAGTTAATTGATATATTGTTTTCCATCCTTATCAAAATGGGCCCATAATGTGCATAGTTAATGCAACGTTTAAGTGTCCTCACCTCCCATAAATGGAAGCTTAGATATAGTATTAACTTGTTTTATAGCATTTCAAAAATTTGTATGTCTTTTGCTAACCTGTAATTGTTGTTTTTCTTTTCCCAGTCCGGGAGTACAGGATTTAATGGGGGAGGGAGGGCATTGCTTTCCTCTCAGGGAAAAAGATGCTACATTTGGAGGCAAGGAAGGATAACTGCATCCAGGTACCACAAACATGCAACACATTCCACACTCCAGACCACCAGGAGGAGCTTCTGCTCCTATTTATTAGGTCATTCCCCATATATATATATAACTGGTAGTCTGTAGGGAAAGTTAGTCAGTTCCTGACAGAGCTCCAGGCAGGAGTTCTGTTAGTGAGTTCCAGGCCAGAGTCTGAGGAGGACAGAAGGTTAACGGAGCTGTGCATGCCCTCAGAGCTGCAGCTCCCAGAAAGAGACATTGAAAGGCAGAATTGTATTGCAGCGATTGTGAAGAAAGTCGAAGCAAAGGAGAGGATACCAGGGACCAGCCCTGCTCAGGCTGCCTCCTTCTGAGGTGCAAAATCCCGATAGCCAGAACACCAAGGGAGTAAGGACCTCTACGCCTTATTTCAGAGACCGGCAGGACATCTAATTGCAGGTTACCTGTCCGCATCTACACCTAGGAGGCACACTAACTTCTACAGAGCCGGGTTATCTAAGAGACCCTATAAACAGGCTCAAGTCACCAGTCATACGGTTTTGTCCTATCCTATGCGGGAGACAGAGAGAGCGAAACACCACATCTATGAGACCCTTATGTGAAGCTATAGGCAGTAAGGGACTACACAACCACAGCGCAAGGGAAGGCTATTGATTTCCACCTGGACAAGGGGACTCTGAACTTGCCTCCAAACTGGCCAGATTCTGCCTGCCCTGTGATCTGGTGCCCTGGACTGTGGATGCTGAAGTCTTCAGTAAAGGTAAAGAGACTGCAACCTTGTGTCCTAATTCTTCTCTGCGCCTCTCACCATCCACACCATACACACTGGGACACCCTGGGGACATACTTCACCTGTTGGAAGGTATACCATCTAGCTGCCATAACATCACCCCAGTGGACCCCTTAAAGCAGCGTCGGTCACCCTGACCGAATACCACAGGTGGTGTCACGAACATAAACCCTACTACTTTAAAGACTGATCCCCTTTTATACGGATGTCCCAGGGCCATGGATTGGGTCAGCCACCGTGACATCCCCCTGTGAACCGCAGGACCCGGTACCGAGTAACTCCTTGCCCTGACGGGGCACTCCATATGCATTAGAATTGTGCTGATGACCCGAGCATGTACACCAAAGGGACCATCTTGACTGATTACAAAAATGCCCACAATTTAATTGAAGAGGAAAACCTTATTTGAAATTAATTTAGAAAAAAAGTGTGAAATGCAAAGTATCAAATATCCATCACAATAAATTGAAAAGTTTAAAACAGTTTGTATAAAGAATAAATTTATTTAATAAAAATATAAGTGCTACAATTTAGCTACATGTAATTAATGCATCTTATGAAGATAAAAGTGGACAATTAGCAACTAAATGCTAATTTCTAACCCATTGCTAATTTCCAAGAAACTGCAGCAGTTTGCCTGAACTCAAGAGCATCTATCAAGATATATCAACATCTCTACAAAAAACTGTACATGTTAGAGACATTTTAATGAAAATACAGGGCATATAAAGGTATGTTTGGCCTAAGTCTTGAAAAGAAAGCAAAAAATAATTACACTTAAAATAAAAAGAAAATAAATCCTGATGCTCACAGTTCCCAGATCAGAATCTATGGCCTCAGTATTGCCAAGCAATGTTTCTTATTACAGTGTCACAATGCCAGATTTGGATAAAAAGTGGGGTAAACAGATGATCATGGGGTCTCACAGCCTTCACATTTTATACAAGTAACTCTGATTTCTTTGTATATTGGGAGCAAGATGCAGTTGTCTATTTTAAAATAATGCAGCTAAGCTCATGATACATTGCATTTCACAACTTCTGGCCAAGTTTTATGTATACATTAATGCACAAAAATTCGTAGATAAATCCAACTAAATATAGTGTGTATTGATATAAAAGGGGGAATATTTTATCAGACATTTTCTACATATTCTTTAGAATTGTTAAATACTTATTGTAAACAAAATTATTGATATTCAATTAAATGAAGAACATGTGTAATATCCATAAAACACAACAACAGGAAAGTACAGTATTTAATTATGATTAAATAGCACACTGATATTATGGAGTAGCGGGACTTCTGAGGATGTAGGATTGTTCTGCAACCTTGAGAAACTAGGCATTTTAATGCCAAGTCCAACTATGGCTAGAGGAAGTCTGAATGACAGCATCATTTATCTTCAACAACAGGGGAGATAGTTTGTTCAATCCATCTAGCTTTCCCAAGAGAATCCAACCATACATTCATTAGAGAAAGTTGATGTATTTTCTTTTCTAAAATTCCGAATTTACAAGTTTCTTACATTTCTGCTCTTAGTTTGAAAGACCGACCAAATTGTTTTACAGTTAAAAAAACTAACACAGATCTTGATAAAAATCTTTTTGCTTATATATAACTAGATGGCAGCCCGATTCTAAAGAATCGGGAGTCTAGAATCCATATATACTTTATTTATTCAAATGTAAGAATAATACAATTAATAAATAATAGTAAGAAAGAACAAAAATAATAGGCAGTATATGGAGAAAACACCAAACAAAAGTTCAAAATTGGTGTGAAAATGTCACTGAACCACTTCACAACTAAATATATATAGTTTTGGTAAATGGTATTATCATTTTTTGACGAAATTCGGCAGGAGCTTGAAGAGCAACGTCACTGGGCCCGCCTCCACGCAGTAGAAACTTGCTGTGAGGTAAAAATTCAAAAATCACACCAAAATGGTGGGCGGAGTGTGTCACAGTACGGCACGTTTCTGATTGGTCGCTCGCAGCAGGCGGCAACCAATCAGACACTGGACACTGTTGACGTCACTTATCTCCGGACATTAGCTCCGGACATTAGCTCCGGACATTATCTCCGCACATTAGCTCCGGACAAAGCCACGGAAGTTGGCAGAAATTGCAGGAAGTAGTATTCTAGGCAATTAATCTCCGGACATTAGCTCCGGACATTAGCTCCGGACATTAGCTCCGGACATTAACTCCGGACAAAGCCACGGAAGTTGGCACAAATTGCAGGAAGTAATATTCTAGGCACTTATATATTAGATTGAATACAATCTTATATGCCTAAAGTTATAGTTAATATCATGTTGTGAAATATGAACTACAGTACTGAATTAATTTATAATGTATGCTTCGACTATACACTATATGGACAAAAGTATTGGCACACCTAAGCTTTACACCTTCAGTAGCTTTTATGACATCTCAATTTAAATCCAAAGATAGTAATATGGAGTTGGTCCATCTATTGCAGATAAAACAGCTATGCTCTTCGGGGATAGTTTTCTACAATATTTTAAGATTTGTCTATGGAAGTTTTTACCCATTCATCCAGAAAAGCATTTTATAAGTCAGATATTGATGCTAGCTGAAAATCTACCAACCAGTTCATCCCAAATGTGTTCTAGTTAAGGTCAGGGCTCTCTGCGAGTTCTCAGCTTCTTCTACACCAAATTCACCCACCCATGCCTTTATGGACCTGGCCCTAATACACTGTCGCACTGGAAGAGAAAAGGGTCTTCCTCAGATAATTAAAGTTGGAAACATTTGTCCAAGAAAAACATTTGTGAAGATTTAAGATTTCTTTTCACTAGAACAAAAGGGCCAAAACCAACCCATGAGAACCAACCCCAGCATAGCATCATCCTTCCTCATCCAAACTCTACACTTGGCACAATGCAGTCAAGCAGGAAACGATCTTTTGGGATTTGCCTAACTGATAGGGTTGAGCGACCTTGACTTTTTTAGAGTCGAGTTGGGTTTCGCGAAACCCGACTATCTCAAAAGTCGAGTCGAGTGGAATCGGCCGATTATCGCGAAAAGTCGGGGATCGACCGAAACACGAAACCCAATGCAAGTCAATGGGGGAGCATAGTCGGCAGTAAGTGGAGGCCAGGAAAACACCTACAGTGCCCATTTTAATGGCAAAAAACATACATTCTTGTCACTGAAGCTTGTCAATCTAAATTTACCTTATAATAATAGTAAGGCATTGGAAATTGGGGGTCATTTGGCTAAAGTTGTGGGGGGTAGGGCTGGTTCAAGTATTTACTGGGCCCAGGAAATCTGGACCACGTCACGGCAGTGGAGCAGGGAGAGGTAAGTATTTCAACTTTGCAAGTGCTGTGATCCTGAGCAAGCAGGGGGGGCCCACTCGTTGGCATTGGCACTGGCACAGGGCCCCTCAAAGTACGGCGGTGTGTTTGCACGGCAGGGGCGCCTCCCACCGGCAGCGACACTTTTGCGTACTATGAGGGGCCCTGTGCCAGTGACGTCGCCAACGAGTATTCCTCCCCCCACCTGATGAAGGAACCTGCACCTTCATTTGCACCTTCCTCTTTGTCCCCGTGTAAGGTGGTATGGTATGCGGAAAGGGGAACCTGACTTTCAGCAGGGTCACAATCTTGCAGTGTAGCGTGCACGGGGAATGTTGCGTTATGGGTTAATGTACCAGCAGACTCATCTATCACTGGCTGGGCAATGGGCAGGATGAGGGGGAAACAGATATGGGCCCAAAGAACAAAGTGGGCTAAATGCAGTTCAAAATTGGTGACAGGACTAACCAGGGGGCATTGCTTTGTTCAGTGGAGGACAACTGGAATGAGAGGCTGACACAGAGAGTAGGCCCAAATCAGTAAGTAGTCTAAATGCAGTTCAAAATTGGCAACAGTAGTAAACAGGCGGCACAGCTTTGTTCACTGGAGGAGAACAGCAAGGAGCGGCAGACACCGATAGAAGGCCCCAACCCAACTAGTAGGCCCACTGCAGTTTTAAAATTCCGATAGGCTGAAAACCAGATAATTGTAGGTCATTTTTGTAAAGAGGACAGCTGTATTGAGTGGCGCAGGCAGCCACTACAAGTAGGCCTTACACCACAAAGTTGGCTCGACGCAGGTTTAAAAAAGGTTACATGGGTACACGGTCTGCATTGGTGTGCTCAGTGGAGGACAATTGGAAGGAGGGACCGCAGAAAGACTTAGTAGGCGTAAAATAACAAAATAGGCTCTATGCAGCTTCGATTATGTGGCAACCTGGAGAACACCTTGGAGCGGCAGACACCGTCTCTACGACCCAGACCCAACTTGTAGGCCTAATGTAGTGTTGTTTCAGCAACTACTTAAGACCAGCATGAAGATTGAAGCAATGGAGAGGCAACCTGGAGAACACCTTGGAGCGGAAGACACCGTCTCTACAACCCAGACCCAGCTTGTAGGCCTAATGCAGTGTTGTTTCAACAACTACTGAACGAGAGCTAGAAGATCGAAGCTATGGAGAGGCAACCTGGAGAACACCTTGGAGCAGCAGACACCGTTAGTAGACCCTACCGAAGTAGTAGCCCCAATGCAGTTTTCAAATTCCTATAGGCTGAAAACCAGACTATTGACGCTCAGCTTTTTTCAGAGGAGGACAGCTGTTTTGAGTGGCGCAGACAGACACAGGTAGTAGGCATTCAACAAAAAATTTGTCTCAATGCAGTTTAAAAATGGTTAGAGGGGTACACAGGCAGCATTGCTCTGGTCAGTGGAGGACAATTTCAATTATGGACCACAGACAGACTTAGTACGCCTACAATTAAAAAAAGGATGCGCTATGCAATTTAAAATAGGTTCAAGGGGTACACGGACAGCATTGGTCTGGTCAGTGGAGGACTATTGGAAGGAGGGACCGCAGGCAGGCTTAGTAGGCCTAACATAACAAAAGTTCGCTGTAGGCACTTTAAAATAGGTTCCAGGGGTACACGGGCAGCAGTGGTGTGGTCAGTGGAGGACTATTGGAAGGAGGGACCGCAGACAGGCTTAGTAGGCCTAGGATAACAAAAGCTGGCTGTAGGCACTTTAAAATAGGTTCCAGGGGTACACGGGCAGCAGTGGTGTGGTCAGTGGAGGACTATTGGAAGGAGGGACCGCAGACAGGCTTAGTAGGCCTAACATAACAAAAGTTGGCTGTAGGCACTTTAAAATAGGTTCCAGGGGTACACGGGCAGCAGTGGTGTGGTCAGGGGAGGACTATTGGAAGGAGAGACCGCAGACAGGCTTAGTAGGCCTAATATAACAAAAGTTGGCTGTAGGCACTTTAAAATAGGTTCCAGGGGTACACGGGCAGCTGTGGTCTGGTCAGTGGAGGACTATTGGAAGGAGGGACCGCAGACAGGCTTAGTAGGCCTAACATAACAAAAGTGGGCTCTAGGCACTTTAAAATAGCTTCCAGGGGTACACGGGCAGCAGTGGTGTGGTCAGTGAAGGACAATTTCTATAATGGACCGCAGACAGGCTTAGTAGGCCTAACCTAACAAAAGTAGGCTGTAGACACTTGGAATTATCTTGCAGGGGTACACAGGCAGCATTGGTGTTGTCAGTGGAGGCCGATTGTAATGAGTGTCTGACAGTTAGTACTCACAAAAAGTAAATAAATGTTAATGTCTCGCAATACAACAAAACCAAAACACAAAAGGGTGGCATACTTAGGTACAGGGGTGGGCTCCTCTGCTGAGTTTCAGACCTAGTAATTTGGCGCAAAGTTTTTACTGGTGTAAATATAGGACACTGGCCCTGACTATTTTAAGTAGCATCATACATGTCAACACATTGGTATTGTCAGTGCCAGGCATTGAAGGATGTCAGCGCATAGACTAAACATTGGTGGAGCTGTGAGAGATAATTTTGCAAGTGGTAGAGCACTGTTTGAGCTGGGAGGGGAACTCTCTTGTGGCCGGCGGTACAGGCCCAGGGCCCCTCATGTTACAACGGTGTGTCTGACATTGGGTGCGCACCACCACTACCAGAGACACTTTATTGTACTATGAGGGACCCAGTGGCAGTGCCATCGACCAAAAGCATGCACACCCACCTCTTCAGACAAACGGCACTCTCACGGGTGCTTGCGCCAAGTGGCGAGACCACTGCCCCGTGGGGGGAGTTTGGCCATTTAGGGAGGTGTAAACATGTCATATGCTGGACAAACAGCTGCTGCAAATTACGAGATTGGAAAAGTCAGTCAGAGCAGTCCACAAGCAAGACCTTTTCATAGGAAAGCTAGGTGTCAGCCGGGAAAGGTGGGGCAAAAGAATTTGAAATCCAGTTGTGGTTCATTTTAATGAAGGTTAGATCATCAACATTTTGGGTAGCCAGACGAGTCCTTTTTTCGGTTAATATTGAACCAGCAGCACTGAATACTCTTTCTGATAGCACACTAGCTGCTGGGCAAGCAAGCTCCTGCAATGCATTTTCTGCCAATTTTGGCCAGGTGTATAATTTGGATGCCCAGTAATCAAATGGGAATGACGGTTGAGGGAGAACGTCGATAAGGGATGAAAAATAGTTAGTAACCATACTGGACAAATGTTGTCTCCTGTCACTTTGAATTGATGCTGCAGTACCTGTCCTGTATGCGGTCATAGCAAAATCACTCCACAACCTGGTCAGAAAACCCCTCTGTCCAACGCCACTTCTGATTTGTGCACCTCTAACACCTCTGGCCTGCTGCCCCCTGCAGCTCGTGTGATAACGCTCACCGTCGCTGTGTGCTGGGAATGCCTGAGTCAAACGGTCAACAAGAGTTGATTGTTTGGTTGCTAATATTTGTTCCAGGTTCTCATGTGGCATAATATTTTGCAATTTGCCTTTATAGCAAGGATCAAGGAGGCAGGCCAACCAGTAATAGTCATCGGTCATCATTTTAATAATGCGTGGTCCCTTTTCAGGATACGTAAGGCATAATCCGCCATGTGGGCCAAAGTTCCAGTTGTCAAATCTGCAGTCGTGCTGGGTTGAGGGGCAGTTTCAGGCAAATCTACGTCACTTGTCTCCCTAAAAAAACCTGTACCCGGCCTTGCAACGCCACCAGTTGCTATTGGCCCCGGAGAAGCTTCCTCATTAAAAAAATACTCATCCCCATCATCCTCCTCGTCCTCCTCCTCCTCCTGTTCGCCCGCTACCTCGTCCTATACACTGCCCTGACAAGACAATGGCTGACTGTCATCAAGGCTTTCCTCTTCCTCTGCTGCAGACGCCTACTCCTTTATGTGCGTCAAACTTTGCATCAGCAGACGCATTAGGGGGATGCTCATGCTTATTATGGCGTTGTCTGCACTAACCAGATGTGTGCATTCCTCAAAACACTGAAGGACTTGACACATGTCTTGTACCTTCGACCAATGCACACCTGACAACTCCATGTCTGCCATCCTACTGCCTGCCCGTGTATGTGTATCCTCCCACAAAAACATAACAGCACGCCTCTGTTCGCACAGTCTCTAAAGCATGTGCAGTGTTGAGTTCCACCTTGTTGCAACGTCGATGATTAGGCGATGCTGGGGAAGGTTCAAAGACCGCTGAAAGGTCTGCATATGGCTGGAGTGTACGGGCGAACGGCGGATATGCGAGCAAAGTCCGCGCACTTTGAGGAGCAGGTCGGATAACCCCAGATAACTTTTCAGGAAGCACTGCACCACCAGGTTTAAGGTGTGAGCCAGGCAAGGAATGTGTTTCAGTTGGGAAAGGGAGATGGCAGCCATGAAATTCCTTCCGTTATCACTCACTACCTTCCCTGCCTCAAGATCTACAGTGCCCAGCCACGACTGCGTTTCTTTCTGCAAGAACTCGGACAGAACTTCCGCGGTGTGTCTGTTGTCGCCCAAACACTTCATAGCCAATACAGCCTGCTGACGCTTGCCAGTAGCTGCCCCATAATGGGACACCTGGTGTGCAACAGTGGCAGGTGCGGATGGAGTGGTTGTGCGACTGCGGTCTGTGGACGAGCTCTCGCTTCTGCAGGAGGATGAGGAGGAGGAGGAGGAGGGGGTGCGAACGGCTACAGCCAACTGTTTCCTAGACCGTGGGCTAGGCAGAACTGTCCCGAAATTGCTGTCCCCTGAGGACCCTGCATCCACCACATTCACCCAGTGTGCCGTGATGGACACGTAACGTCCCTGGCCATGCCTACTGGTCCATGCATCTGTTGTCAGGTGCACCTTTGTACTCACAGATTGCCTGAGTGCATGGACGATGCGCTCTTTAACATGCTGGTGGAGGGCTGGGATGGCTTTTCTCGAAAAGAAGTGTCGACTGGGTAGCTCGTAGCATGGTACAGCGTAGTCCATCAGGGCTTTGAAAGCTTCGCTTTCAACTAACCGGTAGGGCATCATCTCTAATGAGATTAGTCTAGCTATGTGGGCGTTCAAACCCTGTGTACGCGGATGCGAGGCTAAGTACTTCCTTTTTCTAACGAGAGTCTCATGTAGGGTGAGCTGGACTGGAGAGCTGGAGATCGTGGAATTAGCGGGGGTGCCGGTGGACATGGCAGACTGAGAGACGGTTGGAGACGGTATTCTTGCCGGTGCCCTACATGCAGTGTTTCCAACTACGAAACTGGTGATTCCCTGACCCTGACTGCTTTGGCCTGGCAACGAAACCTGCACAGATACTGCAGGTGGTGCGGAAAATGGTGGCCTTACAGTGACGGAAGGGATGCAGCGTTGCTGACTAGCTTCATTGGCCGAGGGTGCTACAACCTTAAGGGACGTTTGGTAGTTAGTCCAGGCTTGCAAATGCATGATGGTTAAATGTCTATGCATGCAACTTGTATTTAGACTTTTCAGATTCTGACCTCTGCTTAAGGTAGTTGAACATTTTTGACAGATGGCTTTGCGCTGATCAATTGGATGTTGTTTAAAAAAATGCCAGACTGCACTCTTTCTAGCATCGGATACCTTTTCAGGCATTGCAGACTGAGCTTTAACCGGATGGCCACGCTGTCCTCCAACAGGTTTTGGCTTTGCCACGCGTTTTGGGCCAGATACAGGCCCGGCAGATGGAACTTGTTGGGATGTTGATGCCTGCTGCGGCCCCTCCTCCTCCGCTTCAAAACTACTGCTGCCTGCACCCTGTTCCCCCAATGGCTGCCAATCGGGGTCAACAACTGGGTCATCTATGACCTCCTCTTCTATCTCGTGTGCAACTTCATCTGTGTGACCGTGTAAGCCGGTGGTATAGCGTTCGTGACGGGGCACCATAGTCTCATCAGGGTCTGATTCTGGATCAGTACACTGCGAAGGCAATGTTATGGTCTGAGTCAAAGGAACTGCATAGTAATCTGGCTGTGGCTGTGCATCTGTGCACTCCATGTCCGATTCAACTTGTAATGGGCATGGCCTGTTAACTGTTTCACTTTCTAACCCAGGAACGGTATGTGTAAAGAGCTCCATGGAGTAACCCGTTGTGTCGCCTGACGCATCCTTCTCTGTTGTTGTTTTGGCTGAAGAGGACAAGTAAGCGACTTGTCCCTGACTGTGAACATCCACTAACGACACGCTGCTTTTACATTTACCAGTTTCAGAAGAGGAGGCAAAAGAGCTAGAGGCTGAGTCAGCTAGGAAAGCCAAACTTGCTCTTGCTGCTCCGGCTTTAAAAGCGGTTTTCCTACTCCAAGAAAAGGGAACCTTCGAGGCCTTGTATAGCCAGACGACCACCTGATGCTCCACCACCACTACCATCATTACCAGCTGGCAATGAACGCCCACGGCCACGACCTCTTCCACCAGACTTCCTCATTGTTTTAAAAACGTAACCAAAGTAACGGTATTTGTTACTGTTAAACAACTTACAAGGTGAACTCAAACTTCTGTAGGATTTAGATATCCCTTTATAGGTGGGTGAGACTGCAAGGAAAATCAGGCACAATGTTACACACTCAGTTTTCTGTGGCACAAAATGAGAGAGATGCCACACACGCAGGACTGTCACTCAAGCACAAATGCCAATATTAATCTCCCACTATTTATTTTTTTTTCAGGGAGAATTTAAAAACAACAAAAAAAACCCAGACACTAGGCTTTCTGTGGCCCACAATTTGAGAGAGATGGCACACAGGACTGGCACAGAAGCACAAAGGCCAATATTAATCTCCCACTATTTTTTTTTTTTTTCAGGGAGAATTTAAAAACCAAAATAAAATAAAAAAAGACACTAGGCTTTCTGTGGCCCACAATTTGAGAGAGATGGCACACACTGGACTGGCACAGAAGCACAAAGGCCAATATTAATCTCCCACTATTTATTTTTTTTTCAGGAAGAATTTAAAAAACAACAAAACTAAAAACAGACACTAGGCTTTCTGTGGCCCACAATTTGAGAGAGATGGCACACAGGACTGGCACAGAAGCACAAAGGCCAATATTAATCTCCCACTATTTTTTTTTTTTCAGGGAGAATTTAACCCCCCCCCCCAAAAAAAAAAAAACAGACACTAGGCTTTCTGTGGCCCACGATTTGAGAGAGATGGCACACACAGGACTGGCACAGAAGCACAAAGGTCATTATTAATCTCCCACTATTTTTTTTTTCAGGGAGAATTTAAAAACCAAAATAACCAAAAACAGACACTAGGCTTTCTGTGGCCCACAATTTGAGAGAGATGGCACACAGGACTGGCACAAAAGCACAAAGGCCAATATTAATCTCCCACTATTTATTTTTTTTTCAGGAAGAATTTAAAAACCAAAATAAAAAAAAACAGACACTAGGCTTTCTGTGGACCACAATTTGAGAGAGATGGCACAAAGGACTGGCACAGAAGCACAAAGGCCAATATTAATCTCCCACTATTTATTATTTTTTCAGGGAGAATTTAAAAACCAAAATTAAAAAAAAACAGACACTAGGCTTTCTGTGGCCCACAATTTGAGAGAGATGGCACACACGACTGGCACAGAAGCACAAAGGCCAATATTAATCTCCCACTATTTATTTTTTTTTCAGAGAGAATTTAAAAACCAAAATAAAAAAAAAAAACAGACACTAGGCTTTCTGTGGCCCACAATTTGAGAGAGATGGCACACACGACTGGCACAGAAGCACAAAGGCCAATATTAATCTCCCACTATTTTTTTTTTTCAGGGAGAATTTAAAAACCAAAAAAAAAAACAGACACTAGGCTTTCTGTGGCCCACAATTTGAGAGAGATGGCACACACGACTGGCACAGAAGCACAAAGGCCAATATTAATCTCCCACTATTTTTTTTTTCAGGGAGAATTGAAAAACAAACAAACAAAAAAAAAACAGACACTAGGCTTTCTGTGGCCCACAATTTGAGAGTGATGGCACACACAGGACTGGCACTCTAGCAGAAATGCCAATCTTAATCTCCCACTACTTTTTTTGGTTAGGGAGAATTGCCAAGAAATCAGGGCCAGTATTACACACTAGGCTTTCTGTGCCACAAAATTGGAGAGAGATGGCACACACAGGACTGGCACTCTAGCAGAAATGCCAATCTTAATCTCCCACTACTTTTTTGGTTAGGGAGAATTGCCAAGAAATCAGGGCCAGTATTACACATTAGGCTTTCTGTGCCCCAAAATTGGAGAGAGACGGCACACACAGGACTGGCACTCTAGCAGAAATGCCAATCTTAATCTCCCACTATTTTTTTTATTAGGGAGAATTAAAAAAAAAAAAAAGGATTATAGACACTAGGCTTTCTGTGCCCCACAATTGGAGAGAGATGGCACACACGACTGGCACTCAAGCACAAATGCCAAGATTAATCTCCCACTATTTATTTTTTTTCAGGGAGAATTAAAAAAAAAAAAACAGGGACTGTCCTACAATTACTATCTCCCTGCATTAATCTCAGCCAGGTATGGCAGGCAGCAATAACAAGGAGTGGACTGCTGCACAAATTACATCAAAAGTGTGGACAAACAAACAAGATAGCTGTGCAGAAAGGAAGGAACAACAGGATTTGTGCTTTGAAAAAAGCAGTTGGTTTGCACAGCGGCGTACACACAGCAATGCAGCTATCAGGGAGCCTTCTAGGGCAGCCCAATGAGCTACAGCGCTGAGGAAAAAAATGTAGCTTCAACTGTCCCTGCAAACAAAAGGTGGTGTTGGACAGTGGAAATCGCTACAGCACAAGCGGTTTGGGGGTTAATGGACCCTGCCTATCGCTATCCCTGCTTCTGACGAAGCGGCTTTTCGCGTCATTGAAACGCGACTTTGGCGCGAAAGTCGTGTACTGCATGGCCGACCCCACACAGGGATCGGGTCGGGTTTCATTAAACCCGACTGTGGCAAAAGTCAGCGA
Source organism: Ranitomeya imitator (assembly GCF_032444005.1). Lineage (NCBI taxonomy): Eukaryota > Metazoa > Chordata > Amphibia > Anura > Dendrobatidae > Ranitomeya > Ranitomeya imitator. The sequence goes on from NC_091284.1 coordinate 582,590,954, forward strand.
CTTTTGAAAATGAACGATCCGTTTCGCTCAACCCTACTAACTGAGACTCATCTATGAGACTTCCAGATTGAGATGTCTGATTCATAACTCCACAGAACACATTTCTCCCACTTTAGAGTCCAGTGCCAGTGTGCTTTACACTACTCTACTCGAAGCTTGCTATTTTGCTTGGTGATGTAAAACTTACAGGCAGCTGCTCAGTCAAGGAAACCCATGCATTGAAGCTCCCAATGTACATGTTCTGCTTATGTTATTGCCAAAAATGGATTCAGCAGTTATTCTGCAGTTATTAAACCAGCAGAATGTTGGTGTTTTGTATGGTATGCACCATGCTCTATAACTTTACATGGTCTGTCCACTTTTCAATAATACCACTCTTAGCTGATTGCAGAACATTATGGAGGGAAGAAATTTCACAAATTGACTCCTTTCAACGGCGACATCCTATTAAATTATCACATTCAATTGTACTGTAAAACTATTTTTTTACAAATATCTAAAAGTGCAAACTGCATTGTAAGGAACTGGATTTTATAATTCTATGCCAATGGGACTAAATGAAACACCTGAATTCAATACTTTTGTCCATATAGAATATACAGTGTGTTTATGTACAATAACAACCTCACAAAATTACTGTTACTATGACTGTCAATTTTAGTCAAATATAATTTTTTCATCAGTAAAATACCTATTCTAAAGTTTCTATTTTATAAAACAAGTACTTTATTACAATTTTTTCCAGCTGCGAATAAAGACATTGTTCGGATAGCTGCAAAATGTCAACAATGCTCAGGTTATTTCATAAGGAATCAATTACAAGAGCTGTAGAAGTGCAAAAGCATAAATATCAAGTCGTTCTTCATTTAAATTCCAAGCAAAGTATTAGCTGAAAAACTCAATTACTCATTGAGTCTGCCCATTTAATAATCCGTCAACTAAAGGGATTAGCGTGCCTTATGTTTATGGAATTATGGGGCAGCTCTGTCACAGTCTGAATCAAAGAACTATTAGTGAACACGTTCTTAGCATGTATTAACATTTCTGAGCTGTCATCGGATAATATATCACAAAGGCATTGAGAAAAAAAGTCACATCAAGAAAAAGTTAGGCACTGCTGTAAAGTATAATTAAAGGTAATATTGCTATTTTCACCTGGCATTGTTTTTTTTTTAAAGAATTGAATTAATGATGATTTTGTTACGATAGTTTCTCTTTTTTATATAATGAAGATTTTTTTTAAATACTCGTAAAAGTAGAACTTGTCAAAATATCTAATGGCTTACGCAAAAGTAATACTACAAATGGCCTTAAGGCTGAAATGTAATTTTGTACTTTCCATTTAAAAGGTGTATTATTCATGTACAAAGAAACAATACATCTCTTTCCACTACTAATAGTGTGCATTCTGCATTGTTCTTTGGCAATTCAATCTGCGGTACAAGAAATAATGCCTGCACATTATTGCTATCTCTGCCTCCTCTTGAAATAAAGAAGTAATCAATCTGTACATCAATAGATTTCATAACTATAGAACAGTATTGTGCATGGAAAAGAGAGTCTGTCTTAATATTACTAAATAGTTCTAATCTTAACTCTTTCCCAGTTGAGTCATCTTTAATTTTTTTTTGCTTTCACTGAGGAATTTCTTCTGTAAGCCTTATCGTTTTTGCTTTTGCCAACATAGCCAAATGATTAGATATTTTTTGTCGGACAAGTTGTAGTTTTGAATGACACTAGTCACTTTATTATATACCGAACAATAGGAAAAAAAATTGGAAATGGGGTAAAATAGTGAAAAAATTGAAAAATTGAGGTTTTGCTTCAATGGCATTGAGCAACATAGTAACATAGTAACATGGTTAGCAAGGCTGAAAAAAGACATTTGTCCATCCATTTCAGCCTATATTCCGTTAAAATAAATCCCCAGATCTATGTCCTTCTAAAGAACCTAATAACTGTAAGATACAATGTTGTTACGCTCCAAGGAAGACATCCAGGCCTCTTTTGAACCCTTCGACTGAGGTCGCCATCACCACGTCCTCAGGCAAGGAATTCCAGATTCTCACTGCCCTAACAGTAAAGAATCCTCTTCTATGTTGGTGGAAAAACCTTCTCTCCTCCAGACGCAGAGAATGCCCCTTGTGACCAACATGATTCTGTAAGTCAGTACACAAAATTAATTTTCCAAACTTTTTGAAGTTTTTTTTAATATTTTACTGATTGAAAAAAATGTCTGATCTTTGCAAAAAAAAAAAAATTTTGATTTAAGTCAACATTTTCTGAGACCAAAACTTTTTATTTTGCCAAAGGTTAGTGTTGAGCATTCCGATACCGCAAGTATCGGGTATCGGCCGATACTTGCGGTATCGGAATTCCGATACCGAGTTCCGATACTTTTGTGGTATCGGGAATCGGTATCGGATCCATATTAATGTGTAAAATAAAGAATTAAAATAAAAAATATTGATATACTTACCTGTCCGGAGGCCCCTGGACATCACCGCTGGTAACCGGCAGCCTTCTTTGTTTAAAATGAGCGCGTTTAGGGACTTCCATGACGTCACGGCTTCTGATTGGTCGCGTGCCACTCATGTGACCGCCACGCGACCAATCAGAAGCCGCGATGTCATTCCCAGGCTCTAAACTCCTCATTCTAGGAATTTAGGACCTGAGAATGACGTCGCGGCTTCTGATTGGTCGCGTGGCGGTCACATGAGCGGCACGCGACCAATCAGAAGCCGTGACGTCATTCTCAGGTCCTAAGCGCGCTCATTTTAAGCAAAGAAGGCTGCCGGTTACCAGCGGTGATGTCCAGGGGCCTCCGGAGAGGTAATTATATCAATATTTTTAATTTTAATTCTTTATTTTACACATTAATATGGATCCCAGGGCCTGAAGGAGAGTCTCCTCTCCTTCAGACCCTGGGAACCATCAGGATACCTTCCGATACTTGGTGTCCCATTGACTTGTATTGGTATCGGGTATCGGTATCGGCGATATCCGATACTTTTCGGGTATCGGCCGATATTATCCGATACCGATACTTTCAAGTATCGGACGGTATCGCTCAACACTACCAAAGGTGAGAAAGATCTTGTTTTCTTGTAGTGAACAGTAGTTTTATGAGTATTATTTGGAGGTACACATGACATTTTAGTTGCTTTTTATTGCATGTTTTAGGGGTGGTGCACTGACTGAAAGACAATTACATATAATTTTATGTTTTGAAAAACAGGACTTTTATAGACAATGTCATACTTAATGTATTTTTTCTCTTTATTTTTAGATTTGGAAAAAATGGGTGATTTCAACTTTTATTTTTTCTTTATTAAATAAATGAAACTACTTTTTATATTGTTTTAGTCCTCAAAGTGGATTTGACTTATCACTTTGCCATTATTTCCTGCAACTACGGGACAGAAGTGAAATAATCACCCTGGTATTAATTAAATGCAAGATACTTAAATCTTTATTTGAAAATAGGACTTTTTCTGTAATACATTTGAAGATGTCATGGATCCTGAATGATGGATGCTGTGGGAAATGTGAGTGCAATGTCAGCACTCTGATTCCAGCTATGTCACTATAACTTCTGTGAAAGACGTTGTAAGCTGTTGGAGACAGAAGCAGTGAAAGAAAATAGTGCTGCCCTGCAGTTTTGGTGTCAAACAAATCATCATCAGGGGACAGAGCTGGTGTCACTTTCTGCTTATACCGCCACCCCATAGTGATGAATCATTTGAGGGCGGTGCTAGAAGCAGTAATTGACAACAGCACCTCCTCTGAGCTGTGGGGCAGTGCTGGTGTCACTCACTGCTTTTATCTCCTTTCTCTGACAATGTCTTTCAAAGATAGAAGCTTAGGCGGTGGAGAAAAAAAACAAAATGCCACCGCTGCACTCACCTCTCCAACATGGTCCATTACCTAGAATCTAGGACATCTTCAGAGGGGATGGCAATGCAAGAAACTAGTAACTTCAGCATGGCCCTCTGTTGACGTCCTGTTCCAGGAGGAGAGATGAATGCTGTGGGGAGTGAGGCAGTCCCAGCCTCCTGTGACAACACGTTTGAGACTCCTCTGAATTGAAACATCACAGGAAGAACAGTAAAAACATTTAGGGAATAGCTGGATAGGTAAAAGTATAGGGTGTTGTGTAATAAAAACAATTTACAAAGCTTGTTAGGGTGTAAGTACAGATATTCAGAAAAATTTTTTTAGGTGTCGGACCACCCCCTTAACACCTTTACCCCCAAGGGTGGTTTGCACGTTAATGACCGGGCCAATTTTTACAATTCTGACCACTGTCCCTTTATGAGGTTAAAACTCTGGAACGCTTCAACGGATCCCAGTGAATCTGACATTGTTTTCTCGTGACATATTGTACTTCATGACAATGGTAAAAATTCTTTGATAGTACCTGCGTTTATTTGTGAAAAAAACGGAAATTTGGTGAAAATTATGAAAATTTCGCAATTTTCCAACTTTGAATTTTTATGCAATTAAATCACAGAGATATGTTACACAAAATACTTAATAATTAACATTTCCCACATGTCTACTTTACATCAGCACAATTTTGGAACCAAAATATTTTTTTGTTAGGGAGTTATAAGGGTGAAAAGTTGACCAGCAATTTCTCATTTCTACAACACCATTTTTTTTAGGGACCACATCTCATTTGAAGTCATTTTGAGGGGTCTATATGATAGAAAATACCCAAGTGTGACACCATTCTAAAAACTACACCCCTCAAGGTGCTCAAAACCACATTCAAGAAGTTTATTAACCCTTCTGGTGCTTCACAGGAATTTTTTGAATGTTTAAATAAAAATGAACATTTAACTTTTTTTCACAAAAAATTTAATTCAGCTCCAATTTGTTTTATTTTACCAAGGGTAACAGGAGAAAATGGACCCCAAACATTGTTGTACAATTTCTCCTGAGTACGCCAATACCCCACATGTGGGGGTAAACCACTGTTTGGGCGCATGGCACAGCTCGGAAGCGAAGGAGCGCCATTTGACTTTTCAATGCAAAATTGACTGGAATTGAGATGGGACGCCATGTTTCGTTTGGAGAGCCCCTGATGTGCCTAAACATTGAAACCCCTCACAAGTGACACCATTTTGGAAAGTAGACCCCCTAAGGAACTTATCTAGAGGTGTGGTGAGCACTTTGACCCACCCAGTGCTTCACAGAAGTTTATAATGCAGAACCGTAAAAATAAAAAATCATATTTTTTCACAAAAATTGTCTTTTCGCCCCCAATTTTTTATTTTTCCAAGGGTAAGAGAAGAAATTGGACCCCAAAAGTTGTTGTACAATTTGTCCTGAGTACGCTGATACCCCATATGTGGGGGTAAACCACTGTTTGGGCGGATGGGAGAGCTCGGAAAGGAAGGAGCGCCGTTTGACTTTTCAATGCAAAATTGACAGGAATTGAGATGAGACGCCATGTTGCGTTTGCAGAGCCCCTAATGTACCTAAATAGTAGAAACCCCTCACAAGTGACACCATTTTGGAAAGTAGACCCCCTACAGAACTTATCTAGATGTGTGGTGAGTGCTTTGACCCACCAAGGGCTTCACAGAAGTTTATAATGGAGAGCCGTAAAAATAAAACAAAAATTTTTCCCACAAAAATTATTTTTTAGCCCCCAGTTTTGTATTTTCCCGAGGGTAACAGGAGAAATTGGACCCCAAAATTTGTTGTCCATTTTGTCCTGAGTGCGTTGATACCCCATATGTGGGGGGAAACCACTGTTTGGGCACATGGGAGGGCTTGGAAGGGAAGGAGTGCCATTTGAATGCAGACTTAGATGGAATGGTCTGCAGGTGTCACATTGCGTTTGCAGAGCCCCTAATGTACCTAATCAGTAGAAACCCCCCACAAGTTACACCATTTTGGAAACTAGACCCCCTAAGGAACTTATCTAGATGTGTGGTGAGCGCTTTGACCCACCAAGGGCTTCACAGAAGTTTATAATGGAGAGCCGTAAAAATAAAACAAATATTTTTTCCCACAAAAATTATTTTTTAGCCCCCAGTTTTGTATTTTCCCGAGGGTAACAGGAGAAATTGGACCCCAAAATTTGTTGTCCAATTTGTCCTGAGTGCGCTGATACCCCATATGTGGGGGGAACCACTGTTTGGGCACATGGTAGGGCTCGGAAGGGAAGGAGCTCCATTTGGAATGCAGACTTAGATGGAATGGTCTGCAGGTGTCACATTGCATTTGCAGAGCCCCTAATGTACCTAAACAGTAGAAACACCCCACAAGTGACACCATTTTGAAAACTAGACCCCCTAAGGAACTTATCTAGATGTGTTGTGAGAGCTTTGAACCCCCAAGTGTTTCACTACAGTTTGTAACGCAGAGCCGTGAAAATTAAAAAAAAAAATCTTTCCCCCCAAAATTATATTTTAGCCCCCAGTTTTGTATTTTCCCGAGGGTAAGAGGAGAAATTGGACCCCAAAAGTTGTTGTCCAATTTGTCCTGAGTACGCTGATACCCCATATGTGGGGGGGAACCACTGTTTGGGCACATGGGAGGGCTCGGAAGGGAAGGAGCTCCATTTGGAATGCAGACTTAGATGGAATGGTCTGCAGGTGTCACATTGCATTTGCAGAGCCCCTAATGTACCTAAACAGTAGAAACACCCCACAAGTGACACCATTTTGGAAACTAGACCCCCTAAGGAACTTATCTAGATGTGTTGTGAGAGCTTTGAACCCCCAAGTGTTTCACTACAGTTTGTAACGCAGAGCCGTGAAAATTAAAAAAAAATCTTTCCCCCCAAAATTATATTTTAGCCCCCAGTTTTGTATTTTCCCGAGGGTAAGAGGAGAAATTCGACCCCAAAAGTTGTTGTCCAATTTGTCCTGAGTACGCTGATACCCCATATGTTGGGGGAACCACCGTTTGGGCGCATGGGAGGGCTCGGAAGGGAAGGAGTGCCATTTGGAATGCAGACTTAGATGGAATGGTCTGCAGGCGTCACATTGCGTTTGCAGAACCCCTAATGTACCTAAACAGTAGAAACACCCCACAAGTGACCCCATATTGGAAACTAGACCCCCTAGGGAACTTATCTAGTTGTGTTGTGAGAACTTTGAACCCCCAAGTGTTTCACTATAGTTTATAACGCAGAGCCGTAAAAATAAAAAATCTTTTTTTTCCCACAAAAATTATATTTAGCCCCCAGTTTGTATTTTTTTCAAGGGTAACAGGAGAAATTGGACCCCAACAGTTGTTGTCCTGTTTGTCCTGAGTACGCTGATACCCCATATTTTGGGGTAAACCCCTGTTTGGGCACACGGGCAAGCTCGGAAGGGAAGAAGCACTGTTTTACTTTTTCAACGCAGAATTGGCTGGAATTGAGATCGGACGCCATGTCGCTTTTGGAGAGCCCCTGATGTGCCTAAACAGTGGAAACCCCCCAATTATAACTGAAACCCTAATCCAAACACTCCCTTAACCCTAATTCCAACGGTAACCCTAACCACACCTCTAACCCTGACACACCCTGTTAGGGCTAGCGGAACGCACCGAGTAAATAGAGATGTTTATTGATATTGGTGCATTTGCAGCCCGGGGTCCACCGTGCAGGAGTACCTGCTGCTAGCAAACGGCGGAGCTATATGGCGGTATAGACGAACTCAGTTAATTCACTGAGTAGCCGTGAAAGGAAAGCACTGTGCCCTGTTAGACTCCACAGAGGCACAGGCTAACTGCCCAAACAGAGAGCAGTCAGTGGTCACACAAACACACAAAACTCCTCGCCGGAGGAGCCAGCATTCTAGGGGCTTATTTCAGCCGGGTCCCTGAATACACTCAGACTCAATCTCCTCGTCGGAGGAGCCAGCATTCTAGGGGCTTATTTCAGCCGGGTCCCTGAACACACATACATGTGACCACACTGGCGCAAAGCACATAACATAAGACAATACTAGCGCATGGCCGTGCGGTCATGCGCAGTTTATATAATTGCAGCACAGGAAGCTGCTACTGAAGTTTTTGCCCTTTCAGGACCTTCCAGGAGGACCAATGGAAAGTGCTGCAGTACCTGAGCATGTTTTGCCCTTTCAGGACCTTCCAGGAGGACCAATGGAATGTACTGCAGTACCTGAGCATGTGACCGAACATGTGGCCCTCGACCTCCAATGGGAGACCCTGCCCTGGGCATGCTCAGTGTGAGTAAATAAGGACTTAGTCCCAGAGAGTCTTGCTCGCCGCAGATCAGTGCAGGGTACCATAGGAAAGCCAGAAAAGGCAGTGGTGACCCTATGCACAGAATCTGCCTCAGTGAGACGCTGGGAGCGACGTCTCTGCTGAGCAGACCCTACTGCGGCCGATGCTGAATGGGAGACCGCAGCAGACACGGATCGAGATTCCCCCTGTGCAGCGGAGGAAACTCGACTCCTAACATTACCCCCCCTCCTAGGGCCCCCCCCTCCTTGAGCCTCACTACGCTCAAAAGCTACAATAAGCAGCGGAGCCCGAATGTGCTCCACAGGCTCCCAGGTTCTATCCTCTGGGCCGTGACCCTTCCAGTCCACCAGATAAAATTTCTTGCCACGTACCACCTTGCACCCCACAATAGCATTCACCTCAAACTCATCCATAGATGAACCCGATGTCCCAGCAGATGACTCAGAAAACCGGGACAAACGAACGGGCTTTAAGAGGGAAACGTGAAAAGTATCGGTGATACCAAGGCGTGGAGGAATAGCCAAACGGTAGACCACAGGGTTGACCTGTTCCAGAACCTTAAACGGGCCAATGTAGCGAGGAGCAAACTTGGTGGACTCAACTCGCAGCCTGATGTTACGGGCGGAGAGCCACACTAAGTCGCCAGGAGCAAAGACCGGAGCGGGGCGCCGGTGTGTATCAGCCGAAACCCTCATTCTCTCCTTGGAGGCCCGGATGGCATCCTGTGTGCGGTCCCAGATGTCACGTGCCTCCACCGCCCAGTCTGCCACCCTAGAATCGGTGGATGACACGGGCATGGGCACAGGGACACGCGGATGCTGGCCGTAATTAAGGAGAAAAGGTGTTTGACCAGTGGAATCGGCTACGGCGTTGTTCATGGCAAATTCTGCCCAAGGTAGCAAAGATGCCCAGTCATCCTGCCTAGCAGAGACGAAATGTCGCAAATATGTCACCAGAGTCTGGTTGGTTCTCTCCACCAACCCATTTGTCTCGGGATGGTATGCAGAGGAGAGGTTTAACTCTATGCTGAGTAAACGGCAGAGCTCTCTCCAAAACCGAGACGCGAACTGGGGACCCCGATCGCTGACAATCTTATCAGGCATACCATGCAATCGGAAAACGTGCTTGATGAACAACACCGCCAAGGCCCGTGCTGAGGGTAACCGAGGAAGCGGCACCAAATGCACCATCTTAGAGAAATGGTCGGTGACAACCCAAATAATGGAGCAGCCACGCGACTTGGGTAAGCCCACCACAAAGTCCATCCCGACCATCTCCCAGGGCCTGTCTGCCACCGGTAGAGGGTAAAGCAACCCAGCAGGCCATTGCCGAGGAGACCGATTCTGGGCGCAAGAAACGCACGCCTGAATATAGTCCCTGACATCTCGGGCCATATGCGGCCACCAGTATGTTCTCGCCAAAAGCTCAGATGTCCTCTTGGTCCCAAAATGCCCACCCACTCTGGAGGAGTGAGCCCAAGAGAGAACCTCCGGTCGCAAGTTAGCTGGTACGAAAGTCTTGCCCGGGGGCACAGACTCTAGCGAAATCGGAGCTACAGTTCTCAGGCTCTCAGAAGGGACAATAAGCCGAGGCTCCTCCTCCTCCGATGACACTATGGAGCGGGAGAGAGCGTCAGCACGAACGTTCTTCTCCCCGGAGAGGAAATGGAGAGTAAAATGGAACCGGGAGAAGAACAGGGACCATCTAGCCTGGCGAGAATTCAGCCGCTGGGCCGTTTGCAGATACACCAAGTTCTTGTGGTCAGTGAAGACTTGGAAGGGAAAGCGAGCTCCCTCCAAGAGATGTCTCCACTCCGAAAAAGCCAACTTCATGGCCAGCAACTCCCTGTCCCCGATGGAATAATTCCTCTCCGCTGGTGTGAAGGTCTTGGAGAAGAAGAAGCAAGGATGCTTCCGACCTTGAGCATCCTTTTGGGAAAGGACTGCTCCAGCACCAACGGATGAGGCATCCACCTCCAAGATAAATGGTTTATCAACATCGGGGCGATGTTGGATGGGAGCGCTAGCGAAGTGTGACTTGATCGAGAGAAAGGCTTTGGAGACCTCCTCTGACCACAACTTGGGATTTGCTCCCTTCTTGGTGAGGGCAACCAAGGGAGCTACCAAAGTTGAGAAGTGTGGAATGAACTGGCGATAATAATTAATGAACCCCATAAAGCGCTGCACCGCTTTAAGAGAATGGGGTTCCTGCCAGTCCATTACAGCCTGTAGCTTGGCAGGATCCATAGCCAAACCCTGGGCAGAGATGATATAACCAAGGAAAGGCAAGGACTCCTGCTCAAACACACACTTCTCCAACTTGGCGTAGATGGAGTTTGCCCGTAAGAGGTCGAAGACTTTGCGAACATCTCTCCGATGGGAGTCAATATCTGGAGAGAAGATGAGAATATCATCCAGATAGACTACGACCGAGGTGGTGAGCATATCCCGGAAGATGTCGTTCACAAAGTCTTGGAAAATGGCTGGGGCATTACAGAGCCCGAAGGGCATCACCAGATATTCATAGTGCCCATCCCTGGTGTTAAAAGCCGTCTTCCATTCATCCCCCTCACGGATGCGAATCAGGTTGTAAGCACCCCGCACATCTAACTTTGTAAATACCCTCGCTCCCCGTAGCCTATCAAACAGCTCAGATATCAGGGGTAATGGGTACTTGTTCTTAACGGTGATGGCGTTAAGACCCCTGTAGTCTATGCATGGACGTAAGTCTCCAGTCTTCTTCTGTACGAAGAAGAACCCAGCCCCTGCCGGTGACACTGACTTCCTAATGAATCGTCTTGCCAGATTCTCTTGGATGTACTGGGACATTGCCTCCGTCTCCGGGAGAGATAACGGATAGACTCGACCCCGGGGAGGCTCAGCACCAGACAAGAGGTCAATAGGACAGTCATAGGGGCAGTGAGGCGGAAGGGTCTCCGCAGCTCTTTTGGAGAACACGTCTGCATAGGGCCAATAGTGCTTTGGGAGAGAGGAAAGATCTGCGGGTACCTGTGTAGTAGCAACCTGAACGCACTCCCTCAGACATCTACCCTCGCAGGATTTACTCCATCCCAAAATTCTCCCAGAGGACCACTCAATATGAGGAAAATGGTAGCGAAGCCATGGTATCCCCAACAGGACCTCATCAATTCCCTCAGGAATGACTAATAGGGAGATTATCTCCTGATGTGATGGAGTCACAGATAGCGTGAAAGGAATGGTTTGGTGGGTAATCTGTGAAGGTAGTGTTGACCCATTTACCACTCGAACGGTTACTGGCTTGGCGAGCATCACCAAGGGTATTGCGTGACGCTGGGCAAAAGCGGAAGACATAAAGTTACCCTCTGCCCCAGAATCCACGCATAGCTCGACCATAAGAGTGGATGGGCCTATGGTAATTGTCCCCTTGAAGGACAACTTTGAGGCAAACGTCGCCGTGTCTAGTGTACCTCCTCCAACTGCCACTAGACGCTGACGTTTCCCCGACCGCTGAGGACCCTTGGAGGCAAGGTGTCCTGACTGCTGGCAAACATGACGGACCTTATATGCACGGGCGGACTGAGACTTGGATCCCGCTCGTGTCACCTCTAAGGTCTCATATGACTCGGATGCCTGGACTGGAGATTCCAAAGGTTTGGCGAAGGTGGGAGCCAGCCGAAACCTCTGCCTACACTGGGCTCGCTCCAACCTCCGCTCGTTAAAACGGAGGTCAATACGAGTAGAGACAGTTATTAACTCCTCCAGTGTGGCAGGAATCTCCCTAGTGGCCAGAGCGTCCTTAATGTGGTCAGCCAGGCCCCTCCAAAATATGGGGATAAGGGCTTTATCCGACCACTCCAGCTCGGAAGCTAAAGTACGGAAGCGGACGGAAAAATGGCTGACCAAGGACTCACCCTGAGTTAATGCCAGTAGTTGGAGCGCTGTGTCATGGGTGACTTGAGGTCCTAAAAAGACCTTTTTCAGAGTGCTCAGGAACAACGGAGCACTCTGCACCACATGATCACCACGCTCCCACAGCGGCGTAGCCCACTCCAACGCCCTGTCCGACAAAAGAGACACAATAAATCCCACCTTAGCCCGCTCTGTAGGAAAACGTGCAGCCAGGAGCTCGAGGTGAATAGAGCACTGACTCACGAATCCCCTACAAGTTTTGCTATTTCCAGAAAATTTTTCTGGCAGCGGGAGGCGAGATAACGTCGGAACAGGGGTGGCAGTGGACAAGGTTGCTGCAGCCACGCTAGCAGCCTGTACAGCAACTGCGGTAACATCCACAGCTGAGGTTGAGCTCTCGAGAGCCGCCAACCTACCCTCCAGCTGCTGGATATACCGCAAAGATTGCTGAATGTCCGCCATTTAATAGCCAGACCCTGGCACTAGTATTCTGATAGGGCTAGCGGAACGCACCGAGTAAATAGAGATGTTTATTGATATTGGTGCGTTCGCAGCCCGGGGTCCACCGTGCAGGAGTACCTGCTGCTAGCACATGGCGGAGCTATATGGCGGTATAGACGAACTCAGTTAATTCACTGAGTAGCCGTGAAAGGAAAGCGCTGTGCCCTGTTAGACTCCACAGAGGCACAGGCTAACTGCCCAAACAGAGAGCAGTCAGTGGTCACACAAACACACAAAACTCCTCGCCGGAGCATTCTAGGGGCTTATTTCAGCCGGGTCCCTGAATACACTCAGACTCAATCTCCTCGCCGGAGGAGCCAGCATTCTAGGGGCTTATTTCAGCCGGGTCCCTGAACACACATACATGTGACCACACTGGCGCAAAGCACATAACATAAGACAATACTAGCGTATGGCCGTGCGGTCATGCGCAGTTTATATAGTTGCAGCACAGGAAGCTGCTACTGAAGTTTTTGCCCTTTCAGGACCTTCCAGGAGGACCAATGGAAAGTGCTGCAGTACCTGAGCATGTTTTGCCCTTTCAGGACCTTCCAGGAGGACCAATGCAATGTACTGCAGTACCTGAGCATGTGACCGAACATGTGGCCCTCGACCTCCAATGGGAGACCCTGCCCTGGGCATGCTCAGTGTGAGTAAATAAGGACTTAGTCCCAGAGAGGCTTACTCGCCGCAGATCAGTGCAGGGTACCATAGGAAAGCCAGAAAAGGCAGTGGCGACCCTATGCACAGACGCTGGGAGCAACGTCTCTGCTGAGCAGACCCCACTGCGGCCGATGCTGAATGGGAGACCGCAGCAGACATGGATCGAGATTCCCCCTGTGCAGCGGAGGAAACTCGACTCCTAACACACCCTTAACCCTAATCTCAACCCTATTCCCAACTGTAAATGTAATCTAAACCCTAACTGTAACTTTAGCCCCAACCCAAACTGTAGCCCTAGCCCTAATGGGAAAATGGAAATAAATACATTTTTTTAATTTTTCCCTAACTAAGGGGGTGATGAAGGGGGGTTTGATTTACTTTTATAGTGGGTTTTTTAGCGGATTTTTATGATTGGCAGCCGTCACACACTGAAAGACGCTTTTTATTGCAAAAAATATTTTGAGAGCTATAATTTTTCCATATTTTGGTCCACAGAGTCATGTGAGGTCTTGTTTTTTGCGGGACGAGTTGACGTTTTTATTGGTAATATTTTCGAGCACGTGACATTTTTTGATCGCTTTTTATTCTGATTTTTGTGAGACAGAATGACCAAAAACCAGCTATTCATGAATTTCTTTTGGGGGAGGCGTTTATACCGTTCCGCGTTTGGTAAAATTGATAAAGCAGTTTTATTCTTTGGGTCAGTACGATTACAGCGACACCTCATTTATATCATTTTTTTATGTTTTGGCGCTTTTATACGATAAAAACTTTTATAGAAAAAATAATTATTTTGGCATCGCTTTATTCTCAGGACTATAACTTTTTTATTTTTTTGCTGATGCTGTATGGCGGCTCGTTTTTTGCGGGACAAGATGACGCTTTCAGCGGTACCATGGTTATTTATATCTGTCCTTTTGATCGCGTGTTATTCCACTTTTTGTTCGGAGGTATGATAATAAAGCGTTGTTTTTTGCCTCGTTTTTTTTTTTTTTTTACAGTGTTTACTGAAGGGGTTAACTAGTGGGCCAGTTTTATAGGTCGGGCCGTTATGGATGCGGCGATACTAAATATATGTACTTTTATTGTTTTTTTAATTTATTTAGATAAAGAAATGTATTTATGGGAATAATATTTTTTTTTTTTTCATTATTTAGGAATATTTTTTTTTTTTTACACATTTGGAAATTTTTTTTTTAACTTTTTTACTTTGTCCCAGGGGGGGACATCACAGATCGATGATCTGACAGTTTGCACAGCACTCTGTCAGATCACCGATCTGACTTAGAACAGTGCAGGCTTCACAGTGCCTGCTCTGAGCAGGCTCTGTGAAGCCACCTCCCTCCCTGCAGGACCCGGATCCGCGGCCATCTTGGATCCGGGCCTGGAGCAAGCAGGGAGGGAGGTAAGACTCTCGCAGCAACGTGATCACATCGCGTTGCTGCGGGGGGCTTAGGGAAGCACGCAGGGAGCCCCCTCCCTGCGCGATGCTTCCCTGCACCGCCGGCACATCGCGATCATCTTTGATCGCGGTGTGCCAGGGGTTAATGTGCCGGGGGCGGTCCGTGACCGCTCCTGGCACATAGTGCCGGATGTCAGCTGCGATAGGCAGCTGACACCCGGCCGCGATCGGCCGCGCTCCCCCCGTGAGCGCCGCCGATCGCGCTGGACGTACTATCCCGTCCGTGGTCATGGGGGCCCACCCCACCTCGACGGGATAGTACGTCCGATGTCAGAAAGGGGTTAAAGCCAATGTTCTCTTATCATGTCCAATTAATATTATTTTAGTAAAATGAAATAGACAGTTGCATTCATTTTGAAACATTTTACATCATAAACTATCTTGCATTTACCTTGTTCATCTTATTAAATTGGAAAGATAAATGTGTTTGTTTATAAAAACCTACAGGAAGCTTGTCTATTGAAATAGTTACTAAGACATGTCTGCTCAGCATTTAAGCAAATCATTTCATGTTATAATAAGGAGCTATGACAACACAGCACTTCTTAATTTTGCCAGTTGTAAATTCAGTAGGCCCAGAATCATAAGCTGTTGTCTGAAGTATTGACTCTTCTGGAAGATTGAATTGATAATTGTAAATGAACGAATGGTTGATATTTGCCTCTTATATCAGTTCCTACAGTTTATAGTACTGTTATCTTTGTAAAATAGGGATGCAGGGTCACTAAACAAAGATGTTTGCTGATTTGCTGATTACATATTGTACTGGGCCATGCAGTTTGTTGACTTGCAAACATTAAAGTATAAGCTATAAATAATCAAACAATGCAAATTAACCTCATCACATCTTTCTCTTGACCTCTGGATGCTGGCTTGAAGGACAGTTGTGAACTATATAAGGAGACTTTGCCTCTCTTCCAGGGGAGTCAACAGGATGTGACCAAAGGGGGCCACAGCCCCAACTGGAAGAACACAGATCTGCTACATTGACCATCACTGAACCCTCAAAGACATATTGAAGAATCCAGGTTTGGACAATCAGGTCATCCGGCAACATATCTCACTGCTTGGTTAACTTCCTAAGCTTGTCATTAACTACATTCTGTGAGGGCCAACCAAATGCGGGGTGCCACTGGCGGAAGTAGTTGGCCCTGGAAGCAGTGGTGAGACTCTGTAATTTGCATCATCTTTGGTATTTTGCTGGGACTATTCTATATGTTATTGTGTGTTGGTGGTTCAATAAATTATTGCCACACTGTTTTACGCTCATCCTTTTTTCTGAGTAGTGTTCTGCCAACAAGAAAAGAGAGCGTGTGTTCAGTGCTATGAGCCTTGGTGTATGCATCTATGCAGTCTTTCTAAAGACAGTCAGGTCAGCGGACGAGAGCACCCACTGACCTTGTGTCTGCACAGGAGCGTTATCACATGCCAATTGCAATGCTCATGAATACATATATCATATACTGTATATAGTAGAAAATTTATATCATGTAATATACCACACATAGAATAGCAGTAATATTAAGTATAAATGCTTATGCTATTTAAATGCATTTACCTTAGGATTGTTTAAACTATGAGAAAAGAAATGCAAACACAATCAAACATCCAAAGTAGTCAATGAGGCATTAGCTCTCATTGACTAACTTACACATTGTCATTGATCTAAGTTAATTGCAAATTGGTTGCCTTGGGTAACAGCACATTTTAATAGAAAGCAAACACATTGGATTTATCCTTTGTTAGGACATGCCAATGTCCACAGCAATTCCTTCTCTTAACCCCTTCACCCCAAAGCCTGTTTTCACCTAAGTGACAGGGCCAATTTTTACAATTCTGACCACTGTCACTTTATGAGGTTATAACTCTGAAACGCTTCAACGGATCCTGGTGATTCTGACATTGTTTTCTCGTGACATATTGTACTTCATGATAGTGGTAAAACTTCTTTGATATGACTTGCATTTATTTGTGAAAAAAACAAAAATTTGTCGGAAATTATGAAAATTTAGCAATTTTCAAACTCTTAGTTTTTATGCCCTTAAATTAGAGAGTTATATCACATAATATAGTTAATAAACAACATTTCCCACATGTCTGCTTTACATCAGCACAATTTTGGAAACATAATTTTTTTTTGTTAGGACGTTATAAGGGTTAAAAGTTGACCAGCGATTTCTCATTTTTGCAACAAAATTTGCAAAACCATTTTTTTACGGACCACCTCACACTTGAAGTGACTTTGAGGGGTCTATATGACAGAAAATGCCCAAAAGTGACACCATTCTAAAAACTGCACCCCTCAAGGTACTCAAAACCACATTCAAAAAGTTTATTAACCCTTCAGGTGCTTCACAGGAATTTTTTGAATGTTTAAAAAAATTGAACATTTAACTTTTTTTTCACAAAATTTTTACTTCAGGTCCAATTTGTTTCATTTTACCAAGGGTAACAGGAGAAATTGGACCACAAAAGTCGTTGTACAATTTGTCCTGAGTACGCCGATACCCCATATGTGGGGGTAAACCACTGTTTGGGCACATGGCAGAGCTCGGAAGGGAAGGAGCGCTATTTGACTTTTCAATGCAAGATTTGCTGGAATTGAGATCGGAGCCCATGTCACGATTGGAGAGCCCCTGATGTGCCTAAACAGTGGAAACCCCCACAGGTGACACCATTTTGGAAAGTAGACCCCCTAAGGAACTAATCTAGATGTGTGGTGAGCACTTTGAACCTCCAAGTGCTTCACAGAAGTTTATAATGTAGAGCCGTAAAACAAAATTTTTTATTAATTTTCACAAAAAATGATCTTTTTGCCCCAAATTTTTTATTTTCCCAAGGGTAAAAGGATAAATTGTACCCCAAAAGTTGTTGTGCAATTTGTCCTGAGTACGTCGATACTTCATATATGGGGATAAACCACTGTTTGAGCGCATGGCAGAGCTCGGAAGGGAAGGAGTGCCATTTGACTTTTCAATGCAAAATTGGCTGGAATTGAGATCGGACGCCATGTCGCATTTGGAGAGCCCCTGACGTGCCTTAACAGTGGAAACCCCCCACAAGTGACCCCATTTTGGAAAGAAGACCCCCTAATGAACTTATCTAGATGTGTGGTGAGCACTTTTAACCCCCAATTGTTTCACTAAAGTTTAGAATGTAGCATTGTGAAAATTAAAAAATCATTTTTTCTTTCCACAAAATGATGTTTTAGCCCGCAATTTTTTTTTTCCCAAGGGTAACAGGAGAAATTGGACCACAAATGTTATTGTCCAATTTGTCCTGAGTACGATGATACCCCACATGTGGGGGGGAACCACCGTTTGAGTGCATGGCAGAGCTCGGAAGGGAAGGAGCACCGTTTGAAATGCAGACTTAGATGGAATGGACTGCAGGTGTCATGTTGCATTTGCAGAGCCCCTGATGTACCTAGACAGTAGAAACCCACCACAAGTAACCCCATATTGGAAACTAGACCCCCCAAGGAACTTATCTAGATGTGTTGTGAGAGCTTTGAACCAACAAGTGCTTCACTACAGTTTATAACGCAGAGCCGTGAAAATAAAAAATATTTTTTTTTCCACGAAAATGATATTTTATCCCCTATGTTTTTATTTTCCCAAGGGTAACAGGACAAATTGGACCCCAAAAGTTGTTGTCCAACTTGTCCTGAGAACGCTGATACCCCATATGTTGGGGGGAACCACTGTTTGGGTGCACGGCAGAGCTCGAAAGGGAAGGAGCGCCATTTGAAATGCAGACTTAGATGGAATGGTCTGCAGGCGTCATGTTGCATTTGCAGAGCCCCTGATGTACCTAAACAGTAGAAACCCCCCACAAGTGACCCCATATTGGAAACTAGACCCCCAAAGGAACTTATCTAGATGTGTTGTGAGAGCTTCGAACCAACAAGTGTTTCACTACAGTTTATAACGCAGAGCCGTGAAAATAAAAAATATTTTTTTTTTCCACGAAAATGATATTTTATCCCCTATGTTTTTATTTTCCCAAGGGTAACAGGACAAATTGGACCCCAAAAGTTGTTGTCCAACTTGTCCTGAGAAAGCTGATACCCCATATGTTGGGGGGAACCACTGTTTGGGCACACAGGAGAACTCGGAAGGGAAGGAGCCCTGTTTTACTTTTTCAAAGCAGAATTGGCTGGAATTGAGATCGGACGCCATGTCGCGTTTGGAGAGCCCCTGATGTGCCTAAACAGTGGAAACCCCCAATTATAACTGAAACCCTAACCCCAACCCTAACCCTAGCCCTAGCCCTAACCCTAGCCCTAGCCCTAACCCTAGCCCTAACCCTAGCCCTAACCCTAACCCTAGCCCTAACCCTAGCACTAACCCTAGCACTAACCCTAGCACTAATGGGAAAATGGAAATAAATACATTTTTTTACATTTTATTATTTTTCCCTAACTAAGGGGGTGATGAAGGGGGGTTTGATTTACTTTTATAGCGTTTTTTTGGCGGATTTTTATGATTGGCAGCCGTCACACACTAAAAGACGCTTTTTATTGCAAAAAATAGTTTTTGCATCACCACATTTTGAGAGCTATAATTTATCCATATTTTGGCCCACAGAGTCATGTGAGATCTTGTTTTTTGCGGGATGAGTTGACGTTTTTATTGGTAACATTTTCAGGCAGATGACATTTTTTGATCGCTTTTTATTCCGATTTTTGGGAGGCGGAATGAACAAAAACCAGCAATTCCTGAATTTCTTTTAGGGGGGGCGTTTATACCGTTCCACGTGTGGTAAAATGGATAAAGCAGTTTTATTCTTCGGGTCAGTACGATTACAGCGATACCTCATTTATGTAATTTTTTTTATGTTTTGGCGCTTTTACACAATAAAAACTATTTTATATAAAAAAATAATTGTTTTTTGCATCGCATTATTCTGAGAGCTATAACTTTTTTATTTCTCTGCTGATGATGCTGTATGGTGGCTTTTTTTTTGCGGGACAAGATGACGTTTTCAGCGGTACCATGGTTATTTATATCCGTCGTTTTGATCGCGTGTTATTCCACTTTTTGTTCACCTGTAAGATAATAAAGCGTTGTTTTTTGCCTTGTTTTTTTTTTTTTTTTTTTGCGGTGTTCACTGAAGGGGTTAACTAGTGGGATAGTTTTATAGAGCGGGTCGTTACGGACGCGGCGATACCAAATATGTGTACATTTATTGTTTTTTTTTTTTTTTACATAAATAAATGGATTTATTGGGAAATGTTTTTTTTTTTTTTATTTGGGGATTTTTTTTTATTTTTTTTTACACATTCTATTTTTTTTTTTTTTTACTTTCTAACATTGTCCCAGGGTGGGACATCTCTGTATTAAATCAGATCGTTGATCTGACACTGTGCATAGCACACTGTCAGATCAACGATCTGACAGGCAGCTTAGCTGGCTCTCCAGCGCCTGCTCTCAGCAGGCGCCGGCTAGCCAGGTCACTTCATGACCCGGAAGGAGTCCGGCGGCCATCTTGGATCCGGGGACTCCTTCCGGGTCACCGGAGCAACGCGATCTCATTGCGTTGCTCCGGTGGGAGAGCGCAGGGAGCCCCCGTCCCTGCGCGATCCCCCTCTATGCCGCTGTCACTACTGACAGCGGCATCAGAGGGGTTAAATGCCCGCGATCGGCGATAGCGCCGATCGTGGGCATTGCTGCGGGGTGTCAGCTGTCATATACAGCTGACACCCGCACCCGATCACCGCGGCGCTCAGCGCGAGACCGCGGTGATCGATGCGCCGTACTAGTACTGCTGCTGGCACTAATGCAGTGCCGGCAGCGCAGTACTAGTACGGCGCATGGCGCGAAGGGGTTAAAATATAAAGACATTTCATAACCACTGGAAATAATGCTATAGCTTTGGGAATTCTATAATTTCTACTTCATTTGAGACAGTTTCTGTAATAGTAGGGGTTGTACACATTCCTATAATTTGTGTATAGAGCAGTAAATAAAGACATTGACTATTTTACATTAAGCAATATATATTAATTACGTAATAAGTAGTGATAAGCGAACGTGCTCGCCACTACTCAGTACTCGCCCGAGTATCACTATGTTCGGTGTACTTGGTGAGCACTGAGTATTTCTGGGATTATTTAGCGGGAGCTCGGGTCTCCGCCCTGCAATTTTGGAAGTCTTTAGAGCTCCAATGACCATGCAGGGATTGTCTGCCATGCACTGTAATGCCGCAGCCATCTTTGTTGTGGTATTACAGTAGTTGGCTGGCCACACAGCATCATCAGGTCTATAAGAGACCTGGCGCCATCCTGCTCACTGCATTCTTCTCTGGAGTCATCTAGTGTAGGTAGAGCTGCTGCTGAGATAGGGTCAGAATCATTCTTTTTATAGTTAAAGTGGGTCTGCTAGTGTTCAGTCCACAAAACCAACAGTCATTTTAACGGATAATTTGGCGGTACATGGTTTGCAGCGCTAGGTATGCAGGGGAGTCTATGTGCACATATCCACATCAGTGCAAGGGGTGCAGGCACTGTATGTGAGTATATAGATCTCACTGCATACCTCAAAAAGCTCCATTACTGTCTGCTGCTGCTTATTTTATATATACCTTGCTGCAGTTATCCATGGCAATTTTTTTTTCTGCAGCTTATACCTGCTCATTTTATTATACAGCAATCCATAGCCCCCTTTTTCTACATTTATTTGCTTTGTTACGCTGTAGACTACAGCCAGGTCATTGCAATACAAGAGCGTGCAAATCTAAGAATTTAAAAAAAACAATTGGGGCCCAGGCATCAGATGTGAGTGCGCCAAAAACTCTGTCCTTTTTTTTGTACTATCCAATATTTTTTAGTGTGTTACAACATTTTTGGATACCATTTTGCTGCCCCAAAAATCTGTAGCTAGCTCAAAAATATTTAGCTATAGTTCTTAGATTTATCACTGTGAGTTGTACGCCACACACATCACTAATCATTGCGCAAAATATCTTACAATTTTAGTACCCCAATTTTTTTGTGTAATAGCCAATTTATTGACACACTGCTATCTCTGGCTGACGCCTGGGGTGTCAAAATCCTTGCTTTGCAGGCATACATTGCATTGCTCTGACTGCTAGCTTTGCTCTACTCAGTATTTAGTGTTTTCAAAAATAAAAAAAAAATTATACAGTCTGTTATCTCTGTCAGACGCCTGGTGTATATGTGGTGTCAAAATCTTCGCTTTGCAGGTACGAGTTGCATTGTTCTGTCTGCTAGCCTTGGTCTACTCAGTATTTAGTGTTTTCAAAAATTACAAAAAACATTTTAAAAAATGTATACAGTTTGTTGTCTCTGTCAGATGCCTGGTGAATCTGTGGTGTAAAAATCTTTGCTTCGCAGGCATACGTTGCATTGTTTTGTCTGTTAGCCTTAGTCTACTCATTGTTTAGTGTTTTCAAAACTTACAAAAATATTACAAAAAAACGTTAAAAACATTTTATACAGTCTCTTATGTCCATCAGACGCCTGGTGTATCTGTGGTGTAAAAATCTTTCCTTCACAGGCATAAGTTGTATATTTTTGTCAGCTATCCTTGGTCTACTCATTATTTTTTGTTTAAAAAATAAAAAAAACATATTTTAACTGTCTGTTATCTGTGGTGTTAAAATTTTCTCTTCGTAGGTATACATTGCATTGTTCTGTCTGCTAGCCTTGGCCTACTCAGTATTTAGTGTTTTCAAAAATTCCAAAACAAATTTATAAAAATGTATACAGTCCGCTATCTCTTTCAGATGGCTGGTGTATCTGTGGTGTCAAAATCTTCTCTTCGCAGACATATGTTGCATTGTTCTGTCTGCTAACCTTGGTCTACTCAGTATTTAGTGTTTTCAAAAATTACAAAAAAAATAAAAAAATGTATACAGTCTGTTATCTCCGCCAGACACATGGTGTATATGTGGTGTAAAAATCTTTGCTTTGCAGGTATATGTTGCATTGTTCTGTCTGCTAGCCTTGTCCTACTCAGTATTTAGCGTTTTCAAAAATTACAAAAAAATTAAAAACATTTATACAGTCTGTTATCTCTCTCAGACGCCTGGTGTATCCGTCGTGTAAAAATCTTCGCTTCACAGGCATACGCTGCATTGTTCTGTCTGCTAGCCTTTTTCTACTCTGTATTCAGTGTTTTCAAAGATTACAAAAAAATTAAACATTTTTTATACAGTCTATGATCTCCGTCAGACGCATGGTGTATCTGTGGTGCAAAAATCTTTCCTTCGCAGGCATAAGCTGTATTTTTTTGCCTGCTAGCCTTGGTCTACTCATTATTTTTTGCTTAAAAAAACACACACATATTTTAACTGTCTGTTATCTCCGTCAGACGTTTGGTGTATCTGTGGTCTCCAAATACTTGCTTCTCAGGCATACTGATCACATATAATTTTTCTCCAAATAAACCTATTTGTATTGAGCTCTTCAAATATTTCAGTAGTCCATTTAAAATGGGCAAGGCAAGGGGAAGTGGACGGGATGCTGATGGTGCATGCAGAGGATGAGGCCGTAACCAAGCTGAAAGTGTGCCACAACAAAGACCCATATCTTCACGTTTGACCTTCCTATCCCAGTTTCTAGGGAACTGCAGCACACCACTATTGAAGCCAGAGCGGTGTGAAATGGTTGTTGGTTGGATAGCGGATAATGCTTCCAGTCACTTAGCCACCACCACCATGCCTTGCACACAGTCAAGTCTGAGTAGCAGTGAGTGTGGACTGGATATTATTCACCCTGATCCTCCTTCCTCCCACCATGCAGAGTGCCCTGAGACAACTGATCACACCCTTAGACACTCCAAAGAGCTGTTGAGTTTTCCCTTTAAAGATTCCAGACTCTCGACCGGTCAACTTGAAGTGGGGCCAGATGAGATCACATGTAGCGATGCCCAAAGATTTGAACAGCCACGGTAGCACAAAGGCGATGGTGGTAAAGTGTCACAAGAGGTGGATGATCATGAGACACAATTGCCAGAAAGTCAGGAGGAGGAGCAGGGTGCGGATTTGGAAGATGAGGTGGTGAATGACATTGTAACTGCTCCAACCTGGTAGGAGGACATGCAGAGCAAGGACAGCAGCCCACATGGGGAAGGAAGCATATCACCCCAACAGGCCGGAAGAAGCAGTGTGGTGGCCACAGGCAGACAGCATGCATCCATTCCCTGTAACACCAACATGACGGAAGTTGCCATTCCAACTGTTAGATCTTCCCGCGTCTGGTTATTTTTTTAAAGACTCTGCCGATAACCCCAAACAGGCCATTTGCAACACCTGCCATGCCCGCATCAGCAGGGGTAACAAAACTACCAGCCTGACCACCACCAGCATGATTAGGCACATGAAAGCAAAGCACCTGACTTTGTTGGCCACACCCCAGGCTCTAGGAACACTGTCTGCAGTTGACACCACTGCTTCTTCTACTGTTTTGCGTATAAGCCAATCCCCAGTTCACTGTGTCTGTGAAGATGCCTCCGGTCCTGCACCTGTTGTTGCCCACAGTCAATCAGCACCATCATTAAGCCCGTCCATGTCCTTGTCGCTGCCCAGCCTTCAGTTGTCTATAACTCAGTCATTAGAATGCAAGCAGAAATAACTAGCAAATTCCTCACAGTCCACAGTAATTAATTTGAACATTTCTCATCTGCTTGCACTCGAAATGTTGCCTTTTAGGCTCATTGAGATGGAAGATTTCCGCAACCTGATGGCGGTGGCCATCCCAAGGTACTTGGTCCCCAGTCGCTACTATTTCTCCCAGTGTTCCGTACCGGCATTACACCAGCATCTGTCCCACAACATTACTCGTGCCTCAACAATGCTGTTACAGGGAAAGTCCACCTTACCACAGACACGTGGACAAGTGCTTGTGGGCAAGGATGGTACATCTCACTGACGGCACACTGGGTTAATATAGTGGAAGCTGGAACCCAGTCGGTACTTGGGATGGAACACATAATCCTCACACCGAAGATTGCGATCCCTACATCAGTCAGGGTTGCCACCACAGTCTACAGCTGCTGAACCTCCTCCTCCTCTTCAGCCTCCATCTCTGAAATGAACACATCAGTCAGAAGTTGGAAGCACTGCCTCAGCCAAGCGGCAACAGGTTGTGCTGAAGCTAATCTGCATAGGTGACAATCTGCACAATGCTGAAGAGTTGTGTACAGTGCTGAAAGGGCAGCCCGATATATGGATGACACTGCTGAACCTACAGCCAGGCATGGTCATGTGTAACAATGGCGGGATACTGGTGGCGGCTCTCAGGCAAGGTGAGCTAACACACGTACCTTGCTTGAACCATGTGCTTAACCTCATGGTTCAACATTTTCTCAAAAGCTACACGGAGCTGCTGGATCTGCTAGTGAAAGTACCCTGTCTGTCTGCCCACTTTAGAAAATCAGCTGCAGCTTCAGCCGCTCTTGCTGTGTTTCAGCATCATTTGCAGCTTTCGGCTCACCGACTGGTGTGTGATGTCCCCATGCATTGGAAGCCTATGTTGGAAAGGATTTGTGAGCAGAAGAGGGCAGTTGTTGACTACCAGCATCAACAAGGCCATCAATATTCAGTTCATACTCCACACATAAGACATCAGTAGTGGACATGGATGTCAGACATATGTACCATCCTCCAAAACTTTGAGGACTGCACCAAGATGGTGAGCAGCGATGATGCTATAATTAGTGTCACCATCCCACTTTTCTGCATTCTGAAAATGTCTATGCTCACAATTAAAGAGGATGCATTGCAGGCAGAGCATGAGGACATGAAGCAAGGAACCATACAGGGTGATAACACTCAGCCCAGCCTCATGTCGTCCCAACATGGATTGCTAGACAATGAGGAGGAGGAGGAGGAAGAACAGGAGCTAGTTTCATGTGCCATAGATGGTACTACAAGCACAGCTGTCATACCGTCTGTTCAGCAGGGATGGCCTGAGGACAAGGAGGATGAGGATGAGGAGGACAGCATGGTCAGTCATCCTACAGAGGGGAGAGGACCCTGTCCTTGCAGAATTAGATTCTTCAGGATAGTGGGGAAGAGACAGGAGGTTGGTGTGCTGCAGCACTGGTGGTGGTGAGGCAGCAGCTCGGGTGGTCATGGCAGCAGCTCGGGTGGTCGTGGCAGCAGCTCGGGTGGTTAGTGATGTGGCGGCAGCTTGGGTGGTCGGTGACGTGCCGGCATGACATGGCGGAAGCTCGGGTGGTCAGTGATGTGGTGGCAGCTCGGGTGGTTGGTGAGGCGGCAGAATGGTTATTGCAGGCTGTAGGCTTTCCTGAAGAGATAGGTTTTCAGGTTCCGTCTGAAGGATCCGAGGGTGGTGGATAATCGGACGTGTTGAGGCGTGGAATTCCAGAGAATGGGGAATGTTCAGGAGAAATCTTAGAGGCGGTTGTGTGAGGAATGAATAAGTGTGGAGGAGAAACTGCCTTTTAGCAGTCTGGTACGCATGGCTTACTTTATGTTG
Organism: Ranitomeya imitator; assembly: GCF_032444005.1. Classification (NCBI taxonomy): domain Eukaryota; kingdom Metazoa; phylum Chordata; class Amphibia; order Anura; family Dendrobatidae; genus Ranitomeya; species Ranitomeya imitator. Next base: position 582,617,151 of record NC_091284.1, read on the forward strand.
TGCTGCGTTTCCCATGACCCTCGCATTATTAAAATTTTCGGTGACACTTCTAGACCCACACTACAAGGTGAACTTTCAATCTCTTATTCCAGAGGCAGACAGGTGTACAAAAATGTTGCAGTACCAGAGGGCCCTTGTAGCGGAATTATTTAAAAAATTCCCATCCGAGAACGCTGGCAGCAGACGTCAGAGTTTATGCACAACCAAAGAGTCCAAGCGAGAGAGACAGAAGTACAATCCAGCACAGGCAAGGGAACAATGACAAAGTACTGGGACTGCTTTCTCAGACCCTCCCATCGTGCCAGCACAGAGGCAAGGGGTGCTGTCACAAGAAGTGCAATGTTTGGGAAGATGGCGAGGGAGTAACTTGCAGATCGTACAAACATCCTCCAGGATTCCTCTGTGCCTTTTAATTATTGGGTATCCAAGTGGGACACGTGGCATGAACTGGCTCTCTATGCCTTGGAGGCCCTGGCCTGCCCTGCTAACGTCCTGTCAGTTCGGGTTTTTAGCATCACTGGTGGAAGCATAACAGATAAGCGCATCTGCCTGTCAACTGAAAATGCTGACAGGCTGACTCTTATAAAAATCAACAAGGGCTGGATTGGGCAAGACTTCTGTCCACCATCGAATGAAAACAGTGAAACATAACCTCAAATACATTGTCTTTTTTGTGGAGGTGTATTCTCATGCACCTCTTCACAACCACACATGGGTATACGCTTCGTGATTTGGTCTGTTTGGTGTTATCTTCCTCCTTATCCTCATCCTCATCATCCACAACCACTAGAACAAACACCAGGATGAACGTATTCCATGATGCAAATTTTTGTGCAAGGGTGCTCTTATGAAAATGTCTTAAAAATGAGATGTATATTCTTCCCATTTATTCTTATATTTTCCATTTTTCCTATCTCTGGACCATCCTCTTACAACTTAGTGTATACATCTCCAATATAAAAATATTAAAATACTATATACTATATTATATTACATTTTAATTTATATCCCTGTCTGTGAGGTGTTGGTAGGGACCAACATATCTCATTCGACACATTCTGGCTTCATGTTTATGAACCTGTGTTCGCCCCTTCCTTTTTGTTATTTTCTTTCATAGGTGGATTCACATTCTTTATTGATTTGTTTGATTTCAGTGTGATTGATCATTATTATGTCTCCTCTTTCTCCGCCTCTACATCACCAGCTTTAACGTATTCCGTTCTGCTGCGCTACAGGCAGTACAATTTTTGGCAAGGGTGTCTATGATGCCCATAAAACATTTTTTTAAAATGTACACCCCATGGGGAAAAGACCCGCTCCTTTACATTGGGCCTAGTTTTTAATGAGGCCTTCATCAATGTCTCCTGATTCTCCGCCACTAGATCACCAGGGTTAACGTGTTCTGTGCTGCTACAGCCAGTTCAATTTTTGCAAGGGTGTCTATGATGCCCATAAAATTGGGCTTAGCTTTTAATTGTGCTAGGTAGGCAGGGCAGTCTATGTGCACATATCCACAATCTTGCAAGGCATGCAGGCACTGTATGTGAGTCTATAGATCTCCCTGCATACACCAAAAGGCTCCATTAGTCTGCTGCTGCATATTTTAGCTGCAGGTAGCCATGAATTTTTTTTTTTTGGGGGGGGGCACCTTATACCTGCAAATTTTACTACCAAGCAATACAGAGCCCCATTTTTTACAACATTTATTGGCTGGGTCACACGTCAGACTACAGCCAGGTAATTTTAATACAAGAGCATTAAAATCTAACAATTTAAAATGGTTGTTTTCGTCCCAGGCTTCAGATGTGAGTGCGCATAAAATTCTGGCCTTTTTTTGGGAACTATATTTTTTGGGGGAGTGTCTTACAACATTTTTGGACATCATTTTGGTGACCAAAAAATCTTTAGCTACAGTTCTTATATTTAGCACTGTGATTTGTACGCCACACGCATTGCATATCATTGCGCCAAATATTGTACAATTTTAGTACTCCAAATGTTTTATTTTAGTCTCATAGCCTACTTATTGACACAATTTTGGTGGTCCCAAAAAAATTATGGCCACATTTTGATCACTATTATCTCTGTCAGACGCACGGTGTATCTGTGGTGTCCAAATCCTTGCTTTGCAGGCATACATTGCATTTTTTGTTCTGCTACTCTTGCTGTATACAGAATTTTTTCTTTTAAAATGTTTTTAAAATACAGGCCACATATTGAAACTGTCTTTTATCTCAGTCATATATCTGGTCTATCTGTGGTCTTCAAATCTTGGCTTTTCAGCCATACTTTCCAGTTTTTGGTCTGATACCCTTGGTGTATACAGTATTTTGTGGTTTTAACGTTTTTAAAAATACAGGCCACATATTGAAACAGTCTGTTATCTCAGTCACACATCTGGTCTATCTGTGGTCTTCAAATCTTGGCTTTTCAGCCATACTTTCCAGTTTTTGGTCTGATACCCTTGGTGTATACAGTATTTTGTGGTTTTAACGTTTTTAAAAATACAGGCCACATATTGAAACAGTCTGTTATCTCAGTCACACATCTGGTCTATCTGTGGTCTTCAAATCTTGGCTTTTCAGCCATACATTCCAGTTTTTGGTCTGATACCCTTGGTGTATACATTAATAAATAAAATGCACTGGCGCTATAACTAAAAGTAAAGGTCACACAAGTGCTGCCAGTATATCAGACAGATACTGTGCCCAATCTGTCAATAGAATAAAGAACAATTTAAACAGTGTGAAATACCACGCTACAAGTGTCCAAGACCAAACCTAGAACAAATCCGTAATTTATTTAAAAAATAAGACCATAACAGACCTTCCCGTCCACGAAGGTTGCAAACACCACCTAGTACACAATGTTAATTTGGCAAGCCCGCTTCTTGCTTACCCTATATAAAGTGAGGGAAAAGAAAAATCTCCAACCTTCCTATATTTTTCACCCACTAATATTATAACTTGCTATATCATACGATGATAACACAACTGTGGATAGTGCCTGCTGGTCATAGATTAGCTTACCTGCCCAACGTGTGGAGGTGTGTGTCGAGTAACATGCAGCTGGTCTCCTTTCAGAGAACCGAGATGCGATACCCACATACGGCGGCACTCGCTGCAGCTGAGGATAGCTCTTGTCCAGGGTGAGCGCGCGTGTACCAACGTCCGTAGTAGTGGGTACTACTGGCAGGGACTAGTGGAGCTATGTGCAGCGCCAGAGACGTCCCGGCCGGAGGCGTCCCTGGATGCATGAGGAAAAAAATGGCCGATGCTGACAAGCAGCGTGTGACGTCACTGGCCTATGGAGCCTTGGCAGGGCCAATTCTAACCAAAGCGTTTCAGAGTGTAACGCACTCCTTCATCAGGGTTACCGCACATTGTTCAGTGCTTCATATATAAAGGCTCCACATGCTCCCCACCCTTAATTCAATTACACCCACATACCTATTTGTGAAGGCAAGTCCAGGGGCAGTGTTAATGAATTAACCCTCTAATTAAGGGACACAGTTCATGATTACCTAATACGTAACTCACATTATAAGGTGTTTCTTTAGATATGCATGCATTCGTTGCTGATGACTAGTTTCTGCCCATTAAAATATATTTTAATGCAAGTACACAACATTTTTATGCATCATTTAAGTAATTTTATGTTTTTATGGTCTTAATAAAAGTGAAGTTTTACTATTTTATAGGTGGTTGCTTTAAATCATAGTACATATTGCAGGCAAATAATTGATCAAGCACAGTTTAAGAGGGCTTCATAATTCCCAGAGTATAATTAGGGCAGAAACTAGCCATCAGCAACGAATGCATGCATATCTAAAGAAACACCTTATAATGTTAGTTACGTATTAGGTAATCATGAATTGTGTCCCTTAATTAGAGGGTTAATTCATTAACACTGCCCCTGGGCTTGCTGTCACAAATAGGTATGTGGGTGTAATTGAATTAAGGGCGGGGTGCATGTGGAGCCTTTATATATGAAGCACTGAACAATGGGCGGTAACCCTGATGAAGGAGTGCGTTACACTCTGAAACGCGTTGGTTAGAATCAGCTCTGCCAAGGGTCCATAGGCCGGTGACGTCACACGCTGCTTGTCAGCGTCCGCCATTTTTTTCCTCGTGCATCCAGGGACTAAAAATAGTTTTTTTCATGCATACATTCCAATTTAGGTGTTTACACTATCAGTATTTCCATAATTTTCATACATTTTTAGACCTTAAAAAGGACCCCTGGGGGATCACCATAATAAAAAACAAACAAAAAAAACAAATTACAGTGTGGTACTTCCGTGACACGCCTCACCTATCTGTGGGCTACAAAATGTGCTTTTGATGCTTCTATTCTCCTTTTTTTGTGGTGTGTTACCCTAGATCTAAACACTATTTAAGAGTAAAAAATAAATATACAGGCCACATATTGCAGAGTCTGGTGTCTCAGTCAAACGCCAGATGCATCTGTGGCCTACAAATTGTGGTATTTCAGGGCTACATTCCACTGCATTTGCTGTCTTTGACCTGATTTCTATACACTATTTTCAGAGCCAAGATAAAACACAGGCCACATATAAAAGAGTGTGGTATCTCCGTGACACGCCTCATGTATCTTTGGTCTACAAAGAGTGTTTTTCAGACTTCCATTCACCTTTTTTGCTGTGTGTTACCCTAGCTTCAAACAGTAAACACTATTTTGGTCTGAATTTTTTTTCTACATTTTTTACCCTCCATGGGGAAATGTTTGTCAGCCCATACACTTAGTATATGGGCATTTCAAGTCTAGAAGGCCCACTCCTTTAAATTGGGCCTAGTTTTTAATGAGGCCTTCCTCCACATCTCATCATCCAGTGCCACTAGATCACCAGCGTTAACGTGTTCCCTGCTGCTACAGCCAGTCAATTTTTTGGCAAGGGTGTCTATGATCCTCATAAAAAATTGTTTAAAAAATGTACCCCCATGGGGAAATGATTGTCAGCCCATACACTTAGTGTATAGGCATTACGAGTCTAATGACCCACTTCTTTGTAATGGGACAGTTTTTTTAGGAGGCCTTCCTCCATGTTTCTTCCAAGGGGTGATTGTGGTGCGTGCAAATTTGGGTCAAGGCGGTCCTTGCATTCAATGCATAAGGAAACTGTATGGCAGAAGCAACTGAAGACTGGGAAGTGGGTTTTCCTGTGGCCATCAAGTATCTGGGTTCAACGGCTTATTGGGTGAGCAACGAGCACGCGAGCATTTTAGTGCTCGCTCATCACGAGTAATAAGGTGAAAAAGACCTCAGTTTGAAAAGGTGGGCCAAAGTTATTACAATTGAATTGAAAGGATTTCTCAACCATTTTTAGCTTAAAATTGGGGCAAGCATGGTTTAAATATTTCAAAAATGTATAGTCACCTGCAGCTCCCCAAAGTACTTCCTGAGTCCCTAAGCAATCTTTTTGGTTCTGCTTTTAAAGGGGATAGGCATGTAATCACTGCAGCCAGTGCAGCATATTATCACCAGAAATGGCTTTGAATGACCTGTTCTTGTTACATGTGACCAATACATCTAATCACTAGTTGTACATGGGTCAAGGCTGCATAACTCACATACTGTCCCCATCAGAAGGGAAACCAAAGTAACCAGTGGGAGACATAGTCAGCAACACTGAGGAATGGGGATCATTAGGTGATGGAGGTGTTTAGATTATTTTTAATTTTAGACCTTTAGAAGTGATTTACAAAAAATTGACACACTCTATTGGTTTTAATGCTTCATTTCTACTTTGCCATATTTTAATTCTTAACAAATATCTCAACAAGCACATTTGCAGCATTTCAGATAATATAGGTCACAAAAATCTTATTATAAAAATATAATTACTCATTATAATGGTGACGTGGGCTGTACCGGCGGTTCCCCTCCTTACTATCCAGGTAGTCCTTTGGTCATTCACTTAGGTATGAGAAGCCTAAATGCTCTATACTACTGCTGATACTTATTTGATGTAATGGTTTTTTTTTACCTTCTCAGCACTTGTGGTGGTCCTTTTGTGACCAAAATGGTTGCCTATAGATGACTAAGTGTGAACCAATATCGTTTAGGACCACCTTCCTATTATTTGTAGGGGTACAAATAGCTATTTAATACTATACCTGTCTGTATTGCAGACAATATAAATTTGTATACTTTTTGGTCTACTACCGCAGGTTTTCCTATGTCCCGTGTTTTTGTTTAAATTGTACATATGCCCTGTGGGAGTACCCACTGTCACACTTGTTCTTTGTATTTATTTAAAATAAAGTTTTTTCTACTTTGTAATATATTTTTGGCCTACTGATCGTTTCTTCCTCCTTTTTCGCTGTTCATATTTTAATTATTGCATTTAATTTAAAGGAGTTGTACCACTAACAAAAGTACAGTTTAATTAATAAATCTTGGAATAATAATAAGTTCCACAATTGGATGTAAATTTTTCATGTGCTGAGATAATCTTACAAATGTGCCCCTGCTGTTTACTATGTAATGACTGTGTCTGACCATGCAGGAACATGGTCTGATTATACCAGAGCTCCTGGGCAGGGGAGAACACAATATAGTTTACAGACATTACAGTATGGGATCGCAGCTGAATCTTTTTGTGAGATAAAACATTTGCTTTCCTGTTTTTAAACAATATTTTACCTCTAAGAAAGAATTAGCTGTGATCCCATTCTGAGAAGACTGTTGTCAGAGTATTACTTCACTTTCACAGACTGACAATAAAACATACAAAACCGAAAATAAAATAGATTTTACAGAAAAAAAGTTTATAAAACATTATTTCCTGTATAATGGCTCATATATAAAGCAAAATAAAAAAAGAAAAGAAAAACTCCATCGCTAACCATATTTTCCTGTTGTTTTTAGCATTAAATAAATCATTAAAAAAAAAGACGTGGGTTCCCGCCTATTTTTAATAACCAGCTAAGGCAAGGCAGACAGCTGCAAGCTGATATTATCAGGCTGGTAAATTCCATGGTTATTGCCACCTTCCCAGCCTAAAAATACCAGCCTGAAGCCCACCACAGAACTGGCACATGACATTAGTTGTGTCAATTCTGGCTCCCTGTCTGACCACTTCATGGTGCTGTAGAAATCTGAGTAATGGGATTTGGGGTTGAGGACATCTATGATTTGAAAAAAATCACAGCTGACTTTAACCTATGGGGTTAAAAATGGAGAGGTATAGGTCAGACATACCCATTATTAACACAGCAAAAACATTCCCAGACAATTGCCCTCATTTTCCTATTTATTTAAAAAAAAGCCAAGCAATTCTAAACTAGTCTAATGATGTCTCACGTCATCTGAAGCGTATAGAGTGCCTTAGTGACACTACATAGGCTTTCGCAGCCACCACTGCCAGGCACACTGTTCTGAGAGACCAGTGGACTATGAACTGATGCAACCTCAGTGATGTCAGTGAGGTTTCATCAGTTAACAGCCGCCTTGATCTCACAGTAGCTGGCAGTTTGGCAATTCGCATGACCTGGTGGAATCATTGCAGTACGTCAGACTGCTGGACTGCACTGCCGCCGTGTCATGCAGTGCGCAGTCCAGCAGTCTAACATACCACAGCAATTCAGCTAGTTCACATGAACAGCTGGACTGCAAGACTGTGCTTTCCATGACCCAGCACCTCTGAGGCCTGGGAGCCTTTAATATTACTGGAGATCCCAGCTGCTGGAACATCTGAAAGCTGTGACTTATGGTAACCCCAGTTCAGAGATTCCAGGTATTCCAGCATCTGGGAACTCCAGTAGCCTTAAATTCTCCCTTAAAGGCTTACTTAAGGTTTCCGGGACTCAGAGCTGCCACTAGACACGTTGGCTATGAACTCTTGTAACAGCGGTGAGGCATGGAAAACTTAAGGGAACATTTGTTATGGGTCGAGTTCCAGCCGCTGCACAGGGGAAATCTCGAGCCATGTCTGCTGCAGTCTCCCATTCTGCATCAGCCGCAGTGGAGCCTGCTCAGCAACGTCGGTCCCAGCATCTCCCTCAGCCTGATACTGTGCAAAGGGTTACTGCTGCCTTTCCAGGCTCTGCTTTTGTAGCCAGCACTGGTCAGCGGTGAGCAGGCTTTTCTGGGACTAAGTCCTGCTTTGCACACACTGAGCATGCCCTGCCCATAGGAGGACCTCTCATTGGAGATCGGGGGTCACACGCTCAGGTCCTGTAGCAGCTCCATTTGGACCACTAGGAAGGTCCTTGTCTGCTGCAGTTATATAAGGTTCAACCTATGTTATGAGCTTTGCTACTTGGTGGTAATGTCTGCATGTGGTCAGGGTTGGCTGAAATAAGCCCCTAGAATACGCCACCTCCGGTGAGGAGTTTTGTATGCTTGGATTCAGGGCCCAGCTGAAATAAGCCCCTAGAATACCGGCACCTCTGGTGAGGAGTTGTTTGTGTGCTATGCTGCCTGCATGACCACTCTTTGCTTTGCTCAGTTAGGTAGCTGTGATCCTCTGTGAGGTTAACAGGGCACAGCGCTTTCATATCTTTCTGTGAAGTTAACAGAGTTCGCTTATACCACCATAAAGTGCCGCCAATTACTTTGCAGCAGATATCTCTGCAAGGTGGACCCCAGGCTGCAAATGCACCTTGTTGTTTCCTTCCTATACTCAGTGCATTCTGCTAGCCCTAACAACATTGAAGGGAGACTTTAAAGTTACTAGAGTTCCCAGCTGCTTGGACACTTAGAGGCTGTGAACTCTTGTAACCTTAGTTCACAGCCTCCAGGTGTCTCAGTGGCTGGGAACTTTAGCAAGCTTGAACTCTCCTTTAAAGTCTCCCTTAAGGTGTCTGAGCCTCACAACTGCCAGGAGATAGGATCCCCCCTATTTTTAATAACTAGCTAAGGCAAAGTTGACAGCTGCAAAATAATATTATCAGGCTTGGAAGAACAGTGGTTATTGGCCCCTTCCCAGCTAAAAAATACCAGCCCTCAGCCATCCCAGAACTGGCACATCACATTAGATGTGCCAATTCTGATGCCCTGTCTCAATTCTTGCCAATTGCCCTGGTGTGGTTTCAATCGGACTAATGGGATTAGCTGATGATGTGAACAGCTGGCACTGTTTCAAAGCCCTGGGGTTAGTGAAGGATAGGTGTCAGACAGATACCCCTATTACTAACCCTGTAAGTAAAAATCAATGAAAAATAGGAGACCAAAAAAGCGCAAATAGGGTCTTATCCCCAGGATTGTTTCTAATCAATAGTGAGAGAACTGCTCACCTGGTGGTACACAGTACAAGCGTGTAGTTTGTCAGCTGCTGCAGATCCACAGGTCGGCGCTGCGACCTCTCAGAACCGTTATAATAAATGAAATGTGGATTACATCCGCGCTGCTGCGACAAATAATAGATCCAGATATACTTGTAAGATGTTTGGGTGGTTTACTCAACGCGTTTCGAAGCTCATGGCTTCTTCTTCTTGAAGAAGAAGCCATGAGCTTCGAAACGCGTTGAATAAACCACCCGAACATCTTACAAGTATATCTGGATCTATTATTTGTCGCAGCAGCGCGGATGTAATCCACATTTCATTTATTATAAAAATCAATGAACACACACATAGAACAGTCCTTTAGTTTGACAAAACAAACCAGATACCCTTTGTCACCAATTTTTTTCACGCAGAAAATCTTACACCAGTCCCCTGAAGTCCAGTGGATCTGCCGTAATCCAAATCATTCATAGAATGGGGCTTCATAGGCTGTCATACAGCACACACTGCCAGATCTCGCAGTGCTCCGCAATAGCTAGCAGTGTCTGTGACTGAAGGTGATATCAGTAAGGTTACGTATCACCTGTCAAAAATGCTGTTTCCCACGTTGTCACACAATGTTTGTGACTGGCAGTAATCTTCCTGACGTCACCATTTGTCACAGTGGCTGTCTCTCGCTGCTACAGTATATTAAGTTTTGTTCTGTGAATGAAGCTTCCTATGCTACAGAGGTCAGAGCGATGACCGTGGTGCCTTGGACTATCAGACAAACAAGGGACGCTTACTTTCTAATACAGTAAATGGGTAAATGAGGGGAATTGTTGTGCAGTGTTTTTTCAAATGAAGCACTTTTGTGTGTTAATTTGTTTTTAATAACTCATCTGCCAGTTAAGCAGATGTAAATGCATAATGACTATTCACTGCTTCCCTTGCCCATCTCTTAGCAGAGGAATATTCATTTTATCCTCTGATTTCAGAGGTCATTAGGCCGAGCATTGGGTCATCGGGTTTTAGATAGTTCCAATGATGCGATGCAGCTGGTCAATCACAGTAATGCCAGTAGCCAACATGGTTACTGTATTACAGTGTATGGCAGGCAATCCCCGCATGTTGATTGGCTGTCTAACAATCACAAAGCATGTGGGCCAAAGAGTCGAGCATTGCGCTCAAGCATCCCATATGCTCGGCAGAGTAACGAACCTGCCTGTGCACCATAATGCTCGTTGGAGTAACAAGTAGTGCCAAGCATGCTTGCTCATCACTAGCATGGATCATTGAAACTCTGTGGGTCAGTGCAGTGCACAATGCATCTATGAATATAGCTGTAAGTTTTGACAAAAAAGGGGATGTGTATACCATCATTAACCCCTTTCCAACATTGGGCGTAATAGTACGCCAATGTTGGATTCTCTCCCTTTGATGTGGGCTCCGGAGCGGAGCCCACATCTTTTCCGGCATCTGTCAGCTGTTTTGAACAGCTGACATGTACCTCTAACAGATGCATGTGGAATCGTGATCCACCCCCTGCTGTTAGCTAGTTAAATGCTGCTGTCAAACACTGACATCGGTTTTTAACACACGATTCCAGCAAATGGCCTGAAATCCCACCCATTGACGCCCGTGTCACATGACCGCGGGTTGTCGATGGGTTGGCATGATAACCAGAGGTCTCCAGCCGACCTCTATAGTTGTAGCTGCCAGATTGCTATGAGCACCGCCTGGTGTTCGGCCATAGCAATAGCATAGCAATTCTACTACATACATGTATGTATGCATGTAGCAAAGCCGATCGGGTTATGGCAGCTTCTAGTCTCCCATGGAGACTATTGAAGCATGCCAAAAGTAAAAAGAAAACTTTTTTTAGTAAAAAAGTATATATATCTAATATATAAAGCTGAATGTGTGTGTGTGTGTGTGTATGTGTGTATGTCCGGGATTGGCATCTGCACCGTCGCAGCTACAGCCACAAAATTTTGCACGGTCACACGTCTGGACCCCGAGAGCGTCATAGGCTATGTTGTGAGGCGAAATTTTAACCCCGCGCGTTCCAATTCACCAAACAATTTTGCCCCTATCTACAAAATGGGGAAAAAAGTGAAAGGAAAAGTGTTGGAGGCGTCGCAGCTACAGACACAAAATTTTGCACAGTCACACGTCTGGACCCTGAGAGCATCATAGGCTATGTTGTGAGGTGAAATTTTAACCCCGCGCTTTCCAATTCACCAAACAATTTTGCTCCTATCTACATAATGGGGAAAAAGTGATAGGAAAAGTGTTGGAGGCGTCGCAGCTACAGCCACAAAATTTTGCACAGTCACACGTCTGGACCCCGATAGCGTCATAGGCTATGTTGTGAGGTGAAATTTTAACTCCGCGCTTTCCAATTCACCAAACTATTTTTCCCCTATCTACATAATGGGGAAAAGTGAAAGCAAAAGTGTTGGAGGCAAATTGACAGCTGCCAGATGTGAACAAGGGGGACTTAAAGAATGAGAGCGATGGCGCCAAAGAGTATATACCGTACAGTTGCTAAGGTGGGGCCCCGACATGAGATACTCACTACACATGGGGATATGAACACACACACAAAATGGGCCACACACTACCACGTGCTTGAACACATATACCACCCTCAGCACACATTTCACCACACATACACCAACCTCGCCACATAAAAGTCGAAACACAAAAGTCGCCGCTCAAAACTCACCACGCGCAAAACTCGCCACATGCAAAAACTAGGCTCACGCAAAACTCGCCATAAGTGCAAAACTCACCTCATGGAAAACTCGCCACACGCAAAACTTGCACACGCGGAAAAATTGCCACATGCACAAAATTTGCAACACATGCAAAAGTTGCCTCACACACAACTTGCACATACTCAAAAGGCACCAGACATAAAACTCACCACGCGCAAAACTCGCCATGCGCAAAACTTGCTGCACACAACTTGCTACACTAACCTGTCACATGCAACTCGACACACAAAAAGTTGCTACACGCATGTTGCCACACAAAACTCATCTCACAAAAGTCGTTACATGCATGTCGCCACACACAACTCAACATACACAATTTGACAAACGAAACTCGCTCTAAAACACACACAAGTCTGGTATTATCCTTCAAAAATAAAAATCTGATTAATAAGCAGACAAACTACAAGAGCAACAAATTTACCATATAGGAAATACAGCAGCTGTCAGTCACATGACCTGTCTATTATGTGTATGTGTGAGTTAATATATACTGACAGGGGGAGGGCTTCCTGTTGGCTGGGGATTTATCAGGCTGCCAATTTATCTTACAAATACTGAGGTAAAAATACTGAGCAAATAACGTGTTAACGAGGTCTAATACAGGAGATCACACAGGTATATACTATATACAGGAGAGATGACACACAGATATATACTATATACAGGAGAGATGACACACAGGTATATACTATATAGAGGAGGAGATGACATACAGGTACATACTATATACAGGAGGAGATGACATACAGGTATATACTATATACAGGAGGAGATGACACACAGGTATATACTATATACAGGAGCAGATTACCTACAGGTATATACTATATACAGGAGGAGATGACATACAGGTATATGCTATATATAGAAGATGACATACAGGTATATACTATATACAGGAGGAGATGACACAGATATATACTATATACAGGGGAGAGGACACACAGGTATATACTATATACAGGAGGAGATGACATACAGGTATATACTATATATAGAAGGAGATGACATACAGGTATATACTATATATAGGAGGAGATGACATACAGGTATATACTATATATAGGAGGAGATGACATACAGGTATATACTATATATAGGAGGAGATGACATACAGGTATATACTATATACAGGGGAGATGAGACACAGCAGGTATAGACTATATACAGGGGAGATGACATACAGGTATATACTATATACAGGAGATGACATACAGGTGTATACTATATATAAGGGAGATGACAAACATGTATATACTGAGGTGAAAATGAGGTGTGAGGTGAAAATGAAGAGGTGTGAGTGCAAAATGAGAGGAGTGAGGGAAAATAGTGTAGTGATCGGAAAATGACAGATGTGAGGTCGAAATGACAAGTGTTAGGCGAGAATGAGAGGATTGAGGGAGAAAATGAGTGGAGTGAGGGAGAAAATGAGTGGAGTGAGGGAGAAAATGAGAGATGTGAGGGGGGAAAATGAGAGATGTGATGGGGAAAATGAGAGATATGAGGGGGAAAATGAAAGATGTGATTGGAAAAATGAGAGGCGTGATGGGAAAATAAGAGACATGAGGTGCTATAACTAACCACAGATATTTACTATGCCCAGGCAACGCCGGGCTCTTCAGCTACAGTATATATAAAAGTTAAAATCACCACCCTTTTACCCCATTCAAAAATAAAACAATTAAAAAAATCAAACATACACATATTTGGTAGCACCGCGTTCAAAATCACCCGATCTGTCAAAATAAAAAAAGAATTATCCTGAACGCTAAACAGCGCAACAAGAAAAAAGTCAAAGCACCAGAACTACTTTTTGTACGCTTGCAGCAACATTGCATTAAAATGCATTAACGAGCAATCAAAATGGCATTATTAAAAACATCAGCTCGGCGTGCAAAAAAAGCCCTTACCCAACCCGAGATCAGGAGACGCTATGTGTATCAGAAAATGGCACAATTTTTTTTTTAACAAATTTGGAATTTTTTTCACCACTTACATAAAAATGAACCTAAACATGTTTGGTGTCTACAAACTCGTAATCACCTGGAGAATCATAACTGAAGGTCACTTTAAGTATTTAGTGAACATGGTAAAAAAAAGCAAAAAAAAAACAACTGTAGGATTGCACTTTGCTTGCAATTTCACCACACTTGGAATTTTTTCCCCGTTTTTCAGTACATAATACAGTTTTATGAAAAATTTTGGGCACCCCTATTAATCTTAAGCTTAATGTTTTATAAAAATTGGTCTTCATGGGAATGATGCAACAAGTTTTTCACAACTGGATTTGGGGATCCTCTGCCATTCTTCCTTGCAGATCTTCTCCAATTCCATCAGGTTGGATGGTGAATGTTGGTGGACAGCCATTTTCCGGTCACTCCAGAGATGCTCAATTGGGTTTAGGTCAAGGCTCTGGCTGGGCCGGTCAAAAATGGTCACAGAGTTGTTCTGAAGCAACTCCATTGTTATTTTAGCTGTGTGCTTAGGGTCATTGTCTTGTTGGAAGGTGACTTGCAACTTGCAAGTGGCCACTTTAAGTAGCTTTTCTCATGATTGCATACACCTGGCTATGAAGTTCAAAGCTCAATGAGGTTAGAAAACCAAAAAAAGTGCTTTAGTAAGTCAGTAAAAAGTAGGTAGGAGTATTTAAAACAAGAAAATGATAAGGGTGCCCATAGTTATGCACCTGTCAAATTTTGTTTGAATGCAGATTGCACATTTTCTGTTAGTACAATAAACCTCATTTCAAGGCAGAAACATTACCGTGTCCAACAGTTATTAGATATATGAAACTGAAATAGCTATTGCAAAAAAACAATTTTTATAAAACATTAAGCTTAAGATTAATAGGGGTGCCCAAACTTTTTCATATAACTGTATCTTAAAACCAATGCCATCATTCAAAAGCACAACTAGTCCCTCAAAAAAACAAGCCCTCACATGGTCATATTGACTGAAAAATAAAAACGTTATGGCTCTGGGAAGAAGGTGAGCAAAAAACAAAAAAAAAGAAACAAAAATACCTCCAGGGGTTAAGGGGTTATAGAAGCACTCCACAAATAATATTTTTATAAGCTATACCTATCTGAAACTACAGTGGGTACGGAAAGTATTTAGACTCTTTTAAATTTTTCACTCTTTGTTTCATTGCAGCCATTTGGTAAATTCAAAAAAGTTCATTTTTTCACATTAATGTACACCCTGCATCCCATCTTGACTGAAAAAAAACAGAAATGTAGAAATTTTTGCAAATTTAATAAAAAAGAAAAACTGAAATATCACATGGTCATAAGTATTCAGACCCTTTACTCAGACACTCATATTTGAGATGGTTCTACTCCTTCATTGAAGTCCAGCTGTGTATTATTAAAGTGATAGGACTTGATTTGGAAAGGCACACACCTGTCTGTATAATACCTCACAAATAACAGTTCATGTCAGACCAAATGAGTATCATGAGGTCAAAGGAACTAGCCAATGAGCTTAGACACATAATTGTGGCAAGGCACAGATCTGGCCAGGATTACAACACAATTTCTGCAGTAATCAGTGTTTCTAAGATCACAGAGACCTCCATAATCCTTAAATGGAAGAAGTTTGGGACCACCAGAAATCTTCAAAAACCTGGCCATCCAGCCAAACTGAGCAATCGTGGGAGAAGAGCCTTGGTGAGAGAGGTAAAGTAGAACCCCAAGATCACTGTGGCTGAGCTCCAGGGATGCAGTAGAGAAATGGGAGATAGTTCCACAAAGTCAACTATCACTGCAGCCCTCCACCAGTCAGGTCTTTATGGCAGAGTGGCCCTACGGAAGCCTCTCTTCAGTTCCAGACATATGAAAGCCCACATAGAGTTTGCTGAAAAAACACATGAAGGACCCCCAGACTATGATAAATAAGATTCTCTGGTCTGATGAGACAAAGATAGACTTTTTTGGTGATAATTCAAAGTGATAAGTGTTTAGAAAACCAGGCACTGCTCTTCACCTGCCCAATACAATCCCAACAGTGAAATATGGGGGTGTTTTTTAGCTGCAGGGACAGGACGACTGGTTGTCATTGAAGGAAACATGAATGCGGCCAAGTACAGAGATATTCTGGATGAAAACCTCTTCCAAAGTGGTTTGGACCTCAGACTTGGCCAAAGGTTCACTTTCCAACAAGACAATGACCCTAAGCACACAGCTAAAATAACAATGGAGTTGCTTCAGAACAACTCTGTGACCATTTTTGACTGGCCCAGCCAGAGCCCTGACCTAAACCCAATTGAGCATCTCTGGAGAGACCGGAAAATGGCTGTCCACCAACATTCACCATCCAACCTGAGGGAACTGGAGAGGATCTGCAAGGAAGAATGGCAGAGGATCCCCAAATCCAGGTGTGAAAAACTTGTTGCATCATTCCCATGAAGACTTATGGCTTCACTAGCTCAAAAGGTGCTTCTACTCAATAATGAGCAAAGGGTCTGAATACTTATGACTATGTGATATTTCAGTTTTTGGTTTTTAATAAATTTGCAAAAATTATTACATTTCTGTTTTTTTTTCAGTCAAGATGGGGTGCAGAGTGTACATTAATTAATGAGAAAAATGTAACTTTTTTGAATTTACCATATGGTTGCAATGAAACAAAGAGTGAAAAATTTAAAGGGTTATGAATACTTTCCGTTCCCACTGTATATGTAGTGTGATGTAAGTGTATTAATATAGTCATCGATCACCACTTTCTTCATAGTTCAGCATCAGCACTGCTTCCGTCCTTTTCACGTGACTTAAGTTCTGACTCTCTGGATCAAAATGGTCTGTTTGTGTGAGATGCAAGTGTCTTTTACAATGTAAGCTTATAGAACATCAAAATAGAAATTCCATAGGTTTACATTTTCATAGAGACTTTTTGCTCACACATAATTGCAGGTGTGAAACAGCAAGTGAACCGAATGGTCATCATGTGACCCAGAAGAGGACCCATATGGAACTGAAAAACTGAGATTTTGGAATTGGAAAATGGTGAACAACAAGAATATTTATACACTTGTACTACACTGCATGTACATTTACACAGTTTTACCCCCAAAAAGTTTAATTGGAGTGCTTCTTTAATTTACCAAGTATTTGAAACTAAGTCACTGCTTCCTTTTACATCTGCCTGACATTCACATGACATTATCCTCCTTATATAAATTTTTCGTTAAACAGTATAGTCCAAATTAAATGAATGTAGAGTACTGTAATTAAAAATGATTGGGTTTGAACGCAGTTACAAGCATGACCACAATACGCATATTTCTTGTCATAAATAACCCCCAATATGTGCAAAGTGAATAATAATGTATCATTTTTATTGATTTACTTGTGTCGGTTTTATGTATTCATCATTAAAGATGTCAACTCCTCTCCATCTGGTAAACTGACTGAAGATAAATTGTCCTACACAATGGGATCAAAATCTTCCTTTTATGTACCATATGGCTTACATATGATAACTGATCACTGTTGAAGTGAAATATTCACATTAAGATATTTAAATAACAAATGAAGCTAAAACTAAATACATGATAAACTCTGAAAAAAGTGTATATAACTCGTACATATTTGTATGAAACCTAATCATATGTATGTCATGGTGAAATGGAATCCCTATACTAGGTTTTGGGAATGTAAACCATCAGCACATCATTATGCAACTGCTACCTGTGTTTTAAAATATAAACCTTTCAATGTCAAAACTTAATATTTGGGAATTAGGATGTAAAAGAGCATATAAGTTACTCTCTTTTAGCGATGGCATGCACATGTGTACTCTTAAAAGGCTAGGTGCCACCAGAAGGAGAAATCAACTAGATGCAGTATATACTTAAATCTACCAGAAATCTACTTAAATCTACCATCTATCATCTATTATTGACTACCATTTAGTATTTAAAAAATATGCTAAGTAAATTCTTAGCATATCACCAATAAACAATATATCATAGAACCTACCAGCCTACATAACATTAAAATTATGAATTTTATGTAATTATTATTAAAAACATCCCCATAGCAGAAAAATATATCAAAAGGCACCCAAAACAAATACTGAGTTTGAATCATTTCCACTAGTACATGACCATAAAAGTTATTTGAAGGTCATAATAATCATAGCAAAAATTGGTATATGACCTTAAATATTTAAGATACCATTACCATATAAGTAAGGCTAAATAGTGGCGCAAAGATCTAAATAGGGCAGTCTAGGGAACCTGGTATGGGGTCAAATATTATATCATAATATGACCCATGAAATATCTGATGCCCCAGCTCACCATGGAGGTTGAAAGCCTAATAAGCATTGATAATGGTGCCCCACCATTCAGCATAGGCTATCCTTAGAAATGACCCTATAATAGAATTATTAATAAATACATAGTATATTATCCAGACTTAGAGACTTAAGGAGAATTATGCTTATCAAAGATAAGTTTTTTTCTTCATTGTTGTTATCATTTTTTGTGGAAAATTACTAGAGACTTAGATACTTGTGGGAATCTGTCATCCCAAAATTCGCCTGTAAGCTAAGGCCACCAGCATCAGGGGCTTATCTACAGCATTCTGTAGATAAGCGCCCGATGTAACCTGAAAGATAAGAAAAACAAGTTAGATTATACATACCCAGGGGCGGTCCGGTCCAATAGGCATCGTAGGTCCGGGACCAGCACCTCCCTTCTTCATACAATGATGTCCTCTTCTTTGCTTCCTGCCACGGCTCCTGCACAGGCATACTTTATCTGCCCTGTTGAGGGCAGAGCAAAGTACTGCAGTGTGCAGGCACCGGGCCTCTCTGACCTTTCCCCGCACCTGCGCACTGCAGTACTTTACTCTACCCTCAACAGGGCAGACAAAGTACACCTTTACAGGAGCCGTGGCAGGAAGCAAAGAAGAGGACGACATCGTATGAAGATGAGAGGTACCAGACCCGGACCGCAACGCCCATCGGACTGCACGGCACTGCGACCGCCACTGGGAGAGTATAATCTAACTTGTTTTTCTTATCTTTCAGGGGAGGAAGCAAAAGACAACACTGACATTACAGCAGGAGATTACAGAGGATACATTTTGTAAGGTAAAATATTTTTTAAAAACAGTCAGTGAAATATTTTACCTCACAAAATGAATCCACTGTGATCCTCTGATGTAATGTCAGTATTATCTTTTGCTTCCTCCCCTACCCAGGAGATGTGGTATGCTCCATACATGGTCAGACACACTTACCACTGTGTCTGACCGTGTACAGAACACACCACATGTCCTGGGCAGAGGAGGACGCAAAAGACAATGCTGACATTACAGCAGGAGATCGCAGAAAATACATTTTGTGAGGTAAAATATTTTTAAAAACAGTCAGTGAAATATTTTACCTCTGAATCCACTGTGATCCCCTGCTGTAATGTCAGTATTATCTTTTGCTTCCTCCTCTACCCAGGAGATGTGGTATGCTCCATATATGGTCAGACACAGTCAATTTTTAAAATGAACTTTCGTTCGTTGGAAAACACCTTTAATATGACTGGCTTCCTCTGCCTGTAGACACGTTGCGCATCTGCCACCGAGATCAACTGAATGATTCACGGTACCTGCGCGTAATTTGCGCAGGCGCAGCAAATCAGACCGCCACCATCTTTGTGCAGTTAGCGGTGGTCACATTAAAACTGTGCATTCACTCCTCCTGTACAAAGATGGTGGCAGTCAGTGAATCATTTGGCTGATCCTGGTGACGGCGTGTTCGCAACAGTGTTCCACTGGTGGTACCACGCAAGAGGCTGTGTGAGTGTGTGTGAGTGTGGGTGTGTGAGTATGAGAGTGTGAGTGTGTGAGTGTGAGGCTGCCGTCACACTAGCAGTATTTGGTCAGTATTTTACATCAGTATTTGTAAGCCAAAACCAGGAGTGCAGCAAATAGAGGAAAAGTATAATGGAAACATATGCACCACGTCTGCATTTATCACTCACTTCTTGTTTTGGCTTACACATACTGATGTAAAATACTGACCAAATACTGCTAGTGTGACGGCAGCCTGAGTGTGAGAGTGTGAGTGTGTGTGAGTGTGTGAGTGTGAGTGTGTGTGAGTGTGAGTGTGTGTGAGTGTGAATGTGAGTGTGAGAGTGTAAGTGTGTGAGTGTGACTTTGTGAGTGTGTGAGTGTGAAAGTGTGCATGTGAGTGTGTGAGAGTGAGTGAGTGTGAATGTGAGTGTGTGTGTGAGAGTGTGAATGTGTGAGTATGAATGTGTGAGTGAGAGTGTGAGTGTGTGAGTGTGAGTGTGGGAATGTGTGCGAGTGTGTGAGAGTGTGAGAGTGTGTGAGTGTATGTGTGAGTGTGTGTGTGTAGTGCGTACGGCATATAGAGTGTGAGTATGTATGTGTGTGTGTGTGTGTGGTGTGATGGTGTGTCCCAATATGTCGCTCGGTGAACTTCCTCCACTTGGAATTCTGGGATACGGTGACATCTGGACAGAACAGGAAATTAAAACAATACAAGGCTATTATATAAATAGATAGACATAACAGTCCATCTTATAGATGCTGTTCAGTACATGTCTAACTTAATAAGATTTGCTCTAGAGCATCCAAGCGGTTTGTGCTTCAGTCAAGTGAATGTAACTCTGCAATATAAAAGGATTAGCTGGTGAAACATCCTGTTTAATCTATAGCAATCACGTGAAGGGAAACACAGGCATTCAGAAGAGAAACCAATCATGTGACTACAGGTAAGAGAAAAGTTCAACCTCAATCCTATGCAAAGTAATCATATTGTAATAGAAAGGACCTTCAGAAGCTTCAGAAGTTACATTCACTTGAAAGAAGCACCAACCACTTGGAAGCTCTGGAACAAACCTTATTAAGCTAGATCTGTATTGAACAGTGTCTATGCGATGAACTGTTATGTCTATATATATTATTGATTTTTGTTGCACCCACCTTGAGAAGCCTCTATATATAGAATATTGACTTATTATTTTCTTGTATTTTGATATTTATTTCTTATGTTGTATTTCATGCAGTTAACCTTGATAAAGGCAGAGAGGGTGAAAACATTAACATAATTTCTGTCTCTCATTGGTCGGTCCAATAAAGATAAGCTTTTGAACAAAGTTTCATTTTGCTATTTATGATTTTTCCTTCTGAGCATTAATTTTTTGGCTGTGCGAGCCCCTATACTTATATACTATTTATTATTAGGGCTGTTATAGGGACATCTTTAGGAATAGACTACTCTGAGTGGAAAGGGAGGCGCTTTTACCATTGCCTATTAGGTTGCCAACCTCCATGGTCAAGTAGGAATCAGATTTTTATGAAGTCATATAAAGGTATAATATTAGGTCTCATACCAGGTTCCCTAGACTGTACTTTTTAGAGTTTTGCTTGGTGTCTATGCAATTGTCTATGGTCATACATCAATAATTTATTTGATTATAGCCTTTGAATACCTTTTTATGGTCAAATCCTAGTGTTACTTCCAATTTAGAAATTATCCATTTTGTTTTGGGTTCCTTTTGATATATTTTTTCTGATATGGGTATGCCTTTAAGGCTTCTTTTACACTTACCAGGTTTTTTGCAGCCCGCTATTGCAGGCCTTTTTTGCGGGCTATATTGCCGCAATTTTCATGGTTTGCTGCAATAACGTACAGCAAAAAACTTGCTGATCGCCGTTTTTCGGGTTCCCAATACTATAGCAAAAGTATTGAGAAAAAATACGGCGATCCGCAAAACTGGAAGTCACGGTGCACCGCAGAACAACCTTCCGTTGTTTTTGTGGCCCCATTGATTTACAATGGGGGCAGTGTCCGTAAGCCATGAAAAAGATCGAGCAGGCTTGATCTTCTTTCATGGCCATATGGCGCACAGTGCGCCTTGGAATTATTGTGGCCTGATTTTGCAGCCCCATAGAAATCTATTGGGGCCGTAAAAATGGGGCACAAAACAATGGTATGTGTAAAGGAAGCCTAAAAGTAATTTTAAAAAAATTGCTTATTTTTATGTTAACTGGATTGCTTAGTTCTTTGATACAAATTTACACCTTCTAAAATCTAAACTATTACTTTTCCTGTAAGCCACATATCTTATAGCACCTGGAGCTAAATTTTTCTAGTGCAGAGCTCACAATTCCCTGTAAACATCGTGATGGATCATAGAAAAAAAAAGTTGATAAAATGTTGTGTTTTTTCTGCCAATGTTATTAAGAGTTTATGAACTTATAGAAACCTCCAGAGCCTAAACAGAGGTGGACATGACTTTGGAAGGGGTGAACCTTTAACTCTTGCAGCTTTCTTTGCTGTAGACTTTAAGCAAGAGTGATATTGCCTTAAGAGGTAGGAGCACAGGAGAGTGGGGTTTAAATAGAGGAGGTAACTCTCTGTTTATCTCTTTTCCTACTTCTCTCACTGGATGAACTGGAGGAAACATCAACCGCCCTCCCACCCTGTTAAAATCACTGTTCTACAACGTTGTATTTAACCATTACTTGTATAATGAAGAATGCTTTATTGTATTTGTTTAATTAGCCATTGTATATTTTGTGCCATGTCCAATTTTATCATGGCTATAGAGATAAAATTAGCATTAACCATCTAAGCCCAAGAGCCCGGCAGCAGGCGCGCTGTCTGGGTGTTTTGTTTGACTCCGATCTCTCCTTCACCTCCCATATACAATCTCTTGCCCGCTTGTGCCACTTACACCTAAAGAGCATCTCTAGAATCCACCCTTTTCTCACCATGGAAACAACAAAAACCCTCACTGTCGCCCTGATCCACTCCCGCCTGGACTACTGTAATGCTCTACTAATTTGCCTCCTCCTCACTCGACTTTCCCCTCTCCAGTCTATCCTTAATGCAGCAGCCAGGGTCGTCCATCTGGCTAATCGTTACTTGGACTCGTCCGCTCTTTGCCAGTTGTTACACTGGCTGCCCATTCATTAAAGGATCCAATTCAAAGTACTTGTTCTCACCCACACAGCTCTCCACAGTGCGGCACCCCCATACATCTCCTCCCTCATTTCTGTCTATCGGCCTAACCGACTGCTGCACTCTGCAAATGACTTTCGACTAACCTCTGCACTAATCCGTACCTCCCACTCCCGACTAGGGTTGAGCGAAACGGGTCGTTCATTTTCAAAAGTCGCCGACTTTTGGCAAAGTCGGGTTTCATGAAACCCGATCCGACCCCTGTGCGGGGTCGGCCATGCGGTACGCGACTTTCGCGCCAAAGTCGCGTTTCAATGACGCGAAAAGCGCCATTTCTCAGCCAATGAAGGTAAACGCAGAGTGTGGGCAGCGTGATGACATAGGTCCTGGTCCCCACCATCTTAGAGAAGGGCATTGCAGTGATTGGCTTGCTGTCTGCGGCGTCACAGGGGCTATAAAGGGGAGTTCCCGCCGACCGCCATGTTACTGCTGCTGATCTGAGCTTAGGGAGAGGTTGCTGCCGCTTCGTCAGAAGCAGGGATAGCGTTAGGCAGGGTCCATTAACCACCAAACCGCTTGTGCTGTAGCGATTTCCACTGCCCAACACCACCTTCGGTGTGCAGGGACAGTGGAAGCTACATTTTTTTTTTTCCCTCAGCGCTGTAGCTCATTGGGCTGCCCTAGAAGGCTCCCTGATAGCTGCATTGCTGTGTGTACGCCGCTGTGCAAACCAACTGCTTTTTTCAAAGCACAAATCCTCTTGTTCCTTCCTTTCTGCACAGCTATCTTTTTGGTTTGTACACACTTTTTATTTAATTTGTGCATCAGTCCACTCCTTATTGCTGCCTGCCATACCTGGCTGAGATTACTGCAGGGAGATAGTAATTGAAGGACACTCCCTGTTTTTTTTTTTTTTTGTGGGAGATTAAGATTGACATTTCTGCTAGAGTGCCATCCCTGTCTGTGTCATCTCTCACTCAGTGGGCCATAGAAAGCCTATTTATTTTTTTACTTGATTTGGGTTATAAAATCTACCTGAAAAAATCACTACATCAATCAGTGGGAGAAAAATATTGGCCTCAGGGCTTGTGTGCCACTCTTGACTCCTGTGTGCATCATCACTCACTCAGTGGGCCATAGAAAGCCTATTTATTTTTTTGCTTGATTTTGGTTCTAAAATCTACCTGAAAAAATCACTACATCAATCAGTGGGAGAAAAATATTGGCCTCAGGGCTTGTGTGCCACTCCTGACTCCTGTGTGCATCATCACTCACTCAGTGGGCCATAGAAAGCCCTTTTTTTTTTTTTTTTGCTTTATTTGGGTTCTAAATTCTACCTGAAAAAATCAATAAATCAATCAGTGGGAGATTAATATTGGCCTTTGGGCTTGTGTGCCAGTCCTAAGCGTGCCATCTCTCTCTCTCAGATAGTGGGCCATAGAAAGCCTATTTATTTTATTTTTTTTTTAATGGGTTTATAAATTTTCCCTGAAAAAAAAAAAAAAGTGGGAGATTAATATTGGCCTCTGGGCTTGTGTGCCAGTCCTGAGCGTGCCATCTCTCTCACAAATAGTGGGCCATAGAAAGCCTATTTATTTATTTTTTTTTGGTTTTATAAATTCTCCCTTAAAAAAAAGGGAGATTAATATTGGCCTTTGAGCTTGTGTGCCAGTCCTAAGCGTGCCATCTCTCTCTGTCTCTCAGATAGTGGGCCATAGAAAGCCTATTTATTATTTTTTTTATTGGGTTTATAAATTTTCCCTGGAACAAAAAAAAAAAAGTGGGAGATAAATATTGGCCTCTGGGCTTGTGTGCCACTCCTGACTCCTGTGTGCGTCATCTCTCACTCAGTGGGCCATAGAAAGCCTTTTTTTGTTTTATTTCTTTTCTAAATTCTCCCTGAAAAAATCATTTTATTTTCTTTGGTTTCTAAATTCTTCCTCAAAAAATCATTTTATTCTATTTTTTTTTTCCTAAAGTCTCCCTGAAAAAAAAAAAAACAAAAACAAATCAGTGGGAGATTAATATTGCCCTTTCTGCTTGTGTGCCAGTCTTGACTCCTGGGTGTGCCATCTCTCTCTCTCTCTCCAATTGTGGGCCATAGAAAGCCTATTATTTTTTTTAGCTTGATTTGGGTTCCAAAATCTACCTGAAAAAATCACTACATCAATCAGTGGGAGATAAATATTGGCCTCTGGGCTTGTGTGCCACTCCTGACTCCTGTGTGCGTCATCTCTCACTCAGTGGGCCATAGAAAGCCTTTTCTTGTTTTATTTGTTTTCTAAATTCTCCCTGAAAAAATCATTTTATTTTATTTGGTTTCTAAATTCTTCCTCAAAAAATCATTTTATTCTATTTTTTTTTTCCTAAAGTCTCCCTGAAAAAAAAACAAAAAAAAAACAAATCAGTGGGAGATTAATATTGCCCTTTCTGCTTGTGTGCCAGTCTTGACTCCTGGGTGTGCCATCTCTCTCTCTCTCTCCAATTGTGGGCCATAGAAAGCCTATTATTTTTTTTAGCTTGATTTGGGTTCCAAAATCTACCTGAAAAAATCACTACATCAATCAGTGGGAGATAAATATTGGCCTCTGGGCTTGTGTGCCACTCCTGACTCCTGTGTGCGTCATCTCTCACTCAGTGGGCCATAGAAAGCCTTTTTTGTTTTATTTGTTTTCTAAATTCTCCCTGAAAAAATCATTTTATTTTATTTGGTTTCTAAATTCTTCCTGAAAAAATCATTTTATTCTATTATTTTTTTTTCCTAAAGTCTCCCTTAAAAAAAAAAAAATCAAATCAGTGGGAGATTGATATTTACATTTGTGCTTCAGTGACAGTCCTGCGTGTGTGGCATCTCTCTCATTTGTTGCCACCAACAACAGAGTATGTAACATTGTGCCTGATTTTCGTTGTGGTTTCACTCACCTGTAAAAGGGTAGCTAAATCATACTGAAGTTATAGCTCACCATGTAATTTGTGTGACAGCAACAAATACCGTTAGTTTGTTTACGTTTTTAAAACAATGAGGAAGTATGGTGGAAGAGGTCGTGGCCGGGGGCTTTCATTGTCAGCTGGTAATGAGGGTAGTGGTAGTGGTGGAGCATCAGCTGGTCGTGGGAAAAAAAAATTGCACCTAAGTCTGGAGCTGTGGAGCCAGGTTCGTCGTCTGGCTACACAAGGCCTCAAACGCTCCCTTTTCTGGGAGTAGGAAAACCGCTTTTAAAGCCGGAGCAGCAAGAGCAAGTTTTGGCTTATCTTGCTGACTCAGCCTCTAGCTCTTTTGCCTCCTCTCGTGAAACTGGTAAATGTCAAATCAGCGCGTCGTTAGTGGATGTTCACGGTCAGGGACAAGTCGCTTCCTTGTCCTCTTCAGCAAAAACAACAACAGAGAAGAATGCAGCAGGCGACACAACGGGTTACTCCATGGAGCTCTTTACACATACCGTCCCTGGCTTAGAAAGTGAAGCAGTTAACAGTCCATGCCCATTACAAGTTGAATCTGACATGGAGTGCAATGATGCACAGCCACAGCCAGACTACTATGCTGGTCCTTTGACTCAGACCACAACATTGCCCTCGCAGGGTGCTGATCAAGAATCAGACCCTGATGAGACTATGTTGCCCCATCACGAACGCTATACCACCGACCGACACGGTGACACAGACGAAGTTGCACACGAGCTACAAGAAGAGGTAATAGATGACCCAGTTCTTGACCCCGATTGGCAGCCATTGGGGGAACAGGGTGCAGGCGGCAGCAGTTCTGAAGCGGAGGAGGAGGGACCGCAGCAGGCATCAACATCGCAACAGGTTCCATCTGCCGGGCCCGTATCTTGCCCAAAACGCGTGGCAAAGCCAAAACCTGTTGGAGGACAGCGTGGCCATCCGGTTAAAGCTCAGTCTGCAATGCCTGAAAAGGTATCCGATGCTAGAAAGAGTGCAGTCTGGCATTTTTTTAAACAACATCCAATTGATCAGCGCAAAGTCATCTGTCAAAAATGTTCAACTACCTTAAGCAGAGGACAGAATCTGAAAAGTCTCAATACAATTTGCATGCATAGACATTTAACCACCATGCATTTGCAAGCCTGGACTAACTACCAAACGTCCCTTAAGGTTGTAGCACCCTCGGCCAATGAAGCTAGTCAGCAACGCAACATCCCTTCCGGCAGTGTAGGGCCACCATTTTCCGCACCACCTGCAGTATCTGTGCAGGTTTCTTTGCCAGGCCAAAGCAGTCAGGGTCAGGGAATCACCAGTTTCGTAGTAGGAAACACTGCATCTAGGGCACCGGTGGCAACAATACCATCTCCCACCGTCTCTCAGTCTGCCATGTCCACCGGCACCCCCGCTAGTTCCACGATCTCCAGCTCTCCAGTCCAGCTCACCCTACATGAGACTATGGTTAGAAAAAGGAAGTACTTAGCCTCGCATCCGCGTACACAGGGTTTGAACGCACACATAGCTAGACTAATCTCGTTAGAGATGATGCCCTACCGGTTAGTTGAAAGCGAAGCTTTCAAAGCCCTGATGGACTACGCTGTACCACGCTACGAGCTACCCAGTCGACACTTTTTTTCCAGAAAAGCCATCCCAGCCCTCCACCAGCATGTTAAAGAGCGCATCGTCCATGCACTCAGGCAATCTGTGAGCACAAAGGTGCACCTGACAACAGATGCATGGACCAGTAGGCATGGCCAGGGACGTTACGTGTCCATCACGGCACACTGGGTAAATGTGGTGGATGCAGGGTCCACAGGGGACAGCAAGTTTGGGACAGTTCTGCCTAGCCCACGGTCTAGGAAACAATTGGCTGTAGCCGTTCGCACCCCCTCCTCCTCCTCTTCGTCCTCCTGCAGAAGCGAGAGCTCGTCCACAGACCGCAGTCGCACAACCACTCCATCCGCAGCTGCCACTGTTGCACACCAGGTCTCCCATTATGGGGCAGCTACTGGCAAACGTCAGCAGGCTGTATTGGCTATGAAGTGTTTGGGCGACAACAGACACACCGCGGAAGTTCTGTCCGAGTTCTTGCAGAAAGAAACGCAGTCGTGGCTGGGCACTGTAGATCTTGAGGCAGGCAAGGTAGTGAGTGATAACGGAAGGAATTTCATGGCTGCCATCTCCCTTTCCCAACTGAAACACATTCCTTGCCTGGCTCACACCTTAAACCTGGTGGTGCAGTGCTTCCTGAAAAGTTATCCGGGGTTATCCGACCTGCTCCTCAAAGTGCGTGGACTTTGCTCACATATCCGCCGTTCGCCCGTACACTCCAGCCGTATGCAGACCTATCAGCGTTCTTTGAACCTTCCCCAGCATCGCCTAATCATAGACTTTGCAACAAGGTGGAGCTCAACACTGCACATGCTTCAGAGACTGTGTGAACAGAGGCGGGCTGTTATGTTTTTGTGGGAGGATACACATACACGGGCAGGCAGTAGGATGGCAGACATTGAGTTGTCAGGTGTGCAGTGGTCGAAGATTCAAGACATGTGCCAAGTCCTTCAGTGTTTTGAGGAATGCACACGGCTGGTTAGTGCAGACAACGCCATAATAAGCATGAGCATCCCCCTAATGCGTCTGCTGATGCAAAGTTTGACGCACATAAAGGATCAGGCGTCTGCAGCTGAGGAAGAGGAAAGCCTTGATGACAGTCAGCCATTGTCTGGCCAGGGCAGTGTACAGGACGAGGTAGCGGGCGAAGAGGAGGAGGAGGACGAGGAGGATGATGGGGATGATTATATTTTTAATGAGGAAGCTTTTCCGGGGCCACTGGAAATTGGTGGCGCGGCAAGGCCGGGTTCTGGTTTTTTGAGGGACACAAGTGATGTGGATTTGCCTGAAACTGCCCCTCAACCAAACACAACCGCAGATTTGAGAACTGGAACTTTGGCCCACATGGCGGATTATGCCTTACGTATCCTCAAAAGGGACACACGCATAACTAAAATGATGAACGATGACGATTACTGGTTGGCCTGCCTCCTTGATCCTCGCTATAAAGGCAAATTGCAAAATATAATGCCACATGAGAACTAGGAACTAATATTAGCAACCAAACAATCAACTCTTGTTGACCGTTTGCTTCTGGCATTCCCTGCACACAGCGCCCGTGATCGTTCTCACACGAGCTGCAGGGGACAGCAGACCAGAGGAGTTAGAGGGGCAGAAATCAGAAGTGGCATTGGCCAGAGGGGTTTTCTGACCAGGTTGTGGAGTGATTTTGCTATGACCGCAGACAGGACAGGTACTGCAGCATCAATTCAAAGTGACAGGAGACAACATTTGTCCAGTATGGTTACAAACTATTTTTCATCCCTTATCGATGTTCTCCCTCAACCGTCATTCCCATTTGATTACTGGGCATCAAAATTAGACACCTGGCCAGAATTGGCAGAATATGCATTGCAGGAGCTTGCTTGCCCGGCAGCTAGTGTCCTATCAGAAAGAGTATTCAGTGCTGCAGGTTCAATACTAACAGAAAAAAGGACTCGTCTGGCTACCCAAAATGTAGATGATCAAACCTTCATTAAAATGAACCACAACTGGATTTCGAAATCTTTTGCCCCACCTTGCCCGGCTGACACCTAGCTTTCCTATGAAAAGGTCTTGCCTGTGGACTATTCTGAATGCCTTTTCCAATCTCGTAATTTTCTGCACCTGATTGTCCAGCATACGACATGTTTACACCTCACTAAATGGCCAAACTCCCCACACGGGGCCGTGGTATCGACACTTGGCGACAGCACCCGTGAGAGTGCAGTTTGTCTGAAGAGGTGGGTGAGCCCGCTTTTGGTCGACGGCACTGCCACTGGGTCCCTCCTAGTACAATAAAGTGTCTCTGGCGGTGGTGGTGCGCACCCAACGTCAGACACACCGTTGTAATATGAGGGGCCCTGGGCCTGTACCGCCGGCCACAAGACAGTTTCCCCCCACCCCAACTCAAACAGTGCTCTACCACTTGCAAAAATATCTCACAGCTCCACCAATGTTTAGTCTATGCGCTGACATCCTTCAATGCCTGCCACTGACAATACCATTGTATTGACATTTTTGTTATGTTAGGCCTTCGATGCCTGTCTGTGGTCACTCCTTCCACTAGGCCTCCACTGACAACACCACTACTGCCCGTGTACCCCTGTAACCAATTTAAAATTGCCTACAGCCATGTGTTATTATTTTAGGCCTTCGATGCCTGTCTGCGGTCACTCCTTCCACTAGGCCTCCACTGACCTCACCACTGCTGCCCGTGTACCCCTGGAACCAATTTAAAATTGCCTACAGCCATGTGTTATTATTTTAGGCCTTCGATGCCTGTCTGCGGTCACTCCTTCCACTAGGCCTCCACTGACCACACCACTGCTGCCCGTGTACCCCTGGAACCAATTTAAAATTGCCTACAGCCATGTGTTATTATTTTAGGCCTTCGATGCCTGTCTGCGGTCACTCCTTCCACTAGGCCTCCACTGACCACACCACTGCTGCCCGTGTACCCCTGTAACCAATTTAAAATTGCCTACAGCCATGTGTTATTATTTTAGGCCTTCGATGCCTGTCTGCGGTGACTCCTTCCACTAGGCCTCCACTGACCACACCACTGCTGCCCGTGTACCCCTGTAACCAATTTAAAATTGCCTACAGCCATGTGTTATTATTTTAGGCCTTCGATGCCTGTCTGCGGTCACTCCTTCCACTAGGCCTCCACTGACCACACCACTGCTGCCCGTGTACCCCTGGAACCAATTTAAAATTGCCTACAGCCATGTGTTATTATTTTAGGCCTTCGATGCCTGTCTGCGGTCACTCCTTCCACTAGGCCTCCACTGACCACACCACTGCTGCCCGTGTACCCCTGGAACCAATTTAAAATTGCCTACAGCCATGTGTTATTATTTTAGGCCTTCGATGCCTGTCTGCGGTCACTCCTTCCACTAGGCCTCCACTGACCACACCACTGCTGCCCGTGTACCCCTGGAACCAATTTAAAATTGCCTACAGCCATGTGTTATTGTTTTAGGCCTTCGATGCCTGTCTGCGGTGACTCCTTCCACTAGGCCTCCACTGACCACACTACTGCTGCCCGTGTACCCCTGGAACCAATTTAAAATTGCCTACAGCCATGTGTTATTATTTTAGGCCTTCGATGCCTGTCTGCGGTCACTCCTTCCACTAGGCCTCCACTGACCACACCACTGCTGCCCGTGTACCCCTGGAACCAATTTAAAATTGCCTACAGCCACGTGTTATTATTTTAGGCCTTCGATGCCTGTCTGCGGTGACTCCTTCCACTAGGCCTCCACTGACCACACCACTGGTGCCCGTGTACCCCTGTAACCAATTTAAAATTGCCTACAGCCATGTGTTATTATTTTAGGCCTTCGATGCCTGTCTGCGGTCACTCCTTCCACTAGGCCTCCACTGACCACACCACTGCTGCCCGTGTACCCCTGGAACCAATTTAAAATTGCCTACAGCCATGTGTTATTATTTTAGGCCTTCGATGCCTGTCTGCGGTCACTCCTTCCACTAGGCCTCCACTGACCACACCACTGCTGCCCGTGTACCCCTGGAACCAATTTAAAATTGCCTACAGCCATGTGTTATTATTTTAGCCCTTCGATGCCTGTCTGCGGTCACTCCTTCCACTAGGCCTCCACTGACCACACCACTGCTGCCCGTGTACCCCTGGAACCAATTTAAAATTGCCTACAGCCATGTGTTATTGTTTTAGGCCTTCGATGCCTGTCTGCGGTGACTCCTTCCACTAGGCCTCCACTGACCACACCACTGCTGCCCGTGTACCCCTGGAACCAATTTAAAATTGCCTACAGCCATGTGTTATTATTTTAGGCCTTCGATGCCTGTCTGCGGTCACTCCTTCCACTAGGCCTCCACTGACCACACCACTGCTGCCCGTGTACCCCTGGAACCAATTTAAAATTGCCTACAGCCACGTGTTATTATTTTAGGCCTTCGATGCCTGTCTGCGGTGACTCCTTCCACTAGGCCTCCACTGACCACACCACTGGTGCCCGTGTACCCCTGGAACCAATTTAAAATTGCCTACAGCCATGTGTTATTATTTTAGGCCTTCGATGCCTGTCTGCGGTCACTCCTTCCACTAGGCCTCCACTGACCACACCACTGCTGCCCGTGTACCCCTGGAACCAACATCAGAAATTATAAAAATAAGTATTTTGCTTATAAAAAAGAAAATACTGGAGAGATATCAAATGCAGACATTTTAACATTAAAAACAAACACATACAACAAAAATCTGGTACAGTACTAAAAATGGCCACCAGCTACAATAACTTTCTCCTGCAAGTAGTTAACTGAAAGGTTTTTTCAATTTTAAACACAGATATGGCATCCACCGAGTGTTGTCCTGTCGCGTATTTTTTATATTATTGCCAAGAAGATGCAAAACAATGAAAATAATAAAATCATTATTTACCAAAAAAATAGAGTAAGTCAAAACCACATTGCAAATAAACATTCATTACAAATAAAGAAGCAGGGCGCGTCCGAGGGTGAGTATATACCTAATAAGAATATAATCACCCTCGGACGCGCCCTGCTTCTTTCCGACAGCCTTCCTTCCTAAGAATCAGCCCTTCCGTGGTGTAGAGAGAGGGTTTGTTACACTCCAAGGTGTTCCCCAGGTTGCCTTTCCTGAGCTTCGATCTTCCGGCTCTTGTTTAGTAGTTGTTGGAAACTACGCTGCATTAGGCCTACAAATTGGGTATGGGGTGGAGAGAGATGGTGTGTTACACTCCAAGGTGTTCCCCAGGTTTCCTCTCCATTGCTTCGATCTTCCGGCTCTCGTTTAGTAGTTGTTGGAAACTACGCTGCATTAGGCCTACAAATTGGGTATGGGGTGTAGAGAGATGGTGTGTTACACTCCAAGGTGTTCCCCAGGTTTCCTCTCCATTGCTTCGATCTTCCGGCTCTCGTTTAGTAGTTGTTGGAAACTACGCTGCATTAGGCCTACAAATTGGGTATGGGGTGGAGAGAGATGGTGTGTTACACTCCAAGGTGTTCCCCAGGTTTCCTCTCCATTGCTTCGATCTTCCGGCTCTCGTTTAGTAGTTGTTGGAAACTACGCTGCATTAGGCCTACAAATTGGGTATGGGGTGGAGAGAGATGGTGTGTTACACTCCAAGGTGTTCCCCAGGTTTCCTCTCCATTGCTTCGATCTTCCGGCTCTCGTTTAGTAGTTGTTGGAAACTACGCTGCATTAGGCCTACAAATTGGGTATGGGGTGTAGAGAGATGGTGTGTTACACTCCAAGGTGTTCCCCAGGTTTCCTCTCCATTGCTTCGATCTTCCGGCTCTCGTTTAGTAGTTGTTGGAAACTACGCTGCATTAGGCCTACAAATTGGGTATGGGGTGTAGAGAGATGGTGTGTTACACTCCAAGGTGTTCCCCAGGTGTCCTCTCCATTGCTTCGATCTTCCGGCTCTCGTTTAGTAGTTGTTGGAAACTACGCTGCATTAGGCCTACAAATTGGGTATGGGGTGTAGAGAGATGGTGTGTTACACTCCAAGGTGTTCCCCAGGTTTCCTCTCCATTGCTTCGATCTTCCGGCTCTCGTTTAGTAGTTGTTGGAAACTACGCTGCATTAGGCCTACAAATTGGGTATGGGGTGTAGAGAGATGGTGTGTTCCACTGTAGAGAGATGGTGTGTTCCACTCCAAGGTGTTCCCCAGGTTTCCTCGCCAATGCTTCGATCATCATGCTCTCGTTTAGTAGTTGTTGGAAACTACGCTGCATTAGACCTACAAATTGGGTATGGGGTGTAGAGAGATGGTGTGTTCCACTCCAAGGTGTTCTCCAGGTTGCCTTTCCTGAACTTCTATCTTCAGGCTCTCATTAAATTGTGGTTAAACGGAACAACTGCATTTGGCGTACTAGTTGGTTTGGGGCCTACTATCGGTGTCTGCCACTCCTTGCTGTTCTCCTGGTTTCCTGTCCTGAAATTCCGTTTTCAGGCGCTCGTTAAGTAGTTGTTAATGTTAGACTGCATTTGGCCTACTAGTTGGGTTGGGGCCTACTATCGGTGTCTGCCACTCCTTGCTGTTCTCCTCCACTGAACAAAGCTGTGCCGCCTGTTTACTACTGTTGCCAATTTTGAACTGCATTTCGACTACTTACTGATTTGGGCCTACTCTCTGTGTCAGCCTCTCATTCCAGTTGTCCTCCACTGCAATGCCCCCTGATAAGTCCTGTGTTACCAATTTTGAACTGCATTTAGCCCACTTTATTCTTTGGGCCTATATCTGTGTTTCCTCCTCATCCTGCCCATTGCCCAGCCAGTGATAGATGAGTCTGCTGATACATTGACCCATAAAGCAACATTTCCCGTGCACGCTACACTGCAAGATTGTGGCCCTGCTGAAAGTCAGGTCCCCCTTCCCTCATACCATACCACCTTACACGGGGACAAACAGGAAGGTGCAGATGAAAGTGCAGGTTCCTTCATCAGGTGGGGGGAGGAATACTAGTTGGCGACGTCACTGGCACAGGTCCTCTCATGGTACGCAAAAGTGTTGCTGCCGGTGGGAGGCGCCCCCGCCGTGCAAACACACCGCTGTACTTTGAGGGGCCCTGTGCCAGTGCCAATGCCAACGAGTGGGCCCCCCCTGCTTGCTCAGGTTCACAGCACTTGCAAAGTTGAAATACTTACCTCTCCCTGCTCCACTGCCGTGACGTGGTCCAGATTTCCTGGGCCCACTAATTACTTGAACCAGCCCTACCCACCACAACTTTAGCCAAATGACCCCCAATTTCAAATGCCTTCCAATTATTATAAGGTAAATTACGCTTGACAAGCTTCATTAAGAAGAATGGATGGTTTTGACAATTAAATGGGCACTCTAGGTGTTTTCCTGGCCCCCACTCACTGCCGACTATGCTGCCCCATTGACTTGCATTGGGTTTCGTGTTTCGGTCGATCCCGACTTTACGTCATAATCGGCCGACTTTTGAGATAGTCGGGTTTCGCGAAACCCGGCTCGACTCTAAAAAGGTCAAGGTCGCTCAACTCTACTCCCGACTCCAAGACTTCTCCCGTGCTGTGCCAATTCTCTGGAATGCTCTACCCCAAGATATTAGGACCATCCACAATTTGCATAGTTTTAGGTGCTCGCTCAAAACACATTTGTTCAGAGAGGCCTATCACATTCAGTAATCAAAGTCATTTTATGTCTGTGTGTGTGTATCCCATTTACTATCTCCATCTATCCCCCACCCCCTGAAGATGGCTGGACCATCATTGTAAATACATCATTGTAAATACACACCTGTACTTTGTATCTCCCCCACCTCATTGTAGATTGTAAGCTCTCACGAGCAGGGTCATTTTTTTTCACTTTAATTATTGTATTGTTAACGTTGTTACTGTTTGTGTTTGAAACTGTTAAACTGTAAAGCGCTGCGGAATATGTTGGCACTATATAAATAAAAATTATTATTATTATTATTAAGAGGAAGGGCAATCCTTCAGTCATGGTTCACTGGAAGTTTCCTCCACAGATAGTTTTCCTCTCCTAAGTGCTGTAGGATGAGTTTTTCTGTCAGGATTCTAACCCAGCAGCTCTTGTGCAGCAGCTCTTCCCTCTGAGCTATTCAGCTATACAGTTCGTTTCTAAATCAGATACTAGTACCTGTGTTGTTCTTGATGTCTCCAACCTGAGTTCCTGATGTCTCTACCGCAAGTTCCTGATTGGCTCACCATGTGATCCCCTGACTGAGCACCCTACTTAAACCTGGCACTGCACTTCCTTCATTGCAAGATTATTGAGCTCCCAACCTTTAGTCTAGCTTATTCCCACCTGCTGCTTATCCTCAAGATCCTACTGCTGCTGAGTGTACCAACCTCTGGCTATATCCTGACTACATTACCTGCTTATTAGTGATGAGCGAATATACACTCGTTACTCGAGATTTCCCGAGCAGGCTCGGGTGTCCTCCGAGTATTTTTTAGTGCTCGGAAATTTAGTTTTTATTGCCGCAGCTGAATGATTTACATCTGTTAGCCAGCATAAGTACATGTGGGGGTTGCCAGGTTGCTAGGGAATCCCCACATGTACTTATGCTGGCTAACAGATGTAAATCATTCAGCTGCAGCAATATAAACTAAATTTCCGAGCACTAAAAAATACTCAGAAGACACCTGAACGTGCTCGGGAAATCTCAAGTAACGAGTATATTCGCTCATCACTACTGCTTATCCTCCCAACTATACTGCTGCTCCGTGTACCGACCACTGGCTATATCCTGACTATGATTCCTGCTTATCCTCAAGATCCTAATGCTGTTCCGTGTACCGACCTCTGACTAAATCCTGACTACAATTTTTACTTATCCTTCCAACTACACTGCTGCTCCGTGTACTGATCTCTGGCTATATCCTGATGACACTGCCTGTCGGTGCTGGTCCTATATCACTACTCCAACTCAGGTCAGTCCTTAACACTTTCTGAGTTGGAGGTTTGCCAAGTTTAGTTCGCTTAATGCTTTTGCAGGGGCATATGCTATATAAGTTTACCAAAGTGATTTATAAAACAAAAAAAAGGCCAAAAGTGTCATGTGACTTGGAATTTACAACTTGTCACAGCTTTGCGGTTTAGGAGTCAGGTGAAAGTTGCATACAAGTTAAGGTGGACTCATTTTAACTAATAGAATATTAAAATCTCATGGTGGTGAACAGGCTCGGCTTTGGTGGCCAGCCTCAAGGACGTAGTAATGGTAACATCAATAAAGGACAGGCACAGTGGTTAAGCACATGAATGAGGATAATAGGGTCATTGGTGCCCTGAAAGTTTAATAGCTCTGCTTCAATGGCAAGCCACTGCGTGCCGCCCATTTATGGCTGTTTGTCCTGGTGCTGTATGTCAGACAGCTGGGGATATCACAGTACTTGTGAATACCAATGTACTAGCACTTCACCTGACTGTTATTGTGATTATTTTAATCCTGTGATTTAAATAATGCTGTGGCTGTTTTGACAACCAAAAGAATGTGTTTTGTTCATTTATTTCAATGTCTAGGTTTACTGTAGTTGTGGTTGTTTTAAGATAGAGTGAGAGTCCGTCCCATATCCAAAAGTCATGCATATTGCAACATTGAAATGAGTAATAACACAATATAAAACCCAATGTTCCCATTAGTAGTGGCTGCAGGCATTAGAATTTCATAATTTAACTCGTTGGTTATGCATGAAAATATGTGTCAGAAAGATTCCAGGCTCTATAAAATACAGTAAATTAGGAAATTAATCAGCACAGAAAATTATACCCAAAAAGTAGAGTCTCTATTTGGGAATTAAAGACAGGGTCATTTAGAACATAAATGTGCTTCCAGTATAGTTGAAAAGGGGTCTGATATGTTAAGGGGGTGGTACTGGTACCTTAGATTCCAACTAGTGATGATCGAGTATACTTGTTTCCCTGAGCATGCTCGAGTGGTCTCCGAGTATTTTAGCACTCGCACGAGTCTCGCACCTCAATACCCGGCACTGCCGCCAGCACTCTGGACCAGAATGTGCGGCTGCATGTATTTCTATGCATCTGAACGCTCTGTTCCCAAGTGGCGGCGGCACTAGATATCTCTATCCATCTATCTATAGATCTATCTATCTATAGATATATCTATCTATCTATAGATACATCTATCCATCTATCTATAGATATATGTATCTATAGATATGTCAATCTATCTATCTATCTATCATCTATAGATAGATATATCTATATCTATCTATCTATCTAAAGATAATATATCTATAGTTAAATAGATAGATATATCTATGGATAGATAGATCTGTAGATATACAGATGTATCGGTAGATAGATCTATCTATAGATCTATCAATCTATAGATCTATCTATCTGTCTATCTATCTATAGATCTATCTATTTATCTATCAATCTGTGTGTGTAAACATTATTCTTCAATGGAGTATGTAAAAGAAGAGGTTGGACAGGGAAATTACATCACAATTCTTTTTTTTTGTTAAATAATAGATCTTTATTTAGCCTACAAAAACGCATACAAATCTGCATGAAAAAAAAAAAACATAAAAATAGGAATAAAAACACATCAAAAACACATCAAATCAGCGCGGATTTTTACCTGCGCTTTCTGCCAAGAGATGCAGAATCTGCGCAGAAAATTCCACAGGCAAATCTGCAACATGTGCACATACCCTTAATGTACATTCTGCACCCCATCTTAACTGAAAAAAAACAGAAATGTAGAAATGTTTGCATATTTATTAATTTAAAAAATGTAAAAGCATCTGAATACTTTCCATACCGACTGTATATACATATATACTGTATATACTCAAGTATAATCAAAGTTTTTTTTAAACCCCCTTGGGTTATACCCGAGTCATTGTCCCATAAGATGGATCAGCGGGTCACAGGAGGCAGGAGCCGGCTGCTGAGGCTAACTTCTGTGCCCACTGCTAAAGAGAAATGAATATTCACTGCACTGGTAATGAATATTCCTTTCTCTGTAATGGCGCACGGTGTCAGCAATAGCCGCTGACTTGCAGCAGCTGCCGGGCGGTCACGTGTGCCCGCTCCTTAAGAGAAATTATTATTCACCTCTTTCTACTCCCATAGGCATGGAGAGAGGTGAATATTCATTCACTTAAGTAGCGGGAACACGTGACCGCCCAGCAGCTGCAGCTGACACTGTGCTACTTAATAAATACTCGCTACTCTCCACGTACATAGTCCTGGCGTGGGGAGTGGTGAGTATTCTGGCAGCTGTGCTCTGCTTGTAAGCAGCACATGATGTCCCTGCCATGTGCTACTTTCCAGCATAAATCAGCTGCTGGCACTGGAACAAGATGCAGATGCTGCAAGGGGGCACAGGAAGGGTAAGTGAGATCTTTTAATGCTTTTTTGCTGGGAGCCATACATACCAGGATAGGGATGAGGGTGCCGTGCATACAAGGGTAGGTATGAGGGTGTCATGCATACAACGATAAGGATGAGGGGACCATGCTTTCCAGGATAGGGATGAGGAGCCATGGGTACCAGGATGGGGATGAGGAGCCATGCATACCAGGATTGGGATGAAGGGACCATGCATACCAGGATAGGGATGAGGAACCATGCATACCAGGATGAAGATGAGGAGCCATGCATACCAGGATAGGGATGAGGAGCCATGCAGACCAGGATGGGGATGATGAGCCATGAATACCAGGATTGGGATGAGGGGACCATGCATACCAGGATAGGGATGAGGAGGCCATGCATACAAGGATAGGGATGAGGATGCCATGCATGCAAGGATAGGGATGATGAACCATGCATGCAAAGATTGGAATGAAGAGGCCGTGGATACCAGGATATGGATGAGGAGGCCGTGGATACCAGGACAGAAATGAGGAGGCCATGCACACCAGGATGGGGATGAGGGGGCCATGTATACCAGGATAGGGATGAGGAGGCCGTGCATACCAGGATAGGGAGGAGGAACCATGCATACCAGGATAAGGATGAGGAGCCATGCATACCAGGATAGGAATGAGGAACCATGCATACCAGGATGGGGATGAGGAGGCCATGGATACCAGGATAGTGATGAGGAGGCCATGCATACCAGGATGGGGATCAGGGGGCAATGCATACTCGGCTTATACTTGAGTCAATAAGTTTCCCCAGTTTTTTGTGGCAAAATTAGGTGCCTCGGCTTATACACGGGTCAGTTTATATCGAGTATATATGTTATATATATATGACAGACAAAATAATTGGTAAAAATATTTTTGTGGAACAAAATTTCAATATTTGTTTAAGGAAGCACTCCCATCAAAGTTTTTTTTATATCTTTTTGATATAATGCAATCATCATATTATATAGCACTGTGTACTTACAGTTTTCAGATTTTGCCTTTCTACCTAGCTGATTCTTCTCTTTTCTCTGCTCTATGTAGTAACAGGAAGTCTCACGTCCCTGCATTTATCATTCCCCTCTTTAACTCCTGACCCAGCCACTCTTTTCCTCCCCTCTGACAGGGACTTTTGTAGTGATTTATGACTCATACAGGGAAATTAGACTTCCTGTTTCTACATAGAGCTTAGAAGGATTCAGCAAGCTAGTTTTTAATCATGTGATGTCATAGACTTTATAGAAAAGAGAATAATTAACTTGGTAGAAAGCCACAATGTGCAATTGTAAGTACCCAGTGCTATATAATATGATGATTGCAATAAAGTAAAAGGATAACAATTTTGATGGGAGGCGTGCTTTGTTAATATACACATATTTCACTTTTAAAACTTGTTGACACTCAACATTATTTGTTTTTCCTGTATAAAACATCCAAATCAATCTAATATTGATTCTAACAATAATTATTAGTGAAATGTTAGCAAAAGAAGCAACTGTGGAAGTAATAACCATATAATTAGAACTGATGTCAATTTTATAGGTGCTAAACATGAAATGTTACAGCATGTTTATAATTAAGTAAGCAAGACATCCACAGCTCTAATGGAGTGTTAAATAATTTGAAATTACAGTTTATAAATGCATATATGTTTATTGTAAACATATGTTCCAGCTATTTTTGGTAGTGTTGTCACAAAGGAAAAAGGAAATGTGAACTGGATTTGCTTTTCAAGTTATAAACTTTAGAAAGTCACATTGACCTTAGATCATTCTCTTGAATTATAGCAATTGAAGAGATTTTATACACGTCATAATTCTTACATCGAAACTGTACAGTAGTCACCATATACACTTACCCATCTATTCTATAAGGTAATGTATAAGCAATGTGAAACATCTATGCTAGAGAAAACAAGGAGAGAAACACAATAGGAGGTGATACTGATCACCACAGATTATTAAAATGGCATTCATACATTCGGTAATGATACAAGCTTTGGCTTTAAGAAGTGACATTTGTATTTAAAGCACCACTTCAGAGTTTTTTTTTATTCCAGCATTTTTCTTTCATTTCAGTTCACTGCCCCTAGTCTTATACTTATCAGCTGTTGTCTTCAGCTCCTCACAACACCACTCTGGTTCTGCATTGCCATCTTGTGACCAGAACTTTTGTGTAAGGAGATGGACATACTGCCCATTTTCTTCCTTGAAGACACGCATTTTATTATAATGTGTATTGTGACATGCGCTAGTAATGATAATATTGTAGCTTAACCAAGAGTAGGGATAGTTACGGTTAATAATTGGGATTAGTCCAGAATGGAAGAGGCAAAAGTGAGGGAACAGAGACAGTTTCCTTTCAGGAGGTCAAATGGGGCCCAGCAGAAGCAGACCTATTGTCTGATCAGTAAGCAGCAGTCTAGTAGTCTAGCTATACAATACCGAGCTTGCAAGTCCAGAAGGTTATGGAACAGTTCAGTGCAGGAAACATGAGATGAAGATAGTGCCTTGGGCTGTAGTTCCAAGGCGTAGATCAACAGAGAGCCTGAGTAGCGTCCATATTGGCCAAGTAGCTGCCTTAAAGGGTGAAGGATGAAGTACCGCTGTTGAAGTGAATGACTCTCAATAACTTGTTATTCATTTTGAGGGAAGCTCCCAAAGTACTGAACTGGGTGGTGGTGAAGACAGAGGACTAAGTAAGGAGGACAGAGGAAATGTGTATGAAGATGTTACATGTATTAAGAGAAATGCTCATGAAGTTACGCACCCGCTATTTATTGTACATAATTTCCACCAAGTTATTGTTCAGTAAAAGACAATTCCTTTTTAAGTGGTGGTCTCTGTCATTAAACTTTGGAAGCCCTGGTCATAGCCAGCCAAAATCACAGGCACCATGCAGCCTACAAGGGCATAGTTCCCCTGATCCCTCCCCAATACCTTCAGTGGCCCTGCATCCACCCACAAAGTGCCCCAGGCAGCAGCATCTTCTAACAGGAAGAAAATGGCAGGTGCATGTGCAGTGCGCCCACCGAGATCTGCCTGCCGGCACCCAGCAACAATAGGAAATTTTTATCAAAATAAAAAAATAGCAAATCAAACCCCCTTTTATCACCCCCTTAGGTAAAAATAATAAAATAAAAAAAAATATTTCCATTTTTTCCCTTAGAGTTGGGCTAAAATTAGGGATAGGATTAAGCTAGGGTTAGGGTTGGGGCTGTGGTTATGGTTGGGATTATGTTTAGGGTTGGGATTAGGGATAAGGGTGTGCTAGGGTTAGATTTATGGTAAGGGTTATGGTTAGGGTTTGGCTAGGTTTAGAGTTGGGCTAAAGTTGGGGTTGGGCTATAGTTAGGGTTGGACTAAAGTTATGGTTGGACTAGGTTTAGGGTTGGGCTAGGTTTAGGGTTATGGTTATGATTAGGATGATGTTCAGGGTTGGGATTAGGGTTAGGGGTGTGTTAGGGTTAGGTTTGTGATTAGGGTTATGGTTAGGGTTGGGATTAGCGATAGGGGTGTGTTGGGGTTAGGGTTGGAGTTAGAATTGTGGGGTTCCACTGTTTAGGTAGATCAGGGGTCTCCAAACGCGACATGGCGCCACCATTGATTCCAGCCAATTTTGCATTCAAAAAGTCAAACGGTGCTCCCTCCATTCTGAGCACTGCCATAAGCCCAGGGTATTGACGTACTCAGGAGAAATTGCACAACAAATTTTGTGGTCCATTTTCTCCTGATACCCTTGTGAAAATAAAAAAATTTGGTTACAAATTAAATTTTTTGTGAAAAAAGTAAAATGTTCATTTTTTCTTTCCACATTGCTTTAGTTCTCGTGAAGCACCTGAAGGGTGAATAAACTTCTTGAATGTGGTTTTGCACACCTTGAGGGGTGCAGTTTTAGAATGGTGTCACTTTTGAGTATTTTCTGTTATATTGACCCCCCAAACTCACTTCAAATGTGAGGTGGTCTTTAAAAAAATGATTTTGCAAATTTTGTTGGAAAAATAAGAAATCGCTGGTCAAGTTTTAACCCTTATAACGTCCTAACAAAAAAAAATT
This sequence comes from Ranitomeya imitator, assembly GCF_032444005.1. Lineage (NCBI taxonomy): Eukaryota > Metazoa > Chordata > Amphibia > Anura > Dendrobatidae > Ranitomeya > Ranitomeya imitator. The sequence continues at coordinate 582,660,067 of NC_091284.1, forward strand.
CTGTTTACAAAATTGTGCTGATGTAAAGTTGACATGCGGGAAATGTTATTTATTAACTATGTTGTGTGACTCCACTCTCTGATTTAAGGGTACACAAATTAAAAGATGGAAAATTGCTACATTTTCCAAATTTTTGCCAAATTTCCATTTTTTTTCATAAATAGATGCAATGGAGGAAATTTTACCACTAACATAAAGTACAATATGTCACAAAAAATCATTCTCAGAATAAGTGGGATACATTGAAGCACTCTAGAGATATATTTTCATAAAGTGACAGTGATCAGAATTGTAAAAATTGGCTTGGTCATTAAGTACCAAATTGGCTCTGTCACTAAGGAGTTAAACAATAGAATGTCAGTCTGACAAAATACCAAATGTTTTACAGAAAATTGAGAGAGTTTTGCTTTTTATTTTTAATACAGTGTGTTCTATGTAAAAAATATAAAAATAAACAAAAATCTGATTTAAACAATAGGTCACTTTCTGATTATAGTTTCCCTTTAAAAGGTTGTCTGCTAGTGGTCATCCCCTTCTTAACTGTTAGGCTATGTGCACACGTTTAGGAATTTTCACGTTTTTCGCATTTTTTCCGCAGAAAAAATGCATACATTAAGCATCCTATTATTAAAATGCAATCCGCATTTTTTATGCACATGCTGCGTTTTTCTCCGTGGTGGAATCGCATTCCAGAAAAAAATGCAGCATGTTCATTAAAGTGCGGAATCGCGGAATATGATATAGGAATGCATTGATCCACTTGTTTACCACACGGGGCTATGCCCACCATGCGGCAAGTAAGCGGATCATGTGCAGTTGGTACCCAGGGTGGAGGAGAGGAGACTCTCCTCCAGGCCCTGGGAACCATGTAATTGTTAAAAAAAAGAATTAAAATAAAAAATAGTGATATTCTCATCTTCCGGCATCCAACGCAGCTTTCCCGCTCTTCGCGACGCTCGCGTTCCCAAGGATGCTTTGCGAAAATGACCTGTCATGACATGCGGTCTCCGCTACTTCATCTGGGGTCATGCCGCAAAGCATTACTGGGACTGGAGCATCGCGAGGAGTGTGAAAGCTGCGCGGGACGCCGGAAGGTGAAAATATCATGATTTTTTTTTTTTTATTATTTTTAACATTCTATATTTTTACTATTGATGCTGCATAGGCAGCATCAATAATAAAAAGTTGGTCACACTTGTCAAGCACTATGTTTAACAAGTGTGACCAAACTGTCAATCAGTTTTCCAAGCGATGCTACAGATCACTTGGAAAACGCTAGCATTCTGAAAGCTAATTACGCTTGCAAAACGCTAGTGTTTAGCGGGAATGCGCATGCCATTTCCGCATGCGATATAGCTATGGCAGGAGTTGCAGAATTGCCACGCAAGTTTCCACTGCAATTCTGCAACGTGTGCACTTAGCCTTAAAGTGTGCCACATGCACTAAAATGAACGCTATCCTACCACAGCAGCGCCATTCCTGCGATGTCAGCATTGTGTCTCCCGCTGAATGGCAGCAGCTTTCACCATTGCCTTTCACTCTGACAGAATACTGAATATTGAAAGGCTTCAGCTTATCTACAGCCATTGATTGACTGCATTGATCATGTGATAAACAAATGTCATATAACCGCCATGAAATATTTCTTTTGACATCACAAGAATGGCACTAGTCCGGGAGCTATGTGGTTTTTAATTTTATGTGGGGCACTTTAACAGATAAAAAGGGTTTGTTCAAGAGTGGCCAGCACCATTACGATACAAATGTGACAGTAGCTATGCTAACTGTATATTACATGCATTAATGATTGACTTATATAATTTGTAAGTAGTCAAGGAAATAACTGAACAGGAATTTAGGTTTGAAATATGAGAATTTTGGTCAGAACTATTGATATATCTGACATACAAGGTAAAATTTTATAATACGTGTAAGTGTACACATTTACAGACAGGGCCCTGAAAAACAGAGCTTTGTTTCCCTACATACATGCCCATTTCAAGAGATGCTGAAAGTGGTTTCCACTAGGAGCAGAGCCAAATTTTTCTTATGTTCTGAAAAACCTAAACCATGCTTCAACAGACTTGATGTCTTGCTACTGGCCAAATGGTTCACTAAAATCAAATACAGTAGACAATTGTAACACTTGCACTACTGAAGCAGTATATATTAGCATTTTATGTTGATGTGCGCTTGCTGTATGATTTTTATATTGATCTTTTTTGAGCTTCTTACAATCTACTCCAAGCTGTCTCCAACACTGGCGGGTGTCTAAACACATGGTCAAATAGTTTCTTTTTATCCGACACAGATTGTGTGATATACCATTATTGCACCAAACCATGTTAACTACTTATTGTTGATAGAAGTGATTTCAACATTGACAAGTAAAACTGTCTTGGGAACTATGCAACCTTTATAGCTATTCTAGTTGTACAGTGCATAATTCTAAATGTAACTATGGCAGGATACCAAACTATATAATAATAGGGCAAAACTGAATAAACTACCACATAAACATGATGACAAGGGAGTATATATAGCCCAATAAAAACTCTTTTTTAATTTGAATAGAATAAAAAAAAAATAGTTGTATAATACAAAAGGTAATACAGAGGCTGCTGACCTCAGTGCAGGGACTTAAACATCTATCCACAGAGTGGTATCAATTTATACTGTATAATCAAAAGTAAAAGAATCGCCTAGCTGTATTTGCATCAAAAATTGGGATAAACTTTTCCCCTATTCTGTGCAGTTAGGCAATAAAGTACAGAAAGAAAGAACTTATATGAAATGACCATCTGTATGGGTGCTGTCTGGGCATTTTTTCTCATATTTCTTTGATAATTCTAAGTGTGCAGAAAGTCCTCAACTATTACAATTCTGTGATGTATCAAATATGGCATGTTGGACACAGTCACAGACGACATTATTGACCTGCGCAAAGATACCACTTGACTTGCAGGTGAGAATATAATGAGTCTCAATCATTCATTAAACTGCATTTACACTGAATAATTATCGTGAAAAGAATTCTCATTCTTGATCTTTCCATTTAAACAGGCTGTCGGTCACTTGATGAATGAGCAAAATGCTTGTGAAATGATCTGTGCGGTGTAAAAGATCAAAAGTTCTTGGCGGTGCATCGTCAGGACTCACACTGCTGAGAACCATGACAGCTTATATGCTCTGAGCAACTTATTACTGTTTTGTGCACATTGCTTAACTTAGTCTGTCTGTGTAAGCAGGCTATAAAACATCACCAATCGGCAAAGTTTCGCTGATCAGTGGTCGTTTGGTGCCGCCAGTCAGTTTGTGTAAATTAACTCTTGCACTGATCTTTAAACTGAAATCTGAGCTCTGATTGGCTGCTCTTAGCAACAATAACAGTTTTACTGTAATACACTTTTAATAAACGAGCCCCAATATGGGTTATCCTGGACAAACCATACATGGGAAGCAAGGCCTATCAAGTACTATATATGATTTTTTATTTATATCAACTCAGTCAAAAAATCCTCAGTAATTTCAGACAGATCTCATTACTGTGATAATCCATCTTTTTACTTGCAAAAACCATTTGGCATCAAAAGATGTAGAAGAAATTAATCCAAAATCAAAGCAACATTGCAGCCTGCAACTTGTTACCTTTAGCTACGAGGATGAGGCAATATTATTGGAAATAGCATAAGTTATAAAAACATGTAAATGACTTCATTCAAATACATGTTCCTACCATATTTTCATATTTATTTAATTTGCATTCACAATTTGACATGGAATAGTGAACACTAAAATGACATATGTTTAGCCTGGGGAAAATTGCAAAGAAGCACATTAATGTACAATCATATTAATCAACATTTGATGACCTCTAGATTTCAACTAATTTAGAAACTATGCAGTTTATCGGCAGATTGGGCATATAAAGAAACGTAATTGTTGCTTATTCAAAATATCCTTACCATATGCCCATAATATAGTCATAGGAACACAACTTCTCATATTGTCATGTACTTTAAACTAGTTCCTAAGGGAACTTTATTTTAAACTGTAAAAAAATGTTTCCGCATAGAGACCACTTTGATGTCTACAGATGAATAATGTGGGTTAGTTGCATAATCAATACAGCATCTCATTTGGATTCCAACTTCCCTATTACAGTGGTGCTTGAAAGTTTGTGAACCCCATAGAACTTTCCATATTTCTGCATAAAAGTAACCTAAGTCTACATCAGATTTTCACACGTGTTCTGAAAGCAGATAAGAACCCTATCAAATACAAAATGATCCAGTATCACATGCAAGCAGCTATCACTGATGTGTCAGAGGGTGCAGACTGTTGCACTGCATCTCTCTGCAGAAGGTCTCAGTTGTTTGCTTTGCAGACTAGTGGCCACCCCCTGTGCTAATGGCCACACCTGGACCTGACTGTTTATAACTCCCAACTTCCTTTTGGGAGTTCTGGGTGATATTTCCTATTTTGCACTTCTCTGTTGAGACTTGGAGCTGTAGCAGTCTGCTAGCGTCCTTTTGGAGTTTGGAAAGCATTGGAGTGTCTCTATAAGTCTACTCAAGCTAAGTGTCCTCCTTGTTGCATTTATTCTTGCTGTCTTTAGTGTTAGTGGGATTGACTCAAGCACATCCTGCCCTTCCCAGTGCATGGCTTATCGCCAGGGTCACACAGGGATTAGGTATCCTGCTCGGTGATAGGTGCGGAACCCATATAGTGATGGTAGGACAGAGAGGGTGACGTTAGATCAGTTGAGGGGTCTCCACCTCACCCTTCCTTAGTGTTTGGTTCCTCTTCCCTTATCCCTTTGAGTTGCACTTAGTCTGTCCTACACTGTGCATGACAGCAGCACTGTATGTTTTTGCAAACCTTTTGTTTCTTAGTTCTTACATAATGTTTATAAGGTTTTATTTTCTGGTATTTTTTTTAAAAAAAGTTGACGTAGAAAGATGGTTGTTATTACCTCCCAGCTCTACTCTATTACTATGAGAGTAAACTTTGAGACAATTTAAAGTAAAATTCAAAGTACATAATTGTACACTTATATCTCACTTGGCAAACACTCTAATTCTTGCCTGTCCTAAGAGAGCTTACCATTCTCCCCTTTCCTCCATACTCTTGCCCCCTTCTCATATTTTTCTTTATTTCTACTGTTATGATTGCACTTTCGTATAGCTGATATTTTCTAAGGTCATGACAGACAATATAAAAAAGCATGTAAAAAACAAAAGTATTCTAAAAGTGATACCTTTTAAAACAATATAATTTTTTATTGCACAAAAAGGAAAACAGTTTTTTTCACCCTTTACTGTGTAAGGTCAATTGCCAAGTGACTGTGGATTATTCTATTGCAATTAAAGCACAATTCATTTTTTTTTTCAGCTCTACGCTATTATTGTTTGTTCAAAATTCAATTTAAAAAAACAAACATAGTGGCTGATTCATCAAAACTGGCATAGCACATTTTCGCGCTACTCCTGTCTTGCTGGAGTTCATGGCATCAAATTCATTAAGAGGCACACGCCACTTACTAAATTCCTTACCTTTGCATGCCTCAGCAAAAATGCTCCTCAGAGAATGGTGTAGCATTTTTGTCTACAAAATGTGGGCACTTATGACTAATTTGACAGGTGGTCACGGTCATGCCCCATCACACAAAGCTCCGTTCCATCTACACCCATTTCTGCAGAATGGATTCAACCTGGAGTGAAAAATCGACAAAAATCTCAAAAGTTTTGTGTAATTTCCCACTGCACAAAAATATTGTGACTTTTCAATACATGTACGCCACTTTTCTGGCATAAAAATTTTGGTGAATTAGCTACATTACTTAAAAAAAATCTTTATAAGATACGTGTCAGGTAAAGATTAAACATCAGCTACATACAGATGCTTCTTACAAAATTAGAATATCATCAAAAAGTTTATTTATTTCAGTTCTTCAATACAAAAAGTGAAACTCATTTATTATAAAGAATCATTGCATAGCAATCTATTTCAAGTGTTTATTTCTGTTTATGCTGATGATTATGACTTACAGCCAATGAAAACCCAAAAGTCATTATCTCAGTAAAATAGAATACTTCATAAAACCAGCTTGAAAAATTATTTTAAAATCCGAAGTGTTGGCCTACTGAAATGTATGTTCACTGTTCAGTAAATGCACTAAATACTTGGCCAGGGCTCCTTTGGCATCAATTACTGCATCAATGCGGCGTGTAGATGTGCTTATATGAATTAAAATCCAATATGTAAAATGTATCCTGCCTTATCTTCAAATTCCATATTAAAGACTAAAGTTGTCTTAAGATATTAATTATATAATATACTGATGATGACATTCTGCTCGTCTTCTGCTATTTTTGACTTGCCTGATCGCTCCAGTGCTTGCTGGGTGGACCAGAAGTCACTTCTCAATGTAGATATATCAGAACCAGAACAAGGCTCTCATAGACTCACATTGAGAGCTTGTGACTATTAGCACTGACATCTGGCCAGTCAGGATCTGTGTTCACAAGATGGTGGACTGGGATCGGAGTTCCAGTGGGAAAAGCAGAAGTCGATGACTGTTAAGTATTTTACTAGGAGCAGAAAACATAGGTTAGTGATACCACTCCTGTGGTGAAATTAAAAAAATGCCAGAGTGGTGTTTTAACAATGGGTGGTATACTTCTAGATCTGTGCCACAAACATATGCAATCACTTTTCTCTAAGTACTGCACATAAGGTTTCACAGCAATTTCAACCATCACGTCTTTTGTGGTAATCAAAAGGCATTACAATGGCATGTAAAAGTTTGAGGATCCCAGATCAAAATTACTGTTATTGGAAAATTGTGTAATTTGTAGCCAGCCGAAAGTATTTCAATTCTTGTTTGAGGGATTTTCATCCATTCTTCCTTGGAAAATTCTTCCAGTTCTGTGAGATTCCTGGGTTGTCTTGAATGCACTGCTATTTTGAGGTCCAGCCACAGATTTTCAATGATTTTCAGATCAAGGGACTGTGAGGGCCATTGTAAAACCTTCTGCCTGCACCTTTTAAGGTCGTCTATTGTAGATTTTGTGTTTAGGATCATTTTCCATTTGTAGAAACTATCCTCTTTTCAAGTTTAGCTTTTTTTTACAGATGGTGCTATGTTTGCATCAAGAATTTGATGAAATTTTATTGAATCCATTCTTCCCTCTACCCTTGAAATGTTCACCCTACCATTGGCTGCAACTCAACCCCAAAGTATGATTGATCCACCAACATGGTCAATGGTTTGCATGATGTTCTTTTGCTGAAATTCTGAGCCCCTCTGTCTCCACACATACCTTTGCTCAATGTGGCCAAAAACTTAAATTTTAAACTCATTAGTCCACAGGACTTGTTTCCAAAATACATCAGACCTATTTAAATGCTCCATTGCATACTTTTGAAGTTGAATTTTATAGTGAGGATGCAGGAGATGTTCTCTTCTGATGACTCTTTCGTGAAGGCCATATTTGTGAAAGTGTCTCTGAGCAGTAGAACAATTACCACAACTTCAGAGTCTGCTAAATCTTTCTGAAGGTTTTTGGCAGTCAAGCGGGGGGTGCTGGTTTGCCTCTCTAGCAATCCTACATGCAGTTGTCACTGAAATTTTGCTTGGTCTTCCAAACCTTATCTTGGTTTCCATTGTTCCTGTTAACTGCCATTTTTTAATTACATTTCGAACTGAGGAAAGGGCAACTTGAAAATAATTTGCTATCTTCTTATAGCCTTATCTTGCTTTGTAGGCCTCCACCATTTTTATTTTCAGCTGCTTAGAAGAACCCACGGCTCCTGTTTTATTGGCACAAGGTTACAGAAGGCTGGGTTTTTATAAAGCTGGAAAATTTACATCGCCTGTCCTTTCCCAAAGATACTAGTGAACAAGCCATAACCTAAACAGGCAAATTAAGGTCTGAAACCTTGATCAAAATTATCTGAGCACACAAGTCCCAGAGGTATCCAAACTTTTGCATCTTCTAATTTTCCTTTTTGTAGTCTTTAAAAAATGATTTTTTTTAACTTAAAATACAAAGGAAATGAGTCATCTTTAACTTTAGCCCTTTTAAACATGATTTAATCTTTAACTTGCATAACTGTTCACAATAACAGTAATTTTGACCAGGGGTGCCCAAACTTTTACATGCCACTGCACCTGGTTTAGAACCTACTAGGAAATTATTGGTTAGGATAATGGTCCTCGGCTCTGCTCAGGACTTTCATCTATTGTAGAGGACAGTGGCCATTTAGAGAACTGGAGGACCTGTAACATTTGTACAATTGATTTTATACTAGTACAATTGATTTTATCTAGTTCCGTGTATTGTTTCATTTTCCCCTATGGAGGAGCTGTAATGTATTTGAATATTTGCCACTAGTTGATAGCTTGGGTTTCAACATCGAAAAACTTTATGATCAGTTAATTTGCATGTGACACTTTATGAAGCAGACAACAATTTTAAGTACTGTAATTTCCTGAAAAAGTAAATTTTTTCAAAGTACATAGACAAGTTCAATCTAACATTGCTTAGTTTATTATGTCTTCAAACTTTATTTTTGGCACATATTTCTAGGCATAAAAGTCTCATAAGGTTGTCTATTGACTAAAATCGCTTTTTCAGAAGAAAAATTCCATACATATTTATATAATTGATAAATGTGAATATTTATCTCTTTTGAAAAGAGTTGAGTTGACTAAAATGCCACAACAGGGATTCACGCCGAGAACATATAAAGCAATATTCTGCCATTACGATTATTACAGCGGATGTTGATTTAGCTTTTAGTGTTAATCTACTTCTGACAACACTTGCAGAGACCGAATGACTTGCCTTCAATGCTCATAATAATTGTTATAAAATTCAAGATTCAGGCATTGACTGTGAACACTTCAGTGAATTGCTATCAATGGGGGTCATTTTGTAATATTTTACAAAGCAAGTTTTTTTCATGGTTCTGCTTTAGAGAATCAGACTCAAATAGTACAGTGTATTCCGTGGTCTGTGGAACGCGTTACTGTTTGACGTTCAAAGAACTCTATGCACCTGCCACACTAATTCTAATCTCTCACAGTCCACAGCAAGGCTTTTATAGCTTGACACATGCTAGGATTGAAATGTTGAATAGATTAGTTAAAAAAAAGTATTTTTCTTTACTTTTCTGAAGCTGCACAGTATATTCCATCCATCTTTCTATTATAATTTGGACTTAATAGGATGGAAAAGTAAAATAACCTTACTATTTTCTGTCTTATCACATTTCTAGGGTGACGGCAAGTCTGTTTTTAAGAAACATTCTTTATCCACATGAATTACTAAAATAATTCACTATTTCCTTCATAAATAAAAATAGAGCTAATTACAAATCCATTTTCTAATATCCTATTTTCATAGCTCAAATGACTGATGTTGACCAGCTAAATACTAATCAATCGCAAACAAGGCACACATATGTTCCAAATATAGAATATCAAACAGATTCAAATACTAGGACTGATTAAAGGGACACTGTCACCTGAATTTGGAGGGAACAATCTTCAGCCATAGAGGCGGGGTTTTCGGGTGTTTGATCCACCCTTTCCTTACCCGCTGGCTGCATGCTGGCTGCAATATTGTCTCCTCTCCAAATCGCACCTCACCACCTGTGCGCTCGACCCCATCCCTGTTGTGAATTCTGCTCTTGGGCTCCCTTCGGTGGTTGTAAGTGGTACTTTTGTGAGTTCTGCTCTTGGGCTCCCTCTTGTGGTTTCTAGTGGTATGGCTGCTCCTTGGAGTTAGCTGTCTTCAGCTGCCTCCACTTATTGTCCGCTATTTAAGTCTGGCTCTATCTTCAGTCTGTGCCACTTGTCAATGTTCCTGGCTGGATTCACATCTCTGCTTGGATTCTCCTGGTTTCCTGACCAGTTCTGCTAAGATAAGTTCTGGCTTTGCTCATTTCAGTCCACATGTTGTGGACTTATTGTTCTGTGCATTCTATATTTCTCCAGCTTGTCAGCATGGATTTTTTCTGTTAGCTGGAAGCTCTGGGAAGCAGATTTACCCTCCACACCTTTAGTCAGGTGTGGAGATTTTGTAAACTCTGTGTGGATTGTTTTGTAGTTTTTATACTGACCGCACAGTATCCTTTCCTGTCCTATCTATCAAGCTAGACTGGCCTCCTATGCTAAAATCTGATTTCATTTCTGCGTATGTTATTTTCCCCTCCTCTCACCGTCAATATTTGTGGGGGGCTATCTTTCCTTTGGGGATTTTCTCTGAGGCAAGATAGGTTTCCTGTTTCCATCTTTAGGGGAAGTTAGATCTTAGGCTGTGCCGAGGGGTCTAGGGAGCGTCAGGTACCCCCAACGGCTATTTTTAGTTGCGCTGCTAGGTTCAGGGTTTGCGGTCAGTACAGATACCACCTCCTTCAGAGCTTGTCTCATGTTGTTCCTAAACCACCAGATCATAACACATCCCATCCCACCTCCTCCCCAACCTCACCACCACACTTATCCCATCCCTAACCCACCTCTTCAACCTATCACTAACTTCTGGCACCTTCCTCTCTGCGTTCAAACATGCCACAATCACGCCTATCCTTAAAAAGCCAACCCTCGATCCAACTGCTATGTCCAGCTATCGCCCAATATCGCTGCTCCCATTCGCTTCCAAACTCCTGGAGCAGCACGTCCATGCTGAACTCTCCTCCCACCTCTCATCTAACTTGTTGTTCGACAATCTACAATCTGGTTTCCACCCCCATCACTCAACTGAGACTGCCCTGACCAAAATCACTAACGACCTACTTACCACCAAAGCTACTGGACAATACTCTGTACTCCTCCTTCTAGACTTGTCCTCTGCTTTCGACACAGTTGACCACTGCCTCCTACTACAGATCCTCTCCTCCTTTGGCATCAAAGACCTCGCCCTATCCTGGATCGCCTCGTACCTTTCCAACCGCACATTCAGCGTCTCCCACTCCCATACTAGCTCTTCATCCCACCCTCTCTCTGTTGGAGTCCCCCAAGGCTCTGTTCTAGGACCCCTACTCTTCTCAATCTATACGCTTGGCTTGGGACAACTCATAAAGTCCCATGGATTCCAGTACCACCTCTACGCTGATGACACTCACATCTACCTCTCTGGCCCAGACGTCACCGCTCTGCTGTCCAGAATCCCAGAGTGCCTATCAGCCATATCCTCCTTCTTCTCCTCTCGCTTCCTCAAACTCAATGTGGACAAATCTGAACTCATCATCTTTCCTCCATCCCACAAATCTTCCTTACCTGACCTATCTATCGCAGTCAATGACATCATGCTTTCCCCCGTACCTGAAGTCCGCTGCCTCGGAGTAACCTTCGACTCTGCCCTGTCCTTCAAACCACACATCCAAGCTCTTTCCACCTCCTGTCGCCTCCAGCTCAAAAATATCTCCAGGATCCGTCCTTTCCTCAACCCCCAATCTACTAAAATGCTTGTGCACGCCATCATCATCTCCCACCTTGACTACTGCAACATCCTTTTCTGTGGCCTCCCTGCTAACACCCTTGCACCTCTCCAGTCCATCCTTAACTCTGCTGCCCGACTAATCCATCTCTCTCCTCGCTACTCCTCCGCTTCCCCCCTCTGCAAATCTCTTCACTGGCTCCCATTCCCTCAGCGTATCCAGTTCAAATTACTAATACTGACCTACAAAGCCATCCACAACCTGTCTCCTCCATATATCTCTGAACTAATCTCCCGATATCTTCCCTCACGTGATCTCTGGTCCTCCCAAGACCTCCTTCTCTCCTCCACACTTATTCGCTCCTCATCCAATCGCCTCCAAGACTTCTCCCGAATATCCCCCATCCTCTGGAACTCTCTGCCCCAACACGTCCGACTATCAACCACAGTCGGATCCTTCAGACGGAACCTGAAAACTCATCTCTTCAGGAAAGCCTACAGCCTGCACTGACACCGCTACCGCCTCATCACTATCGAAGCTACCTTCTCACCAACACCGGAGCTACTGCAACCCTCAACCTACTGTCTCCTCTCCCATAATCCTGTAGAATGTAAGCCCGCAAGGGCAGGGTCCTCGCCCCTCTGTATCAGTCCATCATTGTTAGTTTGTTTACTGTATGTGATATCTGTAACTTGTATGTAACCCCTTCTCATGTACAGCACCATGGAATCAATGGTGCTATATAAATAAATAATAATAATAATAATAATATTGGATTGAAGTTCATTCTCTGTCCTCCATAGTACACGCCTGCGCAAGGCAAGATTGCCCTGTGCAGGCATGTACTATGGAGGACAGAGAATGAACTTCAATCTAATATTGCAGCCAGCATGCAGCCAGCGGGTAAGGAAAGGGTGCATCAAACACCCGAAAACCCCGCCTCTATGGCTGAAGATTGTTCCCTCCAAATTCAGGTGACAGTGTCCCTTTAAGCTGCATAGAAATACTCACTAAATAACAAAAACATGTTATAAATCAAAATCCATCTTCGTAGCCTATTTGAAATTGAGAAGTCAGAAGCACTCTTCAGGGCCATACTTTAAATGTTATATTTCTTTTTTACAGTATTTTATATTTTGGTCTTCACTAGAGATGAGCGGTGTTCGAGTCGCACTGTTCACCAATTTCAAATTCAAGCTGTTTAGGGCGGTGTTCGAGCCGTTCGTCGAACCCGAACAATTTGCTTAAAATTCGGCTGTTCGAGTTTCTGTTCTATAACTGTTCATTCACCAAATGCCTAGCTTGATTTGCACATTAAAACTGTCTACCATTGTTAATAGACTGTTTCAGTGAATAGTGAGCGGGGGATAGATCGGTGCTGAAATAACGCCGATCTCCATTTTTTTTTCTTTCCCGCATTTACAGTGGGGCGGTGCAGTCTCTCAGCCTATCAGCAGTGTGCACACACACAGCAATGTGCATGTGATGCACACAAGCAAGGGCATGTGTCATTGGCTGTGTATGTCACATGTCCTCCTTGCACTATAAGAACCAGCCATTTGCTCCGTCGCCACCATTTCCTCACTGCTGCACCTTAGTGTTAGATGGCACCGCTGCTGCTGTGGGTGCTATACATATTAAGAGTGTTTTTTTTTAGCGAATTGTCAGGGAGATAGGTTTAGGGAGTCGGGAGGAGTTGGGACTAGTTGTAATATTAGCCCTTTTCAGGGTAGGTTGCAGCAGTTCATAGCACTGTTTGCCGGGCAGGTCTGTGCCAGTGCTGTGCAAGTGTTTGTCACAGCATTTGGTGTAATCTAGCTCAGCCAATCCTTTTGGGCTAGTAGCATTGTCTGATAGTCATCTGAGTAGCCCGCCTGTGAAGCTAGCTACACCGCCTGTGCATCTCAATTTTTACTGCATCTAACCCAGTTAATAGTTTGGGGCCTAGGAGCAGCATCTGCACGTAAGCAGAGTGGCCCGCCTGTGAAACTAACTACACCGCCTGTGTATCTCAATTTTCACTGCATCTAATCCAGTTATTAGTTTTGGGCCTAAAAGCAGTGTCTGCACGTCAGCAGAGTAGCCTGCCTGTGAAACTAACTACACCGCCTGTGTATCTCTATTTTTACTGCATCTAATCCAGTTAATAGTTTTGGGCCTACGAGCAGTGTCTGCACATCAGCAGAGTAGCCCGCCTGTGAAACTAACTACACACCCATGAAGCAAGCTACACCGACTGTTTACCTAAGTACTATTTTGTAACGGCATCTAGCCCAGGAAATCCTTTTGGGCCTAGTAGAATTTGGGGCTACTCAGCAGTGTACCCCACCCATGAAGCAAGCTACACCGCCTGTTTACCTAAGTACTATTTTTTTTTAAATTCTGTTTACTAAGTGTTTCATCAGATAACAAAACAGACATACAATAATAACAATTCCAATAACAATTCCCCTCCCTGGAACCCACCCCGAACCCTCCCATAAATTCTGTGAAGTACTATTTTTTAACGGCATTTGGCCCAGGAAATCCTTTTGGGCCTAGTAGCAATTTCTGCTACTCAGCAGAGTACCCTGTTATGAATAGGTAATTCAGAACCACAATGGACCTTGAAGTTCAGAGCACACAAGTGACCTCACAAAAACCACAAAACATAGGACGAGCTCTGAGACGTGGAAACTCTGCTGACCGCAATCCCTAAACCTATCAAACCACACTAGAGGTAGCCGTGGATTGCGCCTAACGCTCCCTATGCAACTCGGCACAGCCTGAGAAACTAGCTAGTCTTGAAGATAGAAAAATAAGCCTACCTTGCCTCAGAGAAATTCCCCAAAGGAAAAGGCAGCCCCCCACATATAATGACTGTGAGTAAGATGAAAATACAAACACAGAGATTAAATAGATTTAGCAAAGTGAGGCCCGACTTACTGAATAGACCGAGGATAGGAAAGATAGCTTTGCGGTCAACACAAAAACCTACAAACAACCACGCAGAGGGGCAAAAAGACCCTCCGCACCGACTAACGGTACGGAGGTGCTCCCTCTGCGTCCCAGAGCTTCCAGCAAGAAAGCAAAACCAAAAAAGCAAGCTGGACAGAAAATATAGCAACAAAAGTAACACAAGCAGAACTTAGCTTATGCTGAGCAGACAGGCCACAGGAACGATCCAGGAGGAAGCAAGACCAATACTAGAACATTGACTGGAGGCCAGGATCAAAGCACTAAGTGGAGTTAAATAGAGCAGCACCTAACGACTTAACCTCATCACCTGAGGAAGGAAACTCAGAAGCCGCAGTACCACTTGTGACCACAGGAGGGAGCCTGATCACAGAATTCACAACAGTACCCCCCCTTGAGGAGGGGTCACCGAACCCTCACCAGAGCCCCCAGGCCGACCAGGATGAGCCATATGAAAGGCACGAACAAGATTGGCAGCATGGACATCAGAGGCAAAGACCCAGGAATTATCTTCCTGACCATAACCCTTCCACTTAACCAGATACTGGAGTTTCCGTCTCGAAACACGAGAATCCAAAATCTTCTCCACTATATACTCCAACTCCCCCTCCACCAAAACCGGGGCAGGAGGATCAACAGATGGAACCACAGGCGCCACGTATCTCCGCAACAATGACCTATGGAATATGTTATGGATGGAAAAAGAATCTGGAAGGGTCAAATGAAAAGACACAGGATTAAGAACCTCAGAAATCCTATACGGACCAATGAAACGAGGCTTAAACTTAGGAGAGGAAACCTTCATAGGAATATAACGAGATGACAACCAAACCAAATCCCCAACACGAAGTCGGGGACCCACACAGCGTCTGCGATTAGCGAAACGTTGAGCCTTCTCCTGGGACAAGGTCAAATTGTCCACTACATGAGTCCAAATCCGCTGCAACCTGTCCACCACAGTATCCACACCAGGACAGTCCGAAGACTCAACCTGCCCTGAAGAGAAACGAGGATGGAACCCAGAATTGCAGAAAAACGGTGAAACCAAGGTAGCCGAGCTGGCCCGATTATTAAGAGCGAACTCAGCCAACGGCAAAAAGGACACCCAATCATCCTGATCAGCAGAAACAAAACATCTCAGATATGTTTCCAAGGTCTGATTGGTTCGTTCAGTCTGGCCATTTGTCTGAGGATGGAAAGCCGAGGAAAAAGACAAATCAATGCCCATCCTAGCACAAAAGGCTCGCCAAAACCTCGAAACAAACTGGGAACCTCTGTCAGAAACGATGTTCTCTGGAATGCCATGTAAACGAACCACATGCTGGAAGAACAATGGCACCAAATCAGAGGAGGAAGGTAATTTAGACAAGGGTACCAAATGGATCATCTTAGAGAAGCGATCACAAACTACCCAAATGACCGATATTTTTTGAGAGACGGGGAGATCCGAAATAAAATCCATAGAGATATGTGTCCAAGGCCTCTTCGGGATCGGCAAGGGCAAAAGCAACCCACTGGCACGAGAACAGCAGGGCTTAGCCCGAGCACAAATCCCACAGGACTGCACAAAAGCACGCACATCCCGCGACAGAGACGGCCACCAAAAGGATCTAGCCACCCAATCTCTGGTACCATAGATTCCAGGATGACCAGCCAACACCGAACAATGAACCTCAGAGATAACTTTATTCGTCCACCTATCAGGGACAAACATTTTCTCTGCTGGGCAACGATCAGGTTTATTAGCCTGAAATTTTTGCAGCACCCGCCGCAAATCAGGGGAGATGGCAGACACAATTACTCCCTCTTTGAGAATACCCGCCGGCTCAGGCAAACCCGGAGAGTCGGGCACAAAACTCCTAGACAGGGCATCCGCCTTCACATTTTTAGAGCCCGGATGGTACGAAACCACAAAGTCAAAACGGGAGAAAAACAGCGACCAACGAGCCTGTCTAGGATTCAACCGTTTGGCAGACTCGAGATAAGTCAAGTTCTTGTGATCAGTCAAGACCACCACGCGATGCTTTGCTCCTTCAAGCCATTGACGCCACTCCTCGAATGCCCACTTCATGGCCAGCAACTCTCGATTGCCAACATCATAATTTCGCTCAGCAGGCGAAAACTTCCTGGAAAAGAAGGCGCATGGCTTCATCACCGAGCAATCAGCACCTCTTTGCGACAAAACAGCCCCCGCTCCAATTTCAGAAGCATCAACCTCAACCTGGAACGGAAGCGAAACATCTGGTTGACACAACACAGGGGCAGAAGAAAAACGACGCTTTAACTCTTGAAAAGCTTCCACAGCAGCAGAAGACCAATTGACCACATCATGCAGATTTTGCAACACCAGAAAGCGAATATCCTCCTGGTGCGCAGGAGCCATGCACATGGTCAGCTGGGTCCAATACTGAGGCTTATTCTTGGCCAAAGGCGTAGCATCAATTCCTCTCAATGGAATAAGACACTGCAAGGGCTCCAAGACAAACCCACAGCGCCTAGCAAACTCCAAGTCCATCAAATTCAGGGCAGCGCCTGAATCCACAAATGCCATAACAGAATAGGATGACAAAGAGCAGATCAAAGTAACGGACAAAAGAAATTTCGACTGTACCGTACCAATAGTGGCGGACCTAGCGAACCGCTTAGTGCGCTTGGGACAATCGGAGATAGCATGAGTGGAATCACCACAGTAGAAACACAGCCCATTCTGACGTCTGTGTTCTTGCCTTTCAGCTCTGGTCAAAGTCCCATCGCACTGCACAGGCTCAGGTTTATACTCAGATAATACCGCCAAATGGTGCACAGATTTACGCTCACGCAAGCGTCGACCGATCTGAATGGCCAAAGACATAGACTCATTCAGACCAGCAGGCATAGGAAATCCCACCATGACATCCTTACGGGCTTCAGAGATACCCTTTCTGAAGATTGCTGCCAAAGCACATTCATTCCATTGAGTGAGCACAGACCACTTTCTAAACTTCTGACAATAAATCTCTCTCTCATCCTGACCCTGACACAGTGCCAGCAAATTTTTCTCTGCCTGATCCACTGAATTAGGTTCATCGTACAGTAATCCGAGCGCCAGAAAAAACGCATCAATATTACATAATGCAGGATCTCCTGGCGCAAGGGAAAATGCCCAGTCTTGAGGATCGCCACGTAATAAAGAAATAATGATCTTAACTTGTTGAACTGGGTCACCAGAGGAGTGAGGTTTCAACGCCAGAAACAGTTTGCAATTATTTTTGAAACTCAGAAATTTAGCTCTATCTCCAGAAAACAAATCAGGAATAGGAATTCTTGGTTCTAACATAGAATTCTGAGCCACAAAGTCTTGAATATTTTGTACTCTTGCAGTGAGAAGATCCACACATAAAGACAGACCTTTAATGTCCATCACCACACCTGTGTCCTGAACCACCCAAATGTCTAGGGGAAAAAAAAGGCAAAACACAGTGCAAAGAAAAAAAATGGTCTCAAAACTTCTTTTTTCCCTCTATTGAGAAGCATAGTACTTTGGGCCTCCAGTACTGTTATGAATAGGTAATTCAGAACCACAATGGACCTTGAAGTTCAGAGCACACAAGTGACCTGACAAAAACCACAAAACATAGGACGAGCTCTGAGACGTGGAAACTCTGCTGACCGCAATCCCTAAACCTATCAAACCACACTAGAGGTAGCCGTGGATTGCGCCTAACGCTCCCTATGCAACTCGGCACAGCCTGAGAAACTAGCTAGTCCTGAAGATAGAAAAATAAGCCTACCTTGCCTCAGAGAAATTCCCCAAAGGAAAAGGCAGCCCCCCACATATAATGACTGTGAGTAAGATGAAAATACAAACACAGAGATGAAATAGATTTAGCAAAGTGAGGCCCGAATTACTGAATAGACCGAGGATAGGAAAGATAGCTTTGCGGTCAACACAAAAACCTACAAACAACCACGCAGAGGGGCAAAAAGACCCTCCGCACCGACTAACGGTACGGAGGTGCTCCCTCTGCGTCCCAGAGCTTCTAGCAAGCAAGCAAAACCAAAAAAGCAAGCTGGACAGAAAATATAGCAACAAAAGTAACACAAGCAGAACTTAGCTTATGCTGAGCAGACAGGCCACAGGAACGATCCAGGAGGAAGCAAGACCAATACTAGAACATTGACTGGAGGCCAGGATCAAAGCACTAGGTGGAGTTAAATAGAGCAGCATCTAACGACTTAACCTCACACCTGAGGAAGGAAACTCAGAAGCCGCAGTACCACTTGTGACCACAGGAGGGAGCTTGATCACAGAATTCACAACAGTACCCCACCCATGAAGCAAGCTACACCGCCTTCTTTCTTTCTCAATCTAACCCCTTGGCTCTGGGGTGTCCACTCTCCCTCCAGCTCTCCTTCTCACAGGTGGACTACCGTGTATTTTCAAACTGTGGCGAATCTTTTGGGCCCAGGCATAAGAAGTCGTCGAGGTAATGGATAATATGTGTTGCCTTACAAACATCCATGACGACACATTCGAGGAAGCAACTAAATGCCTCAAATAGTGAGCAGGATATGGAGCACCCCATGGGCAAACAGCAATCTATGTAGTATGCTCCTTCACAGAAGCAGCCCAATGGGAGGACACTATTCGGAGGCACAGGTAGTAACCGGAACACCCCCTCAATGTCTGTTTTGGCCATTCGGGTGCCCCTTACCATCTTCTTGACCCGCCTGATTGTCTCGTCAAATGAGGTACAGTACATAGTACTGTACTTGGTTCCACGTTGATGTTGTCGTTTACTGACCTGCCCCTTGGATATGACAAATGGTGGATTAGTCTGAATGTATTGGGTTCATTTTTTTGCACAACTCCCAACGGGGGTACCACTACGTCTTCTAAGGAAAGTGTTCTGAATAGACCCGGTAGAGTGAGCTTAGATTTTTACTCCAGCCTTTCTTGATTTTAGAAGGGCATGACATGCCTATATCTGTGTCTCCTCCTCCTTTTACTCCTCCACTTCTTTTCTTTTCGCATGACTATATGTAGTTGTGCCTTTTCCATGTGTTTGTTGTGTCTTCTGAGCAGTTTGTCAGCTTTTGGACACCTTTTAAGGTGTTTTCTATGTGTTTATATGTGTTTGTGTTTGCCTGCCATTGGTTTCAATGGGGTTCGATGGTGTTCGTCAAACACGTCCCTGTTCGACGAACTGAACTGAACCGAACCCGAACACTAGGGAGGTGGCTCAACACTGGTCTTTACCATAGTGGAGATTGGAGTGTGATCATTTGAGGTTGTGGACAGGTGTCTTTTATACTGATAACATGTTCAAACAGGTGCCATTACTACAGGTAATGAGTGGAGGACAGAGGAGCCTCTTAAAGAAGAGCTTACAGATTTTTAGGTGACCAAATACTTATTTTCCACCGTAATTTGCAAAATAAATCTTGCCAAATTATACAAGGTGATTTTCTGGATTTGTTTTCTCATTTTGACTCTCATAGTTGTGGTCTACCTATGATGTCAATTACAGGCCTCTCTCATCTTTTTAAGTGGGAGAACTTGCACAATTGGTGGCTGACTAAATACTTTTTTCCCCACTGTACATTGGCAGCAACATAGAAGTGCAGAAGGATCTGTGATGATGTCATTAGAGACATGTGATCTAAGTCCACAGTTCCTGCTTCAATGGTGAGGTGACATAAAAAATATATATTGTTTCATTCTGCCCTACATTACTACATTATGCTTCCAGTTCAAAATGAAAAATTTGGTGACATTTTGTGAATTTTGCTTTAATAATAACTGAAGTTTGAATTGTGAAATCTGGTGACAGATAATTCTCAACACAGAAATTAAAATTTTAAAAAGTAGGTGACCATAAAATAAATGCAAAGATAAAACTAGCGAAATTGAGTCTTGTAGGTATGCTAGACAATTCTGGAATATTATTGTCCAACATTTTCAATTTATTGCCATGGGAACATATTTCATATTTGAAGTTTTCGAAAGTTGACTATATTTTGAGAATAACTGATAGATGCAACAAACAAAAACACAAATATTACTTAATTAAAATTGCCAAGCAAATATATTAAACTTTGATAGTATTCTAATACACAAAGTATGAAATTTGCAATGAATCTGCTGCCTCTTAGGCTGTGTTCCCACAATGAGTTTTTGGTGACTTTTGTACACTGCATATTTAAAAAAAAAAATGCAAATAACAGATTTAACTTAATGGTTGCCGAAATGGTGAAGAAAATCTGCAACATCAAAAAATCCATCAAAAGCTCATCGTGGCAACGTAGCTTTGTGTGTTAGCTACAGTTCCATGTCGTTAAGTTCCACATTGTCAGATTTCTAAGAATTGAATATTCATAATCTATCTTTAAGATGTGCCATAAATGTGGGAAATAAAATATGATGCAGGCTGTAACTCTCAGAGAAACTTGAGCTGCCCACAACACCTAATATGATTGACAATGGTACTGTAGCTGTCAAACAACTAATTCCTGTTCTGAAGACAGAGAGAAAACTGCTGTACATACAGCATTCCTCTAACCCAAAGATCAACCACCTATTATTCTGGTTCAAGAGACAGATTGTCATTCACTCCCAAGTGAATAAAAACATATAGGGGTATTACCATATGAGACATTAGAGAGTAAGCTATAAAGTGGGACCTACATCTATGGGAATAAAAGAGGCTGCCTGGACCTCCAGAAAGCAGTTAGTAGAGTATAAGTCCATTCATAAATGTGACTCTAGCCATTATAAACTTACATACCATAAAATACAAGATAGTAAGCAGCAAGCATTGATAGCAACTTGTAAAACTGAAAAAACAACTGGAACAACAGAACGGTCAAGGGACATTATTCTCGTAAAAATTATGGAGAACACTGAGATCATAATGTGTTACTCCTCTTTTCTTTGCTATGTTAACAGCCACCCAATGGGCAAGCATGTCTGTGACAAAATGGTTAAGGGAGACTCAGAATGTCATAATAAGAGGACATTTGACCCTTGGGCCGCATGCTGTGTCTTCCTGCCATAATTGATACTCTCTCGAATGCAAAGAAAAGAAATGACATACTAATTTAGGTAAGCAAATTGCCTCTTCAAAGAGGAAGAGGACTTGAACTCTATAGAGCCACTTGTTGCAAGCAGCAATTCTACAAGTCACAATAAACCCTTTAACGGGACTTGAAATGTGACTTAGGATAATAGCCAAATCAGAATCTCAATTTGCAGACAAATGTTTGAGTATTGCCCCTCATCAATGCAAAGTATAGGAACTGGTTTGGCTAGGTGAGAGGCTCTGGACTGAGGTCTAAAAGGCCACATTTTTCCTAGTGGAGAGTGACATACTGGCTTTGGCATGCCAAGAAAAGTTATTCGTAGTGCGAATTTCCAAGATTAGCATTGCACGGCGAATAAGCCTTCTTGCGTTGGCATGCCAGAGCAGATATGTCACTCTCCGCAAAGAGAAACATTACCTTTTAGACCTTAATTTAGATAATAAATTCAATTTTTATATATTTCTGAAAGGTGTAGAAAACTTAAATCAGTCATTTCCAGTGCACACAGATAAAAGGGAACATGGCATAGTGTTACTATAATTGAGTATTCAGGAACAGTCATACATGATCAACTAATTATGTAAATTATGTTCTGGAATTTTGAGAGTTGTAATTATATTTCTTATTGACAGGCAACCCACACTTTCTGCACTGTTGTTTTCTCATGTTGTTTAAAGTCTATTCTATACATATAAATGCAGGTGTGAAAATAATTACTCAAGTGGTTAACAACTCTAGCTCTTTAGCTGTATAATGGAACCTATAGTTTCATAACAGCTTGCATGATACAGCAGAACCGGCTCCAGGCTTTCGTGGGTCCCGGGTGAAAGACTCTCAGTGGGCCCCTTTAACACATACCACAATACTTGATGCACAGATATGGCAGAGAAATATAGGTATAGTACAATGCAAAAGATTTAACTTCTTACATTACATGAGTGATATTTATTGTAAATTCTACAATACCTCAGACAGTATAGTCCTTCATACAGTATTATGGGCACCACATAGCGCTCCATACAGAATAATGAGCCCAATATATTGCTCCATACAGTATTATTGGCACCACATAGTGCTCCATACAGAATGGTGAGCCCCATACATTGCTCCATACAGAATAATAGGCCCCATATATTGCTCCATACAGTATAATGAGCCCCATATATTACTCAATACAGTATAATGGGCCCCATATAATGCTCCATAAAGAAGAATGAACCACATATAGTGCTCCATACAGTATAATGAGCCCCATATAATGTGTCTTGACAGTATAATGAGCCCAATATAATGTGTCTGACAGTATAATGAGCCCCATATAATGATCCATACAGTATAATGATCCCCGTATATTGCTCCATATATAATGGGCCCCATATAATGTTCCATACAGTATATGATGGGCCCAATATAATGCCCCATCTCTACCCTCACCTACTGTATTCTCACCCATCCCTTGTAGATTGTGAGCCCTCGCGGGCAGGGTCCTCATTCCTCCTGTACCAGTTATGACTTGTATTGTTTAAGATTATTGTACTTGTTTTCATTATGTATACCCCTCCTCACATGTAAAGCGCCATGGAATAAATGGCGCTATAACAATAAATAATAATAATAATAATAATAATGAGCTGCATGTAATGCTCCAGTATATGATGGGCCCCATATAATGCTAGATACAGTGTAGGATGGTCCCCAAACAGTAGAATGGGCCCCATATATTGCACCATACAGTATAATGAGTCCCATATAATGCTCCATACAGTATAGGAGGGGCCCCATTTATTGTTCCATACAGAAAGGGCCCCATATAATGTTCCATACAGAATTGGACCCATACAATGCTTCATATATAATCGGTCCCATATATAATGTTCCAGTGTATTATCGGCCCATATAGTGCTCCATACAATGGGTAAGGAAAGTATTTAGACCCCTTTAAATGTTTCAATCTTTGTGTCATTGCAGCCGTTTGGTAAATTCAAAAAAGTTAATTTTTTTCCGCATTAATGTACACTCTGCACCCCATCTTGACTGAAAAACAGAAATGCAGAAATTTTTGCATATTTATTAAAAAAGAAACACTTAAATATCACACGGTCATAAGTATTCAGACGCTTTGCTCACACACTCATACTAAGTCACATGGTGCCATTTCCTTGTGATTCTCCATGAGATAATTCTACTCCTTCATTGGAGTCCAGTTGTGTTTAATTAACCTTATAGGACTTGATTTGGAAAGGCACACACCTGTCTATATAACACCTCACAGCTCACAGTGCATTTCAGACTAATTGAGAATCATGAGGTCAAAGGAACAGGCCAAGGAGCTCAAATACATAATTGTGGCAAGGCACAGATATGGTCAAGGGTACAAAATAATTTCTGCAGTACTTAAGGTTCCTAGGAGCACAGTGGCCTACATAATCCTTAAATGGAAGAAGTTTGGGACCAACAGAAGTCTTCCTAGACCTGGCTGTCCAGCCAAACTGAGCAATCATGAGAGAAGAGCCTTGGTGAGGGAGGTAAAGAAGAACCCCAAGATCACTGTGGCTGAGCTCCAGAGATGCAGTAGGGAGATTGCAGAAAGGTCCACAAAGTCAACTGTCACTGCAGCCCTCCACCAGTTGGGCCTTTATGACAGAGTGGCCCAACGACACCTCTCCTCAGTGCAAGACATACAGTTAGGGCCAGAAATATTTGGACAGTGACACAAGTTTTGTTATTTTAGCTGTTTACAAAAACATGTTCAGAAATACAATTATATATATAATATGGGCTGAAAGTGCACACTCCCAGCTGCAATATGATAGTTTCCACATCCAAATCGGAGAAAGGGTTTAGGAATCATAGCTCTGTAATGCATAGTGTCCTCTTTTTCAAGGGACCAAAAGTAATTGGACAAAGGACTCTAAGGGATGCAATTAACTCTGAAGGCATCTCCCTCGTTAACCTGTAATCAATGAAGTAGTTAAAAGGTCAGGGGTGGATTCCAGGTGTGTGGTTTTGCATTTGGAAGCTGTTGCTGTGAGCAGACAACATGCGGTCAAAGGAACTCTCAATTGAGGTGAAGCAGAACATCCTGAGGCTGAAAAAAAAAAAAATCCATCAGAGAGATAGCAGACATGTTTGGAGTAGCAAAATCAACAGTTGGGTACATTCTGAGAAAAAAGGAATTGACTGGTGAGCTTGGGAACTCAAAAAGGCCTGGGCGTCCACGGATGACAACAGTGGTGGATGATCGCCGCATACTTAATTTGGTGAAGAAGAACCCGTTCACAACATCAACTGAAGTCCAGAACACTCTCAGTGAAGTAGGTGTATCTGTCTCTAAGTCAACAGTAAAGAGAAGACTCCATGACAGTAAATACAAAGGGTTCACATCTAGATGCAAACCATTCATCAATACCAAAAATAGACAGGCCAGAGTTAAATTTGCAGAAAAACACCTCAAGAAGCCAGCTCAGTTCTGGAAAAGTATTCTATGGACAGATGAGACAAAGATCAACCTGTACCAGAATGATGGGAAGAAAAAAGTTTGGAGAAGAAAGGGAACGGCACATGATCCAAGGCACACCACATCCTCTGTAAAACATGGTGGAGGCAACGTGATGGCATGGGCATGCATGGCTTTCAATGGCACTGGGTCACTTGTGTTTATTGATGACATAAGAGCAGACAAGAGTAGCCGGATGAATTCTGAAGTGTACCGGGATATACTTTCAGCCCAGATTCAGCCAAATGCTGCAAAGTTGATTGGACGGCGCTTCATAGTACAGATGGACAATGACCCCAAGCATACATCCAAAGCTACCCAGGAGTTCATGAGTGCCAAAAAGTGGAACATTCTGCAATGGCCAAGTCAATCTCCAGATCTAAACCCAATTGAGCATGCATTTCACTTGCTCAAATCCAGACTTAAGACGGAAAGACCCATAAACAAGCAAGACCTGAAGGCTGCGGCTGTAAAGGCCTGGCAAAGCATTAAGAAGGAGGAAACCCAGCATTTGGTGATGTCCATGGGTTCCAGACTTAAGGCAGTGATTGCCTCCAAAGGATTTGCAACAAAATATTGAAAATAAATATATTTTGTTTGGGTTATGTTTATTTGTCCAATTACTTTTGACCTCCTAAAATGTGGAGTGTTTGTAAAGAAATGTGTACAATTCCTACATTTTCTATCAGATATTTTTGTTCAACCCTTCAAATTAAACGTTACAATCTGCACTTGAATTCTGTTGTAGAGGTTTCATTTCAAATCCAATGTGGTGGCATGCAGAGCCCAACTCGCGAAAATTGTGTCACTGTCCAAATATTTCTGGCCCTAACTGTATGTAAGCCCACATAGAGTTTGCTAAAAAACACATGAAGGACTCCCAGACTATGAAAAATAAGAGGAACAAAAGAGACAACAGAGTTCTCCAACACCAATAAACCTAAGTATAGAAAAATTTTATTCAAATACAAATTTTTAAGAACAATTAAAAGTAGGAGATGCCAGTAAACCATACATATGATGGAAAAAACGCAAGTGCTGGACATTAGATAGTAGGATTATACCTTAAATAGGGCAGTATATACATATAGGGTATGCCACATATAAGAGACCACAAACCCAATATAAATCAAGGTATAGATAAAATTAAATACGAGATATAAAGTGCATAGTGCAGAAATGGTTGAATTAATTTATGAGGCTATAATATGTATATCCAAAGGCATGAAGCAATACACATTAAGTAAGTACCATTAATAATATAGTATCAGGCTATATGACCAAAAAAATGTGCACACCATAACTTTGAGGTACCCAAATATAGGAATGAAAATATCAAACGTAAAATTTTGAATATTTCAAAATATTGAACTTTTTGTCAAATCGGTTTCAGACGAATTCTCCAAAATACCAAAAAGGCAAAGACATGATAATTTGAGTAGGAACCAATGACTGGCTCTAAAAGAACTAGAACAACTAAAAGGAGTTGTAATTAAGTAAGCAGATAAGGGGGGTAACGTGGTGGTCTGGCCGGTAACTTTAAACGAGAAGGAGGCATTCAGACAACTACGGGATACTGAGTGTTATAAAAGACTAACATTCAACCCTACCAACTCCTTCCGATGTTTACTACTAGAAATATTAGATGACGCATTTACCAAGGGTGTCATTAGTAAACAGAAAAAATATTTCCTTACTGTTGATTTTCCACACACCACATGCCTGTACTTATTGCCCAAAATTCACAAAAATGAGATTAACCGGCATGGAAGACCCATTGTGTCGGGCAATGGTAATCTCTGTGAATTTTTGGATTGGCATCTCAAACCATTAGTGGAAGCACTATGATCTTTTTTGAAAGACTCTACTGACTGCATTCGCAGTTTTGAGGGGATTAAATTGGAATCAGACATGTGGCTGGTATCCATGGATGTACAGGCCCTATATACCTCCATCAGGCACTCAGATGGTGTTAGAGCAGTCTCTTTTTTCCTATCTAACAGCAGCATGGATGCCCCATTGAGAGAGTTTCTTGTCGTGGCTTTGTACTTCTGTCTCAAACATAATTTTTTCCTCTTTAAGGGCACCCCCTACCTGTAGCTCCAGGGAACGGCCATGGGAGCAGCGTTCGCGCCCTCCTATGCTAACCTTTTCCTGGGGCTGTGGGAGCAGGAATGCTTTATGACTAAACCTGTTAAGCATGCCGAGAAAGTGTTAATTTGGACCAGATACATCAATGATGTGCTTCTATTGTGGCAGGGATCGGAAAGCCAATTGAAAGAATTCATAACAAAGCTCAATGGGAATGAATATAATATATGGCTTACCACTCATCAAAGCCAAACATCTATTGAGTTCCTTGATATTCTACTCTATAAGGACAATGCAAATCTCTTACAAACGTGTATACACAGAAAGACTACAGCAGTCAATTCACTGCTACATGCATCCTCGGCACATCCTAAACATCTGAAAGAAAATATCCCTATGGGACAATTTTTACGTTTGAGACGTAATTGCTCTGATGGCAATTTCTTCTTTTTGCAGTCACGAGAATTATCTAGAAGATTTCTGGATAGAGGATATAGTAGAAGATCAATAAGGAAAGGTCTCAGAAGAGCCATGAACAATGAAAGGAGAGATTTGTCTCCCAATTTAATGAACACCATTCCAATATGAGATATGCTCTCTCTATATTTTGGCCCCTATTGACATCTGATGATGTTTTACAACCACACATCTCTGGTCAGCCCTCCGTAACATTTAGGAGGGCAAAAAAATCTAAGTGACAATTTGGTCAAAAGTAATAATGTGGGACCAAAACCCCAAGACATGTTAAACTCTGGAGGGCTGAGATTGGGCTTTTTTCCATGTGGGTCATGTATTGCATGCCTGAACATGAGAAGAGACACCACGTTTTATTCCAGTGATGGAACTAAAGAGTTCAAAAAAATTAGACATATAATCTGTAATACAAAGGTGTCATTTATTATGCAACATGCCCATGTAATCTCATCTACGTAGGGCTGATGACCAGGAAATTACGTATCCGTATATGGGAACATGTCTTGGACATCATCAATGCGGAGAAAACTGTTGATGTGACCTCTTTGAAGCCGATCCCAAAGCACTTTAAAATCGTGCATAAGAGCAACTATAAACTTCATAAGGTGATTGGAATAGATTGTATCTTGATGAACCATCGAGGAGGTGACATGAAAAATATGTTATCACAGTTAGTTATCATGGTAATCTGTATGCACATTAAATCATCAATTTATACTTATCTGTTATGCACATTAAACATCACTGTATGCACATTTAATCATCACTTTAAACTTACCCCGCATCCCTTACATTTATTCTTCTCTGCAAATTCATATTTTTTGCTCTATTGACATGTGTACATATATAAACTTTTTTACTATATTCCTTCTAATAATTTTTTAGTATTTTTCACACTGTTTGGTGATCCATGTGGGCCCGCATGCATCTCCATACTTAATTAGTTTTTGTTATGTGTGGTCTGTCTTCCTCATGTGTCTACCCTGTGGACGTGCTCTTAATACACTGACCTGTCTCAATGCTCTGACAATGTGGTTTCACAGTCATACCTACTTATATTTGCATGAGATACTTTTATAAGAGTTTACCCCTACATATCCTATCTGCCCTTTTTGGCTGATTTCAGCGAACAGTATCCCAAATAAATGAGAACCTATTGGCGACATACCAACTTGCAGCAATCTCTATGTCCTTTAGCTTTGGATTGCGTGCACTTTAAATTACATTGTTCAAACCACATTACCATGAGCACGAATATTTGTCTATGACTTTGCGATAGAGTGCTTTAAAGGGAACCTGTCACCCCGTTTTTTCAGTAGGAGATAAAAATACCGTTAAATATGGCCTGAGCTGTGCTTTACAATAGGCTATTTTTTGTCCCCTGATTCCCTACCTATGCTGCCGAAATACCTTACAAAAGTGGCCTTTTTCGCCTGTCAGTCAGGCTGGTCAGGTCGGATGGGCGTGGTCACAGCGCTGTTTCTCCCCCACATCTTGCTTATGTTCCCGTTGGTGGCGTAGTGCTTCTCGCATGCGCAAGTGCCGAATGTACTGCGCAACTGTAGAAAAAGAGCGCGCTCGCCGCTATTCAGCGATTTCTCGGTGGGCGCAGCCATCTTCCTGAGGACGCGCATGTGCAGATGGAGTCTCCTGCTTCCCGGGGCTTCAGGAAAATGGCCACGGGATGCCGCGCGTGCGCAGATGGACATCGCGGCGGCCATTTTCCTGAAGCCGAGTTCGAATCTTGGCTTCAGGAAAATGGCCGCCGCGATGTCCATCTGCGCATGCGCGGCATCCCGCGGCCATTTTCCTGAAGCCCCGGGAAGCAGCAGACTCCATCTGCGCACGCGCGGCCTCAGAAAGATGGCCGCGCCCAACGAGAAACCGCTGAATAGCGGCGAGCGCGCTCTTTTTCTACAGCTGCACAGTGCATTCGGCACTTGCGCATGCGAGAAGCACTACGCCACCAACGGGAACATAAGCAAGATGTGGGGGAGAAACAGCGCTGTGACCACGCCCATCCGACCAGACCAGCCTGATTGACAGGCGAAAAAGGCCACTTTTGTAAGGTATTTCGGCAGCATAGGTAGGGAATCAGGGGACAAAAAATACCCTATTGTAAAGCACAGCTCAGGCCCTATTTAACGGTATTTTTATCTCCTACTGAACAAACGCGGTGACAGGTTCCCTTTAATTGTGCTCCACACACTCTTTTCTATAGCAACACTGTACTATTGTTAAGTAAATGTTTGAGCATATTGCAGTGTATTATGGGGGACCATATGACATGGATGGGAGGCGTTTTAGTTGTGCCATGCGCACTGACCTTGTTAGTAATATTTATGCTGTGGATAGCGGTTTCCAGATATGCGGTTTTATGTTGCCTTGACAGCGTGCTTCAATTAGCATAGATTGTCATGACAACATTGCTGTGATTAGGTTAACTTTCATACACACTGCGCCCGTCTAGCTGCGATCATGTGATATGTATGAGAGACGCCTTAGTAACGTCATGTGCACTGATTACCATGGATTGTCGTGGCAACATTGCCGCGATTAGATGAACTTTCAGACACACTATGCTCGTCTAGCTGCGATCATGTGACATGTATGGGAGGCGCTTAAGTAATGTCATGAGCAGTGATTATGTCAGCAGCCTTGCGATGAGGACAAAGGAGTCTTCCGGTATGTGACTGTATGTATACATGTTGCCATGACAATGCAATACGACAAGCATTTCCAGGACATACTGACCCAAGATGGCACAGGTCACTTCCGGTCCACATGGAGCTCGGCGCCGTACAGGTGCTTTGCTAATGGGCCCATAGATTATGGTAGAATTAGAGGGTCTATCCCACTGGGAAGCCTATGCACCCGTTCTGAGGAAGATATAAAATCGAAACATGCGTTAAGGGGTATGCTGGACCTGCACTTATATGGGGTAATTATAATAACTTTGGATATTTTACATTTGATATTTTCATTCCTATATTTGGGTACCTCAAAGTTATAGTGTGCACATTTTTTGGTCATATAGCCTAATACTATATTATTAATGGTACTCACTTAATGTGTATTGCTTCATGCCTTTGGATATATTATAGCCACATAAATTAATTCAACCATTTCTGCACTATGCACTTTATATCTCGTATTTAATTTTATCTATATCTTGATTTATATAGTAGCCCCAAAATACACATGGAGGACCGCATGTGAATCAGTGGAACGAAAGAGACAAAAAAGTCCTCCAACACCAATAAACTTAAAGGGAACCTGTCACCCCGTTTTTTGAGATTGAGATATAAATACTGTTAAATAGGGCCAGCGCTGTGTGTTACTATAGTGTATGTAGTGTACCCCGATTCCCCATGTATGCTGAGAAATAACTTACCAAAGTCGCCGTTTTTGCCTGTCAATCAGGCTGGTCAGGTCGGGAGGGCGTGTTCACAGCGCTGGTTCTTCCTCAGCTTTACGTTGGTGGCGTAGTGGTGTCCGCATGTTGAGGTGACTAATCCACTGTGGGCACGTGAACAAGCAGCGCGCGATCTGCGCTGTCATCCCTTTCGTCGGTGGGGGCGGCCATCTTCCTGGGGCCGCGCGTGCGCAGATCGAGTGCTCTGCTGCATGGGGCTTCAGGAAAATGGCCGCGGGATGCCGCGCGTGCGCATTAGAGATCGCGGCGGCCATTTTCCCGAAGCCGAGATGCAAACTCGGCTTTGGGAAAATGGCCGCCGCGATCTCTAATGCGCACGCGCGGCATCCCGCGGCCATTTTCCTGAAGCCCCGTGCAGCAGAGCACTCGATCTGCGCATGCGCGGCCCCAGGAAGATGGCCGCCCCCACCGACGAAAGGGATGACAGCGCAAATTGCGCGCTGCTTGTTCACGTGCCCACAGTGGATTAGTCACTTCAACAGGCGCACACCACTACGCCACCAACGTAAAGCTGAGGAAGAACCAGCGCTGTGAACACGCCCTCCCGACCTGACCAGCCTGATTGACAGGCGAAAACGGCGACTTTGGTAAGTTATTTCTCAGCATAGGTGGGGAATCGGGGTACACTACATACACTATAGTAACACACAGCGCAGGCCCTATTTAACAGTATTTACATAGTAACATACATAGTAACATAGTTAGTAAGGCCGAAAAAAGACATTTGTCCATCCAGTTCAGCCTATATTCCATCATAATAAATACCCAGATCTACGTCCTTCTACAGAACCTAATAATTGTATGATACAATATTGTTCTGCTCCAGGAAGACATCCAGGCCTCTCTTGAACCCCTCGACTGAGTTCGCCATCACCACCTCCTCAGGCAAGCAATTCCAGATTCTCACTGCCCTAACAGTAAAGAATCCTCTTCTATGTTGGTGGAAAAACCTTCTCTCCTCCAGACGCAAAGAATGCCCCCTTGTGCCCGTCACCTTCCTTGGTATAAACAGATCCTCAGCGAGATATTTGTATTGTCCCCTTATATACTTATACATGGTTATTAGATCGCCCCTCAGTCGTCTTTTTTCTAGACTAAATAATCCTAATTTCGCTAATCTATCTGGGTATTGTAGTTCTCCCATCCCCTTTATTAATTTTGTTGCCCTCCTTTGTACTCTCTCTAGTTCCATTATATCCTTCCTGAGCACCGGTGCCCAAAACTGGACACAGTACTCCATGTGCGGTCTAACTAGGGATTTGTACAGAGGCAGTATAATGCTCTCATCATGTGTATCCAGACCTCTTTTAATGCACCCCATGATCCTGTTTGCCTTGGCAGCTGCTGCCTGGCACTGGCTGCTCCAGGTAAGTTTATCATTAACTAGGATCCCCAAGTCCTTCTCCCTGTCAGATTTACCCAGTGGTTTCCCGTTCAGTGTGTAATGGTGATATTGATTCCCTCTTCCCATGTGTATAACCTTACATTTATCATTGTTAAACCTCATCTGCCACCTTTCAGCCCAAGTTTCCAACTTATCCAGATCCATCTGTAGCAGAATACTATCTTCTCTTGTATTAACTGCTTTACATAGTTTTGTATCATCTGCAAATATCGATATTTTACTGTGTAAACCTTCTACCAGATCATTAATGAATATGTTGAAGAGAACAGGTCCCAATACTGACCCCTGCGGTACCCCACTGGTCACAGCGACCCAGTTAGAGACTATACCATTTATAACCACCCTCTGCTTTCTATCACTAAGCCAGTTACTAACCCATTTACACACATTTTCCCCCAGACCAAGCATTCTCATTTTGTGTACCAACCTCTTGTGCGGCACGGTATCAAACGCTTTGGAAAAATCGAGATATACCACGTCCAATGACTCACCGTGGTCCAGCCTATAGCTTACCTCTTCATAAAAACTGATTAGATTGGTTTGACAGGAGCGATTTCTCATAAACCCATGCTGATATGGAGTTAAACAGTTATTCTCATTGAGATAATCCAGAATAACATCCCTCAGAAACCCTTCAAATATTTTACCAACAATAGAGGTTAGACTTACTGGCCTATAATTTCCAGGTTCACTTTTAGAGCCCTTTTTGAATATTGGCACCACATTTGCTATGCGCCAGTCCTGCGGAACAGACCCTGTCGCTATAGAGTCACTAAAAATAAGAAATAATGGTTTATCTATTACATTACTTAGTTCTCTTAGTACTCGTGGGTGTATGCCATCCGGACCCGGAGATTTATCTATTTTAATCTTATTTAGCCGGTTTCGCACCTCTTCTTGGGTTAGATTGGTGACCCTTAGTATAGGGTTTTCATTGTTTCTTGGGATTTCACCTAGCATTTCATTTTCCACCGTGAATACCGTGGAGAAGAAGGTGTTTAATATGTTAGCTTTTTCCTCGTCATCTACAACCATTCTTTCCTCACTATTTTTTAAGGGGCCTACATTTTCAGTTTTTATTCTTTTACTATTGATATAGTTGAAGAACAGTTTGGGATTAGTTTTACTCTCCTTAGCAATGTGCTTCTCTGTTTCCTTTTTGGCAGCTTTAATTAGTTTTTTAGATAAAGTATTTTTCTCCCTATAGTTTTTTAGAGCTTCAATGGTGCCATCCTGCTTTAGTAGTGCAAATGCTTTCTTTTTACTGTTAATTGCCTGTCTTACTTCTTTGTTTAGCCACATTGGGTTTTTCCTATTTCTAGTCCTTTTATTCCCACAAGGTATAAACCGCTTACACTGCCTATTTAGGATGTTCTTAAACATTTCCCATTTATTATCTGTATTGTTATTTCTGAGGATATTGTCCCAGTCTACCAGATTAAGGGCATCTCTAAGCTGTTCAAACTTTGCCTTCCTAAAGTTCAATGTTTTTGTGACTCCCTGACAAGTCCCCCTAGTGAAAGACAGGTGAAACTGCACAATATTGTGGTCGCTATTTCCTAAATGCCCAACCACCTGCAGATTTGTTATTCTGTCAGGTCTATTAGATAGTATTAGGTCTAAAAGTGCTGCTCCTCTGGTTGGATTCTGCACCAATTGTGAAAGATAATTTTTCTTGGTTATTAGCAGAAACCTGTTGCCTTTATGGGTTTCACAGGTTTCTGTTTCCCAGTTAATATCCGGGTAGTTAAAGTCCCCCATAACCAGGACCTCATTATGGGTTGCAGCTTCATCTATCTGCTTTAGAAGTAGACTTTCCATGCTTTCTGTTATATTTGGGGGTTTGTAACAGACCCCAATGAGAATTTTGTTACCATTTTTCCCTCCATGAATTTCAACCCATATGGACTCGACATCCTCATTCCCTTCGCTAATATCCTCCCTTAAAGTGGACTTTAGACAAGACTTTACATAGAGACAAACCCCTCCTCCTCTCCGATTTTTACGATCCTTTCTAAACAGACTGTAACCCTGTAAGTTAACTGCCCAGTCATAGCTTTCATCTAACCATGTCTCGGTTATTCCCACTATGTCAAAGTTACCTGTAGATATTTCTGCTTCTAGTTCTTCCATCTTGTTTGTCAGGCTTCTGGCGTTTGCGAGCATGCAGTTTAGAGGATTTTGTTTTGTTCCAATCTCCTCACTGTGGATTGTTTTAGAAATGTTCTTACCTCCCTTCTGAGTATGTTTTCCTGGGTCGTCTTTGTTCGAGTCTAATGTTTTTCTTCCCGTCCCCTCTTCTTCTAGTTTAACGCCCTCCTGATATCTCAATCTCAAAAAACGGGGTGACAGGTTCCCTTTAAGTTTATTGGTGTTGGAGGACTTTTTTGTCTCTTTCGTTCCACTGATTCACATGCGGTCCTCCATGTGTATTTTGGGGCTACTGATTCTTGTTTTATGAAAAACAAGATTCTCTGGTCTGACGAGGTGACAATAGACCTTTTTGGTGATAATTCTAAGTGGTATGTGTGGAGAAAACCAGGCACTGGTCATCATCTGCCCAATACAATCCCAACAGTGAAACATGGTGGTGGCAGCATCATGCTATGGGGGTGTTTTTCAGCTGCAGTGACAGGACGACTGGTGGCCATTGAAGGAAACATCATTGTGGCCAAGTACAGAGATATCCTGGATGAAAACCTCTTCCAGAGTGGTCTGGATCTCAGACTTGGCCAAAAGTTCACCTTCCAGCAAGACAATGACCCTAAGCACACAGCTAAAATAACAAAGGAGTGGCTTCAGAACAACTCTGTGACCATTCTTGACTGGCCCAGCCAGAGCCCTGACCTAAACCCAATTGAGCAACTCTGGAGAGACCTGAAAATGGCTGTCCACCAACGTTCACCATCCAACCTGACGGAATTGGAAAAGATCTGCAAGGAAGGATGGCAGAAGATCCCCAAATTCAGGTGTGAAAAACTTGTTGCATCATTCCCATGAAGGCTCATGGCTGTACTAGCTCAAAAGAGTGCTTCTACTCAATACTGAGCAAAGGGTCTGAAAACTTCTGACCATGTGATATTTCAGGTTTTTTTTATTAATAAACATGCAACATTTTCTACATTTCTGTTATTTTTTAGTCAAGATGGGGTGCAGTGTGTACATTAATGAGAAAAAAATGAACTTTTTTTAATTTACCAAATGGCTGCAATGAAACAAAGAGTGAAAAATTTAAAGGGGTATGAATACTTTTCGTACCCACTGTATATAATGGGCCCCATATATGATGCTCCAATGTATGATGGTCCCATATATAGCTCCAAAATGAAATACCTAAACCCACTGACCGCTGCTCTTCCCTGGACTCCTCAGCGTCGGCATTTTCTCTACACTGTGAGTAACTGTTCAGGTAAAGGGTGAACAGAGGTGATGTCATCGTGCCCTCTGACCTGAATGTCACAGTCAAAAAATGCAGAAGATGCCACAGTGGTGGAGCAGGGAGAGATAACTATTGCAAGTACAAGAGCCCAGAGCAAGTAGAGGGACCCACTCGCAGGCACGGGCACTGGCACAGGCACCGGGCTCCCATAGCTTGCTGGTGGCCCTGACTGCGAGTGGGCCCCTCCATCTGCTCAGGGCCCTGGAACTTGCCTGAGTACGCCAGGTGCGTATGCCAGCCTTGCTATACAGGTTGCACACCAAACATGCAATATATAGTAAGAATAAGTTAAAGAGTTTGTTTCATTTTAACCCCTTCATGACCCAGCCTATTTTGACCTTAAAGACCTTGCCGTTTTTTGCAATTCTGACCAGTGTCCCTTTATGAGGTAGTAACTCAGGAACGCTTCAACGGATCCTAGCGGTTCTGAGATTGTTTTTTCGTGACATATTGGGCTTCATGTTAGTGGTAAATTTAGGTCAGTAAATTCTGCATTTATTTGTGATAAAAATGGAAATTTGGCGAAAATTTTGAAAATTTCACAATTTTCACATTTTGAATTTTTATTCTGTTAAACCAGAGAGTTATGTGACACAAAATAGTTAATAAATAACATTTCCCACATGTCTACTTTACATCAGCACAATTTTGGAAACAATTTTTTTTTTT
Source organism: Ranitomeya imitator (assembly GCF_032444005.1). NCBI lineage: Eukaryota > Metazoa > Chordata > Amphibia > Anura > Dendrobatidae > Ranitomeya > Ranitomeya imitator. The sequence goes on from NC_091284.1 coordinate 582,696,542, forward strand.
GCTAGGAAGTTATAAGGGTTAAAATTTGACCTGCGATTTCTCATTTTTACAACGAAATTTACAAAACCATTTTTTTAGGGACCACATCACATTTGAAGTCAGTTTGAGGGGTCTATATGGCTGAAAATACCCAAAAGTGACACCATTCTAAAAAATGCACCCCTCAAGGTACTCAAAGCCACATTCAAGAAGTTTATTAACCCTTCAGGTACTTCACAGCAGCAGAAGCAACATGGAAGGAAAAAATGAACATTTAACTTTTTAGTCACAAAAAATATTTTTAGCAACAATTTTTTTATTTTCCCAATGGTAAAAGGAGAAACTGAACCACGAAAGTTGTTGTCCAATTTGTTCTGAGTATGCTGATACCTCATATGTGGGGGTAAACCACTGTTTGGGCGACAGGCAGGGCTTGGAAGGGAAGGAGCCCCATTTGACTTTTTGAATGAAAAATTGGCTCCACTCTTTAGCGGACACCATGTCACGTTTGGAGAGCCCCCGTGTGCCTAAAAAATGGAGCTCCCCCACAAGTGACCCCATTTTGGAAACTAGACGCCCCAAGGAACTTATCTAAATGCATAGTGAGCACTTTGAACCCCCAGGTGCTTCACAAATTGATCCGTAAAAATGAAAAAGTACTTTTTTTCACAAAAAAATTCTTTTAGCCTCAATTTTTTCATTTTCACATGGGCAACAGGATAAAATGGATCCTAAAATTTGTTGGGCTATTTCTCCCGAGTATGCCGATACCTCATATGTGGGGGTAAACCACTGTTTGGGTACACGGCAGGGCTCGGAAGGGAAGGCGCGCCATTTGACTTTTTGAATGAAAAATTATCTCCATCGTTAGCGGACACCATGTCGCGTTTGGAGAGCCCCTGCGTGCCTAAACTTTGGAGCTTTCCCACAAATGACCCCATTTTGGAAACTAGACCCCCAAAGGAACTTATCTAGATGCCTAGTGAGCACTTTAAACCCTCAGGTGCTTCACAAATTGATCTGTAAAAATGAAAAAGTACTTTTTTTCACAAAAAAATTCTTTTCGCCTCAATTTTTTCATTTTCACATAGGTAATAGGATAAAATGGACCATAAAATTTGTTGGGCTATTTCTCCCGAGTATGCCGATACCTCATATGTGGGGGTAAACCACTATTTGGGTACACGGCAGGGCTCGGAAGGGAAGGCGCGCTGTTATGTTTGCTAATGACAGGTGTTATGAAGGCAATCCAGAAACACAGTGTGCTTAGCGATCAGAGCGCACACAGTGATCTGACAAATACCCAAAAATACAAGAACGAGCTCTGAGATGTGGAAACTCTGTAGACTGCACACCTGATCCTATCCTAAACACAACTAAAAGCGGCTGTGGATTGCGCCTAACAACTACCTAGGCAACTCGGCACAGCCTAAGAAACTAGCTAGCCTGAAGATAGAAAAATAGGCCTGACTTGCCCCAGAGAAATTCCCCAAAGGAAAAGGCAGCCCCCCACATATAATGACTGTGAGTAAGATGAAAAGACAAAACGTAGGGATGAAATAGATTCAGCAAAGTGGGACCCGATATTCTAGGACAGAGCGAGGACAGTAAAGCGAACTTTGCAGTCTACAAAAAACCCTAAAGCAAAACCACGCAAAGGGGGCAAAAAAAACCCACCGTGCCGAACTAACGGCACGGCGGTACACCCTTAGCGTCTCAGAGCTTCCAGCAAAACAAAAGACAAGCTGGACAGAAAAAAAGAAACAAAAAAGCAAAAAGCACTAAGCTATACAGAGCAGCAGGTCACAGGAACAATCAGGAGAAGCTCAGATCCAACACTGAAACATTGACAAGGAGCAAGTATAGCAGCATCAGGCGGAGTTAAGTAATGAAGAAGTTAACGAGCTCACCAGAACACCTGAGGGAGGAGCTCAGAAGCTGCAGTACCACTTGTGACCACAGTAGTGAATTCAGCCACAGAATTCACAACAGTACCCCCCCCTTGAGGAGGGGTCACCGAACCCTCACCAGAGCCCCCAGGCCGACCAGGATGAGCCGCATGAAAGGCACGAACAAGATCGGAAGCATGAACATCAGAGGCAAAAATCCAGGAATTATCTTCCTGAGCATAACCCTTCCATTTAACCAGATACTGGAGTTTCCGTCTAGAAACACGAGAATCCAAAATCTTCTCCACAATATACTCCAATTCCCCCTCCACCAAAACCGGGGCAGGAGGCTCAACAGATGGAACCATAGGTGCCACGTATCTCCGCAACAACGACCTATGGAATACATTATGTATGGAAAAGGAGTCTGGGAGGGTCAAACGAAAAGACACAGGATTGAGAACCTCAGAAATCCTATACGGACCAATAAAACGAGGTTTAAATTTAGGAGAGGAAACCTTCATAGGAATATGACGAGAAGATAATCAAACCAGATCCCCAACACGAAGTCGGGGACCCACACGGCGTCTGCGATTAGCGAAAAGTTGAGCTTTCTCCTGGGACAAGATCAAATTGTCCACTACCTGAGTCCAGATCTGCTGCAACCTATCCACCACAGAATCCACACCAGGACAGTCCGAAGACTCAACCTGTCCTGAAGAGAAACGAGGATGGAACCCAGAATTGCAAAAAAATGGAGAAACCAAGGTAGCCGAGCTGGCCCGATTATTAAGGGCGAACTCAGCCAACGGCAAAAAAGACACCCAATCATCCTGGTCTGCAGAAACAAAACATCTCAGATATGTTTCCAAGGTCTGATTGGTTCGTTCGGTCTGGCCATTAGTCTGAGGATGGAAAGCAGAGGAAAAGGATAGGTCAATGCCCATCCTACCACAAAAGGCTCGCCAAAACCTTGAAACAAACTGGGAACCTCTGTCAGAAACAATATTCTCAGGAATGCCATGCAACCAAACCACATGCTGAAAGAACAAAGGTACCAAATCAGAGGAGGAAGGCAATTTAGCCAAGGGCACCAGATGGACCATTTTAGAAAAGCGATCACAGACCACCCAAATGACTGACATCTTTTGAGAAACGGGAAGGTCAGAAATGAAATCCATCGAAATATGTGTCCAAGGCCTCTTTGGGACCGGCAAGGGCAAAAGCAACCCACTGGCACGAGAACAGCAGGGCTTAGCCCTAGCACAAATCCCACAGGACTGCACAAAAGTACGTACATCCCGTGACAGAGATGGCCACCAGAAGGATCTAGCCACTAACTCTCTGGTACCAAAGATTCCAGGATGACCAGCCAACACCGAACAATGAAGTTCAGAGATAAGTTTATTAGTCCACCTATCAGGGACGAACAGTTTCTCTGCTGGACAACGATCAGGTTTATTCGCCTGAAATTTTTGCAGCACCCGCCGCAAATCAGGGGAGATGGCAGACACAATGACTCCTTCCTTGAGGATACCCGCTGGCTCAGATAAACCCGGAGAGTCGGGCACAAAACTCCTAGACAGAGCATCCGCCTTCACATTTTTAGAGCCCGGAAGGTACGAAATCACAAAGTCGAAGCGGGCAAAAAATAACGACCAACGGGCCTGTCTAGGATTCAAGCGCTTGGCAGACTCGAGATAAGTCAAGTTCTTATGATCAGTCAATACCACCACGCGATGCTTAGCTCCTTCAAGCCAATGACGCCACTCCTCGAATGCCCACTTCATGGCCAGCAACTCTCGATTGCCCACATCATAATTACGCTCAGCGGGCGAAAACTTCCTGGAAAAGAAAGCACATGGTTTCATCACTGAGCAATCAGAACCTCTCTGTGACAAAACCGCCCCTGCTCCAATCTCAGAAGCATCAACCTCGACCTGGAACGGAAGAGAAACATCTGGCTGACACAACACAGGGGCAGAACAAAAACGACGCTTCAACTCCTGAAAAGCTTCCACAGCAGCAGAAGACCAATTAACCAAATCAGCACCCTTCTTGGTCAAATCGGTCAATGGTTTGGCAATGCTAGAAAAATTACAGATGAAGCGACGATAAAAATTAGCAAAGCCCAGGAACTTTTGCAGACTTTTCAGAGATGTCGGCTGAATCCAATCCTGGATGGCTTGGACCTTAACTGGATCCATCTCGATAGTAGAAGGGGTAAAGATGAACCCCAAAAATGAAACTTTCTGCACACCGAATAGACACTTTGATCCCTTCACAAACAAAGAGTTAGCACGCAGGACCTGAAAAACCATTCTGACCTGCTTCACATGAGACTCCCAATCATCTGAGAAGATCAAAATGTCATCCAAGTAAACAATCAGGAATTTATCCAGATACTCACGGAAGATGTCATGCATAAAAGACTGAAACACAGATGGAGCATTGGCAAGTCCGAACGGCATCACTAGATACTCAAAATGACCCTCGGGCGTATTGAATGCAGTTTTCCATTCATCTCCTTGCCTGATTCTCACCAGATTATACGCACCACGAAGATCTATCTTAGTGAACCAACTAGCCCCCTTAATCCGAGCAAACAAGTCAGATAACAATGGCAAGGGATACTGAAATTTAACAGTGATCTTATTAAGAAGGCGGTAATCAATACACGGTCTCAGCGAACCATCCTTCTTGGCTACAAAGAAGAACCCTGCTCCCAGTGGTGATGACGATGGGCGAATATGTCCCTTCTCCAGGGATTCCTTCACATAACTGCGCATAGCGGCGTGTTCGGGCACGGATAAATTAAATAATCGACCTTTAGGGAATTTACTACCAGGAATCAAATTGATAGCACAATCACAATCCCTATGCGGAGGTAGAGCATCGGACTTGGGCTCTTCAAATACATCCTGATAATCAGACAAGAACTCTGGGACCTCAGAAGGGGTGGATGACGAAATCGACAAAAATGGAACATCACCATGTACCCCCTGACAACCCCAGCTGGATACCGACATGGAATTCCAATCCAATACTGGATTATGGGTTTGTAGCCATGGCAACCCCAACACGACCACATCATGCAGATTATGCAACACCAGAAAGCGAATAACTTCCTGATGTGCAGGAGCCATGCACATGGTCAGCTGGGCCCAGTATTGAGGTTTATTCTTGGCCAAAGGTGTAGCATCAATTCCTCTCAATGGAATAGGACACCGCAAAGGCTCCAAGAAAAACCCACAACGTTTAGCATAATCCAAATCCATCAGATTCAGGGCAGCGCCCGAATCCACAAACGCCATGACAGAAAACGACGACAAAGAGCATATCAAGGTAATGGACAGAAGGAATTTGGACTGTACAGTACCAATGACGGCAGACCTAGCGGACCGCTTAGTGCGCTTAGGACAATCAGAAATAGCATGAGTGGAATCACCACAGTAGAAACACAGACCATTCAGACGTCTGTATTCCTGCCGTTCAACTCTAGTCATAGTCCTATCGCACTGCATAGGCTCAGGTTTAACCTCAGGCAGTACCGCCAAATGGTGCACAGATTTACGCTCGAGCAAGCGTCGACCGATCTGAATGGCCAAAGACAAAGACTCATTCAAACCAGCAGGCATAGGAAATCCCACCATGACATCCTTAAGAGCCTCAGAGAGACCCTTTCTGAACAAAGCTGCCAGCGCAGATTCATTCCACTGAGTGAGTACTGACCATTTCCTAAATTTCTGACAATATACTTCTATATCATCCTGACCCTGGCACAAAGCCAGCAAATTTTTCTCAGCCTGATCCACTGAATTAGGCTCATCGTACAGCAATCCGAGCGCCAGGAAAAACGCATCGACACTACTCAATGCAGGGTCTCCTGGCGCAAGAGAAAATGCCCAGTCTTGAGGGTCGCCGCGCAAAAAAGAAATAATAATCAAAACCTGTTGAATAGGATTACCAGAAGAATGAGGTTTCAAGGCCAGAAATAGCTTACAATTATTTTTGAAACTTAGAAACTTAGTTCTATCTCCAAAAAACAAATCCGGAATAGGAATTCTTGGTTCTAACATAGATTTCTGATCAATAGTATCTTGAATTTTTTGTACATTTATAACGAGATTATCCATTGAAGAGCACAGACCCTGAATATCCATGTCCACACCTGTGTCCAGAATCACCCAAATGTCTAGGGGAAAAAAAAAGTGAACACAGAGCTGAGAAAAAAAAAAAAATGATGTCAGAACTTTTTCTTTCCCTCTATTGAGAATCATTAGTTGGCTCCTTGTACTGTTATGTTTGCTAATGACAGGTGTTATGAAGGCAATCCAGAAACACAGTGTGCTTAGCGATCAGAGCGCACACAGTGATCTGACAAATACCCAAAAATACAAGAACGAGCTCTGAGACGTGGAAACTCTGTAGACTGCACACCTGATCCTATCCTAAACACAACTAAAAGCGGCTGTGGATTGCGCCTAACAACTACCTAGGCAACTCGGCACAGCCTAAGAAACTAGCTAGCCTGAAGATAGAAAAATAGGCCTGACTTGCCCCAGAGAAATTCCCCAAAGGAAAAGGCAGCCCCCCACATATAATGACTGTGAGTAAGATGAAAAGACAAAACGTAGGGATGAAATAGATTCAGCAAAGTGGGGCCCGATATTCTAGGACAGAGCGAGGACAGTAAAGCGAACTTTGCAGTCTACAAAAAACCCTAAAGCAAAACCACGCAAAGGGGGCAAAAAAAACCCACCGTGCCGAACTAACGGCACGGCGGTACACCCTTAGCGTCTCAGAGCTTCCAGCAAAACAAAAGACAAGCTGGACAGAAAAAAAGAAACAAAAAAGCAAAAAGCACTAAGCTATACAGAGCAGCAGGTCACAGGAACAATCAGGAGAAGCTCAGATCCAACACTGAAACATTGACAAGGAGCAAGGATAGCAGCATCAGGCGGAGTTAAGTAATGAAGAAGTTAACGAGCTCACCAGAACACCTGAGGGAGGAGCTCAGAAGCTGCAGTACCACTTGTGACCACAGGAGTCAATTCAGCCACAGAATTCACAACAGCGCGCCATTTGACTTTTTGAATGGAAAATTAGCTCCAATTGTTAGCGGACACCATGTCGCGTTTGGAGAGCCCCTGTGTGCCTAAACATTGGAGCTCCCCCACAAGTGACCCCATTTTGGAAACTAGAACCCCCAAAGAACTTATCTAGATGCATATTGAGCACTTTAAACCCCCAGGTGCTTCACAGAAGTTTATAACGCAGAGCCATGAAAATAACAAATAATTTTTCTTTCCTCAAAAATGATTTTTTAGCCTGGAATTTCCTATTTTGCCAAGGGTAAAAGGAGAAATTGGACCCCAAATATTGTTGTCCAGTTTGTCCTGAGTACGCTGATACCCCATATGTGGGGGTAAACCACTGTTTGGGCGCACGGCAGGGCTCAGAAGGGAAGGCACGCCATTTGGCTTTTTAAATGGAAAATTAGCTCCAATCATTAGCGGACACCATGTCACGTTTGGAGAGCCCCTGTGTGCCTAAACATTGGAGATCCCCCACAAATGACCCCATTTTGGAAACGAGACCCCCAAATAAACTAATCTAGATGTGTGGTGAGGACTTTGAACCCCCAAGTGCTTCACAGAAGTTTATAACGCAGAGCCATGAAAAAAAAAAATTATTTTCTCAAAAATGATCTTTTAGCCTGCAATTTTTTATTTTCCCAAGGGTAACAGGAGAAATTTGACCCCAAAAGTTGTTGTCCAGTTTCTCCTGAGTATGCTGATACCCCATATGTGGGGCTAAACCACTGTTTGGGCACATGCCGGGGCTCGGAAGTGAAGTAATGACGTTTTGAAATGCAGACTTTGATGGAATGCTCTGCGGGCATCACGTTGCGTTTGCAGAGCCCCTGATGTGGCTAAACAGTAGAAACCCCCCACAAGTGACCCCATTTTGGAAACTAGACCCCGAAAGGAACTTATCTAGATGTGTGGTGAGCACTTTGAACCCCCAAGTGCTTCACAGAAGTTTATAATGCAGAGCCGTGAAAATAATAAATATATTTTCTTTCCTCAAAAATAATTATTTAGCCCAGAATTTTTTAATTTTCCCAAGGGTAACAGGAGAAATTTGACCCCAAAAGTTGTTGTCCAGTTTCTCCTGAGTATGCTGATACCCCATATGTGGGGCTAAACCACTGTTTGGGCACATGCCGGGGCTCGGAATTGAAGTAGTGACGTTTTGAAATGCAGACTTTGATGGAATGCTCTGCGGGCGTCACGTTGCGTTTGCAGAGCCCCTGATGTGGCTGAACAGTAGAAACCCCCCACAAGTGACCCCGTTTTGGAAACTAGACCCTGAAAGGAACTTATCTAGATGTGTGGTGAGCACTTTGAACCCCCAAGTGCTTCACAGAAGTTTATAATGCAAAGCCGTGAAAATAATAAATACGTTTTCTTTCCTCAAAAATAATTATTTAGCCCAGAATTTTTTAATTTTCCCAAGGGTAACAGGAGAAATTTGACCCCAATATTTGTTGTCCAGTTTCTCCTGAGTACGGTTATACCCCATATGTGGGGGTAAACTGCTGTTTGGGCACATGCCGGGGCTCAGAAGGGAAGTAGTGACTTTTGAAATGCAGACTTTGATGGAATGGTCTGCGGGCATCATGTTGCGTTTGCAGAGCTCCTGGTGTGCCTAAACAGTAGAAACCCCCCACAAGGGACTACATTTTAGAAACTAGACCCCCCAAGGAACTTATCTAGATATGTGGTGAGCACTTTGAACCCCCAAGTGCTTCACAGACGTTTACAACGCAGAGCCGTGAAAATAAAAAAATAATTTTTCTTTCCTCAAAAATGATGTTTTAGCAAGCATTTTTTTAGATTCACAAGGGTAACAGGAGAAATTGGACCCCAGTAATTGTTGCGCAGGTTGTCCTGAGTACAGTGATAACCCATATGTGGGGGTAAACCACTGTTTGGGCGCACGTCGGGGCTCGGAAGTGAGGGAGCACCATTTGACTTTTTGAATACAAGATTGGCTGGAATCAATGGTGGCGCCATGTTGCGTTTGGAGACCCCTGATGTGCCTAAACAGTGGAAACCCCTCAATTCTACCTCCAACACAACCCCCCCACACCCCTAACCCTAATCCCAACTGTAGCCGTAACCCTAATCACAACCTTAACCACAACCCTAATTCCAACTCTAACCCTAAGGCTGTGTGCCCATGTTGCGGATTCGTGTGAGATTCTTCAGCATCATTTTTGAAAAATCTGCGGGTAAAAGGCACTGCGTTTTACCTGCGGATTTACAGCGGATTTTCAGTGTTTTTTGTGCGGATTTCACCTGTGGATTCCTATTGAGGAACAGGTGTAAAATGCTGTGGAATCTGCACAAAGAATTGACATGCTGCGGAAAATACAACGCAGCGTTTCCGCGCGGTATTTTCCGCACCATGGACACAGCGGATTTGGTTTTCCATAGGTTTACATGGTACTGTAAACCTGATGGAACACTGCAGTGAATCCGCAGCGGCCAATCCGCTGCGGATCCGCAGCCAAATCCGCACCGTGTGCACATAGCCTAATTCTAAATGCGCAGAAAAACCGCGGTAAATCTGCCATAAATCCGCAGCGGTTTAGTACTGCGGATTTATCAAATCCGCAGCGGAAAAATCCGCAGAGGAACAGAATACATGTGCACATACCCTAACCCTAACCCTAACCCTATTCTAACCTTAGTGGAAAAAAAAAAATTCTTTATTTTTTTATTGTCCCTACCTATGGGGGTGACAAAGGGGGGGGGGTTCATTTATTATTTTTTTTATTTTGATCACTGTGATAGATCATATCTCAGTGATCAAAATGCACTGTGGAACGAATCTGCCGGCCGGCAGATTCGGCGGGCGCACTGCGCATGCGCCCGCCATTTTGGAAGATGGTGGCGCCCAGGGAGAAGATGGACGGACCCCGGCAGAATCGGTAAGTATGATGGGGTGGTGGAGGGAGCACGGGGGGGTCGGAGCATGGGGGGGTGGATCGGAGCGTGGGGGGGTGGAACGGAGCACGGGGGGTGGAACGGAGCATGGGGGGTGGATCGGAGCACGGGGGGTGGATCGGAGCACGGGGGGGTTGGATCGGAGCACGGGGGTTGGATCGGAGCACGGGGGGAGTGGACAAGAGCACGGGGGGAGCAGAGCACATGACGGAGGGGAGCCGGAGCAGTGTACCTGACAGATCGGAGGGCTGGGGGGGCGATCGGTGGGGCGGGGGGGCACATTAGTGTTTTCAGCCATGGCCGATGATATTGCAGCATCGGTCATGGCTGGATTGTAATATTTCACCAGTTTTAATAGGTGAAATATTACAAATCGCTCTGATTGGCAGTTTCACATTCAACAGCCAATCAGAGCGATCGTAGCCACTGGGGTGTGAAGCCACCCCCCCCGGGCTAAACTACCACTCCCCCTGTCCCTGCAGATCGGGTGAAATGGGAGTTAACCCTTTCACCCGATCTGCAGGGACGCAATCTTTCCATGACGCCACATAGGCGTCATGGGTCGGATTGGCACCGACTTTCATGACACCTACGTGGCGTCATGGGTCGGGAAGGGGTTAAGAAAAAATAGAAAAGTATCAATTTAGCTTGCCACTTATACATTGTCGATAAGTATCCCAAGGAGACTTCCGGTGTAGACAGTCTGTGGTCTGAGTGTGGAGCATGGAGAATGCACTGGTTTTGCTTCCAGGTTAAATAGTTGTCAATGGTCCAAAAGGGGATGTTCTCCAGCACTAAAAGAAATTGGTTTAAAGCCTTTAATAATATAGGATTAAAAAAAAAATTGGGAGAATGTGTACATATTAAGAAATGCTTACATATTTTGGGTAAAAAGAAATTACATCAAGGGTTTTTTTTTTACCCGAAACACATAAGCATTATGGAGTTCCTTTTTATAAGTAATTCTTTATTTATTGAACAGAAAAACAAGAAACATACAAAATAATTACCAAATTATGAAATGCAATAATCACGAGGGTACAACCAGGCTCCTAAAACTAATAATAATTCAATCTCTAGAGGTAATCAGACAATAACATTATATTATATGGAGTGGAAATGGAATCAGTAATTTGCTGTGATGAGTTTGGAGCTTTAAATATCCAGGGTGTCCATATTTTGAGGAATTGGGGTGGGTGTGAGATTCCTAGCTGGAGAGTTCTTCTATTAAGCAATTTTTATCTATTCACTCAGAATGAGTAGGGGGACTTATCTGCTTCCAATGGAGGTGGATCAGGTGTTTAGAGGCTCCTAGCAAAACGTTAAAAGATCATGTTTTTTAGTCTCTACGGTTTGATGGACAAGATAATAGAACTTCCGCAGGTGTAAGGTATGCCTAATAAGCTAAATTTCTTGTGCAGTTGATTCTATCTTCCAGAATTGCTTTAATTCAGGACAGAACCAGAAAATATGTGAAAGCGTTTTTTTTCTGGGGGAGTCGCATCTCTAGCAAAGGTATGAATCTGTTAAACCTAAGTGATGTAGCAGTTCAAGTGTTTTGTACCAATGGGAAAGATTTTAGTTGAGTTTTTTGTAGGAGTATGCATCTGGAGAAGCCATGAGTTTCATTTTTTAATATGTGCACTTTCTCCCAATTTTTTTTTTTACTATATATGATTAAAGGTTAAGCTATAACTACTTTAATTTATAAAGTAACCTACACTTTTGGACCATTGAGAGCTATTTGTCTCATACTGTTTCTTCAGGAGGACATTGCTCCTCAGCCTCATGGCATCCTGGAGTGCGCTTCTGAAGATTGAGAGTTTGTATCAATGGCATAGTTCTGCTGCTGTTCCAAACTGTGTGATCTCCCATTCTTGTGGCAGGGGCAGCTTTGTCTCTGCAGCACAAGAGAAGAGCCTGGACACTGAATGTGGCCGGATCCAGAGGCACTTTCAGGCTCAAATGCTTAAAGACTGCAAATAGCGTAATTTTTCTGTGGTCAGGAACCGGCCATTCTGAGATGCAGGGTGACCAGTAACCTATGCAATGAGTTGTACACAATAGATTTAGAATAGAGAGGATTTTTGATAACAGGTAAATTGCAAAGTTTCTGATTTTTACAAGCACTTTTTAATTTGACAAATTAATGAAGATGAAAAGTTTTTGGGATTCTATGATATGTTTAAGCCTATTTTCAGTAAGGAAAAGTATAATAAAATTACTTCTTACTTAAATCCATTTCACCAGTCTGGTACTACCGCATTGTCAGGATCATGGTTTGTGGAACCACTGTGCCACGGGCCGCGGAGAGCCTGGAGGGGTATGACTAAGCAATCACCTGACTATTCACTAGAACATCTGATGGTGAGGTTAGACTTGGCTCCCAATGAATGCCAGGTACCACTCCAGGGCAGACCAACAGTCGCGCAGCAGCTGGATCCGAAGGACAGACTGAATGGAGCAGCAGGCAGAGCTTGTATCAGAGACAGAGTTTGCGTCTGAGTGCAGCTATCAGCATTAGCTTCTTTGTGCAGCAAGCGGGATTTGTACTTGGAGTACAGCAGGCAGGATTTGTACTTGGAGTACAGCAGGTAGGATTTGTACTTGGAGTACGGCAGGTAGGATTTGTACTTGGAGTACGGCAGGTAGGATTTGTACTTGGAGTACGGCAGGTAGGATTTGTACCTGGAGTACAGCAGGCAGGATTTGTACTTGGAGTACAGCAGGTAGGATTTGTACTTGGAGTACGGCAGGTAGGATTTGTACCTGGAGTACAGCAGGCAGGATTTGTACTTGGAGTAGGGCAGGTAGGATTTGTACTTGGAGTACGGCAGGTAGGATTTGTACTTGGAGTACGGCAGGTAGGATTTGTACTTGGAGTACAGCAGGTAGGATGTTAGGGGTCGAGTTCCCGCTTCTGCACAGGGGGAATCTCGAGCCGCCTCCGCTGCGGTCTCCCATTCTTGTCCAGCCGCAGTGGAGTCTGCTCAGCAAAGACGTCGGTCCCAGCGTCTTGCTCATCCTCACTCTGTTCTGAGAGTTACTGCTGCTTCTCCAGTCTCTGCCATTAAAGTCAATGCTGGTCAGCAGCGAGCGGACTTCCCTGGGACTAAGTCCTTGTCTGCACGTACTGAGCATGCCCAGCATAAGGTCTCCCGTTGGAGATCGAGGGTCATGTGCTCAGGCTCTGCAGCACATTCCATTGGTCCTCTTTGCAGGCCCTGGAAGGGCAAAGGTGCTGTGGCCTCTTCCTGTGCTGCTGCTATATAAACTGCGCATGACCGCACGGCCATGCGCTAGTATTATCTTACAATTGCTTATGTGTGTATGTTGTGAGTGCAAGTCGTCCTTGGAAACCCCTACCCTATTGAATGTCTGTTCGCGGAAGGTGTATGGCTGCTATCTAGCGCCCGACTTAGCCTACAGCACTAAACACACATCTCAGCGTCCTGTAGCTGTGCCTGCCAGTACGGCGCCATGCGCCTGCCTTGCGCTTTCCATACCCGAGTCTGGGTGGTTAGTGGCGTCCGTTAGTGCGGCATCGCTCGCACTCTTGTGCACATATATTTCTTAAGGTTCTCTACACACCCAGTTGCGGTGTTACGCCAGCAAGGGTCTAATCGGGCTTCAATCCCTTCTGGGGTTAAGTCCGCTGACCACTTGCTCGCGCACTAGTGCGGTACTGCGGTCCTGTGAATTAACAGGATCGCTTTCTTCACGCTGGGTGAGGTTTAACCCACGCGTGTATACTTTAGTGTACCGCCATATTGTCTGCAAATTGCTAGCAGCAGGTTCTCACCTGCACGGTGGACCCCGGACTGCGAACGCACCTTTATCATCTGTCTTGGTGCGTTCCGCCAGTCCTAACAGAATACTAGCGCCAGGGTCTGGCTAGTAAAAATGGCGGATGACCAGCGTTTACAGCGGTACATCCAGCAGCTGGAGGGAAGGTTGGCGGCTCTTGAGCGTACAACCTCAGCTGTTGATGTCACTGCTGTAGCTGTGCAGGCTGCAAGTGTAGCCGCAGCCAGTTTGTCCACTGCCACCCCTGCTCCGACTTTATCCCGTCTCCCACTACCTGACAAGTTTGCTGGCGACAGCAAACATTGTCGTGGATTCGTGAGTCAGTGCTCTATACATCTTGAGCTCCTGGCGTCACGTTTTCCTACGGAGCGGGCGAGAGTGGGATTTATCCTATCTCTCTTGTCGGGCAGGGCGTTGGAGTGGGCAACGCCACTCTGGGAGCGAGATGATCGTGTGGTACAGAGTGCTCCTCTCTTCTTGGACACTCTGAAGCAGGTCTTTTTAGAGCCTCGGGTTACCCACGACACCGCACTCCAATTGTTGTCCATTACACAGGGTACCTCCGTGGTCAGCCAGTTTGCCATTCAGTTCCGGACTCTAGCTTCAGAGTTAGAGTGGCCAGACAAAGTTCTTATTCCGGTGTTCTGGAGGGGACTGGCAGACCACGTGAAAGACGCCTTGGCCACTAGGGAGATACCGGCCACACTGGAGGAACTTATTTCCGTGTCTACCCGCATCGACCTCCGTTTTCACGAGCGGAGGTTGGAGCGGACCCAGTGTAGGCAGAAGTTTCGGCTGGCTCCAACTTTCGCCAGACCTCTGGAATCTCCTGTCTTGGCGTCAGATTCTCATGAGGCCATGGAGGTTTCTCGAGCGGGACCTAAATCTCTAGCCGCTCGAGTACCCGTAGTTTGTAATAACTGTCGACAACATGGACATTACGCCAATAAATGTCCGCGGCGGTCGGGAAACGATTGCGTCTAGTGGCCATTGGGGGAGGTTCACTAGACACAGCAGCATTCTCCTCCAAACTGTCCTTTAAAGGGACAATCCTGTTAGGCTCCTCCACTCTTACAGTCGAGCTTTGTGTGGATTCAGGAGCAGAGGGAAGTTTCATGTCCTCTGCTTTTGCTACACGTCATGCTATACCACTGGTCATGCTCGCCAAACCAATAACGGTTAGAGTTGTGAATGGGGCAACACTCCCACTGCAAATCACGCACCAGACAGTCCCGTTATCGCTGTCCATGTCTCCTTCCCACCAGGAGATTATTTCCCTTCTTGTCCTTCCTGAGGGAATGGATGAGATTTTGCTGGGAATACCCTGGCTCCGTTTCCACTCGCCACATATTGAGTGGTCCTCAGGGAAAATATTGGGCTGGAGTAAGTCATGTTTGGGCAGATGTGTGAGTGAGTGTGTACAGGTCTCTACTTCCCAGGTACCCGCAGATCTCTCGTCGCTTCCCATGTATTATTGGTGTTATGCAGACGTGTTCTCTAAAAAGGCTGCTGAGACTCTACCGCCCCATCGCCCTTACGACTGTCCTATCGACCTCTTGCCGGGAGCTGAACCTCCTAGGGGAAGGGTATATCCCCTCTCTCTCCCTGAGACGGAGGCTATGTCTCAATACATTCAGGAGAATTTAGCAAGAGGATTTATAAGGAAGTCAGTGTCTCCGGCAGGGGCGGGATTCTTCTTCGTGCAGAAGAAGAACGGAGAGTTACGTCCTTGCATCGATTACAGGGGTCTCAATGCTATCACTATTAAGAATAAATACCCGTTGCCCCTGATATCGGAGCTCTTTGACAGGTTAAGGGGAGCTAAAATATTCACCAAGTTAGATCTGCGGGGTGCCTACAATCTGATTCGTATCCGTGAGGGGGACGAGTGGAAGACGGCTTTCAATACCAGGGATGGGCACTATGAGTACCTGGTGATGCCTTTCGGGCTCTGTAATGCCCCAGCCGTTTTTCAGGACTTCGTCAACGATATCTTCCGGGATATGCTTTCTACCTCGGTCGTAGTCTATCTGGATGATATTCTCATCTTTTCTCCAGATATTGACTCCCACCGGAGAGATGTTGGCAGAGTCTTCGAACTCTTACGGGCAAATTCCTTGTATGCAAAGTTGGAGAAGTGTGTGTTTGAACAGGAGTCCTTGCCTTTCCTGGGCTATATTGTCTCGGCCCAGGGATTGGCTATGGATCCTGCCAAACTACAAGCAGTGATGGACTGGCAGGAACCCCATTCTCTTAAAGCGGTGCAGCGCTTTATGGGGTTCATAAATTACTATCGCCAGTTCATTCCCCACTTCTCAACTTTGGTAGCTCCCTTGGTATCCCTCACCAAGAAGGGAGCGAATCCCAAATTGTGGTCCGAAGGGGTCTCCAAGGCCTTCTCTTCTATAAAGACCCATTTTGCCAGCGCTCCTATCTTACATCGTCCCGATGTGGGTAAGCCATTCCTTTTGGAAGTGGATGCCTCATCCGTTGGTGCTGGAGCAGTCCTCTATCAAAAGGATGCTCAGGGTCGGAAGCATCCATGCTTCTTTTTCTCTAAGACCTTCACACCAGCGGAGAGAAATTACTCCATCGGGGATAGAGAGTTGTTGGCAATAAAGTTGGCCTTTTCAGAGTGGAGACATCTCTTGGAGGGTGCCCGATTCCCATTCCAGGTTTTCACGGATCACAAGAATTTGGTCTATTTACAAACAGCCCAGCGGCTGAATTCTCGTCAGGCCAGATGGTCCTTGTTTTTCTCCCGGTTCCACTTTACCCTACATTATCTCGCCGGGGAGAAGAACATTCGTGCTGACGCTCTCTCTCGCTCCTTCGTGTCAGCTGAGGAGGAGGAGGACGAGCCTCGGCTCATTGTCCCTTCGGAGAGTCTGAGAACTGTAGCTCCGGTTTCGCTGGAGTCTGTGCCCCCGGGCAAGACTTTTGTTCCCATCAATTTGCGTCCGGAGGTTCTCTCTTGGGCTCATTCGTCCAGAGTGGGTGGACACTTTGGGGCTAAAAGGACCTCTGAGCTACTGGCGAGGACGTACTGGTGGCCACATATGGTTCGTGACGTCGGAGACTACGTTCGGGCATGTGTCTCTTGTGCCAAGAATAAGTCTTCCCGACAACGGCCAGCTGGTTTGTTATACCCTCTGCCGGTGGCAGACAGGCCCTGGGAGATGGTCGGGATGGATTTTGTTGTGGGTTTGCCCAAGTCTCGTGGCTGTACCATTATTTGGGTAATCACCGACCATTTTTCTAAAATGGTGCATTTGGTGCCACTTCCCCGGTTACCTTCTGCACGGGCCTTGGCAGCGTTGTTTGTCAAACACATCTTTCGTCTTCACGGTATGCCAGACAAAATTGTCAGTGACCGAGGTCCCCAGTTTGCGTCTCGGTTCTGGAGAGAGCTTTGTCGTCTTCTCAGTATCAAGTTGAATCTCTCTTCGGCTTATCATCCCGAGACGAATGGGTTGGTAGAGAGAGCCAACCAGACCTTGGTCACATATCTGCGACATTTTGTTTCTGCTAAGCAGGATGACTGGGCATCTTTGCTACCGTGGGCGGAGTTTGCTCTTAACAATGCTGTCGCTGATTCCACTGGACAGACTCCATTCCTCCTTAACTATGGTCAGCATCCGAGGGTACCTGTGCCCATGCCCGTGTCTTCCGCCGATTCCAGGGTGGCAGACTGGGCTGTGGAGGCACGGGACATTTGGGATCGCACTCAGGATGCTATTCAGGCTTCCAAGGAGAGAATGAGGTCCTCCGCCGATGCACATCGGCGCCCCCGCTCCAACCTTTGCTCCTGGCGACTTAGTGTGGCTCTCCGCCCGTAACATCAGGCTGCGAGTTGAGTCCACCAAGTTTGCACCTCGCTACTTAGGTCCTTTTAAGGTCCTCGAACAGGTTAATCCTGTGGTTTACCGTCTGGCCCTTCCTCCACGCCTGGGTATCACCGACACCTTTCACGTGTCCCTCCTTAAGCCCGTCTACATGTCCCGGTTTTCTGAGTCATCTACTGAGACGTCGGGTTCGTCTACGGACGATTACGAGGTGAACGAGATCTTGGGGTACAAGGTGGTTCGTGGCAAAAAATTTTATTTAGTGGACTGGAGGGGTTACGGCCCTGAGGATAGATCCTGGGAGCCTGCTGAGCACATTCGGGCTCCGCAGCTCATTGCTGCCTTCGAACGTAGCGAGGCCCAAGGAGGGGGGGGCCCTAGGAGGGGGGGGTAATGTTAGGGGTCGAGTTCCCGCTTCTGCACAGGGGGAATCTCGAGCCGCCTCCGCTGCGGTCTCCCATTCTTGTCCAGCCGCAGTGGAGTCTGCTCAGCAAAGACGTCGGTCCCAGCGTCTTGCTCATCCTCACTCTGTTCTGAGAGTTACTGCTGCTTCTCCAGTCTCTGCCATTAAAGTCAATGCTGGTCAGCAGCGAGCGGACTTCCCTGGGACTAAGTCCTTGTCTGCACGTACTGAGCATGCCAAGCATAAGGTCTCCCGTTGGAGATCGAGGGTCATGTGCTCAGGCTCTGCAGCACATTCCATTGGTCCTCTTTGCAGGCCCTGGAAGGGCAAAGGTGCTGTGGCCTCTTCCTGTGCTGCTGCTATATAAACTGCGCATGACCGCACGGCCATGCGCTAGTATTATCTTACAATTGCTTATGTGTGTATGTTGTGAGTGCAAGTCGTCCTTGGAAACCCCTACCCTATTGAATGTCTGTTCGCGGAAGGTGTATGGCTGCTATCTAGCGCCCGACTTAGCCTACAGCACTAAACACACATCTCAGCGTCCTGTAGCTGTGCCTGCCAGTACGGCGCCGTGCGCCTGCCTTGCGCTTTCCATACCCGAGTCTGGGTGGTTAGTGGAGTCCGTTAGTGCGGCATCGCTCGCACTCTTGTGCACATATATTTCTTAAGGTTCTCTACACACCCAGTTGCGGTGTTACGCCAGCAAGGGTCTAATCGGGCTTCAATCCCTTCTGGGGTTAAGTCCGCTGACCACTTGCTCGCGCACTAGTGCGGTACTGCGGTCCTGTGAATTAACAGGATCGCTTTCTTCACGCTGGGTGAGGTTTAACCCACGCGTGTATACTTTAGTGTACCGCCATATTGTCTGCAAATTGCTAGCAGCAGGTTCTCACCTGCACGGTGGACCCCGGACTGTGAACGCACCTTTATCATCTGTCTTGGTGCGTTCCGCCAGTCCTAACATAGGATTTGTACTTGGAGTACGGCAGGTAGGATTTGTACTTGGAGTACAGCAGGCAGGATTTGTACTTGGAGTACAGCAGGCAGGATTTGTACTTGGAGTACAGCAGGTAGGATTTGTACATTGAGTACAGCAGGCAGGATTTGTACTTGGAGTACAGCAGGTAGGGTTTGTACTTGGAGTACGGCAGGTAGGATTTGTACTTGGAGTACAGCAGGCAGGATTTGTACTTGGAGTACAGCAGATAGGATTTGTACTTGGAGTATGGCAGGTAGGGTTTGTACTTGGAGTACGGCAGGTAGGATTTGTACTTGGAGTACAGCAGGCAGGATTTGTACTTGGAGTACAGCAGATAGGATTTGTACTTGGAGTATGGCAGGCAGGACCTGCACTGGTATGATACCTTACACAACATAGACTGTAACAGGAATGTTGCTCAAGCACCTCCCCAGTGGAGAGGAAGCAATATATGCATAATGCCTCAAAACCATTGGCTGGGGAGGAAATAGCAAGTGCATGCGCTGGCTCTTTAAGAGGGCGGGAGCGCGAGCACGTGTGCCCTTAAAACATAGCCTGAGGACCAGCTGGAAGTGCTGCTGTGAGCAGGTGGAGCATGAGAGGGAGAGGGACCACCTGCAGTGCGGGTGAGTGAACTGACACATAGGGAAGCCGGCATGGTACTAACACGCATCGTGATGACAGCCTGTCTGTCATCCAAGTTAACAGAAAAATGCTATCTCTCTTTATCTCCTGTTAAAGACTGTACCCTTTATGCATCTTCACAGAAATTGAAAGACATCACAAATGCATGTAAAATAGCTGACACATTTTAGACTATGCACGTCCTTACTATACTAAGGACGTGGCTCCTCCAAAACACATCACATATAACATGCACTTGTGATTTATTTTTTGTTGATTAAAGATAAATATAGAATAGAGTTTTTAACAGATGAAAAAGAGAGCTGAAATTTTTTCTTATCTTGGATTCTAACCTGTACTGAGGAAGCAGCACATGAACATGATTTATGGCTGGTATGGTGAACTGTTAGAGACTGTTGTTTCTACTAATATACTTATCATTGAAGTAACCCCAAAGCCAATAACCAGTGATCCAAAGGAATTAATGAGAAAGTAATGGCTTTTTTTAACATTTTCTCTCAACTTTTCAAACATTTCTGAAAATCACTTCAAACATTCTAAAAGTATAAAATTATTCAAAAAGAGCATATAAAATACATATTGTTACTGAAAGTAAACATTGAATAATTTAAAAATGTGCATAGATAGTTCTTGATAGTAGGATAATGGACATGGTTCATCACCATTGAAAGACAAAGTTATTGCATGGAGAAGATTTACACTTCTTTCGCAGAATGTTAGTCTTATATGCAATGCAGACAATTTTTTCTGCAGTCTAAATACATTAGAATGCAAAAACATGGATTGAAAAAAATGAAAACGTTTTTTTTTTTTACAAATTTCTCGGATTTTTTTTACCATGAAAATATTACAATCCTAGCTAGAAACAGTACAGGTTGTATTTCAAGAAATTCTTGTTTATTATGACATAGTTCCATCTTTTATAGGGGGCCGATTTACATGTAAAAATGCTTAACTATCTTTGCTTATTGGCTTGAATGTATGAGTAAAGACAAGGATTTGGCAGATACAATGACTATGTACCATGACTACGTTCCATGATAAATTGCAATTATGGCACCCATATGGCGCCTGAACTGCACGTCAAAAACAACAGTAAACAGCAGAAATAGCAGTTTGTGATATCCCATGATTTTACAGAATTGGAGAATTTTATGTCAACTTGTACAGCCAAACTTCCATGCTGTCAAGACCAAAATATTGATAAACATTTGCAAAAACAAAGATCTCAAGAGGCAAAGATGGTAACCACAAAGATATGTTTAAAATTGAATTTCAAACTCAAGGTACTTAGCCATTAATTTCACAGAATATCATTTTCATTTCAGGAACAGGAATGTGCACTTTTGTCTCAGATGCTTCTGTGTCCTCAGGAAGTTATTTTTTTATTATGCTTTGCTTACATTGCGCTATTATATTCCGCAGCACTTTACAGTTTGCACACATTATCGGCACTGTCCCCAATGGGGCTCACAATCTAATTTCCCTATCAGTATGTATTTGAAATGTGTGAGGAAACCGGAGAACCCATAGGAAACCCACGCAAACACGGAGAGAACTCTTTGCAGATGTTGTCCTTGGTGGGATTTGAAACCTGGACCCCAGCACTTCAAGGCTGCAGTGCTAACCACTGAGCCACCATACTGCTGAATATTACCATAGTAATTTTTTATCTGAGACTTCTATTGTTAAAACTTGATGTGTTTGTCTTTGTTAGTCTTTCTATAGAACTGAAATCCCAGATATAACAACGCTGATCTACCTGATGGTGAATAACTAGTCTGTGACAATGCTATCCTAAAAGCTTAAGGCACATTAAGGTTAAGTTCCCACAATTAGTATTTAGTGCCTATTATTGTTGAGTGGGAATGTCATCTCACAGCTCATCTTGTCATCATACCTAAACTTGTGCTGTAGTGTGCACTTGCCGCTTTCAAAGAATAGGCCTTTTGAACATTTTCTATATGTTAATTTGGACTTTACTTCCCAGCAAATGGCAGGAGCAGTTCAGAAAGCAAATTGAAGAAAGAGTTTGGTTTCCGATCAGGGTGCTTACCACCTTATTTAATTCTCATTTGAACTCTCAACACCTGCCAGTTAAATTTGAATTTGCTATGATGTTGGTTCACTATTTCTAACTTCTGTTCTGATATTGTTCCTGGCTAATATGTATTACCTTTTCTGTCTTTGCTTCACATTTCAACCTGAACTTGACTTTTGACTCAATTTACTTTTCTGCATGCTGATTTTTTTCTGATTCCTCTCTGCCAATTTTGCACCCATCTGACCTCTCTATTGGCTGCTGATTTTGTCATTTTGTCTGTTCTTCTGCCTTTGAACTGTTCAAATATGTGACTAGCAAAAAATAGTCCTTAAAATCTCTTGTAAGAGTTGCCAGATCTCCATGAACACTCCCAGTATCAGTGTAATTTGGATATTACATTAATTTTTCGTCAGTGGTGAGTGGTTGCTATTCGTCAAAACACTCTATATAACCATGGTATCGTTTTTGCTAAAAATACAAATCTGTTGGATGTTTGGTCGAAAGTTGCATGCCACTTTACCACTCTAGGCCATAGACTGTGGAGAAAATCCAATCTGCCTGAAGATTTCATCCATTATAAATTTATGCTCTAAACATACAACTCTGCCCTTCACCTCTCCAAATAAACCTATTTCAACACCCTCATCCCCTCACTATTCAATAACCCTAAATGCCTATTTGACACTTTTTATTCCCTACTCAACCCAAGAGTGCAGGCCCCAACCATCTCCGCTCTGATGACCTGGCCAATTATTTAAAAGAAAAAATTGACCATATCTGAAAGGAAATTTTCTCCCAATCCCCTCATACCATGCACTGTCCTCCCTTCCCCACTGCATCTAGTTCACTCTCTGACTGAACCAGTCACAGAAGAAGAAGTGATCAGGCACCTTGCATCTTCTTTCCCTACTACCTTCACTAGTGACCCTATTCCGTCACATCTCTTCCAGTCCATTTCTACAGCTGTCGCCATTCACCTAACAAAAATATTCAACCTCTTTCTCTCTTCCGGTATCTTTGCCTCCTCATTTAAGCATGCCATCATACATCCATTACTTAAAAAACCATCCCTCGACCAAAACTGTGCTGCTAACTATAGACTTGTCTCTAATCTTCCTTTCATCTCTAAACTCCTGAAACGCTTGGTCCACTCCTCTGAACCTGTCAAAAACTGAACTCCTTGTGTTTCCTCCCTCTACTAACATACCCATGCTGGACATTGCCATTTCCATGTGTGGTTCTACCATTACTCCCCAGCGACATGCCCACTGTCTTGGGGTTTTACTTGATTCAGAGCTTTCATTCATCCCCCACATCCGATCACTGGCTCGCTCTTGTTATCTGCACCTCAAAAACATTTCTAGAATTTGACCTTTTCTTAGTTTCGACTCTGCAAAAACTCTTACTGTTGCTCTTATTCATTCTCATCTTGACTATTGTAGCTCTCTACTAATCAGTCTCCTTCTTACTAAACTCTCCCCTCTCCAATCTATTTTGAATGCTGCAGCCAGAATCATATTCCTCACAAACCGTTACACAGATGCCTCTACCTTGTGCCAGTCATTGCACTGATAACTAGTGTTGAGCGATACCGTCCGATACTTGAAAGTATCGGTATCGGATAGTATCGGCCGATACCCGAAAAATATCGGATATCGCCGATACCGATATCCGATACCAATACAAGTCAATGGGACACCAAGTATCGGAAGGTATCCTGATGGTTCCCAGGGTTTGAAGGAGAGTAAACTCTCCTTCAGGCCCTGGGATCCATAGGGATGTGTAAAATAAAGAATTAAAATAAAAAATATTGATATATTCACCTCTCCGGCAGCCCCTGGACATCACGCTGGTAACCGGCAGGCTTCTTTGTTTAAAATGAGCGCCTTTAGAACCTGCGAATGACGTCGCGGCTTCTGATTGGTCGCGTGCCGCTCATGTGACCGCCACGCGACCAATCAGAAGCCGTGACGTCATTCGCAGGTCCTTAATTCCTAGAATTAGGAGTTTAGTGAATGAGAATGACGTCGCGGCTTCTGATTGGTCGCGTGGCGGTCACATGAGCGGCACGCGACCAATCAGAAGTATACTTGCGGTATCGGAATGCTCAACACTACTGATAACCTATCCACTCCAGAATTGCTCAGCACCACCCTAAATCTCCTCCCTCCTCTCAGTCTACCACCCTACCCATGCCCTCCATTCATAATTACCTGAGGGTAACATCCTCAATAATCAGAACCTCCCGCTTCTTTCTCCAAGACTTGTCACATGCTGCACCAATTTTTTGGAATGCACTACCCAGGATAGTTCAATTAATCCCCAATACCCACAGTTTTAAGCATGCCCTAAAAACTCATTTCTTCAGACTGGCCTACCACCTCAACACATTAATCTAACTATCCCTGAGTTGCCCATTCAAAATTTTTACCATAACCAGGTTCCCCGTATCATGTTCTCACATGCTTTATGCATTTAATAGCCCTCTGTGTCTGTACTTTTACATATTCTGGCTGATAACCGGTTCATGCAGCATTACATGAACACCCGATTTCTTACATTATGGCTGGTCAGAACAATGAAAGCAATTGTTACCATCCACCTTTTGTGTCTTCCCTATTTCCTCATAGATTATAATCTTGCGAGCAGGGCCTGCAGTTCTCTTGGTATCTGTTGATTTATGTGATTATTGTTATGCTGTAATGTATTTTGTCTGTACAAGTCCCCTCTAAAATGTGAAGTGCTGCCGAATATGTTGGTGCTACAAAAATAACATTATTATTATTATTACTAGATTGTGGCCCGATTCTAACGCATCGGGTATTCTAGAATATGCATGTCCCCATAGTATATGGACAATGATGATTCCAGAATTCGCGGCAGACTGTGCCCGTCGCTGATTGGTCGAGGCAACCTTTATGACATCATCGTCGCCATGGCAACCATTATGACATCTACGTCGATACTGTGCCCGTCGCTGATTGGTCGAGGCGAATTCGCGGCAGACTGTGCCCGTCGCTGATTGGTCGAGGCAACCTTTATGACATCATCGTTGATACTGTGCCCATCGCTAAATCAGAAACATGGGATTTCTACGTCCTTTATGACATCATCGTCGCTGTGCCCGTTGCTGATTGGTCGAGGCCTGGCGGCCTAGACCAATCAGAGACGCGGGATGTCTACGTCCTTTATGACATCATCGTCGCTGTGCCCGTCGCTGATTGGTCGAGGCCTGGCGGCCTCGACCAATCAGAGACGTGGGATTTCCAGGACAGACAGACAGACAGAAAGACAGACAGACAGACAGACAGACGGAAAAACCCTTAGACAATTATATATATAGATTATTATTATTATTAGTGCAAGCAACAGCCTTTAAACAGTTAAAGACTGCAAGTAACATATAAGCAGCTTAAATGGTTTTGCTTGCATGCCTTCTCTCAGTCATGCGTAGAACAGCATTTCAAAAATATAGTTGTATTTGACCCAATAGGTTAATACTATAAAACTTCGTTTTTTAATCTTTTTTTCACAGTAATATAAATGGAAACATAACAAAATGGGATTTTTATTCTTTTTTATTATTTTAAATGGTTATTATCCAAATCACAATGTGGTCTTTTCATTTATTTATTCATGTGAACTAATATAATCCACTTTGAAATCTGACATACCACTCCCTACGGATGCCCCTCCAGGCTCTACATACCCTCCAGTTGCTAATGGAACCATCCTGTAGTAGTTATAGTGCTCATGGTCAATCATGCGTAGTGCAGTCTCTCTCAGTTGCTCTCTGCCAGCATTGCTGTGGGCTGGGACATGTCTGTAAGGAAATTTCACCTGAAATGAATGAAACGGGAGGAGCATCCCACGTAACAGTGCAGAGCTCATACCATGACATAGTGTGTTGCATGACTGCTGTTAGCCAAGAAGACTAATATACTGCTGGTTTTGATTGTATATAGAGGGGTTAAAATGAGAAATATACTACAGAATGGGGCTGTTTATAGAGGCAGCAGAAATTAGAGATTTGACTGTACACAGTGAATGAAAGGAATTGAGCTGTTTTTTTCCTGTTGCTGGGAGATCAGTAATGCAAAGCTGAAATTGCTGATCTGTTGATGCATATGGCAAAAGATAATCTGCCATATGTATCAAAAAAGCAAATGCAACATTTACAGTTTCACATTGCTGATCTCTGAGTAGCAGGTATCAAACGCAGCTGTGCACTGCCTAATTATTACAAACTCTATTGTGGAGGAGTGCAGAATTGTTAAGTTCTGCTATAACCAATTAACAATGATACAAAACCGCATAGGCAGCCAGCCAGTTATATATAAGTAGAAAAAGCTGGAGATATGACAAAAAGGGTCATATCTAGTGTTGAGCGATACCGTCCGATACTTGAAAGTATCGGTATCGGATAGTATCGGCCGATACCCGAAAAATATCGGATATCGCCGATACCGATATCCGATACCAATACAAGTCAATGGGACATCAAGTATCGGAAGGTATTCTCATGGTTCCCAGGGTCTGAAGGAGAGGAAACTCTCCTTCAGGCCCTGGGATCCATAGGGATGTGTAAAATAAAGAATTAAAATAAAAAATATTGATATATTTACCTCTCCGGCGGCCCCTGAACTCAGCGCGGGTAACCGTCAGGCTTCGTTGTTCAAAATTAGCGCTTTTAGGACCTGAGAATCACGTCCCGGCTTCTGATTGGTCGCGGGCCGCCCATGTGACCGCCAAGCGACCAATCACAAGCCGCGACGTCACCGCAAGCTATTAACGCGCTCATTTTTAAAAATGAGCGCGTTAATGGCTTTCAAAGACGTAGCGGCTTGTGATTGGTCGCGGCCACGCGACCAATCACAAGCCGCGACGTCACCGCAAGCTATTAACGCGCTCATTTTTAAAAATGAGCGCGTTAATGGCTTTCAAAGACGTAGCGGCTTGTGCGTGGCCGCGACCAATCACAAGCCGCTACGTCTTTGAAAGCCATTAACGCGCTCATTTTTAAAAATGAGCGCGTTAATAGCTTGCGGTGACGTCGCGGCTTGTGATTGGTCGCGTGGCCGCGACCAATCACAAGCCGCTACGTCTTTGAAAGTCATTAACGCGCTCATTTTTAAAAATGAGCGCGTTAATAGCTTGCGGTGACGTCGTGGCTTGTGATTGGTCGCGTGGCCGCGACCAATCACAAGCCGCTACGTCTTTGAAAGTCATTAACGCGCTCATTTTTAAAAATGAGCGCGTTAATAGCTTGCGGTGATGTCGCGGCTTGTGATTGGTCGCGTGGCCGCGACCAATCACAAGCCGCTACGTCTTTGAAAGTCATTACCGCGCTCATTTTTAAAAATGAGCGCGTTAATAGCTTGCGGTGACGTCGCGGCTTGTGATTGGTCGCGTGGCCGCGACCAATCACAAGCCGCTACGTCTTTGAAAGTCATTACCGCGCTCATTTTTAAAAATGAGCGCGTTAATAGCTTGCGGTGACGTCGTGGCTTGTGATTGGTCGCGTGGCGGTCACATGGGCGGCCCGCGACCAATCAGAAGCCGGGACATGATTCTCAGGTCCTAAAAGCGCTGATTTTGAACAACGAAGCCTGCCGGTTACTCGCGCTGAGTCCAGGGGCCGCCGGAGAGGTAAATATATCAATATTTTTTATTTTAATTCTTTATTTTACACATCTCTATGTATCCGATACCGATACCCGATACCACAAAAGTATCGGATCTCGGTATCGGAATTCCGATACCGCAAGTATCGGCCGATACCCGATACTTGCGGTATCGGAATGCTCAACACTAGTCATATCTGAAGACTAGAGAGAACAATTAAGGATGCACATAGGTTCTCACATTATGGAATTGTGCAAGACACAACCACTGTAGAAGCACTAGATGTTAGCTACTGCAAGCTCAAGAGGGATTTAGACTTAAAATGAAGCTGGAAATAAGTGGGTTAATTGCACTGCTGATGAATAGTAGAAGGATCCAGAAGACCGAAGAATATTCAATGCGGTTCATTTGCCAAAGCATTTCAAAGTCATCTCACTTCTTCATCAGGACAAACCACACATACAGTATCTGTTGATCATTCAACCATTCATCATCAGTGTGTGAAATAAGTATTGAACATGTTACTAATTTTCAAAATACCATAGATATATTTCAAAAGATTAAATTGACAAGAATTCTCACCAGATATTGGTAACAACCCATCCAATCCACATAGATAGATGTCCATAAAAAAGTGTAATAATGAGAAATGACACTTGGAAAAAGTATTGAACAGGCTTGCGGAAACGTATTTAATAATTCGTACCAAAGCCTTTGTTGACGATGACAGCTTCAAGATGCCTCCATTCCTCATTTGAGAAATGATCATATTTTATTTCAAATCTACTAATCTCTCACTACTATATTTATATATATATTATATATTTAGTTGAATTTGTTGAACTTGTGTCTTCTTCCAAACCAAACTCTAAAACTATATAATACAAATTCATTTACATAATGGAGTGACTGCAGACCTCTACCATAAGGCAGGACAACCCTTTTTTTCTGGCTAGGCCAGAAAATACATACAAAGACGAAAATTAAGTGTCGAAAAGGGGTTGTTCACTTCCCAAAAATAATTTAAAATGTGTTCCTAATATGAATGAAAAGGTCTTTTATTTTTAAAAGCATCCAAATCTTTAGCTAACAGCCATATTCCCCAGATTAACAGCTTTACTTTTGGACTGTTCGACCAAGGAGAATGTTGTCCGTTTGTCATTTGTATGTAAGTCAGGCCCTATTGCTATGCAAATGTATAGACAGGAATCAAAACATAAACACACTTTATTTCTTGTTTTTATTAACCCCTTAAAACCTGTGATGTATTTTTATCATAGCTTGTTGCTATGGGGTATATGGAGCGGGCTCAGAAACCGCTCCATACCGAGCAAATGCGTCCTACACCCAGCTTCTGCCCATAACAACAGCAGCCAGAGCTAGCTTCGATTGATAATGTTTTGACCATGCAAATGCCAATTTCATTTACTGACAGCAGAAGTTAAATGTACTGGTTGCTAATGCATGAGTGCACCAACTCCCATTTTTCCTCCTGGGTCCAGTCATGGGGAGCTGATAGATTATTACATCCAGGGGCCTACTCAAAGTCCCCTGTTGCTGTTAACTCTGTCTTTCTATGAAGCTCAGCCTGTGGAGAATGGCTATATATACAGTACAGACCAAAGGTTTGGACATACCTTCTCATTTAAAGATTTTTCTGTATTTTCGTGACTATGAAAATTGTACATTTACACTGAAGGCATCAAAACTATGAATTAACACATGTGGAATTATATACTTAACAAAAAAGTGTGAAGCAACTGAAATTATGTCTTATATTCTAAATTCCTCAAAGTAGCCACCTTTTGCTTTGATGACTGCTTTGCACACTCTTGGCATTCTCTTGATGAGCTTCAAGAGGTAATCACCGGGAATGGTTTTCACTTCACAAGTGTGCCCTGTCAGGTTTAATACTCAAGGACTTACTCAAGCTTCAGACACAGCTAGACACAGCTAGAATCCTTGAGCTCCCTGGGATTGCCCAGCCACTGCGGGACCCATTTTGATACGGACTTATAACGCATATGGACGTGTATGGACTTTTTTGGATTGTCCTCCTAGGACTACGGAGGGAACCCACTGGTACCTTCTTCTGACCATTTAACTCCCCTGATGATGCTCCCCCATCGGAGTTGAAACGCGTAGGGAGAAGAGAGACATTTAGGGCTACACTTTGGTAGGTGGATTCCCATAGTAGGGCTCACTCGGGGCCTGTCCTTGTTAGGACAGGAGTCATTTTAAGGGTTGACAGGGAAGATAGTTGCGGTATACCCTTCCCTACCCATGGCCCTTATTTATCTGGAACCACCACCCTCATGGATTTTGAGGGACTGTTTCCATATGTCCGTCTGAATTGGTAAGACCTACCCAATTTTTTATTTCGAGCACTGGTTCACCTGAGCACTTTTTTGTTATGTCTTTGTATGTGTCTTATTAGTATCCAAGCTTTTAGCTACATTTATTAAAAGTTATGTTTTAATTTAGTGGATATTCTCCATAGCTATTCCTGCATTTTTCCTGAGGGTACAGGCGGGGCTAGTTTTTGTACAGGCCTTAGCTATTCCACTACTGTATATGATATAAGTGATCAAATGATCATAGGTTTAAGTACCATAATTGGACCAAAAAATACAATTAAATTTATTTAAAAATAAAATTAAAATCAACACCTTTTCTCAGTTCAAAAATAAAGAACTCTAAAAATTGAAATGAAAATGTTAAGGGTATTGGAAAAATAGAATATTTCATATTTTTTTAAAACTAAAAAGAAGTTTAAACTTGAATTGAAGCTTAGTATCTCTGTAATCAAACTAATGCAATAAGTGCAATGCGCTGTCATTTTTCAGCACAGTGAATATCATAAAACAAACCGCAGTCAGACTTTTTATTCTTGTCTTTCATTACATTATACAGTAAAACGAATGGTGTCAATCAAAACTACAACTTTGCCTGCAAAAAAACAAGCCCTCATATGGCTATGTTGGTGAAAAATAAATACGTAAACAAAATATGCTTCTTAGTTAAAGAGGGAAAAAAATGAAAGCGCAAAAAAATGGAAAATTGCCCTGTTATGAAGGGGTTGAGCATATATTTTATCAAATGTTGAGAGATGTTGAAAAACAGATAGTTTTGAGGAATGAGATTGACTGTTTGCTGTAAAACATCCTGCCACTGCTGCCTGTAAACATAAACACAGGGCACAAGGCATGTTTCCGCTTTCATGTATTTAACTTATTGTTTCAATTTTAACTTATATATAGAAGAATAGACCAAGAGTAATTTGTCATTTTACCTTCGCTTCTCTGTGTAATAACACAAAGCATAAGCTCTTGATAAGACTAATTACAGCCATTATGTGGGTAGCTGTGCCTCCTATTTTAGAATAGCGCAATACATTGCAATTGTGACACATTGATAAGAGTTCCATATTGTCACTTACCTGATTCCAGTGTTCAACAATCAGCCATGCTAAACTGTAATTAATGTCAGTTGTAAAAGTGTCGCGCTTTGCAATGTATAGCTTGTTTTAACACAAAAACAGATTGTTGCTCACATTTTGAAACACATAAGAGAGAACCAGTGTGATATTTTTTTTATCTATTAAGCTTGAGGAATAAATCAAAAGATTAAAAGAAATGAATCAAAATCAGTTATTGCACTAATATAGTACTTTGGAGCCGAGTTCCTTCAAATACACAAAAATGTTACTTTCGTATTTTCGCTTCACCTTATAATGCTCATATGGTGTGTACTCATAGGCATTTCATTCCTCCACATATACTAAAGGGAATCTGTTAGCAGGATAGCCATTTATATAGGCACTCCTGCTGCCACCCCTGCCAACTCCTTCAGCAGTGACCCTGCCATTTGGGACCCTTTTCCACCACAGCCGTACCCCTAGTAAGCTACATTCGTAATTTTGAGGGGAAAAATGGTGTCTTATAATCCAAAACATACGGTAGTTGACCTATGTTTAGAATGTTATAAAGTCACTTGCACCAAAATATATGACTTTTTTGTGCAAAGCTGTTAAAGAAATTATAGCAGTTTTGTTAAAGAAATGGTTAATCTTCATTTTCATTATATCTAAAAAAAATAGCTTAAAAAAACAAGTATTGCACAAGATTATCATCTGAGCTGAATTTAGTACGATTTCCCGGATATCTACATAACTCTGGTCAATATTTCCCAGAATATGTCAAAAACATCTGTATTTGTCCGAAAACACCCAAAAATGTGTAATTCTAGCCAACATCCCATAAAACCGCAGACATGAACAACAATTTTTTTGACAATGTATTGTGTAAGGCTTTCATTTATGCCAATCTATTATGTAACTCTACATTTCCTTTTGAACTTGGGCCTTTATAAGCCCAGCCCTAAAAAAAAAAGACCAGAGACTATTTGGACAGACAACGAGCGTGTGTCTCTCTGATTATTGCTTCATTGCGTAGGTACCTAAAGACAGAACACCTGAGTAGGTTGGAAATCCCTTCTCTAACAACTTGGAGGCCCCAGCGAGATAAAATAATTTCTCCTTCGACATTCATCTTAGACTGAACAATTGACTGCCTCCGTCCTGAACAGAAAACCAAATCCCGGGTAAGTGAGTAGATTTATTACTCACACAGTTTTCTCTCCAAGAAAGGAGGCTTTCTAGAGTCAGTCTTTGGGGATTTCTAACGGGAAAGCCCTCAGGTAATAGAAAGTATCTGTTATTTGTTTTGTTGTCTCTTGCTTGTTTTTGTCTGTTTTGTTTGTTGTTTGTTTAAGTGCTGTTAACAATTGTTTTTGTTTCATTATGAAGTATGATGATTTTGCATCATTTGTTTTGTCTGTATCTATAATAAGGGTTTCTGTCTGTCTGTCTGTCTGTAACGATGTCAATGTTTGTTAATACTGTAAATATTGTAATAGAAGTGTCTTGATCCTGCTCTGCTCTGGTATGCTATACTTGTCCTATGATTGTTCTATATTTCTTTCCTTTATTACTCTTATTCTGCTTTTGTTTAGTAAATGATATTAGTTGAGTTTATTGGTGCCTTGTCAGTTGTTAATTGATAAGTAGTACTGATAGAGCTGTGCTGAACTGTTCTGATTATACTGTGTTTCTTTCTGATATATTGCTGAATCTATGTTGTGGGGTACGGAGCAGCGCTCATGATATGATGTATGGAGACTAAATGATGTGTGCTCAGTATATAAATAGCCTTCTCATTAAAAGCAGTGAGTAAGATAAAACTCTCCAGTTAGTTGCTACTTGAAAAAACTTACTGAAAAGTCCCAGGTGGGGGTTTGTAGTGAAGTGGGAGACAAAAGACAATCTATGTGAACATGAATGCTCATTTTTGTATGCAATCCATAGGAAATGAATTTGAGGATATACTGAACCAAGTAAGAGCTTCCATAAATAGATGTGATTTATGTTTTTGTCCATTGGCACTAGATCATTTTGATAAAATGTGTATATGGATGTAATTGAAAAATCAGACAAATGCTTCCCATGAGTGCACTACATGCTGTGTGAAAAGTGTCTATGTTGAGTTCACCAGTTTAGACGCAGAGAATACTCTTGTCATATAGTAACTCATCCTCATGGATTGATGAGAAGCTGGGTAGATATATTAGACTCTAGATGGTATATGCCCAGGTGGAAAGGTAATGTCACGGACGAATATTATCTTATTGAACCCGGAGTAGGTTCAGGAATAGACCTTGCATATTCAGAGTCTAGTGAGGACTCAGATCCAGATGTATGAGGAGTATATAGCACTTGTGGTTGGAACTGCGTTGTTCATAGTGATCTACTTTTACAGGACAGTGTGCATCAGCATCAGTACAGAACAGTGAGTTGCGGTTCAGCTTATTGCTTTGGAAGCAGGACTGCTGGCTATCATAGTAGACCAGTGGGATCCAGCTTATACATAACAGGGCTGAAGACAGGGGTCGCTACCTTTGACAGCTGTTATGGGTGATACATTAACCAGGTCAGGATAGATTACGGATCTGAGATATAAGATAAAGGACCTGGTGGGAAATAAAGCAGATAAGGATACCGTTAATAATTCTAGAAAAGGCAGGAATGCCAAAGGAATGGATGTTTGCATGCTGAGAGATGGAAGCATTTAAGTAAGAAGCATGCCACATGGATTGATAAATATGACTATGGGATGCAAGTTGCAGTGTGGATCAGAACCTCTGAATGACATGGTCCGTTTTAAATACTGAGAATGAGGAACGTGATTGAAGTTACAATGTGAGCATATATGAGAGGCGATTTGCAGCATTCCCCCGCAGGCACAAGCAGCCTCCCTTACCGAGTCTGTGTCTCCGCAGCTCCCTCCGCCCCTGTAATGGGGGGTGAGATCAGCTCTCTTCCAGCAGCAGCCCAGTAAAGAGTCAGTCTATGTGTGAAAAAGGAATGCTCTGTAGCTTCTCTGTGTCTCAGCCTCAACCTCTGTGGCTAGTACAATACCTTATTTACCTAGTTTCATATCCACCCCTTCATTCCCATCTCTCATTGGGGTGCAAGCCCCGGTGATCTGCCAGCAGCCCCTTCTCCAGCAAGGGGCACCATGGATGTCTGTGATGGGAGGAGGGTGGATGCCAGTGCCAGGGCAGGTACAGTTAGCATATCCAGCTTGTGAGGCTTCCCCTCCGGTGTATTTAACTGCAAACCAATACCCTGGGCTGCCAAAAGGATCCCCGGATAGTTTTTCCACTCCAGTAAATAGTCCTAGACAGCAGCAGGAAGGCCTTACCTAAGGAAGTGAGGACAGGTTTCACTTACAGCCTACCCCAACACCTCCTCCGGGTGACAATAAAGCAGAGTATGCAGCGAATGGAGGTATATAGGAGATGACCAGTCTAGTGAAGGGTTGATGGGGGCTACAGAAAGTAGTCCTACGCACCCACAACCCCCAGTGCACACAGGCAATCCACTAGAGTTTTATAAAGCCATGAAGGGTACAGCTGATAGCTATGATGCTGCGTGGAATGATTTGGAACCATTATGCTGCATCTCTGATGGGGTGTCGCTAGCTGAGAAAATAAAAGCAGTTCAGGTGAATGCGATAAATGCCATAATACAGGAGATACCAGCAGACAAGAAAACTAGGGAGTCGGGACAGCAATTTCTAGCCAGGTTACTTGTGGTTGCCAGAAAGCAGACAGAGGACTTAGCTTCAGGATTACAAGAAGTATTTCAAGGTTCATAGGAGCCTATTGACAGATTTTATGCTAAATGTACAGCAGTGTTCACAGATCATGATTATGACCTGAAGAATTTAGGGAAGTTAGGTTTCTTAAAAATATGTTCCTGACAGGATTAAGAGAAGAGTGAGGCCAGAATGTATCTATGCTACACTCAATCAGTTCCTTCCCATGTTATGGTGAATATACCTCCGGATGTATTTAATAATGCTGTGAGAACTGCGGTGCAGGGGACAGGTATATATCACATGGTAACAGGTGGAGAGAAAAGGAAAGATGGTTGGAGTTCGCCAAGAGAAGAGTAAACAAAAATAGTGGTCCCCACAGGATGGCTATGACTTTCACACAATTATAATGCCTGATTGATACATGGGCAAGTCGTACTGATATAAGAAATGGATATGCCACAACGATTCATGACAGTGAAAACAGTCCAGGGTGTAGGGACAGATGGGGCAGTCTATCCCTTGCATGAAACAGAACCCAAGAATGTGTGAATATCATGGACCACAGACTTGTGCGCCCAATTGCTGGTCTCAGATAAATGTCCTAAGCTTGATAGGTGCTGATATCCTGAGTGCAATGAATGCAGTTATTAATTGTTTGGAAGAAAAGTATTACTGTTACAGGCCCATTGTTTGGAGCAACACTCTCCACTATGATGTCGCTAATTTAGCTAGATGATGAAAAAGTGAAAATTGACAAAGAGGAGGACATTCAGCAAATGCTTAAGCAAATATCAGCTGCTGTATGGGTAAAGGATAAGAGAGATGTTGGTTTGTTAAGGATAACACAAGTTTCCATCAAATTCAAGCCAAGGTGTGTATTAGACAATATCCCCTGAGCAGAGAGCAACCAGGTATGTCTAATTGAAAATAGATTCTTTGCTAATCTTTTTGTACCACGAAGGATGTAAGGTTTCAAGAAGGGAAAAAAAAGAGGAAAAAAGTAGTTTTCTTATGTCGCTGAATGGGTAAAAGGCCATAAGTACACTGGGACCATCCCTAGGGCTGATCAGCTACTGTAGAGAATGGATTCCCTCTGCATCACAAATCATGCACCCTCTATTTGATATGTTGTCAATGTGAAACAAGGGTCAGCCATATGAACTGACCACAGAAGCAAAAGAGGGGTTTAGGGACCGGAAGGAAGCCATTCTCTCAGCCCCAGCACTAGGAATCCCAAGTTATGACCTCCCTTTCCGTTTGTACTGTCATAAATCCAGGGGGACATGTTATTGGTGTACTGTTTAACACAAATACTTGCCAATATGCAAGAGCCACCAATCCCTAATGTAAATCTAGAGCTTTATGTAAATGGGTCACAGGTTTTTTTTTTTCAAAAAGACATAGTACCTCATAGAGGTTGTGCAATAGTTGATCAACATGAGGTGGTAAAAAGTGAAGCTATATGTTCTAGGATGTCTGCTCAGGAAGCTGAATTGAAAGCACTCGCTGAGGCATGTATAATGGCAGAGCATTTACTGATAGTGCCACGCATTCAGCATTTTCCATGATTGCTGTCCCATGTGGAAGAGCAGAAAGTTTATTGGTTCTTCTGGTAAACCCGTTAAAAAAAAGCAGAGTTGGTAGCTCAGCTTCTGAGAACACTGGAACTGCCCAAGAGAGTTGCAATAATTAAAGTGCAGGCTCATACTAAGGAACGCACTAGTGAAGCTGAAGGCAGTAATAGAGCTGACATTGCGGCAAAGGCTGCTGCACTGCTACCTCTCCCCGCAGAGATATACACTGTGCAGGTGTCCGGGGGGAAGGACCTACAACTACTCCAGAGCCTGTTGATCAGGCCTCTGCAGCAGAAAAGGAAGGATGGCAAGGGCACTCAGGTGCGAAGGAAGAAGATGGACAGAGGAGAGCGGACAGTAAGTACTGCCTTCCTAGGGCACTGTTCCCCATGATGTGCGCTCTCTCTCATGGACTGGTGCATCAGTCTAAAGACACAATGGTAAGTCAGGTAAAAGCTAATTGGGTGACCCCAGAATTCCATTGTGCTGCTGCTAGATTCATATAGGGATGCGTAGTCTGTGTATGCCTAAATATGGGAAAAGTGCACCGCCTGACCATTGTACCTGCTCCAGCTACCTCAAATTAATTTCATACAGCTTCTAGAGGTAGGCATCTATGAATATGTGTTGGTAGGTATCGACTATGTGATATTTTTTACAGTATAACTGATTATTTATTTGATGCTCTAAATGTTGAATCAGACTACATGAAACAGCTTATAGTTATTATTAATCATTATTCTATAGTACATAATTATCTCACAGCCTCTCAAGGAGGATTCTGTCAGGTGGTAGGACCTGCCTGTGGCCGCTATATAGATCCTTCTGGACTTATGAGAGTTACTCCTGATACAGAATAACTTGAAATGATAAAGGGAAGGGGTGAGAAAAGCTAATTCACTGGATGATTTACCCCTCCATGAATGGCTCTTATGGATAAACCCTGTGAACCAGTTTAAAGGAATAGGTGGATGGATATCGGGTGTAATTCATGTCCTTATTCAAGCAGTTTTAGTGATACTAATCATTGCAGGGATGATGAAGTTATTTGTTATGCAATAAAGAAAATTCTTAGTTCTAATTGTAAATGTTTTACAGGTAAACATAAAGCTAAAATCAATACTGACTTTGATAATAAAGCAAACCCAAGTGATGACTACCTCAATAACTGCACTCCAACCCGAATGCATATTCTGCAACAAGCAAACTTCAGTAGACTTGGCAGATTGTATTTCAGAAGACCAAAGGTCTGATAGAAGACAAAGAGCCCACAGACAGCTTACAAAGGCTCATTGACAATATGGACTCTATGAATTATACTAACAAACAAAAACTATATTCTATTTTCTAACACATATTTTAATATATTAATATAAATGTCTATATTTCTCTGCCATAAAAATGTATCTATATCATCCCCTTATAATAATCCCTCAATAGAAATAGGGTTAGAAGGAACAGAAGGTCTGACCCACAAGTATAATTTGAATGGATACACAGCATGTCGGTATCCCATGATATACACTGGATAAGCCGTGTATTTCGTGAAGTAGGATTATCTTGCAGACCTGAGTAACAGGAAGGGATCAGCTAGGGCAAGGTAGATCAGATGATAAAAAGAGGGGAATTGTTAAAGAAATTATAGCAGTTTTGTTAAAGAAATGGTTAATCTTCATTTTCATTATATCTAAAAAAAATAGCTTAAATATAAAAAATAGCTTACATTTCCTTTTGATCTTGGGCCTTTATAAGCCCAGCCCTAAAAATAAAAGACCAGAGACTATTTGGACAGACAACGAGCGTGTGTCTCTCTGATTATTGCTTCATTGCATAGGTACCTAAAGACAGAACACCTGAGCAGGTTGGAAATCCCTTCTCTAACAAAGCTTAATAAATATGTCTAAAAGTTGTTTGCTAAGTCCCATCCTGGTACTCTACAACCATTTTTTCTAAAATCTTGCAATGTGCTAATGTTGGCAAAAATAAAAATAAAAATAAAATTACATCTGTTAATTAATTTTGTGACCTATAGTGTATTTATTGATATTCACTAGAGATCATCAAATCTGCAGGGATTTTAATTTGGCGAATCTCTTGATTCCAGAGCATAAGAAACGTACGATGTAAAAAAAGAATTAATGAGTATTCACTTCACCACTCAGCTTACGGCTCACTTGCCTTGCCATCTCGGTCGCAAAACGTTTAGTCCTCTCCACGCAGTTTTTCACCTTCCCCCATTATGCACATCTTCTGCCTGCTTCACTGATGGTTGTAGTATCCCCATGTTATCGTAGCACATATTGTGATTTTACAATGTTATGATGTGCATCAGTTGAGGCTTAGTCAGCTGTGTTGGCACCGTATGGAGGGATGTCAGAGGCCTAGTCACATCAGATGCCCTGACTCAGAGTCAAGTAGGTCAAAAAGGATGTGTGCAATGGGGAAAAGTAGAGACGTGTAGCACCGTATGGTGTGCTGTAAGGATGGCAAGACAGATGAGCCAAAAATGTTCCAAAAAGACATTTCTTGCTGACTCTGATGTAAAGTTTTTGCTTCTGCTAGTGTTGCATTTCTACAGATGACTGCCAATGACATCATACTGAGCAAAATGACCCAATGTGACAAAACTATCTGGATTTACACTAATGCAATTGCCAATTTTTTTTCTTTACTTCTAAGAATGTTTTATTCTTTTCTATAAAAGTAGCAACCTGAGAAAAGAGCTGAATTGACTAAATGACAAGTTTAACACTAAAATATACTGCTTTAACTACTTTTTAAACAAGCAAAGTTACAAAGTCAAACTTATTACTTTTAACTGAGAGGTAAATTGTTTTTTTTTATGTAAAAGCTGTAACAATGGAAAAAAGCAAAACTTCAACTTGTATAACTGGTAAATGACAGCTTTATCAACCCACTGAAGTCCGCTTGTGCTATCACTGAGTGTTGTGTCTTCATTTCTGCACCAAATAGTTACATTGCAAACCTCTATTTTTCTTGTCTCTAAGTCACAGAGTAATAAGTTACAACCATTTTAGCAGACTATGGCATTGAACTGTACATTGTGGTTCTGAGATATAACTTTATCCCTAAGTCATTATATCTTTTGCAAGTCTGTATGCCTGTATAAGCCTTGACAACTCTCCACTCAGCGCTAGCATTCAGGAGCCATATAACCACAAACATAGACCTGTGATATATTTTACTCCACTTTCTAAAAACTTGAAAGGGTTTTTAAATGCTTTTTAAAAATCTCTGCACAACCAGCCATACTGATAAATAGCCTAAAAATGTATACTCACGCAGTAATCTCTGCAGTTATGTCCTACATACCCCAAATGACCACCACAGCCATTCATTGGACTCAGCAGTCCCATGACATCGATTCATAAGTCCAGTAATTCACTGTACTAGTCACATGGCTACATGGAATGTTGCTAGATAAATATGCATTCATCTATGACTCCTTAAAAGATTTTAAAAGAATGTTTAAATTGCACCTATCACCAATCTAAAACTCCTATTCTCATTTGAGAATAGATAGGGCAGGTTTACTCTTGTGTATTTTCATGTTTTTTTAGCAAAAGTGTTCACAATGGTCTTCAATTCTCCCCTAAAGAACCTATCTAACAAAAGTCAGGTCCAGACTTATAGTTTGCGGAATTCTCATATGCAAAGCGGGAAACCACAACCATCCACAGCGCCCCAAGCATGAGATCTTTATCTCTGCATTAACATGGCACTGCCTTACACTTTATTGAGCAGTTACTGAACAGTAGTGGCTCTAATGTGGCACCGCTGAGTTACTGCAGTAAGTTATATTTTACGATAGCACACAATATGTCTCTCTTTTGTAAGGCGGTGCCACATCCCTACCCCCTTAAAGGTGTATAGTTGTATAGTAAGTCATGCTGCTATGTACATAGTATGTCACTTTGTGTAAGAAATGTATTTATTCCACTTGGTTCAGCATTGATAGGGTAAGCATAGTTCCTTTAGTTGGACACTCGATGGGGACAATATTATACATAGTTATGAAGGAGGGGCTAACTGTGTCAAGAGGAAAGTGTTTTCCTGTTTAGAGTTAGTGGAGGTCTAGTGCCCATGCTGGGCAGACAGCTCTGCTGCATTCAAGAGATATACCCAGCCATTCAGAGTCCGGAAGGAGCACAAGTACAGCTGAGGCAGCAGGGTAACCCCCGTTCAGGACAGAAGCTAGAGAAGTGGTCCTTGACTAGTACAGGGACACAGGTCGCTCACCATGTGGCAGATCATTGCTTGGGCTGATGCCTTCCATGCTGGGGCAAAACGGACAAGGGAATGCTGAGGTGCCGTGCGCTCACACAGGGAGAACGCTGTGTTATCAAAGGAGATGATACGACCCCATAATGTACAACCCTTGCCAAAAATTATGGAATCACCGGCCTTGGAGTATGTTCATTCAGTTGTTAAATTTTGTAGAAAAAAAGCAGATCACAGACATGGCACAAAACTAAAGTCATTTCCAATGGCAACTTTCTGGCTTTAAGAAACACTAAAAGAAATCAAGAACAAAAAATGTGGTAGTCAGAAATGGTTACTTTTTTTAACCAAGCATAGGGAAAAAATTATGGAATTACTCAATTCTGAGGAAAAATTATGGAATCATGAACAACAAACAAGCAAAAAAATCACTCCAAAACATCACTAGTATTTTGTTGCACGACCTCTGGCTTTTATAACAGCTTGCAGTCTCTGAGGCATGGACTTAATTAGTGTCAAACAGTACTCTTCATTAATCTAGCTCCAACTTTCTCTGATTGCTGTTGCCAGATCAGCTTTGCAGGTTGGAACCTTGTCATGGACCATTTTCTTCAACTTCCACCAAAGATTTTCAATTGGATTGAGATCTCGACTATTTGCAGGCCATGACATTGACCTTGTGTGTCCTTTTTCAAGGAATGTTTTCACAGTTTTTGCTCTATGGCAGGATGCATTATGACCTTGAAAAATGATTTAATCGTCCCCAAACATCCTTTC
This sequence comes from Ranitomeya imitator, assembly GCF_032444005.1. Classification (NCBI taxonomy): domain Eukaryota; kingdom Metazoa; phylum Chordata; class Amphibia; order Anura; family Dendrobatidae; genus Ranitomeya; species Ranitomeya imitator. The sequence continues at coordinate 582,737,532 of NC_091284.1, forward strand.
AATTGATGGGATAAGAAAATTGTCCAAAATATCTATAAAAACTTGTGCATTTATTGAAGATGTAATAGCAGTCATCTCCCAGTGCCTTTACCTGACATGCAGCTGCATATCATCAATCACTGTGGAAATTTGCATGTTCTCTTCAGGCAGCCATCTTTATAAATCTCATTGGAACGGCACCAAACAAAAGTTCCAGCATCATCACCTTGCCAAGTGTAGATTCACGATTCATCACTGAATATGACTTTCATCCAGTCATCCACAATCCACGATTGCTTTTCCTTAGCCCATTGTAACCTTGTTTTCTTCTGTTTAGATGTTAATGATGGCTTTCATTTAGCTTTTCTGTATGTAAATCCCATTTCCTTTAGGCGGTTTCTTACAGTTCGGTCACAGACGTTGACTCCAGTTTTCTCCCATTCGTTCCTCACTTGTTTTGTTATGCATTTTCTGTTTTTGAGACACATTGCTTTAAGTTTCTGGTCTTGACGCTTTGATGCCTTCCTTGGTCTACCAGTATGTTTGCCTTTAACAACCTTCCCATGTTGTTTGCATTTGGTCCAGATTTTAAACACAGCTGACAGTGAACAATCAACATCTTTTGCAACATTGCATGATGATTTACCCTCTTTTAAGAGTTTGATAATCATCTCCTTTGTTTCAATTGACATCTTTCATGTTGGAGCCATGATTCATGTCAGTCCACTTTGGTGCAACAGCTCTCCAAGGTGTGATCACTCCTTTTTAGATGCAGACTAACGAGCAGATCTAATTTGATGCAGGTGGTTATTTTTGGGTATGAAAATTTACAGGATGATTTCATAATTTTTTCCCTATGCTTGGTTAAAAAAAGTAACAATTACTGTCTACCACATTTTTTGTCCTTGATTTTTTTTTAGTATTTCTTAAAGCTAGCAAGTTGCCATTTGAAATGACTTTAGTTTTGTGCCATGTCTGTGATCTGCTTTTTTTTCTACAAAATTAAACACTGAATGAACATCCTCCAAGGCCGGTGATTCTATAATTTTTGCCAGGGGTTGTACTGCAGTACTTAGCAGAAAGTGTAGGGAGAGCGTAAAATGGGAACTGTGTGGAACCTAATGTTGATGATGTAACTTTCAAGAATGTGCTGTGACAAGCAAATAGTAAAGTTCATCGCTTTAAGTTTGAAAAAGACTCTGCCTCTTATTGTGCAATGGAAGCAGCAGAACTTCAGCCAGCCCAATGGGACCCAGATGGTGCAGAGGGTGAAGCAAAAGGTATGCTGCAGAAGGGACATTGTTTACATGTAACTGGGGGCCAGGGCACGCATGACCAGTTGTTCCTAGCCACTACTACAGCCCTGGCTCAGCCTTTTACACTTGGCATAGTGCCACAGGACTGTCCAGCATGTGGAAGATATTATTGATGTGTCCAATCCTGCAACTGTGCAGCACGTGGAAGATGTTATTGATGTGTCCAGAAAGAGTGAAGATGAAGAAATAATGGATGTTACTGAAATACTGGATGTGATTGATATTATGGACATGTCTAAAACCCTAAATGTGACTGACGTGGTGTTGGCAAAGATGGCGGCTCTAAAGATAGCAGAATTTGGCGCCAATGAACAGAATGACAGCTTTGACTTCACCCTTTGTGGGCGTGACCCCTAGAGATGGCGCAAAAATCTGTCCCACCACGTCTCTTGTTTCGCCCATGGTGGGTGTGTTGCAGGAGGAGAAGGCCTCACCCTCTGGCACAAGCTACTAAGAAATGGGTGGAGCGGCTAGAAGCGACCCCACCCTGGAACAGATGGGGCCCAGAAGAAAACTCCAGATGCAGCTGCGCAGTGTCAGTTGAATTTTTCACTGATCGCTTTCCAGAGTTTCCCCAAGAGAGGACCCGACCTAGACAACAGAGGGGAGACGAGGTTGCAATGTGCCCATCACTTTAGGAGGAGAGTTGCCGGTGGCTGCCGGAGTCAGGGCGCCATCCACAAGAGCCCAAACCATGTCGTGTACAACCGGAACATTGGTGGGAAATGGAGCCTGGTCTTCCAGAACAGGATCCTGGTCTTCAGGAGTCGAGACAGTAGCAGAGGCCTAGCCACTTTGTCGGAAACCTTTCCCTCAACAGCATCGGGGACCAGGACCGGCGACAGCCCTGGAGGAGCCTGAACTGGAAGGGATGATCCAGCCGGGACTTCATCAGTGGGAGCCGCAGTGTTCAGCAGTGTCCATGGAGGGATTCAACGATTGCAGAACGGGCACTGCCAGGTCACTGCACACAACAGTGGTGAGTGCTCCTTGGCCCTCTACATCAGAGGGTTGATTCTTACCACAGCCCTCGACTCCACCAGGGCATGTGGTCCCTTAGCCTTCTGTTTTGGGGAGCAAGCTTATTGACCCATCGCACAGCTGTCCAGAGCAGGAGACCAGGCCCATGTCTGGCACAAGTGCAGTGGTGGGCACTCCTTGTTCTTTTTAGGCCGCGATGGGCCCAATCCCATCTTCCGGGCAGCAGCCTGGATTGCTGGTGTCATTGAGAAGAAGAAAAAGCAGGAAAGAGAAATTTGGGCTGAATTGCACTGGCATGAAGAAAGTGCTATGTCCAGTTGCCGAACTTGTAGCCAACTGGTATATACAGAAGTGGGAAGGGGTTTCGGCTTCATCCTTAAGTCGGGAACAAACCACAAGATTTACGTAAATGCCGCCTTGATAAAATTCGGGAGACCCCTGAAAGAAGGGGACTGGGTCTCCTTTATAAAAGAGGACTGTCCCAAGAGCTACTATGCAGTAGCAGTGACCCTCTGCTTAGAGGATGATTGCCTGGGACTGTATGCAGGCCCGGACCAGGCTAGGTTGGCCTCCTGTATCCCCTCCACCCCTCAGTCCAACATTGCTTCTGCTACATCCGGGCAGCCTATGGGCTCTGCGGCTACAGAGTCCCCTTCAGCCCAAACGAGGGCTTGGAACTACCCTAATGGAGCAGCACGGGATGCGTGCTGTTGAACTACGAGAACTTGCTGAATAATAAAGTTGTGCTCGTTGCATCTAAGGAACTCCCGGGACTGTTCTGCATCCCTGCGAGCAAGTGAGCCCTGTTATCACTCCCAGAAGCACGAGTAATGTGGCCGGTAAGGCCAGTAAAGAATGTTGAGTTATTAGTTAAGTTTTGTTGCGCCCTTCTGCTGGATAGCAGAACTTCACCTTTATGGAATAGAAGGGTCCTTGGACTAATGGACCGGGTGCACCTGCAGCAGCAGACTGTGCTCTATGACCAAGCAGAGCACATGTGGCACCTAGGCCAGTGCCATGCACAAATGGAGGGGGACGCCTCTCTTAAAGAAATATTGGATTTGGGAAGAACTGCTTGATCTGTGAACTAGCAGTACTTATGGAAGGACTGTTTCTGGGCACATGTTCAAAAGTTTTGTGGAAAAAACAGACTTTTTGTTCACACATTGGACTGTAGATGTAATCTGGAGGACTGTGAGCCAGACACCTCTTAAGGGAGACAGGACTCTTGAGTGTTAATGTGCAGTTTTTAATCTACCTTGTTTTACCTCCCTGCGTGGAATATTTGTTGTAAATATTAAAGTTCTTGGTAAATGGTCAGGGATGACCATTGTTAAAAGGAGGGGGAATACACAGGGTTGCCACATCCCTACCCCCTTAAAGGTGTATAGTTGTATAGAAAGTCATGTTGCTATGTATATAGTATGTCACTTTGTGTAAGAAATTTATTTATTCCACTTGGTTCAGCATTGATAGGGTAAGTGTAGTTCCCTTAGTCGGACACTAGATGGAGAACAATATTATACATGGTTATGTAGGAGGGGCTAACTGTGTCAAGAGGAAAGTGTCTTCCTGTTTAAAGTTAGTGGGGGCCTAGTGCCCGTGCTGGGCAGACAGCTCTGCAGCGTTCAAGTGATATACCAAACCATTCAGAGTCCAGATGGACAGCAAGTACAGCTGAGGCAGCAGGGTAACCACAGTTCGGGACAGAAGCTAGATATGTGGTCCTTGACCAGTAAAAGGGACACAGGTCGCTCACCATTTGGCAGATCATTGCTTGGGCTTACGCTCTCCGTAACAGGCCAAAACAGATGAGGGAACAGCCAGGTGTCGTGAGCTCGCACAGGGAGGATGCTGTATTATTGCAGGAGGTGATACAACCCCATAATGTACTGCAGGACTTAGGAGAAAGCATAGGGAGAGTGGAGAACGGGAACTGTGTGGAACCTAATGTTGATGATGTAACTGTCAAGAATGTGCTGTGACAAGCAAATAGCAAAGTTCATTGTTTTAAGTTTGAAAAAGACTCTGCCTCTTATTGTGCAATGGAAGCAGCGAAACTTCAGCCAGCTCAATGAGACCCAGATGGTGCAGAGGGTGAAGCAAAAGGTATGCTGCAGAAGGGACATTATTTACATGTAACTGGGGGCCAGGGCATGCTCGTCCAGTTGTTCCTAGCCATGACTATGGCCCTGGCTAAGCCTTTTACACTTGGCAAAGTGCCGCAGGACTGTGCAACTGTGCAGCATGTGGAAGATATTATTGATGTGTTCAATCCCACAACTGTGCAGTGTGTGGAAGATTTTATTGATGTGTCCAGAAAGAGTGGAGATGAAGAAATAGTGGATGTTACTGAAATACTGGATATGATTGATATTATGGACATGTCTAAAGCCCTAAATGTGACTGATGTGGGGTTGGCAAAGATGGCAGCTCTAAAGATGGCAGAATTTGGCGACAATAATGAATGACAACTATGATATCACCCTTTGTGGGCGTGACCCCTAGAGATGGCGCAAAAATCTGTCCCTCGTCTCGCTCATGGTGGGCGCGTTGCAGGAGGAGAAGACCTTGCCCTCTAGCACAAGCTACTAAGAAATGGGTGGAGCGGCCAGAAGCGACCCCACCCTGGAACAGATGTGGCTCAGAAGAAAACTCCGGATGCAGCTGCGCAGTGCCATTACGAGACATGGCACCGGCAGCAATGAAGCACTCCTGCATGTGTCACTGCAAAGGAGTAGGCCGTGTGGAGTTACAATGTCAGGAAGAAGAGGAGAGGACCCGACCTGGATGAGAGAGAAGTGTCAGATGAATTTTGGACTGATCGCTTTCCAGAGTTTCCCCAGGAGAGGACCCGACCCGGACAACAGAGGGGAGATGAGGTTGCAATATGCCCGTCACCTTAGGAGGAGAGTTGCCGGCGGCTGCTGGAGTTAGAGCGCCATCCACAGGAGCCCAAATCATGTCGTGCACAACTGGAACATTGGTGGGAAATGGAGCCTCGATGTCTTCCAGAGAAGGGTCCTGGTCTTCAGGAGTCGAGACAGCAGCGGAGGCCTAAGCACTTTGTCTGAAACCTTTCCCTCAACAGCATCGGGGACCAGGATCGGCGACAGCCCTGGAGGAGCCTGAACTAGAAGGGATAATCAAGCCCGGACTTCATTAGTGGGAGCCGGAGTGTTCAGCGGTGTCCATGGAGGGATTCAACGATTGCAGAACGGGCACTGCCAGATCACTGCACACAACAGTGGTGAGTACTCCTTGGCCCTCTACATCAGAGGGTTGATTCTTCCACAGCCCTCCACTCCACCAGGGCATACTGTCGCTTAGCCTTCTGTTTCGGGGAGCAAGCTTATTGACCCGTCCCACAGCTGTCCAGAGCTAGAGACCAGGCCCATGTCTGGCACAAGTGCAGTGGTGGGCACTTCTTGTTCTTTTCAGGCCGCGATGGGCCCAGTCCCATCTTCCTGGCAGTCCGGGTGCAGAGTGTGAAGCAAAAGGTATGCTGCAGAAGGGACATTGTTTATATGTAACTGGGGGCCAGAGCATGCATAACCATTTGTTCCTAGCCACGACTATCGCCCTGGCTCAGCCTTTTACACTTTTACAGTGAGGAGGAATGTGGAGAGTTGTAGAATCCCATTTTGTATGCTGGGATCCACAAATCGAAGTTGGGACCTGAATTTTTCAAGAATGTCAGGTCTTCTGAATGTAAGGGTCACAGGCCAAGGAGTTCTGTCACAACCATAAACACAAGGAAAACTGGCTCCTCAGGGTGTGTGCAAGATGTCAACCTGTGAAAATATTTTCCCCTCAGGTTGCACATTGCTAGATGGCACAGAAACCCTAGATGTACAGTGGCTACAAGGAAGGATTCAGTCCATGTTATAAAAATAAACTGGAATTTAGCAATTAACTTAATATAACATTTTAACAGAGAATAGCAGGTACATAACTTGTAAATCACATCTTCTGTGTTGATCAGTGAAACAGATTTAATAGTTACTGTACTTGTGGTGGTACATACAGTATATCTTACAGTGTCCAGCATTTACACTCCATAGCTGTTGCTGGCCCTTCATCTTTTCTGATAGTACATTCATTTCCTTCTACCTCTCGAGATCTCCAGCTCAATACCACTGAAGTTGCTTCCTTCACTTCTCTCCCAAATCTTAGTCACGGTCCAAGGTCTTTCCAGCTGTACTTCAGTTTCTCGGCCATGTATCAGTATCAGGGACCTCATCATTCCTTATTACACACACTCTGGTGCAGCCTTGTCTCTCATTTCATAATTTCTCTCAATTGTAGTGTTGAGCATTCCGATACCGCAAGTATTGGGTATCGGCCGATATTTGGGGTATCGGAATTCCGATACCGAGTTCCGATACTTTCAGTATATCGGATGCTGGAATTTGGAAGTTCCGATAATTCAAAGAGCCAGAATTCAGCCAATGAGGAATGATTAGAAGTGTGGGCACATCCTGTTCTGCATGGTAGGCATAAAACTACTGGCATGGCTGTGAATGGCTGCTGAAATGATGTCATGATGCACTATAAAAGTTGCTGCCCCCATTTTGGGTTCACTCTGCTGTGAATTCAGATAGGGACAGGATGCTGTGTTCTGACTGAGGGACAGTTTTGAGATAGCGATTTGCTTCATTGTGCTTTACCCAGGCTAATTTAGCAACTGCTGTGTGAGAACCTTGTTTTTGCCTTGCAGCGCTGTTCACAGCTGTCTGCAAGGTCTCTGTGTGAGTGCAGCTCACGCTGTTGTCTGTTTTACAGCCACCGCTGGTTGTAGTCAGCTCTGCGTGCGTCATTGCCTCATACTGTTCAATTGTCCTTTTTGCATTAGTGCTGCCTGCACATTTTTCCTGTTTTTCTTCTATTAGTGGGTTTCCATCCGTATCCTACTAGATTGTGGAAAAACACTATATAGGATTACATAGATGAGCTTTTTTTGGCCTTGCAGTGCTGTTCACGGCTGTCTGCACGGTCTGTGTGTGAGTGCAGCTCACTCTGCAGTCTGTTCTGCCGCCACAGCCGGTTGTAGTCAGCTCAGGGTGAGTCACTGCCTCATACTGTTCCATTGTCCTTTTTTCAATTAGTGCTGCCTGCTGCACATTTTTTTAAATTTATCCTATTAGTGAGTTTCCATCCGTATCCTGCTAGATTGTGGAAAAACACTATATAGGATTACATAGAGGAGTTTTTTTTGGCCTTGCAGCTCACTCTTTAGTCTGTTCTGCGAAAAAAACAAAAAGTTAATAAAGTTCACCAAACACTCCACTTTACAGTTGTGTAGGCCACATTCGCTCATATTAAAGTCTAGTCCACACTTTTGAAAATTAGTGTTTCTTATACCTGTTAGGAGCTGCTAAGGAATAAGCACACTAAGCCCTTAGTACTTTTCTGCCTATCTTTATCAGTCTACCAAGATGAAGAAGGCAGGGAGTAAGGCACGTGGCCGTGGGCATGGACAAGGGAGAGGACGTGGGGATTCTGTGCCTGCTGCGAGCACAGGTGACTCATCATCCCCCAGTTTCAGCAGGGAACAGTCCTTCATGTGCAGCTTTGTAGGATATTGCCGTACCCACTGCTGCGGGAAGAACAAATTGAAGCCATTGTCGGATGGATGGCAGCTAATGCATCGAATTCAATTAGTGCCACACCCTCTCAGGCACAGAGCACTGAAGAGCACCCTTCTGCCTCTTCTCCACCTGCCAAATTGCCCAGGCAGTCAGAGAGCGCAGGACAGGAGCCATCTCTACTTCTGTTCTCTGAATCTCTTGGCTTGGAAAGAGGGGTCCAGCCAAGCAACATTCGAGAAATGGAAGAAGAGGCAGTATGCAGTAATGCCCAACAGCTTTGTCTCTCTGACTCTAAAGAGGCGGGAGGGCCAGTGCCTCCGGTCAGCACACTTCAGTACAGTATCTGATGATGAGACTCAGGTGCCATTTTCTGGTGCATACTCTGTTGATGAGACTACCCAGGAGAAGCAGTTGGTGAAAGAGGGTAGTGTAGATGATGAGGTCCTTGACCCATCATGGCGTGAGGTACAGGAAGGTGGTGGGAGCAGCTCTGAGGAAGAGATTCCCCAAACGGCCCAAAGAGGGAGAGGGAGGGGGAAGACTACAGTGCCTGTAGCCTCCACTTCGGCACCCATTAGGAGCATGCCTCTTCCAAAAGCCAAAACGAGCGCTCCCAAGACTTGCAGTGCCTGGTCCTTTTTTTACACAGTTGCAGATGACATTTGCTTAGTCAAATGCAAGCTGTGTCATCAGAAAGTCAAAAGAGGGAAAAGTCAGCAACCTCAATACCACAAACATGTGGAAACATGTGCGGACCAAGCACGTGGTAGAGTTACAAAAACACACCTAGGCCAACCAACAGGGGCAACTACCACCTCTTCAGCTCGTGTTGTAGCCTCTTCCTCCAGCTCACACACAGCTGGTTCGGCTTCCTCACTGGATCGCCATGGAAGAACCTCTGGCACTGTTGTGCAGAGACCCAGTGTAATTCCACCCCAAGCACCATGTTCTCAGTCATCCTCACAATCCCAGTCCAGTCTACAGCCATCAGTAGCACAGGCATGGGAGAAAAGGCGGCCATTCTCAGCAAACCACCCTGCTGCTCAGAAGTGTCTTTGGCATGGGTACTCCCTCCTGCCCAGCCTGGTTCCAGCACGCCAGCTGTTTCCAGGTAGTGTCAAGGTCACTTTGCCTCCAATATGTTGTCCTGTCGTCCTGTCGTGTTGCGGTCGGGTTAACTGACTCTATGGTGCCTGCAGTTTAGGTGCTTCCTATGTGGGCTGCAGGAACTGGCAATCAAGGCTGGTTCCCTAGTGCCAATAGGATAAGCTCCCCCTGTAGGACTGGGTTTTCGGTAACTACAGCCGACTTGCGGCCCAGCAATTTTGTTTTTTCCTGTGGACCTTCTGCTGCCTATCTGAGTTCCAGCACCATTAGCTGGTTCTTAGGAAGACAATCTTGAATAGGTCCCCCTGGTTCCAGTACCGTCAGCTGGTTCCGGGCAGAGCCTTTGGCTTAGGTGCCTCCTTCTGGGTATCCAAGTTCCACCAACGTCAGGTGGTCCTTGGTAGTGCTTTCTGGCATGGGTACCTGCTTAGTAACCGGGTTCCAGTAACATCAGCTGGTCCTCGGTAGTTCCATTGGCTCTTGTACCTTTGGCTACCCATCCGGGTTCCAGTACCATCATCTGGTTTTCGGCAGTGTCTTTTGCTCTTGTACCTTCTGCTCCCCATCCTGGTTCCAGTACCATCAGCTGGTTCCGGACAAAGCCTTTGGCTTAGGTGCCTCCTTCTGGGTATCCAAGTTCCACCAACGTCAGGTGGTCCTTGGTAGTGCTTTCTGGCACCTTTACCGCCTCCTGAGTAACCGGGTTCCAGTAACGTCAGCTGGTCCTCAGTAGTTCCATTGGCTCTTGTACCTTCGGCTACCCATCCGGGTTCCAGTACCGTCAGCTGGTTCTCGGCAGTGTCTTTGGCTCTTGTACCTTCTGCTCCCCATCCTGGTTCCACTACTGTCAGCTGGTTCTGGGCCGAGCCTTTGGCTTAGCTGCCTCCTTCTGGGTATCCGAGTTCCACCAACGTCAGGTGGTCCTTGGTAGTGCTTTCTGACACGGGTACCTCCTGCTTAGTAACCGGGTTCCAGTAACGTCAGCTGGTCCTTGGTAGTACCATTGGCTCTTGGACCATCGGGTAGCCATCCGGGTTCCAGTACTGTCAGCTGGTCCTCGGCAGATCCTCAGACTTCTTGTACCATCTGCTACATTTCCAAGTTCAAGACCCTAAAGATGACGACCCTGAAGACCACCCCGAAGAAGACGCCGACGCCGGAGATGACTACCCCAGAGACGACGACCCTGGAGACGATGACCCTGGAGACCACTCCGAAGAAGACGATGACCCCGGAGACGACTACCCGGGAAACAACGACCCTGAAGACCGAGAAGCAGAAAAACAAGAAGCTGCAGAACAAAGAGCAGAAGAACATTAAGCATAAGACTAAAAATCAGAGCAAAAGATATTATCTAAATTATAAGCAGAAGAAGACTAAGCAGTGTATGGGGGTGAGTCCGTTCCTCCTCGTGGTGCCCCTGGAAATAACCTGCTGCTGCAGGCCAAACTGAATGCGGACAAATCCTGTTGTAACTCTTTTGTGACAGGCAGAACGGAAGGTGTAATCTTCAAACTTTTATAGATAACAACTACAGGAATGTCTGTCACAAAAAAGAATATGATGAAGAAGAAGAATATGAAGAAGATGAAGAAGTAGAATATGAAGAAGAAGAATAGTTGAATAAAAAGAATATGAAGAATGTAAAAAAAAAGAATAATAGGAATGTGAAGAAGAAAATGAATAAGGTGAAGAAGAAGTTGATGAAAAAGATGCTTCTGCTGATGATGATGAAGAAGAAAGTGTGGGAGAAGTAAAAAAGAAGATGAAGAGCATGGAATTAGTGAAACATTAATATCTGACAAAATATAAAAAATCTTAACATAGTCAATATCTTTGTAACTCCGAACATCTTAAAACATTTTTTTTAATTCTTGCTATTCCATTTGATTGGGCTAAACCTCTATGCATTTAATGTCTCCTTCATCTCCCCAATACATCCTACATTATTCTTAGTTGTTTTTCTTCATGTAGAATTAACCTACAAGGAAAGAAAGGGTTTATTTTAATTCCGATATTTTTGTCCCATTGACTTGCATTGGTATCGGGAATCGGTATCGGCGATATCCGATATTTTTTGAATATCGGCCAATCCAATACGATACCGATATTTCCGAATATCGGAAGGCATCGCCCAACACTACTCAATTGTTAACTTAACTGTACAAACGTTTTTATTTAGAGACTAAACAACTTCCTTTCATCCAGATTTTTCTGCATATTTAGCTATCGCTTAATTATGTATCAAGTACCAACAATGAGAAGATTGTGCCAAAACCCTGAAAGCATCACCTTTCTCTCTAAAAACTACTCCCTACTAAATGGTCGACCAGCTGTAACTCTTTCCTGCCCAATTACCCATTGTCCAATAACTTCCACATAAAAGGAATTACAATAAACCATAGCATTAACTATAAAATCACCATGCTTTGCATCAGTGCCATGTAATTATGGTATATCATACAGCAACATGACAGATAAAACATTACGTCACATCAGCAATGATTTTAGGAGGTGTCAGCCATCTTCCACTCATTAACATACGGGGAAACTTGGAACCCTTCTGGTCATGTTTGCTAATGAGTGTAGTTTTTACAAATCACCAGCCTGTAGCTGCCCACCTTTTTCTCAAATGAAAAGAGAAGTCCAAGACTAATGATAGGTACTTTTTAAACAAATTTATTTAGTGATAAAAGTTTTACGTAATTTGTCCTATTTTCTGTCTGGCTTGTCTAAATTTACTCTAAATATTAGTCAGGATTTTGGTCAATATGTTAAGGATGTTGAGTTGTTTGTATGGTGCCAAAATTTTACGTAAAGACTGTCAATATTTACATCAACACTAACTGTCAATGGGGCTTACAATCTAATTTACAATTTAAGATATACTCATTAGGTAGAACTTCACAGGAAGACATCGATGATGATGATGAGGATGATGATGATGAAAAGTGTGATCATTCATTTTTCATGTATACTAGTACTGACTAATATGATCTTGTATGGCATATAAAATTGGGATAGAGTCAGTGGCATTACTTGAAACTCATGGACCCCGATGCGAAAGCTTCAACAGGGGCCTCAAATATTTTAAATCTTTAATAGCAATAGTCTTTTTCTATAGACCAAAGGGATTTTTAGGGCCTGGGTGCGATTATAACCTCTGCACCTGTTGTAGTTATGCTCCTGGATAGAGTTATAACATTGAAGGGAATCTGTCAGTAGGATAAACTCATAAGTAGTGTTGAGCGATACCGTCCGATACTTGAAAGTATCGGTATCGGATAGTATCGGCCGATACCCAAAAAATATCGGATATCGCCGATACCGATATCCGATACCAATACAAGTCAATGGGACATCAAGTATCGGAAGGTATTCTCATGGTTCCCAGGGTCTGAAGGAGAGGAAACTCTCCTTCAGGCCCTGGGATCCATAGGGAGGTGTAAAATAAAGAATAAAAATAAAAAATATTGATATATTTACCTCTCCGGCGGCCCCTGAACTCAGCGCGGGTAACCGGCAGGCTTCGTTGTTCAAAATCAGCGCTTTTAGGACCTGAGAATCACGTCCCGGCTTCTGATTGGTCGCGGGCCGCCCATGTGACCGCCACGCGACCAATCACAAGCCGCGACGTCACCGCAAGCTATTGACGCGCTCATTTTTAAAAATGAGCGCGTTAATGGCTTTGAAAGACATAGCGGCTTGTGATTAGTCGCGTGGCCGCGACCAATCACAAGCCGCGACGTCACCGCAAGCTATTGGCGCGTTAATGGCTTTGAAAGACATAGCGGCTTGTGATTGGTCGCGTGGCCGCGACCAATCACAAGCCGCGACGTCACCACAAGCTATTGACGCGCTCATTTTTAAAAATGAGCGCATTAATGGCTTTGAAAGACATAGCGGCTTGTGATTGGTCGCGTGGCCGCGACCAATCACAAGCCGCGACGTCACCGCAAGCTATTGACGCGCTCATTTTTAAAAATGAGCGCGTCAATAGCTTGCGGTGACGTCGCGGCTTGTGATTGGTTGCGGCCACGCGACCAATCACAAGCCGCTATGTCTTTCAAAGCCATTAATGCGCTCATTTTTAAAAATGAGCGCGTCAATAGCTTGCGGTGACGTCGCGGCTTGTGATTGGTCGCGTGGCGGTCACATGGGCGGCCCGCGACCAATCAGAAGCCGGGACGTGATTCTCAGGTCCAAAAAGCGCTGATTTTGAACAACGAAGCCTGCCGGTTACCCGCGCTGAGTCCAGGGGCCGCCGGAGAGGTAAATATATCAATATTTTTTATTTTTATTCTTTATTTTACAGATCCCTATGTATCCGATACCGATACCCGATACCACAAAAGTATCGGATCTCGGTATCGGAATTCCGATACCGCAAGTATCGGCCGATACCCGATACTTGCGGTATCGGAATGCTCAACACTACTCATAAGCCAACCATATGGGATATAGGTCATAGAAAGTTGAATACAATGATACTTTGATATCTGCAATCCAATGTCTTACTACAGAGAAATCCACATTTTTTTATGTGTAAATGAGCTGATAGGATCTATGGGCCCGATACAGCTCTCCCTGGGAATCTGCCTCCAGAGCTTATTTTAAATTAAAGAGAGAGTAACTAGTGTGAGACATGTGATTAGGTGAGCAGACTGTCAGTAATTACATGTCTCACACTGATAATGCCCCCTTTCATTTAAAATAAGCTTTGAAGATAGATTCTCAGCGAGATTAGTGTCCGGATTATAGATCTTAACAGCTCATTTATAAATAAGAAAAACGTGGATTACTCTGGAACAAAATAGTGGACTGCAGATAAAAAAGGTATCATTTTATTCAGCCACATTTTCTTATAGACAGGAGGAGGGTTGACCACACTGACAGATGCCCTTTATCCCCTTTACCCCCAAGGGTGGTTTGCACATTAATGACCGGGGCAATTTTTACATTTCTGACCACTGTCCCTTTATGAGGTTATAACTCTGGAATGCTTCATTGGATCCCGGTGATTCTGACATTGTTTTCTCATGACATATTGTGCTTCATGATAGTGGTAAAATTTCTTTGATATTACCTGCGTTTATTTGTGAAAAAAATTAAAATTTGGCGAAAATTTTGAAAATGTTGCAATTTTCCAACTTTCAATTTTTATGTCCTAAAATCACAGAGATATGTAAAAAAAAGAAAATAATAAGTAACATTTTCCACATGTCTACTTTACATTAGCACAATTTTGGAAACATTTTTTGTTAGGGAGTTATAAGGGTTAAAAGTTGACCAGCAATTTCTCATTTTAACAACACGATTTTGTTCTAGGGACCACGTCACATTTGAAGTCATTTTGAGGGATCTATGTGATAGAAAATACCAAAGTGTGACACCATTCTAAAAACTGCACCCCTAATGGTGCTCAAAACCACATTCAAGAAGTTTATTTCACAGGAATTCTTGGAATGTTTAAAAAAAATAGCATTTAATATTTTTCACAAAAAATTTACTTCAGCTCCAATTTGTTTTATTTTACCAAAGGTAACAGGAGAAAATGGGCCCCAAAAGTTGTTGTACAATTTGTCCTGAGTACCCAGATACCCCATATGTGGGGGTAAACCACTGTTTGGGCAAATGGAAGAGCTCGGAAGGGAAAGAGCGCCATTTGACTTTTCAATGCAAAATTGGCTGGAATTGAGATGGGACGTCATGTTGCGTTTAGAGAGCCACTAATGTGCCTAAACATTGAAACCCCCACAAGTAACACCATTTTGGAAAGTATACCTCGTAAGGAACTTATTTAGATGTGTGGTGAGCACTTTGACCCACCAAGTGCTTCATAGAAGTTTATAATGTAGAGCCGTAAAAATAAAAAAATATGTTTTTTCACAAAAATGAACTTTTCGCCCCAAATTTTTTATTTTTCCAAGGGTACCAGAAGAAATTGTACCCAAAAAGTTGTTGTGCAATTTGTCCTGAGTACGCTGATACCCCATATATGAGGGTAAGCCACGGTATGGGAGCAAGGCAGAGCTCAGAATGGAAGGAGTGCCATTTGACTTTTCAATGCAAAATTGGCTGGAATTGAGATGGGAAGCCATGGTGCGTTTGGAGAACCCCTGATGTGCCTAAACATTGAAACCCCCCACAAGTGACACCATTTTCATAAGTAGACCCCTAAGGATATTATCTAGATGTGTTGAGAGAGCTTTGAACCCCCAAGTGTTTCACTACAGTTTATAACACAGAGCCATGAAAATAAAAAAATTCTTTTTTTTCCACAAAAAGTATTTTTTAGCCCCCAGTGTTTCATTTTCCTAAGGGTAACAGTAGAAATTGTACCCCAAAAGTTGTTGTGCAATTTGTACTGAGTACGCTGATACCCCATATGTGGGGGGTAACAACCGTTTGGGCTCATGGCCGAACTCGGAAGGGAAGGAGCGCCATTTGGAATGCAGACTTAGATGGATTGGTCTGCAGGTATCACGTTGAATTTGCAGAGCCCCTGATGTACCTAAACAGTAGAAATCAGAGCCGTGAAAATAGAAAAAATCATTTTTTCCAACAAAAATTATATTTAACACCCAGTTTTGTATTTTCCGAAGGGTAACAGGAGAAATTGGTCCCTGTTGTGAATTCTGTGGCAGAGCTCCCTCCTGTGGTCACAAGTGGTACTTCGGCTGATTCTCTCTATGAGCTTCCGTTGGTGGAGGAAAGTGGTACTGCGGCTTCTGAGTTTCCTTCCTCAGGTGATGTGGTGAAGTCGTTAGGTGCTGCTCTATTTAACTCCACCTAGTGCTTTGATCCTGGCCTCCAGTCAATGTTCTAGTATTGGACTTGCTTCCTCCTGGGTCGTTCCTGTGGCTTGCTGCTCTGCATTGCTAAGTTGCTCTTGTGTTATTTTTGTTTGCTGTTTTTTCTGTCCAGCTTGTTTATTTGTTTTTTCTTGATTGCTGGAAGCTCTGGGACGCAGAGGGTGTACCTCCGTGCCGTTAGTCGGTACGGAGGGTCTTTTTGCCCCCTTTGCGTGGTTGTTTGTAGGGTTTTGTGTTGACCGCAAAGTTACCTTTCCTATCCTTGCTCTGTTCAGAAAGTCGGGCCTCACTTTGCAAATCTATTTCATCTCTACGTTTGTCTTTTCATCTTAACTCAGTCATTATATGTGGGGGGCTGCCTTTTCCTTTGGGGTATTTCTCTGAGGCAAGGTAGGCTTATTTTCTATCTTCAGGCTAGCTAGTTTCTCAGGCTGTGCCGAGTTGCATAGGGAGCGTTAGGCGCAATCCACGGCTGCCTCTACTGTGGTTGGAGAGGATTAGGGATTGCGGTCAGCAGAGTTCCCACGTCTCAGAGCTCGTTCTATGTTTTTGGGTTATTGTCAGGTCACTATATGTGCTCTGACTTCTATGTCCATTGTGGTACTGAATTACCTAATCATAACAGTACTGGAGGCCAAAAGTACTAATGATTCTCAATAGAGGGAAAAAAGAAGTTCTGAGACCATTTTTTTTTTCTCTGCACTGTGTTTTGCCTTTTTTTTCCCCTAGACATTTGGGTGGTTCAGGACACAGGTGTAGCGATGGACATTACAGGTCTGTCTTCATGTGTGGATCTTCTCACTGCAAGAGTACAAAATATTCAAGACTTTGTGGTTCAGAATTCTATGTTAGAACCAAGAATTCCTATTCCTGATTTGTTTTTTGGAGATAGAACTAAATTTCTGAGTTTCAAAAATAATTGTAAACTATTTCTGGCTTTGAAACCTCGCTCCTCTGGTGACCCAGTTCAACAAGTCAGGATCATTATTTCTTTTTTACGTGGCGACCCTCAGGACTGGGCATTTTCTCTTGCGCCAGGAGATCCTGCATTATGTAATATTGATGCGTTTTTCCTGGCGCTCGGATTGCTGTACGATGAACCTAATTCAGTGGATCAGGCAGAGAAAAATTTACTGACTCTGTGTCAGGGTCAGGATGAGATAGAGGTATATTGTCAGAAATTTAGAAAGTGGTCCGTGCTCACTCAATGGAATGAAGGTGCGCTCGCAGCTATATTCAGAAAGGGTCTCTCTGAAGCCCTTAAGGATGTCATGGTGGGATTTCCTATGCCTGCTGGTCTGAATGAGTCTATGTCTTTGGCCATTCAGATCGGTCGACTCTTGCGTGAGCGTAAATCTGTGCACCATTTGGCGGTATTATCTGAGCATAAACCTGAGCCTATGCAGTGTGATAGGACTTTGACCAGAGTTGAACGGAAAGAACACAGACGTCAGAATGGGCTGTGTTTCTACTGTGGTGATTCCACTCATGCTATCTCTGATTGTCCTAAGCGCACTAAGCGGTTCGCTAGGTCTGCCACTGGTACGGTACAGTCAAAATTTCTTTTGTCCGTTACCTTGATCTGCTCTTTGTCATCTTATTCGGTCATGGCATTTGTGGATTCAGGCGCTGCCCTGAATTTGATAGACTTGGAGTATGCTAGGCGTTGTGGGTTTTTCTTGGAGCCCTTACAGTGTCCTATTCCATTGAGAGGAATTGATGCTACGCCTTTGGCCAAGAATAAGCCTCAGTATTTGACCCAGCTGACCATGTGCATGGCTCCTGCACATCAGGAGGTTATTCGCTTTCTGGTGTTGCATAATCTGCATGATGTGGTCGTGTTGGGGTTGCCATGGCTACAAGTCCATAATCCAGTATTAGATTGGAAATCCATGTCTGTGTCCAGCTGGGGTTGTCAGGGGGTACATGGTGATGTCCCATTTCTGTCTATTTCGTCATCCACCCCTTCTGAGGTCCCAGAGTTCTTGTCTGATTACCGGGATGTATTTGATGAGCCCAAGTCCGATACCCTACCTCCGCATAGGGATTGTGATTGTGCTATCGATTTGATTCCTGGTAGTAAATTCCCAAAAGGTCGACTGTTTAATTTATCTGTGCCTGAGCACGCCGCTATGCGGAGTTACGTGAAGCAGTCCTTGGAGAAGAGGCATATTCGCCCGTCATCGTCGCCATTGGGAGCGGGGTTCTGTTTTGTGGCCAAGAAGGATGGTTCGCTGAGACCTTGTATAGATTACCGCCTTCTAAATAAGATCACGGTTAAATTTCAGTACCCCTTGCCGCTGTTATCTGATTTGTTTGCTCGGATTAAGGGGGCTAGTTGGTTCACCAAGATAGATCTTCGCGGTGCATATAATCTTGTGCGTATTAAGCGAGGCGATGAATGGAAAACTGCATGTAATACGCCCGAGGGCCATTTTGAGTACCTAGTAATGCCATTCGGACTTGCCAATGCTCCATCAGTGTTTCAGTCCTTTATGCATGACATCTTCCGAGAGTACCTGGATAAATTCCTGATTGTATACTTGGATGATATTTTGGTCTTCTCGGATGATTGGGAGTCTCATGTGAAGCAGGTCAGAACGGTGTTTCAGGTCCTGCGTGCTAATTCTTTGTTTGTAAAGGGACCAAAGTGTCTCTTTGGTGTTCAGAAGGTTTCATTTTTGGGGTTCATTTTTTCCCCTTCTACTATCGAGATGGACCCTGTTAAGGTCCAGGCCATCCATGATTGGACTCAGCCGACATCTCTGAAAAGTCTGCAAAAGTTCCTGGGCTTTGCTAATTTTTATCGTCGCTTCATCTGCAATTTTTCTAGTATTGCTAAACCATTGACCGATTTGACCAAGAAGGGTGCTGATGTGGTCAATTGGTCTTCTGCTGCTGTGGAAGCTTTTCAAGAGTTGAAGCGTCGTTTTCTTCTGCCCCTGTGTTGTGTCAGCCAGATGTTTCGCTTCCGTTCCAGGTCGAGGTTGATGCTTCTGAGATTGGAGCGGGGGCTGTTTTGTCGCAGAGAAGTTCTGATTGCTCGGTGATGAAACCATGCGCCTTCTTTTCCAGGAAGTTTTTGCCTGCTGAGCGAAATTATGATGTTGGCAATCGAGAGTTGCTGGCCATGAAGTGGGCATTCGAGGAGTGGCGTCATTGGCTTGAGGGAGCTAAGCATTGCGTGGTGGTCTTGACTGATCATAAGAACTTGACTTATCTCGAGTCTGCCAAGCGGTTGAATCCTAGACAGGCTCGTTGGTCGCTGTTTTTCGCCCGTTTTGACTTTGTGATTTCGTACCTTCCGGGCTCTAAAAATGTGAAGGCGGATGCCCTGTCTAGGAGTTTTGTGCCCGACTCTCCGGGTTTGTCTGAGCCGGCGGGTATTCTCAAAGAGGGAGTAATTGTGTCTGCCATCTCCCCTGATTTGCGGCGGGTGCTGCAAAAATTTCAGGCTAATAAACCTGATCGTTGCCCAGCGGAGAAACTGTTTGTCCCTGATAGGTGGACAAATAAAGTTATCTCTGAGGTTCATTGTTCGGTGTTGGCTGGTCATACTGGAATCTTTGGTACCAGAGAGTTAGTGGCTAGATCCTTTTGGTGGCCATCTCTGTCGCGGGATGTGCGTTCTTTTGTGCAGTCCTGTGGGATTTGTGCTCGGGCTAAGCCCTGCTGTTCTCGTGCCAGTGGGTTGCTTTTGCCCTTGCCGCTCCCGAAGAGGCCTTGGACACATATCTCTATGGATTTTATTTCAGATCTTCCCGTCTCTCAAAAAATGTCAGTCATTTGGGTAGTTTGTGATCGCTTCTCTAAGATGTTCCATTTGGTACCCTTGTCTAAATTACCTTCCTCCTCTGATTTGGTGCCATTGTTCTTCCAGCATGTGGTTCGTTTACATGGCATTCCAGAGAATATCGTTTCTGACAGAGGTTCCCAGTTTGTTTCGAGGTTTTGGCGAGCCTTTTGTGCAAGGATGGGCATTGACTTGTCTTTTTCCTCGGCTTTCCATCCTCAGACTAATGGGCAGACCGAACGAACCAATCAGACCTTGGAAACATATCTGAGATGCTTTGTTTCTGCTGATCAGGATGACTGGGTGTCCTTTTTGCCTTTGGCTGAGTTCGCCCTTAATAATCGGGCCAGCTCGGCTACCTTGGTTTCGCCGTTTTTCTGCAACTCTGGGTTCCATCCTCGTTTCTCTTCAGGGCAGGTTGAGTCTTCGGACTGTCCTGGTGTGGATACTGTGGTGGACAGGTTGCAACAGATTTGGACTCATGTAGTGGACAATTTGACCTTGTCCCAGGAGAAGGCTCAATGTTTTGCTAATCGCAGACGCTGTGTGGGTCCCCGACTTCGTGTTGGGGATTTGGTTTGGTTGTCTTCTCGTCATATTCCTATGAAGGTTTCCTCTCCTAAGTTTAAACCTCGTTTCATTGGTCCGTATAGGATTTCTGAGGTTCTTAATCCTGTGTCTTTTCGATTGACCCTTCCAGATTCTTTTTCCATCCATAACGTATTCCATAGGTCATTGTTGCGGAGATACGTGGCACCTATGGTTCCATCTGTTGATCCTCCTGCCCCGGTTTTGGTGGAGGGGGAGTTGGAGTATATTGTGGAGAAGATTTTGGATTCTCGTGTTTCAAGACGGAAACTCCAGTATCTGGTTAAGTGGAAGGGTTATGCTCAGGAAGATAATTCCTGGGTCTTTGCCTCTGATGTCCATGCTCCCGATCTTGTTCGTGCCTTTCATATGGCTCATCCTGGTCGTCCTGGGGGCTCTGGTGAGGGTTCGGTGACCCCTCCTCAAGGGGGGGTACTGTTGTGAATTCTGTGGCAGAGCTCCCTCCTGTGGTCACAAGTGGTACTTCGGCTGATTCTCTCTATGAGCTTCCGTTGGTGGAGGAAAGTGGTACTGCGGCTTCTGAGTTTCCTTCCTCAGGTGATGTGGTGAAGTCGTTAGGTGCTGCTCTATTTAACTCCACCTAGTGCTTTGATCCTGGCCTCCAGTCAATGTTCCAGTATTGGACTTGCTTCCTCCTGGATCGTTCCTGTGGCCTGCTGCTCTGCATTGCTAAGTTGCTCTTGTGTTATTTTTGTTTGCTGTTTTTTCTGTCCAGCTTGTTTATTTGGTTTTTCTTGCTTGCTGGAAGCTCTGGGACGCAGAGGGTGTACCTCCGTGCCGTTAGTCGGTACGGAGGGTCTTTTTGCCCCCTTTGCGTGGTTGTTTGTAGGGTTTTGTGTTGACCGCAAAGTTACCTTACCTATCCTCGCTCTGTTCAGAAAGTCGGGCCTCACTTTGCTAAATCTATTTCATCTCTACGTTTGTCTTTTCATCTTAACTCACAGTCATTATATGTGGGGGGCTGCCTTTTCCTTTGGGGTATTTCTCTGAGGCAAGGTAGGCTTATTTTCTATCTTCAGGCTAGCTAGTTTCTCAGGCTGTGCCGAGTTGCATAGGGAGCGTTAGGCGCAATCCACGACTGCCTCTAGTGTGGCTGGAGAGGATTAGGGATTGCGGTCAGCAGAGTTCCCACGTCTCAGAGCTCGTTCTATGTTTTTGGGTTATTGTCAGGTCACTATATGTGCTCTGACTTCTATGTCCATTGTGGTACTGAATTACCTAATCATAACAGGTCCCCAAAAGTTGTTGTCCAATTTGTCCTGAGTACGCTGATACCCCATATGTGGGGGGAACCACCGTTTGGGCGCATGGCAGAGCTCGGAAGGGAAGGAGCGCCATTTGGAATGCAGACTTAGATGGATTGGTCTGCAGGCGTCATGTTGCATTTGCAACCCCCCACAAGTGACCCCATATTGGAACCTAGACCCCCCAAGGAACTTATCTAGATGTACTGTGAAAACTTTAAACCCCCAATTATTTCACTACAGTTCATAACGCAGAGCCGTGAAAATAAAAAATCATTTTTGTCCCACAAAAATTTTTTTTTTTTTTAGCCCCCAAAATTTTTATTTTTCCTAAGGCTAACAAGAGAAATTGGACCCAAAGGTTGTTGTCCAATTTGTCCTGAGTACACTGATATTCCATATGTTGGGGTAAACCCCCCTAGCCCTAACCCTAGCTCTAACCCTAACCCTAGCCCTAACCCTAACCCTAGCCCTAACCCTAACCCTAGCCCTGGAAATAAATACTTTTTTAAATTTTATTTTTCCCAAACTAAGGGGGAGATGAAGGGGGGTTTGATTTACTTTTATAGCGGGTTTTTCAGCGGATTTTTATGATTGGCAGCTGTCACACACTAAAAGACGCTTTTTATTGCAAAAAATATTTTTTTGCTTTTGAGAGCTATAATTTTTCCAGATTTTGGTACACAGAGTCATGTGAGGTCTTGTTTTTTGCAGGGCGAGTTGGTATTTTTATTGGTAACATTTTCGGGCATGTGACATTTTTTGATCGCTTTTTATTCAAATTTTTGCGAGGCAGTATGACCAAAAACCAGCTATTCATGAATTTCTTTTGGGGGGCGTTTATACATTCTGCATACGTTCTGCATTTGGTAAAATGGATAAAGCAGTTTTAATCTTCGGGTCAGTACGATTACAGCAATACCTTATTTATTTTTATGTTTTGGCGCTTTTATACGATAAAAACTATTTTATAGAAGAAAAAAAATTATTTTGCATTGCTTTATTCCGAGGACTATAACTTTTTTATTTTTTCACTGATGACACTGTGTGGCAGATCATTTTTTTGTGGGACAAGATGATGTTTTCAGCGGTATAATGTTTATTGCCTTTTTGATCGCGTGCTATTCCACTTTTTGTTCGGCGGTATGATAATAAAGCGTGTTTTTTGCCTCGTTTTTCTTTATTTTTTTACGGTGTTCACTGAAGGGGTTAACTAGTGGGACTTATAGGTGGGGTCGTTATGGATGCGGCGATACTAAATATGTGTACTTTTATTGTTTTTTTAATTTAGATAAAGGAATGTATTTATTGGAGCAATATATATATATACAGTGGGGCAAAAAAGTATTTAGTCAGTCAGCAATAGTGCAAGTTCCACCACTTAAAAAGATGAGAGGCGTCTGTAATTTACATCATAGTTAGACCTTAACTATGGGAGACAAACTGAGAAAAAAAATCCAGAAAATCACATTGTCTGTTTTTTTTAACATTTTATTTGCATAATATGGTTGAAAATAAGTATTTGGTCAGAAACAAAAGTTCATCTCAATACTTTGTAATATATCCTTTGTTGGCAATGACAGAGGTCAAACGTTTTCTGTAAGTCTTCACAAGGTTGCCACACACTGTTGTTGGTATGTTGGCCCATTCTTCCATGCAGATCTCCTCTAGAGCAGTGATGTTTTTGGCTTTTCGCTTGGCAACACGGACTTTCAACTCCCTCCAAAGGTTTTCTATAGGGTTGAGATCTGGAGACTGGCTAGGCCACTCCAGGACCTTGAAATGCTTCTTACGAAGCCACTCCTTCGTTGCCCTGGCGGTGTGCTTTGGATCATTGTCATGTTGAAAGACCCAGCCACGTTTCATCTTCAATGCCCTTGCTGATGGAAGGAGGTTTGCACTCAAAATCTCACGATACATGGCCCCATTCATTCTTTCATGTACCCGGATCAGTCGTCCTGGCCCCTTTGCAGAGAAACAGCCCCAAAGCATGATGTTTCCACCACCATGCTTTACAGTAGGTATGGTGTTTGATGGATGCAACTCAGTATTCTTTTTCCTCCAAACACGACAAGTTGTGTTTCTACCAAACAGTTCCAGTTTGGTTTCATCAGACCATAGGACATTCTCCCAAAACTCCTCTGGATCATCCAAATGCTCTCTAGCAAACTTCAGACGGGCCCGAACATGTACTGGCTTAAGCAGTGGGACACGTCTGGCACTGCAGGATCTGAGTCCATGGTGGCGTAGTGTGTTACTTATGGTAGGCCTTGTTACATTAGTCCCAGCTCTCTGCAGTTCATTCACTAGGTCCCCCCGCGTGGTTCTGGGATTTTTGCTCACCGTTCTTGTGATCATTCTGACCCCACGGGGTGGGATTTTGCGTGGAGCCCCAGATCGAGGGAGATTATCAGTGGTCTTGTATGTCTTCCATTTTCTAATTATTGCTCCCACTGTTGATTTCTTCACTCCAAGCTGGTTGGCTATTGCAGATTCAGTCTTCCCAGCCTGGTGCAGGGCTACAATTTTGTTTCTGGTGTCCTTTGACAGCTCTTTGGTCTTCACCATAGTGGAGTTTGGAGTCAGACTGTTTGAGGGTGTGCACAGGTGTCTTTTTATACTGATAACAAGTTTAACCAGGAGCCATTACTACAGGTAATGAGTGGAGGAAAGAGGAGACTCTTAAAGAAGATGTTACAGGTCTGTGAGAGCCAGGAATCTTGATTGTTTGTTTCTGACCAAATACTTATTTTCCATCATAATATGCAAATAAAATGTTAAAAAAACAGACAATGTGATTTTCTGGATTTTTTTTTCTCAGTTTGTCTCCCATAGTTGAGGTCTACCTATGATGTAAATTACAGACGCCTCTCATCTTTTTAAGTGGTGGAACTTGCACTATTGCTGACTGACTAAATACTTTTTTGCCCCACTGTATATATATATATATATATTTATTTAGGTTTTTTTTTACACATGGAAATATATATTTTTTACTTTTTTACTTTGCCCCAGGGGGGGGACATCACAGTAAAGTGACAGATCGCTGATCTGACACTTTGCTGTGCACTGTGTCAGATCAGCAATCTGACATGCACAGCAGGGAGCCTTCCCGGCGCCTGCTCTGAGCAGGCGCAGTGAAGCCACCTCCCTGCAGGACCCGGATGCAGCCCTGCAGCCATTTTGGATCTGAGGCCTGCAAGGAGAAGAAGGTAGGAGACCCACGGAGCAACGCGATCAAATCGCGTTGCTCCGAGGGTCTCAGGGAAGCTCGCAGGGAGCCCCCTCCCTGCGTAATGCTTCCCTATACCGCTGGAACACTGCGATCATGTTTGATCGCAGTGTGCCAGGGGTTAATGTTCCGGGGGCGGTCCGTGACCGCAGCTGGCACATAGTGCCGGATGTCAGCTGCGATAGTCAGCTGACACCCGGCCGCGATCAGCTGCGCTCCCCCGTGAGCGTGGCCGATTGCTATGACGTACTATCCCGTCGGTGGGCATATGGGCCCACCCCTCCTCAACGGGATAGTACGTCTAATGTCAGAAAGGGGTTAATGTAGTTTATTACTTGTTTGGGAACTTTTATTTATTTACTAAAAACTAAGATATATATAAATTCAGATTGAAGAGGTAGATAAAACAATAATTTACAAAATAAAATCTGTACCATTCCAAAATATAAAAAATATTACCTCTTTAAAAAGTAGGATTTATTTTGGCCTAGGTGCCAAAAAAAAGAACTCTTTTAACACCAAATCCAAGTTGCAGTCCCTGAGAAGCTAATAACATTTCATATCTTCATATCTTTAAAAAAGCAGAAATTCCTGCAACTTGCCAAGTGTCGTCTTCTCGACAGAACTGCCAACATTGTGATAGGAGAATGATTCTATTTATAGGAATGACTGTTTTTTTAATTTAGCCGCTAACAATTTTACTCATATTTAGCATCTTAGTTTTCAGGCAGATTCCTATTTAATTTACATTAAATGTTACATTTATGAGAAAAATTTGAAGAGACAAGCAAACACCTGTCATGAAATTTAAGCCCACACTAAAATGTGTAGCATGAATTTACCACATTATAATCTGCAAAATCTGTATTTTAATTTATTCATTATTTTCTTCAAAATGTCATACATTTGTATTGACCTGCTATAAAAAAAAATTGATCTATAATACATAAACATATACAGCACATACTGTATGTTATAATAAAATACTAAATATTTGTCCCTCTTTTAGATAAACAATTATCCTGTTCTTTGTTGTCCCAAGCTTTTTTATAGGTGTTTTTTTACAGATGGGTGAATTTTTTTTTTTACAAATTTGGCAAAGCTGGAAAATTTGATCTTTAATAATTGCCTCATCGCTGGTCATTCCATATGATACATCTCTAACCCTTTAATTCAATATAAGGGTTGTATCTGTAATGCAGCATTCAAGGTATGTGAATCTGACCATGCTCCATACACACCAGATGCCCGCTATGTTACATATTCATCATCTGCCTCTAACAGAATCGGCTGGAGCTGAGCTTCAATCGCTGCTGTTAATACTTTAGATGCCGCTGTCAGTTTCTGCCAATAGTATTTAACTGGATCATAGGGAGCCGATAGCTAACTATGGCAGTCGGGGGCCTACTAAAGACCTCCACAGCTGCCATCTAGATATACCTGCTTCATTGCAAACAATGTTTTACACTATATACTGCAATATGATTGCATTGCAGTGTATATTATAAGTAATTAAATGATCACAAGTTCATTAAAAAAAAAAGATTAAAAAAAAGTTTAAAAAGTTGAATCAACCTCTTTTACCCAGTAAAATAAAAAAATAAAAAAATAAAATAAATAAAAATAAATTGAAAATAAGTATACTTGGCATTGGTTTATCTTTATGTGGGTTGAGCTATCAAAATCTGAAATTAAATGACCCATACAGTAAATGTAATATGAAGAAAATAGATCAAAATGCTAGACTTGCAGTTTTTCAATCACCACACACCCTTTAAAATAATGCAATAGTGATTAAAACATTGAAACGGTGTGTATACTCCAAAAACGTAATAATTATCCCCTTAGGGACCACCAATATGTCTTTCCACTGATTTGCGCTATAAGAGACTAGCATTCCCTTATGGTTGACAATCCAGCGGCTATCAGCTGTACACTATAGCGGACAACTTGCTGCATCAGCCACGATTAGTGTTGGTACTGACTATAGTCATTTAACCCATAAATGCTGCTGTCAATAATGAGTACAGCATCTAGGTGGTCAACAGAGTGTGGGGGCTTCCTCTTTAACCCTATCAGCACCCTGAGATCTTGATCGTATGGTCCTGATGTTTGCCATGGCAATTCATGGCCTAATGATGACCTTAAAGTCTTCCAGCTATAGCGACCTGTTCCGAAGTTGCAGTAGAAGTTCCTGTTATGCTACTTTGCATTAGTTCCTGAAAAGCACCTGAAGGGTAAATAAACTACCTGAAAGCAATTTTGAATATGTTGAGGGGTGATGTTTTTAAAATGGTTTAACTTTGGGGGTTTTGCAATATATGGGACCCCCAAAGTCACTTCACAACTTAATAGGTCCCTAAAAAAATAAGTTTTGTAAAATTCCTAAAGAATATTAAAAATTACTGCTACATTTTTAAACCTTCTAAAATGCGAACAAAATAAAACAACATTTTACAAATGGTACAGATGTAAAGCAGACATGAGGGAAATTTTATTTATTAATGTTTTTGTGTGATATGACTATCTGGATTAAAGGGATACTCATTCCAATTTTGAAAATTGCTATTTTTTAACATTTTTAAAAAAATTCTGATATTTTTATAAATAAATGCAGAAAATATCTACATAAATGTACCATTATCATAAAGTACAAAATGTCGCAAAAAAATATCAGAAACAGTGGGATACATTTAAGTGATCCAGAGTTATTACCACATAAAGTGACACTGGTCACATTTAAAAACACTTGCCCCGTCACTAAAGGGTTAAGAAATGATAAAGAAGCCATCACACCGCTTTATCAAACAACAGGTCTGGGAAAATGGCAACAAATGCCAAAATTTCTTACTTGCAGATTTTTTTCACCACCTATGAAAAAATGTATGCCAGTTTGGTGTCTTTGTAATTACAGTGACTGAGAGAATCATGTTTCCAGATCATTTTTACCATAAATAACTATTAATCCTGTAAAAACAAAACCCTAACTCAAGTGGCATTTAAAATGCACAGGCATGGAGGCACATCATTCCAAGCACCCATCAGCACACTCGTGACATGATCATGGGGTGCCGATGGGTTACGATAACAGCAGAGGACCTATTGAAGACCTTTGTGCTTGTCATTACAGAGCTCCTTTGAAACAGCCTGTGACCAGGCTTCAAAGGAGACCGTGATTTTCACTATATACAGCAATGCTTTGGCATTGCTGAAGATAACACGAGAGATCAGTCAATCACAGCTTCAATTTTCCTAAGTGGACTATTAAGAACAGTAAAAAGTTAAAAAAATGTTAAAAAATAAAAAGATAAGAGTTCAAATCAACCCCCTTTTGGTTCAATTCTAAAATGTAATCACACATGCAGTTTTATGACAATCTTTACAGCCAAACTAAAGTCTCCAATGACCTACTGACAGCCTAATTCAAGAGACACTACTCTTTCCTCCTCCTGTACCTATCATCTTCTTTTGACACAGTTGACCATACCCTCTTACTACAGATTTTTGATCTTGAATCTCTTCTTATCTAACAGATGGGACATTCAGCATCTCCCAGTCACACACCACCTCATTTCACCCCTTATCTGTCGGTGTCCCCCAAGGATCATTCTAGGATCCTGCTCTTCTCCATCTAGACACCTTTGTCCTGGGACAGCTTATAGAGACCCACAGCTTTTATTATCACCTCTATGCTGATAACACACAGATCTACCTCTCTGGACCCAATATCACCTCTTTACTAACCAGAATACCACAATGTTTGTCTGGTATTTCATCCTTCTTTTCTGCTTGATATCTAAAAGTTAACATGGACAATAAAGAATTCATCATCTTTCTCCCATCTCACTCACCACCCCCAACAGACTTATCCATTAAAGTAAATGGCTGCATACTTTCCCCAGTCTTGCAAACTCGCTGCCTCGGAGTAACCCTGGACTCTAATCTTTCCTTCAATTCACATATCCAAGCCCATTCCACTTCCTGCCAATTCCAACTCAAAAATTAAATCCTTAATCAAGAATCTGCAAAAACACTAGTGCATGCCCTCATCATCTCCTTCCTCGACTACTGCAACCTCCTACTCTAGAGATTCCAGTTCAAAACCTTAACCATGGCATCATGGGCCTTGGCATAGAAAGCCATCCACAACTGTCTCCTCTATACATCCCAGCACTTACCTGCATACAACCTCCGATCCTCATGAGATCTCTTTCTCTACTCCCCTATTATCTCCTCTTTCCACAATCATATAGAAGATTTCTCCTGTGCATCCCCTACTGTGAAACTTTCCACACCAATGTATCAGGCTCTCACCTACTGTTGAAACCTTCAAAAGAAGCCTGAAGACCTGTCTCTTCCGAAAAGCCTAAAACCTGCAACACGAACCCTCATTCCACCATACCGCTGCATGACCAGCTTTCCCCTCACCTGCTGTATCCCCACCCATCCCCAGATGTCTTGTCCTAGCATGAGGAGGTCCGTGGAAATGTTAACAATCCACAGATTCAGCAAGAACCAAACATGTGACGGTGAGCAGTGAAGTGAGTCAGAGAAGATTGCTGTGATGTAAGAACAGAATGTTTTATATGCTCTGGCAACTCCAAAGACCCCAGAGCATATTAGGGAACATTACATTCACAAAGAGTAACTTCTCTACAAATTTGCTAATTTAATTTCCCAGTAAAAATCGTGCAAACTACTACATTTGAATTTTTCCTGAAATGCTTATGGTATCTCTAGTGGCTATATCATACAATTTAGATTTTATATCAAGGCATATGTTTTTCCTAATGAAAAAAAAAATGCTTAGCTTCACTGATCACTACACAGTGCCAAGTTCCAACCAGAGCTACAGGTGCGCCATGTGGCAGATCATTTTAAGGATAATTCCTCATCAATATTTGGATGCTTGTGGGTATGAAAAATAAAAAAATATATTACTGATGTTTCTATAGAATAATATGAATGTTACACTATAATATACATATTGCTTTGTCAGTTTTGTACTACAGAATCTTATATTTGAAAGCCCAACAATGTTTCCATTAAACTTTATATTCACCTCCTGAATTAAACTTACAAATGCCGAATAAAAATACTACAATGTAACAGCAGCCTAATGCTATTTTTGAATTATTTTGCTCTTCACTTCTGTTTCTGATCTCAAGGTATAATTCCTCAGAACTCACTACCAGGTACAGCACACAGGCCAGCAAATCCCCACGTCTTCTCCTGTGCTGAGCCTTTCCAAGCATAAACTCTGCAGGTGTCTTGTAAGACAGCCAAGCAAATGACAATTGGTGGAGCAAATTGAAATGTATCCAAAAAACTTTGGTCCCAAAATAAAAAGCAAAATCTTAAATTAGACTGTTATACCTTATGTTCCAATAAGAATTCATAAGTTCATAGTTGTGTTGGAATGAGATCAGGTTACAGCCTTACTCCAATTTCTTTTTCAATAACATAATAATATTTACTTCCATGATTTTATACTTTTCTAATTTATATTAAATGGACAGCCACAATCTGCTGCATTTGTTACCATAGGCTAGAGCTACACTGTGATGTGTTGTGCAATTCGTAAATCACAGAGCAACACTGCAACATTGGATGTAATGATTTCCTCCGGTGTCAAGTTGTGACCTGAGAAATATTGAGACACAGAGAAGCATAGATTTCCAAATATGCCGGATAATCTGTATATGGTTGCAAGTTATTTTTTTTTTTAATCACTACACTTGTTAAAAGGGAATCTGTCAGCAGGTTACTTTTTATTTTAATCCCACCACAGTACATGAACTTAAATAAGCTTGATCGCAGGTATACAGTTAGGGCCAGAAATATTTGGACAGTGACACAATTTTCGCGAGTTGGGCTCTGCATGCCACCACATTGGATTTGAAATGAAACCTCTACAACAGAATTCAAGTGCAGATTGTAACGTTTAATTTGAAGGGTTGAACAAAAATATCTGATAGAAAATGTAGGAATTGTACACATTTCTTTACAAACGCTCCACATTTTAGGAGGTTAAAAGTAATTGGACAAATAAACATAACCCAAACAAAATATTTTTATTTTCAATATTTTGTTGCAAATCCTTTGGAGGCAATCACTGCCTTAAGTCTGGAACCCATGGACATCACCAAACGCTGGGTTTCCTCCTTCTTAATGCTTTGCCAGGCCTTTACAGCCACAGCCTTCAGGTCTTGCTTGTTTGTGGGTCTTTCCGTCTTAAGTCTGGATTTGAGCAAGTAAAATGCATGCTCAATTGGGTTTAGATCTGGAGATTGACTTGGCCATTGCAGAATGTTCCACTTTTTGGCACTCATGAACTCCTGGGTAGCTTTGGCTGTATGCTTGGGGTCATTGTCCATCTGTACTATGAAGCGCCGTCCAATCAACTTTGCAGCATTTGGCTGAATCTGGGCTGAAAGTATATCCCGGTACACTTCAGAATTCATCCGGCTACTCTTGTCTGCTCTTATGTCATCAATAAACACAAGTGACCCAGTGCCATTGAAAGCCATGCATGCCCATGCCATCACGTTGCCTCCACCATGTTTTACAGAGGATGTGGTGTGCCTTGGATCATGTGCCGTTCCCTTTCTTCTCCAAACTTTTTTCTTCCCATCATTCTGATACAGGTTGATCTTTGTCTCATCTGTCCATAGAATACTTTTCCAGAACTGAGCTGGCTTCTTGAGGTGTTTTTCTGCAAATTTAACTCTGGCCTGTCTATTTTTGTTATTGATGAATGGTTTGCATCTAGATGTGAACCCTTTGTATTTACTGTCATGGAGTTTTCTCTTTACTGTTGACTTAGAGACAGATACACCTACTTCACTGAGAGTGTTCTGGACTTCAGTTGATGTTGTGAACGGGTTCTTCTTCACCAAATTAAGTATGCGGCGATCATCCACCACTGTTGTCATCCGTGGACGCCCAGGCCTTTTTGAGTTCCCAAGCTCACCAGTCAATTCCTTTTTTCTCAGAATGTACCCAACTGTTGATTTACCTACTCCAAGCATGTCTGCTATCTCTCTGATGGATTTTTTCTTTTTTTTCAGCCTCAGGATGTTCTGCTTCACCTCAATTGAGAGTTCCTTTGACCGCATGTTGTCTGCTCACAGCAACAGCTTCCAAATGCAAAACCACACACCTGGAATCCACCCCTGACCTTTTAACTACTTCATTGATTACAGGTTAACGAGGGAGACGCCTTCAGAGTTAATTGCAGCCCTTAGAGTCCATTGTCCAATTACTTTTGGTCCCTTGAAAAAGAGGACGCTATGCATTACAGAGCTATGATTCCTAAACCCTTTCTCCGATTTGGATGTGGAAACTATCATATTGCAGCTGGGAGTGTGCACTTTCAGCCCATATTATATATATAATTGTATTTCTGAACATGTTTTTGTAAACAGCTAAAATAACAAAACTTGTGTCACTGTCCAAATATTTCTGGCCCTAACTGTATATATTTTAATATTTCTGTATTATATTGATTATTCCTGTCATATATTACTGGGTTTAATAGGGGTGAGGTGGCAGCTATGGGTGTCATTGTTAGGATACCTACTGCTGATACAATGCATCAACACCGTTGAGTCTGGGTCATATATCAGATGTTGGGATGTTGGGGCACCAGGTGGTCTTCCTCTTTCTAACCACATAAATACAGGTCCTTCTCAAAAAATTAGCATATAGTGTTAAATTTCATTATTTACCATAATGTAATGATTACAATTAAACTTTCATATATTATAGATTCATTATCCACCAACTGAAATTTGTCAGGTCTTTTATTGTTTTAATACTGATGATTTTGGCATACAACTCCTGATAACCCAAAAAACCTGTCTCAATAAATTAGCATATCAAGAAACAGTTCTCTAAACGACCTATTACCCTAATCTTCTGAATCAACTAATTAACTCTAAACACATGCAAAAGATACCTGAGGCTTTTATAAACTCCCTGCCTGGTTCATTACTCAAAACCCCCATCATGGGTAAGACTAGCGACCTGACAGATGTCAAGAAGGCCATCATTGACACCCTCAAGCAAGAGGGTAAGACCCAGAAAGAAATTTCTCAACAAATAGGCTGTTCCCAGAGTGCTGTATCAAGGCACCTCAATGGTGAGTCTGTTGGAAGGAAACAATGTGGCAGAAAACGCTGTACAACGAGAAGAGGAGACAGGACCCTGAGGAAGATTGTGGAGAAGGACCGATTCCAGACCTTGGGGAACCTGAGGAAGCAGTGGACTGAGTCTGGTGTGGAAACATCCAGAGCCACCGTGCACAGGCGTGTGCAGGAAATGGGTTACAGGTGCCGCATTCCCCAGGTAAAGCCACTTTTGAGCTACAGAGAAGCAGCACTGGACTGTTGCTAAGTGGTCCCAAGTACTTTTTTCTGATGAAAGCAAATTTTGCATGTCATTCGGAAATCAAGGTGCCAGAGTCTGGAGGAAGACTGGGGAGAAGGAAATGCCAAAATGCCTGAAGTCCAGTGTCAAGTACCCACAGTCAGTGATGGTGTGGGGTGCCATGTCAGCTGCTGGTGTTGGTCCACTGTGTTTCATCAAGGGCAGGGTCAATGCAGCTAGCTATCAGGAGATTTTGGAGCACTTCATGCTTCCATCGGCTGAAATGCTTTATGGAGATGAAGATTTCATTTTTCAGCACGACCTGGCACCTGCTCACAGTGCCAAAACCACTGGTAAATGGTTTACTGACCATGGTATTACTGTGCTCAATTGGCCTGCCAACTCTCCTGACCTGAACCCCATAGAGAATCTGTGGGATATTGTGAAGAGAAAGTTGAGAGACGCAAGACCCAACACTCTGGATGAGCTTAAGGCCGCTATTGAAGCATCCTGGGCCTCCATAACATCTCAGCAGTGTCACAGGCTGATTGCCTCCATGCCACGCCGCATTGAAGCAGTCATTTCTGCCAAAGGATTCCCGACCAAGTATTGAGTGCATAACTGAACATTATTATTTGTTGGTTTTTTTGTTTGTTATTAAAAAACACTTTTATTTGATTGGATGGGTGAAATATGCTAATTTATTGAGACAGGTTTTTTGGGTTATCAGGAGTTGTATGCCAAAATCATCAGTATTAAAACAATAAAAGACCTGACAAATTTCAGTTGGTGGATAATGAATCTATAATATATGAAAGTTTAATTGTAATCATTACATTATGGTAAATAATGAAATTTAACACTATATGCTAATTTTTTGAGAAGGACCTGTATATCTCAATTGAAAATGGGGCCTGACTGTGCATGTGAGTCAGACTTCTGTTGATGTACACAGGCAGTACGCACCCAAGCAACATGATGTATACAGTGTATATGCCATGGAGTGTTCATTTAACAGCATTCATGACACATACATCATAAAGGGAAAAATGTATAATTCTGTCAGATTTTCTGTTTGATTCTAGTTGAGGGTTTAACAAAAAAACAGTATTCAAATGGACATACAGTTG
Organism: Ranitomeya imitator; assembly: GCF_032444005.1. Lineage (NCBI taxonomy): Eukaryota > Metazoa > Chordata > Amphibia > Anura > Dendrobatidae > Ranitomeya > Ranitomeya imitator. The sequence continues at coordinate 582,771,699 of NC_091284.1, forward strand.
TGCTCGAAAGTTTACTTACCCTGGCTGAATTTTTGCTTTTTTGGCTTTTTTCAGAGAATATGAATGATAACACCAAACTTTTTCTCCACTCATGGTTAGTGGTTGGGTGAAGCCATTTATTGTCAAACTACTGTGTTTTCTCTTTTTAAATCATAATAACAACTTAATACATCCAAATGACCCTGATCAAAAGTTCGCATACCTTGGTGATTTTGTCCTGATAACATGCACAGAAGTTGACACAAATGGGTTTGAATGGCTACTAAAAGTAACATCCTCACCTGTGACCTGTTTGCTTGTAATCAGTGTGTGTGGATAAAAGCTGAGTGAGTTTCTGTTATCCAGACAGACTCTTGCATCTTTCATCCAACCACTGAGGATTCTGGATTGTGAGTTATGGGGAAAGCAAAAGAATTGACAATGGCTCTACGGGAAAAGGTAGTTCAACTGTATAAAACAGGAAAGGGATACAAAAAGGTATCCAAGGAATTGATAATGCCAGTCAGCAGCGTTCAAACTGTGATTAACAAATGGAAAATCAGGGGCTCTGTAAAAACAAGACCACAAGCACAAGCAAAGGGAAGTAACTCTGAGGCATTTCCCCAAGAATCAGCTTCTGGCTACGCGCCTCCAGAGCCTGCAGGTCGGCTGTGCAGGCTTCCTATAATTGTGTAAGAATGACAGGTATGTAATATGTAACAGAAAAACAACCTGATATGTCAGGACCTTTCCCCAAATTTTTCATGTTGAATGGGACATACAATGTAATAGTGGCTGCAGAGTGGAATAAAACGTTTTTGTTCATACTTAAACTTCCAATGTGGAGATATTAGCAATTACCGTATATACTCGAGTATAAGCTGAGATTTTAAGCCCATTTTTTTAGGCTAAAAGTGTCCTCTCAGCTTATACTCGAGTTACCCCCACCGGTCTGTCACTTCCACCAGCTGTCTCCCCTCTCCCCCGGTCCATCTCTCTTCTCCCAAGGTGTTTTTTACCCCCTCCTTCACAGCAGCAGTGGCAGAGCAGCACTATCCAGACATGTATGGAGTCCTGGAGGTAGTGGGATGCCGGTAACCCATGGAGCAAGTGGTAGTGGCAAAGCAGTGCCATCATGTCATGTATGGAGTCCCAGAGGTAGCGGCATGCCGGTAACATATGGAGCAGCAGTCATAGAAGCAAGCGGTAGCCGTACGGCAAGTGGAGGTTGCATGCGGACTGTATTTTCAGTGCTGTGCACTTCATTTCCGGTGACATCATGGATATTCATAAGCCATAATGAGCAGGACCAGAAATGAAGTGTGCGCAGTGAAAATACAGGCCGCCCACCACTTCCACCTGCCAAATGGCTACCGCTTGCCTCCACAACTGCTACTGTTGCTCCATATGTTATCTGCATGCGGTTACCTCCAGGACTCCATACATGACAGGATGGCATTGCTCCGCCGCCACCGCTGCTGTGTAGAAGTGGGTAAGAAATACCCCCGTGGGAGTCTTGTGGACCGACGGGGAGAGGAGAGACTCGCAGGGAGAGGGGAGACTTGTGGACCCAGTAGCTGCTACATCTACCCCCTCAGTGTATACTCGAGTTAATACGTTTTCCTGTTTTTTTAGATAAAATTAGGTATATCGGCTTATATTCGGGTCGGCTTATACTCGAGTATATATACGGTAAATATTTATCACATAATATGTTGACTTTATTTAAGTCCAAGTGGGTGTTATTAAATAGCAACTTATGCTAGAGAAGAAGTACAATCCCCCATTGAAAAATATCTACCAATATCCACTAGGATTTAACTAAAATTAACTTGCAAGGTGCCATATTTAGCTGATTTGTCCGAACGGAGAGACAAAATAATAAAGAAAAACATTTTATTCTGCTCTGCAGCCACTTTTCCATCGTATGTCCAGCTCAACATGAACATTTTTTTTTCAAAGGTCTTCTTTAAAGAGTGTGACAGGGTCACTGGCACTGTATGTGAGGGGAGATATGTGTCACAAAGATTGCTTTCTTCGTGATCTAAAAACCCATACGTTTCTCTCCAACATGCTGAAGGGGCTAACCAGCCATGGTAAGGGACTGGATTTTTTTGGTTAGTAGGGAAGAGATACCTACTCACCATGTAAGGCACTGGGATTCTCTTGCTGCACAGGGTGGATCCCAAGCTTTGTCTCCTTCTGCAGTCTCCCCTGCAGTGGGTGCTGCTCAGTAAAAATATAGGTCTCAGCGCCTTGCTCAGACTCATGCTGTTCACTTACTTACTGCTGGCTCTGCAGCCAAAGCTATAGTAACTAGCAATAGGCAGCGACGAAGAGACCTTCCTGACGCTAAGTCCAGGAATCACCCTACTGAGCATGCTTGTGAGGGACCACCTCTAATTGGTGGTCGGTCATCAGCTGCTCGGGTGAGGTGACAGCTCTGCATTGGTCCACGACCAAGGTCCTGTCTGACTGTACTTAAGCAGAGCATTAAAAAGGGGCTTTGGAGCACATGTCGGCGTGCTAAGATCCTTTATGTTATGTTTGTGTCAGTGGATACGTTTCCACCCTGTGTGCACGTGTGCCGCTACTAGCACGGCGACTGTATGTATAGGTAGGCAGTGTATGGTGGGAACTCCCACTTGGCTTAGCATCTGATTCCGGTTGTTTGTGCAGTTAGCACAGCTGAGTTTCAGAGCAAGCACAAACACCAGCCTAGTTGGGGAGAAGTTATAGGGACCCAAACTAGTATTACTACCTGCTATATCCCTGTGATGTCTAACAGGATATAGTTCTCTTTGTTTTTGTATTGCTCTGTAGAGTAACCGAGCAGGTACTTTGCACGCTTTCCACATGAAGTGACCCTTAACTCGTGTTAGTGTGTGTTTATAGTGCTTCGTTGCAGCCATTGTTTAATAGCTGCGGTTCCTCCATCACTGCACGGTGGACCCGGGGGGTTGCGATTCCACCTTCACATAATTTATATTTAGGTGTGATCCACAAACCCTAAAACACAATATCTCCATCTCAAAGGAGTGGCTGGGGAGTTAAATGTTCAGCCACTGTATTTTTTTCTGTGTTGTATGAAACAAAGTTCTCCAGATGGAGGCTCCAGGTGGAGCTGAAAACTTGTTGTGTCCTCTGCGGGCGAGTCCCATCAACACAAGAGGATTCCTCTCTATGTTGCTGTCACTACTGACAGCGGCATCAGGGGGTTAAATGCTCATGATGCTAATATTGCTAGCACCGATCGTGAGCATTGCTGCAGGGTGTCAGCTGATACATACAGCTGACACCCGCACGCGATCGCCGTGGTGCTCAGCGTGATTCCGTGCGATCGCTGCTCCGTACTAGTACTGCTGTTTGCGGTAATGCATCTTTCACAGAGCAGTACTAGCACGGCGCATGTCGGGAAGGGGTTAATGTATAACTTTATATTAACCCTCTCAGCACATAGTGTGCTGGAAGCACACATATTGTGGTTTTACATCAATGACTGCAGTATGCACAGTGACATGTATCTCCCCGCATACACTGTGCCAGTGCCTCTGTTACACTGTGTACAGCTGGAGAATACTCCCTATTATACACTTGCATACACAGCTGAGGTTACATTACCAAGTGTTCCTGATTTAACCAAACCATTCACTTTTATTTTGTCTAAAACAACATACAAAATAAAATGAATAGCCAAGCAGCATGTTTTGGCTTGACCTAATATAAGATATTTGATATTACCAACTACTGTGAAAATGAAAGACAGAAAGTGGGCTGTACTGGGAATAAGAAATGAGTTATGAAAGATCATTTTTGGAAGCTAACTGAAGGCATTGAAGTGCTGTAAATCTGACAAGAAGCTAAAACATTTTTATCCAAAAAATAACATAAATCTAAGATATCAAACACATTAGAGAGAAAAAATGTGATTCTATCATTCTGAAAAGCAATAAGATGACATATTGAACAAGCGGAACAGCTAATCATGTCATTTGAAGTAGCAGAAAAGAATGTTCTTTTCTAAGAAGACTGCATACATTTTAATATCTGAGCATAAGACTGAGAAAACAAATAAATTGTAGATCATTTTCATACTGCAAAATGCTAGATTTGAATGCATAATATTTCTTGTCACTGGTGTAACAAAGGTACTTAGAAATATTGCACCATATAAATCAATTTGTTTATAATGTAGGCAAATTGTGATATTGCACCCTCAAATAAAAATGTCTTACACATTGTAACAATAGGAATGACAAGGAAATATAAAAATCAGACAAATACCCCTTCCCTCTTAAACTCTGTACAAATGGATTATGGGAGGGAAATTCTGTTAAAAGAGTCTCTTTCTCGTCAACCTTCAGAAGCGCTCCACTCCCCAGCCTCACATCTTTCTGCTTGCAGAAGGGCGGTGTGCACGTCATGTTTGACAGTTCAGGTTGGTGGTATAGAAGAACCCCAAACTGTGTGCTATCCAATACTGCTAGCAAAGGCAGAAATGAAGAAGTGTTTAGCACAGGGGTCTAAAACTGGACAGATCCAGCTTTCCGACATCTTCTGAGCAGCTTCTGCAAGCGGTATAGCAAACAACTTTCTAGCTCACACTCCTTGCCTCACAGATTGACCACCACTGAATTGGCTGGTAATTTAGGGAATGAGCTGTAAACTATAGAAATTGAAAATCCCTCCATTCTTGAGAACAGAGAGGATTTTTAGAAGAATTTTTAAGCTGACTGTTATTACAAGCACTTTGCAATTTACCCATTAATGAAGATTAGACAGCATCTTTAAATTTGAGTGTGGGTTTGATTTGAAGAAGGCACTGACTTACAATAATCTGTCTACCCTTTTTTTAACCCCTTTCTGCCAGCTGACAGAATAGTATGTCAGCTGGCAGAATCCTCGCTTTGAGGTGGGCTCCGGCGGTGAGCCCACCTCAAAGCCGCGACATGTCAGCTGTTTTGTACAGCTGACATGTGCGCGCAATGAGCACGAGCGGAATCGTGATCCGCCCGCACCCATTAACTAGTTAAATGCCGCTGTCAAATGCTGACAGCGGCATTTAACTAGCGCTCCCGGCCGCACGGCTGGAAGTGCTCGCACCGCTGACCCCGTCACATGATCGGGGGTCATCGGTGCATTGCTATAACAACCAGAGGTCTCTTTGAGACCTCTATGGTTGTTGATGGCCGATTGCTTTGAGCACCACCCAGTGGTCGTCGTTCAAAACAACCCTGCATTTCTGCTACATAGAGGTGATTTGTGCCTCACCTCTATGTAGCAGAGGCAATCGAGTTGTGCATGCTTCTAGCCTCCTATGGAGGCTATTGAAGCATGGCAACATTTTAAAAAAGTGTTTAAAAATATAAAAAAAATAAAAAATATATAAAAGTTCAAATCACCCCCTTTCACCCCAATCAAAATAAAACAATAAAAAAAAAATCAAACCTACACATATTTGGTATCGCCGCGTTCAGAATCGCCCTATCTATCAATAAAAACAAAGGATTAACCTGATCACTAAATGGCGTAGCGAGAAACAAAATTGAAATGCCAAAATTACGTCTTTTGGTCACCGCAAAATTGCATTAAAATGCAATAACGGGCGATCAAAAGAATGTATCTGCACCAAAATGGTATCATTAAAATTGTCAGCTCAGGAATGCAAAAAATAAGCCCTCACCCGACCCCAGATCACAAAAAATGGAGACGTTACCGTTATCGGAAAATTGCGCATTTTTTTTTTTTAGCAAACTTTGGAAAAATTTTTCATCACTTAGATAAAAGAGAATCTAGACATGTGTGTCTATGAACTCAAAATGACCTGTAGAATCATAGTGGCAGGTTAGTTTTAGCATTTAGTGAACCTAGAAAAAAAGCCAAGCAAAAAACTAGTGTAAGATTGCACTTTTTTTGCAATTTCATCGCACTTGGAATTTTTTTTCCCGTTTTCTGTTACACAACATGGTAAAACCAATGGTATCGTTCAAAAGTACAACTCGTCCCGCAAAAAATAAGCCCTCACGTGGTCATATTGATGGAAAAATAAAAAAGTTATGGCTCTGGAAATAAGGGAAGTGAAAAACGAAAACGAAAAAATGAAAAAAGCTCCCGGGGTGAAGGGGCTAAAGTTTAGAAATCTCTTAATAGCTGTTATAACTATGAAACATCTCATTTTGATTTGAAATGCAACATACAGATCAATAGCATTTATGAAATGTGGTCCTATTTCTTGCGGCTGTCCTCTCCTATCTGATCATGGGTCCAATACAATAAAACATGATTCATCAGTTCTTCCCTAAATGGAGGCATGCTCTTACTTGTCTAAATAGCAACTAATCATAACTAGTACTGTCTCAAGTAGAGTTTATGGATTCCTCTTGCAAGTCTTGAGACATTGCCAATGATTAGATGTTACAAAGAATGCAAGTTTTAATATTCTCCTTTAACGTTGCTTGTGATTTCAAGTTCTGCTAATGTAAGGGTAGAAATAGGCTATGTTTACAATAGTGTCACTATTCCATTTGTAACTAATCTATATTTAAAGCATCTCAAAGGAAATATTTCTCATGGATGCAGATTCTAATTAAAGGAAATTATGTCTTAATTTTCCAAATAAATGTACTAATCCATTAAGATTCTGTTATCTTCCCTTTCTTTATTAAATGCTTTTCCACTACAGAGATATTATCCTGAGGAGTTCCTTAGGATAGCTCATCAATGTAAGATCGGTGGGTGTCCAACTTCCCCACTGTCGAGCTCTTTCCAGCTCCGGCAAATGTAGTACCAGGGAGTAGCCACAGTGTATGGGTATTCCACTCCATACACCGTTTATACTGATCTCTGCTAGACTAGCTGATAGGTGGGGCTGCTAAGTACCAAACTCCAACCAATCTGATAATGATAACCCACTTGTATAGGTCAATGACTGCAATATGTGAAATATGTTGTCAATAGCTTTGTAGTGGAAAATCTCTTTAATTGGAATATAAGGCATTTCAATTAGAAAAAGTCACATAGAAATCAGTTGGACATTTAATCGTAACATTATCTACTTTTTCCTTGTTTTGTAATTTTTTTTAAACCAGCAAAAAATGTAACAAAATGCATTGCATACCTTTAAGACATCTTAGACAATAACATCAGTGACCAGAACTTCCATTGACTGCTAGAATGAAATGACTACAAATGCAAACATTTAAGACACCGGAATGGCTTGGATCTGAAAAGTCAAATGGCACAAGCTCCAAGACCCTGAAATGCCACTGAATATTTCTTTATAGTCAACATTGATGCTGTTGCACCTGGACTATGTACGTTTAACCCCTTCATGACCGGAGGTATTTTCGTTTTCATTTTTTGCTCCCTTTCTTCCCAGAGCCATGACATGTACTGGAAAACGGGAAAAATATTCCAAGTGCAGTAAAATTGGAAAAAAGTGCAATTCCACAATTGTTTGTTTTTCTTTTTTACTATGTTCACTAAATGTTAAAACTGACCTGCCATTATGATTCACCAGGTTAGTATGAGTTCATAGACCCCAAACATATCAAGGTTCTTTGTTATCTAATTGATGGAAAACAATTCCAAAATTTGTTAAAAATTTTTTTTTAAATTGCGCCATTTTCCGATACCCATAGCGTCTCCATTTTTCATGATCTCTAGTTTGCATGCTCGCAAACGCCAGAAGACAAACAAGATGGAAGAACTAGAAGCAGAAATATCTACAGGTAACTTTGACATAGTGGGAATAACCGAGACATGGATAGATGAAAGCTATGACTGGGCAGTTAACTTACAGGGTTACAGTCTGTTTAGAAAGGATCGTAAAAATTGGTGAGGAGGAGGGGTTTGTCTCTATGTAAAGTCTTGTCTAAAGTCCACTTTAAGGGAGGATATTAGCGAAGGAAATGAGGATGTCGAGTCCATATGGGTCGAAATTCATGGAGGGAAAAATGGTAACAAAATTCTCATTGGGGTCTGTTACAAACCCCCAAATATAACAGAAACCATGGAAAGTCTACTTCTAAAGCAGATAGATGAAGCTGCAACCCATAATGAGGTCCTGGTTATGGGGGACTTTAACTACCCGGATATTAACTGGGAAACAGAAACCTGTGAAACCCATAAAGGCAACAGGTTTCTGCTAATAACCAAGAAAAATTATCTTTCACAATTGGTGCAGAATCCAACCAGAGGAGCAGCACTTTTAGACCTAATACTATCTAATAGACCTGACAGAATAACAAATCTGCAGGTGGTCGGGCATCTAGGAAATAGCGACCACAATATTGTACAGTTTCACCTGTCTTTCACAAGGGGGACTTGTCAGGGAGTCACAAAAACACTGAACTTTAGGAAGGCAAAGTTTGACCAGCTTAGAGATGCCCTTAATCTGGTAGACTGGGACAATATCCTCAGAAATAAGAATACAGATAATAAATGGGAAATGTTTAAGAACATCCTAAATAGGCAGTGTAAGCGGTTTATACCTTGTGGGAATAAAAGGACTAGAAATAGGAAAAACCCAATGTGGCTAAACAAAGAAGTAAGACAGGCAATTAACAGTAAAAAGAAAGCATTTGCACTACTAAAGCAGGATGGCACCATTGCAGCTCTAAAAAACTATAGGGAGAAAAATACTTTATCTAAAAAACTAATTAAAGCTGCCAAAAAGGAAACAGAGAAGCACATTGCTAAGGAGAGTAAAACTAATCCCAAACTGTTCTTCAACTATATCAATAGTAAAAGAATAAAAACTGAAAATGTAGGCCCCTTAAAAAAAAGTGAGGAAAGAATGGTTGTAGATGACGAGGAAAAAGCTAACATATTAAACACCTTCTTCTCCACGGTATTCACGGTGGAAAATGAAATGCTAGGTGAAATCCCAAGAAACAATGAAAACCCTATATAAAGGGTCACCAATCTAACCCAAGAAGAGGTGCGAATCCGGCTAAATAAGATTAAAATAGATAAATCTCCGGGTCCGGATGGCATACACCCACGAGTACTAAGAGAACTAAGTAATGTAATAGATAAACCATTATTTCTTCTTTTTTAGGGACTCTATAGCAACAGGGTCTGTTCCGCAGGATTGGCGCATAGCAAATGAGGTGCCAATATTCAAAAAGGGCTCTAAAAGTGAACCTGGAAATTATAGGCCAGTAAGTCTAACCTCTATTGTTGGTAAAATATTTGAAGGGTTTCTGAGGGATGTTATTCTGGATTATCTCAATGAGAATAACTGTTTAACTCCATATCAGCATGGGTTTATGAGAAATCGCTCCTGTCAAACCAATCTAATCAGTTTTTATGAAGAGGTAAGCTATAGGCTGGACCACGGTGAGTCATTGGACGTGGTATATCTCGATTTTTCCAAAGCGTTTGATACCGTGCCGCACAAGAGGTTGGTACACAAAATGAGAATGCTTGGTCTGGGGGAAAATGTGTGTAAATGGGTTAGTAACTGGCTTAGTGATAGAAAGCAGAGGGTGGTTATAAATGGTATAGTCTCTAACTGGGTCGCTGTGACCAGTGGGGTACCGCAGGGGTCAGTATTGGGACCTGTTCTCTTCAACATATTCATTAATGATCTGGTAGAAGGTTTACACAGTAAAATATCGATATTTGCAGATGATACAAAACTATGTAAAGCAGTTAATACAAGAGAAGATAGTATTCTGCTACAGATGGATCTGGATAAGTTGGAAACTTGGGCTGAAAGGTGGCAGATGAGGTTTAACAATGATAAATGTAAGGTTATACACATGGGAAGAAGGAATCAATGTCACCATTACACACTGAATGGGAAACCACTGGGTATATCTGACAGGGAGAAGGACTTGGGGATCCTAGTTAATGATAAACTTACCTGGAGCAGCCAGTGCCAGGCAGCAGCTGCCAAGGCAAACAGGATCATGGGGTGCATTAAAAGAGGTCTGGATACACATGATGAGAGCATTATACTGCCTCTGTACAAATCCCTAGTTAGACCGCACATGGAGTACTGTGTCCAGTTTTGGGCACCGGTGCTCAGGAAGGATATAATGGAACTAGAGAGAGTACAAAGGAGGGCAAAAAAATTAATAAAGGGGATGAGAGAACTACAATACCCAGATAGATTAGCGAAATTAGGATTATTTAGTCTAGAAAAAAGACGACTGAGGGGCGATCTAATAACCATGTATAAGTATATAAGGGGACAATACAAATATCTTGCTGAGGATCTGTTTATACCAAGGAAGGTGACGGGCACAAGGGGGCATTCTTTGCGTCTGGAGGAGAGAAGGTTTTTCCACCAACATAGAAGAGGATTCTTTACTGTTAGGGCAGTGAGAATCTGGAATTGCTTGCCTGAGGAGGTGGTGATGGCGAACTCAGTCGAGGGGTTCAAGAGAGGCCTGGATGTCTTCCTGGAGCAGAACAATATTGTATCATACAATTAGGTTCTGTAGAAGGACGTAGATCTGGGGATTTATTATGATGAAATATAGGCTGAACTGGATGGACAAATGTCTTTTTTCGGCCTTACTAACTATGTTACTATGTTACTATGTTACTATGAGTGAGGGCTTATTTTTTGTGCACCAAGATTATGTTTTTAATGATACCATTTTGGTGCAGATACGATCTTTTGATCGCCCGTTATTGCATTTTAATGCAATGTTGCTGAAGCCCACATCAAAGGAAGGGTGTCCGACATTGTGGTACTGTTACACCTGATGTCAGGAAGAGGTTAAATATATTATCCCTGTCCAAAAATAATTAGTCTACACATATTCATGTAATAATATTGAAAACATTTAATAAAATAACCATGCTCTTGCTAAATATCATTAGATAAAGTTGAAATGATCTCTTCACCATGGCCACATATGCTATATCGACAGCAAATACCAATATAACCAAAAAACATTACCATACAGTGCCTATATAGTCACAAGGAATAGCATGCTGTTACACTATGAATACAACATAGTTAAAGTCCATGAAGACTTAAAAAACTACCTGCCCACAGTTTTGAATATATAAATAAAACTAATTGGAGTTCTATACAACAAAGTTAAAAGCTTTCAAAAGATGTAATAACATGATTTAACGCCTTAATGACAGAGCCAATTTGCAGCTTAATGACCAGGCCAATTTTTACAATTCTGACAACTGTCACTTTATGAGGTTATAACTCTGGAACGCTTTAAGGGATCCCACTGATTCTGAGAATATTTTTTCTTGATATATTGTACTTCGTGGTAGTGGTAAAAAATTTCTTCGATATTACTTGCTTTTATTCATGAAAAAAACAGAAATATGGCAAAAATGTTTACAATTTTTCAATTTTCAAACTTTGAATTTTTATGCCCTTAAATCAGAGAGATATGTCACACAAAATAGTTAATAAATAACATTTTCAACATGTCTAGATTACATCAGCACAATTTTGGAAACAACATTTTTGTTAGGAAGTTAAAAGGGTTAAAAGTTGATCAACGATTTCTCATTTTTACAACACAATTTACAAAACTATTTTTTTTAGAGACCACCTCACATTTAAATTCACTTTGAGGGTGTAGATAACAGAAAATACCCAAAAGTGACACCATTCTAAAAACTGCACCTCTCAAGGTGCTCAAAACCACATTCAAGAAGTTTACTAACCCCTTACATGCTTCACAAGAGCTGAAACGATGTGGAAGGAAAAAATTAACATTTAACTTTTCTTTTACAAACATTTTATTTCACAACCAATTGTTTTTATTTTCACAAGTGTAAAAAGATAAAATGAACCACAAAATGTGTTCTGCAATTACTCCTTGGCGATACCCAATATGTGGGGGTAAACCACTGTTTGTGTGCAAGGCAGAGCTTAGAAGGGAAGGAGCGCCGTTTGACCTCTTTCAATGCAGAATTGGCTAGAATTGAGATCGGACGCTATGTTACATTTGGATATTTTTTTACAACAGAGTATTTTTGACCTCACTGTGCTCTTTTGTGTCTTCAAGTTTTTTGGTGGTGTGAACAGGTTCCTACAGACTTGTTCAATGTGCAAGTAGCCCATGTGTTTCTGGTTCTATAATTGTTCTCTGGTTTCTACAAGATTGGGGAGTCTATCACTCCTCTATGGGTCATTTGCATTTAAGCTGTTCCATCCTGCATGTCCACATGGATATTCCTTCTCTGAACCCTGCTTATACAGGTACTATACAGATGATCAGGTTTTAAATACATCAGATAGGGATTATATTCATTAGATAGGACTGCTCTATAAGGGTATACCTTGACGATTGGGGGAGCAGCTTAGTATACATTGTTTTGCAAAAAAACGTATCAACTAAATACTTGTTTTTTCCATCTTTTGACAAGCACTTGCTTATTACTGTGATTTTTTTACAACAAAGTATTTTTGACCTCACTGTGCTCTTTTGTGTCTTCAAGTTTTTTGGTGGTGTGAACAGGTTCCTACAGACTTGTTCAATGTGCAAGTAGCCCATGTGTTTCTGGCTCTATTTTGAAAACTAGACTGCCCAAGGAGATTATTCAGGTTTGTTGTGAGCACTATAAACCCCCAAGTGCTTCACAGAAGTTTATAAAGTAGAACCGTGAAAATGAAAAATCGTATTTTTTTCCACAAAAATGATTTTTTAGCTCGCAATTTTTTATTTTCACAAGGGTAGTAAGAGAAATTGCACCCCAAAAGTTGTGATACAATTTGCCCTGAGTACGCTGATACCCCATATGTGGGAGAAAACAACTGTTTGGGCACATGTCAGGGCTCGGAAGGGAAGTAGTGTTGTTCTGTAATGCAGACTTTGATGGAATGCTCTGCAGGCGTCATGTTGCATTTGCAGAGCCCTTGTTGTGCCTAAACAGTAGAAACTCCCCACAAGTGACCCCATTTTGGAAACCAGACCCCCCCAATGAGCTTATCTAAATGTGTAGTGAGCACTTTGAACGCCAAAGTGCTTCACAGACATTTATAACGCAGAGCCGTGAAAAATGATTTTTGAACCCCCAATTTTTTTATTTTCCCAATTGTAACAGGAGAAATTGGACCCAAAAAGTTGTCCAATTTGTCCTGAGCACGCTGATGCCCCGAAGGTGGGGGTAAACCACTGTTTGGGTGCATGGCAGAGCTCTGAAGAGAGGGAGCACCATTTGACTTTTTGAACGCAAAACTGTCTGGAATCAATGGTGGTGCCATATCATGTTTGGAGACCCTTTGATCTACCTAAACAGTGGAAACCCCCAAATCTAACTCCAACACTAACCCCAACACACCCCTAACCCTAATACCAACCTTGGCCATAACCCTAATCACAACCCTAACTGCAACATACCCCTAACCCTAATCACAACCGTAACCAAAACCCTAATCCCAACCCTAACTCCAACACACCCTTAACCATAATCCCAACCCTAGCTCTAATCCCATCCATAACCCTAATCCCATCCCTAGCTCTAATCCCAACACAACCCTAATCCCAACACACCCCTAACCCTAATCGCAACTAACTACCTAACCATAACCCCAACACACCCCTAACTCTAATTCCAACCCTAACCCTAATCCCAATGCTAACCCCAACACACCCCTAACCCTAATCCCAACCTTAGCCCTAATCACAACCCTAACCCAATCACTAACCCTGATCCCTAACCCTAATCCCAACACACCTCTAACCCTAATCTCAATCCTAATCATAACCCTAATCCCAACCCTAACCCTAATTTTAACCCTAATCCCAATCCTAACCCTAATCCCAACCTTAACCCTAATCCCAACACACGCCTAACCCTAATCCCTGCCCTAACCATAACCCTAACCACAACACTTCCCCCAAAACACCCCTAACCCTAATCCCAACCATAACCATAACTTTAATCAAAACCCTAACCCCAACACACCCATAACCCTAATCACAGCCCTAACCCCAACACACTCCTAATATTAATCCCAACCCTAATCATAACCCTAATCCCAACTCTAACCCTAATCCCTACCCTAACCCTAATCCCAACTCTAACCCTAACTTTAGCCCCAACCCTAACCCTAATTTTTAGCCCCAAACCTAACCCTAACTTTAGCCCAACTCTAGCCCTAACGGGAGAATGGAAATAAATAAATTTTCTTTATTATTTTTCCCTAGCTGGGGGGGATGATAAAGGGGAAGTTATTTACTATTTTTTTATTTTGATTACTGCGATAGGGTCTATCCCAGTGACCAAAATAAACCAATAGGAAAAATCTTCCTATTTTTGCCGGGTGCTGGCCGGCAGATCTCAGCGGGTGCACTGTGCATGGGCCCACTATTTTCTTACCTGAAGAAGGCACCAGCAGCCATGGGGGAAAGCAGGAGGACCCAGGGACACTGGGACACAATGGTATTGTGTGGCGATGGGAGACTCAATTTCTCTGTCCTCTGATGTGCGATCACATAAGAGGACAGAGAAATTAAATGGCAAATCGCTCTTTTTTGCAGTGGCTGTTATATGGTTAATAATGGTGATCGCATCCCGGGGGGGCAGTAAAAACTGACCCGAATCATGTTCTCTGGGGTCTCAGCTACCCCTGGCAGCTGAGACCCCAGAGAAAATCCAACTCCTGGTGGTGCTATACACTTTTTCCACAGAGCCGATAATTAACGGCGCTGTGGTTTAAGTACCCTTAACTACCGCCGTTAAAAGGCGTCTTGGCAGTCATTAAGGGGTTAAAAACATAACATGTTAGACATAATAAGGATTTCAACAAAGACTGGAAGCCTAGAAAAGAGTTAGAGATCTGAGGTAGACAAACAGCCAGTGTATAATCACAGTGGATAATAGTAAAGGTACCGTCACACTTAGCGACGCTGCAGCGATACCGACAACGATCCGGATCGCTGCAGCGTCGCTGTTTGGTCGCTGGAGAGCTGTCACACAGACAGCTCTCCAGCGACCAACGATCCCGAGGTCCCCGGTAACCAGGGTAAACATCGGGTAACTAAGCGCAGGGCCGCGCTTAGTAACCCGATGTTTACCCTGGTTACCAGCGTAAAAAAACAAACAGTACATACTTACATTCAGCTGTCTGTCCCTTGCCGTCTGGTTCCTGCACTGACTGCTGGCCGTAAAGTGAAAGTGAAAGCACAGCACAGCGGTGAGTCACACAGCGGTGACTCACCGCTGTGGCTGTGCTCTGCTTTCACTTTACGGCCAGCAGTCAGTGCAGGAACCAGACGGCAAGGGACAGACAGCTGAATGTAAGTATGTACTGTTTGTTTTTTTACGCTGGTAACCAGGGTAAACATCGGGTTACTAAGCGCGGCCCTGCGCTTAGTTACCCGATGTTTACCCTGGTTACCAGTGAAGACATCGCTGAATCGGTGTCACACACGCCGATTCAGCGATGTCTACGGGGAGTCCAGCGACAAAATAAAGTTCTAGACTTTCTTCCCCGACCAGCGATCTCCCAGCAGGGGCCTGATCGCTGCTGCCTGTCACACTGGACGATATCGCTAGCGAGGACGCTGCAACGTCACGGATCGCTAGCGATATCGTCTAGTGTGACAGTACCTTAAGAGATCGACATATTAGAAAACAATTATAGTTAGTTGTAATATAAATACCAAACACAATATAGGTAAGCAGTAGCACCACTTATCTTGAGTCACAATCTCATTTCATCAACTGCACTTGCATATGAAAGATAGGTCACAGAAAGTATCACCTCCTCACCTTTTTACCTGGTATTACCAGGGTTAATATTATGTCTAATATGTTATGAGTTTTTTAGATCATGTTCATAAATCTTTTAATATTTTTTATCTATCTTGCATAGCACTACAATTTTTTGGTTTATATATGATAAACCATTATTTCTTATTTTTAGTGACTCTATAGCGACAGGGTCTGTTCCGCAGGAATGGCGCATAGCAAATGTGGTGCCAATATTCAAAAAGGGCTCTAAAAGTGAACCTGGAAATTATAGGCCAGTAAGTCTAACCTCTATTGTTGGTAAAATATTTGAAGGGTTTCTGAGGGATGTTATTCTGGATTATCTCAATGAGAATAACTGTTTAACTCCATATCAGCATGGGTTTATGAGAAATCGCTCCTGTCAAACCAATCTAATCAGTTTTTATGAAGAGGTAAGCTATAGACTGGACCACGGTGAGTCATTGGACGTGGTATATCTCGATTTTTCCAAAGCGTTTGATACCGTGCCGCACAAGAGGTTGGTACACAAAATGAGAATGCTTGGTCTGGGGGAAAATGTGTGTAAATGGGTTAGTAACTGGCTTAGTGATAGAAAGCAGAGGGTGGTTATAAATGGTATAGTCTCTAACTGGGTCGCTGTGACCAGTGGGGTACCGCAGGGGTCAGTATTGGGACCTGTTCTCTTCAACATATTCATTAATGATCTGGTAGAAGGTTTACACAGTAAAATATCGATATTTGCAGATGATACAAAACTATGTAAAGCAGTTAATACAAGAGAAGATAGTATTCTGCTACAGATGGATCTGGATAAGTTGGAAACTTGGGCTGAAAGGTGGCAGATGAGGTTTAACAATGATAAATGTAAGGTTATACACATGGGAAGAGGGAATCAATATCACCATTACACACTGAACGGGAAACCACTGGGTAAATCTGACAGGGAGAAGGACTTGGGGATCCTAGTTAATGATAAACTTACCTGGAGCAGCCAGTGCCAGGCAGCAGCTGCCAAGGCAAACAGGATCATGGGGTGCATTAAAAGAGGTCTGGATACACATGATGAGAGCATTATACTGCCTCTGTACAAATCCCTAGTTAGACCGCACATGGAGTACTGTGTCCAGTTTTGGGCACCGGTGCTCAGGAAGGATATAATGGAACTAGAGAGAGTACAAAGGAGGGCAACAAAATTAATAAAGGGGATGGGAGAACTACAATACCCAGATAGATTAGCGAAATTAGGATTATTTAGTCTAGAAAAAAGACGACTGAGGGGCGATCTAATAACCATGTATAAGTATATAAGGGGACAATACAAATATCTCGCTGAGGATCTGTTTATACCAAGGAAGGTGACGGGCACAAGGGGGCATTCTTTGCGTCTGGAGGAGAGAAGGTTTTTCCACCAACATAGAAGAGGATTCTTTACTGTTAGGGCAGTGAGAATCTGGAATTGCTTGCCTGAGGAGGTGGTGATGGCGAACTCAGTCGAGGGCTTCAAGAGAGGCCTGGATGTCTTCCTGGAGCAGAACAATATTGTATCATACAATTATTAGGTTCTGTAGAAGGACGTAGATCTGGGTATTTATTATGATGGAATATAGGCTGAACTGGATGGACAAATGTCTTTTTTCGGCCTTACTAACTATGTTACTATGTTACTATGATAGTAGTTTACAATCAGCAACTTGTCCAAATTAAATATTATGTGGTGGCACATAAATTAATGTATACAACTGTTCCCAGACATATTGAGATGTAATCACTTTCTGTGAGTTTATTTCCAGCTGTTTTGAATATGTTGGGGTGTACTGTTTTAAAAATGGTCTCACTTTTGGGGTTTTCCAATATATAGGTCCCCTGAAGTCACTTCAAAACTCAATAGGTCTGTAAAAAATGTTTTGTACATTTCCGTGAAAAAAAGTGAAAAATTACTGCTACAAACCTTCTAACATCCAAACAAGATAAAAGAACATTATACAAATGGTGCTGATGAAATGTAAGCATGTGGTAAATGCTATTTAATGTTTTGTGTGCTATGACTATCTGGATTAAAGAAATAATCATTCAAAGTTTGAAAATTGCTATTTTTTTAAAATATTTGTCAAAGTTCTGATATTTTTAGAAATAAAAGCAAAACATGTCCACCTTAATTTACTATTAAAATAAAGTACAATGTTTCACGAAAAACCTTTCTCAAAATCACTAGGATTTCTTTAAACATTCAAAAGCTATTGCCATATAAAGTGACACATTTCAGATTTGAAAAATTTGACCTGGTCAGTAAGTGGTTATATGTGATGTCTCTGACTGACTAGAACCTTTCACTTTTCTTCTCTGACCAACCTAAGTAGTCATGATTAGAGATGAATGTTCAGGTACTGCAGATTCGGCATAACAGTTAAAAAAAAGGTGCCAGAACAGTACCAGGACCCAAATACAGACCCCATTCCCTTAAATGGGGGGCCGGACATCCAGTGTTTGCCATGCTGTCATGTGAATGACAGCGTGGCAATCACTGCTTCTGGTCGGTGGTAAAAACATTACTGCCGGTCGGAGACCTGGAGTTCCCATGCTGTCAAATGACATCATGACCCCGCAGCTATGATCAAGGTAAAAAATTTACCTCCAGCCACTAGCATTGACTGATGGGACTACTGCTCCCATCTGCCTATGCTTGCTGCTGCTAATAACAACGTGAGCAGGAGGCGGCTGGTGGGAGTTATCATCAGCCACCACCTGCACTCTAAATAAATAATTTTAAAAAAATGGCGTGGGTTCCCCTGTATTTTTGAAACAACCCTCAACTGTCAGCTTTAATATGGCTGGTTATCAAGAATAGAGGGGTCTGCACTCCAATTTTTAAAAATTATTTAAATAAATAATTTAAAAAAATGGCTTGGAGAACCCTCCCTCCATTTTTCACAAGCAACCAAGCTAAAACAGACAGCTGTGGGCTAGTATTCCCAGGCTAGTAAGGGGCCATGGACATTGACCCTAAAAAACCTAAAAATAGCAGCCTGCAGCTGCCCAAAAAAGGCACATCTATAAGATGCACCAATTCTGGCGCTTTGCCCGGCTCTTCCCGCTTGCTCTGTAGTGGTGGCAAGTGGAGTTCATATTTGTGGGGTTGATGTCACCTTTGTATTCTCTGGTTACATCAAGTCCATGACTTAGTAATGGAGAAATGTCTATAGGACACCTATCCATTACTACTCCTATAGTTGTGTGGAAAATAAACACACAGCAAGAATAAAATCCGTTACTTGAAATAAAAAAAACACACATTCGCCAGAAGACTCGCTACACTCATCAGGAGGGCGTTAAACTAGAAGAAGAGGGGACGGGAAGAAAAACATTAGACTCGAACAAAGAAGACCCAGGAAAACATACTCAGAAGGGAGGTAAGAACATTTCTAAAACAATCCACAGCGAGGAGATTGGAACAAAACAAAATCCTCTAAACTGCATGCTCGCAAACGCCAGAAGCCTGACAAACAAGATGGAAGAACTAGAAGCAGAAATATCTACAGGTAACTTTGACATAGTGGGAATAACCGAGACATGGTTAGATGAAAGCTATGACTGGGCAGTTAACTTACAGGGTTACAGTCTGTTTAGAAAGGATCGTAAAAATCGGAGAGGAGGAGGGGTTTGTCTCTATGTAAAGTCTTGTCTAAAGTCCACTTTAAGGGAGGATATTAGCGAAGGAAATGAGGATGTCGAGTCCATATGGGTCGAAATTCATGGAGGGAAAAATGGTAACAAAATTCTCATTGGGGTCTGTTACAAACCCCCAAATATAACAGAAACCATGGAAAGTCTACTTCTAAAGCAGATAGATGAAGCTGCAACCCATAATGAGGTCCTGGTTATGGGGGACTTTAACTACCCGGATATTAACTTGGAAACAGAAACCTGTGAAACCCATAAAGGCAACAGGTTTCTGCTAATAACCAAGAAAAATTATCTTTCACAATTGGTGCAGAATCCAACCAGAGGAGCAGCACTTTTAGACCTAATACTATCTAATAGACCTGACAGAATAACAAATCTGCAGGTGGTCGGGCAGCTTGGAAATAGCGACCACAATATTGTACAGTTTCACCTGTCTTTCACTAGGGGCACTTGTCAGGGAGTCACAAAAATACTGAACTTTAGGAAGGCAAAGTTTGACCAGCTTAGAGATGCCCTTAATCTGGTAGACTGGGACAATATCCTCAGAAATAAGAATACAGATAATAAATGGGAAATGTTTAAGAACATCCTAAATAGGCAGTGTAAGCGGTTTATACCTTGTGGGAATAAAAGGACTAGAAATAGGAAAAACCCAATGTGGCTAAACAAAGAAGTAAGACAGGCAATTAGCAGTAAAAAGAAAGCATTTGCACTACTAAAGCCGGATGGCACCATTGAAGCTCTAAAAAACTATAGGGAGAAAAATACTTTATCTAAAAAACTAATTAAAGCTGCCAAAATGGAAACAGAGAAGCACATTGCTAAGGAGAGTAAAACTAATCCCAAACTGTTCTTCAACTATATCAATAGTAAAAGAATAAAAACTGAAAATGTAGGCCCCTTAAAAAATAGTGAGGAAGGAATGGTTGTAGATGACGAGGAAAAAGCTAACATATTAAACACCTTCTTCTCCACGGTATTCACGGTGGAAAATGAAATGCTAGGTGAAATCCCAAGAAACAATGAAAACCCTATATTAAGGGTCACCAATCTAACCCAAGAAGAGGTGCGAAACCGGCTAAATAAGATTAAAATAGATAAATCTCCGGGTCCGGATGGCATACACCCACGAGTACTAAGAGAACTATGTAATGTAATAGATAAACCATTATTTCTTATTTTTAGGGACTCTATAGCGACAGGGTCTGTTCCGCAGGACTGGCGCATAGCAAATGTGGTGCCAATATTCAAAAAGGGCTCTAAAAGTGAACCTGGAAATTATAGGCCAGTAAGTCTAACCTCTATTGTTGGTAAAATATTTGAAGGGTTTCTGAGGGATGTTATTCTGGATTATCTCAATGAGAATAACTGTTTAACTCCATATCAGCATGGGTTTATGAGAAATCGCTCCTGTCAAACCAATCTAATCAGTTTTTATGAAGAGGTAAGCTATAGGCTGGACCACGGTGAGTCATTGGACGTGGTATATCTCGATTTTTCCAAAGCGTTTGATACCGTGCCGCACAAGAGGTTGGTACACAAAATGAGAATGCTTGGTCTGGGGGAAAATGTGTGTAAATGGGTTAGTAACTGGCTTAGTGATAGAAAGCAGAGGGTGGTTATAAATGGTATGGTCTCTAACTGGGTCGCTGTGACCAGTGGGGTACCGCAGGGGTCGGTATTGGGACCTGTTCTCTTCAACATATTCATTAATGATCTGGTAGAAGGTTTGCACAGTAAAATATCGATATTTGCAGATGATACAAAACTATGTAAAGCAGTTAATACAAGAGAAGATAGTATTCTGCTACAGATGGATCTGGATAAGTTGGAAACTTGGGCTGAAAGGTGGCAGATGAGGTTTAACAATGATAAATGTAAGGTTATACACATGGGAAGAAGGAATCAATATCACCATTACACACTGAACGGGAAACCACTGGGTAAATCTGACAGGGAGAAGGACTTGGGGATCCTAGTTAATGATAAACTTACCTGGAGCAGCCAGTGCCAGGCAGCAGCTGCCAAGGCAAACAGGATCATGGGGTGCATTAAAAGAGGTCTGGATACACATGATGAGAGCATTATACTGCCTCTGTACAAATCCCTAGTTAGACCGCACATGGAGTACTGTGTCCAGTTTTGGGCACCGGTGCTCAGGAAGGATATAATGGAACTAGAGAGAGTACAAAGGAGGGCAACAAAATTAATAAAGGGGATGGGAGAACTACAATACCCAGATAGATTAGCGAAATTAGGATTATTTAGTCTAGAAAAAAGACGACTGAGGGGCGATCTAATAACCATGTCTAAGTATATAAGGGGACAATACAAATATCTCGCTGAGGATCTGTTTATACCAAGGAAGGTGACGGGCACAAGGGGGCATTCTTTGCGTCTGGAGGAGAGCAGGTTTTTCCACCAACATAGAAGAGGATTCTTTACTGTTAGGGCAGTGAGAATCTGGAATTGCTTGCCTGAGGAGGTGGTGATGGCGAACTCAGTCGAGGGGTTCAAGAGAGGCCTGGATGTCTTCCTGGAGCAGAACAATATTGTATCATACAATTATTAGGTTCTGTAGAAGGACGTAGATCTGGGGATTTATTATGATGGAATATAGGCTGAACTGGATGGACAAATGTCTTTTTTCGGCCTTACTAACTATGTTACTATGTTACTATGTTACTATGTTACTTATGTTATTCAAAATATAACAAACACAGTTATACTCATCTAACGCCCATTCCATTGAATTCCTCATCTTCTGTAACAAAACAAAATTGAAAAAACAACCATACCCCTCACCTAACTCTCGTTCTGGCCTATGCCGTAATCCATGTCTGGGGGGATAAATAATTTTCAACCTGGATGGTGCCAAGATGCATCTGTCAAGGCTGAGAACCACGGATGAATGAGCTGCTGCAAGCACACTGAGGCTTCGTTCCCAGCCGTGCCCCTGAACTGCGGTGAACTGGGTGAGATCCCCGCTAGCACAGTGTATTAATGTATTAATATACATTAATTGTGTCTTTTAGTTGCTCAAACAGTAACAGTTCCCCTCATACAATAAAAAGGGCCTTCCATGTTTATTTATTACAGTTTTAACAATATAATTACAAAGGGTGCAATTCATCGTTTGTGTAGTTCTCTAATTCACTTTTGTTACATTGTTGTGTTTGTGACTTTTTTCCCTACATTCTTCAAAATGGTGTATGTAGTTCATGATTTTTGCACACTATCAGAAAATATTTTACTTATTCTTATTTTGTATTTAATCTTTTTGAAACTTTTTAGAGCAAAAGGTTGCACGTAAAGACAAGCCGATCCTTTTAAATTCAAATTTTACTAAAATATGTGCGTAAATCTCAATTCTGAAAATCGTTTGTAAACTGTAATTGTTTGGAAAATATACATGGTGAGAGGAGACAGAGCATGAACTCTACTGCCCATAAGAGCTTACACAATACAGAAGAGAGAGCGAGAAGACCCCATTGACCACAAGAGCCTACATATTACAGGAGAGAAAGAGAAACCCTGCTGATCATAAGAGTATAAACTCTATAAGAGAGAGAGCACGAGGACCTTGTTGATCATAAGAGAATAAACTATACTGTATATATACAAATGATGATGTAGAGAGTGTAAAATGAGAATCCCTATAAGTAAGGCAACATTTTCTGTTTGTGTTATTCACCTTGCAATTATCAAAACTGTTTAGAATTGTTGATATCAGAATCTTTGATGGAAAGAAAAATAAAACACAGAAAGTTTTAAAGAGGATAAGAATATTTTGGGATTCATCAATCCATATGCCGTGGGTCATTAATCAGCTTCTTTTTCCCATGTAAGGCATGGTCTTGGACACGAGTCCACTCATCAGACTGAAAAGAATAACTGAGATATATGCAAGGTCATTGCAGAGACAATGAACTGTTTATAGTAGAAATTATGCAAAATTGCTAACAGTTATCAATGGAACGAGGAAGAAAAATTAGTAATCATATACAATTTACTGTTCTCAACAAAACATCAACAACTTTTAAAATGAAAATGAAAGTAACACCCTGTCTATATTCTGTTTAAATTAGATTATGCTATTTTATAAGAATGTTATATCACTTTAAATTAAGAAAGTGTTTAGGCTTATTCAGGAATCCATGCCAATCAGTCCGAGATCAGAACACAAACATGGACTGGCCGTGGGTCTCCCTTTCCTTTCGAGGACATGAATGAAGCTGTCACACTTGGGTCAGAAAAGTCATGGCTAGTCCATGAATTAGCGGTCCGTGCTTGAACCGTTAGCACGAATGAGCCATTATATTAGTTTTAGACATGCCGTCAGTGACCTTTAAATGGCCACCAATCAGTTACTGTATATGCAAGTTGATCAAAGGTCATTTAATGGTCAGTTTATACAAGTTGACTGTACTTCCATAGACACAGGATGATCGTGTTCTGTGCGCATAGAACAGCATGTTATCTGCAGCACATTTTCTGTTTACACAGGAATATGTGCTGCCAAGAATTATGATTTTTAAGCCAGGTTAAAGATCATGGTACCCAATCAAAGAGCATTCTGTTCACGTGTTATGTGATTGCTAACCTGTTTATACCAGCAATACCCAAGAAATGAATATTTTTTATTTTGCTAGAAATCAAATAGAGTGACACTAAATTTGATTATATACAGCTGATGAAATAAGTATACGTTTCTAAGTAAATATCTTTCTAAAGATGCTATTGACATTAAATTCTCACCAGATGTTGGTAACAACCCATCGAATTCACACTGGCAAAGAAATCAACGCATATATGTACATAAGTTAACTTATGTATAATAAAGAGAAATTACACAGGGGAAAAGTATAACAGTAATTAGGAATCAATCATGCCACTTAGGAAAAAATTATATCAGATGGTTCATCTGATGGCCTATAAAAAGGTGTTCCAAAACCAATATGCCACACAAGAAACATCTCATTATGGTAAAAATCAGTGACCTGTCTCAATACCTTTGCAACCTTATTGTTGCAAAACATATTGATGACATAAGTTGCAGAAGAATTTCTATAGTGGAAAGAACAATGGTGCTCCCTGCAGGATTTCAGACAGAGGAGTGAAAAGAATTATTAGAAGAGTTGTCCAAGAGCCAAGGACCACCTGTGGAGATCTACAGAAAGACCTAGAATCAGCATTTACAATTGTTTCAAAGAAAATTATAAGTAATGCACTCAATCAACATGGTCTGTTTGCATGCTCATCACGCAAGACTCCATTGCTAAACAAAAAACATGTTCCAGTGCATTTAAAGTTTGCTCAGCAACATTTAGACAAGCCTGTGAAATACTGGGAAAATATGGTGTGGTCAGATGAGACCAAAATTAAACTCTTTGGATGCTATAATGCGCACTATGTTTTGAGGCCAAAAGGCACTGCATATCACCCCAAAAAACACCATACCAACAGTGAAGTTTCCAGGTGGGATCATCATGATGTGGGGCTGTTTTTCAGCATACAGCACTGACAAACATCATGTAATTGTACTGAGACATTCTTGATAAAAAAAAATATTAAATTATGTTGCCATCTACCAGGATGATAAAGATGAAACAAGGGTGGACATTTCAACAAAACAGTGATCCCAAACATACAGCCAAGGAACCTCTCTATTGGTTTCAGAGAAATAAAGTAAAGTTGCTAGAATGGCCCAGCCAGTCACCAGAACTGAATCCTAAAGAAAATTTATGGATGGAACTAAATCTCAGAGTTCATAGAAGAAGCTCACGGAACCTTCAGGATTTGAAGAGTGTTTGTGTCAGAATGGGCCAAAATCAAGCTGAGCAATGTATGAGACTAGTTTATCCATAAAGGAAGCATCTTGAAGCTGTGATCACCAACAATGGCTTTTGTACGAAGTATTAAATAAAGTTCAGTATGCTTGTTTAATATGTTTTCCCTGTGTCATTTCTAATTATTACACATACGTAACTTTATTTTAGGACATTTATGGCTTGATTTCTTTGCCTGTGTGGATTAGATGGGTTGTTATTGACGTTTAGGGAGAATTTCATTGGCATCTTTAGAAATAATTTATTTATAAAAATTGGTGATGTGTTCAAAACTTATATTCACTTTTCTGCTTTTTACCATTTATTTTCTTATATGACACATATAGTTTAGTGTAACTGGACCTCTGCCAGGACTGCAAAAAAGCCTTGGGATTGGTTGTGAGAAGAGCACTGGATTATTTATTTATTTTTTATTTTTTTTTGGGGGGGGGTTCTTTCTTTTTTTTCTTACTTTTGAATTCCAACTCACATTTATACCTCTAAAAGTCATAAAAAAGACTACAGGGAAACATCCTTGTTTTACTATGTATTTTTATGACCTGGTTTCCCACTTTAACAGAAACTCAGGAATCTGTGCCATAAATGTGCTCTGGCTCAGATTTAGTTCCAGTATTGCCAATTATATACATTTACCTGGTCGTTCTTAAATGGTTAGGATAAAAAAACAAGTGAATGTTCTATGTATAGACACTGGCTGTCTTCCAAAATCAAGTTATTTTGCAATATTTTGAGAAAAAGAATCTATGATATGTAAGCAAGCAGCAGGTTTTTCTTCAAAGTAAAACCAACACGATAATTGCTGACACAATTCCAACATCTCATTGAAGCTGGTAGTCTTTTATTTTGTATCAAGCTATAAAATAAATGGCAGGTATACATACCAAGGTTTTAATATGCACATACATATCAACTAGCGACATTTTCCAGAAGTCTTTGCTATAACCATCTCTTTTGATTACATCATTAGTGTCACAGTCATTAACTTATATCTAATGATTCCATGTCAACAGAATAGCACAACTCTGCTCTTTCATGGAGTTTTTCATTCATATGTAATTATTTTCCTTCACAACAAAATAAAACTGATGGCTAGAAAGGATTCTTGTAAGGAATTGGAATATTTATAAGTTATAAGAGTTCCAGAGGTTCAGTCCAAAATCATTTTTCATTTATATGGCGAATTTATAAAGTTTAAATAGTAACTTGGCTTTAATTGAAGACAATAGTGTTATAGGAGTTCTCTGAGGTCTAGCGGTACCAACACAGGCTGCAAAACATTTACGCTGATGATACATAGATGCCATCCCTGTGTCATCAATGTGACATGTACCGGCACCTGGGAATCACCTGTACTGTTCACCCTGTTCCCGGTGCCGGGTGCTGAAGTGAAGACAGCTCATTATGGTGCCTTACTCGTGCTGATATCAGCACCAGCAGGAGACAATGTTGAGAGTTGTATTCAACTCTTAACAGCAAGAGCAAGCTGTGGCTGATTTGAGTACTCATCAGCCTTCGGCTGCACTATAAATAATAAAAAAAATGATGTGGGGGTTCCCCTGTATTACTGATAAGCAGCCAGGCAAACTGACAGCTGCGGGCTGCAACCTTCTGCTGTCAGTTTCAGCAAGGCTGGTTATCAAGAATAGAGGGGTCCCTATGCCACATTTTTAATTACTTAAGTAAATAATTATAAAAAATGGCATGAAGCCCCCCATTTTAACAACCTGCCAAGCTAATGCAGACAGCTGCGTTCTAGTATTCCCAGGCTGGTAAGGGGACATGCATATTGTTCCCCCAGCCTAAAAATAGCAGCCCACAGCCACCCAAAAAAGGCACATCTATTAGAAGCACAAATTCTGGCACTTTGCCTGGCTCTTTCCACCTGCCCTGTGGCAGTGGCAAGTGGGGTTCATATTTGTCGGGTTGATGTGACTTTTGTATTGTCTAGTGACATCAAGCCCACAGGTTAGTAATGGAGAGGCATTTATAAGATGCCCCCATTACTAACCTCAATATCATATAGTATAAAAACACACAGAATAAAGTCCTTTAATTGAAGTAATGACACACACTTCTTTAATCGATCTTAATTTAACCATACTCATGTCATGGCCCATTCCAGTGAAACCATTGTCCCCATAGGAGAATTAACATAATAAACCACAATATTCCTAACCTGTCCGCTGAGAAGATAATAATCCATTTGTCCTGCAATGGGTCTAGCTCTGTAACATTTATATGGCAGGCTGCATTGTTGCATGATGCGACTATACAGCCTGCCATCCAGCAGAGACACTGAGCAGAATGTGAGTCTGCTGCTCAGTGTCTCACAGTGAACTCCTATGACCTGACTGATGCCACAGCGAGTGTGAGAAAGCTTGCACACTCATGGTGTTGTCAAAAAGGTCTTTGAAGTTTACAGCCAATGAACTCAGTTCAACTCACTGACATCAGCGTGACCGCCATGGGAAAAGTTGTAACGACACTCACACTGACGTCAGTGAGTTGAACTGAGTTCACTGGCTGTGAACTCCCAGGACCTTTCTGATGGCACCATGAGATTGAGAAAAGTTCGATTAACTAGTCAGCAAACATTTAAAAGTTCACCGAACATCAAAAAGTTTGCACATTTATAGTAAGTACCTTCATTTTTGAAATTACATTTTATATACTATTTATTGTTTGAATACTTCGCAGTGCTTGCAGACTGCTGCTAAAAGACTTGCCATCATCAGCATGTGGGCATAGTTAGAATGATGATGGAGTCACCATAATGATGTAACTCGGCTCATTTAGACAATGGTCATGTGACCAGAGAAGATGGTTTGTACAGGTCCTTCAACAATTTCAAATGAATGTTTTTAGAATTTTTTTTACCTTTCCCGGCGCCTGCGCACTGCAGTACTTTGCTCTGCCCTCAAAAGGGCAGACAAAGTACGCCTGCACCAGAGCCGCAGCGTGAAGACCAGAAGAGGACGTCATCCTATGAAGATGGAAAGCCCCGGGCCGGACTGCGACGCCCATCGGATGGGACCGCCCGCCCAGTTGAGTATAACATAACCGCTTTTTCTAATCTTTTAGGTTACATAGGGGGCTTATCTACAGCATTCCAGAATGCTATAGATAAGCCCCTGATGCCGGTGGGCTTTTGGGTGTAACAGGTTCCCTTTAAATATCCATTATGTTCTATTATAAAAAAAAGGTTAATATTAACTGTCTGAAACAAAATAAATTATTCTAAATCTCAAACCTTCACCCTGATCTTTTGTACAATGTATCAGACCCAAATTTAAGTTCCATTGCAAATGTTTTGCTCCATTAGCAGCTTTTTGATTTGCATTCCATATTAAATTACTTGTATACAGAAAAAGCTTCCATTAAAAGTAATTATAACATAGTTAAAGAGATTAATGCAGTCAGAAAAAAATAATGTGGTTAATGAAAATGATTGCATATTATATCTACTGTTGTAAGTCAAAGTCAGTGTTAACCATCAATGATACAGAAAATCAGGAATCTTATGCATCATTTACAAGTTATATTGTGCATAATTGGAATATATTTAGACACATTTTTTATATTATACATTTCTTAGAAATCTAAATTTCTAAAAACCCTATCGCAAATGCCCTGTACTGCAAAGATTAATATAATTCCCTTAACACCCGCAGTTGCATAGGAAGCAGGGGGAAAAAACTAGCAGCTTAATTAAATGTTGGACCATGCAAACAGGAAATAGAGTTTGCTTATTAAATCTAACAAATTTGTTGCAGTATGATGTTTAAATTATAATATTATGTTCAAACATATATAATAGACTATGGATCTTAACATACCGTAATTTCAATATTTTTCTGTATGGGTGTAATTGACTATGTTTAGCAATATTCCTTAGAGGACTTTATTTTTGAGATGTGATCTTAAGTACTCAGATCATATAATACTTTGATATATACCATTACTATTGCACATTTGGAAGGTCATTTATTATATTCAGAAATACCAAAGCATGTGGTTAAACAGCCCATCAATCACGCTGGTTTGTAGGACAAGATCAAGGTCAGTTGTGGAAGTTCAGAAGTTACTACATTTACTGATCTCTCAGGTTAGAGACATGATGTTAACATTAGATTGAAAAAAGAATTCTGCAGTTTGTAGAAAACATTGTGTCTTCAAACCCATGTCTTTGAGCTGAAATTAAGCTCTAGCCACACTTGATACAAGAACTATTGAAAAATAAAATTATGGTTAGCTGAAAACACATATAACTTAAAAATATAAACTCCAGAAATGTAACATCCTTAGAACTTCAGACAAGAGTTTGCTTCATTATAGTGCCATAACATGGCTGTTTTAATTCAGAGCAAGCTACAATCTTGTCCTTTGGCTGTGTGTGGCATTGTAGTTTAGCTCCATTCATTTGAGCTGCGGTACCTCTAACAAGTCATGGACAACTATTAACAAGCAGCCATGTAATTTTGTACTAGCCGTAGAAGCAGTAGAGCTCACCATTTTTGCCCAAATAAAGGCTATTTATTGTAATATTGTAGGCAATTTGAATGTTAGACGCTAGGTTACAACATAAAAACTCCAAGATGGACATTTGACATGTCTATAGCCTAGGTTAGCAGAAATCCTAAAGATAAAGAGGTACAATGGAAAGGCTTTCTAAGGTTATACTGTATCTACTATATAATTGTCTAAGGGTCACTTCCGTCTTTCTGTCTGTCCTTCTGTCTGTCTGTCACGGAAATCCCAAGTCGCTGATTGGTCACGGCAAAACGGCCACGACCAATCAGCGACGGGCACAGTCCGGCGGCAAAATGGCAGTCCCCGCAGTCAGTGCCCGCTCCATAATCCCCTCCAGTCAGCGCTCACAAAGGGTTAATGGCAGCGTAACGGACCGCGTTATGCCATGATGTAGCGCACGCCGTTAACGCTGCTATTAACCCTGTGTGACCAACCTTTTACTATTGATCCTGCCTATGATCTAATGTTAAAAATAATTTAAAAAAATTAAAAATCATTATATACTCACCCTCCATTGGCCCCCCGGATCCAGCCAAGGCCTTTCTCGCTCCTCATGACGCTCCAGTGACCGGTCCATGCATTGCAGTCTCACGACATGATGACGTAGCAGTCTTGCGGGACCGCTCCGTCATCATCTCGCGAGACCGCAATGCACTCTTAAGACCGGAGCGTCGTGCGAACCATCAGTAAACGTATCGGCTGGATCCGGGGGGCCGACGGAGGGTGAGTATATAACTATTTTTTATTTTAATTCTTTTTTAACAGGGATATGGTGCCCACATTGCTATATACTATGTGGGCTGTGTTAGATACTGCATGGGCTGTGTTATATACTACGTCTCTGTGCTATATACTATGTGGGCTGTGCTATAAACTACGTGGCTGTGCAATATATTACGTGGCTGGGCAATATACTACGACTCTGTGCTATATACTATGTGTCTGTGCTATATACTACGTGACTGGGCAATATACTACATGGCTGAGCAATATACTACGTGGCTAAGCAATATACTATGTGGCTGAGCAATATACTACGTGGCTGGGCAATATACTATGTGGCTGTGCACTAAGCTACGTGGCTGGGCAATATACTACGTGGCTGGGCAATATACTAAGTGGTAATATGAACCACGCTTTGCTAATTGCTCGCGGCCGGACGGCCGAATCCTGTGTGTAAATTGCATTATTCTGAAAATTTTTTTTAAATAAACTACATACAGATTCTAGAATACCCGATGCGTTAGAATCGGGCCACCATCTAGTATAAACATATTTGTATTTAACAATATATACATAGATATATATGATGTATATATATATATATATATATATATATATATATAGTTTTTTTTTCAGGCCTTACTATATTTTCAAAATAAAATAATCAAACTTGACTAATTCCACTAGATCTTGACATGCTGGATAACTGGTTTTGTTTAATTTTCTTCTCTAACAATGTTTCAATCCACACGACAAAATAAATAACACCTTACAAAATCCACACAATATAATGCCAGAAAGGTTTTCTTTTCTATCCTTTCTAGAGGGCATATTGTTAGTACATTAAGCTACAGACACTATCGACGCTTCAGCTCAGGATGCAGCTGCTCTGTTTTATAGCTATTTTTAGCTAATTTTCAATTCATAGCCATATTATGTAGAGAGACGTTAAAATCAATTAAACATGACTTGCATTATATGTAAGTAGCGAGCATTTTAAATACATTGAAATAATTATACCATGTTGTACTTGTGTTATTCTTTTCAATTGCAAACACTTAATCCTTATCTACTATGCATACTGATCTGCTTTCCTACATCTACAATAAGTGGGTTTGCATGAAAGCTTCAAAACATTTTAAGGGAAACTTTAAAAGGTTGTCTACAACTTTCCATTTTTTTTTAATTATTTGAAACCAAAAGGATTAACAGGAAATTCTTCAATCAAAGCTTCAAGTATACATGCATGAGTATAATAGGCATCACGCAGAGTACATGCATAGCGGTGCGCAGTGAGAATGTTGTTATAGGTAATGATTCGTGCAAAGAAGAGACAAACTAATATGAATGTCTGATACTTGAGATTGTAACAAAACTACACAAACATTGTAACTTTTAGAGGAAATAACAGGCATGGAATGATAGGAAATTAGAAAGGGGAGCCTTTCTAATCTTATGTTCTGCCTGCCTGTACACTGAGTGTATGAGTTAATTAAGGCTTGGCTGATGATATGCGTGGAGGCATCAGCTATTAGGACAATTCTAAAACTGTAGAGAATTCTAAAAAAAATGAAGTAGACAGTCACTTCTGTAAATCCTTTTGAATATCATGTATTGGATTATTGTTGCATTTTAAATTGGAAACGATGTGGTGATCATATTTGGGGTCCACCCCCTGGTGATGTACACATAACATTGCTTGCAACTTTTTTTGAACTATCGCTGTTTAATGTCCAGTACAAAGGTCTACCCAAACCCTTTAAAACACATTTCAACTTGATTTCAGAATATTTTTCCCTTTTAAGGATATGACATTTTATCTTTGGATCCTTAAAGCATACTTTAAAGGGCTTTTCAGTTACTAGTTTACTTTTTTTACCATGGGCTTCAGAACTAACATGCAGGCAGATGCTAACTACTTGCCTATTCTGCCTGGCTTTGTCTCAGAGTAGTCACAGACTGCTCCTTTTCACATCAACAGAGCATCTCTTCCTCTTCTGTTGATGGAGCATAACTGCCCATGTCATGCTGATTGACAATCAGCTTCATGCAGTTGGGCAGTAGGGAGCTGGATGTCAATCAGCATGACATTGGCAGCGCAGAGCAGAAGACAAGCAGCTATTCTGTGGACCTTACATCAGCAGAAGCTGCAGAATCATGGGCAGGCGCTGTCTGTCACTCTCTAAACTGACAGAGATCAGTGCAGGGCAGAACGAGTGGGGCAGGGCAGAACTTCCTACCTATTTGTTATTAGGCCCATAGTAAAAAAAAATAGTTAAAGATAACCCATTTTATAAGATAGCAATAATATGTGATAAAAGTCTATGCAGCTATTCTCCAAGCCAGCCTCTGGTGGAACAATGCTTTCACCCATGCGTTTCTTTCTTGCCTTGCCTCTGTATGTAGCAATGTATTTTCAATGTTTGATTGCTCAGCAATATACTTAACTAATAAGTAATTACACTCTGTATAATACAATGTTTCACATAGGTAACTATTTTCCAACATTACCAATTTAGGTTTATGTCTCGTATCTCCTGTGCTTACTTACTTGGACTATGCCTCTGAGAAATTAAGGAATCAATTTTAGCAGTATGCGGTATTAAACTTAAAAGATGTATTCTCTTGAAAGGCATCTCAAAATTATGCAGACTTTAAGTTAGAAATCAGTTGGTTCTCCAGAGGGTCATTGACTTACAGCATACTATAACTCAGTAAATTAGTATAGATAGTTTAGAGCCTTTGTGCTGAGCAGTGCTAAACAAGTGATAGTAATGAAAGCTGTTTGTTGTTCCTAAACTCCATGACCTTGATAAGGATATTCCATTCATGTATATCATTAGGTCTTAATATTTCTTACTGATCTTCTCCTGAGGACAGCTTTATTGTCACCAAGTATGGTGCTAAAGGTTAATTGCTAGTCGTGGCTTAATTTTAATGCAGCCTGTTTATATCTATGTAACTTTGCATTACTACAAACAAGCTGCTTGATTGCTGCAGAAAAATACAAAATATTACCTAAAAGTAATCTTTTTACAACACTCTCTGTGTATACAATGATGACAGACTCTGCAGGGTGCAGGACTGCCGGCAGGAGCATAGTGGTGCCAGCTGACCTTGATATCTTTTGTTCCATTGCGGAACAAAACCCATGGAGGGAATAGGCTTTACTGGTTCCCAAAGTCCTGGTTTCAGACTATTTAACATGGAAAGAATTGCAGAACTCAATAATAAATAATTTGCATTCATTCACATGAATATGTATAACAATGTTTCAACCAAACTGGGTCTTTTTGAAGTCTTTTGTACATGACATCTCTGCCAGACCATTTTTTTGCAGCCTTGATAACAAACTATAGCAATAACTTCCATTTTTGAGAAATAAGGAGTAGTTTTGGATGACACTGTTCATTTTATCATATAATGCACTAACAAAAAGTACAAAAAGAAGTTCAGGTGGTGTTGAATTGAAAAAAAAAACAGCAATTTCAACTTTATTTTTTGGGTTTTTTTTTTGACATTTACTTTGTGGTAAAAATTATCTTTTAACATTGTTCTATGATTATAGTAAAACCAAATTTGCATAGCTTATTTTTGTATTAGTCTTTAAGTGTAAAAAAAAAATTGCCAAAATATTTTAGTGAGACATAAGTTTTTTTTTCAGTTAACAGCATTGTATGAGTGCTTAAGTTCTTTTGTTTTGGGGTGAGCTGTAGTATGCATTGGTATCATTTTTGGGTCTATGCGACTTTTTTTTTTTTTTCTTTTTACGATATGATACGATACTTTACTGATCCCGGGGGAAATTACGGTATTACAACAGCAATACAAACAGCAGTACATAAAATATTAGGACACAAATCTTGCACAAGTATACTAACATTACATAACAAATAAATGTGGGTAGTTCAGGTATAAAAGTCCCTGTTAATTGACATTAGTCCACCTGCAATCAGTCTTTGTTTTTTCTTTTAATCCATATTCTTGGAGGGGTGATAGGAAGTAACCTCTGCCCAGTTGCTAACCATTTAAATCTCACTTCTATAATTGACAGCAGCATGCTAAAGGTTATACTGTATAACCCAATTTCCAATCATGCTGTATGGAGTGGGATCAGCTCCTGATCTCACTCTAGATAGTTAATGCACACATTGGCAGTTCATGTTCAGCAGATGACAAGTGCTTAAATACACTTGTACAAACCGTTAGGTATCCAAAAATGGTATTACTAAGAGAAAAACTTTCGGCCTCATGAACTATGAGGTTTTATGAGAAAGTGAAATGCATGAAAAAGTTTAATAAGACATTTCTGGTGGAAAACATAATTTAAATTTGTGGTTTTGTCTCCAGTGTTTTTGGAAAAAAATCATAGCAATTTTTTTTTAAAACTTTGTTTTGAGCCAAAGCCATAAATGTATACAGCAACAAATTATTTTCCTTATATTTCCCATTCTGTATTATCTTCTTATGGTTTTGATTTAAAAAACAGCAATGTTGTTTTTTTTTTTAAAGAAAAAAACTATTTTAGTGAAACCATCTTTAGGCATTTTGATGCGATAGTTAAAGTAGTTTTTTTTAGCCAATACATACAATCCATAGACTGTTTTTAAAATGAATAAGACATATAAATAAAGGACTAACTAGAGAGAGTACAAAGGAGGGCAACAAAATTAATAAAGGGGATGGGAGAACTACAATACTTAGATAGATTAGCGAAATTAGGATTATTTAGTCTAGAAAAAAGATGACTGAGGGGCGATCTAATAACCATGTATAAGTATATAAGGGGACAATACAAATATCTCGCTGAGGATTTGTTTATACCAAGGAAGGTGACGGGCACAAGGGGGCATTCTTTGCGTCTGGAGGAGAGAAGGTTTTTCCACCAACATAGAAGAGGATTCTTTACTGTTAGGGCAGTGAGAATCTGGAATTGCTTGCCTGAGGAGGTGGTGATGGCGAACTCAGTCGAGGGGTTCAAGAGAGGCCTGGATGTCTTCCTGGAGCAGAACAATATTGTATCATACAATTATTAGGTTCTGTAGAAGGACGTAAATCTGGGGATTTATTATGATGGAATATAGGCTGAACTGGATGGACAAATGTCTTTTTTCGGCCTTACTAACTATGTTACTATGTTACTATGTTACTATGACTAATACGTTCTCTTCCTCCTATATTCACTTCTGTCTTTTAGCTTTGGCTTACTAAACTGCATTAAAAACTCAATGTTCAGACTATAGCTGTAGCATTTTTTTTCATGACCATCATGCAGCATTTGTTGTCACTTTCAGAGCAAAAGTTAGCATACATTTTCTCCTTGACAAATATTATTTGGCATTGGTCCTATATGTCACAAATATCTCTTCTTTTTTATTGGTCAAATCAAATTCTGTGACACGAATGACAGGTTTACGCAGCTTTATTATTATCCCCTTGCCCTTTGCATGGAACTTGTCCCCTTGACAAAATTAGCACCGAGTATTTATTATGTCATTTATGTTGTTTTTAGTTTCTTTTATGGACAGGGACCTTTTTTTATTTTGATAACTTGTCATTTTACTTGTTTGTTTCTTCTTTAATTGTTAGGCTGGCGTCACACTATCAGTATTTGGTCAGTATTTTACATCAGTATCTGTAAGCCAAAACCAGGAGTGGTAGAAAAAAGTATAATAGAAACAGGTCACCACTTCTGCATTTTTCACCCACTCCTGGTTTTGGCTTACAAATACTGATGTAAAATACTGACCAAATACTGCTACTGTGACGGCAGCCTAATAGTGTGGAAAAAGTTGGAAATTTATAAATGTTATCTCCGACTGACCCTGACCCCTTTCAAATTGTAATAGAATATGTAATCTAAAAAATTCTACTTTGTAATATACATGAACAGATTTAATTTACATTAAAAAAAATCTTAATAGCCAGAATTTTACAGAGTAGATTGTAGTCTAGTTTTATTGCAGTATCTGGGAAAAATTAATCTTCATTTTACAAAGGAGTTCATGTTCTCGGCGAAGGGTATAGATAATTAATGACAGTGACAGCTTCTAAAAATATTAGGTAGTTATTAAAAATGTTCTAAGTGAGTTATTAGCTTTACCCATTAGCTAAGAATCACCTAGTAAAGCAGAGTGAATTTCAACTCATTGGATAAAACAGTAGTTCAGTGATTTGCCCTGTGGTTTTCCTCTTATTTCCTCCATCACACCAAAGACATACTAATACGGAATTCGATTGTGAGCCCTAGTCGGGATAGTGATGATGGCTGTAAAATGCTGTGGAATTAATAGTGCTGCATAAGTAATTATAATAAATAAAATAAATACATTTCGGCTTATGTATCTATACTGTCTAATCCTTATTGTAAACTTAGACTAGACAGTGTTAACCTTTACCATGGCCAAATTTATCATAGTGTGTTGTGCTTGTTTGATAAACTTATCTAATTAAAGATTGTTTAGTCTAACGCCTCGATTCATCAAGACTGACATTTTTCACTCTAGTCTTGATGAAGTGTGCAGTGTAGTAAAATGTGCCAAATTCATTAAGACACATGTGACTCTTAAAGAATTTGGCACATCTCTCAACTGCCGTGCAGAGTTGTACTCCACTCAAGGACTGCAGTACTTATCTGTCATAGTTTACACCACCGTTGTGATGTAAATTCTGATGAATAATTCAGGTACACTTGGCCATATTCTGCCCCACTTAGAACTACCCACTTTTCAAAAAGTGAAAGGAGCTAACTGAGACTATCATGATTAGCATAAAAACATTAAAAGTCGCAAAATCTTTGTGTACCTTTGAGTTACACAAAAGATTTGCAACATTTAAATTGGCTTCTGCACAGGAAACAGGTAAAAACTGCTTAATGCATTGGAGTCTAATTTTACACATCTTATTAGTTGACTCTTTTTTGATACAAATATGCACCACAATTTTTGTGGAGTTTTTGTATCGTACTTTAAGCCACACACCATTTACAACAAGCACTGAACTAGGAGAAAAATACACTGTATAAATGTGTGCACACCTGTATATGCAAAAACATGAAATCAAACTTTATTATATAAAGACAAAGGACACACAAAGTATAAAAACATTTAAAACATGACCAATAATGACCAAAACGAGCACACCATTCCCCTTAAATAGGACTGAACCTGAATACAGCAAACTAAGGTGAAAATAAATACTAGTACAATCTCATAGGTATATGCATGAAAAATTCCAAATGCAATATAAAATAAACGTTTGCCTAAGGCAGAGTTCCAGGTACAATTTGAATATATAAATACAAACAAAGACAATATAAGGGCGTCCCCAAATTTGTCACAAATCAATCTCACCAGACCCTATGCTATGGGGCAATATTTGGATAATCCAACCTGATAGCAGAAAACTCTGTGTGCAGCAGAAAAAGGGGTATTTGAACAGGCCAGATATGAAATAGTGTTAAGCAGTATGCTATAAGTAAACACTGTGCAAAACACAGCCTGATAGCGAGCCTGCTGCCATGGGAAAAATCCGCTCACAAAAGGTTTGAGCCAATATAGTTACATGAATACGGCTGCCATAAAAAAAAACCCATGCTGACAGGTCTGTGAGAGATGCAGGGGAAGGTGTGGGAGAATCCCCACGCGGATCCCTGCGGCTAGGCAGCTTCGTCAGGGAGAACAACAACCTTTTACAACAAGCAACACCCTTTTCAGCTAGGGCACATCCACTGGTTGGGCAAAGCATCAAAACTGTTTAAACATATAGAAAAATTTAGTGTAATATATGAAAAACATTTTTGTTTTTAATAAATTACACCAGATTTTAGTAAATTACACCAGAATTCTGCTGTATTTAGCTTGATAAAAAAGCTCCATTTATTTTTGGAGAATAAACTTCCATTTTGAGAGATAGAAAATTAACAAAGGGACCACTCATTGTCTAGTCTAAGTTATGGTTTAGCACTATATTTCATTCCAGAAGAGCAAGTTTTGATTATCTTGTTTGCAAAAAAAAAATCCATTGACTCTCCAATATTTGAATAATACAGTATGTTATGAAATATTTCAGGTTTAAACTGCTTCTTAAAATTAATAGGGGCAGAAACAATAATTCTAGTGCTAAGTTATATAACTGTCACAGGGTTACCGCAACAGTGTGAAGCCAGAAGACCACAGCGTCTGATTGCTCATACTCTGGGTGAGAAGAAGCACTTCTCCTTCATTTTAAATGTGTTTATTTCTTCTAGCAGAAAAGGGGTTAATCTGCCTTGTTGGAAATCTCTGTGCTTATAGCTGAGCTTGGTTAGCCACTCCTTTCCCCTTTATAATCTGGGCTCTGTTACAAATCCTTGTCAGAGCAAACATTTGCTGCATGGCTAATGGAGGGAGAGGAGTTCATATGAGGAGAGTTGGAGGAGTTATCTGTGACTGTTGCTTGGTTTGTATACATGGTAAATCCCTATCCTTCTCTATTTTGGTTTATTCCCCCACCTCCATGCCCCAATGCATTCCTCTGTTATATGTAAGTTAATGTTTTGTATGCCTGGAGTTTTCTGTTAACCCCTGTTTGTGTTGCCTTGTTTGTTGGGTTAGTGTACCATGGTGCATAGTAGCGCCCCTTTTCCCTGGGTGGAGGAAGAGAACAGACGGAGGGCTAACTCAAGAGATAAGGCAAGGATGGGGCCCCGGCAGCTTCACCATCAGAAGTATCCCCGAGGAGCAGAGCAAGCTAGGGCATCCTCTAATGTTAGGGTCAGGGAAGGAGCCCCTGGTCCCAGGTCAACCGACAGCTGTGTAGTGACAATACCATTATATACCAGGCTTCTTGCTGTAGTTTTTAAAAATCATAGCTTATTTATTGCAGTTCTGTTAGTTCACCCAATCATCAGCAGAAAGCTGTCAATAAGTGGGGTGGTAGGGGTTAGACACAGGTCTTTATTGACAAGCTTAATAAAGAAATTAGTAATATCAAAACTATAACATGGAGACAAATTAGTGATGAGTGGAATGTTTGAAATCTGAATTCACCAGTTCGCCCAGATTATCCATAAAAACTTAATTTGTTGAAAAATTATTCACCAAAAATTAAATGTTCCTTATTATGATCTGTGTTCTCTCTAGACTCAGAGCATAATAAGTGTAAGATGTAAAAACAAAGAAATAGATAAATCTAATACCTCATTGCTCACTTCTCTGCATGGCCCGCTGCTCTCTGCCCTCCATCTGGTGTTCATCTATCTCGCTCATCATCTGCCTGTTCTTCACTATGGGCCTGAACATAGGGGCATGACCAGGCATTGGGGCTTCATTGCATGCTATAAGGTCACGTTGCACATCATGACTTCATGATGTTGCAACCATAGGATGTGCAGTGACTCCCAAGGCTTGGTCATAGCCAGAATTTCCTGTCTATAGAGAAAAGTAGGCAGATGAGATGTGTGATGGCTGAAAGAAGCCCGGAGGACCTGACGGCGAGCAGTGGGGTGGTTAGAGATATGAGCAGTGAGGTGACAGGTTTTTCTTTTCTGCAAATTTTTTTGCAAATATTCAGCCTTTTAAAGTTCACAAAATGGTGACGGTTTTTTTTTTTGTTTTCGCTATCCTTCCAAATAGAAATACATAGTGTTCGAATTCTCACGGAACAGAGGATTTCAGGAAGTTCCACTTGAACTCAATAATGCATTGATCGATTCTCTCATCTCTATGCCCAATAAATGACACTATGCTGGAAACTGGGTCACCACTGGGTCACCATTCCTACTGTATGCTGTACGGATACTGCAAATTATAAACCTATTGACAGCTTCCCTTTTAAAGAGAACCTGTCAGTTGTATTTTGCCAAATAGGGTACAGACATGATTATACTGTTATACTGATTATGATACCTACGGTGAAGGATCGCTACTTCCAACAGGCTAT
Source organism: Ranitomeya imitator (assembly GCF_032444005.1). Taxonomy (NCBI): domain Eukaryota; kingdom Metazoa; phylum Chordata; class Amphibia; order Anura; family Dendrobatidae; genus Ranitomeya; species Ranitomeya imitator. Next base: position 582,812,075 of record NC_091284.1, read on the forward strand.
ATAGTTCAATTCCTCTTTTTATCTGAAGAGGCAATTTGCATATTAAATTTCCCAGAGGAGCATTGGACAGAGAATAAGCCTCCTTACCTTGACAAGCCAGAGCTGGTATGTCACTCTCCACAAGGAGAAACTTTACCCCACAGCCTCTCACCTAGCTAAATCAGTTTTAATGCTTCACACTGATGAGGGCCAACAGCCCGAAACACCGTGTCTGTGAATTGAGATACTGATTTGGCTCTTATCCTAAGTCATATTGCAAGACTTGTTAAAGGGTTGATTGTGACTTGTAGGATCGCTACTTCCAACAGGTGGTGTTATAGAGTTCAAGTCCTCTTTTTTTTCCGAAAAGGCAATTTGCACCGACGGTGAAGAAATCCATTTTGTTCATTTTTTTCAATCTGTGTTTTAAGTTTTCTTGTAATCATCATATTTTTGTGCATCGGGTCAGGACTATGGGTTGGGTCTGCAACTCTGCTCCATTCCGTCTGCAGCCTCGTGGACCAAGTAAAGAGAGATTGCTTGGGAAGAGTGGTTATTTGTGAATTTGGCAAATTTATGTTAAGTGCTTCCACTTTCATGGTATTGATTTTGAAGTTAGATACATGACCGAATTAGTTCAATATATTAAGGATAATTGGGAAAGCTGAAAGAGGGTTGGTCGTAATAAAAAGTAAGTCATGCGCAAAGGCTAATGTTTTGAATTCCACTGTCCCAATCCTCAGTTCTCTAATAGATTCCTCCTGTCTTATCTTCTAAAATAGTGTCTCCATGGTTAGAATGAATAAGGAAGGAGTCAATGGGCACCCCTGTCTAGTACCATTGTTAATATTAAAACTCTGAGACAGGGTGCCATTGACCCTCTTCAGCTGCAGTTTTTGTCTCTTTTAGGCCATGTGCACACGTTCAATATTTGGTGAGTTTTTTTTTTTTTACCTCAGTATGTGTAAACCAAAGCTAGGAGTGGAACATTCAGAGGAAAAGTAAAATAGAAACACTTAACCACTTTCCCCCCCCTCCTGATTTTGGCTTATAAATACTGAGGCAAAAACTCACCAATAATTCAATGTCTGTATGTGGCCTTATCTGTATTAAATAAAACTGCTTTAATCTTGCCCAGTGAAAATACTCAGCATTAAAAACTCACCAAAAACTCATCTTAGGAAGTTAACCTTTAAGGTTTTTTTCTGAATTTTGTACTGTCAAATGTTGCAACAGGAAAAAAAAAAACACATTCAAAACTTTTCAAAATTGTTTCAGAATAAAAAAAAAAGCTCCTACAAAAACTCCCCACTCAAAAAAAGTGGTTTCCACTTGAAAATCTCATCTTTAAAAAAAAAAAAAAAAAAAAGTCAGTATGACCAAAGTCTAAATATTGTAATCAAATCCCTTTTCCACTTTTTTATTCAGGCCATAAAAAATAAGTATTGAAAGCCTGCCATGATAATTTTTATGGTTGCTTCTTTTTTCTCACCTTGGAGAGTATCTCATTTTATTATTTCTTTCAAAATACAGGAGTTTAAGTGGTTTACTATTGCTTTTGACATTTTGTAGTAGGTGTTTCCTTTATGTATTTCACTATGATTTGTCTGCCAGAACTATTATTTTACCTTGACCTGAACTTTAAATAACAATATGTTTCTTGACCTTACTTATAGAGAAAACGTTATTCTTTGCACTGTGAAAGTTTTACAATATAAAAATAAAAACAGATATTGAAAAAATATATAATTTAGTCTTTTTTGTTTGCAATATGGCTGTGTATGACGTATTGTGAAATAAATTATTATTGCTACTTTTTAATGATTTCTTAAAAAAAATGATGCAAAAAAAAATCCATTGGAGTTAGGATATTGTTTTTTTGTATTGGTTATTTCTTTTCATAAATTTTAATAAAGGAGATAATTCTACAACGCATATTATTGGAAAAAGTACTCAATAAAATACAATAAGCATAAAAAAATAAATAAAAATATAGGCAGGTAATGTTTATTGCGTGTGGAATTTCATTATCCCTTGTGTCTTAAAAATATCAGATGTTCTATGGAGAAATAATAAGAGAAATATAAAATTTTTCTCTTCTAGTGGCACATGAGGGTCCACTTTGAGCAAAATCTTTACCATCCAGCTGGGTAAACACAAATGAGTTCACAGTAACATGTAGCAAGAGAGTTAGAAGATCGACTAGTCATGCATGAAATTGATTTTTTCATAACAAGTATCTGTTGCCTTCTGTAAGCCATGCACCTAATTCTAAAAATGGGTTACAATAAAAGCAAATCATTAACTGTTCTTGGTAAATGAGGCACAGCAAAATGTGAAAAAAAACTTAGTGACCTAACGGTTTATTCAATGTCCAAATATTTAAAGTAAAGTATTAGTTCATTAGATTATATGTTTGCATGTTAAATACATATTTAATTCATTAAATATCAACATTTGATTTTGCTGCTAAGAAATGTAACTATTACTGCTGGAAAAACTTAATTCACTCATGTTATTATGAACTGCAATAATCCCAATAATAAAATTGTATAATATAAATATTTGTATTTTACTCAACTAAATCAAAAGTGATAATTTATGGGCATTGGCTTCTGTAATAGGCTGAATACATATATACTATGGTCGCCATTCATAAAAGCTTTTATGCTGGAACACTGTAATTAAAAAGCTTTGAACAACTGCTAAATTTTTACACCTCAAGAAGTTGAAAGAAAATGTTGTGACTTGTTGTGTTTTCACACCATTTTGACCAGCTCCAACATTATCGGGAGAGCTGTCGTGGAACGGGGCATGACTATTACCGCTCATCAAATTAGTCTGAGAGCAGCATAAAATAAGGCAGAAGAAACAGAGACCCTATTCCAGAAATGTGTCACTTACAAAGTTGTTTGCTGAAGTTTGGATAAAATCACTGTTTTATCACAAGGAGATTATTACTAGAGAACTAGTAACCCTGCTGCCATGTAGTTTTCCATATTAATGAGCTTTGCATAAACCCGCCCTCAACACTGATTGGCAGCTTTCTGCCTTCACAGAGTGTATATAGAAGTCTGTCAATCAGTGGTGTGGGTGGGGTTACACAGAGCTCAGTATTAGGGAACTGGTAGAGCTGCAGAAAATAAAAAAGGGATTTTATTTAAACTTCAGCAATTTTTTTTTATTTTCCCATGGTCAGAGTTGTCTGATTACCTTTAGCTAAGTGGTGATGTTATGGCAGTCGGCACGAGAATCCTAAGCTCAGTGATTGGCTGCTGTGATCACATGGGCTGTAGTCATGAAATGATGCTGTAGCCTGTTTGGAAAGACAGGAGCAGTGGTGTAAGGGCATCGCTGGATCAGCGGAGGGTGAGTAACAGTTGAATTTATTAATATTGTAAAGACTTATACCTGGAATCAAAATTTGTACATTGAAAACCCTTTTCACCTACTTTTACATTTTATTAGGACAATAACCTAATTGTGTGCTTCTAAAATTTGGACAATTAATGCAGTTAACAATTCAGTAGACTGAACAATGACAGCTGGTATGTTGCATGGCTCTTGGTACTATTGTATTTGGTGGTTTTTATGAGACCAAATTTTAAAAAGGGCTGCACATAGCCAAGGTGCCAAATTGTTCTGTTTCTCACAATATAATTTACTTTTTTTTAACAAAATTGGGACCTCATTCTGGTTCAGTTTCATAGTAATTTTGTCCTATAGGCCACATTCACCCATTCACTATTTGTGAGCCAAAGCCAGGAGTGGATAAAAAATGTACGGAAGTGGTGACTTGTTTCTATTAAACTTTTCCTCTGATTGTTCCACTCCTGATTTTGGATGACAGATACTGATGTAAAATACTGACCAAATACCGAAGATGGAAACGTAGCCTTAAACCATTGAACAGAACGGTTTATGGAGAGGACAATTTCTCAATTTCACCGCACTTGGAAATTATATACCATTTTCCTGTACACTATATGTTAAAATCAATGGTGTTGTTCTAAACTACAACTTATCCTGCAAAAAACAAGCCCTCACACAGCCATATTGAGCAAAATACAAAAAAGTTGTGGCTCTGGGAAGAAGGGGAGCAAAAAACGGAAATAAAAAAAGTGAAATACCCCTGGTTGTTAAGGGGTTAAGAAAGTAATTTACACATGACATTGGAGTTGTGACTGATGATAACAGAACATTTCCTAGGATGTAATATCAGCAGTTATGCATGACAGAATCCAAATATATTTACTTCTCTCGATACCATGCTGTGCAAGGTTTACATTTTTCCCTCTTCCTGTGTTTAGCTTCAGGCCACAGGAATGTAAATTCCTTCAATATACTAAAATGATGTACCTTCCTCATGAAAGCCTTGTAAATCATCTTAGTCTGACCAGATCTAACATTCAAGGCTCATATTCATCTGCAAGAAAAACGGATGAGTGAAATCCGATAAAATATTGGATTACACTCTGACCAATGTTAATCTATGAGTCCCTGCTCATCTGCGATTTTTTTTCTCTGCTGAATTTGGACTCAGAAAAAAATCGCAACATGCTGCAATTGTCCTCATATCTCGGACTGGACTCTCCAATGCACGTCCATGGATGCGAAAAAAATCCCAGAAGGAGTACGAACCATCCTTATCCTGTCCTTTTTTGTGGAACAATGTTAATTTAAAAAAAATCAAATCATCCCATGACAGGACGTGACACACAGGGAAGTGTGGGAAGGCTTCCATTAAAAATGGTACCGTTGCATGTTTCACACCACCATGAAGTTGTCAGAAGAAATTTGGCCATGTCTTGGGCAATAAATGTCAAAATTATGTTGGTGTTAGTTCAGGAGCGGCCAGAGCTATGGGACCCACGAGACTCCAACTATAAAAACAAAAATGTTAAGGACGCATCCTGGACATATATTTGGCAACAATTATTACCATAACATGTTGAGAGTACCCATGATGTCGAAATGGGGATGAGCAAGTAAATTTTCTTTTGATATGAATGTACTTTTTAGTTATTTTCAAATTATGCTACGCAGGGCAATTGTAAGAAACATGTTTTTTTGTGTAATGAATTATTAAATTGTCTAATTTACTTGTAAAATTGTGGCCTTCTAAGTTATTAACATTTAGAAATGTACATTTTACCTTTTGCTGTGAATTATGTTACCCGGAGTTGGCGAAGTTGGTGTGATCTGTTCAGGAGGGAGCATCAGTGGCGAGAGAAAAGTGGAGCTGAAGCAAGTAAAAAAAGGCCCTATCTGTGTATGTCTCGCTTAAATGTTCTGGTACCCGAAATGTAATTACATCTGTAAGTTTTCCATTTTCCTCAATCTGGTTTTTAAACTGCACAGTAATGTTGACAATTATTAATTTTTAACCATATTTCCAATTTTTACAAACAGAACAGAATCCAACTTACAGAAATGGGATACAGTTTACAAGTCCGAGTCTGGCCCATCTCAACTGGAGATTCCTGGTCCATCTGAGGAGGAGGTTCCTGGCCCAATGCCACAACAACAGGTTGGCATGGAGCAAAAAGGAGTAGCAGTCCAACTTGGCCCTACATACTTCCCCACGGGCATCAGTAATACCACGGCGACTCAGAAGAAAGAGGGAGGCCCACAAAATAAAAAGGCAGATTGATAGCCGGGTGATGAACTATATTTTCTGAACCATATGTGATGATGGAGAGGAGGAATTTTGCCGTAGTTTAGCCAATCTTCAGCAAATCCCCTCAGAATTAAGGCTACAAACAAAAACATTCATACTACACCTCATCCATGATGCCATGCATCCAGCAATATGTCTGCTCAGGAGCCAGCCACTTATGACACAGGCTATCTTTCCAGTAGGGCCGTAAGCAAAAACTCTCCATTTATTTTTCAATATATCATTCAACCTGCCGTGCCTGAAGTAAAAATCCTACGACATTGGTCAAGACTACGTACAGGATAAGGCCTCATCAAATGGTATGTGAGCTGAAAAGCTTCATCAGCCACAATAACTAAAAGAGCTGGTTCCACACTTGAGCCTGGGAGTATCCTTGGAGGTGGCACACCCAGTTGATTGACCATAAGCCCCCCACCCATTAAGGAAGAATTGAATTTTCTAGAATCTCCAATTCTTCCAAAGGCCCCAATATCTGCTATTACAAACTGGTAGTTGCTGTAAAACCAACAGCACTACCAAAAAATATTGCTTATAAATTGTAGTATAGGGATTCTAAGTTTAATGGCTTCTTGACCCAGATGTGTTTGCCACGTAAAGCACCTGAACAATTAGGAAGCTGACACCTAATAAAACATCCCCCTTGAGATGTGCTCCCAGTCTTCAGGCTCCGGCATCACTTTCTCATTTAGACGATCCAATATCTGTGAACAGGTATGTTTCAATATGTTGGAGATCATTGTTCTTCCAAGTAGGAGATCTAAATGGAGGGCAGCATACAACTCTGCCATGGCAAAGTACCGAAATATTAAGCAAAATAGAAGTTAAGGCTAAGCTAAGATTGTTTCAAAATGGCCAACTTTACGTGGAGCCAGTAGATTCTGTGTTTTGAGGGTGAAATTAGTGATCAAAAGCAGATATATGCTATTTGTATCATTTTATAAAATAAAGGTTAAGTATATTTTATTGAAACAAATAAAGGAAAAGAAGAAAGGTTAACTCATGGTAAGCAGCAGGCATTCTTCAGCAGAAATGCATCAGCGAAAGCAGGTATTTGGAAAAGTCAATCCAGGTTGAAGCTCCTATAGTGGAAGGTCAAAGGTACACAGCGACATTTGCGAGTAGGCCATATTTTGTATGGATGCCTCTGTAGATGGTCATACAACTGGGCAAAATGACTTCTTGTAGGATGTTGGGTGAGGAGAGAATGCACCCAATATCTACGTCGCCCCCTTGGAGCAACAATGGGGGAATAGCCAGCTCCAGCCTCATGAGATAACATCCAGTGAAAAAGGAGCTGCTCTGTAGGATATAAATTTCTACCTGCCAGGTTGTTGTTGGCAACACCAAAATTATACAATTCTGTGAAGCATATCCTCAAGATTATATGGGTGTTTCCAGCAGCACACATTTTGCAAAAGGGGTTTATATACGGCTAGCAATAACCCAAAAGACCCAACAACAACAGGATGATTTGGAATTGAGAACTTATGCAAAAAATGCATTGCATAACAGATTCCCTTTAAAGACACAAAAACAATGTTTCTAGCTACAGGAAGCATACATTTATAATGGGTTCATGGGTTCAATATGGGGTTAAATATGCAAAGCCATCCTTGCACTGTATATTGTTATTTTAGCTATAAATTATTGATTCATAAAATTGTTTATTAAAATGATAGGAGAAAAGATGGTATAAGAGATTGATAATGGAAGAGGGGGGATTAGTGATTGCAGTCTGACAATGTATTGACATGGTAGCAGGTGCTCAATGTCCCCCATGACTTCAATAGATATAACGCAGGACTGTATGCATGAACTTGTCTTTTACTAACCTAGCCAGTAATTTAACCCCTTCATGACCCAGCCTATTTTGACCTTAAAGACCTTGCCGTTTTTTGCAATTCTGACCAGTGTCCCTTTATGAGGTAATAACTCAGGAACGCTTCAATGGATCCTAGCGGTTCTGAGATTGTTTTTTTGTGACATATTGGGCTTCATGTTAGTGGTAAATTTAGGTCAATAAATTCTGTGTTTATTTGTGATAAAAACGGAAATTTGGCGAAAATTTTGAAAATTTCGCAATTTTCACATTTTGAATTTTTATTCTGTTAAACCAGAGAGTTATGTGACACAAAATAGTTATTAAATAACATTTCCCACATGTCTACTTTACATCAGCACAATTTTGGAAACAAAATTTTTTTTTGCTACGAAATTTACAAAACCATTTTTTTTAGGGACCACCTCACATTTGAAGTCAGTTTGAGGGGTCTATATGGCTGAAAATACCCAAAAGTGACACCATTCTAAAAACTGCACCCCTCAAGGTGCACATAACCCTTCAGGTGCTTCACAGCAGCAGAAGCAACATGGAAGGAAAAAATGAACATTTAACTTTTTAGTCACAAAAATGATCTTTGAGCAACAATTTTTTTATGTTCCCAATGGTAAAAGGAGAAACTGAACCACGAAAGTTGTTCTCCAATTTGTCCTGAGTACGCTGATACCTCATATGTGGGGGTAAATCACTGTTTGGGCGCACGGCAGGGCTTGGAAGGGAAGGAGCGCCATTTGACTTTTTGAATGAAAAATTGGCTGCACTCTTTAGCGGACACCATGTCACGTTTGGAGAGCCCCCGTGTGCCTAAAAATTGGAGCTCCCCCACAAGTGACCCCATTTTGGAAACTAGATGCCTCAAGGAACTTATCTACATGCATAGTGAACCCTTTAAACCCCCAGGTGCTTCACAAATTGATCCATAAAAATGAAAAAGTACTTTTTTTTCACAAAAAAATTATTTTACCCTCAATTTTTTCATTTTCACATGGACAACAGGATAAAATGGATCCTAAAATTTGTTGGGCAATTTCTCCTGAGTACATTGATACCTCACATGTGGAGGTAAACCACTGTTTGGGCACATGGTAAGGCTCGGAAGGGAAGGAGCGCCATTTGACTTTTTGAATGAAAAATTATCTCCATCGTTAGCGGACACCATGTCGCATTTGGAGAGACCCTGTGTGCCTAAACATTGGAGCTCCCCCACAAGTGACCCCATTTTGGAAACTGGACCCCCCAAGGAACTTATCTAGATGCCTAGTGAGCACCCTCAGGTGCTTCACAAATTGATCCGTAAAAATGAAAAAGTACTTTTTTTTCACAAAAAATTTATTTTCGCCTTAATTTTTTCATTTTCACATGGGCAATAGGATAAAATGGATCCTAAAATTTGTTGAGCAATTTCTCCCGAGTACGCCGATACCTCATATGTGGGGGTAAACCACTGTTTGGGCACACGGCAGGGCTCGGAAGGGAAGGCGCGCCTTTTGACTTTTTGAATGGAAAATTAGCTCCAATTGTTAGCGGACACCATGTCGCGTTTGGAGAGCCCCTGTGTGCCTATGCATTGGAGCTCCCCCACAAGTGACCCCATTTTGGAAACTAGACCCCCCAAGGAACTAATCTAGATGCATACTGAGCACTTTAAACCCCCAGGTGCTTCACAGAAGTTTATAATGCAGAGCCATGAAAATAAAAAATAATTTTTCTTTTCTCAAAAATGATTTTTTAGCCTGGAATTTCCTATTTTGCCAATGGTAATAGGAGAAATTGGACCACAAATGTTGTTGTCCAGTTTGTCCTGAGTACGCAGATACCCCATATGTGGGGGTAAACCACTGTTTGGGCGCACGGCAGGGCTCAGAAGGGAAGGCACGCCATTTGGCTTTTTAAATGGAAAATTAGCTCCAATCATTAGCGGACACCATGTCGCGTTTGGAGAGCCCCTGTGTGCCTAAACATTGGAGATCCCCCACAAATGACCCCATTTTGGAAACTAGACCCCCAAAGGAACTAATCTAGATGTGTGGTGAGCACTTTGAACCCTCAAGTGCTTCACAGAAGTTTATAACGCAGAGCCATGAAAATTAAAAAAAAAAATTATTTTCTCAAAAATGATTTTTTAGCCCGCTATTTTTTATTTTCCCAAGGGTAACAGGAGAAATTTGACCCCAAAAGTTGTTGTCCAGTTTCTCCTGAGTACGCTGATACCCCATATGTGGGGGTAAACCACTGTTTAGGCACATGCTGGGGCTCGGAAGTGAAGTAGTGACGTTTTGAAATGCAGACTTTGATGGAATGCTCTGCGGGCGTCACGTTGCGTTTGCAGAGCCCCTGATGTGGCTAAACAGTAGAAACCCCCCACAAGTGACCCCATTTTGGAAACTAGACCCCGAAAGGAACTTATCTAGATGTGAGGTGAGCACTTTGAACCCCCAAGTGCTTCACAGAAGTTCATAACACAGAGCAGTGAAAATAATAAATACATTTTCTTTCCTCAAAAATAATTATTTAGCCCAGAATTTTTTATTTTCCCAAGGGTTACAGGAGAAATTGGACCACAAAAGTTGTTGTCCAGTTTGTCCTGAGTACGCTGATACCCCATGTGTGGGGGTAAACCACTGTTTGGGCACACGTCGGGGCTCCGAAGGGAAGTAGTGACTTTTGAAATGCAGACTTTGATGGAATGGTCTGCGGGCGTCACGTTGCGTTTGCAGAGCCCCTGGTGTGCCTAAACAGTAGAAACCCCCCACAAATGACCCCATTTTGGAAACTAGACCCCCAAAGGAACTTATCTAGATATGTGGTGAGCACTTTCAACCCCCAAGTGCTTTACAGAAGTTTATAACACAGAGCCGTGAAAATAATAAATACGTTTTCTTTCCTCAAAAATAATTTTTTAGCCCAGAATTTTTTATTTTCCCAAGGGTTACAGGAGAAATTGGACCACAAAAGTTGTTGTCCAGTTTGTCCTGAGTATGCTGATACCCCATGTGTGGGGGTAAACCACTGTTTGGGCACACGTCGGGGCTCCGAAGGGAAGTAGTGACTTTTGAAATGCAGACTTTGATGGAATGGTCTGCGGACGTCACGTTGCGTTTGCAGAGCCCTTGGTGTGCCTAAACAGTAGAAACCCCCCACAAGTGACCCCATTTTAGAAACTATACCCTGCAAGGAACTTATCTAGATGTGTGGTGAGCACTTTGAACTCCCAAGTGTTTCACAGACGTTTACAACGCAGAGCCGTGAAAATAAAAAATAATTTTTCTTTCCTCAAAAATTATGTTTTAGCAAGCATTTTTTTATTTTCACAAGGGTAACAGGAGAAATTGGACCCCAGTAATTGTTGCGCAGTTTGTCCTGAGTATGCTGGTACCCCACATGTGGGGGTAAACCACTGTTTGGGCACACGTCGGGGCTCAGAATTGAGGGAGCACCATTTGACTTTATGAATACAAGATTGGCTGGAATCAATGGTGGCGCCATGTTGCATTTGGAGACCCCTGATGTGCCTAAACAGTGGAAACCCCTCAATTCTAACTCCAACACTAACCCCAACAAACCCCTAACCCTAATCCCAACTGTAGCCATAACCCTAATCACACCCCTAACCACAACCCTAATTCCAACCCTAACCCTAAGGCTATGTGCCCACGTTGCGGATTCGTGTGAGATTTTTCAGCATCATTTTTGAAAAATCCGTGGGTAAAGGGCACTGCGTTTTACCTGCGGATTTACCATGGATTTCCAGTGTTTTTTGTGCGGATTTCACCTGCGGATTCCTATTGAGGAACAGGTGTAAAACGCTGCGGAATCCGCACAAAGAATTGACATGCTGCGGAAAATACAACGCAGCGTTTCCGCACGGTATTTTCCGCACCATGGGCACAGCGGATTTGGTTTTCCATATGTTTACATGGAACTGCAAACCTGATGGAACACTGCTGCGAATCCGCAGCGGCCAATCCGCTGCAGATCCGCAGCAAAATCCGCACCGTGTGCACATAGCCTAATTCTAAAGGTATGTGCACACGCTGCGGAAAACGCTGCGGATCTGCAGCAGTTTCCCATGAGTTTACAGTTCAATGTAAACCTATGGGAAACAAAAATCGCTGTACACATGCTGCGGAAAAACTGCACGGAAACGCAGCGGTTTACATTCCACAGCATGTCACTTCTTTCTGCGGATTCCGCAGCGGTTTTACAACTGCTCCAATAGAAAATCGCAGTTGTAAAACCGCAGTGAAATGCGCAGAAAAACCGCGGTAAATCTGCAATAAATCCACAGCGGTTTAGCACTGCGGATTTATCAAATCCGCAGCGGAAAAATCCGCAGAGGAACAGAATACGTGTGCACATACCGAAACCCTAACCCTACCCCTAACCCTAGCCCTACCCCTACCCCTAACCCTACCCCTACCCCTAACCCTAACCCTACCCCTAACCCTACCCCTAACCCTACCCCTAACCCTATCCCTAACCCTATCCCTACCCCTAACCCTACCCCTAACCCTACCCCTAACCCTACCCCTAACCCTGCCCCTAACCCTAACCCTACCCCTAACCCTAACCCTATTCTAACCTTAGTGTAAAAAAAAAAAAATTCTTTATTTTTTTATTGTCCCTACCTATGGGGGTGACAAAGGGGGGGGGGGTCATTTACTATTTTTTTTTATTTTGATCACTGAGATAGGTTATATCTCAGTGATCAAAACTCACTTTGGAACGAATCTGCCGGCCGGCAGATTCGGCGGGCGCACTGCATATGCGCCCGCCATTTTGGAAGATGGCGGCGCCCAGGAAAGAAGACGGACGGATCCCGGGAGGTAAGTATAAGGGGGGGGGAGATCAGGGCACGGGGGGAGCGTCGGAGCACGGGGGGTGGATCGGAGCATGGGGGGGTGGATCGGAACACGGGGGGGTGGATTGGAGCACGGGGTGGGGGATCGCTGTGCAGGCGGGTGGATCGGAGCACGGGGGGGGGGAATCGGAGCACGGGGGGGATCGGAGTGCGGGGTTGGTTTGATTGGAGCACGGGGGGTGTGATTGGAGCACGGGGGGAGCGGACAGGAGGACAGGGGAGCGGAGCACAGGACAGGACGGAGGGGAGCATACCACAGATCGGGGGGCTGGGGGGGCGATCGGTGGGGTGGGGTGGGGGCACATCAGTGTTTCCAGCCATGGCCGATGATATTGCAGCATCGGCCATGGCTGGATTGTAATATTTCACCAGTTTTTTAGGTGAAATATTACAAATCGCTCTGATTGGCAGTTTCACTTTCAACAGCCAATCAGAGCGATCGTAGCCACGGGGGGGTGAAGCCACCCCCCCTGGGCTAAACTACCACTCCCCCTGTCCCTGCAGGCCGGGTGAAATTGGAGTTAACCCTTTCACCCGGCCTGCAGGGACGCAATCTTTCTGTGACACAGGATATGCGTCACAGGTCGGATTGGCACCGACTTTCATGACGCATACGCTGTGTCACAGGTCAGGAAGGGGTTAATTAGTTTGATAATTCAAAAGTTCTTGATAGGTTTCTTTTCTTATGCATTTAAAGATAGTTAGGTTAGAATGTATTCACACTGCATTTTAGTGCAGTTGAGTATATACAAGCTTTTATGGATACATGTAACCAGGGCCATATTTGCCACTAGGCAACCGAGGGTGGGTGCGTCTGGCAGCTGGTTACATGGGCAAAGGAGCAGTAATCAACTCCCTGCCAGGACAGAAGAGACAATTAATCCTAACGATGAGGGACCTGTGATGACGTCATGCCCATGTGACTCATATGGGAGGAGCCATCCTAGACATGCAGGAAGTGAAGTGTTTTCCCTTGCAAGATGCACCACCTGGAAAAGACAGGGCACTGTTGACAGGTAATGAGTGTACAGCCTGATGGCAGCTTATCTCTTACAGAAGAAAAGGATTGGCAGTCTGATATTGGACGTGCCAGATCCTTAACTCCATTGGCAATCATCTGTTCGGGGTCCCAACGCATATTAGGCTAAGTTCCCATAGTGGCCATTGGGTTTGCATGGGATTTATAAAAATCTCACTTTGATTTTTTTACACTGTGTAAACTGACCTGCAGTGCAATTTTGAAATCTACAACATGTCAATTTTTTTTATGGTAAATATTTTATTTGCGGATTTTACCCATAGACTTGAACGAGATGAGGAAAATCTGCAGATAAACTTTTTCTTTTGTGGTTTTAGTGCATGTAACTCGCATATGACTTTATCAATGAAGTTTTATCAAAGCTAAGTGATAGGAAGCTTCCAAATAAAGTTTTTTTATTTAACCCCTTTACCCCCAAGGGTGGTTTGCACGTCAATGACCAGGCCAATTTTTACAATTCTGACCACTGTCCCTTTATGAGGTTATAACTCCGAAACGCTTCAACGGATCCTGGTGATTCTGACAATGTTTTCTCGTGACATATTGTACTTCATGATAGTGGTAAAATTTCTTTGATAGTACCTGCGTTTATTTGTGAAAAAAACGGAAATTTGGCGAAAATTTTGAAAATTTCGCAATTTTCAAACTTTGAATTTTTATGCAATTAAATCACAGAGATATGTCACACAAAATACTTAATAAGTAACATTTCCCACATGTCTCCTTTACATCAGCATAATTTTGGAACCAATTTTTTTTTTTGTTAGGGAGTTATAAGGGTTAAAAGTTGACCAGCAATTTCTCATTTTTACAACACCATTTTTTTTTAGGGACCACGTCTCATTTGAAGTCATTTTGAGGGGTCCATATGATAGAAAATGCCCAAGTGTGACACCATTCTAAAAACTGCACCCCTCAAGGTGCTCAAAACCACATTCAAGAAGTTTATTAACCCTTCAGGTGTTTAATAGGAATTTTTGGAATGTTTAAATAAAAATGAACATTTAACTTTTTTACACAAAAAATTTACTTCAGCTCCAATTTGTTTTATTTTACCAAGTGTAACAGGAGAAATTGGACCCAAAAAGTTGTTGTCCAATTTGTCCTGAGTACGCTGATACCCCATATGTGGCAGTAAACCACTGTTTGGGCGCATGGGAGAGCTCGGAAGGGAAGGAGCGCAGTTTGACTTTTCAATGCAAAATTGACAGAAATTGAGATGGGACGCCATGTTGCGTTTGGAGAGCCACTGATGTGCCTAAACATTGAAACCCCCCACAAGTGACACCATTTTGGAAAGTAGACCCCCTAAGGAACTTATCTAGAGGTGTGGTGAGCACTTTGACGCACCAAGTGCTTCACAGAAGTTTATAATGCAGAACCGTAAAAATAAAAAATCATATTTTTTCACAAAAATTATATTTTTGCCCCCAATTTTTTATTTTTCCAAGGGTAAGAGAAGAAATTGGACCTCAAAAGTTGTTGTCCAATTTGTCCCGAGTACGCTGATACCCCATATGTGGCAGTAAACCACTGTTTGGGCGCATGGGAGAGCTCGGAAGGGAAGGAGCGCCGTTTGACTTTTCAATGCAAAATTGACAGGAATTGAGATGGGACGCCATGTTGCGTTTGGAGAGCCACTGATGTGCCTAAACATTGAAACCCCCCACAAGTGACACCATTTTGGAAAGTAGACCCCCTAAGGAACTTATCTGGATGTGTGGTGAGCACTTTGACCCACCAAGGGCTTCACAGAAGTTTATAATGCAGAGCCATAAAAATAAAACAAAATTTTTTTCCCACAAAAATTATTTTTTAGCCCCCAGTTTTGTATTTTCCCTAGGGTAACAGGAGAAATTGGACCCCAAAAGTTGTTGTCCAATTTGTCCTGAGTACGCTGATACCCCATATGTGGGGGGGAACCACCGTTTGGGCGCATGGGAGGGTTCGGAAGGGAAGGGGCGCCATTTGGAATGCAGACTTAGATGGAATGGTCTGCAGGCGTCACATTGCGTTTGCAGAGCCCCTAATGTACCTAAACAGTAGAAACCCCCCACAAGTGACACCATTTTGGAAAGTAGACCCCCTAAGGAACTCATCTTGATGTGTTGTGAGAGCTTTGAACCCCCAAGTATTTCACTACAGTTTATAACGCAGAGCCATGCAAATAAAAAATATTTTTTTTTCCACAAAAATTATATTTTAGCCCCCAGTTTTGTATTTTTCCAAGGTTAGCAGGAGAAATTGGACCCTAAATGTTGTTGTCCAATTTGTCCTGAGTACGCTGATACCCGATATGTTGGTTGGAACCACCGTTTGGGCGCATGGGAGGGCTCGGAAGGGAAGGAGCATCATTTGGAATGCAGACTTAGATGGATTGGTCTGCAGGCGTCACATTGTGTTTGCAGAGCCCCTAATGTACCTAAACAGTAGAAACCCCCCACAAGTGACCCCATATTGGAAACTAGACCCCTCAATGAACTTATTTAGATGTGTTGTGAGAACTTTGAACCCCCAAGTGTTTCACTACAGTTTATAACGCAGAGCCGTGAAAATAAAAAATCTTTTTGTTTTCCCACAAAAATTATTTTTTAGCCCCCAGTTTTGTATTTTCCCAAGGGTAACAGGAGAAATTGGTCCACAAAAGTTGTTGTCCAATTTGTCCTGAGTACGCTGATACCCCATATGTTGGGGTAAACCCCTGTTTGGGCACACAGGAGAGCTCGGAAGGGAAGGAGCACTGTTTTACTTTTTCAACGCAGAATTGGCTGGAATTGAGATCGGACGCCATGTCGTGTTTGGAGAGCCCCTGATGTGCCGAAACAGTGGAAACCCCCCAATTATAACTGAAACCCTAATCTAAACACACCCCTAACCCTAATTCCAACGGTAACCCTAACCACACCTCTAACCCTGACACACCCCTAACCCTAATCCCAACCCTATTCCCAACTGTAAATGTAATCTAAACCCTAACCCTAACTTTAGCCCCAACCCTAACTGTAGCCCCAACCCTAACCCTAACCCTAGCCCTAACCCTAGCCCTAACCCTAGCCCTAACCCTAACCCTAGCCCTAACCCTAGCCCTAACCCTAGCCCTAACCCTAGCCCTAACCCTAACCCTAGCACTAACCCTAGCCCTAACCCTAGCCCTAGCCCTAGCCCTAACCCTAGCCCTAACCCTAGCTCTAACCCTAACCCTAGCCCTAGCCCTAACCCTAGACCTAGCCCTAACCCTAGCCCTAACCTTAGCCCTAACCCTAGCCCTAGCCCTAACCCTAGCCCTAACCCTAGCCCTAATGGGAAAATGGAAATAAATACATTTTTTTTTATTTTTCCCTAACTAAGGGGGTGATGAAGGGGGGTTTGATTTACTTTTATAGCGAGTTTTTTAGCGGATTTTTATGATTGGCAGCCGTCACACACTGAAAGACCCTTTTTATTGCAAAAAATATTTTTTGCAATACCACATTTTGAGAGCTATAATTTTTCCATATTTTGGTCCACAGAGTCATGTGAGGTCTTGTTTTTTGCGGGACGAGTTGACGTTTTTATTGAAAACATTTTTGGGCACGTGACATTTTTTGATCGCTTTTTATTCCGATTTTTGTGAGGAAGAATGACCAAAAGCCAGCTATTCATGAATTTCTATTGGGGGAGGCGTTTATACCGTTCCGCGTTTGGTAAAATTGATAAATCAGTTTTATTCTTCGGGTCAGTACGATTACAGCGATACCTCATTTATATCATTTTTTTATGGTTTGGCGCTTTTATACGATAAAAACTATTTTACAGAAAAAATAATTATTTTTGCATCGCTTTATTCTCAGGACTATAACTTTTTTATTTTTTTGCTGATGATGCTGTATGGCGGCTCTTTTTTTGCGGGACAATATGACGCTTTCAGCGGTACCATGGTTATTTATATCTGTCCTTTTGATCGTGTGTTATTCCACTTTTTGTTCGGCGGTATGATAATAAAGCGTTGTTTTTTGCCTCGTTTTTTTTTTTTTTTTCTTACGGTGTTTACTGAAGGGGTTAACTAGTGGGACAGTTTTATAGGTCGGGTCGTTACGGACGCGGCGATACTAAATATGTGTACTTTTATTGTTTTTTTTTTTATTTAGATGAAGAAATGTATTTATGGGAATAATATTTTTTTTTTTTTCATTAGTTTGGAATATTTTTTTTTATTTTTTTTACACATTTGGAAAAATTTTTTTTTACTTTTTTACTTTGTCCCGGGGGGGACATCACAGTTCAGTGATCTGACAGTTTGCACAGCACTCTGTCAGATCACTGATCTGACATGCAGCGCTGCAGCCTTCACAGTGCCTGCTCTGAGCAGGCTCTGTGAAGCCACCTCCCTCCCTGCAGGACCCGGATCCGCGGCCATCTTGGATCCGGGGCTGGAGGGAGCAGGGAGGGAGGTGAGACCCTCGCAGCAACGCGATCACATCGCGTTGCTCCGGGGGTCTCAGGGAAGCCCGCAGGGAGCCCCCTCCCTGCGCGGTGCTTCCCTGCACCGCCGGCACATCGCGATCATCTTTGATCGCGGTGTGCCAGGGGTTAATGTGCCGGGGGCGGTCCGTGACCGCTCCTGGCACATAGTGCCGGATGTCAGCTGCGATAAGCAGCTGACACCCGGCCGCGATCGGCCGCGCTCCCCCCGTGAGCGCGGCCGATCGGCTATGACGTACTATCCCGTCCAGGGTCAGATAAGCCCAGGGCACCTCGACGGGATAGTACGTCTAAGGTCACAGAGGGGTTAAAGCATGACTTATCAAAAAGAGCCAGAAACCGCAGATGACAAAAACGTAATATAACTCCCCAAATACTCATTGTGGAAACTTAGGCTACGTTCACATATTCGTGTCTCACATCCATTTTTATTCCTCAGACAGGATTTTGTCCAATTGTTACATAGAGCACACTGGATGTTTTCACACATCTGTTCATATCATGGATCTGATAGTGAGATCTATGATACTCTGAGTAGGTCCAATTCTGGTCTGACTTGCAGATCAGACTAGGCCATTCAAATCTATGGGCATCCGTGAAATACAGATCTGTTCTACCCATCTGTCTGTTCTCTGCTGGCACAGAGAGGTCACAGGCGAATCATGATTCTCATTCTGCAGCTTCTCTCCCCTAATGTCACTGCCTACCTGTCAATCACAATGATGTCGGCAGTAATGCATCATAGAACTCTGCAGGAATATGTATCCATTCTGTCCTGCAGAGATCTGCTTCCCCAACCTATCACCTGCTAGCTAGTAATATATCAGGCGATTCCACCCTCCATTCCTCTCCTAAACTTAGGTTCCTAAAAGTTCAGTTACTAGCTTCCTCTATTGGCGTATTCGTGTTTTGTCTCACCTGTTATTGACTAGGCTTGCCTTCTTGTTTATTCTAATCTCTCCACTTCTCACATCGGTTACAAATTCTGAACTTCTGCTGCCTGCCCCGACCCCGGGCCATCTGACTATGCTTTTGTCTCGCCCACCTGTCTCGCCCTCTAGTCAGTTGCTACAGACCTGGGGACTGCCCTAGAGTGGTGCCTAGTGTCTACTGGTGGCCAAGCTTATCTTCACCATCAGAAGCTCTAGTGAATACCCAGTAGACACTGTAAGAATACTATTCACTTGTGAGTCAAATGAGGTATCACAGGAACAGTTTTTATTTAAAAGTCTAGCTGGTTTGTTTAATTACTCATAAATCGCATCACAGTAAAATTTAAATACAACCCTTGTCCTCCATAAAATCAAACATAAAGGAAAGAGTCCATACAATAGTACAGGTTCACCTGCTTTTACTACAGTCCAGTTTCTCAGGCAAAGGCACAAAATCGTGGCGGTCTGCATACCTCCAGACACAGACCCTGTGTGAGACAAACAGGCCCTAATTTACAATGTGAATCACACCCAAGGGTGGAGATATGATGAACAACTGTCCCCCACACTCTTCAGCTGCTCACATTAAACCCATCCCAACATGTGTCGTTGTGAAGTTGCATTGCCAACAGTGCTGCACTATGCGGATCATAAGAATGCAGCATACAGCAATCAGTTCTGCTGAAGGTCAGATTTTAGGGCCGAAACATTAACAACTATATGGATTGCCAATAAAATATTGTTTCATTCACTATAATTTGAGTGCCAATTTCCTTATTCACTTATTTTCTGGTTGTAACCCACTTGGGCACCTCATCTTCCTACACAAAGTGCCTTATACTTACTTAGTATTCCCAAGATTGGGACAATCAGTTGTCAGGTTCAGATGGGCAATTACTTTTTTATGGATGATATAAGGTTTGAATAAATTTATAACTTCAATAAATGGAATGAGCATTTATAATCTGTAGTGATGACCGAATAGCATTGTTGCTCAGGTCTCCCCAAGCATTCCCCGGGTGATCTCTGAGTATTTTGTAGTGCTCGGACATTTAGTTTTCGTCTCCTCTGCTGCATGATTTACAGCTGCTCGACAGCCCGAATACATGTGGGAATTCCCTAAGAAACAGGCATTCCTCACATGTATTTAGCCTGGCTAGCAGCCGTAATTATGCAGCTGAGGCGAGGAAAACTAAATGTCCGAGCACTACAAAATACCCGGAGATCACCCAAGCGTGCTCGGGGAGACCAGAGGAACAATGCTATTCGCTCATCACTAATAATCTGCATTTTGTGGTTAATAATGTAGTCCTTATCTTACATAAGATTACTTCAATGATCATAAACATTTAAACATGAAAAATAGTAAAAATAAATCTAGTGAGAGGCAAATACTTTTTTCACTCCACTGTAGGTCTGCAGCATAAAAGCAAAGATTTTAAAGGAGTTCAGAATTACATTTTATATATGCTTTCAGATCACTGTTTTTTGGAAAGAAAAACACAGCAGGTTGTTTTATTTATTCCATTCAGCAGCCTTAGTATATATCGGTCTTGGTAAGACAATAAAAAGAGCAAAACTATTTCCCCTTAGAAATGAATAATACATTTCCATACTTCAATATACATTCCATGAAGCAAATCTATTGTAGTGTGTATCTCCTGCAGCCTAAATCAATTACCATAGATGTTTCATCACAATCAGAATCCAATGCTCATTATTTAGGGTAGGATTTGAATTAGGCACTCTGGCAAGATTAGGAGAGTGGGGATTTTTTAAGACTGCTTATGAGTCTTTATACCAATCTTAAACTTAAAAGTTTATTCTCATTATATAAATGGTTAAAATGTCAAAGTGATTATAAAAATAAGCTACTTTGCAATTTACTGTACAATCTAATAAAAATATTCTCCATTCTCATGAACGGAGCAATTTTTATTTTTGTTTTCTGCTCAGTGGCACGCTTATCGGCCACTGCTGGAGTCTATCAATGGTAGGGTTGATCACTTAGGCAAGTAGAACAGTAATTACAAGCTCTTCTGTATAGAGCTTGTAATCACTGCTCTGAAGCTAGCTTGCCAATTTCTATGCACTGTCCTCCTCTGATGTTGCTGATCCGAAGTGGCACTCAATTAGCAGTGTACCTCCTCTGACAAGCAGGAATCGGGGAAGCTGGGGCGCGGTGCACTCCAGAAATAGATAATTATACAGGGATGTGTACACAACGTCTTTAAACCACTCACGCAAACGCCAAGTTTTTTAAGGCAAAGCCACTTCAGGACAGTGCCAGCCGTCTTCTTCCTGAAGTTGATTCACTGGTGGTTTTGCCATTACTCAAGCAACAACTCTGGTGTCTCTTCCTTTATACTTCAAAATGGAGAGTGTGCAGCTTTATAGGATATTACGACCAAATGATGAGCATGTCGTTTCTTATAATCGCTTCAGGATTTTAACCCTGAAGGGGTTAAAAGATGTGACATAACTTGGAACATGTGCATGACAAAGATGTTTTGACATTGATATGTGTTTTAAGGGTGAAAAATACACAGTGTGCACATACCCTTAGCTCCCTAGCAATGTGCTAGGAACTTTAGTAAGAGTGTTGTTCTTTCCAGTTGGCTGAAGTAGGCAGCTGATAACTCCAGCTGGACAGCACACATGCCCAGACTGCCAGACTAGATCCCAAATCTTAGTGGCCAAACAGAGTCTGCGCTGCCCTAGTCTAATGAGCCTGTGCAAAGACCACTGCGAAAGGAGAGGGAGCAGGGTCAGCTGTGACATCACATATTGTGATTGGTGGGTCCTGTATTATCAGCTGGCTATAGAAGCGTTATCTGTCATTGTATTTCTGCGGAAAATTCTTCTTGAAAGGACAGGAAATTTAAAAGGGTTGTCTGGTCTTAAGCTACAAGTCTGCAGTCACTCTATGTGACTGCAGACTTGTGAATCCCTACATTGTCTGCAATACATGCTGTGAGGATTCTGGTGCCGGCGTCATGAGTGGCCATTCAAGTGACTGCAATAATGAAATTTGTAAATTTGCACTTACCGACTAGACTGTATCTTGTCTCGCTCAATACATTTGCATTGAGTAAGACCTCATTTCGTCCATCTAGTGGCATGTGACACTTGCGATTACACGCCCACCACTTCTGGCTTTAGCGCTGGAGAATCCTCACAATGCAGATTAAGCACGATGTGAGTATCATGATCCAGGCAGGACTGGTCATGGGGGGGTGAACCTTCTCTGCCTCATTTTGGATCCGGTATGGCTTTTTCAGTCTGCGGTGGCCTGCAAACCAATGTCAGTGATAGATCATGCTCCCAGGCTAGAACAGCCATGCCATGTGTTGTCCTCTGCCCTTGTACTCTGTTTCTGTGACTTTCCTTTCCTGTCACCCTGTTTTGTCTTAGTATTCCCTCCCTGCTTCTGGACCTCTTTGCATGTGACCCGGCTTGTTTTCTGACCTCTTTTATGGTGGATTCACAAGTCTGGAGTCACAAAGAGTGACTGTCATGCCAGAGAAATGAGATGCCCTTTGTCCAATGCAAAGGGATTGGGTGAGGGAGCTGGTAAAGGGGAGCCCTGACTGTAGAGAGAGGGAGGAGATGGGTCCCACCCCCTCGGGTGCCATCACTTGCCTAATTCCTGGATAGTGAGCTGGGCAGCAAGACACTAGTCTTAGTATTACAATAAGAAAACACAGGAAAAGGGACAGACATAGGAACACACAAGTAAATGGAAATCCACAGTTTTCAAAAGGAACACATACTACTTCTCCAAGAACTCTACAGCTTCTGCAGGAACACAACAGCTACTCCAGGTAAATAAGGCACTGGATACTATTGCTGGCATTTGAAGAAGATGGAAGTAAGTTTAAACAGTGAAAGGGGAGTGTACCAATAAGCAGCAACTGGGACCAAAGCCAAATGGAATCTCAGCAGACTTAAACCAATGACTCTTAACCCCTTTCTTACCAAAAGAAACAGTAAACCTGTACCACTCATGTGAATATTCGCGAAGACTCCAAAGGGGGCCTGAGATCAGTTAACCTCTGTGATCTTATGACCCAGATGCACCACAGTTTCCAGCAGGCACACTTGTGACAATGACTGAAGACGTGTAGCTTAAGACCGGACAACCCATTTAAGTTTACAAAAATGATGACTGGAGTTAAAATTGTAAGATATATTTTTTTTATACAGGTTGTGATCTGAAAAAAAAAGAATTGTTATTTTCTTTTACAACACATACAGTATAATTCAAAAATCGTTTATAAACAATAGGACATTTTCTGATGATAGCTTCCCTTAAAGTAATTAGACCCTGAGACCAGAACTTGGTTTCAATCTCTGGATGTAAGCAACAAAAAAACTATTCACTGACAGCAAGCAGAGATTCTGAAAAGGCTGCAGAATATGCTGTAAGGGTATGTGCACATGTTGTGGATTTACTATTGCAAAAATCTGCACAGATTCTGCCTCTCTTGGCAGAAAACGCAGTAGAAAATAGATGGGTTTTTTATGCGAATTTCATGCAGATTTTCATGTTGATTTCTATGTGGATTTGTCTGCGGATTTGCAAGCTAAATTTTACATTATTTAACAAAGAAAAGAATTGTGATGTCATTTCCTAGTCCAACCCCTTCTTTATATAATGTTCACACACACAAAACAAATGTAAGTGAATATACAGTATATATACTGTAAATATATATATATATATAATTCCAAGCACGAGGTTTAGTAATGAACATGTGTCAGCCAGATACCCACATCAATAAAATGGTAAATAAAGAGTTAAATAAAAGACACACAAACACAAAATCTGTGTGAAACACAATATCTGTTAATTTTCAAAAACTTTATAAGGGTATGTTCCCACAGTCAGTAAATGCTGCGGGAAGGACGCTGCCTACATCCGCAGCATCCAACCCACAGCTGCAAGATGTTACAGCATAGTGGATGGGATTTGAAGACATCCCATCTCCACTATGCGTGCACCGACGCCCGCAGCTTTCCTGCAGAGACGGACATGTGGGGTATCTTTCCAGACCACAGCATGTCTATTTATCTTGTGGAGACGCTCAGTATCCATAAGATAAATGTCCCCATACAATGTATTGAGCGCGGTGATTCTGCACGGTTCAATGAACACATGCACAACCTGTGTTCAAAAGCCAGCAGCGCTTTGGATGGAGCAGACATGTGCTGCATCCAAAGCGCTGCCAGTTCCTGACCGTGGGAACATACCCTAAAAAATTGCTTGGGCTCCCGCATAATTTTCTTAACCAGCAGAGGGAAAGCCGATGCTGTGGGCTGATATTAATATTCTGGGAAGAAGCTAATAGCCATAAAGCTTCCCAGGCTATTAATAACAGCTCACAGATGTTTGCTTAGCCTTTACTGGCTAGATTACAGGGGAACCCCAGAAAAAAATTGACATGGGGTCTCCCTATAAAATCAACCAGCAAAGGCTAGGCAGACAGCTGTGGGCTTATATTAATAGCCTATTAATAACCAGGGAAGGTTCCATGAATATTGGCACCCCCAGGCTTTAAACATAAGCTCTCAGCCACCCCAGAAATGGCACACCTTATAGATGCACCAATTCTGGCACTTAGCCTCACTCTTCTTACTTGCCCTGTAGCATTGGCAAGTCGGGTAATATTTGTGGGGTTGATGTCACCTTTGTATTGTCAGGTGACATGAAGCCCACGGATCAATAATGGAGAAGCGTCTATAAGACACTTATCTATTAGTAATCCTATAGCTGTATGGTAAATATAGACACGGCCAGAATAAAATCTTTTATTAATCTTAATTAACCATACTTACAACATCACCTAATCCCCAAATCCATCAATCTCCTGCAACAAAAATAAAATAATAAACCAACACAAATACTCCCTGGTCTGACGTAGTCCTAAATAACGAGTGTCCCATGACAATCTCCGGTGTAGAACAGCCACATCAGGAGATGTGACTGCTCTACACGGCCTATGGCTATACATTGAGAGTTCACAGGAGGTCAAGCTCTCACTTACGGCACCGCTGTGTGAGAATTTTCTCACGCAGCAGTGCCACAAGTGACAGCACGAACTCCGGTGAACTCTGATGGTGGTGCAGTGATACAATGTGGGAGGATACTGGAGCCATGTAGGGCGGTCACATCTCCCGATATGACTGTTCTACACAGGAAATTGTCATGGGACACTTGTTATTAAATGGACTATGGCAGAAAGGTAACTATATGGTGGTTTATTATTTTATTTTTTATTGCAGAAGATCACAGGCATTGGGGAATTAGGTGTTTGGTGAGTATGAATGTTGTATGTGATTATGTAAATGTTTTTTTTTGTTTTTTTTTACACGTGAACACAGTCGCCGGATGATGGGACTACTGCCTCATCATGGGCTCATGCTATCACTGTTATATGTGACAGCAGACATAGCTGTATGGGAGCGGTAGTCACATCAGACAATGCCTGGCTACACACAGACCCGCAGACAGCCGCGCACTCACACACAGAGACACATGCAGACACCCAGAAACAGACACCCAGATAAACCAGCACACAGCTGTGAACACACCTGCAGACACCTGCACACACACAGACACATGCATGCACCTGCACATACACACAGATACTCACAGACACCCACAGACAGACCCGCACATATTCTCCGCTCACACATAGTCTCCGCCCACACACATAATCTCTTCCCACACACTCTTCCTCCTCCCTATCTGCAGCGTTTTTGTGCTACACAAATCCGCAGCTAATCCACAGACCTTTTTACGCCTGCGGTTTAGCTGCGGATTTTACTGACTCAATGTAAGTCATTGGGTGCAGAAACGCTGCAGATCCGCAAAAAGAATTGACATGCTGCGGAAAATAAAACTGCGAATCCGCGTGGAATTTTCCACAGCATGTGCACACCAATTCTTGATTCCCATTGATTAATAATGCCTGTGCACTCATTGCATATTTGGTCCAAAAAACCTCTGCAGATCCGCAGCAAAATTCGCAACCTGTGCACATAACCTAAATATATTAGAAAGCTTGAAAACATACATTTGATGAATATTATATCAAACTTTAAAATTCTTTGAATGAAAAGGTAAAAAGCTATATAAAGCAAATATTTGCTTATTTCTTCAATCAGCCTTTTTTGGCTTTTTAGCAGTTCTTTTTCATTAGTGACTGCAGATAAGCTGACCATATTTAATACACAATAGGATTTTTTATTTAGTTTTGAATGTGTTCCATGTTTTTGAGAATCATGACCTGGATTACACTCTTACAGCACATCAATAATTGTCAGATTTTGTACATAACGTTTTAATGAGATACAGTTGATGTTTCCTGCCTTCTGGTATGTTGGGTTTCTCAGTGCTAATAATTGGCTTTGTACTGAATTTCAAATAAATTAAATAGGATGTTAATAGTTTGCTAAACTGAGGCAAATGCAACAAAGAATGCTGTACAGCAGAACATTGGGAAGCAAAAATATGTATCCCTTCAATTTGCTGGTATAGGCTTTTTCTTTAATAGGTTCTTTTTATAGTTTCGGTCAAACTAATTGGTTCATCCGATTATTTTTCTAACCTTACAACTGAGAACAACAAGGCACATATGTATATATATACAGTGGGGCAAAAAAGTATTTAGTCAGTCATCAATAGTGCAGTTCCACCACTTAAAAAGATGAGAGGCGTCTGTAATTTACATCATAGGTAGGCCTCAACTATGGGAGACAAACTGAGAAAAAAAAATCCAGAAAATCACATTGTCTGTTTTTTTATCATTTTTTTTGCATATTATGGTAGAAAATAAGTATTTGGTCAGAAACAAACAATCAAGATTTCTGGCTCTCACAGACCTGTAACTTCTTCTTTATGAGTCTCCTCTTTCCTCCACTCATTACCTGTAGTAATGGCACATGTTTAAACTTGTTATCAGTATAAAAAGACACCTGTGCACACCCTCAAACAGTCTGACTCCAAACTCCACTATGGTGAAGACCAAAGAGCTGTCAAAGGACACCGGAAACAAAATTGTAGCCCTGCACCAGGCTGGGAAGACTGAATCTGCAATAGCCAACCAGCTTGGAGTGAAGAAATCAACAGTGGGAGCAATAATTAGAAAATGGAAGACATACAAGACCACTGATAATCTCCCTCGATCTGGGGCTCCACGCAAAATCCCACCCCGTGGGGTCAGAATGATCACAAGAACGGTGAGCAAAAATCCCAGAACCACGCGGGGGGACCTAGTGAATGAACTGCAGAGAGCTGGGACCAATGTTACAAGGCCTACCATAAGTAACACACTACGCCACCATGGACTCAGATCCTGCAGTGCCAGACGTGTCCCACTGCTTAAGCCAGTACATGTCCGGGCCCGTCTGAAGTTTGCTAGAGAGCATTTGGATGATCCAGAGGAGTTTTGGGAGAATGTCCTATGGTCTGATGAAACCAAACTGGAACTGTTTGGTAGAAACACAACTTGTCGTGTTTGGAGGAAAAAGAATACTGAGTTGCATCCATCAAACACCATACCTACTGTAAAGCATGGTGGTGGAAACATCATGCTTTGGGGCTGTTTCTCTGCAAAGGGGCCAGGACGACTGATCCGGGTACATGAAAGAATGAATGGGGCCATGTATCGTGAGATTTTGAGTGCAAACCTCCTTCCATCAGCAAGGGCATTGAAGATGAAACGTGGCTGGGTCTTTCAACATGACAATGATCCAAAGCACACCGCCAGGGCAACGAAGGAGTGGCTTCGTAAGAAGCATTTCAAGGTCCTGGAGTGGCCTAGCCAGTCTCCAGATCTCAACCCTATAGAAAACCTTTGGAGGGAGTTGAAAGTCCGTGTTGCCAAGCGAAATGCCAAAAACATCACTGCTCTAGAGGAGATCTGCATGGAGGAATGGGCCAACATACCAACAACAGTGTGTGGCAACCTTGTGAAGACTTACAGAAAACGTTTGACCTCTGTCATTGCCAACAAAGGATATGTTACAAAGTATTGAGATGAAATTTTGTTTCTGACCAAATACTTATTTTCCACCATAATATGCAAATAAAATGTTAAAAAAACAGACAATGTGATTTTCTGGATTTTTTTTTCTCAGTTTGTCTCCCATAGTTGAGGTCTACCTATGATGTAAATTACAGACACCTCTCATCTTTTTAAGTGGTGGAACTTGCACTATTGCTGACTGACTAAATACTTTTTTGCCCCACTGTATATATATACTATATATCTATATATCTACTATATAATTGTCTAAGGGTCACTTCCGTCTTTCTGTCTGTCTTTCTGTCTGTCCTTCTTTCTGTCACGGATATTCATTGGTTGCGGCCTCTGTCTGTCATGGAAATCCAAGTCGCTGATTGGTCGCGTCAAAACAGCCACGACCAATCAGCGACGGGCACAGTCCAGAAGAAAATAGCCGCTCCTTACTCTTCGCAGTCACTGCCCGGCGCCCGCATACTCCCGTCCAGCCACCGCTAACACAGGGTTAATGCCGGCAGTAACGGACCGCGTTATGCCGCAGGTAACGTACTCCGTTACCGCCGCTATTAACCCTGTGTGTCCCCAACTTTTTACTATTGATGCTGCCTATGTGGCATCAATAGTAAAAAAATGTAATGTTAACAATAATAAAAAAACAAAAAACCTGCTATACTCACCCTCCGTAGTCCGCCGAGCCGCTCGCGCCTGCTGCCATCTTCCCTTCCCAGGATGCATTGCGAAATTACTCAAAGACTTAGCGGTCTCGCGAAACCGCTAAGTCTTTGGGTAATTTCGCAATGCATCCTGGGAACGGAAAATGGCGGCAGCCGCGCGTCCATCGCCACAGCGCCGTTGGATCCCAGGGGTGAGTATGTGACTATTTTTTATTTTAATTCTTTTTTTTTTTAACAGGGATATGGTGCCCACACTGCTAAATACTGCGTGGGCTACATGGCTGCTATATACTACGTGGGCAGTACTATATACTACATTACTACATGGCTGCTATATACTACGTGGATAGTACTATATACTACATTGCTGCTATATACTACGTGGGCAGTACTATATACTACATGGCTGCTATATACTACGTGGGCAGTACTATATACTACATGGCTGCTATATACTACGTGGGCAGTACTATATACTACATGGCTGCTATATACTACGTGGGCAGTACTATATACTAAAAAAAAGAAAGAAATGTCCAGCTTCACCGAGTCCGTAAAAAAGCGATTTCTTTATTAACAAACTTTAAACATGGAGGATACAGACTTCAGCACAACCATATGGGTAAGAATCTCAACGCGTTTCTGGAGACTAGGCTCCCTTAATCATGACAATCTTTTTTTTTTTAACAGGGATATGGTGCCCACACTGCTAAATACTGCGTGGGCTACATGGCTGCTATATACTACGTGGGCAGTACTATATACTACATTACTACATGGCTGCTATATACTACGTGGATAGTACTATATACTACATGGCTGCTATATACTACGTGGGCAGTACTATATACTACATGGCTGCTATATACTACGTGGACAGTACTAAATACTACATGGCTGCTATATACTACGTGGACAGTACTATATACTACATGGATGCTATATACTATGTGTGCAGTACTATATGCTACATGGCTGCTATATACTACGTGGACAGTACTATATACTACATGGCTGCTATATACTACGTGGGCAGTACTATATACTACATGGCTGCTATATACTACGTGGACAGTACTGTACTATATACTACATGGCTGCTATATACTACGTGGGCAGTACTATACATTACATGGCTGCTATATACTACGTGGGCAGTACTGTATACTACATGGCTGCTATATACTCCGTGGACAGTACTGTATACTACATGGCTGCTATATACTACGTGGGCAGTACTATATACTGCATGGCTGCTATATACTATGTGGACAGTACTAAATACTACATGGCTGCTATATACTACGTGGACAGTACTATATACTACATGGCTGCTATATACTATGTGGGACTGGCAATATACTACCTGTCTGTGCTGTATACTACGTGGCTCTGTGCTGTATACTATGTCGCTGTGCAATATACTATGTGGCTGGGCAATATACTACGTGACTGGGCAATATACT
The DNA here is from genome assembly GCF_032444005.1 of Ranitomeya imitator. Lineage (NCBI taxonomy): Eukaryota > Metazoa > Chordata > Amphibia > Anura > Dendrobatidae > Ranitomeya > Ranitomeya imitator. The sequence continues at coordinate 582,842,036 of NC_091284.1, forward strand.
ACGTGGCTGGGCAATATACTACGTGGACATGCATATTCTAGAATACCCGATGCATTAAAATCGAGCCACCATCTAGTATATATATATAAACAGCTCTGACAAAAATTAAGAGACCACGGCAAATTGTTCAGTTTCTCAGATTTTTCTCTTTATAGGTATATTTATGAGTGAAGTGTAAATTTGTTCTTTTAGTCTGTAAACTTCTGACAGCATGTCTCCGAATTTCCAAGCAATAAATTTTGTATTTTTTTCCTGAAAAGGGGAAATGGTCAAAATTAAAAGAAAACAAACACTGCTTTCAGACCTCAAATAAAGCTAAGAAAACAAGTCCATAATCATTTAGAAACAACAATACTAATGTTTTAACTAAGGAAGTGTTCAGAAATCAATATTTTGTGGAATAACTATGATTTTTAATCACAGATTTTCATCTTGGCATGCTTTCCACCAGTCTTTCACACTGCTCCTGACGCAAAAATTTAAGCAGTTCTTCTTTGTTTGATGGCTTGTGACTGTCCATCAGCCACTTGATCGCATTCCAGAGGTTTTCAATTGAGTTCTGGCCTGGAGATTGGGCTGTCCATGACAGTTTTTTGATGTGGAGGTCTCTTAATTTTTGCCAGAGCTGTATATACTGTGTATATATAAAATAAAAAAAATAAGTTTCCACTCCAAACATAGCAAAGAAAATGAAAAAAAAAATTGATTCCGTATCAAAGGTACACAACGCTTCAGATCAAGGTGTGATTCTTTCTTACGTGACTTGAGAAAGGCTCACACCTTAAGCCTAAATGTTCTGTACCTTTGGCATGGAATAATTTTATTTTCCCTTTTTTTGCTATGTTTGGAGTACAATATCTCTTTTTCCTATATTTTATCATTATCCATTTGCCAGTGGATTTGGATGACCGCACCAACATTTTGCAAGACTGGTGCAAGTTCAATTTATTTTTTCTTTCTGCTTCTCTTTCTTGTTAACCCAGTCAGGAGCCAACATCATGGGTATCAATGTGGCAGGAATTTTGCCTCCTTCCCAAAGTTGGTATGGCCAAAAATTGGTACCCAAAAATAGGGGTAGATTCTTGGATTTACTAGGTGTCCCTCGTGTCATCACTTATGAGCCTCATGTTAGGGTAAATTTAAAACCTTAAAAGCTCTGTGTGTTGGCAGATGGTGTCAAGCCTATCAGCGTTCACAGAGAGCGGTATGTAGCACAGCTAGGTGGGCTAGGGTTAAATCCTTATCGGTTCTGATTAGATAACCTGGCCTGCCTTTCATATAACTATGCTAGCTGTTCTTCTTAGTCAGCTCAGGGAAGCTGAGCAAACTGGATGTGTCTTGGAGCTGAATAGAGAGTAGCCGGTGTCTGGTCTGTTCTGTTCTGTTTAGTTAGGACAGGGATAAGGCTACAGAATTATGTTGTTTGAGTTTGTTTTGGTGTTGGGCAACCAGTTGGTAAGCAATAAAAATTACATGTGTTTGGACTAAACCTGCATGGCCTGTGTGAATGCTACCTTATCCCTAATGAGTACCAGGGAGAGTGAATCACTATAATATATATACAGAGTGTTAGAGTAGTTACAATCCATAAGTTGAAAGTAAGAAATTATTACTGTTTGAAATTTACATTGGAAGTTGTTAGTGTAGACTTTTACTTCTAAAATGTAACATTTTTAAATTTGTTCTATTGTCCTTAATTGTTGTAATTGTACGTGTACCCGTTATTGAACCCGTTCTACTCCCGGGTGGCGAGCATTTATATTGGTATATGGTCTCCATCCTGGTATGTGCTGCTCCATCCTGCGTCCCCATCCTGTCATGTGCTGCACCCATCCTGTGCCCCCATTCTGTCATTTGCTGCTCCCATCCTGCGCCCCCATTCTGACATGTGCTGCTCCCATCCTGCGCCCCCATTCTGACATGTGCTGCTCCCATCCTGCGCCCCCATTCTGTCATGTGCTGCTCCCATCCTGCTCCCCCATTCTGACATGTGCTGCTGCCATCCTGCGCCCCCGTTCTGTCATGTGCTGCTCCCATACTGCACCCCCGTTCTGTCATGTGCTGCTCCCATCCTGCGCCCCCGTTCTGTCATGTGCTGCTCCCATCCTGCGCCACCGTTCTGTAATTTGCTGCTCCCATCCATATGCCCCATACGCTGCTCCATAAAGGTTTATGGCCCCCATAAGATGCTCCATATTATATGCCCCGTACACTGCTCCATAAAGGTTTATGGCCCCCATAAGATGCTCCATAGTATATGCCCCCGTACACTGCTCCATTATGGTTGATGGCCCCATAATATGCTCCACAGTATATGCCCCGTACACTGCTCCATTATGGTTGATGGCCCCCATAAGGTGCTCCATAGTATATGCCCCCGTACACTGCTCCATTATGGTTGATGGCCCCCATAAGATGCTCCATAGTATATGCCCCCGTACACTGCTCCATTATGGTTGATGGCCCCATAAGATGCTCCATATTATATGCCTCCGTACACTGCTCCATTATGGTTGATGGCCGCCATAAGATGCTCCGTATTATATGCCCCCGTATACTGCTCCATTATGGTTTATGGCCCCCATAAGATGCTCCATAATATATGCCCCGTATGCTGCTGCGATATATAAAAAAAAATACCATACTCACCTATCGTTGCTGGGCGCCGAGTGCTGGGGGTCCTGAGCAGGCGGGGACACCGGCGCGCAGTGGGGGTCAGGTGCCGGTATCGCCGCCAGCTCAGGCCCCCCAGCACTTGCTATACTCACCTGTTTGTTCTGTTCCAGCGCTGCCCGCTGCTTCTTCCGGCTCCTTTGGCTGTGACTGTTCAGTCAGAGGGCGGCGCGCATTAAGCGCGTCATCACGCCCTCTGAACTGTGAACGTCACAGGCAGAGGACCGGGACACGGAGACGGAGCCGCACGCAGCGCTGGAACGGGGGACAGGTGAATATACTTACCCTCCTGGCGGTCCCTGCCTCTCCTTTGGAGATCACGGTGTGCGTTCAGTGTTTACGCATACCGCGATCTCCTGGGAGCATCACTCTGTGGGGTCCAGACTGCGCCGGCGCTTGCGCTTGCGCAGTCTATAAAGGCTTCGGACAGAGTGACGCTCCCAGCGTTATATTATAGATACACTGCGTGCAGAATTATTAGACAAGTTGTTTTTTGGATCACATGATACTTTTTATACATGTTGTCCAAGCTGTTCAGGCTTGAGAGCCAACAACAAATTAAGTAAATTAGGTGATGTGCATCTCTGTAATGAGGAGGAGTGTTGTTTAATGACATCAACACGCTATATAAGGTGTGCTTAATTATTAGGCAATTTCTTTCCTTTGGCAAAATGGGTCAGAAGAGAGATTTGATTGGCTTTGAAAAGTCCAAAATTGTGAGGTGTCTTGCAGAGGGATGCAGCAGTGTTGAAATTGCCAAACTTTTGAAGCGTGATCACCGAACAATCAAGCATTTCATGACAAATAGCCAACAGGGTCACAAGAAGCATGTTGGGCAAAAAAGGGACAAAATAACTGCCCATGAATTGAGGAAAATAAAGCGTGAAGCTGCAAAGATGCCATTTGCCACCAGTTGTGCCATATTTCAGAGATGCAACGTTACTGGAGTATCAAAAAGCACAAGGTGTGCCATACTCAGGGACATGGCCAATGTAAGAAAAGCTGAAAAACGACCACCTTTGAACAAGAAACATAAGATAAAATGTCAAGACTGGGCCAAGAAATATCTTAAGACTGACTTTTCAAAGGTTATATGAACTGATGAAATGAGAGTGACTCTTGATGGGCCAGTTGGATGGGCCAGAGGCTGGATGAGTAAAGGTCAGAGAGCTCCACTCCGACTCAGACACCAGCAAGGTGGAGGTGGGGTACTGGTATGGGCTGGTATCATCACAGATGAACTTGTGGGGCCTTTTCGGGTTGAGCATGGAGTGAAGCTCAACTCCCAGACCTACTGCCTGTTTCTGGAAGACAACTTCTTCAAACAGTGGTACAGGAAGAAGTTGGTATCATTCAAGAAAAACATGATTTTCATGCAGGACAATGCTCCATCACATGCCTCCAACTACTGCACAGCGTGGCTGGCCAGTAAAGGTCTCAAAGAAGAAAAAAAAATGACATGGCTGCCTTGTTCACCTTATCTGAACCCCATAGAGAACCTGTGGTCCCTCATAAAATGTGAGATCCACAGCAAGGAAAAATAGTACACCTCTCGGAACAGTGTCTGGGAGGCTGTGGTGGCTGCTGCACGGAATGTTGATCGTAAACAGATCAAGCAACTGACAGAATCTATGGATGGAAGGCTGTTGAGTGTCATCATAAAGAGAGGTGGCTATATTGGTCACTAGGGTTGAGCGAAACGGGTCGAACATTTTCAAAAGTCGCCGACTTTTGGCTAAGTCGGGGTTTCATGAAACCCGATCCGACCCCTGTGCGGGGTCGGCCATGCGGTACGCGACTTTCGCGCCAAAGTCGCGTTTCAATGACGCGAAAAGCGCCATTTCTCAGCCAATGAAGGTAAACGCAGAGTGTGGGCAGCGTGATGACATAGGTCCTGGTCCCCACCATCTTAGAGAAGGGCATTGCAGTGATTGGCTTGCTGTCTGCGACGTCACAGGGGCTATAAAGAGGCGTTCCCGCCGACCGCCATCTTACTGCTGCTGATCTGAGCTTAGGGAGAGGTTGCTGCCGCTTTGTCAGAAGCAGGGATAGCGTTAGGCAGGGTCCATTAACCACAAAACCGCTTGTGCTGCAGCGATTTGCACTGTCCAACACCACCCTCGGTGTGCAGGGACAGTGGAATTTTTTTTTTTTTTTTTTTTCCCCTCAGCGCTGTAGCTCATTGGGCTGCCCTAGAAGGCTCCCTGATAGCTGCATTGCTGTGTGTACGCCGCTGTGCAAACCAACTGCTTTTTTCAAAGCACAAATCCTCTTGTTCCTTCCTTTCTGCACAGCTATCTTTTTTGTTTGTCCACACTTTTTATTTCATTTGTGCATCAGTCCACTCCTTATTGCTGCCTGCCATACCTGGCTGAGATTACTGCAGGCAGGGAGATAGTAGCTGCCTGCCATACCTGGCTGAGATTACTGCAGGCAGGGAGATAGTAATTGTAGGACATTCCCTGTTTTTTTTTTTTTTTTTTTTTTGGTGGGAGATTAAGATTGGCAATTTGGCATTTCTGCTAGAGTGCCATCCCTGTGTGTGCCATCTCTCTCACATAGTGGGCCATAGAAAGCCTTTTCATTTTTCTGTATTTTTTTTTGTGGGGTGTATAAATTCTCCCTGATAAAAATACAGTGGGAGATTAATATTGGCCTTTGGGCTTGTGTGCCAGTCCTGAGTGTGCCATCTCTCTCACAAATAGTGGGCCATAGAAAGCCTATTTTATTTTTTTTTGGGTTTTATAAATTCTCCCTGAAAAAAAGGGAGATTAATATTGGCCTCTGGGCTTCTGTGCCAGTCCTGAGCGTGCCATCTGTGCCAGTCCTGAGCGTCCCATCTCTCTCACAAATAGTGGGCCATAGAAAGCCTATTTAATTTTTTTTTTGGTTTTATAAATTTTCCCTGAAAAAAGGGAGATTAATATTGGCCTCTGGGCTTGTGTGCCAGTTGTGAGCGTGCCATCTGTGCCAGTCCTGAGCGTGCCATCTCTCTCACAAATAGTGGGCCATAGAAAGCCTATTTAATTTTTTTTTTGGTTTTATAAATTTTCCCTGAAAAAAGGGAGATTAATATTGGCCTCTGGGCTTGTGTGCCAGTTGTGAGCGTGCCATCTGTGCCAGTCCTGAGCGTGCCATCTCTCTCACAAATAGTGGGCCATAGAAAGCCTATTTAAATATTTTTTTGGTTTTATAAATTCTCCCAGAAAAAAAGGGAGATTAATATTGGCCTCTGGGCTTCTGTGCCAGTTGTGAGCGTGCCATCTGTGCCAGTCCTGAGCGTGCCATCTCTCTCACAAATAGTGGGCCATAGAAAGCCTATTTAAATATTTTTTTGGTTTTATAAATTCTCCCAGAAAAAAAGGGAGATTAATATTGGCCTCTGGGCTTCTGTGCCAGTCCTGAGCGTGCCATCTGTGCCAGTCCTGAGCGTCCCATCTCTCTCACAAATAGTGGGCCATAGAAAGCCTATTTTATTTTTTTTTTGGGTTTCAGAAATTCTCCCTGGAAAAAAAAAGGGAGATTAATATTGCCCTTTGGGCTTGTGTGCCAGTACTAAGCGTTCCATCTCTCTCTCTCTCTCAGTCAGTGGGCCATAGAACGCATATTTTTGGTTTTATTTGTTTTCTAAATTCTCCCTGAAAAAATCATTTTATTTTATTTGGTTTCTAAATTCTTCCTGATAAAATCATATTTTTTTTATTATTTTTATTTCTAAAGTCTCCCTGAAAAAAAAAAAAAAAAAAAACAACCAAAAAAACAGTGGGAGATTAATATTGGCCTTTCTGCTTGTGTGCCAGTCTTGACTCCTGGGTGTGCCATCTCTCTCTCTCTCTCTCTCTCTCTCTCTCTCTCTCTCTCCAATTGTGGTCCATAGAAAGCCTATATTTTTTTTCCTTGATTTGGGTTCTAAAATCTACCAGAGAAAATAACTACATCAATCATTGGTAGAAAAATATTGGCCTCTGGGTTTGTGTGCCACTCCTGACTCCTGTGTGCGTCATCTCTCAGTCAGTGGGCCATAGAACGCCTATTTTTGGTTTTATTTGTTTTCTAAATTCTCCCTGAAAAAATTATTTTATTTTATTTGGTTTCTAAATTCTTCCTGATAAAATCATATTTTTTTTATTATTTTTTTTTCTAAAGTCTCCCTGAAAAAAAAAAAAAAAAACAGTGGGAGATTAATATTGGCCTTTCTGCTTGTGTGCCAGTCTTGACTCCTGGGTGCGTCATCTCTCAGTCAGTGGGCCATAGAACGCCTATTTTTGGTTTTATTTGTTTTCTAAATTCTCCCTGAAAAAATCATTTTATTTTATTTGGTTTCTAAATTCTTCCTGATAAAATCATATTTTTTTTATTATTTTTTTTTCTAAAGTCTCCCTGAAAAAAAAAAAAAAAAAACAACCAAAAAAAACAGTGGGAGATTAATATTGGCCTTTCTGCTTGTGTGCCAGTCTTGACTCCTGGGTGCGTCATCTCTCAGTCAGTGGGCCATAGAACGCCTATTTTTGGTTTTATTTGTTTTCTAAATTCTCCCTGAAAAAATCATTTTATTTTATTTGGTTTCTAAATTCTTCCTGATAAAATCATATTTTTTTTATTATTTTTTTTTCTAAAGTCTCCCTGAAAAAAAAAAAAAAAAAAACAACCAAAAAAAACAGTGGGAGATTAATATTGGCCTTTCTGCTTGTGTGCCAGTCTTGACTCCTGGGTGCGTCATCTCTCAGTCAGTGGGCCATAGAACGCCTATTTTTGGTTTTATTTGTTTTCTAAATTCTCCCTGAAAAAATCATTTTATTTTATTTGGTTTCTAAATTCTTCCTGATAAAATCATATTTTTTTTATTATTTTTTTTTCTAAAGTCTCCCTGAAAAAAAAAAAAAAAAAAACAACCAAAAAAAACAGTGGGAGATTAATATTGGCCTTTCTGCTTGTGTGCCAGTCTTGACTCCTGGGTGTGCCATCTCTCTCTCTCTCTCTCTCCAATTGTGGTCCATAGAAAGCCTACATTTTTTTTCCTTGATTTGGGTTCCAAAATCTACCAGAGAAAATAACTCCATCAATCATTGGTAGAAAAATATTGGCCTCTGGGCTTGTGTGCCACTCCTGATTCCTGTGTGCGTCATCTCTCACTCAGTGGCCCATAGAAAGCATATAGTTTGTTACATTTGTTTTCTAAATTCTCCCTGCAAAAATCTATTTTTTTTTTTTTGGGGGGTTTCTAAAGTGTTCCTGAAAAAAATAAAAATAAAAAAAAAATAATAGTGTGACATTAATATTAACATTTGTGCTTCAGTGACAGTCCTGCGTGTGGGGCATCTCTCTAATTTGCAGCCACCAAAAAAAGAGTGTGTAACATTGGGCCTGATTTTCGCTGTGGTCTCACCAACCTGTAAAGGGGTAGCTAAATCATACAGAAGTTATAGCTCACCGTGTAAGTTGTGTGACTGCAACAAATAACGTTAGTTTGGTTACGTTTTTAAAACAATGAGGAAGTCTAGTGGAAGAGGTCGTGGCCGGGGGCGTTCATTGTCAGCTGGTAATGAGGGTAGTGGTAGTGGTGGAGCATCAGGTGGTCGTGGGGGAAAAAATATTGCACCTAAGTCTGGAGCTGTGGAGCCAGGTTCGTCGTCCGGCTACACAAGGCCTCGAACGCTCCCTTTTCTGGGATTAGGAAAACCGCTTTTAAAGCCGGAGCAGCAAGAGCAAGTTTTGGCTTATCTTGCTGACTCAGCCTCTAGCTCTTTTGCCTCATCTCGTGAAACTGGTAAAAGTAAAAGCAGCGCGTCGTTAGTGGATGTTCACGGTCAGGGACAAGTCACTTCCTTGTCCTCTTCAGCAAAAACAACAACAGAGAAGAATGCAGCAGGCGACACAACGGGTTACTCCATGGAGCTCTTTACACATACCGTCCCTGGCTTAGAAAGTGAAGCAGTTAACAGTCCATGCCCATTACAAATTGAATCTGACATGGAGTGCACTGACGCACAGCCACAGCCAGACTACTATGCTGGTCCTTTGACTCAGACCACAACATTGCCCTCGCAGGGTGCTGATCAAGAATCAGACCCTGATGAGACTATGTTGCCCCATCACGAACGCTATACCACCGAACGACACGGTGACACAGACGAAGTTGCGCAGGAGGTACAAGAAGAGTTATTAGATGACCCAGTTCTTGACCCCGATTGGCAGCCATTGGGGGAACAGGGTGCAGGCGGCAGCAGTTCTGAAGCAGAGGAGGAGGAGGGGCCGCAGCAGGCATCAACATCGCCACAGGTTCCATCTGCCGGGCCCGTATCTTGCCCAAAACGCGTGGCAAAGCCAAAACCTGGTGGAGGACAGCGTGGCCATCCGGTTAAAGCTCAGTCTGCAATGCCTGAAAAGGTATCCGATGCTAGAAAGAGTGCAGTCTGGCATTTTTTTAAACAACATCCAATTGATCAGCGCAAAGTCATCTGTCAAAAATGTTCTACTTCCTTAAGCAGAGGTCAGAATCTGAAAAGTCTCAATACTAGTTGCATGCATAGACATTTAACCACCATGCATTTGAAAGCTTGGACTAACTACCAAACGTCCCTTAAGGTTGTTGCACCCTCGGCCAATGAAGCTAGTCATCAACGCAACATCCCTTCCGGCAGTGTAGGACCACCATTTAGCGCACCACCTGCTGTATCTGTGCAGGTATCTTTGCCAGGCCAAAGCAGTCAGGGTCAGGGAATCACCAGTTTCGTAGTAGGAAACACTGCATCTAGGGCACCGGCGGCAACAATACCATCTCCCACCGTCTCTCAGTCTGCCATGTCCACCGGCACCCCCGCTAGTTCCACGATCTCCAGCTCTCCAGTCCAGCTCACCCTACATGAGACTATGGTTAGAAAAAGGAAATACTTAGCCTCGCATCCGCGTACACAGGGTTTGAACGCCCACATAGCTAGACTAATCTCGTTAGAGATGATGCCCTACCGGTTAGTTGAAAGCGAAGCTTTCAAAGACCTGATGGACTACGCTGTACCACGCTACGAGCTACCCAGTCGACACTTTTTTTCCAGAAAAGCCATCCCAGCCCTCCACCAGCATGTTAAAGAGCGCATCGTCCATGCACTCAGGCAATCTGTGAGCACAAAGGTGCACCTGACAACAGATGCATGGACCAGTAGGCATGGCCAGGGACGTTACGTGTCCATCACGGCACACTGGGTAAATGTGGTGGATTCAGGGTCCACAGGGGACAGCAAGTTTGGGACAGTTCTGCCTAGCCCACGGTCTAGTAAACAGTTGTCTGTAGCCGTTCGCACCCCCTCCTCCTCCTCCTCCTCGTCCTCCTGCAGAAGCAAGAGCTCGTCCACAGACCGCAGTCGCACAAACACTCCATCCGCACCTGCCACTGTTGCACACCAGGTCTCCCATTATGGGGCAGCTACTGGCATACGTCAGCAGGCTGTATTGGCTATGAAGTGTTTGGGCGACAATAGACACACCGCGGAAGTTCTGTCCGAGTTCTTGCAGCAAGAAACGCAGTCGTGGCTGGGCACTGTAGATCTTGAGGCAGGCAAGGTAGTGAGTGATAACGGAAGGAATTTCATGGCTGCCATCTCCCTTTCCCAACTGAAACACATTCCTTGCCTGGCTCACACCTTAAACCTGGTGGTGCAGTGCTTCCTGAAAAGTTATCCGGGGTTATCCGACCTGCTCCTCAAAGTGCGTGGACTTTGCGCACATATCCGCCGTTCGCCTGTACACTCCAGCCGTATGCAGACCTATCAGCGTTCTTTGAACCTTCCCCAGCATCGCCTAATCATAGACGTTGCAACAAGGTGGAACTCAACACTGCACATGCTTCAGAGACTGTGCGAACAGAGGCGGGCTGTTATGTTTTTGTGGGAGGATACACATACACGGGCAGGCAGTAGGATGGCAGACATGGAGTTGTCAGGTGTGCAGTGGTCGAAGATTCAAGACATGTGTCAAGTCCTTCAGTGTTTTGAGGAATGCACACGGCTGGTTAGTGCAGACAACGCCATAATAAGCATGAGCATCCCCCTAATGCGTCTGCTGATGCAAAGTTTGACGCACATAAAGGATCAGGCGTCTGCACCAGAGGAAGAGGAAAGCCTTGATGACAGTCAGCGATTGTCTGGTCAGGGCAGTGTACATGACGAGGTACCGGGCGAAGAGGAGGTGGAGGATGAGGAGGATGATGGGGATGAGTATATTTTTAATGAGGAAGCTTTCCCGGGGGCACGGGAAATTGGTGGCGTGGCAAGGCCGGGTTCTGGTTTTTTGAGGGACACAAGTGACGTAGATTTGCCTGCAACTGCCCCTCAACCAAGCACAACCGCAGATTTGACAACGGGAACTTTGGCCCACATGGCGGATTATGCCTTGCGTATCCTCAAAAGGGACACACGCATTACAAAAATGATGAACGATGACGATTACTGGTTGGCCTGCCTCCTTGATCCTCGCTATAAAGGCAAATTGCAAAATATTATGCCACATGAGAACTTGGAACTAATATTAGCAACAAAACAATCAACTCTTGTTGACCGTTTGCTTCTGGCATTCCCTGCACACAGCGCCCGTGATCGTTCTCACACGAGCTCCAGGGGCCAGCAGACCAGAGGTGTTAGAGGGGCAGAAATCAGAAGTGGCGTTGGACAGAGGGGTTTTCTGACCAGGTTGTGGAGTGATTTTTCTATGACCGCAGACAGGACAGGTACTGCAGCATCAATTCAAAGTGACAGGAGACAACATTTGTCCAGTATGGTTACAAACTATTTTTCATCCCTTATCGACGTTCTCCCTCAACCGTCATTCCCATTTGATTACTGGGCATCCAAATTAGACACCTGGCCAGAATTGGCAGAATATGCATTGCAGGAGCTTGCTTGCCCGGCAGCTAGTGTCCTATCAGAAAGAGTATTCAGTGCTGCAGGTTCAATACTAACAGAAAAAAGGACTCGTCTGGCTACCCAAAATGTAGATGATCTAACCTTCATTAAAATGAACCACAACTGGATTTCAAAATCTTTTGCCCCACCCTGCCCGGCTGACACCTAGCTTTCCTATGAAAAGGTCTTGCCTGTGGACTATTCTGAATGACTTTTCCAATCTCGTAATTTTCTTCACCTGATTGTCCAGCATACGACATGTTTCCACCTCACGAAATGGCCAAACTCCCCACACGGGGCCGTGCTATCGCCACTTTGCGCTTGGACCCTTGAGAGTGCTGTTTGTCTGAAGAGGTGGGTGTGGCCGCTTTTGGTCGACGGCACTGCCACTGGGTCCCTCATAGTACAATAAAGTGTCTCTGGCGGTGGTGGTGCGCACCCAACGTCAGACACACCGTTGTAATATGAGGGGCCCTGTGCCTGTACCGCCGGCCACAAGACAGTTCCCCCCCCCAGCTCAAACAGTGCTGTACCACTAGCAAAATTATCTCTCACAGCTTCACCAATGTGTAGTCTAGCCGCTGACATCCTTCAATGCCTGGCACTGACAATACCATTGTTTTGACATTTTTGTTATGTTAGGCCTTCGAAGCCTGTCTGCGGTCCCTTCTTTCTACAACTACTACACTGACCAGGCCACTGCTGGCCGTGTTACCCTGGAACCAATTTAAAAGTGCCTACAGTCAGCCCAATTTTGTTATGTTAGGCCTTCGAAGACTGTCTGCCGTCACTCCTTCCACTAGACTTCCACTGACCATACACTGCTGCCCATGTACCCCTGGAACCAATTTAAAGTGCCTACAGCCAGCCCAATTTTGTTATGTTAGGCCTTCGAAGCCTGTCTGCGGTCACTCCTTCCACTAGACTTCCACTGACCAGACCACTGCTGCCCGTGTACCCCTGGAACCAATTTAAAAGTGCCTACAGCCATGTGTTATTATTTTAGGCCTTCGATGCCTGTCTGCGGTCACTCCTTCCACTAGGCCTCCACTGACCACACCACTGCTGCCCGTGTACCCCTGGAACCAATTTAAAATTGCCTACAGCCAGCCCAATTTTTTTATTTTAGGCCTTCGATGCCTGTCTGCGGTCCATTCTTTCAACTACTACTACACTGACCAGGTCACTGCTGCCCGTGTACCCCTGGAACCAATTTAAAATTGCCTACAGCCAGCCCAATTTTTTTATTTTAGGCCTTCGATGCCTGTCTGCGGTCCATTCTTTCAACTACTACTACACTGACCAGGTCACTGCTGCCCGTGTACCCCTGGAACCAATTTAAAATTGCCTACAGCCAGCCCAATTTTTTTATTTTAGGCCTTCGATGCCTGTCTGCGGTCCATTCTTTCAACTACTACTACACTGACCAGGTCACTGCTGCCCGTGTACCCCTGGAACCAATTTAAAATTGCCTACAGCCATGTGTTATTATTTTAGGCCTTCGATGCCTGTCTGCGGTCACTCCTTCCACTAGGCCTCCACTGACCACACCACTGCTGTCCGTGTACCCCTGGAACCAATTTAAAATTGCCTACAGCCATGTGTTATTATTTTAGGCCTTCGATGCCTGTCTGCGGTCACTCCTTCCACTAGACTTCCACTGACCAGACCACTGCTGCCCGTGTACCCCTGGAACCAATTTAAAAGTGCCTACAGCCAGCCCAATTTTTTTATTTTAGGCCTTCGATGCCTGTCTGCGGTCCATTCTTTCAACTACTACTACACTGACCAGGTCACTGCTGCCCGTGTACCCCTGGAACCAATTTAAAATTGCCTACAGCCAGCCCAATTTTTTTATTTTAGGCCTTCGATGCCTGTCTGCGGTCCATTCTTTCAACTACTACTACACTGACCAGGTCACTGCTGCCCGTGTACCCCTGGAACCAATTTAAAATTGCCTACAGCCAGCCCAATTTTTTTATTTTAGGCCTTCGATGCCTGTCTGCGGTCCATTCTTTCAACTACTACTACACTGACCAGGTCACTGCTGCCCGTGTACCCCTGGAACCAATTTAAAATTGCCTACAGCCATGTGTTATTATTTTAGGCCTTCGATGCCTGTCTGCGGTCACTCCTTCCACTAGGCCTCCACTGACCACACCACTGCTGTCCGTGTACCCCTGGAACCAATTTAAAATTGCCTACAGCCATGTGTTATTATTTTAGGCCTTCGATGCCTGTCTGCGGTCACTCCTTCCACTAGACTTCCACTGACCAGACCACTGCTGCCCGTGTACCCCTGGAACCAATTTAAAAGTGCCTACAGCCAGCCCAAGTTTGTTATGTTAGGCCTTCGATGCCTGTCTGCGGTCCATTCTTTCAACTACTACTACACTGACCAGGTCACTGCTGCCCGTGTACCCCTGGAACCAATTTAAAATTGCCTACAGCCAGCCCAATTTTTTTATTTTAGGCCTTCGATGCCTGTCTGCGGTCCATTCTTTCAACTACTACTACACTGACCAGGTCACTGCTGCCCGTGTACCCCTGGAACCAATTTAAAATTGCCTACAGCCATGTGTTATTATTTTAGGCCTTCGATGCCTGTCTGCGGTCACTCCTTCCACTAGGCCTCCACTGACCACACCACTGCTGCCCGTGTACCCCTGGAACCAATTTAAAATTGCCTACAGCCAGCCCAATTTTTTTATTTTAGGCCTTCGATGCCTGTCTGCGGTCCATTCTTTCAACTACTACTACACTGACCAGGTCACTGCTGCCCGTGTACCCCTGGAACCAATTTAAAATTGCCTACAGCCATGTGTTATTATTTTAGGCCTTCGATGCCTGTCTGCGGTCACTCCTTCCACTAGGCCTCCACTGACCACACCACTGCTGCCCGTGTACCCCTGGAACCAATTTAAAATTGCCTACAGCCAGCCCAATTTTTTTATTTTAGGCCTTCGATGCCTGTCTGCGGTCCATTCTTTCAACTACTACTACACTGACCAGGTCACTGCTGCCCGTGTACCCCTGGAACCAATTTAAAATTGCCTACAGCCAGCCCAATTTTTTTATTTTAGGCCTTCGATGCCTGTCTGCGGTCCATTCTTTCAACTACTACTACACTGACCAGGTCACTGCTGCCCGTGTACCCCTGGAACCAATTTAAAATTGCCTACAGCCATGTGTTATTATTTTAGGCCTTCGATGCCTGTCTGCGGTCACTCCTTCCACTAGGCCTCCACTGACCACACCACTGCTGTCCGTGTACCCCTGGAACCAATTTAAAATTGCCTACAGCCATGTGTTATTATTTTAGGCCTTCGATGCCTGTCTGCGGTCACTCCTTCCACTAGGCCTCCACTGACCACACCACTGCTGTCCGTGTACCCCTGGAACCAATTTAAAATTGCCTACAGCCATGTGTTATTATTTTAGGCCTTCGATGCCTGTCTGCGGTCACTCCTTCCACTAGACTTCCACTGACCAGACCACTGCTGCCCGTGTACCCCTGGAACCAATTTAAAAGTGCCTACAGCCAGCCCAAGTTTGTTATGTTAGGCCTTCGATGCCTGTCTGCGGTCACTCCTTCCACTAGGCCTCCACTGACCACACCACTGCTGCCCGTGTACCCCTGGAACCAATTTAAAATTGCCTACAGCCAGCCCAATTTTTTTATTTTAGGCCTTCGATGCCTGTCTGCGGTCCATTCTTTCAACTACTACTACACTGACCAGGTCACTGCTGCCCGTGTACCCCTGGAACCAATTTAAAATTGCCTACAGCCAGCCCAATTTTTTTATTTTAGGCCTTCGATGCCTGTCTGCGGTCCATTCTTTCAACTACTACTACACTGACCAGGTCACTGCTGCCCGTGTACCCCTGGAACCAATTTAAAATTGCCTACAGCCATGTGTTATTATTTTAGGCCTTCGATGCCTGTCTGCGGTCACTCCTTCCACTAGGCCTCCACTGACCACACCACTGCTGTCCGTGTACCCCTGGAACCAATTTAAAATTGCCTACAGCCATGTGTTATTATTTTAGGCCTTCGATGCCTGTCTGCGGTCACTCCTTCCACTAGGCCTCCACTGACCACACCACTGCTGTCCGTGTACCCCTGGAACCAATTTAAAATTGCCTACAGCCATGTGTTATTATTTTAGGCCTTCGATGCCTGTCTGCGGTCACTCCTTCCACTAGACTTCCACTGACCAGACCACTGCTGCCCGTGTACCCCTGGAACCAATTTAAAAGTGCCTACAGCCAGCCCAAGTTTGTTATGTTAGGCCTTCGATGCCTGTCTGCGGTCACTCCTTCCACTAGGCCTCCACTGACCACACCACTGCTGCCCGTGTACCCCTGGAACCAATTTAAAATTGCCTACAGCCAGCCCAATTTTTTTATTTTAGGCCTTCGATGCCTGTCTGCGGTCCATTCTTTCAACTACTACTACACTGACCAGGTCACTGCTGCCCGTGTACCCCTGGAACCAATTTAAAATTGCCTACAGCCAGCCCAATTTTTTTATTTTAGGCCTTCGATGCCTGTCTGCGGTCCATTCTTTCAACTACTACTACACTGACCAGGTCACTGCTGCCCGTGTACCCCTGGAACCAATTTAAAATTGCCTACAGCCATGTGTTATTATTTTAGGCCTTCGATGCCTGTCTGCGGTCACTCCTTCCACTAGGCCTCCACTGACCACACCACTGCTGTCCGTGTACCCCTGGAACCAATTTAAAATTGCCTACAGCCATGTGTTATTATTTTAGGCCTTCGATGCCTGTCTGCGGTCACTCCTTCCACTAGGCCTCCACTGACCACACCACTGCTGTCCGTGTACCCCTGGAACCAATTTAAAATTGCCTACAGCCATGTGTTATTATTTTAGGCCTTCGATGCCTGTCTGCGGTCCATTCTTTCAACTACTACTACACTGACCAGGGCACTGCTGGCCGTGTACCCCTGGAACCAACATCAGAAAATATAAAAATAAGTATTTTGCTTATAAAAAAGAAAATACTGGTGAGATATCAAATGCAGACATTTTAACATTAAAAACAAACACACAACTCTAATCTGGTACAGTACTAAAAATGGCCACCAGCTACAATTACTTTCTCCTGCAAGTAGTTAACTGAAAGTTTTTTTAAATTGAAAACACACATATGGCATCCACCGAGTGTTGTCCTGTCGCGTCTTCTTTATATTATTGCCGAGAAGATGCAAAATAATGAAAATAATAAAATCATTAATTACCAAAATAATAGAGAAAGTCAACACCACATTGCAAATAAACATTCATTCCAAATAAAGAAGCAGGGCGCGTCCGAGGGTGAGTATATACCTAATAAGAATATAATCACCCTCGGACGCGCAATGCTTATTTCCAACAGCCTTCCTTCCTAAGAATCAGCCCTTCCGTCGTGTAGAGAGACGTTGTGTTACACTCCAAGGTGTTCCCCAGGTTGCCTTTCCTGAGCTTCGATCTTCCGGCTCTCGTTTAGTAGTTCTTGGAAACTACTCTGCATTAGGCCTTCAAATTGGGTATGGGGTGTAGAGAGATGGTGTGTTCCACTCCAAGGTGTTCCCCAGGTTGCCTTTCCTGAGCTTCGATCTTCCGGCTCTCGTTTAGTAGTTGTTGGAAACTACGCTGCATTAGGCCTTCAAATTGGGTATGGGGTGTAGCGAGAGGGTGTGTTACACTCCAAGGTGTTCCCCAGGTTGCCTTTCCTGAGCTTCGATCTTCCGGCTCTCGTTTAGTAGTTCTTGGAAACTACACTGCATTAGGCCTTCAAATTGGGTATGGGGTGTAGAGAGAGGGTGTGTTACACTCCAAGGTGTTCCCCAGGTTGCCTTTCCTGAGCTTCGATCTTCCGGCTCTCGTTTAGTAGTTCTTGGAAACTACACTGCATTAGGCCTTCAAATTGGGTATGGGGTGTAGAGAGAGGGTGTGTTACACTCCAAGGTGTTCCCCAGGTTGCCTTTCCTGAGCTTCGATCTTCCGGCTCTCGTTTAGTAGTTGTTGGAAACTACGCTGCATTAGGCCTTCAAATTGGGTATGGGGTGTAGCGAGAGGGTGTGTTACACTCCAAGGTGTTCCCCAGGTTGCCTTTCCTGAGCTTCGATCTTCCGGCTCTCGTTTAGTAGTTCTTGGAAACTACACTGCATTAGGCCTTCAAATTGGGTATGGGGTGTAGAGAGAGGGTGTGTTACACTCTAAGGTGTTCCCCAGGTTTCCTTGCCATTGCTTCGGTCTTCCGACTCTCGTTTAGTAGTTGTAGAAAAGTACACTGCATTAGGCCATACAAAATGGGTATGGGGTGGAGAGAGATGGTGTGTTACACTCCAAGGTGTTCCCCAGGTTGCCTTTCCTGAGCTTCTATCTTCAGGCTCTCATTAAATTGTGGTTAAATGGAACAACTGCATTTGGCGTACTAGTTGGTTTGGGGCCTACTATCGGTGTCTGCCACTCCTTGCTGTTCTCCTCCACTGAACAAAGCTGTGCCGCCTGTTTACTACGGTTGCCAATTTTGAACTGCATTTCGACTACTTACTGATTTGGCCCTACTCTCTGTGTCAGCCTCTCATTCCAGTTGTCCTCCACTGCAATGCCCCCTGGTTATTCCTGTGTTACCAATTTTGAACTGCATTTAGCCCACTTTCTTCTTTGGGCCTATATCTGTGTTTCCACTTCATCGTGCCCATTGCCCAGCCAGTGATAGATGAGTCTGCTGGTACATTGACCCATAACGCAACATTCCCCGTGCACGCTACACAACAACATTGTGACCCTGCTGAAAGTCAGGTTGCTCTTCCCGCATACCATACCACCTTACACGGGGACAAAGAGGAAGGTGCAGATGAAAGTGCAGGTTCCTTCATCAGGTGGGGGGAGGAATACTAGTTGGCGACGTCACTGGCACAGGGCCTCTCATAGTACGCAAAAGTGTTGCTGCCGGTGGGAGGCGCCCCCGCCGTGCAAACACACCGCTGTACTTTGAGGGGCCCTGTGCCAGTGCCAATGCCAACGAGTGGGCCCCCCCTGCTTGCTCAGGTTCACAGCACTTGCAAAGTTGAAATACTTACCTCTCCCTGCTCCACTGCCGTGACGTGGTCCAGATTTCCTGGGCCCACTAATTACTTGAACCAGCCCTACCCCCCACAACTTTAGCCAAATGACCCCCAATTTCAAATGCCTTCCAATTATTATAAGGTAAATTACGCTTGACAAGCTTCATTAAGAAGAATGGATGGTTTTGACATTAAAATGGCCACTCTAGGTGTTTTCCTGGCCCCCACTCACTGCCGACTATGCTGCCCCATTGACTTGCATTGGGTTTCGTGTTTCGGTCGATCCCGACTTTACGTCATAATCGGCCGATTTCACTCGACCCGACTTTGGACATAGTCGGGTTTCGCAAAACCCGGCTCGACTCTAAAAAGGTCAAGGTCGCTCAACTCTATTGGTCACTAATTTTTGGGGGTTTTGTTTTTGCATGTCAGAAATGTTTATTTCTAAATTTTGTGCAGTTATATTGGTTTACCTGGTGAAAATAAACAAGTGAGATGGGAATATATATGGTTTTTATTAAGTTGCCTAATAATTTTGCACAGTAATAGTTACCTTCACAAATAGATATCCTTCTAAGATAGCCAAATAAAAACAAACCCACTCCAACTTCCAAAAATATTAAGCTTTGACATTTATGAGTCTTTCGGGTTGATTGAGAAGATAGTTATTGATCAATAATAAAAATAATCCTCTGAAATACAACTTGCCTAATAATTCTGCACGCAGTGTATATACCGTATATAGTCGAGTATAAGCTGAGAGTTTCAGTGCTACTGTAATGAGTGGTATCGGTGACCGCTCAGTACAGGAAGAAGCTGCAGGCACGGGGAAGCAGGGACTGCACCGCACCAGGAGCAGGTACGTATAACGGGGAGGGGAGCACTGCGCAATATTCACCTGCTCCTCGTTCCAGGGATGCTCTGTCTTCAGCATCTTCTGCAGTGACGCTCAGGACAGAGGGCACGGTGACGTGGTTAGTGCGCGCCCTCTGCCTGGACGTCAGTGCTGAAGATGGAGCAGCACTGGAACGAGGAGCAGGTGAATATTGAAAGTGCCGGGGGCCTGAGCGACGGAGAGGTGAGTATGTGATTTTTTTTTATCGCAGCAACAGCAAATGGGGCAAGTATCTGTATGGAGCATCTTGTCGGTCCATAACGTTTGTGCAGCACTATATGGGGCAAGTGTCTGTATGGGGCCATAACGTTTGTGCAGCATTATATGGGGCCATAACGTTTGTGCAGCATCATATTGGGCAAGTGTCTGTAATCATGCATGAATGTCATGATTAAGGGAACTTAGTCTCCAGAAACGCGTTGAGATTCTTACCCATATGGTTCGTGCTGAAGTCTGTATCCTCTATGCTTAAAGTTTGTGAATAAAGAAAACTCTTTTTTACGGATTCGGTGAAACTGGACATTCTCTTCCTTTTTTTTGGACTTTATATGCCTGGACACAGCGGGTCCGTGCTCCTGAAGCTTGGTTTATGCATCACGGGTGAGCTGGCTTATATTTCTTCTTATTGAGTAGAAACACCCTTATGAGCTAGTTCAGCCATGAGTCTTCTTGGGAATGATGCAACAAGTTTTTCACACCTGGATTTGGGGATCCTCTGCCATTCTTCCTTGCAGATCCTCTCCAATTCCATCAGGTTGGATGGTGAACATTGGTGGACAGCTATTTTCAGGTCTCTCCAGAAATGCTCAATTGGGTTTAGGTCAGGGCTCTGGCTGGGCCAGTCAAGAATGGTCACAGAGTTGTTCTGAAGCCACTCCTTTGCTATTTTAGCTGTGTGCTTAGGGTCATTGTCTTGTTGGAAGGTGAACTTTCGGCCAAGTCTGAGGTGCAGAGCACTCTGGCAGAGGCATTCATTAATGATATCAGAGTGTACATTAATGAGAAAAAAATGAGCTCATTTGAATTTACCAAATGGCTGCAATTAAAAAAAGAGTGAAAAATTTAAAGGAGTATGAATACTTTCCGTACCCACTGTATAAGGTATCTAGATGTAAATGTTTACTTGCTGATACTGGCTACATCTCATCAGTAGTGTTAAGTGATACCGTCCGATACTTGAAAGTATTGGTATCGGATAGTATCGGCCGATACCCAAAAAGTATCGGATATCGCCGATACCGATACCCGATACAAATACAAGTCAATGGGACACCAAGTATCGGAAGGTATCCTGATGGTTCCCAGGGTCTGAAGGAGAGGAAACTCTCCTTCAGGCCCTGGGATCCATATTAATGTGTAAAATAAAGAATTAAAATAAAAAATATTGATATACTTACCTCTCCGGAGGCCCCTGGACATCACCGCTGGTAACCGGCAGCCTTCTTTTTTTAAAATGAGCGCGTTTAGGGACTTCCATGACGTCACGGCTTCTGATTGGTCGCGTGCCACTCATGTGACCGCCACGCGACCAATCACAAGCCGCGACGTCATTCTCAGGCCCTAAACTCCTCATTCTAGGAATTTAGGACCTGAGAATGACGTCGCGGCTTCTGATTGGTCGCGTGGCGGTCACATGAGCGGCACGCGACCAATCAGAAGCCGTGACGTCATGGAAGTCCCTAAACGCGCTCATTTTAAACAAAGAAGGCTGCCGGTTACCAGCGGTGATGTCCAGGGGCCTCCGGAGAGGTGAGTATATCAATATTTTTTATTTTTATTTTTTATTTCACACATTAATATGGATCCGATACCGATTCCCGATACCACAAAAGTATCGGAACTCGGTATCGGAATTCCGATACAGCAAGTATCGGCCGATACCCGATACTTGCGGTATCGGAATGCTCAACACTACTCATCAGTATTGTGGTCCCTGTATGGTCCATAGTCTGTTAACGACTGATAACAACTTCAAGCTTCTCCTTACTATTGTTAATGACATACTGGGAGTTTTAGGTACATGATATATAAGAACTGTATATGGGTCTGACTTGACATTAAAGTTCATTGCTGTACTAAGCTTGGTGATATATTCATGTACTAATGATGTACTAATGTAATTTTTGTTGTATTCATTCAATGTCAGTGGTTGTTGTGTTATACTGTACTGATGGAGGTTTTGGTAATGTATTAATGTACTGATAGTGGTTCTAGTGATGCATTTATCTACTGATGCTTGTTCTGGCTATACATTCATGTGCTGATGGTTGTTCTAGTGACCTATTAATTTACTGATGGTCGTTCTTGTGCCGTTTTTATGCACTGTTCATGGATTTGGTGTTGTATTCATGTAGTGATGAGGATTTTGGTTTCATATTCATGTACTGATGATGATTCTGGTGATGAATACACCACCAGAACCATCATCACTAGGTGAGTACATCACCAGAACCATCAATAGTATAGGATTGCGAGACCAGAACCACCATCAGTACATGAATACGTTACCAAAACAACTATTCGTACATGGCAACAACAATCAGTTTTGTTGCACACTATATTTGTTGCATAATAGATATAAAAATAATTATATGTATCCCTTTATAATGGGGAAACTAAGTAATATTAGTTTCCATCACTCAAGAAAAGAGGAGGGGGGGAGAGGAAAAGTTAGGAGCTTGACACGCTGAGATATGCATCTGTAAGCCGTTGCAAATGAATGCAACTGGTGGGTGCAGTACCTGCTGGTGATTTCAGCTGAAGCAGAAGAAAGGAAAAGGGAATATCCAGCACGTCCATCCAGTGTAAGTAAAATATCCAAAATTTATTGAAGCATTTTAAAAAACAATATTAAAAAAGAGAGAGGGAGACTCTCTCTGCCTGACGCGTTTCTGGCGCACCACGGCGCCCTTAGTCATAGGCTATGACTAAGGGCGCCGTGGTGCGCCAGAAACGCGTCAGGCAGAGAGAGTCTCCCTCTCTCTTTTTTAATATTGTTTTTTAAAATGCTTCAATAAATTTTGGATATTTTACTTACACTGGATGGACGTGCTGGATATTCCCTTTTCCTTTCTTCTAGTTTCCATCACTGTTCTTGGGTTTGGCATTTAAAATATAGGATGTCAGAGATGAATATCACTATTGTTCCTTGTATATTGCATTGCAAAGATCTGCATATCTAACTAAGAAAACAGACTTCCTGTTGAGCCCTACCTCTAATGTAGACCCCTTTGTTTTTTTCTTTTGTTGATATGGTATTTTTTGTGAAACAGGTAAAAATTATTGTGGCAGTGGTCGTTGGAGTTCGATACCTGACTGATCAGAGGGGAGTAGGAGTGCGTTAGGATTCCTGTTACCATAGTCTACTTTACATAGGTTCTGAGGGTTCATGTGGGAGTTGCCATTGGCTTTATCTGCCTAGGCCCCAAAGTTCCTTGTCCTGGCCCGGTGTGTAAATACATGGGTTGGGTTAACTGTGTACATTTCAGAATAAACCACTGATTGCTGGATAAGTGTTACAGCAGAACTTGTGATGATCTTCATATTTCTACTAATACTACAATGTTAACATTCACCAAAGCTGGCACTCAAGGAGAAGAGCTTGACCTGCTAGAAGTCAGAAAGCAAGGGAAGAAAGGAGGCCACATTCCTTTGAGCAGCTCAAGAGACAACTTCAGAATACCGCATTAATAAAAGATACTTAAGTAGAAAACTCACTGCAGTAATGACACTTTTCGTTTGTTTCATATTGCTTTATGAAGTTTTTATTATTGCTAAATGTACAGTTAGCTGAAAACGCACAGTCCACAGTATGCAATATTGAGAATAACCATTCATTTTGAGCAGTTTGTGCAGCCATCAAGCATTATCCCAAAGAAAACCTTAAATATAATATGATTCTTTTTTCAGATTTTAGACATTGGAAATTTTATTTTTAGAATTATGCACATAAATGAAAAAAACTGAAGTACAGATGAGACTGCATATTTTGGGTAAATAAATATTTAAGTATTATTATTACCATTATTATTTCCTT
Source organism: Ranitomeya imitator (assembly GCF_032444005.1). Taxonomy (NCBI): domain Eukaryota; kingdom Metazoa; phylum Chordata; class Amphibia; order Anura; family Dendrobatidae; genus Ranitomeya; species Ranitomeya imitator. Next base: position 582,865,614 of record NC_091284.1, read on the forward strand.
TATATAGCCCATTCAACATAAAAAAAATTACATAGCAGTGAAATCAGTTTTGAAAATTCAAAATAATGTATTGCTAAAAAGCATGTTGAAACATGGATTCAGCTACATATTATTACCAGCAGACTCTAAAAATGTCCTTAATGAGCACCCTAGGGTCCTCCAGACAAGAGTATAAAATTAATTCTGCTGAAACACCAGTTGGCGCGATATAGCGTACAATCTATTTTAAAGGAAAAAACTCCCTCAGAAGAAATAAAACGTTGTACAAAATTCTTCTTTTACAAGGTGAATCCACTCATTTAACAAATACAGCTAAAATATATTTCTTAACAAAGACAGATTTTGACTATTTTTGAAAACTAAAGATAAACCATGTTCTTCTTTTGCTGGTGTCCCTGTGTTCCTCGGAGGCAGTGTGCAGATCAAAGTTCGCCATGAAGGGTTTTATCAAAATTAACATAAATGCAAAGTGCTTGAGGCTGCCTTGTGACTCCCAATTTGTCAAAACTCAAGGCATAGTGTCGGTTTCTTAGAAGCCTGGATGCCTGCCTTTAGGGTGTAAAACAAATGAATTGCTAAAGTTTGCAAATAAGGTAAGAGCAAGTTTTCCTAACTAGCTTCGGTCAATGGAAATCTGTAGCTTTTTTTTCTCATTGGAAGTATTGTCTTTTTTTTTAAGTAAAGTTAGAGGTGAAGGTTTTCAGATATGTTTATTCTTATTCCACACGTCTGTCTTTTGCTTTCAGCCTTGACCGCTATATGAAAGTGCATTAATCTATAGATTTTTACTGTTTAACAATCAACTTTTTCTTTTAAAGGGTAAATACAATTTTTGGGATGAGCTAACCAAAACTGTCAAATTTTTACACATTATCAACTTAAACTAAACAGTCTTATGGTACTGAATGTTCAAACAAAGTTTTTTTTGCACATGAAAAATACACAGAAGTATTTGATAGATTTGATGCATTTTTATGCTAATTCATTTTTTAACTCAATGGGGAAGAATTGCAGTAAAAATTCTGAAAGATTTGACATGCTGTGTTTTTTTAAAGAAATGCACCACCGGTAATAAATCTCATTAATTTCACTATTACAGTAAAATGTTGCATTTTAGCCTAACAATATTTCACTAGGAAGCGCCTCTCTATCTCTCCCCATTTTTTCACACAGTAATTTGCTTTTACTGGGTAAAGTAGTAGAAGCTTGGAAGCTATTTTTCTCTCATAAAAGAAAAGCAGATGTCACATTGAAGATAAAAATGTATGCATAGACCAAACTGATGAAAATCCGATACCAAGCACAACACTGGGAAAAATTGTTCGTTTTTTTGTGTACAAAAAAAATCACATCTGAATCATTGTTGGATACAGACAGAAAGGAGCCCCTGTGCAAGATCAGTATCTGGACTCTTTTCAGACCAATAGATCATCAATCCACCTGCACAATTCCACTTGCTCTGGATGTGGAAATTGTGCTTCCTTGCAACATAGTGTTAAGGACTGGCGGAACGCACCAAGTATAAATGAAATGGAACTAGGTGCGTTCGCAGTCCGAGGTCCACCGTGCAGGTAAAAACCCTGCTGCTAGTAAAGACGGACTATATGGCGGTTCTATAAGAATACACACATGGGTTAGCTTCACCCTGTGTGAAGGAAGCGATCCTGTTGTGTCACAGGACCGCGGTACTGCACAAAGAGCGCAAGCAAGGAGTCACTAATCTCAAACCCGAGACTGAGGATTTGAGTTCAGAAGACCCCATGCGCTTGACACCGCAACTGAGGTGTCAGAGGAACATAAATAATAATATAAAGGCACAAGAGTGCGTGCGGTGCCGCACTGACGGACACCTCTAACCACCCAGGCTTGGGTCAGGAAAGCGCAGAGCAAGCGCACGGCGCCGTACTGGCGGACACAGCAACTGGTAGCTGTAATGTGTGTTACGTGCTGTTGGATAAGTCGGGCTCTAGATAGCAAACATACACCTTCCGTGAACAGTCATCCAATAGGGAGGGTTATTTAAAGAGCGACTTTCTCTCACAACACACACACATATTTACAAGACAATACTAGCGCATGGCCGTGCGGTCATGCACAGTTTATATAGTTGCAGCACAGGAAGCTGCTACCAAAGTTTTGCCCTTTCAGGACCTTCCTGGAGGACCAATGGAATGTGCTGCAGTACCTGAGCATGTGACCCTCGATCTCCAACGGGAGATCTTGCCCTGGGCATGCTCAGAGTGTGAAAATAAGGACTTAGTCCCAGAGAAGCTCGCTCGCTGCAGATCAGTGCAGGGTACAACAGGAGAGCCAGAAAAGGCAGCAGTAACCCTCTGCACAGAATCAGTCCCAGCAAGACGCTGGGAGCGACGCCTCCGCTGAGCAGACCCCACTGCGGCCGATGCAGAATGGGAGACCGCAGCAGACACGGATCGAGATTCCTCCTTTGCAGCAGAGGAAACTCGACTCCTAACATTACCCCCCCCTCCTAGGGCCCCCCCCTCCTTGAGCCTCACTACGCTCAAAAGCTGCAATAAGCAGCGGAGCCCGAATGTGCTCCACAGGCTCCCAGGTTCTATCCTCTGGGCCGTGACCCTTCCAGTCCACCAGATAAAATTTCTTGCCACGTACCACCTTGCACCCCACAATAGCATTCACCTCAAACTCATCCGTGGATGAACCCGATGTCCCAGCAGATGACTCAGAAAACCGGGACAAACGAACGGGCTTTAAGAGGGAAACGTGAAAAGTATCGGTGATACCAAGGCGTGGAGGAATAGCCAAACGGTAGACCACAGGGTTGACCTGTTCCAGAACCTTAAACGGGCCAATGTAGTGAGGAGCAAACTTAGTGGACTCAACTCGCAGCCTGATGTTATGGGCGGAGAGCCACACTAAGTCGCCAGGAGCAAAGGTCGGAGCGGGGCGCCGATGAGCATCGGCAGAGGACCTCATTCTCTCCTTAGAGGCCCGAATGGCATCCTGAGTGTGGTCCCAAGTATCCCGTGCCTCCACAGCCCAGTCTGCCACCCTGGAGTCTGCGGAAGACACGGGCATAGGCACAGGTACCCGTGGATGCTGACCATAGTTGAGGAGGAATGGGGTTTGTCCAGTGGAGTCGGCTACGGCGTTGTTCAGCGCAAACTCTGCCCATGATAGCAAGGATGCCCAGTCATCCTGCCTGGCTGAAACAAAATGTCGCAGGTATGTGACCAAGGTCTGGTTGGCCCTCTCTACCAACCCATTCGTCTCGGGATGATAAGCGGAAGAGAGATTCAACTCAATACTGAGAAGACGACAAAGCTCTCTCCAGAACCGAGACGCAAACTGGGGACCCCAGTCACTGACAATTTTGTCAGGCATACCATGTAGGCGGAAGATATGTTTAATGAACAACGCTGCCAAGGCCCGTGCAGAAGGTAACCGTGGTAGCGGCACCAAATGCACCATTTTTGAGAAATGATCGGTGATGACCCAAATGATGGTACAGCCGCGAAATTTGGGTAAACCCACGACAAAGTCCATCCCGACCATCTCCCAGGGCCTATCTGCCACCGGCAAGGGATAGAGCAACCCAGCTGGCCTTTGACACGGAGATTTATTTTTGGCGCAGGAGACACATGCCAGAATATAATCCCTGACATCCCGGACCATATGCGGCCACCAGTACGTCCTTGCCAGTAGCTCAGAAGTCCTCTTTGTCCCAAAGTGTCCACCCACCCTGGACGAATGAGCCCAAGAGAGAACCTCCGGTCGCAAATTAATGGGCACAAAAGTCTTGCCCGGTGGCACAGACTCCAGCGAAACCGGCGCTACGGTTCTCAGGCTCTCAGAAGGGACAATAAGCCGAGGCTCCTCTTCCTCCTCTTCAGTTGACATAAGGGAGCGAGAGAGAGCGTTAGCACGAATATTCTTCTCCCCGGCGAGAAAATGAAGGGAAAAGTGGAACCGGGAAAAGAACAAGGACCATCTGGCTTGGCGAGAATTTAGCCGCTGGGCTGTTTGCAAGTAGACCAAATTTTTGTGGTCCGTGTAAACTTGGAAGGGAAACCGCGCACCTTCCAGAAGGTGTCTCCACTCTGAAAAGGCCAACTTCATTGCTAGCAACTCCCTATCCCCGATGGAGTAGTTTCTCTCCACTGGCGAGAAGGTCTTAGAGAAGAAGAAGCATGGATGCTTCCGACCTTGAGCATCCTTTTGATAGAGGACTGCTCCAGCACCAACGGATGAGGCATCCACCACCATTAGAAATGGCTTATCCACATCGGGACGATGTAAGATGGGAGCGCTAGCAAAGTGGGACTTAATAGAAGTGAAGGCCTTGGAGACCCCTTCCGACCACAATTTGGGATTCGCTCCCTTCTTGGTGAGGGCTACCAAGGGAGCTACCAGAGTTGAGAAGTGGGGAATGAACTGGCAGTAATAGTTAATGAACCCCATAAAGCGCTGCACCGCTTTAAAAGAATGGGGCTCTTGCCAGTCCATCACAGCCTGTAGTTTGGCAGGATCCATAGCCAATCCCTGGGCGGAGATGATATAGCCCAGGAACGGTAAAGACTCCTGCTCAAACATACACTTCTCCAACTTAGCATAAAGAGAGTTTGCCTGTAGGAGGTCGAAGACTCTGCCAACATCTCTCCGGTGGGAGTCAATATCTGGAGAAAAGATGAGAATATCATCCAGATAGACTACAACCGAGGTGGAAAGCATATCCCGGAAGATGTCGTTGACAAAGTCTTGGAAAACGGCTGGGGCATTACAGAGCCCGAAGGGCATCACCAGATACACATAGTGCCCATCTCTGGTGTTAAACGCCGTTTTCCATTCGTCCCCCTCACGGATGCGAATCAGGTTATAAGCACCCCGCAGATCTAATTTAGTAAACACTCTAGCTCCTCGAAGCCTATCGAAGAGCTCGGATATCAAGGGCAAATGATACTTGTTCTTAACGGTGATAGCGTTTAGACCCCTGTAGTCTATGCATGGACGTAGTTCCCCATTCTTCTTCTGCACGAAGAAGAACCCTGCCCCAGCAGGTGACACTGACTTCCTGATAAACCCTCTTGCCAGATTCTCTTGAATGTACTGAGACATGGCCTCCGTCTCCGGGAGAGATAATGGATAAACTCGACCCCGGGGAGGCTCCGCACCAGGCAAGAGATCGATAGGACAGTCATAGGGGCGATGGGGCGGAAGGGTCTCTGCCGCCTTTTTGGAGAACACGTCTGCATAAGACCAATATTGCTTGGGGAGAGAGGATAGATCTGCGGGTACCTCAGTAGTAGCAACCTGAACGCACTCTCAGTGACACCTACCCCCACATGATTCACCCCATCCCAGAATTCTGCCTGAGGACCACTCGATGTGAGGAGAGTGGTACCGTAACCAAGGTATCCCCAACAGGACCTCATCAATCCCCTCAGGAATGATGAGCAGAGATATAATCTCCTGATGGGATGGTGACATGGACAGAGTAAAAGGAATGGTCTGATGTGTTATCTGTGCGGGGAGTGTTGACCCATTCACCACTCGTACCGTTACTGGTTGAGATAGCATAACCAGGGGTATTGCGTGACGTTGGGCGAAGGCAGAAGACATAAAATTGCCCTCCGCCCCAGAATCCACGCAGAGCTCTACCGAGTGGGAGGATGAGCCAAAAGTAATTGTCCCCTTAAAGGACAATTTGGAGGCAAACGTCGCAGTGTCTAGTGCACCTCCACCTACTACCACTAGACGCTGACGTTTGCTCGACCGCTGATGACATCTGGTGGCAAGATGTCCTGACTATTGGCATACATGGCAAACCTGGAGTGCACGAGCGGTCCGGGACTTAGATCCCGCTCGTGACACTACCTTAGGTTCATGGGACTCAGGAGCCTGGACTGGAGATTCCAAAGGTTTGGCGAAGGTGGGAGCCAGCCGAAACCTCTGCCTACACTGGGCTCGCTCTAACCTCCACTCGTGAAAACGGAGGTCAATACGAGTAGATATTGTTATTAATTCTTCCAGTGTGGCGGGAATCTCCCTAGTGGCCAGGGCGTCCTTAACGTGGTCAGCCAGCCCCCTTCAAAATATAGGGATAAGGGCTTTATCCGACCACTCCAGCTCAGATGCTAGAGTGCGGAAGTGGACGGCAAAAAGGCTGACCAAAGACGAGCCCTGAGTCAATGCCAACAGTTGGAGCGCCGTATCATGGGTGACACGCGGTCCTAAGAAAACCTGTTTCAGAGTCCTCAGGAATAACGGAGCACTCTGCACCACATGATCGCCACGCTCCCACAGCGGCGTAGCCCACTGCAACGCCCTGTCCGACAATAAGGATATGATAAAGCCCACCTTAGCCCGCTCTGTAGGGAAACGAGAGGCCAGAAGCTCGAGATGTATTGAGCACTGACTCACGAAACCCCTACAGGACTTACTGTCACCAGAAAATTTCTCTGGTAGCGGGAGGCGAGATAGCGTCGGTACAGGGGCGGCAGTGGACAAGGTAGCTGCAGCCACACTTGCAGCCTGAACAGCGACAGCAGTAACGTCCACAGCTGAGGTTGAACGCTCTAGAGCCGCCAACCTTCCCTCCAGCTGCTGGATGTACCGCTGTAGACGCTGATCGTCTGCCATTACTAGCCAGACCTTGGCGCTAGTATTCTGTTAAGGACTGGCGGAACGCACCAAGTATAGATGAAATGGAACTAGGTGCGTTCGCAGTCCAAGGTCCACCGTGCAGGTAAAAACCCTGCTGCTAGTAAAGTTGGACTATATGGCGGTACTATAAGAATACACACATGGGTTAGCTTCACCCTGTGTGAAGGAAGCGACCCTGTTGTGTAACAGGACCGTGGTACCGCACAAAGAGCGCAAGCAAGGAGTCACTAATCTCAAACCCGAGACTGAGGATTTGAGTTCAGAAGACCCCATGCGCTCGACACCGCAACTGAGGTGTCAGAGGAACATAAATAATAATATAAAGGCACAAGAGTGCGTGCGGTGCCGCACTGACGGACGCCACTAACCACCCAGGCTTGGGTCAGGAAAGCGCAGAGCAAGCGCACGGCGCCGTACTGGCGGACACAGCAACTGGTAGCTGTAATGTGTGTTACGTGCTGTTGGATAAGTCGGGCGCTAGATAGCAAACATACACCTTCAGCGAACAGTCATCCAATAGGGAGGGTTATTTAAAGAGCGACTTTGACTCACAACACACACACATATTTACAAGACAATACTAGCGCATGGCCGTGCGGTCATGCGCAGTTTATATAGTTGCAGCACAGGAAGCTGCTACCAAAGTTTTGCCCTTTCAGGACCTTCCTGGAGGACCAATGGAATGTGCTGCAGTACCTGAGCATGTGACCCTCGATCTCCAACGGGAGATCTTGCCCTGGGCATGCTCAGAGTGTGAAAATAAGGACTTAGTCCCAGAGAAGCCTGCTCGCCGCAGATCAGTGCAGGGTACAACAGGAGAGCCAGAAAAGGTAGCAGTAACCCTCTGCACAGAATCAGTCCCAGCAAGACGCTGGGAGCGACGCCTCTGCTGAGCAGACCCCACTGCGGCCGATGCAGAATGGGAGACCACAGCAGACACGGATCGAGATTCCTCCTGTGCAGCAGAGGAAACTCGACTCCTAACACATAGGTTCGTGTGCGGCTGCAGGCGTTACACCAAAGGCATTTCCAGAACTGATCTGAATGAGGCCTTAGTGCAAAACAGGTACACAAAGTCAAATCTAAAGCCATTCCTCTTGTCAGAAAAACTGCACCTCTTTCTCCTGGAGCCACAGCCTGTATAGTAAAACTTTCACATTATTTGAAAAATGTTCTTCTAGAATCACCAGGAACTGAATTATTTCTAAAAAACAAATGTTGCACACATTCCAAGAGATCCCATTAATCCAAAGAAAATGTATTTTCTTTATTTTTTTTAATTATTATGCATAACAATATAAAGTGACATTGTGAATGCAACTTGATCTGCTTGTTTCTTCTTTAAAGGAAATATGTTATCAGAAAAGAAGCTGTAGCTTAATTTAGGTTTCGGAGTTAAAACATTTTTTTCATATTACAATCTGTATTGAAAGTACAAATGTGGAATCTTCCAATTTTCACACTGCCACTAGGGCTTTTCTAGACTTCAACCTTCTGTTCTTTCAGGAAATCCATATGTACAATAGCACCAACAGACTGACTCTATCTTTTATATTGAAGTATCTAATATGTGTAAACAAAGGTCATTGTGAATGAAGAGGGAGCAGGGTCATCTGAGACATCATCTATTGTGACTAGGTGATCCTGGGCCATGAGTTGTGTATACAAGTGTTACCTGTCATTGTAATCCTGCAGATGATGATAATGAAAAACCATAAAATATGAGACTTAACTAGTGTTGAGCGATACCGTCCGATACTTGAAAGTATCGGTATCGGATAGTATCGGCCGATACCCGAAAAGTATCGGATATCGCCGATACCGATATCCGATACCAATACAAGTCAATGGGACACCAAGTATCGGAAGGTATCCTGATGGTTCCCAGGGTCTGAAGGAGAGGAAACTCTCCTTCAGGCCCTGGGATCCATATTAATGTGTAAAATAAAGAATTAAAATAAAAAATATTGATATATTCACCTCTCCGGCGGCCCCTGGACATCACCGCGGGTAACCGGCAGGCTTCTTTGTTTAAAATGCACGCGTTTAGGACCTGAGGAATGATGTCGCGGCTTCTGATTGGTCGCGTGCCGCCCATGTGACCGCCACGCGACCAATCAGAAGCCGCGACGTCATTCCTCAGGTCCTAAATTCCTAGAATGAGGAGTTTAGTGCCTGAGAATGACGTCGCGGCTTCTGATTGGTCGCGTGGCGGTCACATGGGCGGCACGCAACCAATCAGAAGCCGCGACGTCATTCCTCAGGTCCTAAACGCGCTCATTCTAGGAATTTAGGACCTGAGGAATGACGTCGCAGCTTCTGATTGGTCGCGTGGCGGTCACATGGGCGGCACGCGACCAATAAGAAGCCGCGACGTCATTCCTCAGGTCCTAAACGCGCGCATTTTAAACAAAGAAGCCTGCCGGTTACCCGCGGTGATGTCCAGGGGCCGCCGGAGAGGTGAATATATCAATATTTTTTATTTTAATTCTTTATTTTACACCTCACTATGGATCCGATACCGATACCCGATACCACAAAAGTACCGGATCTCGGTATCGGAATTCCGATACCGCAAGTATCGGCCGATACCCGATACTTGCGGTATCGGAATGCTCAACACTAGACTTAACTAACTCCAAATGGATATTGCAGATTTGTAACTGGGGGTTCAGCTCAGGGGAAAGCGAAACATATGAGTGGTCCCCAAACCAGGTAACCCTGATTAAAACAACAGTGAGGAACCCTAATAGGTGGTATAGGGGACCCTTAGCAGATGACAGCGTTACTGAAAATAAATTTATATACAAAGGCCAACACTGACATTACAGCTGATACAGTTAAGAACTAACCCAAAATAAGAAAGGTCCAGTCAGAAAAAAGCTCATCCATAATTATAAAGATAGCTGAAAAGTGTCTCATTTCCAAGGTGCACACCCACACCCCCTGAAAGAAGCTGATCATGACAGGTTCTTGGAGTCTGACTCTCCCACGATTTCAGCAGGTTGTCACTTAGCTCCGTTATGTGTTTCTGTATTTAGGGAACAGGGGTTAATTAGGACTGTATGCTGTATAGTGATCAAATGCTTTGCATTAAGATCATTACTAGAGATGAGTGAATTTGATGGGGTCAGGGCTTATTCGGCAAGCGCTTGCCGAATAAAGGTACCGTTACACTAAACGACTTACCAACGATCATGACCAGTGATACGACCTGGCCGTGATCATTGGTAAGTCGTTGTGTGGTCACTGGGGAGCTGTCACACAGACAGCTCTCTCCAGTGACCAACAATCAGGGGAACGACTTCGGCATTGTTGAAGCACGCCGATCCAGCGATGACAGCGGGTGATCAGTGACCAAAAAAAGGTCCTGATCATTCCCTACGACCAACGATCTCCCAGCAGGGGCCTGATCGTTGGTTGCTGTCACACATAAAGGAGATCGTTAGCGAGATCATTGCTACGTCACAAAAAGCGTGACGTTGCAACGATATCGTTAATGATATCGTTATGTGTGAAGGTACCTTAAGCTGCAGATGGAACCTGGCTACCAGGATCGCTCTGGCTGATAAGCTGTTCTGCTCTGCAACTGCATGTGTTGCGGCTGTGTGACAGTCATGACACATGCATGGAGAACCTATTTGTTTGGTTCTTCACACAGCCGCGACACATGCAACTGCAAAGCAGACCTGCTGATCAGCCAGAGCAATCCAGGTAGCCGGGTTCCATCTGCAGCTTATTTGGCAAGCACTATAGTTTGCTGAGTAAGCCCTGACCTAATGAAATTCGCTCATGTCTAATCATTACCCTATCTGCTAAATGTCAATTGTTCACTAGTAGGTATGGTTGACTACATTTACCTCTTACTAGGCATTTTCTTCTGCCTCCTCAGTTGCAGGCCCCGGATCCAAAATAGCCGCTGTAAAAGTAAATCAAACCCCCCTTCATCACCCCCTTAGTTAGGGAAAAATAATACAATTTAAAAAATATATTTATTTCCAGTTTCCCATTAGGGTTAGGGTTAGGGCTAGGGTTAGGGCTAGGGTTAGGGCTAGGGTTAGGGTTAGGATTGGGGCTAGGGTTAGGGTTAGGGTTGGAGCTAGGGTTAGGGTTAGGGCTAGGGTTAGGGTTAGGGCTACAGTTAGGGTTGGGACTTAAGCTAGGGTTAGGGTTGGGGATAAAGTTAAGGTTAGGGTTGGGGATAAAGTTAGGGTTAGGGTTTGGATTACATTTACGGTTAGGATTAGGGTTGGGATTAGGGTTAGGGGTGTGTTCGGGTTAGGGGTGTGGTTAGGGTTCCTATTGGGATTAGGGTTAGGGGTGTGTTTGAATTAGGGTTTCAGTTAGAATTGGGGGGATTCCACTGTTTAGGCACATCAGGGGCTCTCCAAATGCGACATGGCGTCTGATCTCTATTCCAGCCAATTCTGTGTTGAAAAAGTAAAACAGTGCTCCTTCCCTTCCAAGCTCTCCCGTGTGCCGAAACAGGGGTTTACCCCAACATAGGGGGTATCAGCGTACTCAGAACACATTGGACAACAACTCTTGGGGTCTAAGTTCTCCTGTTACCCTTGGGAAAATACAAAACTGGGGGCTAAGATATCATTTTTGTGGAAAACATTTCTTTTTTATTTTCACGGCTCTGTTATTAACTGTAGTGAAACATTTGGGGGTTCAAAGTTCTCACAACACATCTAGATAAGTTCGTGGGGGGTCTAGATTCCAATATGGGGTCACTTATGGGGGGTCTACTTTCTCCTGTTACCCTTGGGAAAATACAAAACTGGGGGCTAAAAAAGAATTTTTGTGGAGAAAAAAGAATTTTTATTTTCACGGCTCTGCGTTATAAACTTCTGTGAAGCACTTGGTGGGTCAAAGTGCTTACCAGACATCTAGATAAGTTCCTTAGGGGGTCTACTTGCCAAAATGGTGTCACTTGTGGGGAGTTTCAATGTTTAGGCACATCAGGGGCTCTCCAAATCGACATGGTGTTTTATCTCAATTCCAGTCAATTTTGCATTGAAAAGTCAAATGGCGAACCTTCCCTTCCGAGCTCTGCTGTGCGCCCAAACAGTGGTAGTTTTTATTACATAAAAGCACCAAAACATAAAAAATGATATAAATGAGATATTGCTGTAATCATACTAACATGAAGAATAAAATTGCCTTATCAATTTTACCACACGCGGAACGGTGTAAACGCCCCCCCACCCCCAAAAAGAAATTCATGAATTGCTGGTTTTTGCTCATTCTATCTCCCAAAAATTGGAATAAAAAGAGATAAAAAAATATCATGTTTCCGAAAATGGTACCAATAAAAATATCAATTCGTCCTACAAAAAGCAAGACCTCACATGACTCTATGGGCCAAAATATGGAAAAATGATAGCTCTCAAAATATGGTGATGTAAAAATTACTTTTTGCAATAAAAAGTGTCTTTTTGTGTGTGACAGCTGCCAAACAAAAAAACTCGCTATAAAAACCTGCTATAAATAGTAAATCAAACCTCCTTTTATCACCCCCTTAGCTAGGGAAAAATAAAATAAAAAAAATGTATTTATCTCAATTTTCCCTTTAGGGTTACGGCTAAAGTTAGGGTTAGGGTTGGGGCTAAAGTAAGGGTTAGAGTTGGGGTTAGTGTTAGGGTTGGGGCTAGAGTTGGGGTTAGATTCTGGATTAGGTTCAGAGTTAGGATTAGGGTTAGGGGTGTGTTAGGGTTAGGTTTGTGGTTAGGGTTATGGTTAGTGTTGGGATTAGGGTTAAGTGTTTGTTGGGGCTAGAGTTAGGCTTCTTCCCTTCCGAGCTCTGCTGTGCGCCCAAACAGTGGTTTACAACAACTTTTGGGGTCCAATTTCTCCTGTTACCCTTGGTAAAATAAAACAAATTGGAGCTGAATTAAATTTTTTGTGAAAAAAAATTAAATGTTCATTTTTTTTAAACATTCCAAAAATTCCTGTGAAACACCTGAAGAGTTAATAATCTTCTTGAATGTGGTTTTAAGCACCGTGAGGGGTGCAGTTTTTAGAATGGTGTCACACTTGGGTATTTTTTATCATATAGACCCCTCAAAGTGACTTCAAATGCGATGTAGTCACTAAAAAAAATGGTGTTGTAAAAATGAGAAATTGCTGGTCAACTTTTAAACCTTATAACTCCCTAAAAAAAGTTTTGGTTCCAAAATTGGGCTAATGTAAACTAGACATGTGGGAATTGTTACTTATTAAGCATTTTGTGTGACATATCTCTGAGATTTAAGAGCATAAAAATTCAAAGCTGGAAAATTGCAAAATTTTCGAAATTTTCACCAAATTTCTGTTTTTTTCACAAATAAATGCAGGTAATATCAAAGAAATGTCACCACTATCATAAAGTACAATATGTCATGAGAATTTTTGTATGGAGCATCTTATAGGGCCCATCATGAACTGTATGAAGCATTATATAGGGCTCCTGATTCAATATGGATATTCAACAACATTTAACCTACTGATGTCTCAATTAATTTTACTTTTATTCGTATCTATTTTTAGTTTTGAAGTTTACCGGTAGCTGCTGCATTTTCCACCCTAGCCGTATACTCAAGTCAATAAGTTTTCCCAGTTTTTTGTGGCAAAATTAGGGGTCTCGGCTTAAACTCGGGTCGGCTTATACTCGAGTATATGCAGTAAATAAACAGCAACAGTGCATGAAAATAATATAGGGTGCTTAGTTAACATCATTTTTATAAAAAAAATCTAAAAGCCATTCCACCACGTCCATGGGTTTTGAATGAGATGTAACACAACCCAAAATGGACAAGTAGAAATACACAATGAAATATATGGGATTAATATACACTAATGTAGGACAAAATACCATGAAGAAAACACAATGTAGTAGTCCAAAATTAATCCAAAGATACTAAATTTATTAAATATACAAATGATTTCTAACAAATAAATGGGCTAAAATTGGCAATCAAATGCATATCAAATGGCAAGGAGGACCGGGCGGCAATCCTGCTCAATATATGCCAATCTCATAGTAGTACCTATATCCCACCAGATGCTATATGTACAGCTCATCTTAACAGCACCAAAAGGGCAGCACGATGGTGCAGTGGTTCGCACCGCAGCCTTGCAGCGCTGGAGTCCTGGGTTCTAATCCCCCCCAGGACAACATCTGCAAAGAGTTTGTATGTTCTCTCCGTGTTTGCGCGGGTTTCCTGCAGTTTCTCACATTCCAAAGACATACTGATAGGGAATTTAGATTGTGAGCCCCATTGTAAAGCGCTGCGGAATATGTTAGCGCTATATAAAAATAAAGATTTATTTATTTAAAAGGTATAGATGAATAAATCATAGGGAGTTCACCTAACAATGTGCTCAAAAAAGTTTACAGACATGCATCACAAATACAGAGAGCAATATACCAGGTGGAGATACACAGGATGCGGCGCTGTCTCCCCCCCACCCTAATGGGCGTTTCGGAGATTTCCTTCCTCAGAGGGCTTCATTTAAGTTTTCAGTGTGCTTCACACTAATCTAATACAAAGGCTATATGTCACGATATGGTATGAAATATCATAAGTAGTTCTCTTGCTAGCCTGCGTGGGCTAAGCCCCCCTTCTTGGAGTAACAGTTTGTAGCTGCAAATTCCTGGCTTTCCTTCTCTGAGAGTATGGGGGAAGAGAGGTTTTATTGCCGAATGGAATTTACAACTGGCATTTCCTGTGTAAGCTCTTGTTCAGCTATAAAGAAAAGTGGCTCCAAAAATTCATGAAAGATTCTTTGTTTAGTTTTTGTTAGATATTAGGCAAACGATTTAAGCTAGAAATACGAAAATATATATTCTTAGTCTCACTCGGTGTATCTACACATCCCATGAAACTCGGGCTTCTAACTCCATCTGGTAAAGAAGTAGGGATGTCTCTGTGAATATGTATCCCAGTTAGGACATATTTGATCTCATTAGAATGCTCACGTTAATCCAAGATGAATGATAGGTTGAGTCTCTGTCATGTTTTGTAGCAAAGTTATAGCAAGTAGATAAATTTAAGATTGAAGTACTCAGAATGTAGAGAGAGGAGGGTCTGGATAAACCCGCCTTTCTGTGATGTCACAGCCTTGAAAGTATAACTGGCTGCACACATCCCCAGCTGACGCTCTGCTAGATTTCTTCCTGACTTCTTGTCTTCTCCTGAAGCCAGCAGCATCCCATGGACTGGGATATATGGAAACTGCCCTAGCCTGATTGCCTGCAATGCTTTTAACATGTGAGTGTTATCTTTTCTCTTTTATTCCCTTTATGTTATAATTACCCATGTACATATTTGCAATTGTCTCATTTGTAACTTCTTTATAAAATATTTTTGATAAAGCACTGCCTAATTAATTTCAATGGGATATACTATTATATATTAGTTCGTTCATCCTGCTCTAAACTTACCCTGTCTTCTGAAGGGAAATACGCTACTGTTACTGTTGTGTTGGGTTAGCTTCGGACCCGTTTAATCGAAGCTGGTGGCAGCGATATGTGTGCCGACTGTTGAGGGATGCTGTAGTGACTGCGGCGTTAATAATTATTGTTCCTGCCTGAGTGGGAGTAGTTATCGCGTCGCTGCAGCGTGCCCAATAGCCAGTACATAGCAGGCAGTCTGTCTGGCGACTAATTACCCAGGGTGCAGTACCTAATCTGACCTGAGAGTAAGGGGGGCGCCAGAGAGCTGCAAGTGTTAAGTGGAACTGTAAGCGGGATATACATAAATCCCTGCAGTTGGTGGTATATTGAAAGCAGTGGGATACCTAGAATAAGCCCCTGCTGTAAACTAAGAGGTCAATAGCCCTGTGTGTGTTTTTTCATCACCTCGTGGAGTGGAGGGATAACTAAGATAAGCCCCCCTGCACATGTGATAGCCGTCTGTTGGCCTAAAGTCACCTCAATCCGTGACGTAGGGGTGACGGTCACGGTGTGAATCTTGACCAATTGGTGACAGCGGTCAGGGGAATCGTGACACTATACAACTATATAATTATATGAGTTTAATTATTATTCTTTTGAACTACAATGCTCATATTGATTTTTAGGTGCCCTTTGTGTTTTTTCTGCTTCTACTAATGTAGGATAGTATATAGGTCAGCATAAAGTAAATCTCCGCATAAAGCAATTGTAATGCCTGCTGCAACATAATATATATATATATATATATATACACTGTGTGCAGGCAGAATTATTAGGCAAGTTGTATTTTGATCACATGATACTTTTTATACATGTTGTCCTATTCCAAACTGTTCAGGCTTGAGAGCCAACTACAATTAAGTAAATCAGGTAATGTGCATCTCTGTAATGAGGAGGGGTGTTGTCTAAGGACATCAAAACCTTATATAAGGAGTGCTTAATTATTAGGCAGTTTTCTTTCCTTTGGCAAAATGGGTCAGAAGAGAGATTTGACGGGCTCTGAAAAGTCCAAAATTGTGAAATGTCTTGCAGAGGAATGCAGCAGTCTGGAAATTGCCTAATATTTGAAGCGTGATCCCTGAACAATCAAGCGTTTCATGGCAAATAGCTAACAGGGTCGCAAGAAGCATGTTGGGCAAAAAAAGCGTAAAATAACTGCCCATGAATAGTGGAAAATCAAGCACAAAATGGCCAAGATGCCATTTGTTACCAATTTTGCCATATTTCAGAGCTGCAACATTACTGGAGTAACAAAGAGCACAAGGTGTGCGATACTCAATGACATGGCCAAGGTAAGGAAGGCTGAAAAATGACTACCTTTGAACAAGAAACATAAGATAAAATCTCAAGACACAGCTCCAGAATAAATTTTGTTGAGATTTTCCAGAGGAAAAGAGTACATTTGGAACATTTTCTTCAATTTGTGAGAAAATTTTATAAATGGGGACTAAAGCATATAGCTGTTGTTAGGGCTAGCGGAATGCACCGAGTATAGATAGGTAACTACAAGGTGCGTTTGCAGCCCGGGGTCCACCATGCAGAGATATCTGCTGCAAAGTAATGGCGGATAAACTCTGAGCTCACACGTGGGTTAAGCTTCACCCCGTGTGAACTGGAAGCGATCTCTGTTACCTCACAGAGTCGCGCTGTACACAAAACTATTACCCTAACTAGGGTTGTGCTTGCTCTGGAACTCTTCTGTGCTAACCGCACACATGAAGGAACCGGATGCTAAGCCAAGGCTAATTGCCCCCACTGATGTTAGCTGCCTGCCTGAGTGTACAGTCCCACAGCTACAGCCTCACACCACATATGTATAGAGTGGTATAGTATCCACTGGCATAAGCCAAACACATTTGATACTAGTGCATGGCCATGCAGCCATGCGAACCTTTTAAAGTTGCGGCTCTTCAGGACCTTCCTGGAGGACCAATAGAAGCTGCTACAAGGCCTGAGCGTGTGATCCCCCACCTCCAATGATAGGTCCTCCCGTGGGCATGCTCAGAAGGAGAAAAGCAGGACTTAGTCCCAGAAAAGCCTGCTCGCCTCTGACCAGTGCTGGCTACAAAGGCAGAGCCTGGAACGGCAGCAGTAACCATTCGCACAGTATCAGGCTGAGCCAGATGCCTGGACCGACATCTCCGCTGAGCAGGTTCCACTGCGGCTGGAGGAGAATGGAAGACCGCAGCAGACATGGTTCAAAATTCCTCCTGTGCAGCAGCGGGAACTCAACACCAAACATTACCCCCCCAAGGCCCCCCTCCTTGAGCCTCGCTACGCTCAAAGGCTGCAATGAGCAGCGGAGCCCGAATGTGCTCCACAGGTTCTGAGGTTCTGTCCTCTGAGTTGTGACCCTTCCAGTCCACCAAATAGTATTTCTTGCCACGTATCACCTTGCACCCCAAGATAGAGTTCACCTCATACTCATCTGTGGATGAACCCGATGTCCCGGCAGATGACTCGGAAAACCGGGACACATATATGGGCTTTAAGAGGGAAACATGAAAGGTGTCGTGATACCATGGCGCGGAAGAATAGCCAAATGGTAGACCACAGGGTTAACCTGTTCCAGAACCTTGAAAGGACAAATGTAATGAGGCGCAAACTTAGTGGACTCAACTTGCAGCCTGATGTTACGGGCTGAGAGCCACACTAAGTTGCCAGGAGCGAAGGTCAGAGCGGGGCGCTGGTGTGCATTGGCAGAAACCCTCATTCTCTCCTTGGAGGCCCAAATGTCACGTGCCTCCACTGCCCAGTCTGCCACCCTAGAATCAGTGGATGACACGGGCATGGGCACAGGGACATGCAGATGCTAGCGGTAATTAAGGAGAAATGGAGTCTGCCCATTGGAGTCGGCTACGGCATTGTTTAAAGCAAATTCCGCCCCAGGTAGCAAAGATGCCCAGTCATCCTGCCTAGCAGAGACAAAATGTCACAGGTATGTCAATAGAGCCTGGTTGGCCCCCTCTACCAACCCATTCGTCTCGGGATGGTATGCAGAAGAGAGATTCAGCTCAATGCAGAGTAAACAACAGAGCTCTCTCCAAAACCAAGATGCAAACTGGGGATTCCGGTCACTGGCAATTTTGTCAGGCATGCCATATAGACGGAAGATATGTTTTATGAACAACGCCCGTGCAGAAGGTAACCGTGGAAGTGGCACCAAGTGCACCATTTTAGAAAAATGATTGGTGATTACCCAGATAACGATGCAGCTACGAGACTTAGGTAAATCCACCATGAAGTCCATCCCGACCATCTCCCAGGGCCTGTCTGCCACCGGCAGGGGGTAAAGTAGCCCAGCAGGCCTTTGCCGAGGAGACCAATTCTTGGCGCAGGAGACACACGCCTGAACATAATCCCTGGCGTCACGAGCCATATGCGGCCACCAGTATGTCCTCGCCAGAAGCTCAAATGTCTTCTTGGTCCCAAAATTTCCACTCACCCTGGATGAATGAGCCCAAAAGAGAACTTCCAGTCACAAATTAAATGGTACAAAGGTCTTGCCCGGGGCACAGACTCTAGCGAAACCGGAGCCACGGTTCTCAGGCTTTCAGAAGGGACAATAAGCTGAGGCTCCTCCTCCTCTAATGACACTATGGAGCAGGAGAGAGCGTCGGCACGAATGTTCTTCTCCCTGGAGAGAAAATGGAAGGTGAAATTGAACTGGGAGAAGAACAGGCACCATCTGGCATGGCGAGAATTTAGCCGCTGGGCTGTCTGTAAGTACACCAAATTTTGTGGTCTGTAAAAACTTGGAAGGGAAAGCAAGCCCCCTCCAGGCGGTGTCTCCACACATGAAGGAACCAGATGCTAAGTCAAGGCTAATTGCCCCCACTGACGCTAACTGCCTGCCTGAGTGTACAGTCCCAAAGCTACAGCCTCACACCACATATGTATAGAGTGGTATAGTATCCACTGACATAAACCAAACACATTTGATACTGGTGCATGGCCATGCGGCCATGCAAACCTTTTATAGTTGCGGCTCTTCAGGATCTTCCTGGAGGACCAATAGGAGCTGCTACAGGGCCTGAGCGTGTGACCCCCGACCTCCAATGAGAGGTCCTCTCGTGGGCATGCTCAGTGCGAGAAAAGCATGACTTAGTCCCAGAAAAGCCTGCTCGCCGCTGACCAGTGCTGGCTACAAAGGCAGAGCTTGGAACGGTAGCAGTAACCATTCGCACAGTATCAGGCTGAGCCAGATGCTGGGACCGACGTCTCCGCTGAGCAGGGTCCACTGCGGCTAGAGGAGAATAGGAGACCGCAACAGACATGGTTCGAGATTCCCCCTGTGCAGCAGTGGGAGCTCGACACCTAACAGCTGTCATCTTAATTTTACATAGAGCTTAGCTTCTGCACACAGGTTTGTTCTGTGCCTACAATAAAATTCATCAAACAACACGCAGCAATAGTATATATATTCCATCTGATCATTCTGGAGCTTCAAATTAGGGTGCCAAAAAAGTATCATACTAATTTTCTAGAACACCTTTAAATCTTTAAAGCCAAATAATTAAGTGGTTAAAGTATGTGTTCATATTTACATGAATAAGTCTTCCATTATTCAGGAAAACTGGGAATGTTAAAGGGCATTTAAAGGAAATCTGTCAGAATTTCAGTCTCAAAACTATTCTTATGTTCATGTGGGTCTTTCAAAGACAAGTCCAGCAATACCTTACATGGCCAGCTTGTTCCTCTATTACTGAAAAATTATCTTTTGAATGGAAATGCAAATGAAGAATTATTCTAGATCAGAAGCCTCTGTCATTCCAGCTCTAATCCTGGAATCTGTCAGCTCTATTCCCTAACTCCAGCTTAACCCCTTCATGACCCAGCCTATTTTGACCTTAATGACCTGGCCGTTTTTTGCAATTCTGACCAGTGTCCCTTTATGAGGTAATAACTCAGGAACGCTTCAACGGATCCTAGCGGTTCTGAGATTGTTTTTTCGTGACATATTGGGCTTCATGTTAGTGGTAAATTTAGGTCAATAAATTCTGCGTTTATTTGTGATAAAAACGGAAATTTGGCGAAAATTTTGAAAATTTCGCAATTTTCACATTTTGAATTTTTATTCTGTTAAACCAGAGAGTTATGTGACACAAAATAGTTAATAAATAACATTTCCCACATGTATACTTTACACCAGCACAATTTTGGAAACAACATTTTTTTTTGCTAGGAAGTTATAAGAGTTAAAATTTGACCAGCGATTTCTCATTTTTACAACGAAATTTACAAAACCATTTTTTTTAGGGACCACCTCACATTTGAAGTCAGTTTGAGGGGTCTATATGGATGAAAATACCCAAAAGTGACACCATTCTAAAAAATGCACCCCTCAAGGTACTCAAACCCACATTCCAGAAGTTTTTTAACCCTTCAGGTGCTTCACAGCAGCAGAAGCAACATGGAAGGAAAAAATGAACATTTAACTTTTTAGTCACAAAAATTATCTTTTAGCAACATTTTTTTTATTTTCCCAATGGTACAAGGAGAAACTGAACCACGAAAGTTGTTGTCCAATTTGTCCTGAGTACGCTGATACCTCATATGTGGGGGTAAACCAATGTTTGGGCGCACGGCAGGGCTTGGAAGGGAAGGAGCGCCATTTGACTTTTTGAATGAAAAATTGGCTCCACTCTTTAGCGGACACCATGTCACGTTTGGAGAGCCCCCGTGTGCCTAAAAATTGGAGCTCCCCCACACGTGACCCCATTTTGGAAACTAGACGCCCCAAGGAACTTATCTAGATGCATAGTGAGAACTTTGAACCCCCGGGGGCTTCACAAATTGATCCGTAAAAATGAAAAAGTACTTTTTTTTCACAAAAAAATTCTTTTAGCCTCAATTTTTTTCATTTTCACATGGGCAACAGGATAAAATGGATCCTAAAATTTGTTGGGCAATTTCTCATGAGTACACCGATACCTCACATGTGGAGGTAAACCACTGTTTGGGCACATGGTAAGGTTCGGAAGGGAAGGAGCGCCATTTGACTCTTTGAATGAAAAATTATCTCCATCGTTAGCGGACACCATGTCGTGTTTGGAGAGCCCCCGTGTGCCTAAACATTGGAGCTCCCCCACAAATGACCCCATTTTGGAAACTAGACCCCCCAAGGAACTTATCTAGATGCATATTGAGCACTTTAAACCCTCAGGTGCTTCACAAATTGATCTGTAAAAATGAAAAAGTACTTTTTTTTTTCACAAAAAAATTCTTTTCGCCTCAGTTTTTCATTTTCACATGGGCAATAGGATAAAATGAATCCTAAAATTTGTTGGGCAATTTCTCCAGAGTACGCCGATACCTCATATGTGGGGGTAAACCACTGTTTGGGCACACGGCAGGGCTCGGAAGGGAAGGCGCGCCATTTGACTTTTTGAATGGAAAATTAGCTTCAATTGTTAGCGGACACCATGTCGCGTTTAGAGAGCCCCTGTGTGCCTATGCATTGGAGCTCCCCCACAAGTGACCCCATTTTGGAAACTAGACCCCCCAAGGAACTTATCTAGATGCATATTGAGCACTTTAAACCCCCAGGTGCTTCACAGAAGTTTATAATGCAGAGCCATGAAAATAAAAAATAATTTTTCTTTCCTCAAAAATGATTTTTAGCCTGGAATTTCCTATTTTGCCAAGGGTAATAGGAGAAATTGGACCGCAAATGTTGTTGTCCAGTTTGTCCTGAGTACGCTGATACCCCATATGTGGGGGTAAACCACTGTTTGGGCGCACGGCAGGGCTCGGAAGGGAAGGCACGCCAATTGGCTTTTTAAATGGAAAATTAGCTCCAATCATTAGCGGACACCATGTCACGTTTGGAGAGCCCCTGTGTGCCTAAACATTGGAGATCCCCCACATATGACCCCATTTTGGAAACTAGACCCCCAAAGGAACTAATCTAGATGTGTGGTGAGGACTTTGAACTTCCAAGTGCTTCACAGAAGTTTATAACGCAGAGCCATGAAAATAAAATAAAAATTTTATTTTCTCTAAAATGATCTTTTAGCCTGCAATTTATTATTTTCCCAAGGGTAACAGGAGAAATTTGACCCCAAAAGTTGTTGTACAGTTTCTCCTGAGTACGCTGATACCCCATATGTGGGGGTAAACCACAGTTTGGGCACATGTCGGGGCTCGAAAGTCAAGTAGTGACATTTTGAAATGCAGACTTTGATGGAATGCTCTGCGGGCGTTACGTTGCGTTTGCAGAGCCCCTGATGTGGCTAAACAGTAGAAACCCCCCACAAGTGACCCCATTTTAGAAACTAGACCCCGAAAGGAACTTATCTAGATGTGAGGTGAGCACTTTGAACCCCCAAGTGCTTCACAGAAGTTTATAACACAGAGCAGTGAAAATAATAAATACGTTTTCTTTCCTCAAAAATAATTTTTTAGCCCAGAATTTTTTATTTTCCCAAGGGTTACAGGAGAAATTGGACCCCAAAAGTTGTTGTCCAGTTTCTCCTGAGTACGCTGATACCCCATATGTGGGGGTAAACCACTGTTTGGGCACACGTCGGGGCTCAGAAGGGAAGTAGTGACTTTTGAAATGCAGACTTTGATGGAATGGTCTGCGGGCGTCACGTTGCGTTTGCAGAGCCCCTGGTGTGCCTAAACAGTAGAAACCCCCCACAAGTGACCCCATTTTGGAAACTAGACCCCCCAAGGAACTTATCTAGATATGTGGTGAGCACTTTGAACCCCCAAGTGCTTCACAGACGTTTACAACGCAGAGCCGTGAAAATAAAAAATCATTTTTCTTTCCTCAAAAATGATGTTTTAGCAAGCAATTTTTTATTTTCTCAAGGGTAACAGGAGAAATTGGACCCCAGTAATTGTTGCCCAGTTTGTCCTGAGTACGCTGATACCCCATATGTGGGGGTAAACCACTGTTTGGGCACATGTCGGGGCTCGGAAGTCAAGTAGTGACGTTTTGAAATGCAGACTTTGATGGAATGGTCTGCGGGCGTCACGTTGCGTTTGCAGAGCCCCTGGTGTGCCTAAACAGTAGAAACCCCCCACAAGTGACCCCATTTTGGAAACTAGACCCCCCAAGGAACTTATCTAGATATGTGGTGAGCACTTTGAACCCCCAAGTGCTTCACAGACGTTTACAACGCAGAGCCGTGAAAATAAAAAATCATTTTACTTTCCTCAAAAATGATGTTTTAGCAAGCAATTTTTTATTTTCTCAAGGGTAACAGGAGAAATTGGACCCCAGTAATTGTTGCCCAGTTTGTCCTGAGTACACTGATACCCCATATGTGGGGGTAAACCACTGTTTGGGCACACGTCGGGGCTCGGAAGGGAAGGAGCACCATTTGACTTTTTGAATAAAAGATTGGCTGGAATCAATGGTGGCGCCATGTTGCGTTTGGAGACCCCCTGATGTGCCTAAACAGTGGAAACCCCTCAATTCTTACGCCAACACACCCCTAACCCTTATCCCA
This sequence comes from Ranitomeya imitator, assembly GCF_032444005.1. Lineage (NCBI taxonomy): Eukaryota > Metazoa > Chordata > Amphibia > Anura > Dendrobatidae > Ranitomeya > Ranitomeya imitator. Next base: position 582,889,158 of record NC_091284.1, read on the forward strand.
ACTGTAGCCGTAACCCTAACCACAACCCTAACCGCAACACACCCCTAACCACAACCCTAACCCCAACACACCCCTAACCCTAACCACAACCCTAATTCCAACCCAACCCTAACCCTAAGGCTATGTACCCACGTTGCGGATTCGTGTGAGATTTTTCCGCACCATTTTTGAAAAATCCGCGGGTAAAAGGCACTGCGTTTTACCTGCGGATTTCACCTGCGGATTCCTATTGAGGAATAGGTGTAAAACGCTGCGGAATCCGCACAAAGAATTGACATGCTGCGGAAAATACAACGCAGCGTTTCCGTGCGGTATTTTCCGCACCATGGGCACAGCGGATTTGGTTTTCCATAGGTTTACATGGTACTGTAAACCTGATGGAACACTGCTGAGGATCCGCAGCCAAATCCGCACCGTGTGCACATAGCCTAATTCTAAAGGTATGTGCACACGCTTTGGAAAACGCTGCGGATCCGCAGCAGTTTCCCATGAGTTTACATTTCAATGTAAACCTATGGGAAACAAAAATCGCTGTACACATGCTGCGGAAAAACTGCACGGAAACGCAGCGGTTTACATTCCGCAGCATGTCACTTCTTTCTGCGGATTCCACAGCGGTTTTACAACTGCTCCAATAGAAAATCGCAGTTGTAAAACCGCAGTGAAATGCGCAGAAAAACCGCGGTAAATCTGCCATAAATCCGCAGAGGTTTAACACTGCGGATTTATCAAATCCGCTGCAGAAAAATCCGCAGAGGACCAGAATACGTGTGCACATACCGAAACCCTAACCCTAACCCTACCCCTAACCCTACCCCTACCCCTAACCCTACCCCTAACCCTACCCCTACCCCTACCCCTAACCCTACCCCTAACCCTAACCCTAACCCTAACCCTAACCCTACCCCTAACCCTACCCCTAACCCTAACCCTAACCCTAGTTCTAACTCCAACCTTAGTGAAAAAAAAAAAAAATTCTTTATTTTATTATTGTCCCTATCTATGGGGGACAAATGGGGGGGGTCATTTACTGTTTTTTTATTTTGACCACTGTGATAGATTATATCACAGTGATCAAAATTCACATTGGAACGAATCTGCCGGCCGGCAGATTCGGCGGGCGCACTGCGCATGCGCCCGCCATTTTGGAACATGGCGGCGCTCGGGGAAGAAGACTGACGGACCCCGCCAGGATCGGTAAGTATAAGGGGGGGAGATCAGGGCACAGGGGGGGGAGATCAGGGCACGGGGGGGCGTCGGAGCACGGGGGGGGAGGGATCGGAGCATGGGGGAGAGTGATCGGTGTGCGGGCGGGTGGATCGGTGTGCGGGCGGGTGGATCGGTGTGCAGGGGGGGGGGGATCGGTGTGCAGGGGGGGTGGTTCGGAGCACGGGGGGGGATCGGAGTGCGGGGGGGTTTGATTGGAGCACGGGGGAGCGGACAGGAGGACGGGGGAGCGGAGCACAGGACGGAGGGGAGCGGGCCACAGATCGGGGGGCTGGGGGGGCGATCGGAGGGGTGGGGTGGGGGCACATTAGTATTTCCAGCCATGGCCGATGATATTGCAGCATCGGCCATGGCTGGATTGTAATATTTCACCATTTTTTTAGGTGAAATATTACAAATCGCTCTGATTGGCAGTTTCACTTTCAACAGCCAATCAGAGCGATCGTAGCCACGAGGGGGTGAAGCCACCCCCCCTGGGCTAAACTACCACTCCCCCTGTCCCTGCAGATCGGGTGAAATGGGAGTTAACCCTTTCACCCGATCTGCAGGGACGCGATCTTTCTGTGACACAGCATATGCGTCACAGGTCGGATTGGCACCGACTTTCATGACGCATACGCTGTGTCACAGGTCGGGAAGGGGTTAATGACCCACCCACCCAATGCTTGACTGTCTGCTCCTTTGCTTGAAGATAAGCAGCATAGAGGCTGTCAGTCAAGCAAGAGGAGTCAGAATTGGGTGGGGGGGGGGGGTCATTGATCTGGAGTTAGGGAATAGAGCTGACAGATTCAATTTAATGAGTTATAAAGAGAAAATACAATATGCAACGTTTAGGTGGGGAGGTAGAGGCAAATCCTGCTTAACAGCTAAAGTGGATATGACAAAATAAACAAATAAGATAAATTTACCTTTGGAAACTCGCACAAGCCCCTCTAATGTAAGCATTATGTCTCCTGGCCATTTAGTATTTCTTCAGAGAGAACGTCTGCTCTAAAGGAATTTGCTGCAGCCGATCAGCAATGACTGATTGACTGCAGTAGTCATTTGTCATAACAATGTCATGTGACCACAGAAGAAACAGAGGCAATATTGGAGGAGCTGCGAATGTCCAGAAGGTAAATTAAAGTTTATCTTTTATTATGGCATCTTTTTCTGTTAAGAAGGGGTTGTACAGTATAACCAAGCATAACATTAGCATCTATACAGAATGGGTCAATTATGTTAATGAATGATAGATTGCTGCCATAGAAAAAAGGTATACAGAATATGACCATTTTTTATGAAATTTGCTTCCCTGTCTGCGCCTCATCAACAACTAGGTGAGGCTAGGCTCATAGTTTGAAGAACACTGCGCTACAGGAGTCTCAAGCAATTGACCCCTTGTATGAAATGCATATGGCCTAATAGGACATATGAGCAGAAGTTGTTTCAATAAGACAACCCCATTAATGAAAATATCCTATATTGTAACATATAATGTTACAAGTCAAAAATATACCTATTCATTAAAGTTCTCCATACATATTAGACTAATGTCAGCAGAACCCACCAATATTGACAGATGTAGTCTAATGTATGTGAGGCTCCAGACACATGATTGTTGGGGGAGTTAAGGGTCCAGCAATTCCGATTTTGGACTGCCAATCCTTTTGTTCTCCTTAAAATAAGCCACTGCCAAAGCGATTCTGAATATGGAAAAGACAATAGATGCCAACCGAATGATCGACCAAACTATAGTTCTGCCAACAGCCATCCAATATCTATGGATGGCTTAATGCTAGTAATACAGTTGTTCTAGTGACAACCTATGAGTCAATGTTTTATTAAGCATATTATAAGTAATCGTAGCCTTAGCTAGAAGATGGACATCACAAATGATTTTAGATTTCAATCTATGTGAGTGGTACATTCAGTGTTTGTTACTATGTACAATATATAAGTGAAGAATTAATCTCTATATAATGCTGTATAATCACTGCAAAATCAATCTTTCAACAACTGTGCAGTTAACATAATGCAAAGCTTCTTAGCCACATACAGTAAAGTGCTGCCTTTTAATCAACAGCAATAAATGTTACAAAAATTAGATCTATCTTATTATAGAAGAAAATGTTTACTCTGTTTACAGAGCATTGGTGTCCATTTCCAAGACTTGTCTTTCAGTGGCCCTTAGTCTTCTGGGTTACTCATTCTTTATCATTTTAAGTATGCTAAAAAGATTAGTGCATATTCCATTTACATATCAGTACACAGGAAGGATAAGCTCTCCTACAGGTAAAGGGAGCAATTTTAGAATTTTAGGTAGTGCCTCCTCCATTTTTAGGCCCATGTTCGTCAAAACAGGCACTCTTGGTGAGGGGGTATGATGGAGTCAGATGCTCCTGATTCATGAACAGGTGCACTTGTTCCTGACTGGATTAAGTTTTTTGACATAGAGAATGCCACATGCCATGAATTAGACGAGCTGTGGTGTCATACATCCCTCAGCGCGACCATCCTGTTCTATTCTTCCCAATTTAGCAGAGATGGAAGTAACTTGCATGAAAACACCGAAAGTAGATTAGCACTGAATACGTCAACAATTGTTAAAGTAAATACATTTCCACAGGTGCTATGTACATGAAATTCTCAACAGATGGTGATAACAACCAATCTAATCCACACATACAAATAAACCAAACCATAGATGCCAAACAACAAAGTTATGTGTAATATTGAGAAATGACACGAGAATAAAGTATTGAACATATGAAGAAAGAGAGGTGCAAAAATAAATGGAAAGTCATGACATCAGCTGAAATGTACTTGTAATTAGAAAGCAATCCAGCCACTTGGTGGAAAATAACATCAGCTGGTTCAACTCATGACCTTACAAGGTGCCACAAAAGAAACATATCATGATGGGTAAAACAGTGAGCTGTCTCAAGACTTTTGCAACCTTGTTGTTTCAAATCATACTGATAGCATTGGTTACAGAAGAATTTCTAAACTCCTTAAGCACTGAGCAGTGAGCACTGTTGAGGCTATAATCAAGAAGTAGAAAGAGCATAAATTCACCATAAACCGGCAAAGATCAAATGTTCCCACAAGATTTCAGACAGAGAAGTGAGAAGAATTATGACAAGAGCTGTCCAAGAGCCAAGGATCACCTATGGAAAGCAACAGAAAGACCTGGAATCAGCAGCTACAATTGTGTCAAAGAAAACATTAAGTAATGCACTTCACCTTCATGACCTGCATGCAAGCTCACTACTCAAGACTCCACTGCTAACCAAAAAGCATGTTTAATTGCGTTTACAGTTTGCTCAACAACATTTAGACAAGCCTGTAAAATACTGGGAGAAAATAGTCTGGTCAGATGAGAGCAAAATTGAACTATTTGAATGCCATAATACACAACATGTTTGGAGGCCAAAATCACTGCATATCACCCCAAAAGCACCATACCAACAGTGAAGTTTGGAGGTGGAAATATTATGATTTGGGGTTGTTTTTCAGCATATGGTACTAAAACACTTCATGCGATTGAAGGAAGGATGAATGAACAAATGTACCGAGACATTCTTGATAAAAATCTGTTGTTATCTATTCGGATGATGGAGACAAAATGAGGGGGACATTTCAGCAAGACAATGATCCGAAACACACAGCCAAGGACTCTTTCATTTGGTTTCAGAGAAAGAAAATAAAGCTGCTAGAATTGCCCAGCCAACCACCTGACCTAAATCCAATAGAAAATATACAAAAAAAAGGAACTGAACTAAAGCGTGGAGTTCATAGAAGAAGCCAACAGACCCTTCAGGATTTGAAGAGTGCTTGTGTAGAAGAATGGGCCAAAATTACAGCTGAGAAATGCGTGCAACTTTCCCCATACAGGAGGCATCTTAAAGTTGTCATCAACAACAAAAGTTTTTGTATGAAGTATTAATTACATTTTAGTAAGCATGTTCAATACTTTTTTTTCCTGTTTCATTCATTTCATCAATCTATGAACATCTATGGTTTGGTTTCTTTGTCTCTGTGAATTGGATGGGTTGTTACCAAAATCTGGAGAGAATTTCATGTTAATAGCACCTTTAGAAATATATCTACTTAGAAAATGAGTGACATATTCAATACTTATTTCACCCGCTGTATGTATAGCATCAAAATGTATAGCTTTTATAGATATTGTAAGGGAATATAGTTTTCCCATTTGTCATTTGGTGCAGCATTAAAAAGCATCATATTTTCAGTGTTATATTCTACTCCAATATTACAATGTAACAGTGCAGCTTATTCCTTATTACATCATGCAGTATTTCATTGCTAGTGCAATAAATTAGATCACAAGTGTTAAGAATTGAACAATGAAACAAAACTTTTCTTCTGAAAACTTTCTTTAATCGTTCTTTATGATACTCTTTCCACATTGATCATTTTATCTAGAAAACAAGAAATATCAATATAAAATAAATTCAAATCATCTGTCTTAATTTGTATACAATGCTGTGAATGTCTTCACTATCTTTAGGAATCCACTTTCAATAAAACAATTACTGTAGATTTGAAGCAGTAAATTAAAGCATTCCAGTAATCATCCCAAGAAAATTGCTTTTGTTGCAATTATGTAGCTCTCTTTCCTTGTAAGATAACTGGCAGTGGTAAACAATTTCTACAACTTTATTACTAAGTCGTCATTCTACTGTGTGTGATAAAGACATTTTGATTTGTGAACCCATAAAGACAAAACAATTTACATATTGGTCTTCTGTATTATTATTCCTGTAATAATGAGCAAAGGGTTAATACTACATTGCTGTCTTCTATCTAACATACAACAAATACTGTATGTGTATATATGAAGTTGCCTCTCACAAAATTAGAATGTCATCAAAAAGTTCATTTATTTCAGTTCTTCAACACAAAAAGTAAAACTCATATCTACTATATAATTGTCTAAGGGGTACTTCCATCTGTCCTTCTGTCTGTCTGTCACGGATATTCATTGGTCGTGGCCTCTGTCAATCATGGAAATCTAAGTCGCTGATTATTCGCCGCAAAACAGCCACGACCACTCAACAACGGGCATAGTCCAGAAGAAAATGGCCACTCCATACTCCTCGCAGTCAGTGGCCGGCGCCCGGTCCAAACTCCCCACCCCCTGCAGTCAGTGTCCCCGGCGCTCCGATCCCCGCAGTTAGAGTCCCCGGTGCCCGCTCCATACTCCCCTCCGGTCACCGCTAACACAGGGTTAATGCCGGTGGTAATGTACCACGTTATGCCGCGGGTAACGCATTCCGTTACCGCCGCTATTAACCCTGTGTGTCCCCAACCTATTACTATTGATGCTGCCTATGAGGCATCAATAGTAAAAAAAGTAATGTTAAAAATAGTAAAAAAACAAAAAACCTGCTATACTCACCCTCTGTTGTCCGCTGAGGCGCTCACTCCTGCCGCCATCTTCCTTTCCCAGTGATGCTTTGTGAAATTACCCAGAAGACCTAGCGGTCTCACGAGACAGCTAAGTCATATGGGTAATTTCGCAAAGCATCCTGGGAACACAAGATGGCGGCAGCCACACGCCCATCTGCACAGCGTCGTTGGATCCCAGGAGGCGGAGAGACGGGACGCTGAGGAGCAGCAACCAGAATTGTGAGTATGTTAAACTAGAAGGGGCCCTCGGATCGTTAGGTGAGTATGTTTATTTTTAATTTTTTTAAAGAGTGATATACATGGCTCGGTAATATACTACGTCACTGGGCAATATACTACGTGGCTCTGTGCTGTATACTACGTCACTGGGCAATATACTACGTGGCTCTGTGGTGTATACTACAAGGCTGGGCAATATACTACGTCACTGCGCAATATACTACGTGGCTCTGTGCTGTATAGTACGTGGCTGGACAATATACTACCTCACTGTGCAATATAGTACGTGGCTCTGTGCTGTATACTACGTCACTGTGCAATATACTACGTTGCTCTGTGCTGTATACTACGTGGCTGGGCAATATACTATGTCGCTGTGCAATATACTACATGGCTCTGTGCTGCATACTACGTGGATGGGCAAAACACTACGTGGCTCTGTGCTGTATACTACGTGGCTGGGCAATATACTATGTGGCTCTGTGCTGTATACTATGTGGCTGGGCAATATACTACGTGGCTGGCCAATATACTATGCCGCTGTGCAATATACTATGTGGCTCTGTGCTGTATACTACGTGGCTGGGCAATATACTACGTGACTGGGCAATATATTATGTGGCTGGGCAATATACTACGTAAATGGGCAATATACTACGTAACTGGGCAATATACTACGTGGCTGGGCAATATACTATGTCGCTGGGCAATATGCTATGTGGGTGGGCAATATACTACGTAGCTGGGCAATATACTACATGGCTGGACAATATACTACGTGGACATGCATATTCTAGAATACCCGATGCATTAGAATTGGGCCACCATCTAGTATTATATAGTCATTGCAAGCAGAGTGATCTATTTCAAGTCTTTATTTCTGTTTATGTTGATGATTATGGCTTATAGCCAATGAAAACTCAAAAGTCATTATGTCAATTAATTAGAATACTTTACAACACCAGCTTGAAAAATTATTTTAAAATCCGAAATGTTGGCCTACTGAAATGTATGTTCAATAAATGCACTCAATACATGGATGAGGCTCGTTTTGCATCAATTAAAGCAGCTATGCGGTGTGGCATTGAGGCGATCAGCCTGTGGCACTGCTGAAGTGTTATGGAAGCCCAGGTTGCTTTGACAGCAGCCTACACCTCGTCTGCATTGTTGGGTTTGGTGTCTCTCATATTCCTCTTGACAATACCCCATAGATTCTCTAAGGGTTTAAGGCCAGGCAAGTTTGCTGGCCAATCAATCACAGTGATACTGTTGTTTTTAAACCAGGTATTGGTACTTTGGCAGTGTGGACAGGTGCCAAGTCCTGCTGGAGAATGTAATTTCCATCTTCAAAAAGCTCGTTGGCAGAGGGAAGCAAGAAGTGCTCTAAAATTTCCTGGTAGACGACTGCGCTGATTTTGGTCTTGATAAAACACAGTGGACCTACATCAGAAGATGACATGGCTCTCCAAACGTCACTGGTTGTGGAAACTTCACACTAGACCTCAAGAAGCTTGGATTGTATGCCTCTCCACTCTTCCTCCAGACTCTGGGACTTGATTTCCAAATGAAATGCAAAATTTTCTTTCATCTGAAAACAACACCTTGGACCACTGAGCAACAGTCCAGTTCTTTTTCGTCTTGGCCCAGGTAAGACACTTCTTGCATTGTCTATTGGTCATGAATGACTTGACACAGACACATGAAATGTGAAACTTGTAGCCCATGTCCTGGATACGATTGTGAGTCGTGGCTCTTGAAGCAATTACCCCAGCAGCAGTCCACTCCTTGTGAATCTCCCCCCAAATTTTGAATGGCCCTTTCTTAACAATCCTTTCAAGGCTGTAGTTATTCTGGATGCTTGAGCACCTTTTTATATCACACTTTTTCCTTCTATTACATTTTCCATTAATATGCTTGGATACAGCACTATTTGAACAGCAAGCTTCTTTAGCAATGACCTTTTGTGACTTACCCTCCTTGTGGAGTGTTTCAATGACTGCCTTCAGGACCTCTGTCACGTCAACCGTCTTCCCCATGATTGTGGATCCTACTGAAACAGACTAAGGGACCTTTTTAAATGCTTAGGAAGCCTTTGCAGGTGTTTTTCGTTAATTATTATAATTTACTGAGATAATGACTATTGGGTTTTCATTGGCTGTAAGCCATAATCACCAACATTTATCGAAATGAACACTTGAAATAGATCACTCTGTTTGTAATGACGCTATATAATACATGAGTTTCACATATTCAACACTTATTTCACCCGCTGTATGTATAGCATCAAAATGTATGGCTTTTATAGATATTGCAAGGGAATATTGTTTTCCCATTTGTCATTTGGTGCAGCATTAACCCCTTTCTGCCATTGGACGTAATATTCCGTCCATGTGGGGTGGGCCTTAATTCCCAAGGACGGAATATTACGTCCAGCGCGATCGGCCGTGCTCACGGGGGGAGCGCCGCCGATCGCGGCCGGGTGTCAGCTGCTTATCGCAGCTGACATCCGGCACTATGTGCCAGGAGCAGTCACGGACCGCCCCCGGCACATTAACCCCCGGCACACCGCGATCAAAGATTATCGCGATGTGCCGGTGGTGCAGGGAAGCATCGCGCAGGGAGGGGGCTCCCTGCGTGCTTCCCTGAGACCCCCGCAGCAACGCGATGTGATCGCATTGCTCTGGGGGTCTCCTACCTCCCTCCCTGCAGTAAGTCCCGGATCCAAAATGGCCACGGATCCGGGTCCTGCAGGGAGGGAGGTGGCTTACCAAGTGCCTGCTCAGAGCAGGCACTTGGTAACGCTGCACTGCTCTCAGACAGATCGGTGATCTGTCAGAGTGCTGTGCAAACTGGCAGATCACCGATCTATATTGTCCCCCCCTGGGGCAAAGTAAAAAAGTAAAGAAAAAAATTTCCAAGTGTGTAAAAAAAAAAAAAAAAAAACCTAAATAATGAAAAAAAATATATATATTATTCCCATAAATACATTTCTTTATCTAAATAAAAAAAACTAAACAATAAAAGTACACATATTTAGTATCGCCGCGTCCGTAACGACCCGACCTATAAAACTGGCCCACTAGTTAACCCCTTCAGTAAACACCGTAAGAAAAAAAAAAACGAGGCAAAAAACAACGCTTTATTATCATACCGCCAAACAAAAAGTGGAATAACACGCGATCAAAAAGACAGATATAAATATCCATGGTACCGCTGAAAACGTCATCTTGTCCCGCAAAAAACGAGCTGCCATACAGCATCATCAGCAAAAAAATAAAAAAGTTATAGTCCTGAGAATAAAGCGATGCCAAAATAATTATTTTTTCTATAAAATAGTTTTTATCGTATAAAAGCACCAAAACATAAAAAAATGATATAAATGAGGTGTCGCTGTAATCGTACTGACCCGAAGAATAAAACTGCTTTATCAATTTTACCAAACGCGGAACGGTATAAACGCCTCCCCCAAAAGAAATTCATGAATAGCTGGTTTTTGGTCATTCTGCCTCACAAAAATCGGAATAAAAAGCGATCAAAAAATGTCACGTGCCCGAAAATGTTACCAATAAAAACGCCAACTCATCCCGCAAAAAACAAGACCTCACATGACTCTGTGGACCAAAATATAGAAAAATTATAGCTCTCAAAATGTGGTAACGCAAAAAATATTTTTTGCAATAAAAAGCGTCTTTCAGTGTGTGACAGCTGCCAATCATAAAAATCCGCTAAAAAACCCGCTATAAAAGTAAATGAAAAAAATGTATTTATTTACATTTTCCCATTAGGGTTAGGGCTAGGGTTAGGGTTAGGGTTAGGGCTAGGGCTAGGGTTAGGGCTAGGGTTAGGGCTAGGGTTAGGGCTAGGGTTAGGGCTAGGGCTAGGGCTAGGGCTAGGGTTAGGGCTAGGGCTAGGGTTAGGGCTAGGGCTAGGGCTAGGGTTGGGACTAGGGTTAGGGTTAGGGTTAGGGCTAGGGCTAGGGCTAGGGTTAGGGTTGGGGCTAGGGTTAGGGCTAGGGTAAGGGCTAGGGTTAGGGTTAAGGCTACAGTTAGGGTTGGGGCTAAAGTTAGGGTTAGGGTTTGGATTACATTTCTGATTGGGATTAGGATTAGGGGTGTGTCTGGGTTAGAGGTGTGGTTAGGGTTACCGTTGGGATTGGGGTTAGGGGTGTGTTTGGATTAGGGTTTCAGTTATAATTGGGGGGTTTCCACTGTTTAGGCACATCAGGGGGATCTCCAAACGCGACCGATCTCAATTCCATCCAATTCTGCATTGAAAAAGTAAAACAGTGCTCCTTCCCTTCCGAGCTCTCCCGTGTGCCCAAACAGGAGTTTACCCCAACATATGGGGTATCAGCGTACTCAGGACAAATTGGACAACAACTTTTGGGGTCCAATTTCTCCTGTTACCCTTGGGAAAATACAAAACTGGGGGCTAAAAAATAATTTTTGTGGGAAAAAAAGAGATTTTTTATTTTCACGGCTCTGCGTTATAAACTGTAGTGAAACACTTGGGGGCTCAAAGTTCTCACAACACATCTAGATAAGTTCGTGGGGGGGTCTAGTTTCCAACATGGGGTCACTTGTGTGGGTTTCTACTGTTTAGGTATATTAGGGGCTCTGCAAACGCAATGTGACGCCTGCAGACCATTCCATCTAAGTCTGCATTCCAAATGGCGCTCCTTCCCTTCCGAGCCCTCCCATGCGCCCAAACGCTGGTTCACCCCACATATGGGGTATCAACGCACTCAGGACAAATTGGACAACAACTTTTGGGGTCCAATTTCTCCTTTTACCCTCGAGAAAATACAAAACTGGGGGCTAAAAAATAATTTTGAGGGGAAATTTTTTATTTTATTTTCACAGCTCTGCGTTATAAACTGTAGTGAAATACTTGGGGGCTCAAAGTTCTCACAACACATCTAAATAAGTTCCTTAGGGGGTCTAGTTTCCAATATGGGGTCACTTGTGGGGGGTTTCTACTGTTTAGGTACATTAGGGGCTCTGCAAACACAATGTGACGCCTGCAGACCATTCCATCTAAGTCTGTATTCCAAATGGCGCTCCTTCCCTTCCGAGCCCTCCCATGTGCCCAAACGCTGGTTCTTCCCCACATATAGGGTATCAGCGCACTCAGGACAAATTGCACAACAACTTTTGGGGTCCAATTTCTCCTGTTACCCTCAGGAAAATACAAAACTGGGGGCTAAAAAATTATTTTTGTGGGAAAAAAATTTTGTTTTATTTTTACGGCTCTGCATTATAAACTTCTGTGAAGCTCTTATTGGGTCAAAGTGCTCACCACACATCTAGATAAGTTCCTTAGGGGGTCTACTTTTCAAAATGGTGTCACTTGTGGGGGGTTTCAATGTTTAGGTACATCAGTGGCTCTCCAAACGCAACATGGCGTCCAATCTCAATTCCTGTCAATTTTGCATTGAAAGGTCAAACGGCGCTCCTTCCCTTCCGAGCTCTCCCATGCGCCCAAACAATGGTTTACCCCCACATATGGGGTATCAGAGTACTCAGGACAAATTGTGCCACAACTTTTGTGGTCCAATTTCTTCTCTTACCATTGGGAAAATAAAAAATTGGGGGCGAAAAGATAATTTTTGTGAAAAAAAAATGATTTTTTATTTTTACGGTTCTGCATTATAAACTTCTGTGAAGCACTTGGTGGGTCAAAGTGCTCACCACACCTCTAGATAAGTTCCTTAGGGGGTCTACTTTCCAAAATGGTGTCACTTGTGGGGGGTTTCAATGTTTAGGCACATCAGTGGCTCTCCAAACGCAACATGGCGTCCAATCTCAATTCCAGTCAATTTTGCATTGAAAAGTCAAATGGCGCTCCTTCCCTTCCGAGCTCTGCCATGTGCACAAACTGTGGTTAACCCCCACATATGGGGTATCAGCGTACTCAGGACAAATTGTACAACAACATTTGGGGTCCATTTTCTCCTGTTACCCTTGGTAAAATAAAACAAATTGGAGCTGAAGTAAATTTTTTGTGAAAAAAAGTTAAATGTTAATTTTTATTTAAACATTCCAAAAATTCCTGTGAAGCACCTGAAGGGTTAATAAACTTCTTGAATGTGGTTTTGAGAACCTTGAGGGGTGCAGTTTTTAGAATGGTGTCACACTTGGGTATTTTCTATCATATAGACCCCTCAAAATGACTTCAAATGAGATGTGGTCCCTAAAATAAAATGGTGTTGTAAAAATGAGAAATTGCTGGTCAACTTTTAACCCTTATAACTCCCTAACAAAAAAAAATTTTGGTTCCAAAATTGTGCTGATGTAAAGTAGACATGTGGGAAATGTTACTTATTAAGTATTTTGTGTGACATATCTCTGTGATTTAATTGCATAAAAATTGCATAAAAATTCAAAGTTGGAAAATTGCGAAATTTTCAAAATTTTCGCCAAATTTCCGTTTTTTTCACAAATAAACGCAGGTAATATCAAAGAAATTTTACCACTATCATGAAGTACAATATGTCACGAGAAAACAATGTCAGAATCACCGGGATCCGTTGAAGCGTTCCAGAGTTATAACCTCATAAAGGGACAGTGGTCAGAATTGTAAAAATTGACCCGGTCCATAACGTGCAAACCACCCTTGGGGGTAAAGGGGTTAAAAAGCATCATATTGTCTGTGTTATATTCTACTCCAATATTACAATGTAACAGTGCAGCTTATTCCTTATTCCTTAAAGTTGTCATCAACAACAAAATTTTTGTATAAAGTATTAATTACATTTTAGTAAGCATGTTCAATACTTTTTTTCCTGTTTCATTCATTTCATCAATCTATGAACATCTATGGTTTGGTTTCTTTGTCTCTGTGAATTGGATGGGTTGTTACCAAAATCTGGAGAGAATTTCATGTTAATAGCACCTTTAGAAATATATCTACTTAGAAAATGAGTGACATATTCAATACTTATTTCACCCGCTGTATGTATAGCATCAAAATGTATAGCTTTTATAGATATTGTAAGGGAATATAGTTTTCCCATTTGTCATTTGGTGCAGCATTAAAAAGCATCATATTTTCAGTGTTATATTCTACTCCAATATTACAATGTAACAGTGCAGCTTATTCCTTATTACATCATGCAGTATTTCATTGCTATTGCAATAAATTAGATCACAAGTGTTAAGAACTGAACAATGAAACAAAACTTTTCTTCCGAAAACTTTCTTTAATCATTCTTTATGATACTCTTTCCACATTGATCATTTTATCTAGAAAACCCAAAAAATATTAATGTAAAATAAATTCAAATCATCTATCTTAATTTGTATACAATGCTGTGAATGTCTTCACTATCTTTAGGAATCCACTTTCAATAAAACAATTACTGTAGATTTGAAGCAGTAAATTAAAGCATTCCAGTAATCATCCCAAGAAAATTGCTTTTGTTGCAATTATGCAGCTCTCTTTCCTTGTAAGATACTGTAACTGGCAGTGGTAAACAATTTCTACAACTTTATTACTAAGTCGTCATTCTACTGTGTGTGATAAAGACATTTTGATTTGTAAACCTATAAAGACAAAACAATTTACATATTGGTCTTCTGTATTATTATTCCTGTAATAACGAGCAAAGGGTTAATACTACATTGCTGTCTTCTATCTAACATACAACAAATACTGTATGTGTATATATACAGTTGCCTTTCACAAAATTAGAATGTCATCAACAAGTTCATTTATTTCAGTTCTTCAATACAAAAAGTAAAACTATATATATATATATTATATCGTCATTGCAAGCAGAGTGATCTATTTCAAGTGTTTATTTCTGTTAATGTTGATGATTATGGCTAATAGCCAATGAAAACCCAAAAGTCATTATGTCAATAAATTAGAATACTTTATAACATCAGCTCGAAAAGTTATTTTAAAATCCGAAATGTTGGCCTACTGAAATGTATGTTCAATAAATGCACTCAATACATGGATGGGGCTCGTTTTGCATCAATTAAAGCAGCTATGCGGTGTGGCATTAAGGCGATCAGTCTGTGGCACTGCTGAAGTGTTATGAAAGCCCAGGTTACTTTGACAGCAGCCTACACCTCGTCTGCATTGTTGGGTTTGGTGTCTCTCATATTTCTCTTGACAATACCGGGTTAAGGTCAGGCGAGTTTGCTGGCCAATCAATCACAGTGATACTGTTGTTTTTAAACCAGGTACTGGTACTTTGGCAGTGTGGACAGGTGCCAAGTCCTGTTGGAGAATGAAATTTCCATCTCCAAAAAGCTCGTTGGCAGAGGGAAGCATGAGGTGCTCGAAAATTTCCTGGTAGACGACTGCGTTGACTTTGGTCTTGATAAAACACAGTGGACATACATCAGAAGATGACATGGCTCTCCAAACGTCCCTGGTTGTGGAAACTTCACACTAGACCTCAAGCAGCATGGATTGTGTGCCTCTCCACTCTTCTTCCAGACTTTGAGACTTGATTTCCAAATAAAATGCAAAATGTTCTTTCATCTGAAAACAACACCTTGGACCACTGAGCAACAGTCCAGTTGTTTTTCTTCTTGGCCCAGGTAAGGCAATTCTTGCATTGTCTATTGGTCATGAGTGACTTGACACAGACACATGAAATGTGAAACTTATAGCCCATGTCCTGGATATGTTTGTGAGTCGTGGCTCTTGAAGCAATTACTCCAGCAGCAGTCCACTCCTTGTGAATCTCCCCCTCAAATTTTGAATGGCCTTTTCTTAACAATCCTTTCAAGGCTGTAGTTATTCTGGATGCTTGAGCACCTTTTTCTATCACACTATTTCATTCCCGACCAGGGGACCTTTTTAAATGCTTGGGAAGCCTTTGCAGGTGTTTTTTGTTAATTATTATAATTTACTGAGATGACTATTGGGTTTTCATTGGCTGTAAGCCATAATCACCAACATTTCTAGAAATGAACACTTGAAATAGATCACCCTGTTTGTAATGACTCTATATAATATACGAGTTTCACTTTTTGTATTGAAGAACAGAAATAAATTTTTTTGATGATATTCTAATTTTGTGAGAAGCACCTGTATATCTATATGGCACCACTATAAAAGTATAGAAACAAGACAAAGATAATTAATAAGTAGACAAGGTGCCTACACTGAGCTGTATTTCACATTAAAAGGATTGCCCACTACACCTTCTCACTCTGAATGTTTACCCCTGTTAAAATAAAAACAGGCTGATTTGGCGCAGGACTCACATGACATAACAACCTCATGTGAACCCCAGGAATGCAATTGGCAGCACAGGAGGTGAGTATTGCTGTTTTTATTTTTGACAGGAACATTCAGAGTAAGACAGGGCTTCAGCCCTGCTCTGTGTAGCTCAAGCGATTTTATGATCACAGCTTCCAGTCTCCCATGAAGACTATTAAAACAAGTAAAAAATTTAAAAAAATGTTTTTAGAAAATATTAAAAAATATAAAAGTTCAAATTACACCCATTTGCCCCATTCAAAATAAAACAATAACAAAAAATACATGCTTGGTATCCCCACATTTAGAAATGCCCGATCTATCAATATATAAAAATAATTAATCTGATCGGTAAACAGCGTAGTGAGAAAAAAAGTAAAAACATCAGAATTTCTTTTTTTTTGGTCGTCGCAACATTGCATTAAAATGTAATAATGGGGGATCAAAAGATCGTATCTACACCAACATGAGGGATCAAAAGATCGTATCTACACCAACATGAGGGATCAAAAGGATTGTGTCTACACCAACATGATATCAATAAAAACATCAGCTTGGCACACAAAAAATAAGTCCTCACCAAGCACCAGATCACGAAAAATGGAGACACTACAGCTCTCAGAAAATGGTGACTTTTCTTATATGAAATTTTTTTCACCACTTAAATAACAAAAGAACCTATGCATGTTTGGTATCTATGAACTCATTATGACCTGGAGAATCATAATGGCAGTTCAGTTTTAGCATTTAGTGAACATGGTAAAATAGCAAAACAGAAACAATTATGTAATTGCAATTTATGTTTTTTTTGCAATTTTACCGCACTTTGAATTTTTTCCCATTTTCCAGTACACTTAATGGCAAAACCAATGGTGTTGTTCAAAAGTACAACTCGCCAGGCCAACAACAAGCCCTCACATGAGCATATTGCTAGAAAAATTAAAATAAATTATAGCTCTGGGAAGAAAGGAAGCAAAAAGCAAAAACTCAAAAATGGAAAAACCCAAGGTGATGAAGGGGTTAAACTAATTTTTTTATGATTATCAATTGTAACAATAAGTAAGAATGTAATAACTAAACATGAAATGACTATAATTCTTTTTACCTTACACTTTAATTGAATTTCTACATTTTATTTTGCTATTTTCAACACAAACATTCTGTGCTGCAGACGACATCATGTTATATTTTCCATCTATGTCCGTGCAGTAAATCTGTAACTTTGTATAATGTCCACATGCCCTACTAGCTCTACTATGATGATGACCATATACTCTGATTGCTATAAACAAACTAAATGCAGTGCTGAGCAGCAGCTCAACACAAGATATTTCCAATTTTTTATGTATTGGAACATACTAAGTCTAAAAAACAAGGTTTCTGCGTTAGTTAAGAACTCTGAAAACCACATATTACAAAATAATTGCAATCATTGCACTATCTACTATATAATTGTCTAAGGGTCACTTCCGTCTGTCTGTCTGTCTTTCTGTCTGTAACGGAAATCCCAAGTCGCTGATTGGTCGCGGCAAAACAGCCACGACCAATCAGCGACGGGCACAGTCCGGCGGAAAAATGGCCTCTTCTTCCTCCCCGCAGTCAGTGCCCGCTCCATACTCCCCTCCAGTCAGTGCTCACACAGGGTTAAGGCAGCGTTATCGGACCGCATTATGCCGCGGTGTAACACACTTCGTTAACGCTTTTAACCCTGTGTGACCAACTTTTTACTATTGATGCTGCCTATGAGGCATCAATAGTAAAAAGATATTATGTTAAAAATAATTTTAAAAAAATCATTATATACTCACCTTCCTGATCCAGCCCTGGCATTTCCCGCTCCTCGCGACGCTCCGGTGACTGGTCATTGCATTGCGGTCTCGCGAGATGATGACATAACGGCCTCGCGAGACCGCAATGCACTCTTGGGAGCGACAGGCACAGTCGGGCTGCTCCCTATTCCCCTGCAGTCAGTGCCCTCTCTATACTACCCCCTTACATTGGTGCAGGATTTAAATCCCACTTCGCTGATTGCTTGCGCCCAGCCGCTGTGACCTATCAGCGACATTGGTGCGGGATTTAAATCACACTTTGCTGATTGGTCGCGCCCAGCCGGTGCGACCAATCAGCAACATTGGCGCGGGATTTAAATCCTGCTTCGCTGATTGGTCGCGCCCAGCTGGCGCGCGCTACCTATCAGTGCCATTGGCACGAGATTTAAATCCCGCTTCGCTGATTGCTGGCGCCCAGCCAGCGCGACCAATCAGCGCCATTGGCACGGGATTTAAATCCTGCTTCGCTGATTGCTTGTGCCCAGCCAGCGTGACAAATCAGTGCAATTGGTGCGGGATTTAATCATGCTTTGCTGATTGCTCGCGACCAATCAGCGCCATTGGTGCAGGATTTAAATCCCGCTTCGCTGATTACTCGCACCAAGCCGGCACGACCAATCAGTGACATTGGCGTGGGATTTAAATCCCGCTTCGCTGATTGCTCGCGCTCAGCCGGCGCGACCAATTAGCGCCATTGGCACGAGATTTAAATCCCACTTCGCTGATTGCTCGCGCCCAGCCGGTGCAACCAATCAGTGACATTGGTGCGGGATTTAAATCACACTTCGCTGATTAGTCGCACACAGCCGGTGCGCGCGACCAATCAGCGCCATTGGTGCGGGATTTAAATCCCGCTTCACTGATTGCTCGCTCCCAGCCGTCGCGACCAATCAGCGCCATTGGCACGGGATTTAAATCCCGCTTCGCTGAATGCTTGCGCCCAGCTGGAGTGACCAATCAGCTACATTGGCGCAGGATTTAAATCACGCTTCGCTGATTGGTCGCGCACAGCCGGTGTGACCAATCAGCAACATTGGCGCGGAATTTCAATCCCACTTCGCTGATTGCTCGCTCCCAGTCGGCACGACCAATCAGTGCCATTGGTGCAGGATTTAAATCCCACTTCGCTGATTGCTTGCGCCCAGCTGGCGCGACCAATCAGCGACATTGGCTCGGGATTTAAATCCCGCTTCGCTGAATGCTTGCGCCCAGCCAGAGTGACCAATTAGCGACATTGGCGCAGGATTTAAATCACGCTTTGCTGCTTGGTCGCACCCAGCCAGCATACACGACCGATCAGCGCCATTGGCGCGGGACTTAAATCCCTCTTCACTGATTGCTCGCGACCAATCAGCGCCATTGGAGCGGGATTTTAATCCCGCTTCGCTGATTGCTCGCGCCCAGCCGGCGCGACCAGTCAGCGACATTGGCACGGGATTTAATGTAAAAAATAATAAAAAATCATTATATACTCACCTTCCCGATCAAGCCCAGGCTTTTCCCGCTCCTTGCGATGCTCCGGTGGAAGGTCCATGCATTGTGGTCTCGCGAGATGATGACGTAGCGGTCTCGCGAGACTGCCACGTCATCATCTCACAAGACCGCAATGCACTCTTGAGACCGGAGCACGCGAGGAGCATCGGTAAACACTTTGCTTGGATCCAGGGGCCGACGGAAGGTGAGTATATAACTAGTTTTTATTTTAATTCTTTTCTTTAACAGGGATATGATGCCCACATCGCTATATACTACGTGGGCTGTGCAACATACTGCGTGGGCTGTGCAATATACTGTGTTGGCTGTGCAATATACTATGTGGACTGCGCTATATACTACGTGGGCTGTGCTATATACTACGTGGGCTGTGCAATATACTACGTGGGCTGTGCTATATACTACGTGGGCTGTGCTATATACTACATGGGCTGTGCAATATACTACATGGGCTGTGACTACGTGGTCTGTGCAATATACTACATGGGCTGTGCAATATACGACGTGGGCTGTGCTATATACTACATGGGCTGTGCAATATACTATGTGGGCTGTGCAATATACTACATGGGCTGTACAATATACTACATGGGCTGTGCTATATACTACGTGGGCTGTGCAATATACTATGTGGATTGGGCAATGTACTGCATGGGCTGTGCAATGTACTACATGGGCTGTGCTATATACTACGTGGGCTGTGCAATGTACTACGTGGGCTGTACAATGTACTATGTGGGCTGTGCAATGTACTACGTGGGGTGTGCAATGTACTACGTGGGCTGTGCAATGTACTATGTGGGCTGTGCAATGTACTATGTGGGCTTTGCAATATACTGAGCGGGCTTTGCAGTATACTGTGTGGGCTGTGCTATACACTACGTGGCCTGTGTTATACACTACATGGCCTGTGTTATACACTACATGGCCTGTGTTATATACTGCATGCGTGGGCTGTTATATACTACGTGAGCTGTGTTATATGCTACCTGGGCTGTTATAAACTTTGTGGCTGTGTTATATGCTATGTGGGCTGTTATACACTCCGTGGGCTGTGCTATATACTACATGGCTGTGCTACATACTCCGTGGGCTGTGTTATATACTACGTGGCTGTGCTATATACTACGTGGCTGTGCTCTATACTACGTGGCTGTGCAAAATACTACGTGATTGTGCTATTTACTACGTGGGCTGTTATATACTATGTGGCTGTGCTATAAACTACGTGGCCAGCCATGAACAATCAGTGACAGGTGCAGTCCGGCCGAATCCTGTGTATTCAATGTATTATTCTAAAATCTTCATAAATAAACTACATACATATTCTAGAATACTCGATGCGTTGGAATCGGGCCACCATCTAGTTATTCATAAAGCAGCAGAACAGTTCATGTTTATCCAGAACTAGATGGTGGCCCGATTCTAACGCATCGGGAATTCTAGAATATGCATGTCCACGTAGTATATTGCACAGCCCACATAGTATATTGCACAGCCTATGTTGTATATTGCCCAGCCATGTAATATATTGCTCAACCACGTAGTATATTGCCCAGCCACGTAGCATATTGCCCAGCCACATAATATATTGCCCAGCCACGTAGTATATTGCCCAGTCACGTACTATATTGCCCAGCTACGTAGTGTATTGCCCAGCAACTTAGTATATTGCTCAGCCACATAGTATATTGCCCAGACACGTAGTATATTGCCCAGTCACGTAGTATATTGCCCAGTCACATAGTATATTGCACAGCGACGTAGTATACAGCACAGAGCCACGTAATATACAGCACAGACATGTAGTATATTGCCCAGTCACCTAGTATATTGGCCAGTCACGTAGTATATTACCCAGGCACATAGCATATTGCCCAGTCACATAGTATATTGCCCAGCCACGTAGTATATTGCACAGCGATGTAGTATACAGCACAGACATGTAGTATACTGCCCAGACACGTAGTATATTGGCCAGTGACGTAGTATATTGCCCAGCCACGTAGTATATTGCCCAGCCGCGTAGTATATTGCCCCGCCACGTATGTAACAGGTTGCAGTCCTGCGCTTGTGTGCGGTGCATGCGGTAGCTTCCGGTCCCAGGATTGGTATGAGCGGAGGACCTGTGATTACGTCACGTCACATGACCGTGACATCATGGAAGCTCCTGCTCGCATTGCATCCTTTCCACTGGAACCTGCCGCTTGCACTGCCGAGGAGAGGATGTGACAGCGGAGGGTAAGAATAATGTTTTTTTTATTATTCTTATTTGTAACATTAGATATTTTTACTATTGATGCTGCATATGCATCATCGATAGTAAAAAGTTGGTCACACAGGGTTAATAGATGCGTTAATGGAGTGCGTTACACTGCGGTCCATTAACGCTGGCATTAACCCTGTGTGAGGGCTGACTGGAGGGGAGTATGGAGTGGGCACTGACTGCAGGGAGGAAGGAGGAGCCATTTTTCCGCCGGACTGTCCTGGTCGCTGATTGGTCGTGGCTGTTTTGCCACGACCAATCAGCGACTTGGATTTCCATGACAGACAGAGGCCGCGACCAATGAATATCTGTGACAGATAGACAGAAAGACAGACAGACAGAAAGACGGAAGTGACCCTTAGACAATTATATAGTAGATTAGCACCAATCCTTACTCCCATAATCAGAGTTATGCTTAGCAGTCTACTCTTAGGAAAACATTATATCATCTGAATCTTGTTACAATTTAATTTCTTATTTATAGCATTTGCTAAAACAACAGAACGTACAGTATTACCAGAGTTCTGGAAGTCTGCATATTATCTGTGAGATTGAATAAATGCTATGTATTAGAGCTTTGTCACATCCGCACTGTGTTTCTTCCACTGCTTTTACAGATGACGACTGTTTTAGCTGCTGTCTTTGAGTATCGTCATCTCAGGGGCTTTGTATATTTAATTCATTTATTCCACAACACGATTTGTCAACTGGAAAAGTTCAGTTTTTATTCTAAATATTTGTACAATATCTTCCTAAACCTGAGCTAAGTGCTCTCTGTTTAAAGTACATGACAGATTGAGAAGTCTTGACTTTATTTAGGACTGTATTGGTGTTTACCTGAAAATCAAGTTTCCATTTTAACGTTAACATGCAACATTTATAAAAATGTAGCACTTGTCAAAGGCTTTTTCATAGCTATTTTGGCAGGAAAATATCACTTTCAATTGTTATTGTATAAAACAATAATGATAAAATATTAAACTTGTTACTATCAAAATTGACAGAACAAAGTTGTAAAAAGCTTTTTATTTCTTAGTCTTGACACACACTTTATGTGTCCTTAATTAATGTTTATTTTTGAATTAGTATAACAATGTAGATAGTAAATAAAAAAGAGCTGACATCCACCATCAAAGAATATTAAGTCATTTGGCTGAGTGGATATATCAATGAATAAACAGGCTCAGAGTAATGTTCCCACTTGATTATGCAATATTCATTAGGAAATGTTCTATGCTCCTCTATTAATCTTCCATCACCCTTCTTCTTCCCAGTAATATTATATTTTTACAAAAGGCATCCAGGCCCTCCTTGTACAGTAAAGAATCACTGTCTGCAATGATGAAGAAACCTTCTTTCCTCTAAACGTGGAGGATGACGCCTTGTCATCGTTGTGGGCCTAAAAAGATTATTAGGAAGATATATCCTTCTTGAACACCAACAATGAAGAAAATATGCGTTTCACATCTTGTTTTGGTAAAAACTCATTGGAATTTTTAGATGTGAAAATTGAGGTTGTGGAAGGAAAAATGAACACTAGGGTGTTCAGAAAGCCAACCGCAACGAATAATTTATTGCACTATGATAGCGCTCATCCGATTCACACGAAAAAAGCTATTCCTTATAGCCAGATGGTCAGACTCAGAAAAATTAATAACAATAAAAAAGTATATAAAAAACAAATCGCTGAACTTAAAATGCATTTTATGAATAAAGGCTACCAATCGGAAATTTTGGATCAGGCGGAAAATCGGGCAGAGAAGCTGACACAGTCTGAGTTACTTAAAAAACGCAAAGTAAAGGATCTCTCAGTAAGAGATAAAAATATTCAAAAATTGACTTTCACCTTTACTCACAGCCCAATAGATAGAGCAGTATATGCGGCTGTCAGAAAAAACTGGCACATTTTGCAAAGTGATAGAGAATTAATGAAGGTTACAACTCTAAATCCACAATTTGCGTATAAGCGTACTAAAAACTTGGGAGATTTATTGGTACATAGCAGGTTATTACCAACACACATAATTGGTTAACAAAAGATCTACCTAAAGGAAATTTTAAATGTAAAAACTGCAGATTCTGCCATCTACATAGAACAGATAACCCTTTGAAAATTGGAGGTATAAGTCATAAAATCCGCCATTTCATATCCTGTAAAAGCAAGTTCGTTATTTATGTGATTTTTTGTCCTTGTAATTACTTTTATATCGGAAAAACTATACGTCCTTTAATAACAAGGTTTCGAGAGCACTACAATTCTGTAGTATCAGGCAAGGGCTGCATTCGGCTTATAAAGCACATGCAGGAAATACATAATGGGAATCCTGAATTATTGCAATTTGCAGGTCTCGAAATAGTTAATTTCCCTCCCCAGGGAGGTAATCATAATAAGCTCCTCTTGAGAGAGGAGGGGAGATGGATTATAAAGGCTAATGCTCAGGGACCGCTCGGCTTAAATGATAAGCTGGACATGGCTGTATTTTTATAAATTTCGTCTATGTACAGTAAGCATATGTGTAAAATTCACACTGATATTGATGGCAAAATGTAGTATGTGTAATATTAATGTCCGTTATTTGTTTTTGATGTGCATGTAGCCTTTAAAAAGGAAATGACATCATTTTAACTCACATGGACCCGTAGAAGTGCTGATTGCACGAAACGGCCGTCATCCATCTGCACTCCCGGCTCCCTCACAATAACCTGTTATGTTTCTAATATAATCCGTGTTATGGACTGAAGGCACATTAAAGACGTCTATCTCAGCATACTAGTGAGTGCCGCTGTCTTTCATCTCTTCATGATATGGAAAATGGGATTATCACTGTTTTGTTAAGCTGAGCACCAGAATCCAGTTGCTTTTGGAAAACCGCACTTAAGAGGAATAGCAGCTTTAAATGGGAAAAGGGCTGATGGTGAAAGTTGGTGTCAGGGTGCCATTCCATGTCTAAATAAGGTTTAAGATACATACTTATATCACGGCCCCAGGAGGAAGCCCACGCAAAACGCGCGTCGAGGCTGCACTGGACATTGCAACACCCCAACAGTTAGGGTCGGGGCTACAGTTAGGCATGGGGCTACAGTTAGGGTTGGGGCTACAGTTAGCGTTGGGGCAACAGTTAGGGTTAGGGTTGGGGCTACAGATAGGATTAGGGCTGGGGCTACAGATAGGGTTAGGGTTGGGGCTACAGTTAGGGTTAGGGGCTACAGTTAGGGTTGGGACTACAGTTAGGGTTAGGGGCTACAGTTAAGGTTGGGGCTACAGTTAGGGTTGGGGCTACAGTTAGGGTTAGGGTTGGGGCTACACTTAGGGTTAGGGTTGGGGCTACAGTTAGGATTAAGGTTGGGGCTACAGTTAGGGTTGGGCTTACGGTTGGGGCTACAGTTAGGGTTGGGGCTACATTTAGGGTTAGGGTTGGGGCTACAGTTAGGGTTGGGGCTACAGTTAGGGTTTGGATTACATTTATGGTTGGGATTAGGGTTGGGGTTAGGGGTGTGGTTAGGGATTAGGGTTAAGGGTGTGTTTGGGTTAGGGTTTCAGTTAGAATTGGGGGGTTGCCACTGTTTAGGCACATCAGGGGCTCTCCAAACGCGGCATGGCGTCCGATCTCAATTCCAGCCAATTCTGCATTGAAAAAGTAAAACAGTGCTCCTTCCCTTCCGAGCTCTCCCGTGCACAAAAACAGGGGTTTACCCCAACATATGGGGTATCAGCGTACTCAGGACAAATTGGACAACAACTTTTGGGGTCTAATTTCTCCTTTTACCCTTGGGAAAATACAAAACCGGGGGCTAAAAAATAACTTGTGGTAAAAAAAAGGTTTTTTATTTTCACGGCTCTGTGTTATAAACTGTAGTGAAACATTTGGGGGGTTCAAAGTTCTCACAACACATCTAAGTTCCTTGGGGGGGTCTAGTTTCCAAAATTGTGTCACTTGTGGGGGGTTTCAATGTTTAGGCTCTCCAAACATGACATGCCGTCCGATCTCAATTCCAGCCAATTTTGCATTAAAAAGTCAAACGGCGCTCCTTCCCTTCTGGGCTCTGCCATGTGCCCCACAGTGGTCTACCTGCATATATGGGGTATCAGCATACTCAGAAAAAATTGTACAACAACTTTTTGTGTCCAATTTCTCCTGTTACCCATGGTAAAATAAAAAAATTGGATCTGAAGTCCATTTTTTGTGAAAAAAGTTAAATGTTCATATTTTTTTAAAACATTCCAAAATTTCCTGTGAAGCACCTGAAGGGTTAATAAACTTCTTGAATGTGGTTTTGGGCACTTTGAGGGGTACTCTTTTTAGAATGGTGTCACTTTTGGGTACTTGCTATCATTTAGACCCCTCAAAGTGACTTCAAATGAGATGTGGGGTTCCTAAAAATGGTTTTGCAAATTGTGTTGCAAAAATGAGAAATTGCTGGTCAAATTTTAAACTTTATGACTTCCCAATAAAAAAAAAAATTTTGTTCCAAAATTGTGCTGATGTAAAGTTGACATGAGACAAATGTTACTTATTACAGTGGGGCAAAAAAGTATTTAGTCAGTCAGCAATAGTGCAAGTTCCACCACTTAAAAAGATGAGAGGCGTCTGTAATTTACATCATAGGTAGACCTCAACTATGAGAGACAAACTGAGAAAAAAAAAATCCAGAAAATCACATTGTCTGTTTTTTTAACAATTTATTTGCATATTATGGTGGAAAATAAGTATTTGGTCAGAAACAAACAATCAAGATTTCTGGCTCTCACAGACCTGTAACTTCTTCTTTAAGAGTCTCCTCTTTCCTCCACTCATTACCTGTAGTAATGGCACCTGTTTAAACTTGTTATCAGTATAAAAAGACAACTGTGCACACCCTCAAACAGTCTGACTCCAAACTCCACTATGGTGAAGACCAAAGAGCTGTCAAAGGACACCAGAAACAAAATTGTAGCCCTGCACCAGGCTGGGAAGACTGAATCTGCAATAGCCAACCAGCTTGGAGTGAAGAAATCAACAGTGGGAGCAATAATTAGAAAATGGAAGACATACAAGAACACTGATAATCTCCCTCGATCTGGGGCTCCACGCAAAATCCTACCCCGTGGGGTCAGAATGATCACAAGAACGGTGAGCAAAATTCCCAGAACCACGCGGGGGGACCTAGTGAATGAACTGCAGAGAGCTGGGACCAATGTAACAAGGCCTACCATAAGTAACACACTACGCCACCATGGACTCAGATCCTGCAGTGCCAGACGTGTCCCACTGCTTAAGCCAGTACATGTCCGGGCCCGTCTGAAGTTTGCTAGAGAGCATTTGGATGATCCAGAGGAGTTTTGGGAGAATGTCCTATGGTCTGATGAAACCAAACTGGAACTGTTTGGTAGAAACACAACTTGTCGTGTTTGGAGGAAAAAGAATACTGAGTTGCATCCATCAAACACCATACCTACTGTAAAGCATGGTGGTGGAAACATCATGCTTTGGGGCTGTTTCTCTGCAAAGGGGCCAGGACGACTGATCCGGGTACATGAAAGAATGAATGGGGCCATGTATCATGAGATTTTGAGTGCAAACCTCCTTCCATCAGCAAGGGCATTGAAGATGAAACGTGGCTGGGTCTTTCAACATGACAATGATCCAAAGCACACCTCCAGGGCAACGAAGGAGTGGCTTCGTAAGAAGCATTTCAAGGTCCTGGAGTGGCCTAGCCAGTCTCCAGATCTCAACCCTATAGAAAACCTTTGGAGGGAGTTGAAAGTCTGTGTTGCCAAGCGAAAAGCCAAAAACATCACTGCTCTAGAGGAGATCTGCATGGAGGAATGGGCCAACATACCAACAACAGTGTGTGGCAACCTTGTGAAGACTTACAGAAAACGTTTGACCTCTGTCATTGCCAACAAAGGATATATTACAAAGTATTGAGATGAAATTTTGTTTCTGACCAAATACTTATTTTCCACCATAATATGCAAATAAAATGTTAAAAAAACAGACAATGTGATTTTCTGGATTTTTTTTTCTCAGTTTGTCTCCCATAGTTGAGGTCTACCTATGATGTAAATTACAGACGCCTCTCATCTTTTTAAGTGGTGGAACTTGCACTATTGCTTACTGACTAAATACTTTTTTGCCCCACTGTATGTATTTTGTGTGACATATCCCTGTGATTTAAGGGCATGAAAATTCAAAGTTGGAAAATTGCAAAATTTTCAAAATTTTTGCCTAATGTCTGTTTTTTTTTTAACAAATTAACACAAGTCATATCAAAGAAATTTTACAACTATCATGAAGTACAATATGTCACGAGAAAACATTGTCAGAATGACTGAGATCCATGGAAGCGTTCCAGAGTTATTACCTCATAAAGGGACAGTGGTCAGAATTGTAAAAATTGGCCTGGTCATTAACATGCAAACCACTCTTGGTGGTAAAGGGGTTAATAACCCTCGTCGCAATTTTTCTGCATCAGCTATGCCCTTCTCACACACTGGAGCCCAAAATTGTGCATCCTATTCTAAGTGTTACCGCATCAGTTACTTGTAAAGAGGCAAAACTATGTTCTTGTCATTGGGCACTTATGTCTCTTAATGCATCTCATGATCGTATTTAACTTGGCAGCAGATGCCTGGCAGTGGTCACGCAAGTTACATTTGCAGTCCAAGCATACAGCCAAGTCTTTTCCAGTGTTACCATTTAGCACATGATTGTACATTTTATTTCCTTATGACAATGCATGTGTATGATTACATTTATCTACATAAAACTTCAATTATCATATCTCTGTCCAGGCCTCCAGATTAGATAAATCATTTTGCTACTATGACAGCTTTTATCCTACATATAGTGTTGAGCGATACCGTCCGATACTTGAAAGTATCGGTATCGGATAGTATCGGCCGATACCCGAAAAATATCGGATATCGCCGATACCGATATCCGATACCAATACAAGTCAATAGGACATCAAGTATCGGAAGGTATTCTCATGGTTCCCAGGGTCTGAAGGAGAGGAAACTCTCCTTCAGGCCCTGGGATCCATAGGGATGTGTAAAATAAAGAATTAAAATAAAAAATATTGATATGCTCACCTCTCCGGCGGCTCCTGGACATCACGCTGCTAACCGGGTGGCTTCTTTGTTTAAAATGCGTGCCTTTAGGACCTGCGAATGACGTCCCGGCTTCTGATTGGTCGCGTGCCGCCCATGTGACCGGCACGCGACCAATCAGAAGCCGCGACGTCATTCGCAGGTCCTTAATTCCTAGAATTAGGAGTTTTTGTGAATGAGAATGACGTCGCGGCTTCTGATTGGTCGCGTGCCGGTCACATGGGCGGCACGCGACCAATCAGAAGCCGCGAAATCATTCTCATTCACTAAACTCCTAATTCTAGGAATTGAGGACCTGCGAATGACGTCACGGCTTCTGATTGGTCGCGTGCTGGTCACATGGGCGGCACGCGACCAATCAGAAGCCGGGATGTCATTCGCAGGTCCTAAAGGCGCGCATTTTAAACAAAGAAGCCTCCCGGTTAGCAGCGTGATGTCCAGGGGCCGCCGGAGAGGTGAGCATATCAATATTTTTTATTTTAATTCTTTATTTTACACATCCCTATTGATCCGATATCGATACCCGATATCACAAAAGTATCGGATCTCGGTATCGGAATTCCGATACCGCAAGTATCGGCCGATACCCGTATCGGGTATCGGAATGCTCAACACTACCTACATAATGTACAGCTGTTGCCAAGGATACTACACACCAAAGTTTGATAAAGTATGCACAGCAGCTGCAGCTACATTTCAGACAGACGAGTTGACCCATGAAATCCCAACCACTTCTCTCCAGTCTATTGATTTCTATGTAGTTAGCTGCTCAATTCTCTCAGATCCCAACCTGTTATAATTCCTTTAAAATCACAATCTTCAGGCCCTCACCATAGGCAGGTTCCAGAGAAGTTACCTTAATTACTGTGATGATCCATACAAAAACAAAAGTGGACCCTCTGGACCATGACAACGATCCCCTCACGGACGAGCTAGCCACGTGGACCGCCCCGTATACAGGGAGCGTTAGGGGCAGGCCAGTGAAGGACTATCACCACGGAAGCTGGAGGACCTAAATGGAAAAAGCTTGAGAAAATGGACTGGCGGGAGCGGAAGGGATCACAGGATAGGTGGATACTGCTGCACTGAAGCAACAGTGGAAATGGCGAGAGCACTGCGGAAACCAAGGGACTAACCAGGTATGCGGAAACACAAGACAGCACAAATGAGCATCAGGCACAGAGGGGCAACAGGAAGCGGTATACATGCCGGCGCGAAGAACACTTCCGGGTAACAGTCCTCTAGGGGAATAGAGAGGACGAGAAGGAGCGCCCAGCAAGAGGTTCAGAAGAGCGCACGCACAGTGCTGAATCTGGCGTGCGCATGCGCCCAACAAACATCAGAGGCAGGGAGCGAGTGCAGAGAGGAAGACGCCCCAGGAGAGGAGGCGTGGCGGAACACCAAAGACAGGTGAGTATGAGTGGAGCTGGCGGCAGCGGCGGTGGCATAACAGTACTCCCGTCCTTACGTCCCCTCTTACCCTTAAGGCTGGAAAGAAACCTAGCCAAAATATGAGGAGCCTGAATGTTTTCCCGTTGCTCCCAGGACCTCTCCTCAGGCCCGAAACCCTTCCAGTCCACCAAAAACAAAGTTCTACCCCTACACCTTTTCATGGCCAAAATATCCTTTATCTCAAAAATATTGTCCGCAGAAACCAGTGACGGTGAAGACAAGGTCGAGGCATGAAACTCATTAAAAACCACAGGTTTAAGGAGAGAAACATGAAAAGAATTGGGAATACGAAGAGAGGCAGGCAACTTAAGTTTGTAAGAAACATTGTTAATACGTGCCACTGCCAAGACCTCAAAAGGACCAATGTAGCGAGGACCCAGTTTGTGCGAAGGAATTTTGAGGCAAATAAATTTAGACGAAAGCCAGACCTTATCACCAGGATGGAATACAGGAGAATCGAGACGCCTTTTATCCGCATGTCTCTTCATCCTAAGCTGAGCTAATTCAAGAGCAGAATTGGTCTCCTGCCAGATCCTGGAATATTCCCTAGACAGAAGATCTGCCGCTGGCACAGAAGAGACAGGAGGAATCGGTAGAGGAAGTCCCGGATGTTGTCCATAAATGATAAAAAATGGAGACTTGGTAGAGGCTTCACTGGTATGATTATCATAAGAAAATTCGGCCCATGGTAGTAAGTCGAACCAATCATCTTGATGAGCATTGGAGAAATGCCAGAGATAAGTCACTAGAATTTGATTAGTACGCTCCACTTGGCCATTGGATTGTGGATGATAGGCCGAAGAAAAGTCAAGGGAGTTGTTCATCGACTTACAGAGAGACCTCCAGAATCGAGCGGTGAATTGGACTCCCCGATCAGAAACGATATGCCGTGCTAGACCATGAATAAGAAAAACATGTTGAACAAAAATCTTCGCCAACACACAAGCCGAAGGCAAACCAGAGAGAGGAATGAAATGAGCCATTTTAGAGAAATGGTCAACTACCACGAGGATGATGGTGCAACCAGAAGAACGAGGCAGATCAGTAATAAAATCTACTGCAATATGTTGCCATGGAGCAGAAGGCACAGGAAGAGGATGCAGAAGACCTGAAGGCAGCCGCCTAGGAACCTTGTTCTTAGCACAGGACGGACATGACTCGACAAAACTTTGGACATCCTTCAAAAGAGTTGGTCACCAGTAGTAGCGGGATATGAGATTGAAGGTTTTCTTGAAACCGGTATGGCCTGCCAGCTTGGAGGCATGTCCCCAAAGTAAAACACATCTGGACATTGCGTCAGCCTTAAAGTTTTTTTCACCAGGTCAAAACAAAGTCAAATCAGGTGAAGAATAAAGCCCACCTGGCTTGTCGGGGTTCAGTCGGTGCGCAGAACGAATGTACGCCAAATTCTTATGATCCGTATAGATTATAAAGGGATGTAGAGCTCACTCCAGCAGATACCTCCACTCCTCCAGTGCCAATTTGATGGCCAAAAGTTCTCTATCACCAATGGAATAATTTATCTCTGAAGATGAAAAGATCTTGGAGAAGAAGCCGCAAGGCACAAGGTGACCCGAAGAGGACCTCTGAGAAAGCACAGCTCCAGCTCCGATAGCGGAGGCATCAAGCTCCAGGAGGAAGGGTTTATTAGCTTCGGGGCGATGGAGCACAGGAGCTGAGGCGAAAGCTTCTTTGAGAGACAGGAAAGCCTCTTCGGCCTCAGCTGGCCAAAGATGAGGATTGGCACCTTTCTTTGTCAGAGAAGAGATGGGAGCCAACAGGGAGGAAAAGTGAGGAATAAACTGCCGATAATAATTTGTGAATCGTAGAAAACGCTGGATTGCTTTTACTCTGAGTGGATGTGGCCAATTGAGTACGGCAGAGACCTTATCCGGATCCATACGAAGACCAGAATCAGAGATGATGAAACCCAAGAACGGTAACGACGATTGTTCAAAGGCACATTTTACAAGTTCTGCATACAGCCGCTTTTCTCTTAAATGAAGAAGAACTTGATGGACATCTCTCCGATGAGAAGGTAGATCCCGTGAAAACACTAGGACATCATCCAAATATATCACAACACAGGTATAAAGTAGATCCCGGAAAACGTCATTCACCAACTCTTGAAAGACTGCAGGAGCATTACATAAGCCAAAGGGCATCACCAAATACTCATAATGACCATCAAGGGTGTTAAACGCAGTCTTCCATTCATCTCCAGAATGAATTCGGATCAAATTATAAGCTCCTCTGAGATCCAGTTTAGTGAAGATGCGTGCTCCTCGTAAACGATCGAAGAGTTCCAGGATGAGAGGAAGAGGATACTTATTCTTGATCGTGATGTTATTGAGGCCACGATAATCTATGCAAGGTCGAAGGGAACCATCCTTCTTCTTGACAAATAAAAACCCAGCTCCTGCAGACGACGAATATTTCCGAATGAAGCCTCTGGACAAATTCTCTTGGACATAGTCGGACATGGCTTGACTCTTGGAGGGAGACAGAGGATATATACGACCCCTGGGAGTAGTAGAACCTGGAATAAGATCAATCGGACAATCGTAAGGTCAATGCGGTGGTAGGACCACTGCTTCTTTCTTGTTGAAGACGTCCAAAAATGCTGGATAAACTGAAGGCAGATTTACTAGTTCAGGAACAAAAGGAGAAGAGCAAATAGGCTTGACAGGAAGTAGGCATATATTCAGACAAGACTGCCCCCAACTTAAAACGTCTCCAGTTCGCCAGTCCAGGGTAGGTTCATGGTTTTCTAACCAGGGTAGACCAAAAAGAATCGAATGGGATAAAGACGGCAGAACATAAAAAGCCAACTTCTCATGATGAAGAGCTCCAATTTGAATCTCGACCTCCTCGGTGACTAAAGAAACGGACACCCGCAAAGGCTGACCATCGACAGAAGCTATTTGCCTAGGAACCTCCAAGGATCTGACAGGAATCCCAAGTCTTTTAACAACCTCGAGTTGGACAAAATTCCAAGCAGCACCTGAATCTATGTAAGCCTCTAGAGAGAAGCGAGAAGACCCCAAATGTAAAATCACAGACAGAATCAGAGGTGGAAAGTAGGGTTGAGCGAAACGGGACGAAAATTTTCAAAAGTCGCCGACTTTTGGCAAGGTCGGGTTTCATGAAACCCGACCCGACCCCTGTGTGGGGTCGGCCATGAAGTCGGCGATCTTTTGAATCTGGAATCGGAATTCCGATACCGATTCCCGATATGTTTAAGATATCGGGAATTGGTATCGGAATTCAGATTTAAGTGTAAAATAAAGAATTAAAATAAAAAATATCGCAATACTTACCCTCTGACGCGCCCTGGTACTAACCGGGAACCTTCCTTCCTTAGAATCAGCCTTCCAGGACCTTGCGGTGACGTCGCGGTGACGTCGCGGCTTGTGATTGGTCGCGCGGCCGCCCATGTGACCGCTCGCGCGACCAATCAGAAGCCGTGACGTCACCGAAGGTCCTTCAAGTGCTGATTCTTAGGAAGGAAGGCTGTCGGAAAGAAGCAGGGCGCGTCCGAGGGTGAGTATATACCCAATAGGAATATACTCACCCTCAGACGCGCCCTGCTTCTTTCCGGCAGCCTTCCTTCCTAAGAATCAGCGCTTGTAGGACCTTCGGTGACGTCGCGGTGGCGTCACGGCTTCTGATTGGTCGCGCGAGCGGTCACATGGGCGGCCGCGCGACCAATCACAAGCCGCGACGTCACCGCGACGTCACCACAAGGTCCTGGAAGCGCTGATTCGAAGGAGGAAGGTTCCCGGTTAGTACCAGGGCGCGTCAGAGGGTAAGTATTGCGATATTTTTTATTTTAATTCTTTATTTTACACTAAAATATGGATCGCAGGGCCTGAAGGAGAGTTTCCTCTCCTTCAGACCCTGGGAACCATGGAAACCCAATGCACTGCATTGGGTTTCGGGTTTCGGCCGACCCCGACCCCGACTTTTTTATAGGATCGGCCGATTTCACTCAACCCGACTTTTGAAAAAGTCGGGTTTCGTGAAACCCGACCCGATCCTATAAAAGTAAAGGTCGCTCAACCCTAGTGGAGAGGAATCAAAGCTACTTAGGAAGGCCTCTCTTACCTGTCCTAGGCGGAGGCGTTTCCCGACTTCAGAGGACAGGAACGTAGAAGATGAGAGGAACTGCTGCAATAGAAGCATAACCCCTCTGCAAGTCTCTCCTTACGGCATTGTTCGGCGGGCTTGAGACGATCTACCTGCATGGGCTCAGGAGAAGAAGAGGTTGTTACCGTAGTACTCTGAGGAAGAGAAGCACCCCGGCTAACCGAAGACAAGCGAGGAGACCTCCTTTCTCTGACAACCTCCCGAGAGCGCTCCTGGAATCGCAAATCTATGTGAGTCACCAAAAAAATTAGATCATCCAAAGTAGTAGGAGTGTCACGCCTTGCCAGCTCATCCTTAATTCGGGAAGACAGACCTTGCCAAAACGCTCCCACCAGGGCCTCATTTTTCCACCCTAAATCAGAGGACAGTGTTTGGAAACAGATGGCGTACTGAGCTACAGAAAGGGTACCCTGGTGAAGGTTAAAAAGAGACTCAGTAGTAGATACCAGACGACCGGGTTCATCAAATACCTTGCGGAAGGTATCTAAAAAACGATTAAGTTGAGAGACCACCGGATCATCTTGCTTCCGGAGGGGGTTAACCCAAGCCAAAGCCCATTTGGCTTGGGGGTTAACACAAGCCAAATGGGAAATCACAAAAACTATTTTAGTTCGGTCCGTAGGGTAAAGCAGCGGGGACAACTCAAAGTGTAATTGACACTGATTGAGAAACCCTCAACACAATTTAGGATCCCCCCATAGCGAGGAGGTCTGGCCAGACGAGGCGAGGGCTGCGGAACGGAGGCCTGGATTGGAGCTGAAACGGCACCCTGAAGGGAGAGAAGACGATTGTCAACAGATGCCATAAAATTCAAAACATGTGACTGAGTGTCCCGTTGTTGGCTAAGCTCCTGCTGGAGAGTCGCCAGCTGTGAAGCGTTACTTGGGTTGGTAGACTGTAAAGCTGTGAGACGGGTCTCCATGTTTTTAAGAAAGGACATGATTCTCGTCTGGTTCTCCCGCAAAAAAAGCAACTCTTTTTGAGTGGCAGCGACACCAGCGGGGTCCATGGCCTGATGCTACTGTGATGATCCATACAAAAACAAAAGTGGACCCTCTGGACCGTGACGACGATCCCCTCACGGACGAGCTAGCCAGATGGACCTCCCTCTATACAGGGAGCATTAGGGGCAGGCCCGTGAGGGACTATCGCCACGGAAGCTGGAGGACCTAGACGGAAAAAGAACATGAAAATGGACTGGCGGGAGTGGAAGGGATCACAGGATAGGTGGATACTGCTGCACTGAAGCATCAGTGGAAATGGCGAGAGCACTGCGGAAACCAAGGGACTAACCAGGTATGCGGAGACACAGGGAGTGACGGGAAC
Organism: Ranitomeya imitator; assembly: GCF_032444005.1. Lineage (NCBI taxonomy): Eukaryota > Metazoa > Chordata > Amphibia > Anura > Dendrobatidae > Ranitomeya > Ranitomeya imitator. The sequence goes on from NC_091284.1 coordinate 582,924,850, forward strand.
ATGCCAAAGACACAGGAACAGACGAGGTACCGTAGAGACACAAGGACCGACAGGGATACGGCAGAGACACAGGAACTGGCGCAGTACCACAGAGACACAGGGACAGATGGGAACACCACAGGGATGCTGGAACTGGCGGGATACTGTGGAGAAAGGAGAGACTCAAAGTCAGAGAGCATAGACTGCACGGGGACCACGGGCATCCAAGAGCACAAGAGAGCACAAATGAGCATCAGGCACAGAGGGGCGACAGGAAGCGGTATACATAACGGCGCGAAGAACACTTCCGGGTAACAGTCCTCCAGGGGAAGAGAGGACGAGAAGGAGCGCCCAGCAAGAGGATCAGAATTGCGCACGTGCAGTGCTGAATCTGGCGTGCGCGTGCGCACGACGAACATCAGAGGTCGGGAGCGAATGCAGAGAGGAAGACGCCGCAGGAGAGGAGGCGTGACGGAACGCCGAAGACAGGTGAGTATGAGTGGGCGGAGCTGGCGGCAGCGGCGGTGGCATAACAATTACTACTTTCACTCTCTCAAGTTATGTGTTTTCCTATTATCAATTAATTCAAATATAGTAGAAAACGGAGATTGACATTTCAAAGTAGATTGTGCTGCTGTAGAGAGGATTCAGTTTCAGAATGGAATAGTGATTTTTTTTTGTTTTTATTTTTATGAGTTTTGTGCTTGCACCAAGGTCTTTTTTTAAATCAAAGTACATAGTACCTGTAATCTTGATGAGGGGGCATGTTGAAGTCAGACTCTCTTGATTCATTAGGATGTGCACACCTTTCAATGAATCTGGTGTGTCTGATAAGTGGTATGCTCCTCCATGTGCCTCACTATAAATCTTGCTTAAGGAATAGAGTAAGATTTCTGGTGTAAGGTAAGCCACAGCTTATTAAGAATTAGACAAGTTGTGGTTTCAAGCCCTCATTTTGGTTCCGTCCTGCCTCAGTTCTGACTATTTTAGCTGAGCAGAGCAAAACATGGCACCATATGTACGCAAACTCAAAATTTGGCGACCTATCAAAGAGTTTCACTGCCAACAATTGGGGCCTTGTTTTTTCCAAGATTTAAATGTAAATGTTGGAAAAAAGATAATACAAAACTACAGAAGAAGCTTTGTACAGACTTTGAACAATTAGGCAATATTAGGAGATTTTAGCTCAGTAATCATTTGATATAATGAAACAGCTCTAGATGAGAATTTAGTATAACGCAGGATCAGTGCTTTTAGAGTTCTTTTCCATTTTATGTATATTATATCCGTGTGAAATCAGAAAAATTTTGCTCTTTTGTAAACTTAAATGAACATTACTTCAATACCAAAAAGATGAATGGAAATGTACATTGTAACATTTCTAACACACATTCAATAATATATTTTACCAATTAGGAGTGCTTGCAGAATTTCTTGCTACATTTCATATTTCTGACAGATATATATGTGTGACCTCCTACTGGTACTCATTGTCTTACAGGTTCCCTGTTAGCAGGATGGGCAAGGGTTGGATTATTTTGATTCTTTAGTTATCTTTTTCCTCAGTGTTAACAATGTTACCAACTCACTACAAACACAGCTTGTTAAAATCATCATGGACTTACCATGCTGACTGCCCCCCATCTGACATGTCGGCGAAGCTGCCAGCATTATGAAGTATAAACTTAAATAATATGACAAAGAACTAATGTTATACGATCTTATACTGGAGCGTCACAAATAATGTATGTCTACTTATATTTATATTTTATAATACCACAGAATCTAATAAAGAAATAATGGCATACAATTTTCTAATTCAGAGCTAGAATCTAGCTACTTGTTGACACCTAACTTGACATTTTCAATTACTTATAATATTATAATGTGTCAACTTACAGATGTCTGCAACAAGATATTATTCTTCAATATGGAATAAAAGGTTAGATAATACTCTCTGTGCTATATCCGTGTCTGTGTGTGTATATATCTAATATATAAAGCTGAATGTGTGTGTGCGTGTGTGTATGTATGTATGTATGTATGTGTGTATGTCCGGGATTGGCATCTGCACCGTCGCAGCTACAGCCACAAAATTTTTCACAGTCACACGTCTGGACCCAGAGAGCATCAAAGGCTATGTTGTGAGGCGAAATTTTAACCCCACGCACTCAAGTTCATCAAACAATTTTGCCCCTATCTACATAATGGGGAAAAAGTGAAAGGAAAAGTGTTGGAGGCAAATTGACAGCTGCCAGATGTGAACAAGGGGGACTTAAAGAATGATAGCGATGGCGCCAAAGAGTATATACCGTACAGTTGCTAAGGTGGGGCCCCGACATGGGATACTCAACACACACGAGGATATGAACACACACACAAAATGCGCCACACGCTACCACATGCTTGAACACACATACCACCCTCAGCACACATTTCACCACACATACAACAACCTCGCCACATAAAAGTCGAAACACAAATGTTCCCACTCAAAACTCACCACGTGCAAAATTTGCCACATGCAAAACTCGCCACATGCAAAACTAGGCTCACGCAAAACTCGCCACATGTGCAAAACTCACCTCATGGAAAACTCGCCACACACAAAACTTGCACACGCGGAAAAATTGCCACATGCGCAAAAGTTGCAACACATGGAAAACTTGCCTCACACAAAACTTGCACATACTCAAAATGCACCACACATAAAACTCGCCATGTGCAAAACTCGCCATGCGCAAAGCTTGCTGCACACAACTTGCTACACTAACCTGTCACATGCAACTCGACACACAAAAAGTTGCTACACACATGTCGCCACACAAAACTCATCTCACAAAAGTCGCTACATGCATGTCGCCACACGCAACTCAACACACACAACTTGACACTTGAAACTCGCCCTAAAACATACACAAGTCTGCTATTATCCTTCAAAAATGAAAATCTGATTAATAAGCAGTCATCTACAAGAGCAACAAATGTACCATATAGGAAATACGGCAGCTGTCACTCACATGACATGTCTATTATGTGTATGTGTGAGCTAATATATACTGCCAGGGGGAGGGCTTCCTGTTGGCTGGGGATTTAGCAGGCTGCCAATAGCAACCAATCACAGCTCAGCTTCTATTTTGCTACAGTTAATTAATCTGAGCTTTGATTGGTTAATATAGGCAACAAAGGACATTCTCAGTATAACAAATCTTGTGTGATGTAATAGCATATCACTTAGGGTGTGTTGGTAGCACCTGAAGGAATAACTAAGAATGTTGTTTATCAAAAGGCTCTCAAATAAGTAATAGAAGATTACTTCACATTACTTGGCCAATTTAGTTAAATCTGTGTGGAATATCTCTGGTGTTGAAATATATGTTGTGAAATGCTTCTATTAGCTGAGTTTTTGACTTTTAATAATTACATTTCTATCTATTTGTTTTGTGGCTTTTGTGTGCAGAATAAATTTTTGTTAACACATTTTATTTTACTAACAGCAGTTATTAACCTGGGCGAAGCCGGGTAGTACAGCTAATATATATATATACTAGCTGAAGAGCCCGGCGTTGCCTGGGCATTGTAAATATCTGTGGTTAGTTATAGCACCTCACTTCTCTTATTTTCCCATCACGTCTCTCATTTTCCCCATCACATCTTTCATTTTCCCTCTCACAGCTCTCATTTTCTCCCTCACACCTCTTATTTCCCCCTCACACCTCTTATTTTCCCCCTCACTCCTCTCATTCCCCCTAAAACTTGTCATTTCGACCTCACATCTGTCATTTTCTGATCAATCCACTATTTTCCCTCACTCCTCTCATTTTGCACTCACACCTTTTCATTTTCACCTCACACCTATCATTTTCACCTCAGTATATACATGTTTGTCATCTCCCTTATATATAGTATACACCTGTATGTCATCTCCTGTATATAGTATATACCTGTATGTCATCTCCTCCTGTCCTGTATACAGTATATACCTGTGTGTCATCTCCCCTGTATATAGTATATATCTGTGTGTCATCTTCTCCTGTATATAGTATATACCTGTATGTCATCTCCTCCTATATATAGCATATACCTGTATGTCATCTCCTCCTGTATATTGAATATACCTGTAGGTCATCTGCTCCTGTATATAGTATATACCTGTATGTCATCTCCTCCTGTATATAGTATATACCTGTGTGTCATCTCTCCTGTATATAGTATATACCTGTGTGTTATCTCCCCTGTACATAGTATATATCTGTATGTCATTTCCTCCTGTATTAGACCTCGTTCACACATTATTTGGTCAGTATTTTTGCCTCAGTATTTGTAAGCTAAATTGGCAGCCTGATAAATCTCCAGCCAACAGGAAGCCCTCCCCTCTGGCAGTATATATTAGCTCATAAATACACATAATAGACAGGTCATGTGACTGACAGGTGCTGGATTTCCTATATGGTACATTTGTTGCTCTTGTAGTTTGTCTGCTTATTAATCAGATTTTTATTTTTGAAGGATAATACCAGACTTGTGTGTGTTTTAGGGCGAGTTTCGTGTGTCAAGTTGTGTGTGTTGAGTTGCGTGTGGCGACATGCATGTAGTGACTTTTGTGAGATGAGTTTTGTGTGGCGACATGCGTGTAGCAACTTTTTGTGTGTCGAGTTGCATGTGACAGGTTAGTGTAGCAAGTTGTGTGCAGCAAGTTTTGCGCATGGCGAGTTTTGCGCGTGGCGAGTTTTATGTGTGGTGCCTTTTGAGTATGTGCAAGTTATGTGTGAGGCAATTTTTGCATGTGTTGCAACTTTTGTGCATGTGGCAATTTTTCCGCGGGTGCAAGTTTTGCATGTCGCGAGTGTTCCCATGAGGTGAGTTTTGCACGTGTGGCGAGTTTTGCGTGAGCCTAGTTTTGCATGCGGCGAGTTTTGCGCGTGGCAAGTTTTGAGTGGCGACTTTTGTGTTTCGACTTTTATGTGGCGAGGTTGTTGTATGTGTGGTGAAATGTGTGCTCAGGGTGATATGTGTTCAAGCACGTGGTAGTGTGTGGCGCATTTTGTGTGTGTGTTCATATCCCAGTGTGTGTTGAGTATCCCATGTCGGGGCCCCACCTTAGCAACTGTACGGTATATACTCTTTGGCGCCATCGCTCTCATTCTTTAAGTCCCCCTTGTTCACATCTGGCAGCTGTCAATTTGCCTCCAACACTTTTCCTTTCACTTTTTCCCCATTATGTAGATGCGGGCAAAATTGTTTGGTGAATTGGAAAGCGCGGGGTTAAAATTTCACCTCACAAGATAGCCTATAACGTGTGACTGTGCAAAATTTTGTGGCTGTAGCTGCGACGGTGCAGATGCCAATCCCGGACATACACACACACATACACACATACACACATTCAGCTTAATATACAGTGGGGTAAAAAAGTATTTAGTCAGTCAGCAATAGTGCAAGTTCCACCACTTAAAAAGATGAGAGGCGTCTGTAATTCACATCATAGGTAGACCTCAACTATGGGAGACAAACTGAGAAAAAAAAACCCAGAAAATCACATTGTCTGTTTTTTTAACATTTTATTTGCATATTATGGTGGAAAATAAGTATTTGGTCAGAAACAAACAATCAAGATTTCTGGCTCTCACAGACCTGTAACTTCTTCTTTAAGAGTCTCCTCTTTCCTCCACTCATTACCTATAGTAATGGCACCTGTTTAAACTTGTTATCAGTATAAAAAGACACCTGTGCACACCCTCAAACAGTCTGACTCCAAACTCCACTATGGTGAAGACCAAAGAGCTGTCAAAGGACACCAGAAACAAAATTGTAGCCCTGCACCAGGCTGGGAAGACTGAATCTGCAATAGCCAACCAGCTTGGAGTGAAGAAATCAACAGTGGGAGCAATAATTAGAAAATGGAAGACATACAAAACCACTGATAATCTCCCTCGATCTGGGGCTCCACGCAAAATCCCACCCCGTGGGGTCAGAATGATCACAAGAACGGTAAGCAAAAATCCCAGAACCACGCGGGGGGACCTAGTGAATGAACTGCAGAGAGCTGGGACCAATGTAACAAGGCCTACCATAAGTAACACACTACGCCACCATGGACTCAGATCCTGCAGTGCCAGACGTGTCCCACTGCTTAAGCCAGTACATGTCCGGGCCCGTCTGAAGTTTGCTAGAGAGCATTTGGATGATCCAGAGGAGTTTTGGGAGAATGTCCTATGGTCTGATGAAACCAAACTGGAACTGTTTGGTAGAAACACAACTTGTCGTGTTTGGAGGAAAAAGAATACTGAGTTGCATCCATCAAACACCATACCTACTGTAAAGCATGGTGGTGGAAACATCATGCTTTGGGGCTGTTTCTCTGCAAAGGGGCCAGGACGACTGATCCGGGTACATGAAAGAATGAATGGGGCCATGTATCGTGAGATTTTGAGTGCAAACCTCCTTCCATCAGCAAGGGCATTGAAGATGAAACGTGGCTGGGTCTTTCAACATGACAATGATCCAAAGCACACCGCCAGGGCAACGAAGGAGTGGCTTCGTAAGAAGCATTTCAAGGTCCTGGAGTGGCCTAGCCAGTCTCCAGATCTCAACCCTATAGAAAACCTTTGGAGGGAGTTGAAAGTCCGTGTTGCCAAGCGAAAAGCCAAAAACATCACTGCTCTAGAGGAGATCTGCATGGAGGAATGGGCCAACATACCAACAACAGTGTGTGGCAACCTTGTGAAGACTTACAAGAAACGTTTGACCTCTGTCATTGCCAACAAAGGATATATTACAAAGTATTGAGATGATATTTTGTTTCTGACCAAATACTTATTTTCCACCATAATATGCAAATAAAATGTTAAAAAAAACAGACAATGTGATTTTCTGGATTTTTTTTTCTCAGTTTGTCTCCCATAGTTGAGGTCTACCTATGATGTAAATTACAGACGCCTCTCATCTTTTTAAGTGGTGGAACTTGCACTATTGCTGACTGACTAAATACTTTTTTGCCCCAATGTATTAGATATTTAGGAAACAGCTGAACCAGTTATGTATAAAAAAAGGAGCAAATAGAGGTGTAAAGCTTCCCAGACAAGAGCCTAAACTGAATAGTGGAAACAAAAAATGAGCAGTCTAAGTCTGGCTTGAGAAAGCTTCACGCTGTGAACCGAAACTTCACCACATGCGCCATTAAACCAGACCGGTCCAAGAAAAAAATCTGACATTTTGCTCGGCCCCACAGACAAACATTGGTCCGAGTGCAATCTGATGCTTTTTTGGATCGCACTCAGACAAAAAACATGGTCATCTGCACTTTTTTCTCTGCCTCTCTTTCTCAACACTGAGGAAACTGAGATATGTCCAACATTGAGGACTGGAGATGCAGTGTTCGTCAGTTGACAGTGAGACACATCATGCTTACCTCCCTTCAAAATCGGAAGATGTACAGGAGTTCAACAAAGTATTAATGTGTGTACAAAACTAAGATATTATCTTTTAAATACTAAAATGAAATTTATAAGTATGGTATAATATGAATATATAGTATAGTAGTATTCATTAAAGCTATGTAGCAGCTACTTTTGCTGCAATTACAGCAGTGGTTGTCACCTAACATTCCTGAAGTTCAGAATAACAAATTTGTAAGCTATAGTGCAATATCCAAAATTTTCCATTAAGGAAACCTGGAATGGTAAGGTAATAACACCTTTCGGAACTGTAATTGAAGTTGTAATATGTTTTCCCACAAATATAATTCTGAAAATGAAGAAGCACAATAATGGAAATAGCAGCAATAACCGTGCTATCTGCTATGTTTCTGTATCTCGAACAAAAGCCAGAGCTATCAGTACAGGAGTCAGAGCTGTCAGTACAGAAGACAGTGCTGTCAGTACAGAAACCAGTGCTGTCAGTACAGAAGCCAGTGCTGTCAGTATAGAAGCCAGTGCTGTCAGCACAGGAGCCAGTGCTGTCAGTACAGGAGCCAAATCTGTCGGTACAGAAACCAGTGCTGTCAGTAAAGAAGCCAGTGCTGTCAGTACAGAAACCAGTGCTGTCAGTACAGATGCCAGAGCTGTCAGTACAGGAGCCAGTGCTGTCAGTACAGAAACCAGTGCTGTCAGTACAGAAACCAGTGCTGTCAGTACAGGAGCCAGTGCTGTCAGCACAGGAGCCAGTGCTGTCAGTACAGGAGCCAAAGCTGTCGGTACAGAAACCAGTGCTGTCAGTAAAGAAGCCAGTGCTGTCAGTACAGAAACCAGTGCTGTCAGTACAGATGCCAGAGCTGTCAGTACAGGAGCCAGTGCTGTCAGTACAGAAACCAGTGCTGTCAGTACAGAAACCAGTGCTGTCAGTACAGAAGCCAGTGCTGTCAGCACAGGAGCCAGTGCTGTCAGTACAGGAGCCAAAGCTGTCGGTACAGAAACCAGTGCTGTCAGTAAAGAAGCCAGTGCTGTCAGTACAGAAACCAGTGCTCTCAGTACAGATGCCAGAGCTGTCAGTACAGGAGCCAGTGCTGTCAGGACAGAAACCAGTGCTGTCAGTACAGAAACCAGTGCTGTCAGTACAGGAGCCAGTGCTGTCAGTACAGAAGCCAGTGTTGTCAGTAGAGAAACCAGTGCTGTCAGTCCTGAAGCCAGTGCTGTCAGTACAGGAGCCAGAGCTGTCAGTACAGGAACCAGTGCTGCCAGTATAGGAGCCAGTGCTGTCAGTACAGAAACCAGTGCTGTCAGTACAGGAGCCAGTGCTGTCAGTACAGAAACCACTGCTGTCAGTACAGAAACCAGTGCTGTCAGTACAGAAGCCAGTGCTGTTAGTACATGAGCCAGTGCTGTCAGTACAGGAGTCAGTGTTGTCAGTACAGAAACCAGTGCTGTCAGTACAGAAGCCAGTGCTGTCAGTACAGAAGCAAGTGATGTCAGTACAGGAGCCAGTGCTGTCAGTACAGGAGCCAGTGCTCTCAGTACCGAAGCCAGTGCTGTCAGTACAGGGGCCAGTGCTGTCAGTACAAAAACTAGTGCTGTCAGTACAGAAGCAAGTGCTGTCAGTACAGAAGCCAGTGCTGTCAGTACCTGAGCCAGTGCTGTCAGTACAGGAGTCAGTGTTGTCAGTACAGAAGCCAGTGCGGTCAGTACAGAAACCAGTGCTGTCAGTACAGAAGCCTGTGCTGTCAGTACAGAAATCAGTGCTGTCAGTTTAGAAGCCAATGCTGTCAGTACATGAGTCAGTGCTCTCAGTATAGGAGTAAGTGTTGTCAGTACCGAAACCAGTGCTGTCAGTACAGGAGCCAGTGCTGTCAGTACGGAAACCAGTGCTGTCAGTACAGAAGCCAGTGCTGTCAGTACAGAAACCAGTGCTGTCAGTACAGAAGCCAATGCTGTCAGTACATGAGCCAGTGCTGTCAGTACAGAAACCAGTGTTGTCAGTACAGTGTGCTCCTGATGAAAGGTATTATAGACCAGCAGCAAGATTGTGCCTCTTCAGCACTGGAGGAGTGCAGGGACACTGAAACTGACCAAATGTTTTCATTCATCTGGCTTGAAAGCAACACTTGCAAGCTGTGTTGTAAAAAAAAGCTTACAAGTGTGTGCACCTTAATGAACAAAATGCACCAACCCATTTCCTCAAGTCACCAATGGGCCACACTCCAAAAACAATGTAAACATATTGACTACAAGGAAAAGAACCTTAGTCACGAAGTGTATAGTTTAAAACAAAATCTTTATTAACATACATAAAACATACAAATATTAAAATAGTGCCTCACAATAAGATGAAATACTCGATCAAGGTGAGCGTCACAACTTACAGGTAAGTACTCTTTAGATATATTTTGTAATTACTTAAGGCTAGATGGGTAAATATCCCTAATAGTCATCACCACAGTAAGGATATGACCCTCCAATTTGACCATATCAGTTAGTGGTGTTTATACAGAGACCCTATGTAATTTAGTGCACAAAAATGCCTACTCCTCACACAGAGGGTTAATCCCCATAATCAGAAAAGCCCGAGATCAATATCTCAGTGCAAGCAATGCAGTACTGGGAAACAATCATATTGCACATAGGGACCGTGCCCCATCCTCCTGCTTATACGGCAGAAACAACCGTCAGGAAAAACCCAAAGGGTCCCCAGCTGTAGATCACTTAATCATGGCACAAACCATGCTACCAATATGTCCAGTGACCATATGCCTTATAAAATTCATGGGCACACTGCCCGGTACATATTACCTGTATCGCTGTCGTCCTGCCTCGTGGCACACTACACCTTGATTACCCCGACGCGCGTTTCGCATCTGCTTCCTCCAGGGGGTGATGACTATTAGGGATATTTACCCATCTAGCCTTAAGTAATTACAAAATATATCTAAAGAGTACTTACCTGTAAGTTGTCCCGCTCACCTTGATCGAGTATTTCATCTGATTGTGAGGCACTATTTAAATATTTGTATGTTTTATGTATGTTAATAAAGATTTTGTTTTAAACTATACACTTCGTGACTAAGGTTCTTTACCTTGTAGTCAATATGTTTACAAGTGTGTGCACCTTGCCTAGGAAACTGGCCACCACTGAAAGACTGCAGAGGTGGCCTGTAACCTAGACAATGAGCATTAAACTATTAAAGTACCGTAATTTGTTCTTTGAAATGGAGGTGATTTAAATAAGAAGCAACTTGCAAAGTTACTTGTTTGCAATCTTACCCAGTTAAGTTGAAGCAACCATTTAAATAACTCTGACAGGCTTCCTACTTGTAAAATGATAAATGATAAATTGACAAAAAATTTCCATTTGCATGCCTTAGAAAAGCTACAAATGTATTCTGTTAGAACAATCATAATAGTCAATTGCTGTGACACAAATAACAGTAAAGACAAAGTCAAAACAAAACATTATAACAATATCATACAACTTTAAAGAATATTGGATATATTCATAATCGTGTAACAATCTGATCCACCGCAGAACCTTTATCTTGCTTGCAATCACAGGGGAAGATTTTACAGTCCATATGTTGCTTTATTTTAAGCATTGTGTTTAGCTGTTTTCTCCTTCACTGTGACTTTGTTGCTTTCATGCTTAACTTTACTTAACTGACAATTCATTTATCATTTCAGACGCTGGGAGCTAACAATGGCTTATTCTAATAGCGAAAGTGAGAAAATGTGACTACACAATTTTTCATGGAGTTTTATTTTTGTTCTGTTTCATGGCACATCAATATAATACATAAAAAGCTCTGCAGAAATAGCAAAAAGGTGGATGTACCGTATTATATGTATGAGGCTTGAAAAGACAAAATCGGAATACCAGAAAGATTTCTATATAAATATACAGTCGTTTTCTAATATTTGTACATAAGATTTATCTCCAGTAACATAATATTTGTTTTGAAGGTATTGCATTACATACGTGATTCTAGGGAATCTCAAAAGGTTTATGTGTATGACCTATCTGAAACATAGTGCTGTTTGTAACCCGGACTTGAGAACCTGAAGTTTACGCACATCTGTATACTTGGGCAGGTAGCATGCTACTACAGCGGGAATTTTGTTGGGGTATGTCATGTGTGTCTGTATTCTTGATGCCTAGGTTACGTGCCTAGGTTACATTCACATGCAGCATTTTTGCAGTTTTTCTTCACTAAAAATTAGTGTCAGCAGGAAAAACACTGCCTACGAGAAGTATGTTTTCATGCTTTTTTGCCGCGTTTTACTTGTGTAATTTTTACATTCACTAGAATGCGTGAAAAACACAGTAAAAAGGCGGAAAGAATTGACATTTTGCATATTTAAAAAAAAATCCTAGGTGCTCAAAAAATGCCAGAAAGACAAACAAACAAGGGCATAAGATTTTCGAAATTTCATTTACCATTCACTGTGCTGGCACTGTAAATTGCATCTTTTTTACCACAGAAAAGAAGGAGCAACAAAAAATGCCGCATAAACACCATATGTGAATATACCCTTAATGTGTAGCTAGATAAAAAATGTTGTAAACTGCCAGATGCTATTATATTATCATGGTGGAAGGAAAAACGGAGGGAAGTATCACTAATACGCTGCTGAGACGGAATATCCTTAAAAGCAAAACATTTATTTAACAGGTTTAAAAGTCTATTCGTTTCGAGGTCACCCTGGACCTCTTCATCAGGACAAACATGGTGGGACTGTAAGGCATAGCTGTCTTTTATGCTGCAAATCTTGAAACAAAAAAAACAACAAACCGGGCACATGGCATGTCAAAGTTCAGAAACAAGATAAGGCAAATTACATTAATAGACAAGTGAGAAAAAAACTTTAGAATGAATTAAAAGATATAAATCTATGAATGCATATAGAGTACGAACTAGTGGATGGGACATACATTAAGGTAGCTGATCAACTACATGACAGCAAGTAATAATAATCACCTGCCGATCAAACAGTGATTTATTCAAAACTACAGCAAGTAGTTGTAAAGTAACACATCACTGGAGTTAAAGTTTCTATCTCTACTAGGGATGGGTGAATCTGAACGTTAATGTTTTGGGTTACCACCAGTCAAAGCGTTGTGGTTCCCATGCTGTCGTACAGATGTGTGAGCAAGATGACGTGACCGGTGATAAAAAGGTTACTTTAAGTCACAGGCGCGGGTTGATGAGAGTACTACTCTCATCATTGTATGCCCAGTCTCGCTGATAGCAGCAAGAGCAAGTGTACGATGATGAGAGCATTCATCCATAACTAGTGCATGTGCAATAAATAAGTAAATAAAATTAAAAAATGTTGTTGGGTCCTCTCCATTTTTGCTAACCAGCGCAGGCAAAACTGACAACTGTGGGCTGTGCTGCTTACTAATGTCAGCGCTCATAAGAAAGTTCTCATGCAGCCAGTGCTGATGTCAGTGAAGTCACAAGAGTTCATTGACTATAAACTCCTGTCACTTTTTGACGTCACCGCTTAGCACTGCAGTTGAGATCTCAGACACGGCTCAGTGTCTCCTGGATTCATGGCTGACCAGTTGCATCATGCCATCGCTCAGTTGTGCATGTCGAAGTAGTAAAGTTGCAACCTGTCTTGGGAAATATTGGTTATCATCGGACAGGTGAGGAATATGATGTTTTATTATATTAAATTTTATATTAATAAATGGGTAAAAAAGGATGGGTGTTTCTTTCGAATAAAGGAATCTTAGTTTTTATTTTTTTATTTCAAATACAGAACTTTTCTATGTGTCTATGTTTATATTACATTTAGCTATGGAGTTAGTAATGGAGGTGTCTTATAGATGTCTCTCCATTACTAACCTGTGGACTTGATGTCAGCTAACATCACAAAGCTGACATCAATCCCACAAATAGGCAAAGTGTCAGAATTGGTGCATTTAAGAGTTGCGCCTTTTCTGGGGTGGCCGTGGGCTGCTGTTTTAAGACTGGGGAGACCAATATCCATGGCCCCTTCCCAGTCTGAGAATACTAGCCCCAGCTGTCTGCTTTAGTTTGGCTGGTGTCAACAAAGGGGTGGATCTCATGCTGTTTTTTAAAATTATTTAAATAATTAAAAAAAAAACTGTGTGGGGATCCCCCTATTTTTGATACCCAGCCAAGATAATGCTGACAGCTGAAGGATAGTGTTCTCAGACTGGGAAGGGGCCATGAATATTGTCCCTCCTGAGTTTAAAATGTTTGGGTCATCCATTCATTTGAATGAGGTTAGAGTATGGGTTACCGTTCTGGTACCCAAACCAAACTTTTTTTAAATTGTTCATCCAAACCTGAACATCCACGGGTACGCCCATCACTAATCTCTACATTATGCTGGTTTCAAATTAGGTGTCAAAAACTTAGTTACCCATGCCTTTAATATCTCCCAGTTTGAAAGGTATTTATTTAATTGCTTACTAAACTACAGTATTATTATTAACAACTGTGGATGCTGCTCTGTGTCCTAAATATAGTAAGTACAACGTTTGTCTATAAATGAGCTCTAGAACTATGGATACAGTATGTAGTATCAATGTTTTGCGAAAAATTTGTTTATCACTGCTTATCCTTGTAGACCAGTTCTGACATGTGTACTGATCTGGCAGTGAAAAGAACAATTAATGTTTATGCTTCCAGAACCGTCATCTCCATAGGCATAGCATCCTAAAAATAATATGAGCAATTTCACTGTGAAGTCAAAACACTGAAACTGCTGTTGCCTAGGAAACATAAATTGTATATACAACGGAATGCTAGAAATGATAAATACAACAGAAAATGCCAGCATTAAAGGGGATCTCTTTCCTCTACTTTAAACTGGTTGTTGATAAAATGTAAATTAAAAAATGTACCACCTCTGAAACCGACACTGATTCCCATATTGGCATCTGTGCTCCTTTCAGTCTCCTGGCATAAACATTGTCCCTTAATGGCTGAAAATTATACCTTTTTACAGTGCTAGCCTATTAGAGATGTATCCTTCTGAATGTCTATACAGTGACATATAACATAGCTATAGATCAATTTCAGGACCCAGTCCAACTTCATATAATTGTTCTTAGTGCTATTTACACCTTAGTCTCTGCAATCAAAGTAACACATCACTGCAAGTAAGTTTTCAGTTGGTCAATACATTTCTGAAATTTATGTGTGAATCTCATCTCTACAAGCCAGTTTGCCAATATGTCAAAGCTATTTAGGAGTTATTCATTTCCTTATTTCCATGCAGAGCTATAGTTTATAACCAGTGTGTTATAAACTATAGCTCTGCAAGCAAGTTAACAGATTGCCTATTCACCTATTACTTTTGCATGTAGCAACACCTCTACTATAATGAACCACTTGCCATTACAACACTGGTATTCTGGATTGTTTATACAACCACTGTTCTAATGTGTATTATCCCATCTGGCTCTGTTTTATTGGGTGTTTCCTGCTGCACTTGTATATCTGCCATCCTGCATTCACCATTACCCTGGTCCTGCTCCACTGCTCCATCACCTACAGTCTGAGCTCTCCCTGACCTACAACTTAAAAAAATCATCCTTACCAAGGTAAGAATTTAAAACAGTAAAAATAAAAGAAAGAATGTAAATTGCAAAATCATTATTACCATGTATACCTGACTTTAGCACCATAAATAGTCAGCAATGTTTCATTAATCTCTTTGAAAAAGAAGAATGTTAAGAAGCAGGATTACAAATTGCTTAAACCCCAAATCTTATCTACATTATAGCACTCCGTCTTTATTATTTTTTCATCTTATATTCAGCTATATAAAACTAACTGCATTGTACTGAATGGAAATAAACTCTTATTTAAATCTATGTAAATATTTTTTGTAATATACAAAATGGATAGGCTTAGTTATTGTGTGTATCCCATAATATAAACAACACATAATGTATAATTTCCATTATTTTATGCCTGTCTTCATCCTTCACATTTTCGTATTATAGTTGAATCATGCAAAATCAGGGACTGTGTATGAAGCAAGATGCCTTAATAAATATCCTGAAAAATAAACATTGTGTTAATGTCAGTTCTATGTGCTCCTCTCCAGCTTTACGGACAAAGTATGAATGTTTAATGTGTAGCTATAAAATATTTGGCAAAATCATATATTGTAGCTGCTCTAGAAATAACTTTTTATCCTCAAATAGTTTATTTTAATGCAGCCTGTAACCTCGGTTGCAGAACTATTTTCACAATTAAAATCACATTTTATTGATACTGTAGCTGCATTCCTTTCCCTCCTTAGATCCACAGTACACAATGGTAAATGTGGTACATTAATGCTACTTAAAATGAACACATTAGAAGATTACCAAAGCATGTGTTATTTCTAATACCACCTACTACAATCACTTCAAATATTATATAAGCAGGGATACTAATGGTGAATGGGATAGATAGAAGCTGATGGCTAGAAATAAAGAACCAAAAGTTAGTGAAGTTTAAAAATTATTCACACCCAATGGGGCTAATTTAGCTAATTTACCAAAGGAAATTGTCTTTTAGTACTAGAATGTTTGACATAGTGCATAGGCATCCATACTGTAGACGTGACACCATAAATTATATGAATTATTAGATTACAGCAGATGACAACTCACCTAAAGGCTGGGTGCCCAAGTTGCATTTTTATGCGTTTCTGCCGTGTTTTTTGCTGCAGCGGAAATGCTAAAAAAACGCTTAAAAAATGCATTCCCATGAAATCCTATGGGATTCCGCATTTGCTGTGACCATGCTGCGGATTTTCCCACTGCGGAATCGCATAGCGGTAAAATCCACAGCATGTTCATTATTTCTGCAGAATCGCGGCATTTCCGCAGCCATAGGAATGCATTGAAATGCTCACTTTATGCATGTGGCTATGCCTATCATGCGTAAAGTGAGCGCTTCATGTGCGGATGGTACCCAGGATCTGGAGGTCTGGAGACTCTCCTTCCGGCCCTGGGTGCAATATCCCTGTAAAAAAAAAGAATTAAAATAAATAATAGTGATATACTTACGTTCTGATGGCCCACAGAGTCCTCCCGCTTCTCAGCGGTGCACGCGGCGTCTTCCGTTCCCAGGGATGCATTGCGTGAATCACCTGGGATGATGTCGCGGTCACAAGACCGTGACATCACAAAGGTCCTTCGCGCAAAGCATCCCTGGGAATGGAACGTACCGGGAGCGTCACTGAGGAGATCGGGGGCTGTCAGAAGGTGAGAATAACCATATTTTTAATAGGCAGCATCAATAGGCAGCATCAATAGCAAAAAGTTTATCACACTTGTCAAGCACTATGACCAACCTGTCAATCACTTTTCCAAGCGATGCTTCAAATCGCTTGAAAAAACGCAAGCATTCTGCAAGCTAAAAAATGCTTGCAAAACTGTTTTGTTTTGTGGGAAAACGCATGCGAATTCTGCATGCGTTTTACCCGTGGCAGGGAGTTGCAGAAATGCTGCTGACATTTCCGCATCATTTCTGCAACGTGGGCACATAGCCTTAATGTTATAAGTTATCCATATACTTTAAAACATTGTTCATTTTTTGTTTAGCTTTCTACTTAATTTCTGTTTACTTAACCCCTTCATGACCTTGCGATTTTCCGTTTTTCCGTGATCGTTTTTCACTCCCCTCCTTCCCAGAGCCATAACTTTTTTGTTTTTCTGTCAATATGGCCATGTGAGGGCTTATTTTTTGTGGGACGAGTTGTACTTTTGAACGACATGATTGTTTTTACCATGATGTGTACTAGAAAATGGGAAAAAAAATCCAAGTGCGGTGAAATCGCAAAAAAAGTGCAATCCCATGTGTGTTTTTTGTTTGGCTTTTTTGCTAGGTTTACTAGATGCTAAAACTGACCTGCCATTATGATTCTCTATGTCAGTACGAGTTCATAGACACCAAAGATGTCTAGGTTATTTTTTATCTAAGTGGTGAAAAAAAATTCCAAACTTTGCTAAAAAAAAACCAATTGCACCATTTTCCGATACCCATAGTGTCTCCATACTTCGTGACCTAGGGTCGGGTGAGGGCTTATTTTTTGTGTGCCGAGGTGGCTTTTTTACTGATACCATTTTGGTGCAGATACGTTCTTTTGATTGCCCGTTATTGCATCTTAATATAATGTCGCAGCGACTCAAAAAAAGTAATTTTGGCATTTTTCATCTTTTTCTTGCTACGCTGTTTAGCGATTAGGTTAATCATTTCTTTTATTGATAGATCGGGCGATTCTGAACGCGGCAACACCAAATATGTGTATATTTGATTTGATCTTTATTGTTTTATTTTGAATGGGGCGAAAGAGGGGTGATTTAAACGTTTATATTTTTTTATTTTTCATATTTTTTTAAACATTTTTTTTTCGTCTCTTTCTCTCTCCTCTAGAGAGTAAGCTGTTATGCTCAATGGGGTTTTCTCCCTCACCTGTAAAGTGTAAGTTCTTATTGTGAATGGAGTTCTCTCTTTTTCTCTCTTCTTTCTTCCACATAAATTTTTCAAGCAATTACAAACCTAGTATTGAGTTTCATGCAAACTTATTCATCGCAAATCGAAGTTTGGGGGAAAACTTGTCAAAGTCGGGGAATTCGAATATCAAAAGATCGTCTTATCTCTAACAGCTACACTCAAATACAACATACATTGAAGGCCTATCTTTGGCATTAAAAATATCGGGCAACTCCTTTACACCATCTCATGTCACTTAGAAATGTCAGGAGATAAAATTTGCTTACTATTAACTGCAATGGTGAAGAGGGGTACTAGCTTGGTAACATACCTGGATCATTTTGTCTCCAACACAAAACTGGTGAACTGTCAGAATAAGTTATCCAGAATTATAAATACATAAGATAAGAAGATATCAATATATATTGGATATAAGTGTAGCTACGCCTAGTAATGTAGTTTAGCTACAGTACTGGGCTGACCTTAAATTTAGTCGTAGCTACACTTGTACACAATATACAATGATGGCCTTTCTTTGATTTTGAAATTCTTGGATAACCCCCTTTCCACCATATGATTAGGCTAGAGGTAAAATCAGCTTACCATTACTTGCAATGGTGACAATAGACATAAACTTAGAAATGGTACAATACTAGTAAATTGTCAAAAAGGTTCTAAAACTGGAAAAATACTGTAAAGAATAAAGGTCAACATAAATGCCAATGATTTAATACAATATATAGTATATAATTTAGATAACATTATCTGAAACATTGCTGTTAGCCATGGCAGTGTTCAGGGCAGTGGGGATTTCTGTTTGCTATGCTTCTCTTGCAGATCTGTCAGCAGCCTCAGTCTGTTTTACGATAGCTTGTAGTCCATTTATCTAGCCTACTGCAGCAACTACGATGCACAAACACAGATCATTTCATAGAGATATATGTATACCATTAAAATAAAGATTTTTGTTAGTAAAACACTGTAATAATGCTCTCCACAATTTATACTTGCACATGTGTTTAATTGATGTTCAGTTTATGGACATGAAAAACACAAGTATGTAAAAAGAATATTCTACATAGAATTAAGAGACATGTTTACAATGCGATGAATCATTTCTATTGTTGTCTCCCTGCAGGATACAGGGAAATGTACTGAACGGAATTTTGTAAGGTACTGTTCGTACCGCGGAGCCTTCTCCAAACAATGCAGCTGTTTTCTTCACTAACCAATCTGCATAATCATTACCTGACCGCAGTCATCTTATAATCAGATGACTAAGCTAAAGACACAGCGCAGCATTACTCTCTGCTGCATCTGTTCGCGTCTAATAGCAGATATGTGCCAATTTTAAATCTCAATAAGTTTTCTTCCTCAAATCTCTACTTAATTAGTAAAATTTATCAAAACAGCACCTGCTTTATATGACTAGAACCAGATGTTTACCCTTGTCATGTAGGATCTCATTATTCTTCTAGCTATTTTTAGACATTGACTAAAACAATTCTGTTCTTGAGCTAAACTTTATTAGCACTATTTATTATCATAATGTTGTAGTGGAGGCATAAATATTGCATATATTAAATGTACTCCATATGTTGAGATTTATTTTTCAATTTTTCAGTTTTTGATTAAGGAAACTTACATAAGGTCTGTGGTTATGTGTAATTAGCGCAACTCCTCCACCATAGTGTGTGTGAGTTTGCATATATATATATATACATACTGTATATATATATATATATGTATATATACATATATATATATATATTGTAGGGATTGTACTCGCTCGGATGCATAGGAGGAAACAGGAGGCACATTCTCTTCAGCATTCATGTAGGTTTATTCACTCCATAAACCACATAGCAATAGGAACATCAGGTAAACAGTCTTACTTCAGACAGTTGAATCCTCAATATCCATATTAGAGCTCCGCTCTCTCTCAGACCTGTAGGCATACAGGCTGTGCCATGTCCAGCACGTAGGCTCTCCAGCCTAAATATGGTCACTGTGTGCTGTTCAGGACGTCAGTCCCCACGTGGAACCATCCAACACACAGGCCACTATGCAGTGTCCAGCCAGGACACATGGAAGTGTGTCCACCCTGGCAGACTTCCAAACACTCTCCATGTGCTACACACACACACCTCTTTACATAGGTGTAACCACACCCAGGAACCCATCACATGATTAGACATGTGGTTCTGACATCACCACAGGTCCTGAAACAAACATAGATAGGCACGGTTATGCCCCTTACCCAGGGGTGAGGTATATGGGTAGCCAGACCCTCCCATCTCTCATAGCTACCCGTAACCCGGACCCAAACATACTAAACAATTTCTTATTGCTTTATGTGCCTTACAGAAAACACTCCGGGTCACATCACAGCAACAAGCCTTCTCTGTGATACATACCTCTCGTTGACTATCCAACCTTTAGCCACGCTACAATATATATACAGCTCAAAAAAGTAAAGGGAACACTAAAATACCACATCCTAGATATCACTGAATGAAATATTTCAGTTGCAAATCCTTATTCATTGCATAGTGGAATGTGTTGAGAACAATAACACATAAAAATGATCACTGTAAATCAAGATGAATATGCTCTGGAGGTCTGGATTTGGAATGATACTCAAAATCTAAGTGGAAAATCAAATTACAGGCTGATCCAATTTCAGTGGAAATGCCTCAAGACAAGGAAATAATGTTCAGGTGTGTGTGTGTTGCCTCCATGGGCCTGTGTGACCATCCTACAATGCCTGTGCATGCTCCTGATGAGGCAGCGGATGGTCTCCTGGGGAATCTCTTCCCAGACCTGGACTAAAGCATCCGCCAACTCCTGGACAGTCTGTGGTGCAACGTGACGTTGGTGGATGGTGCGAGACATGATGTCCCAGATGTGTTCAATCAGATTCAGGTCTGGAGAACGGGCGGGCCAGTCCATAGCTTCAATGCCTTCATCTTGCAGGAACTGCTGACACACTCCAGCCACATGAAGTCTGGCATTGTCCTGCATTAGGAGGAACGAAGGGTCAACCGCACCAGCATATGGTCTCACAAGGGGTCTGAGTATCTCTTCTCGGTACCTAATGGTAGTCAGGCTACTTCTGGCGAGCACATGGAGGGCTGTACGTCCCTCCAAAGAAATGCCACACCATTACTGACCCTCCTCAAAACCGGTCATGCTGAAGGATGTTGCAGGCAGCAGATCGCTCTCCACAACATCTCCAGACTCTGTCACGTCTGTCACATGTGCTCAGTGTGAACTGTTGTGAATTCTGTTGTCAAGCTCCCTCCTGTGGTCATGAATGGTACTTCGGCTGGTTCTGTCCATGGGGCGGCGGCTTCTGAGTTTCCTTCCACAGGTGACGAGGTTAATTCGTTAGCTGGCTGCTCTATTTAACTTCACTTAGATCATTGCTCCATGCCACCTGTCAATGTTCCAGTATTGGTCTAGTTCGCTGCTGGATCGTTCTTGTGACCTGTCTTCCCAGCAGAAGCAGAGTTCCTGCTTGTTTTTCTCTGTTTGCTATTTTTTCTGTCCAGCTTGCTATTTTGATTTTTGTCTTGCTTGCTGGAAGCTCTGGGACGCAGAGGGAGCGCCTCCGCACCGTGAGTCGGTGCAGAGGGTCTTTTTGCACCCTCTGCGTGGTCTTTTTGTAGTTTTTTGTGCTGACCGCAAAGTTACCTTTCCTATCCTCTGTCTGTTCAGTAAGTCGGGCCTCACTTTGCTAAATCTATTTCATCTCTGTGTTTGTAATTTTCATCTTTACTCACAGTCATTATATGTGGGGGGCTGCCTGTTCCTTTGGGGAATTTCTCTGAGGCAAGGTAGGCTTTATTTTTCTATCTTTAGGGCTAGCTAGTTCCTTAGGCTGTGACGAGGCGCCTAGGGAGCGTCAGGAGCGCTCCACGGCTATTTCTAGTGTGTGTGATAGGTTTAGGGATTGCGGTCAGCAGAGTTCCCACGTCTCAGAGCTCGTCCTATATTATTTGTAACTATTAGGTCATTCCGTGTGCTCTTAACCACCCGATCCATTATTGTTCTTACCACTAGGTCATAACAGTACAGGTGGCCCAAAGTATTAATGCATCTCAATAGAGGGATAAGAGAAGTTCTGAGACCATTTTTTTTTCTTTGCAGTGTGTTTTGTCTCTCTTTTCCCCTTTACCTCTGGTTGGTTCAGGATACAGGTGTAGATATGGACATTCAAGGTCTGTCCTCTTGTATGAATAATCTCACTGCAAGGGTACAAAACATTCAAGATTTTGTGGTTCAGAATCCAATGTTAGAGCCTAGGATTCCTATTCCTGATTTGTTTTTTGGGGATAGATCTAAGTTTCTGAATTTCAAAAATAATTGTAAATTGTTTCTTGCTTTGAAACCTCGCTCCTCAGGTGACCCTGTTCAACAAGTGAAAATCATTATTTCTTTGTTACGTGGCGACCCTCAAGACTGGGCATTTTCCCTTGCGCCAGGAGATCCAGCATTGCGTGATGTTGATGCGTTTTTTCTGGCGATCGGATTGCTTTATGATGAACCAAATTCAGTGGATCAGGCAGAGAAAATCTTGCTGGCTCTGTGTCAGGGTCAGGATGAGGTAGAGATATATTGTCAGAAGTTTAGGAAGTGGTCTGTACTCACTCAATTGAATGAATGTGCCCTGGCAGCAATTTTCAGAAAGGGTCTCTCTGAAGCCCTTAAGGATGTCATGGTGGGATTTCCCATGCCTGCTGGTCTGAATGAGTCTATGTCTTTGGCCATTCAGATCGATCGACGCTTGCGTGAGCGTAAAGCTGTGCACCATTTGGCGGTATTATCTGAGCTTAGACCTGAGCCTATGCAATGTGATAGGACTTTGACCAGAGCTGAACGGCAAGAACACAGACGTCGGAATGGGCTGTGTTTTTACTGTGGTGATTCCACTCATGCTATCTCCGATTGTCCTAAGCGCACTAAGCGTTTCGCTAGGTCTGCCACCATTGGTACGGTACAGTCGAAATTTCTTTTGTCCGTTACTCTGATTTGCTCTTTGTCATCCTATTCTGTTATGGCATTTGTGGATTCAGGCGCTGCCCTGAATTTGATGGACTTGGAGTTTGCTAGGCGCTGTGGTTTTTTCTTGGAGCCCTTGCAGTATCCTATTCCAATGAGATGAATTGATGCTACGCCTTTGGCCAAGAATAAGCCTCAGTACTGGACCCAATTGACCATGTGCATGGCTCCTGCACATCAGGAGGCTATTCGCTTTTTGGTGTTGCATAATCTGCATGATGTGGTCGTTTTGGGGTTGCCATGGCTACAGGTCCATAATCCAGTATTGGATTGGAAATCTATGTCTGTGTCCAGCTGGGGTTGTCAGGGGGTACATGGTGATGTTCCATTTTTGTCTATTTCGTCATCCACCCCTTCTGGAGTCCCGGAGTTTTTGTCGGATTACCGGGATGTATTTGATGAGCCCAAATCCAGTGCCCTACCTCCTCATAGGGATTGCGATTGTGCTATCAATTTGATTCCTGGTAGTAAGTTTCCTAAGGGCCGACTGTTCAATTTATCTGTGCCAGAACACGCCGCTATGCGGAGTTATATAAAGGAATCCTTGGGGAAGGGTCATATTCGCCCGTCGTCGTCACCATTGGGAGCAGGGTTCTTTTTTGTGGCCAAGAAGGATGGTTCTTGAGACCTTGTATTGATTACCGCCTTCTTAATAAGATCACAGTCAAATTTCAGTACCCTTTGCCGCTGCTGTCTGAGGACAAAGGAAAAAGGACTTGGTGAAGAATATTCTAATCAAGATGGCATCTAAAAGAGAACCAAAAAAATATGATTACCATAGTAGTCATAATAAAATAATACATTATATCAATTACATAATTACATTATATTAATTTCACATTAATATGGAAGCACCTCCTATTCCCTATTCATACCATGGGGGTGAAGCGTTTGAAGTGTGAAAATCCAAAAGGCCTCCCTCTCTTTTAACTTCATGAACCTGTTTCCACCACGCCTAGGTGGAGGAATACTCTCTAAAACCTGAAACCTCAGTTGAGATACCAAGTGTCCTGCTGATATAAAGTGAGCGGGGACCGGTAATAATGTGCGTCTGCAATGAATCGTGGACTTATGTTGAGAAATGCGGTCACGGATATGCTGGGTGGTTTCCCACTAGGGGTCTCCATGCAGTTCAATGGTTTCCTAATATGTACACTGATTTTTCCACCATACAAAAAGAGTTTTGTTTGACCCTTTTGGATTCGATCCTAACAAAAATTTTTTTCATGTTTGCCGACCAGTTTTTTTATCCAAAAGGTCGGGACCGCAATGGGGTCCCATGTTGTGCCTCCATATGCAAATATTTTTATGGCTTTTTTTGAAGAGAAATATGTCTATACACATAATTTGTACATACAGCACTCAGTACATTGGAAGAGACGACGTTTTCTTGATATGGACAGGTGACGAGGCATCCCTATTACAATTTTTTCAAGATATGAACTCTATGATACCCAATCTGATATTTGCTATAGCAAGGGACCACTACCAGATTAATTTTCTAGATACTCTGGTGGCGGTGAAAGAGGGTGGGACATTAGACATCGATCTGTATACAAAACCTACAGATAGAAATAGTCTATTATATTTTTCTAGCTGTCATCCAGCCCATGTTAAACGTTCATTACCAAAATCACAAATTGAACATGTTAAACGTATTGTGACTAATCCTGACGTGAGGGAACAACGTATTTCAGAGATGCAGACAAAATTTAGAGATCGCGGTTATCCGTCTACAGTTCTTGATAGAGCCACTGTACAATTGGTAGTTCGTTCTCATGAGTCAAGGAGAATAGCTTTTGTAACTACTTATCATCCTTATACCAACTTTTTTAAGAGTTGCATTTTAGAACACTGGCCATTATTAGGCAAGGCCTATCCGGCCATTTCAGAATTTTCATCAACCCCCTTACTTTGTTATAAGAAACCACAGAATATCACAAATATATTAGTAAGAGCAGATATTGTCTCAACTAGAAGGGAACTGAGACAGGCTACATTGACTACACAGAGAAAAGGTACATTTCCTTGTTTGATTGCCCGCAATGCTCTAACATCATCAAGGGTGAGACTTTTTCCCATCCACGATCAGGCAAATTGTTTCAGATTTAAGGTTTTTTTCACGTGTGACTCTACCTATGTGATTTATTTAATCAAATGTCCTTGCAGTCTCGGATATGTTGGGGAAACCACCCAGCATATCCGTGACCGCATTTCTCAACATAAGTGTTAGGGGTCGAGTTCCCGCTTCTGCACAGGGGGAATCTCGAGCCACTTCCGCTGCGGTCTCCCATTCTTGTCAAGCCGCAGTGGAGCCTGCTCAGCAAGGACGTCGGTCCCAGCGTCTTGCTCATTCTCACTCTGTTCTGAGAGTTAGTGCTGCTTCTCCAGTCTCTGCCATTAAAGTCAGTGCTGGTCAGCAGCGAGCGGACTTCTCTGGGACTAAGTCCTTGTCTGCATGTACTGAGCATGCCCAGCGTAAGGTCTCCCGTTGGAGATCGAGGGTCATGTGCTCAGGCTCTGCAGCACATTCCATTGGTCCTCTTGGCAGGTCCTAGAAGGGCAAAAGTGCTGTGGCCACTTCCTGTGCTGCTGCTATATAAACTGCGCATGACCGCACGGCCATGCGCTAGTATTGTCTAACAATTGCTAATGTGTGTATGTTGTGAGTGCAAGTCGTCCTTGGAAACCCCTACCCTAGTGAATGTCTGTTCGCGGAAGGTGTATGGCTGCTACCTAGCGCCCGACTTAGCCTACAGCACTAAACACACATCTCAGCGTCCTGTAGCTGTGCCTGCCAGTACGGCGCCGTGCGCCTGCCTTGCGCTTTCCATACCCGAGTCTGGGTGGTTAGTGGCGTCCGTTAGTGCGGCATCGCTCGCACTCTTGTGCACTTATATTTCTTTAGGTTCTCTACACACCCAGTTGCGGTGTTACGCCAGCAAGGGTCTAATCGGGCTCCAATCCCTTCTGGGGTTAAGTCCGCTGA
Organism: Ranitomeya imitator; assembly: GCF_032444005.1. Classification (NCBI taxonomy): domain Eukaryota; kingdom Metazoa; phylum Chordata; class Amphibia; order Anura; family Dendrobatidae; genus Ranitomeya; species Ranitomeya imitator. The sequence continues at coordinate 582,950,781 of NC_091284.1, forward strand.
CCACTTGCTCGCGCACTAGTGCGGTACTGCGGTCCTGTGAATTAACAGGATCGCTTTCTTCACGCTGGGTGAGGTTTAACCCACGCGTGTATCCTTTAGTGTACCGCCATATTGTCCGTCTTGCTAGCTGCAGGGTCTTTTACCTGCACGGTGGACCTCGGACTGCGAACGCACCTAGTTTCTTACCATCTATACTTGGTGCGTTCCGCCAGTCCTTAACATAATACTAGCGCCAAGGTCTGGCTAGTATGGCGGACATTCAGCAATCTTTGCGGTATATCCAGCAGTTGGAGGGTAGGTTGAAGGTTCTCGAGAACTCAACCTCAGCTGTGGATGTTACCGCAGTTGCTGTAAAGGCTGCTGGCGTGGCGGCAGCAACCTTGTCCACTGCCACCCCTGCTCCGACATTATCCCGCCTCCCGTTGCCAGAAAAATTTTCTGGAGATTGCAAAACTTGTAGGGGATTCGTGAGTCAGTGCTCTATCCACCTCGAGCTCCTGGCTGCACGTTTTCCTACAGAGCGGGCTAAGGTGGGATTTATTGTCTCGCTGTTGTCGGACAGGGCGTTGGAGTGGGCTACGCCGCTGTGGGAGCGTGATGATCATGTGGTGCAGAGTGCTCCGTTGTTTCTGGGCACGCTGAAAAAGGTCTTTCTAGGACCTCAACTCACCCATGATACAGCGCTCCAACTACTGGCATTAACTCAGGGTGAGTCCTTGGTCAGCCATTTTTCCGTCCGATTCCGTACTTTAGCTTCCGAGCTGGAGTGGTCGGATAAAGCCCTTATCCCCATATTCTGGAGGGGCCTGGCTGACCATGTTAAGGACGCTCTGGCCACTAGGGAGATTCCTGCCACACTGGAGGAGTTAATATCTATTTCTACTCGTATAGACCTCCGTTTTAACGAGCGGAGGTTGGAACGAGCCCAGTGTAGGCAGAGGTTTCGGCTGGCTCCTACCTTCGCCAAACCTTTGGAATTCCCAGTCCAGGCATCTGAGTCACATGAGACCTTGGAGGTGACACGAGCGGGATCTAAGTCTCAGTCCGCTCGTGCACATAAGGTCCGTCATGTTTGCCAGCAGTCAGGACGTCTTGCCTCCAAGAGTCCTCAGCGGTCGGGGAAACGTCAGCGTCTAGTGGCAGTTGGAGGAGGTACACTAGACACGGCGACGTTTGCCTCAAAGTTGTCCTTCAAGGGGACAATTACCATAGGCCCATCCACTCTTACGGTCGAGCTATGCTTGGATTCTGGGGCAGAGGGTAACTTTATGTCCTCCGCCTTTGCCCAGCGTCACGCAATACCCTTGGTGATGCTCGCCCAGCCAGTGACCGTTCGAGTGGTAAATGGGTCAACACTACCTTCACAGATTACCCACCAAACCATTCCTTTCACGCTATCTGTGTCTCCATCACATCAGGAGATAATCTCCCTATTAGTCATTCCTGAGGGAATTGATGAGGTCCTGTTGGGGATGCCATGGCTTCGCTACCATTCTCCTCATATTGAGTGGTCCTCTGGGAGAATTTTGGGATGGAGTAAATCCTGTGAGGGTAGATGTCAGAGGGAGTGCGTTCAGGTTGCTACTACACAGGTACCCGCAGATCTTTCCTCTCTCCCCAAGCACTATTGGTCCCATGCAGACGTGTTCTCCAAAAGAGCTGCGGAGACTCTTCCGCCTCACCGCCCCTATGACTGTCCTATTGACCTCTTGCCTGGTGCTGAGCCTCCCCGGGGTCGAGTCTACCCGTTATCTCTCCCGGAGACGGAGGCAATGTCCCAGTATATTCAGGAGAATCTGGCAAGAGGATTCATTAGGAAGTCAGTGTCACCGGCAGGGGCTGGGTTCTTCTTCGTACAGAAGAAGACTGGAGACTTACGTCCATGCATAGACTACAGGGGTCTTAACGCCATTACCGTTAAGAACAAGTACCCATTACCCCTGATATCTGAGCTCTTTGATAGGCTACGGGGAGCAAAGGTATTTACAAAGTTAGATCTGCGGGGTGCTTACAACCTGATTCGCATCCGTGAGGGGGATGAATGGAAGACGGCTTTTAACACCAGGGATGGGCACTATGAATATCTAGTGATGCCCTTTGGGCTCTGTAATGCCCCAGCCGTTTTCCAAGACTTTGTGAACGACATCTTTCGGGATATGCTCACCACCTCGGTCGTAGTCTATCTGGATGACATTCTCATCTACTCTCCAGATATAGACTCCCATCGGAGAGATGTTCGCAAAGTCTTCGACCTCTTACGGGCAAACTCCCTCTACGCTAAGTTGGAGAAGTGTGTGTTTGAGCAGGAGTCCTTGCCTTTCCTTGGTTATATCATTTCTGCCCAGGGTTTGGCTATGGATCCTGCCAAGCTACAGGCAGTAATGGACTGGCAGGAACCCCATTCTCTTAAAGCGGTGCAGCGCTTTATGGGGTTCATTAATTATTATCGCCAGTTCATTCCACACTTCTCAACTTTGGTAGCTCCCTTGGTCGCCCTCACCAAGAAGGGAGCAAATCCCAAGTTGTGGTCAGAGGAGGTCTCCAAGGCCTTTCTCTCGATTAAGTCACACTTCGCTAGCGCTCCCATCCTACATCGCCCCGATGTAGATAAACCATTCATCTTGGAGGTGGATGCCTCATCCGTTGGTGCTGGAGCAGTCCTTTTCCAAAAGGATGCTCAAGGTCGGAAGCATCCTTGCTTCTTCTTCTCCAAAACTTTCACACCAGCGGAGAGGAATTATTCCATCGGGGACAGGGAGTTGCTAGCCATGAAGTTGGCTTTTTCAGAGTGGAGACACCTCTTGGAGGGAGCTCGCTTTCCCTTCCAAGTCTTCACTGACCACAAGAACTTGGTGTATATACAGACGGCCCAGCGGCTAAATTCTCGCCAGGCTAGATGGTCCCTGTTTTTCTCCCGGTTCCATTTTACCCTCCATTTTCTCTCCGGGGAGAAGAACGTTCGTGCCGACGCTCTCTCCCGCTCCGTAGTGTCATCTGAGGAGGAGGAGGAGGAGCCTCGGCTTATTGTCCCGCCTGAGAGCTTGAGAACTGTAGCTCCGGTTTTGCTGGAGTCTGTGCCCCCGGGCAAGACTTTCGTGCCAGCTAACTTGCGACCGGAGGTTCTCTCTTGGGCTCACTCCTCCAGAGTGGGTGGGCATTTTGGGACCAAGAGGACTTCTGAGCTTTTGGCGAGAACATATTGGTGGCCGCATATGGTCCGAGATGTCAAGGACTATATTCAGGCGTGCGTTTCTTGCGCCCAGAATCGGTCTCCTCGGCAACGGCCTGCTGGGTTGCTTTACCCTCTACCGGTGGCAGACAGGCCCTGGGAGATGGTCGGAATGGACTTTGTGGTGGGCTTACCCAAGTCGCGTGGCTGCTCCATTATTTGGGTTGTCACCGACCATTTCTCTAAGATGGTACATTTGGTACTGCTTCCTCGGTTACCCTCAGCACGGGCCTTGGCGGTGTTGTTCATGAAGCATGTTTTCCGATTGCATGGTATGCCTGATAAGATTGTCAGCGATCGGGGTCCCCAGTTCGCGTCTCGGTTTTGGAGAGAGCTCTGCCGTTTACTCAGCATAGAGTTAAACCTCTCCTCTGCATATCATCCCGAGACGAATGGGTTGGTGGAGAGAACCAACCAGACTCTGGTGACATATTTGCGACATTTCGTCTCCGCTAGGCAGGATGACTGGGCATCTTTGCTACCTTGGGCGGAATTTGCCTTGAACAACGCCGTAGCCGATTCCACTGGCCAAACTCCTTTTCTCCTTAATTACGGCCAGCATCCGCGTGTTCCTGTGCCCATGCCCGTGTCATCCACCGATTCTAGGGTGGCAGACTGGGCGGTGGAGGCACGGGACATCTGGGACCGCACACAGGATGCCATTCGGGCCTCCAAGGAGAGAATGAGGGTTTCGGCTGATACACACCGGCGTCCTGCTCCGGTCTTTGCTCCCGGCGACTTAGTGTGGCTCTCTGCCCGTAACATCAGGCTGCGAGTTGAGTCCACTAAGTTTGCTCCTCGCTACATTGGCCCGTTTAAAGTTCTGGAACAGGTCAACCCTGTGGTTTACCGTTTGGCCATTCCTCCACGCCTTGGTATCACCGATACCTTTCACGTTTCCCTCTTAAAGCCCGTTCGTTTGTCTCGGTTTTCTGAGTTATCTGCTGGGACATCGGGTTCATGCACGGATGAGTTTGAGGTGAATGCTATTGTGGGAAGCAAGGTGGTACGTGGCAAAAAATTTTATTTGGTGGATTGGAAGGGTCATGGTCCAGAGGATAGAACCTGGGAGCCTGTGGAGCACATTCGGGCTCCGCAGCTCATTGCTGCCTTCGAACGTAGCGAGGCCCAAGGAGGGGGGGGCCCTAGGAGGGGGGGTAATGTTAGGGGTCGAGTTCCCGCTTCTGCACAGGGGGAATCTCGAGCCACTTCCGCTGCGGTCTCCCATTCTTGTCCAGCCGCAGTGGAGCCTGCTCAGCAAGGACGTCGGTCCCAGCGTCTTGCTCATTCTCACTCTGTTCTGAGAGTTAGTGCTGCTTCTCCAGTCTCTGCCATTAAAGTCAGTGCTGGTCAGCAGCGAGCGGACTTCTCTGGGACTAAGTCCTTGTCTGCATGTACTGAGCATGCCCAGCGTAAGGTCTCCCGTTGGAGATCGAGGGTCATGTGCTCAGGCTCTGCAGCACATTCCATTGGTCCTCTTGGCAGGTCCTAGAAGGGCAAAAGTGCTGTGGCCACTTCCTGTGCTGCTGCTATATAAACTGCGCATGACCGCACGGCCATGCGCTAGTATTGTCTAACAATTGCTAATGTGTGTATGTTGTGAGTGCAAGTCGTCCTTGGAAACCCCTACCCTAGTGAATGTCTGTTCGCGGAAGGTGTATGGCTGCTACCTAGCGCCCGACTTAGCCTACAGCACTAAACACACATCTCAGCGTCCTGTAGCTGTGCCTGCCAGTACGGCGCCGTGCGCCTGCCTTGCGCTTTCCATACCCGAGTCTGGGTGGTTAGTGGCGCCGGTTGGTGCGGCATCGCTCGCACTCTTGTGCACATAGATTTCTTAAGGTTCTCTACACACCCAGTTGCGGTGTTACGCCAGCAAGGGTCTAATCGGGCTCCAATCCCTTCTGGGGTTAAGTCCGCTGACCACTTGCTCGCGCACTAGTGCGGTACTGCGGTCCTGTGAATTAACAGGATCGCTTTCTTCACGCTGGGTGAGGTTTAACCCACGCGTGTATCCTTTAGTGTACCGCCATATTGTCCGTCTTGCTAGCTGCAGGGTCTTTTACCTGCACGGTGGACCTCGGACTGCGAACGCACCTAGTTTCTTACCATCTATACTTGGTGCGTTCCGCCAGTCCTTAACAATAAGTCCATGATTCATTGCAGACGCACGTTATTACCGGTCACCGCTCATTTTATATCAGGACACTCGGTATCTCAACTGAGGTTCCAGGTTTTAGAGACTATTCCTTCACCTAGGTGTGGTGGAAACAGGGTCATAAAGTTAAAAGAGAGGGAGGCCTTTTGGATTTTCACACTTCAAACCCTTCACCCCCATGGTATAAATAGGGAATATGAGGTGCTTCCATATTAATGTGAAATTAATATAATTAATGTATTATTTTATTATGAATACTATGGTAATCATATTTTTTCTGGTTCTCCTTTAGATGCCTTCTCGATTACAATATTCTTCACCAAGTCCTTTTTCTTCCTGGGAGACACTCCTTCCTACTTTGTTCACTGGTGTTAGTATAAGCGGTTTAATATGATATTATCCTTGTTATGGACATTAACCATATGGATTGTATTTTCCCATTGGATCTATTTATTTGGTTTTATTCATCAACTTTTTTCTTTCTCTCTTTCTTATTTTACAACACATTTTCTTTGATCTATTTATCCCTTATCTTATATAGTACTCGTCTTTTTCCTGTATTCATGGCACTGGTGGCACAGATGCTGTTCTACTCCATTTCCTCTTCATTCACTATTCGGCTTGTGAGGTGGGTATTAGACTGCGCATGCGCGTACTTTCACTATGCACTTCATTGCGCATGAGTCTCATAGCAGACATGACGCAGGCGCTGTGGCGCCGGTTCTTGTTTACTCGGCATTGCGCATGTGCCCACTTTCATTTTCGGCCTTCTCTATATGCAACATGAGGTTTGGAGTGGACATGACGTTGCGATCTTTTCAGCACTTATACCCGCTTTTCGGCACTGTGTCTCACATCACTGCCACATGTCTTTATACGCACACCGGTACCACGCGGATTCAGGTAACTTTTCTTTTAATGAGATATATTATCGCTAGTTTCAATCACTTGGTTACTCACCTAGATCGTCTTTCTTATTCCAGCATTATCTTGGTATATACCACTGTTGCATTTTGCAACGTTATCATTATACAGGTATATTTTTTATATTTTTTTGGCTGGAGTATTATCTATATCCCTTTCTTTTGGGTACTGAGTATATTCTTATATTATACCATATCATATGACAGTCCTTATGAGTAACATTTTATTTCTTTTCTTTTCTTTGAGCCTCTGCTTGATCTGGATGGTGTTATTGGTAGTATCTAGATCTATATGATCTGTTAGTCTGGACTTCCCTTTTTTGTCACTTTGTATAGGATCTTTTGGTTCACTAACACACTTTTCAGGTGGTATTCTATTTTAGGGATTTACACTATCATGTTATATTTCACAAATAATGTAGAGATTATAAGTTGGATTTATCATATTGCATAGGTTTTTATATATTGATTTAATGGTTTATATCATCATTTATTTACTGTTTATTATAGACTTCCTTGAAAAAGGCATGGAATGCCGAAATGTTGGATTATGTCTGTTAATATGACCGGTAGTGAATAGTGTTGAGCATTCCGATACTGCAAGTATCGGGTATCAGCCGATACTTGCTGTATCGGAATTCCGATACCGAGTTCCGATATTTTTGTGATATCGGAAATCGGTATCTAAGTGTGCGGTGCGTATGGTTCCAAGGGTCTGGAGGAGAGGAAACTCTCCTTCAGGCCCTGGGATCCATATTAATGTAAAAAATAAAGAATAAAAATAAAAAATGTGGCTATACTCACCCCTCCGAAGAACCCTGGCTGTCACCACTGCAAGCGTCTGCCTCCGTTCCTGAAAATGTAGTGAGTGAAGGACCTTCGATGACGTCGCAGTCAGGTGAGCGGTCACGTGAGCGGTCAGGTCGCGACATCATCGAAGGTCCTTCACTCTCTGCAATTCTCAGGAACGGAGGTGGACGCTTGCAGCTGTGACAGCCAGGGTCCTTCGGAGGGGTGAGTATAGCCATATTTTTTATTTTTATTCTTTATTTTTTACATTAATATGGATCCCAGGGCCTGAAGGAGAGTTTCCTCTCCTTCAGACCCTGGGAACCATCGAGGATACATTCCGATATTTGTGTCCCATTGACTTGTATTGGTATCGGGTATCGGTATCGGCGAGATCCGATATTTTGCCGGTATCGGCCGATACCATCCGATACTGATACTTTCAAATATCGGAAGGTATCGCTCAACACTAGTAGTGAATAAATCCATTATTTCAAAGAAAAGAATATTGTGATTTTTTTAGTGCCAGCGCTTATATATATTTTTCTGCAATTGTTTTTCCTCTGGGCACCTTTCAATTTTTCATAAGAGTGCGCCTTTCTTTGATCCTTTTTGTTATACACAATCCATTCAATCAAAAACGCAGGCAAAAATGCATCACAAATGCTCCTGTTGCTGCTGTGTTTTTTTCCTGCCAAGAGATGCAGAAATGGTGCAAAAATTTTACTCAACGTGTGCACATACCCTTTTCAGTATTATATTACTCACACATAGACTATTCCGTGGTCTGGAGAACATTTCCAAGGTATATAACCATCAAAGTGCATAGCCTTTATGAGTTTAGGAGTACCAATACATGACAACTTGAACAGAAAGTGTATGAGACCCTCCTTTACATTTAATACCTGTCCTCTCCTAACCTCGACTATGTTTACTGATCCTCTGGTGCCTGCCCCAACCCCGGACTGTCTGACTACACCTCCATCTTGCCTCTTTGTGCATCCCTGACTCTGACCCTTTGGCCAGCTGCTGCAGACCTGGTGACTGCCCTGAAATAGTATCGGGTGGCTACCAGATGCAAATCCTATCCTCACCATCAAAGGGTCTAGTGAACACCCAGTAGTCACTCAGTTGTGCCCCTCCATTGTAATCCCATCTGATGGGGCAGCGAGTCCGCATCCTCCAGAGTTACATTTTGTCCATAGTGTGCAGCATAATCAAGAAGTTTACAATGTAGCTAATCTCCCTTTACCCCTGGACGTGGACGGCAGAGAAAAATTGATGAAAGGTTGCAATGTAGGATAGTCCGGATGGTGGAAAAGCAGCCCCAATCAAGTTCCGAAGAAGTTTAAGTTGTCCTGTAGGCTCAGGGTGCATCCATGTCAGTACAAACAATCCACCACCATTTGAATAAAATGAAACAGTATGGCAGGAGACCCAGTAAGACTCCAGTGCTGAGACAGAGATATGAAAAGTTATACTGCAGTTTGCCAATAGGTTCATGAGTAAGCCAAATTAATTATGGGAAAGCATCTTGTGGACAGATGAGACCAAGATAGAGCTTTATTGTAAAGTATATCATTCTGCTGTTTACCACACATGGAATGAGACCTACAAAGTAATGAACATAGTACCTACAGTCAAATATAATGGAGGTTCAAAGAAAAAGAAGTTTTGGGTTTGTTTTGCTGCCTTTGGTACTGAGTGCCTTGACTGTGTGCAAGGCATCATGAAATCTGAAAACTACCAAAGTATTTTGGGCTGCAGTGTAGTCCTAGCTCATGAACCTTCCAGCAGAACAATTATCATAAAAATACTTCAAGAAGCACCTTGAAATGGATGGAAACAAAGTGCTAGAGAGTTCTGAAGTGGCCAACATGGAGAAATCTCAAAATTGCTGTTGAGAGAAGGCACCCGTTAAATGTAAGAGACCTGGAGCAATTTGCAAAAGAAGAGTGGTCTAAAATTCTAGTTAAGATGTGCAAGTTGCTGATAGTTACAGGAAGCCATTTATTGCCGTTATTTATTCAAAAAGGTGTGCAACCAAATATTAAGTTGAGAGTGACAACAATTTCGTCCCCATTTTGGGGGTTTTATGTGAAATTATGTCCAATTTGTCTTTCTCTGTTGTTTTTTTTTTGTGCTGTTGCAATACACACAAATGAAATAAACATGTGTATAACAAAATATCTGTAATTGCAATAATTTCCAGAGGGAGATACTTGAATTTTTGAAACAATTTCAAGGGTGCTATCACTTTTGGCCATGATTTTATATATATATAGGCTTGAAAAAGGCTCAGTGTGAGCCAAAACGTCGCACAGAGATGTGGGCTGAATAAACCTCACTGTTTTCACCTTGATAAGGATCTGGAGTGCTGCCATCTTTTGCTTCTTTATATATATATATATATATATATATATATATATATAGTATATATATATTCTGCGCTTCAGCTACTATTTTATTGTACTTCCAGTTCAATTTGAAATATTTGGTGAAATGCAGCCCGCTAAATGATACAAAGTAATATGGCTCCTACTGGAGCCATAAAGACTGTTTCTGTTTGTAAGTTATTTTAATAGAAATATAACAAAACCCTAGTCTTTTATTTATGTTATCTATATTAGAATTACATCCAAAAATGTTTTTTCCCCAATTGATGTGTTTTTGTATCAAAATATTTGCCTTTTTCTCTCAGGTCACATTCAAGATACTGCACTTTGTATTCAGTTATATTCTTGAAATCTAAAAACTAAAAACTACTGTTTTCTTTCCACTTTACAAGGTTGCTTCAGTAGACAAAAAAGAGGAGTTTGCCTAATTGTGTGGTAAAACTTTACAAATATAAAACAAAAATGTCTCATATTAATAATGTAAACTGACTTTTTTTTAGTTATATAAGAGAATTTTGTTCTTATAGTAATAGATGTATAACATTCACCAACATGTAAAATAATCATGACGTCTGACATATTTCCAGCGTTTTAAATATCAATATAAAAGTTTTCAGATAAATAACAGTAGGAGACACAAGAGCATGTATACTAAAATCGAAAAGTCACAAATACAGCATACATGTCCTCAATTTTGTCCTCCAATTGTTTGGGTATAAAATATTTCTGGGCTGTCACAGGCAGCTTTCAACAGATAAGACTGAAGAAGAAAACGCTGAAGAAAAGTTATGTTCACAGGGTAGTTTTCAGCAGAAATGTAAAATAAGTTGAGGAGCAATTATTGCATTATGTCAAGTTTCAATCTATAGAATGGAAAGTGCTGAAGGAAAAATCTTACATTTAGACACTTTCCTTTTACTTTTGATCCGTTCCAAACGTTTAAGCCATTTTATAGGACATAAAAGGGTGGGCTGTTTGAGGACACTACTGAAAAATAAAGGGCTTCATCATAAAGGAACTGTCCAGTATAAACAATAACACATAAATGTGTTTAAGGAAGTATGTTGTATAACATACTAATCTAAAGTAATTATACCAGGTGCTTGATCATCTGGCATCTCCTCCAGTCAGGGGTTTTGAAGCTTCACTTTTGGCTTGAGTTCAATGCAAGAGGGAGTTTTCTGTGTCCGCACATGATCAGTGCTACATGGAAAGCTTATTTTAATTGTCAGCACATTCTCTTTCACAACTGATGCACTGACAGAAAAGGGAGTTAAAAAAATATTAAGAAGCACTCTCATCAAAGATTTTATCCAGTGTACTTACTCATTTTGCCTTTTTACCCAGTTAATTCTTCTCTTCTTTTTTCTCTTTTATCTTCCTTGGGTAGAAACATGAAAGTCTCTTTTCCTGGCATGAACCATCCTTCTCTTCAACTCCTGGCCCAGCCACTTCCTTCTCCTCTCCGCAGGGACTTTTGCAGTGATGACTCATGCAGGAAAAGAGACTTCCTGTTTTTACATAGAGCTTAGAAGGATTAAGCTAGTCTGTTTTTAATCACTTGCGTTCATACACCTAAAGGAAATGAAGAAAAATTAACTGAAAGGCAAAGTGAGCAATTGTAAGTACACAGTGCTATGTAACATGATGACTGCAATATGCTAAGAGGATAAAAATGTGGAAGGGAATGATTCTTTAAATATGAGCAGTCAGCCTTCCTTAAACTATCATGTGCATATGAAATTCTCGTTCAAACACAGGCGCAACAGTGAATCCTGCTGAACCCTGAGGAGTTGAATACTAACAATTGATCACTTAGCAGAAATTAACTATACTAGATAGTTATTTAGCTACCGAGCCTGCACTATAGTGCATTTAGTGATCACATCTAATGTAAATGTATGGCAGATGTCACCAGTGGGTTAATAAAAAGAGGTGGTGTTATTATCCAGAATTATGAGGATTATTGCTTGGATGTCCAACAAATTTTATCCAACACAAATTATGTGAAAACCTCCCCTGAATCCATCCTTAATGTAATTCCATAGTCTAATCTGATAATCAATAAAGCAATCACCAATGATATATTAAATTCTCAAGAAATAAAGATTTCTAACTGTTAAAAATCCTGCAACCTCCTTTTTTATCATCTTCCCAAAATACATAAAGAATAACTAATCCTTCTGGGAGATCCATAATTTCTGAAATTGACTCACTGACAAGTAATCTTGGGGAGTATGTAGATAGAATCATGCAATTTCATGTGTTATAAATAAAAAGCCATCGGTGAGACTCCACAGACCTCATTCAACTATTGCAAGACATCACTTGAGAATGTTCATATGTATTTATGACATTGGACGTACCATCCCTGTACTCAAACATAACGCATGATATAGGTGTCATGTGTTTCCAAAAGTTTCTTGAATTACTTCAGACTCTCTTAAAACCAAAAGGATTTTCTCTTTGAAGGATTATCTTTCATATTACAGAACATTTTTTTCACTTTCCAGAGAGTTTTCTACCATCAGGTACGTGGTACTGCGATGGGACTAAAGGTTGCACCCACATACGCAAACCTGTACACGGGTATATTTGAGGAACACTTCATGTATAAAAATGAGTGCCAAAAGAGTATAATCCTATACAAGAGATAAACGGACAACATCTTCTGTATATGGGAATAATTCTGGTAATAATTTACAGGCAATTGTCAATGACGTTAACATTAACGTCAATGACGTTGACGTTAACGTTATGTTAAGGACCGGCGGAACGCACCAAGTATAGATGGTATGAAACTAGGTGCGTTCGCAATCCGAGGTCCACCGTGCAGGTAAGGACCCTGCTGCTAGTAAGACGGACTATATGGCGGTACTATAAATATACATACAAGGGTTAACTTCACCCTGCGTGAAGGAAGCGATCCTGTTGCGTCACAGGACCGCGGTACCGCACATAGAGCGCGAGCAATAAGTCAGCGGACACAACCCCAAGTAGGATTGAAGTCCGATTAGACCACTGCTGGCACAACACCACAACTGGGTGTGTAAGGAAACTATAGTAATAGTAAATAAAGGCACGAGAGGCGTGCGATGCCGCACTAACGGACGCCGCTAACCACCCAGGCTTGGGTAAGGAAAGCGCACGGCGCCGTACAGGCGGTCACAGCAATTAGACGCTGTTATGTGTGTTTTGTGCAGATGGCTAGTCGGGCGCTAGATAGTTACCATCATCCGCAAACAGACAACAACACTAGGGAGGGATACTTAGGAGCTTTCATCCTTCGACATACATCCATCTACACACACACATATATTTACAAGACAATACTAGCGCATGGCCGTGCGGTCATGCGCAGTTTATATAGTTGCAGCACAGGAAGTGGCCACAGAAACTTTGCCCTTCCAAGACCTGCCAAGAGGACCAATGGAACGTGCTGCAGAGCCTGAGAACATGACCCTCGATCTCCAACGGGAGATCTTGCCCTGGGCATGCTCAGTGTGTGCAGACAAAGACTTAGTCCCAGAGAAGTCCGCTCGCCACTGACCAGCACTGGCTTTAATGGCAGGGGCTGAAGAAGCAGCAGTAACTCTCTGTACAGAGTGAGACCGAGCAAGACGCTGGGACCGTCGTCCTTGCTGAGCAGACTCCACTGCGGCAGGACAAGAATGGGAGACCGCAGCAGACACGGATCGAGATTCCCCCTGTGCAGCAGAGGAAACTCGACTCCTAACATGTTAACATTAACATACTTTTTTCCCGCGATCAATCCTAAAAATATAGATTATCTAAATATTACGGTCTTATTCGATCAAATCGCATTTGCACCAAAACTTTTTTCAATAAAGTGGATGCAAATAGCAACATCCATTTTGGCAGTGAACGTTTATTTAAATTGTTAGAAAACATCCCACAAAACCAATTTAAAATAATTAGAAAATAACTGCGCTCTAGATGATGATTTCAACAATCAAGCTAGCATCCTGAAAGATTTCAAAACCAGAAATACCCTAAAAATCTGGTGAATCAAGCCCTCTCAGATAAATCAAACAAGAATTTTTGCTTAGAAACAATAAAAATAAAAAAGGAGAGCGACAAGATGAATATTATTACAACTTTATCACAACTTACACTATACAAACTGTAAAGAAATCTGAAAAATCTTTCAGTATCACTGGTACACCTTGTTGAATTATCCTACTTTGGGGAAACTATTACCCAAAAGCCTAGGCGTGATATTTCGTAGAGCTCCTTCTACAAAAAACATTGTAGCTCCAAACCAACTAAAATCAAGACCCACCATGACTGAAACAGTTAAATCACAATTGTCATGTGGAATTTTTAAGTGCAGCAATAAAAACTGCCTGTGTTGCCATTCTATCTGGATCAAACAGTGTCCTCTCATTCAGTAATTGCATGACATTTCCAATTAATCAATATCTCATGTGCACATCACAATTTGCTGTATATATGATAAAATGCCCTTGTGATAAACAATATGTGGGGCGCACCACTCTGCTTTTACAAAATAGAAATAATTCAGACAGATCAAATAGATGGAACAGTTTTCTCAATCATGGAAAATCTCGGCATTTCAGCATTAAACATGATAAGCATTATGAGGATATGCATATACGTAAACCCGATAGAAAATGTCCCTATTCAAACAAAAAAGTACTCAACATCTAAATAGAAAGGAAATTTATTGGATTTACAAGCTAAACACCTTAAAACCTAATGGTTTGAACAAAATTACTGTTTTGTTTTATTAGAATTCCCATACTAATTTTTATATAATTTCTGATGTGCTTTTATAAAATTGTTCTTTATATATATTTTAATCAATCAAGTAAATATAATCTATGATTTCATCACCAAAATATTAATTCATATACAGTTAGGTCCATATATATTTGGACAGAGACAACGTTTTTCTAATTTTGGTTATAGACATTACCACAATGAATTTTAAACAAAACAATTCAGATGCAGTTGAAGTTGAGACTTTCATCTTTTATTTGAGGGTATCCACATTAAAATTGGATGAAGGGTTTAGGAGTTTCAGCTCCTTAACATGTACGACCCTGTTTTTAAAGGGACCAAAAGTAATTGGACAATTGACTCCAAGGCTATTTCATGGACAGGTGTGAGGAATCCCTTCGTTATGTCATTCTCATTTAAGCAGATAAAGGCCTGGAGTTGATTTGAGGTGCAGTGCTTGCATTTGGAAGGTTTTGCTGTGAAGTAAACATGCGGTCAAAGGAGCTCTCCATGCATGTGAAACAAGTCATCCTAAAACTGCGAAAACAGAAAAAACCCATCCAAGATATTGCTACAATAGTAGGAATGGCAAAATCTACAGTTTGGTACATCCTGAGAAAGGAACAAAGAAAGCACTGGTGAACTCATCAATGCAAAAAGACCTGGGCGCCCATGGAAGACAACAGTGGTGGATGATCGCAGAATAATCTCCATGGTGAAGAGAAACCCTTTCACAACAGCCAACCAAGTGAACAACACTCTCCAGGAGGTCGGCGTATCAATATCCAAATCTACCATAAAGAGAAGACTGCATGAAAGTAAATACAGAGGGATCACTGCACGGTGCAAGCCACTCATAAGCTTCAAGAATAAAAAGGCTAGACTGGACTTTGTTAAAAGAACATCTAAAAAAGCCAGCACAGTTCTGGAAGAACATTCTTTGGACAGATGAAACCAAGATCAACCTCTACCAGAATGATGGAAAGAGAAAAGTATGGCAAAGGCGTGGCACGGCTCATGATCCAAAGCATACCACATCATCTGTAAAACACGGCGGAGGCACTGTGATGGCTTGGGCATGCATGGATGCCAGTGGCACTGGGTCACTAGTGTTTATTGATGATGTGACACAGGAAAGAAGCAGCCGAATGAATTCTGAGGTATTCAGAGCCATACTGTGTGCTCAGATCCAGCCAAATGCAGCCAAACTGATTGGTCGTCGTTTCATACTACAGATGGACAATGACCCAAAACATAAAGCCAAAGCAACCCAGGAGTTTATTAAAGCAAAGAAGTGGAATATTCCTGAATGGCCAAGTTAGTCACCTGATCTCAACCCAATTGAGCATTCATTTCACTTGTTAAAGACTAAACTTCAGACAGAAAGGGCCACAAACAAACAGCAACTGAAACCCACCGCAGTGAAGGCCTGGCAGAGCATCAAAAAGGAGGAAACACAGCATCTGGTGAGGTCCATGAGTTCAAGACTTCAGGCAGTCATTGCCAACAAAGGGTTTTCAACCAAGTACTAAAAATGAACATTTTATTTAAAATTATTTAATCTGTCCAATTACTTTTGGTCCCTTTAAAAACAAGGTGGCACATGTTAAGGAGCTGAAACTCCTAAACCCTTCATCCAATTTTAATGTGGATACCCTCAAATGAAAGCTGAAAGTCTGAACTTCAACTGCATCTGAATTGTTGTTAGGAGTCGAGTTTCCTCTGCTGCACAGGGGGAATCTCGATCCGTCTCCGCTGCGGTCTCCCATTCCCCTCCAGCCGCAGTGGAGTCTGCTCAGCAGGGACGTCGATCCCAGCGTCTCGCTCAGTCTGACTCTGTGAGAAGAGTTATTGCTGCTTCTCCAGCTTCTGCCTTTGAAGCCTATTCTGGTCAGCAGCGAGCGGACTTCTCTGGGACTAAGTCCTTATCTGCACACACTGAGCATGCCCAGGGCAAGATCTCCCGTTGGAGATCGAGGGTCATGTGCTCAGGCTCTGCGGCACATTCCATTGGTCCTCTTGGCAGGTCCTAGAAGGGCAAAAGTTCTATAGCCATTTCCTGTGCTGCAGCTATATAAACTGCGCATGACCGCACGGCCATGCGCTAGTATTGTCTTACAATTGATATGTGTGTATGTGTGAGTGCAAGTCGTTCTTGGTTACCCCTTCCCTATTGAATGTCTGTTCGCGGAAGGTGTACGGCTGCTATCTAGCGCCCGACTTAGCTTACTACACTAAACACACATCACAGCGTCCTGTAGCTGTGCCTGCCAGTACGGCGCCGTGCGCCTGCCTTGCGCTTTCCATACCCAAGTCTGGGTGGTTAGTGGCGTCCGTTAGTGCGGCATCGCTCGCGCACTTGTGCGCTTATATTTCTGAAGGTTCTCTACACACCCAGTTGCGGTGTTGTGCCAGCAAGGGCCTAATCGGGCTTCAATCCCTTCTGGGGTTAAGTCCGCTGGCCACTTGCTCGCACTCTAGTGCGGTATTGCGGTCCTGTGAATTAACAGGATCGCTTTCCTCACGCTGGGTGAGGTTTAACCCACGCGTGTTTACTTTAGTGTACCGCTATATAGTCTGCAAATTGCTAGCAGCAGGTTCTCACCTGCACGGTGGACCCCGGACTGCGAACGCATCTTTGTCACCTGTCTTGGTGCGTTCCGCCAGTCCTAACATAATACTAGCGCCAGGGTCTGGCTAGTAAATGGCAGACGGTCAGCGTCTACAGCAGTACATCCAGCAGCTGGAGGGTAGGTTGGCGGCTCTCGAGCGCACAACCTCAGCTGTGGACGTTACTGCTGTCGCTGTTCAGGCTGCAAGTGCAGCTGCAGCCAGTTTGTCCGCTGCTACCCCTGCTCCGACCTTATCCCGTCTCCCGCTTCCAGACAAGTTTGCTGGTGACAGTAAGCCATGTCGGGGATTCGTGAGCCAGTGCTCCATACATCTCGAGCTGCTGGCTGCACGTTTTCCTACGGAACGGGCGAGAGTGGGATTCATTATATCTCTCTTGTCGGGCAGGGCGTTGGAGTGGGCAACGCCGCTTTGGGAACGTGGTGATCGTGTGGTGCAGAGTGCTCCTATCTTCCTGGACGCTCTGAGGCAGGTCTTTCTGGGACCTCGTGTCACCCACGATACCGCGCTCCAATTGTTGGCAATTACTCAGGCTTCGTCCATGGTCAGCCAGTTTGCCATCCTATTCCGGACTCTAGCTTCTGAGCTGGAATGGCCGGATAAAGTCCTTATTCCGGTGTTCTGGAGAGGACTGGCAGATCATGTGAAGGACGCCTTGGCCACCAGGGAGATTCCCGCCACACTGGAGGAGCTTATTACTATAGCTACCCGCATCGATCTCCGTTTTAACGAGCGGAGGTTGGAGCGGACCCAGTGTAGGCAGAGGTTTCGGCTGGCTCCCATCTTTGCCAAACCTCTAGAATCTCCTGTTATGGCGTCCGACTCCCATGAGGCCATGGAGGTTTCTCGAGCGGGATCTAGGTCTCAGACCGCTCGAGTACCTGTGCTATGTAAAAATTGCCAGCAACCGGGACATTTCGCTAATAAATGTCCACGGCGGTCGGGAAAACGATCGCGTCTAGTGTCCATTGGAGGAGGTTCACTGGACACCGCGGCATTTTCCTCAAAATTGTCCTTTAAAGGGACAATCCTGTTAGGCACATCCACTCTTACAGTAGAGCTTTGTGTGGATTCAGGAGCAGAGGGAAATTTTATGTCTTCTGCTTTTGCTCAGCGCCACGCAATACCTCTGGCTATGCTAGCCAAACCAGTAACCGTGAGAGTGGTGAATGGGTCGACACTTCCATTACAGATCACACATCAGACTGTCCCTTTCACGTTAGCCATGTCCCCATCCCACCAGGAGACTATTTCCCTTCTTGTCCTTCCCGAGGGAATGGATGAGATTCTGCTGGGAATGCCCTGGCTTCGTTTCCACTCCCCACATATTGAGTGGACCTCTGGGAGGATATTGGGTTGGAGTGAATCCTGCAAGGGCAGATGTGTGAAAGAGTGCGTTCAGGTTTCCACCACTGAGATACCCGCAGATCTCTCTACTCTCCCCAAACACTATTGGTCTTATGCAGACGTCTTTTCCAAAAAAGCCGCGGAGACCCTTCCGCCTCACCGTCCCTATGACTGTCCTATAGATCTCTTGCCTGGAGCAGAACCTCCTCGGGGACGTGTCTATCCCCTCTCTCTCCCGGAAACGGAGGCTATGTCCCAATACATCCAGGAGAATTTGGCAAGAGGATTTATTAGGAAGTCAGTGTCACCAGCAGGGGCAGGGTTCTTCTTCGTACAGAAGAAGAATGGAGAGTTGCGTCCTTGCATAGACTACAGGGGTCTTAACGCCATCACCGTTAAAAATAAGTACCCGCTGCCCCTGATTTCTGAGCTTTTTGATAGGCTACGGGGAGCTAAGGTATTTACCAAATTAGACCTGCGGGGAGCTTATAACCTGATTCGCATTCGTGAGGGGGACGAATGGAAGACGGCGTTTAACACCAGAGATGGGCATTATGAGTATCTGGTGATGCCCTTCGGGCTCTGTAATGCCCCAGCCGTTTTCCAAGACTTTGTCAACGACATCTTCCGGGATATGCTTTCCACCTCGGTCGTAGTCTATCTGGATGATATTCTCATCTTCTCTCCAGATATTGACTCCCACCGGAGAGATGTTGGCAGAGTCTTCGACCTCTTACGGGCAAACTCTCTTTACGCAAAGTTGGAGAAGTGTGTGTTTGAGCAGGAGTCTTTACCTTTCCTGGGCTATATCATCTCTGCCCAAGGATTGGCTATGGATCCTGCCAAACTACAGGCTGTGATGGACTGGCAAGAACCCCATTCACTTAAAGCGGTGCAGCGCTTTATGGGGTTCATTAATTATTACCGCCAGTTCATCCCTCATTTCTCAACTTTGGTAGCTCCCTTGGTAGCCCTCACCAAGAAGGGAGCAAATCCCAAAGTGTGGTCTGAAGAGGTCTCCAGGGCCTTTTCTTCTACTAAGTCTCATTTTGCTAGCGCTCCCATCCTACATCGTCCCGATGTCGATAAGCCGTTTATAATGGAGGTGGATGCCTCTTCCGTTGGTGCTGGAGCAGTCCTCTTCCAGAAGGATGCTCAAGGTCGGAAGCATCCGTGCTTTTTCTTCTCCAAGACCTTCACACCAGCGGAGAGGAATTATTCCATCGGGGACAGGGAGTTGCTAGCGATGAAATTGGCTTTCTCTGAGTGGAGACATCTCTTGGAGGGGGCTCGTTTTCCCTTTCAAGTATTTACAGACCATAAAAATTTGCTATATTTGCAAACAGCCCAGAGGCTAAATTCTCGCCAGGCCAGATGGTCCTTATTCTTCTCCCGATTCCACTTCACCCTCCATTATGTCGCTGGGGAGAAGAACATTCGAGCTGATGCTCTTTCTCGCTCTGTTGTGTCATCTGAGGAGGAGGAAGGAGAGCCTCGGCTTATTGTTCCTTCTGAGAGCTTGAGAACCGTGGCTCCGGTGTCGCTTGAGTCTGTGCCTCCGGGCAAGACTTTTGTGCCCATAAATTTGCGACCGGAGGTTCTCTCTTGGGCTCATTCCTCCAGGGTGGGTGGACACTTTGGGACTAAAAGGACATCTGAGCTGCTGGCGAGGACGTACTGGTGGCCGCATATGCTGCGAGATGTCAGGGATTATGTTCTGGCGTGTGTCTCATGCGCCAAAAATAAGTCTTCTCGACAACGGCCGTCTGGGTTACTCTATCCCTTGCCGGTGGCAGACAGGCCCTGGGAGATGGTCGGGATGGACTTTGTAGTGGGTTTGCCCAAGTCTCGCGGCTGTACCGTCATTTGGGTAATTACCGATCATTTCTCGAAAATGGTGCACTTGGTGCCGCTCCCACGGTTACCTTCTGCACGGGCCTTGGCAGCATTGTTCATAAGACACATCTTCCGCCTACACGGCATGCCAGACAAAATTGTCAGTGACCGGGGTCCCCAGTTTGCGTCTCGGTTCTGGAGAGAGCTTTGTCGTCTTCTCAGCATTGAGTTAAATCTCTCTTCCGCATATCATCCCGAGACGAATGGGTTGGTAGAGAGGGCCAATCAGACTCTGGTCACATATCTGCGACATTTTGTTTCTGCCAGGCAGGATGACTGGGCATCTTTATTACCATGGGCAGAGTTCGCCCTTAATAACGCTGTTGCCGATTCCACAGGTCAGACTCCTTTCCTCCTTAATTACGGCCAGCATCCGCGGGTTCCTGTGCCTATGCCCGTGTCCTCTGCTGACTCCAGGGTGGCAGACTGGGCAGTGGAGGCACGGGACATTTGGGACCGCACTCAGGATGCCATTCGGGCCTCGAAGGAGAGAATGAGGTCCTCCGCCGATGCACATCGGCGCCCTGCCCCGGCCTTTGCTCCTGGCGACTTGGTGTGGCTCTCCGCCCGTAACATCAGGCTGCGAGTTGAGTCCACTAAGTTTGCTCCTCGCTACTTGGGCCCATTCAGGGTCCTCGAGCAGGTTAATCCCGTGGTCTACCGCCTGGCTCTTCCTCCACGCTTGGGTATCACCGACACCTTTCATGTGTCCCTCTTGAAACCCGTATACATGTCCCGGTTTTCCGAGTCATCTGCCGGGACATCGGGTTCGTCTACGGACGATAACGAGGTGAACGCTATTTTGGGGTGCAAGGTGGTACGCGGCAAAAAGTTTTATTTGGTGGATTGGAAGGGTTATGGTCCAGAGGACAGGTCTTGGGAGCCTGCTGAAAACATTCGGGCCCCACAGCTCATTGCTGCCTTCGAGCGTAGCGAGGCCCAAGGAGGGGGGGGCCCTAGGAGGGGGGGTAATGTTAGGAGTCGAGTTTCCTCTGCTGCACAGGGGGAATCTCGATCCGTCTCCGCTGCGGTCTCCCATTCCCCTCCAGCCGCAGTGGAGTCTGCTCAGCAGGGACGTCGATCCCAGCGTCTCGCTCAGTCTGACTCTGTGAGAAGAGTTATTGCTGCTTCTCCAGCTTCTGCCTTTGAAGCCTATTCTGGTCAGCAGCGAGCGGACTTCTCTGGGACTAAGTCCTTATCTGCACACACTGAGCATGCCCAGGGCAAGATCTCCCGTTGGAGATCGAGGGTCATGTGCTCAGGCTCTGCGGCACATTCCATTGGTCCTCTTGGCAGGTCCTAGAAGGGCAAAAGTTCTATAGCCATTTCCTGTGCTGCAGCTATATAAACTGCGCATGACCGCACGGCCATGCGCTAGTATTGTCTTACAATTGATATGTGTGTATGTGTGAGTGCAAGTCGTTCTTGGTTACCCCTTCCCTATTGAATGTCTGTTCGCGGAAGGTGTACGGCTGCTATCTAGCGCCCGACTTAGCTTACTACACTAAACACACATCACAGCGTCCTGTAGCTGTGCCTGCCAGTACGGCGCCGTGCGCCTGCCTTGCGCTTTCCATACCCAAGTCTGGGTGGTTAGTGGCGTCCGTTAGTGCGGCATCGCTCGCGCACTTGTGCGCTTATATTTCTGAAGGTTCTCTACACACCCAGTTGCGGTGTTGTGCCAGCAAGGGCCTAATCGGGCTTCAATCCCTTCTGGGGTTAAGTCCGCTGGCCACTTGCTCGCACTCTAGTGCGGTATTGCGGTCCTGTGAATTAACAGGATCGCTTTCCTCACGCTGGGTGAGGTTTAACCCACGCGTGTTTACTTTAGTGTACCGCTATATAGTCTGCAAATTGCTAGCAGCAGGTTCTCACCTGCACGGTGGACCCCGGACTGCGAACGCATCTTTGTCACCTGTCTTGGTGCGTTCCGCCAGTCCTAACAATTGTTTTGTTTAAAATTCATTGGGGTAATGTCTATAACCAAAATTAGAAAAATGTTGTCTCTGTCCAAATATATATGGACCTAACTGTATCATAGTTTCATCATCAAAATACATCATGTTTTTAAGTAACCTATATATGAGCTGATTCCATAGTGAATGCATGTGCTCCGATGATTGATAACTACTGAACATCACAATATAAAGATTAGCAAACCCTCGATATGATCAATTTTTAAATTGTGCTGATTATTTTGTCTTCCTTTTTGGCAGTGACAATAACAAGTTTATTTCAAGTAATTAGCAGGACGGCGCTAGCAAGTCTTTGAACTAAAACATTCAAACATCACAATGATGATCAGACTGCCTTTTCCCTCATTTCCTCTGTTTTTGAAGATAGTAAATTAATTTTAATTTAATTTAATTTTTTTATATACATAACTATCAGAATGGGAAATGGATCACTATTTTCTGATGCCTTCTCCTGAGCATGCCGATACCCATGTATGGGGGAACACCACTGTTTGGGCACAATGCAGGGTGCCATTTGACATTTTGTGTGCAAAATTTGCTAGAATAATTAGCGGATGCATTGTCGCGTTTGGAGAGCCCGTGATTTGCCTAAACAGTGGAACAAAAATCATCAGAAGATGTAACTGATCATTCTAAACCTTCCCAAAAAGGTACAATGAAATTTCAGCAAGGCAAGGAAAAATATTTTAAAACATAACTTTTAATAATTTCCTAAAAGGTTATTGGCCAATTTGTGCATGCGGACAAACAAACAATAATTTATAAAGTGCTAGTGTTCCAATTCAACAGTGCTCTAAATTGAAAATTGGTTTAGTCTCACCAGAATCGCTTCTCACTCCTCCTCTCAGTTATAGATTCCCAGTTTCAAATTGAGAAAAGGAAGGAGAGATTTTTTTCTCCTTTAGCAGTTGGGGAAGAAAAAAAGGGGGAAATTGTTCTAGTCCTTTTAATACTCCATGTTGTCCCTGCATTACTCCTGCCCTGACAAGGACAGTACCCAATTATGAACCTGTTCAAAAGTTACCCATAATGGTTGTGTAGCCACCCAATGCATTTCTCCCTCTGTTCGGGGGGGTTAATCAGAGGGGAAAAATTGAACCAATGTCAAATATGTGCTCTTGCAGTGGCAAGTAATGCCCAACAAGCTGACTGGTTATGTCAGTACCCCATTCCGAGGGAAAAATGTTTGGAACTTTTAGGGGGTAAAGTGCTGGGACTGGTAGAATCAGCTGACACCTGGTGTCAATCGCGATCACACAGCGCTCAAAATCTCCATGACGCATCCATACGTCTAAGGTTGGTAAGTACAGTATTTTTCGGACTATAACACGCACTTTTTTCCCCCAAAAAATGTGAGGAAAATGTGGGGTGCGTCTTATAGTCGTAATGCAGGCTTACCGGCAGTGGTGTGGTGGTGGCGGCAGAGGTGCGGCAGCGGCAGAGGTGCGGGGATGATGAGCGGAATGGCGTGAGCAGGGTCCTTTCCACAGGTGAGGTGGCCCTGCATCCAATGTGAGCAGCAGAGCCGGGTTAATCACCGGTTTCTCGGTGGTGGCGGCCATTTTCCTGAGGCCACGCGTGCGCAGATGGAGTGCTCTGCTTCCCGGGGCTTCAGGAAAATGGCAGCAGGAGGCCGCGCATGCGCAGATGGAGATCGCGGTGGCCATTTTCCTGAAGCTGAGTTCGCAGATTCGAAGAAACTGGCAAAACGCAAAACAAAAACTCAGCAAATTCTTAACAATTCTGCAAACATTTTTATACCTGTGTTTTTACTGCGGATTTAAACTGACTCAATTGAAGCCAATGGGTGCAGAAACGCTGCAAAAACTCAAAAAGAATCGACATGCTGCAGAAAACACGCGCTTCAAATACGCACGGAAATTTACTGATCATGTGCGCAACACTTCAGGATTATCATTGAATAAGCTTGCATAAGGATTCCATAGCATTTTTGGCTCATTTCAGAGACGAAAAAAATGTCACGAAAATTCATAAAAAATGCACTGTGTGCACATAGCATAAGGATTATTATTTATTTATTACATATTGATTCAAATTTATTAAATTTGTTTAATCAATTATTTATTTTACACATTCTGCCCCCATAAGGTTATAAAATATGTGGGTGTGAGGGGCATTTGCATATTTAAATATTTTTATTTTTATTTTATTTTAATTGTAACTTGGGCTGATGTATACAATAGAAATTCTGCCTCCTGGTTTCATAACAGAGCTGTCTTGGCCTTCTTTAACTGAACAGCTCCTGCTCGCATTAGCTCTCAATGAGACATCCATTTTTTTAATGGAAATACCAAATATCCATTATAATCTATGGTGCTATGGTGTTTTTTAGAAAATCTGTGGCAAGACCTACAAATAGTGCATACAAGAATTTTCCAAGTAAGAATGGATGAAAATTCCTCAAACAAGAATTGAAAGACTTTCAGCTGTCTACAAAAAAAGTTTGATACTTTTAGAGATCATTTCACCTTCAACTTGCTTAGCGGTCCACAATAACAGTAATTTTTACCAGGGGTGCCCAAACTTTTACATGCCACTGTATATGTTTAAACATAGACGTATGAATGAGGCCTTAGACACAATGATTACATGACTGCTGGGCATGGAGGAGTAAGTGCCGTCAGCTCTTCCTATTACTGCATAAACAGTGCTTGTTCATGGCTGTGTATACAGCAGTTGAGAAGACACAGACAGTAATAAACTATCTCTTCCATCTCTATGTGGACTCTGGCTATTTCTTTCAGCCAGCTCCCCGCTACATACAGTGACAATTTAAGGCTACTTTCACACTTCCATCTTATTGTCTACGTCGCAATGCGCCGTTTTGGAGAAAAAATGGATCCTGCAAAGTTGCCTGCAGGATCCGTTTTTTCTCCATAGACTTGCATTGCCGACGCATTGCGACGTATGGCCACATGTTGCATCCGTCGTGCAACGGATGCGTCATGTTTTTGACGCACAAAAAAAGTTCAATGTAACTTTTTTTGTGTGACGTGTCCGCCATTTTTGAACGCGCATCCGTGGCCGAAACTCCGCCCCGGAACTCACAATGGGCAGTGGATGCATTGTAAAACTGCATCCGCTGCTCACCTTGTGCTAAATTAGCAAAACGTCCCTCGGTACGTTGGGCTGACGGTTTGCGACGGCCCCGTACCGACGGAAGTGTGAAAGTAGCCTAAAGCATCACTGCAAAGTAGGGGCAAGATATTTAAAGCCAATGGGCAGTTCTGTATCAAGAAAGATCTATGAACAAATTAATATACAGAATTTATGTAAGTACTTGGATAGGAATACAGTTATTAACCAGCATCAGCATGGATTTGTAGTAAACAAGTCATGTCAGACTAATCTAATTTCCTTCAATGATTGAATCACTGACTGGTTGGATCAAGAAAATGTAGTAGATATAGTATATCTCATCTGAACTTCAGCAAAGCATTTGATAAAGTATCTCATACTATCCTTATTGAAAAAATTACCATGTTTTGTATTGACAAGGCTACGATTAGGTGGATTCATAACTGGCTCAGTGATCATACTAAAAGAGTAGTAATAAATGGGTGCACGTCCAATTGGAAAGAGTGTTTCCATTGGAGTACCAAAAGGCTCTATCCTAGCCCTAGTGTTGTTCAAAATTTTTATAAATGATCTAGATAAGGGAACTGAAGGTAAACTAATCAAATTTGCAGACAATGCAAAGCTAGGAGGGATAGCTAAAGGTACCTTCACACTGAGCAACTTTACAGCGAGAACAACGATCCATGACGTTGCAGCGTCCTGGATAGCGATCTCGTTGTGTTTGACACGCAGCAGCGATCAGGATCCTGCTGTGACATCGCTGGTCATAGCTGAAAGTCCAGAACTTTATTTGGTCGCCAGGTCGGCGTGATTCGTCATGTTTGACAGCAAAAGCAACGATGCCTGCAATGTTTTTTCACGGAGCTAACAACCAGCGAGAACGATAAGTACGTCACTGGATCGCTCCTGCATCGTTCTGGAGTTGCCGTTTTTGACATCTCTACAGCGACCTAACAGCGACGCTCCAGCGATCTAGTTTAGGTCAGATCGTTGTCTATATCGCTGGAGCATCGCTAAATATGACGGTACCTTATCACTAGAGAAGACAGATAAAGGATTCAGAAGGGTCTAGATAAGCTTGGCAGCAACTAATAGAATGATAATTAACAGGGAGAAATGCAAGATTCTACATCTGGGCAAGAAAAACAAAAATTGCATCTACAGGATGGGAGGAATAGAACTAAGCAACAGCACGTGTGAAAAAGACTTATACTAAAAGGGTAAGCTAATAGATCACAGACTGCACTTGAGTCAACAGCGTGATGCAGAAGCAAAAAAGGCAAAGACAGTTCTGGGAAGAAAATCATAGGGTCTAGATCACGTGAAGTAATTATTCTTCTCTACTCCTCCTTGGTGAGAACTCATCTAAAATATTGTGCTCAGTTCTGGGCACAATATTTTAAAAAATTGTAAAATTTTAAAACTGGAGCAAGTTCAGAGAAGAGCTACCAGGATGGTGAGCAGAATGTAAAGTATGTCCAATGAGTAACAATTTAAGGATCTAGGAATGTATAGCTTGCAAAAAAGAAGATTAATGAGACTTAATAGCTGTATACAAATATCTGAAGGGATGTCACAGTGTAGATGGATCATCCTTATTCTCATTTGCGCATTGAAACACGAGAAGCAATGGGATGAAACTGAAAGGCAGAAGAAACAGATTAGACATTAGAAAAAACTTTTTGAGAGTGAGTGTGATCAATGAGTGCCATAGGCTGACATGAGAGGTGGTGAGTTCTCCTTCAATAGAAATCTTCAGAGGCTGGACAGATATCTGTCTCAGATGGTTTAGTGAATCTTGCATTAAGCAAGGGGTTGGACACAATGACCCTGGACATCCTGTCCAACTATAATATTCTATGATTATATATTTGGCAGTCTAATTTTAAGTTCAACTATAGGAATACAAAAATGAAGTTATATTCTTCGTGCAGTCAGTCACTCCTAGGGGCAGTGCCGGAGTTCTGGAAGTCAACGCTCAGTATACATTGTGCGTGCTGAAATCTCTATCCTTGCACCTTTGTCCTTTATGCAGCTAGTGCACTGAGCAGTGTTACTATCATTAATACTGTTTTTATGATGTTGGATTTCCTTTAAATTCCCAGGTTTGGATGAGTATGAGACAATAGGGCAAGTACATAGGAAACATCTAATTTACAATATATCTAATATATTATATAAAGGGAATACATAGATGGAAAGCTTTAATGAAAACACAAATCAAGCAAATTATATATCCTTGACTGGATTCATGCATAAACATAAATACATAGCCTAAAGATTTGCATGAGTTCTGTGTGATAAGATTGGTTCATGTACTTTCAATTCTGATCATGAACAGAAGAAGTAGATGTGAATTCAAGAGTAGAATAGCGAGTTCCAGCATTTGAATATCTAGAAAGACTGAAGAAAAAAATGTCAGGATATTTCCATATTATTACTATGTGCGGTGTTCCTATAGGGTTTTTGTCCTGCAGCACTTTTAGCTTTACCACCGCAGCATGTGGCTAGACTTTCTATTCCCATAAAAAGACAGAGTAATCTGTGTAATTATGGACAATGCCATTTGTATTGTCATGATTTCCCATATATCATACTTCTAACTTTTAAGTCATTTCAATGATGCTTTCTAAGCTCGCAAACACATAACAGGAACTGCTAGAGATTACAGCTTAGCCGAGTGTGATCTGACTGTCAATTATGCTCCTCAAGGTTTTGCTCAGTACATCCTGAACACAGACTATTTTAACGTGGTTATTTTCAGTTACTAGGCTGAGTGACTGAAAATACTGCATTTCATAAAACTTGAAGGAAAACTAAAAATACTGCATTTTATGGATCTTTAAAGCAGTATTGTACTGTTAAAAATGTAGCTCAAATGTAACCCCATGTCTAAGGCTAGGTACCCATCTGTGTTGGAGCCACTGTAAAAAGGCTCCATTATAGATTCTATCATTCTTCCTGGAATAAAAAGAACAGCATAGTTGCATAAGTTTTTTGTAAAATGATGGTAACCCTAACTGAAATATTACAGACCCCATTATAAGCAATTGAGTTTTATGTGGGACTGGTGGGGTCGGTCATGTATTGTACTTGTTGAAAAAGATCTTTTCTACAGGAAATCACTGCAAGATCCTTTCCCGCATCATCCATACATCATCTATATAAAGGCTAACTTCTCAATAGATATTTGGGAACATTATCATTGCTTTTGTATGTCTAATGGTGCAGCTAATAGTGCAGCATATTACAGCCTCAAGTAATAGGGTAAATCAGTATACTCAAACATAATAAAGTTCTTTAGAGACAAAAAATCCAGTACCATAATGTTTAATGCGACCATGCACCGAATAGGTGCCAAATAGCCACAATTAAAGAAACACTCCATATTCAAAACAGGAGAAAATGCAGAGTATATAGGTTTTAAAACCTGTATTTTTATTATTGGACAAAGGTAGCCAAAAAGTTAAAAAAGCATGTACAAAAAGGCAGACAGACACATCAAACAGTTAACGAATTGTCTCCCACTACTCATAACATGAGTCTTAGGTGTCGAGTTATTATAGCTTTCTATGCGGACACTTTTTGTACTAATAGGGCTCTGTTACCTCAAGTTTGTTATAATACATTTTGACATCATTATTATACACTTGTGAGAGGGGCAGAGCTGTCTATGTAGGCATGGTGGTATTAGCCACCTTTGTCC
Source organism: Ranitomeya imitator (assembly GCF_032444005.1). NCBI lineage: Eukaryota > Metazoa > Chordata > Amphibia > Anura > Dendrobatidae > Ranitomeya > Ranitomeya imitator. The sequence continues at coordinate 582,979,695 of NC_091284.1, forward strand.
ATGAGAGTATTTAGCATTAATTGTTTAGTCCTGTGTGTGGGTTGTAGACTTATTATGGGCCTTTTGTATAAAGTATATGTTTTTAAATTTTTTTAACTGTCTGTATTTCTGCTACTTGTATATGGTGTCTTAATAAAGTTGTGTCTTTACTAGTGCCTTATCCATATGTGTGGTGATCCCCTTCTATGAGACCGTTTCTGTTTTTCTTGCTTTATATGATTGGCTCGTATGTAGGTCTCGGTGTGAACCCATTGACCGTGATGCCCCCTCATAGTTTTTTTCAAAGCTGTCTGTGGATGGATACCATGCTTGGCATAGGTGGTTTTCCGTTATTGGATGTTTTCCTTTATTGGATGCTGCCATTCCCTTGGTTGTTCCTTCCCGGGGAAAGGCCTGGCTATTCACTGCCTGCATTGAGAAACACGTGATGGTGTCTCCGCAGCTCCTCTACATGCAACTGCTATAAAATGTTCACCTGGCCGCTTGGCCATGCGCTAATGTGAACAGATTTACTTGTGTGTGTAGATGAATGCCTGTCGATGGATGAAAGCTCTGAATCATTCCCATCCCTAGTGTTGTTGCCTGCTCGTGAATAGTGGAAGCTACCTAGCACCAGACAGTGCTACTCTGCACATCCAGCACACAATCCTGTGTCTCTCAGCAGTGAGCCAGTGTGGAGAAGTGTGATTAGTGCGCTTTCCTGGCCCTGGTTAGGGTGGTTAGTGGCGTCCGCCAGACTGGCATTGTATGTACTCTTGTGCAATAAATTATTACTATTAGTTCAGTTCTATCCCTGACACCACAGTAACGGTGTTGAGCGTAAGAGGTCTAGAGGAACTCTTCCCCCGTGTCTTGGGACAGAGTTGTGTGACCCTTTACTTGCGCTCTCTGTGCGGTATTGTGGTCCTGTCACGCAACAGGGTTCACTTCCTGCATACCGGGTGAAGCTAACCCGTGTGTTTATTCACATTATACCGCCATCTAGTACGCCATTACCGAGCCTCAGGTGTCCTTTTTGCATGGTGGACCCCAGACTCCGAACGCACCTCATATCCTCTCTAAAATATTATTTGGTGCATTCCGCCAGTCCTAACATTACACTAGCACCAGGGTCTGGCTAGTAATGGTGGATGAACAGCGACTGCAGCGGTATATCCAGCAGCTGGAGGGCAGGTTGGCGGCTCTCGAGCGCACAACCTCACCTGTGGATGTTATTGCTGTAGCTGTTCAGGCTGCTAGCATGGCTGCAGCCACTTTGTCAACTGCCATCCCTGTTCTGAACTTATCCTGCCTCTCGCTGTCAGACAAATTCTCTGGTGATAGCAAGTCTTGTAGGGGATTCTTGAACCAGTGTGCAATTCACCTTGAGCTCCAGACTGCATGTTTCCCCTCAGAGCGGGCTAAAGTGGGATTCATTATATCTCTCTTGTCGGACAAGATTTGGGTTGGGTTGGGCTATGCCACTGTGGGAGCGCAAAGATCATGTGGTGCAGAGTGCTCCTTGGTTTCAGAGCACTCTGAAACAGGTCTTTTGGGGACCAAAGTCAATCATGATACGGCGCTCCAACTGCTGGCATTGACACAGGGTTCATACATGGTCAGTTATTTTTCCGTCCACTTCCGAACTTTAGCATCTGAGCTGGAGGGACCGGATAAAGCCTTCATCCCTGTATTTTGGTGGGGGCTGGCTGACCATATGAAGGACGCCTTGGCCACTAGGGAGATTCCTACCACACTGGAGGAGCTAATAACTATATCTACCTGCATCGACCTTCGCTTTAATGAGCAAAGGTTGGAGCGCGCCCAGTGTAGGCAGAGGTTTCAGCTGGCTCCCACATTCACCAAACCTCTGGGATCTCCGATCCAGGCGTCCAAGCCACATGAGGCTGTGGAGGTGTCAAAATAGGGGTCTAAGTCCCCGACTGCTCATGCACTCAAGGTCTGTTCGGTCTGCCAGCAGACATTATGGCAGAAAATGTCCCCAGCGGTCGGGAAAACATCAGCGTCTAGTGGTAGTAGGAGGAGGTACACTAGACACGGCAACGTTTTCCTCCAAATTGTCCTTCAAAGGGACAATTACCTTAGGCCCATCCACTCTTACGGTAGAGTTTTGTGTGGATTCCAGGGTGGAGGGCAACTTCATGTCTTCTGCCTTCACCCAAAGGCACACAATACCTTTGGTGATGCTCGCCAAACCAGTGACCGTACGATTGGTGAATGGGTCGACACTGCCCTCACAGATAACACATCCCATTTACATGTCGCCATTCCATCAGGAGATTATCACTTTACTCGTGATTCCTGAGAGAATGGTTGAGGAGATCCTGTTAGGGATACCTTGGCTACAGTACCACTCCACTCATATAGAGCGGTCCACAGGAAGAATTTTGGGATGGAGTGAATCTTGTGAGAATAGATGTCAGAGGGTGTGTTTTCAGGTTGCTACTACTGATTTACCCACAGATCTTTCCTCTCTCCCCAAGCACTATGTGGGCCTATGCGGCCATGTTTTCCAAGAGGGCTGCAGAGACCCTTCCACCTCACTGCCCCTATGACTGTCCTATTGACCTCTTGCCTGTGCTGAGCCTCCCCGGGATCAAGTCTATCCGTTATCTCTACCAGAGACAGAGACAATGTCTCAGTACATCCAGGAGAATCTGGCAAGAGGATTCATTAGGAAGTTAGTGTCATCCGCAGGGGCTGGGTTCTTCTTTGTGCAGAATAAGAATGGAGAATCGCATCCATGCATAGACTACAGGGGTCTTAACGCCATCACCGTTAAGAATAAGTACCCACTGCCACTGATATCTGAGCTCTTTGATAGGCTTAGGGGATCAAGGGTATTTACTAAACTAGATCTGCGGGGTGCTTACAACCTGATTCGCATCCGTGAGGGGATGAATGGAAGATGGCTTTTAACACCAGAGATGGGCACTAAGAATATCTGGTGATGCCCTTCAGGCTCTGTAATGCCCCAGCTGTTTTCCAAGACTTTGTGAACGATATTTTCCAGGATATGCTCTCCACCTCGGTTGTAGTCTATCTGGATGATATTCTCATCTACTCTCCAGATATAGACTCCCACCGGAGAGATGTTTGCAAAGTCTTCGACCTCCTACGGGCAAACTCCCTCTATGCCAAGTTGGAGAAGTGTGTGTGTTTGAGAAGGAGTCTTTGCCTTTCCTGGGGTATATCATCTCGGCCCAAGGATTGGCTATGGATCCCGCCAAGCTAGAGGCTGTGATGGACTGGCAGGAACCCCATTCTCTCAAAGCGGTGCAGCGCTTTAAAAGGGTTCATCAACTATTATCGCCAGTTCATTCCCTACTTCTCAACTTTGGTAGCTCCCCTGGTTGCCCTCACCAAAAAGGGAGCTAATCCCAAATTGTGGTCAGAGGAGGTCTCCAAGGTCTTCCTCTCTATCAAGTCACACTTCGCTGGCGCTCCCATTTTACATCACCCCGATGTTGATAAACCATTTATCATGGAGGTGGATACCTCTTCCGTCAGTGCTGGAGCAGTCCTCTTCCAGAAGGATGCTCAAGGTCGGAAGCATCCTTGTTTCTTCTTCTCCAAGACCTTCACACCAGCAGAGAGGAATTATTCCTTCGGGGATAAGGAGTTGCTAGCCATGAAGTTGGCCTTTTTGGAATGGAGACATCTCCTGGAGGGGGCTCGCTTTCCCTTCCAAGTTTTCACCAACCACAAAAATTTGGTGTATTTGCAAACTGCCCAGTGGCTAATCTCTAACCAGGCCAGATGGTCCCTGTTCTTCTCCTGTTTCCACTTTACCCTCCATTTTCTCTCCGGGGAGAAGAACACTCATGATGACGCTCTCTCTCGCTCCTTAGTATCACCAGAGGAGGAAGAGTAGGAGGCTCGGCTTATTGTCCTGTTATGATAGGCAATTCAGTAACACAATGTACATAGCGATCAGAGCACATACAGTGATCTGACAATAACCCAAAATAATAGAACGAGCTCTGAGACGTGGAAACTCTGTAGACCGCAATTCCTGATCCTCTCCAAACACAACTAGAGGCAGCTGTGGATTGCGCCTAACGCTCCCTATGCAACTCGGCACAGCCTGAGAAACTAACTAGCCTGAAGATAGAAAAATAGGCCTACCTTGCCTCAGAGAAATACCCCAAAGGAAAAGGCAGCCCCCCACATATAATGACTGTGAGTAAGATGAAAAGACAAACGTAGGGATGAAATAGATTCAGCAAAGTGAGGCCCGATATTCTAGACAGAACGAGGATAGGAAAGATAACTTTGCGGTCTACACAAAACCCTAAAGAAAACCACGCAAAGGGGGCAAAAAGACCCTCCGTACCGAACTAACGGCACGGAGGTACACCCTTTGCGTCCCAGAGCTTCCAGCAAAACAAATAGACAAGCTGGACAGAAAAAATAGCAACAAATAGCAAAGAAGCACTTAGCTATGCAGAGCAGCAGGCCACAGGAATGATCCAGAGAAACACAAGTCCAACACTGGAACATTGACAGGAAGCATGGATCAAAGCATCAGGTGGAGTTAAGTAGAGAAGCAGCTAACGACCTCACCAGATCACCTGAGGGAGGAAACTCAGAAGCTGCAGTACCACTTTCCTCCACAAACGGAAGCTCCCAGAGAGAATCAGCCGCAGTACCACTTGTGACCACAGGAGTGAACTCTGCCACAGAATTCACAACATTGTCCCTTCAGGGAGCCTGAGAACTGTGGCTCCGGTTTTGCTAGAGTCTGTGCCCCAGGCAAGACTTTGTTCCATCTAATTTGTGACTGAAGGTTATCTGTAGCGCTCATTCGTCCAGGGTGGGTGGACATTTTAGGATCAAGAGGACATTTGAGCTTCTGGCAAGGACATACTGGTGGCCGCATATGGCCCGTGTTGTTGGGGACAATATTTGGTTGTTGCGTCTCCTCAGCAACAGCCTGCTGGTCTACTTTACCCCCTGTCGGTGGCAGACAGGCCCTGGGAGATGGTCAAATGGACTTCGTGGTGGGCTTACCCAAGTCTTGTAGCTTCACAGTTATCTGGGTAGTCACCGACCATTTTTCTAAAATGGTGCACTTGGTTCCGCTTCCACGGTTACCTTCTGCATGGGCCTTGGCGGCATTGCTCATTAAGTATGTTTTCCATCTACATGGCATGCCTGACAAAATTGTCAGTGACCAGGGTCCCCAGTTTGCATCTCGGTTCTGGAGAGAGCTCTGTCATTTACTCAGCATTGAGCTGAATCTCTCTTCTGCGTACCATCCCAAGACGAATGGGTTGGTAGAGAGGGCCAACCAGACTCTGGTCACATGCCTGCAACATTTTGTCTCTGCCAGGCAGGATGACTGGGCATCTTTGCTCTCATGGGCGGAATTTGCTTTGAACAATGCCGTAGCCGACTCCACTGGGCAGACCTCATTCCTCCTTAATTACGGCCAGCGTCCGTGTGTCCCTGTGCCCATGCCCGTGTCATCCATCGATTCAAGGGTAGCATACTGGGCGGTTGAGGCACGTGACATTTGGGATTGCACAAAAGATGCCATTCGGGCCTCCAAGGAGAGAATGAGGGTTTCTGCCGATGCACACCGGCACCCCGCTCTGACCTTTGCTCCTGGCGACTTATTGTGGCTCTCCGCCCGTAACATCAGACTGCGAGTTGAGTCCACTAAGTTTGCACCTCACTACATAGGCCCTTTCAAGGTTCTAGAACAGGTTAACCCTGTGGTCTACCGTTTGGCTCTTCCTCCATGCCTAGGTAACACCGACACTTTTCATGTATCCCTCTTAAAGCCCATCTATATGTCCCGGTTTTCCGATTCATCTGCCGGGACATTGGGTTCATCCACGGATGAGTATGAGGTGATGTCTATCTTGGGGTGCAAGGTGGTACATAGCAAAAAATATTATCTGGTGGACTGGAAGAGTCACAGGCCAGACGACAGAACCTGGGAACCTGTAGAGCCCATTCGGGCTCCACTGCTCATTGCAGCCTTTGAACATAGCGAGGCCCAAAGAGGAGTGGGCTTTAGTGGGGGGTGAGGTTAGGTGACAAGTTCTCACCGCTTCACAGTGGAAATCTCAAACCATGTCCGCAGTGGTCTCCCATTCTCCTTCAGTCACAGTGGAACCTGCTCAGCAGAGATGTCGGTCCCAGCGTCTGGCTCAAGCTGATACTATGCAAATGGTTACTGCTGCCTTTCCAGGCTCTGCCATTGTAGCCAGCACTGATCAGCAGCAAGCAGGCCTTTCTGGGACTAAGTCCAGCTTTTCCCATACTAAGCATGCCCACGGGACGACCGCCCATTGGAGGTCGGGGATCACATGTTCAGGTCCTGTTGCGGCTCCTGTTGGACCATCAGAAAGGTCCTAAAGCGCTACTGCTATAAAAGGTTTGCATGGCGGCTCGGCCAGGCGCTAGTGTAAACTGATTTACTTGTGTGTGTGTAGATGAATGCCTGTCGATGGATGGAAGCTACCTAGCACCAGACAGTGCCACTCTGCACATCCAGCACACAATCCTGCGTCTCTCAGCAGCTACCGCCAGTGCGGCACCATGCGCTTAGTGCGCTTTCCTGACCCTGGTTAGGGTGGTTAGTGGCATGCGCCAGAGTGGCATTGTACGTACTCTTGAGCGATAAATTATTACTATTAGTTCAGTTCTATCCCTGACACCACAGTAACGGTGTAGAGCGTAAGAGATGTAGAGGAACTCTTTCCCCGTGTCTTGGGACAGAGTTCTGTGACCCTTTACTTGCGCTCTCTGTGTGGTATCATGGCCTTGTGACGCAACAGGTTTCGCTTCCTTCATACTGCGTGAAGCTAACCCATGTGTGTATATTCACATTATACTGCCATTTAGTCCACCATTACCAAGCAGCAGGTGTCCTTTCTGCACGGTGTACCCCGGACTGCGAACGCACCTCATATCCTCTCTAAAATATTATTTGGTGCGTTCTGCCAGTCCTAACAATGAGTGAACAGAATAGAGTTAGTAAAGATATAAATATAGTCATCACAGGTTGATGTAATACAGTCAGAAAGCTAAGTGCTAATTAGGCATTGATGACCCATTATGTATATTGACCGTACCCAGCATTGTGTTTCAAGATACCTGAAGACCCAACTCTTCAGACTACAACCTGCAGTAACCACCGATCGACCAAACCGATGCATGACCAGCTCTATCCTCACCTACTGTATTCTCACCCATCCCTTGTAGATTGTGAGCCTTTGCGGGCCGGATCCTCACTCCTCCTGTACCAGATATGACATGTAATGTCTAAGATTATTGTACTTGTTTTTCCTATGGATACCCCTCCTCACATGTAAAGTGCCATGGAATAAATGGCACTATAACAATGAATAATAATAATAATAATACCAAATCCAATCTAAGATGTATAAAGCCATCTTACCCTGTGGGAGGAGTGGGTGCAGTGCACAAAAATGGATGACTCTAACCCCAATGTGCGTTTTGCATGGATTTTTCTTTGCTTTCTCAAGGGGAGTTGTGAGAAAGCAAGGAAAAATCCATGAGAAACATGCAATGGAGTTGGAATCACCCATTTTTGTGCACTGCACCCATTCCTCCCACAGGGTAAAATGGCTTTATACCTATTCGATTGGATTTGCTATCCTGAAACACAGCGCTGTGTACTGTCAATATATATAAAGGGTTATCATTGCCTGATTAGCACTTACCTTTCTGACTAAATTACATTTATATCTTTACTAACTCTATTCTGTTCACTCATGCTGTTAATATTACCCTGTTGAAGACAATTCATTTACTGTTTGTTGTGTCTGTCTGTATTTTTGTACATGATTTTTTAACTTATTGGCTACCTTTGTCCAATAATAAAAATACAAGTTTATAAAGCCTATATACTCCATATTTTCTCTTGATTTGAATAATAAAGTTCTTTGGCTCAGTATAAAAACAGCAATATGCTGATCTTAGCCCAACACAGGGTTTCACCTTGAAAGTTTTGTCAAGTTTAACTAATATTTTTATATTTAAATATTCAAATTTAATAAAGTGTGTGATTAAAATAAGTTCCCCTTCATTGTCTGATCACAGAGCACAGGGCAGAGCATAGGGTTTGAAAAGCAAATTATTATGGGACTATGTGTGGCTGTAATGCTTTTACATGAAGTCATGTTTTTTGTGTATTTGCCAGGTAGACAGTGTTTGTGATTACAAACCCATTTAACATATTGTTATATATGACTATATGACAACCATGTATCTGTTTTTAAATTGAAATATTATGATTGTCCTACACACAATACATTTCTTGGAAATTATTTTCCATGTTAACTTAGTTTTATTTTCACATACATGTATTTTATTTGATTTTAGCTTTTGACATAATGGGAAATATACATGAGCAGTCGGAATGTGACCTTCACTTGCCTGTGGGGCATGTTGCCTGTTTGGTTGCTACTGGCTGAATATACAGCAGGACGATTTTGTAGAGAAAATAAAGATAAAAGTGTTCTTTTTGTTCGGGGTTATGATCTCTACAGTAGAGTATTCACAAAACAATGCCCTTCTGATGTCATTGCTCAACTATGAGACATACTTCACACCACCTAGACAAAAGATCCATCAGAACAGAAGATTAATTAAAGGAAGTGGTATATTATTATATACTGTATAATTGTACACAAAATAAGTGTTTTTTTCCAGTAATATTAACACTGAGCATATTTTCAGTGTTACTAAATCAATAGGGATATCAACTTACAAGTAAATTATGAAGTACATGATACATTTTAAGAAGTTAGTTAAAGAAGATATGACATTTTCAGTCAACTAAAATATTCTGACCATAAGTCTCATCCACCTGTCCCCCTACTATTCCCCAGCATCTCATCTCTGCCAATCCCATCACTGGCTTTCCATTGCCCAAAGACTCCAGTTCAAAGCTCTAACCATGACAAACAAAGCCATCCGCAACCTGTTTCCTCCATACATCTGTGACATAGTCTCTCTGTACTTAACTGCATGCAATCTCCGATCATCACAAGAGCTCCTTGTCTACTCTCCGCTTATCTCATCTTCCCATAGTCGAGTACAAGATTTCTCCCGTGCATCACCCCTACTCTGGAACTCACTAAACCAACATATCAGACTTTCTCCTACCATGGAAACCTTCAAAAGGAACCCGAAGACCTACCTCTTCAAAGAACCTTCAACCTGTAGTAACTCTTGTTTCACTATACCACTGCATGACCAGATTTACCCACACCTACTATATCCTCACCCATCCCTTGTAGACAGTGAGCCCTCGGGGGCAGGGTCCTTTCTCCTCCTGTACCAGTAGCTGACTTGTATTGTTCATAATTATACCCCTTTTCACATGTAAAGCACCATGGAATAAATGGTGCTATAATAATAATAATAAGTCTTGGTTGTGCACTTGTGACAATCATCATACTGCATCAATATCACAGACATGAAAAAACAAGCCATCATGCCACAATAATACAAACAGCCACAGAGACCATATGATATACCACCAGGCAGTGACACATCAGTGCTGCTCATTCATGGGCAGCTTTTCCTCACACTCAACATGTTATAATAGCATGTCACAAAAAGTTATCATTATGCAGAAAGCTGTAATTAAATTAAGTAAAAGTTATTGAATATGTCAAGATACAGTAGGTGCTGAGTTAGTCTTTTCCACAGCAAGATATCTTGATGGATCATAATATGTGTAATGCGTACACTAAAAAAGAGTCTTGCCTGTCTAGTGCTGTCTATAACAGAAAATGTGCCAAACATATCCTGAAATAACGATGTCAGTGTCATGATGAACTACCCTAGCCCCTTAAAGTCTGCCGATACGCCTTTTCACGGCCGCAATTGTGGGTACTTAAACCACAGCATCGTTAATGGTGCTGTGGAAAATGTTTATAGTGTCCCCCAGAGACGGAATTTTTCCAGGGTCTTGGCAGCCGGGGGTAGCTGAGACCCCAGAGAACATGATTCGGGTTAATTTTTACTGACCCCAGTGTTGCGATCACTGTTATTAACAGTATAACGGTGACTACGAAAAAAAGTCAGATTTTCCATTTAATTTCTCTCTCCTCTGATGTGATCGTGCATCAGTGGAGAGAGAAATAGGCTCCCCGATCACCCCCCCTGTAACTCTGGAGTCCAGGAATCCCCCGTGATGTCCCCCAGGGTCTTCTTCTGGGAGAAAATGGCGGGTGCATGAGCAGTGTGCATCGGAAAATGGTGCAATTTTTAAAAAAAATTTTTTTAGCAAAGTTTGGAATTTTTTTTCACCACTTAGATAGAAAATAAACTAGAAATTTTTGGTGTCTATGAACTTGTAATGGCCTGGAGAATCAAAATGGCAGGTCAGTTTTAGCATTTAGTGAACCTAGCAAAAAAGCCAAACAAAAAACAAGTGTGGGATTGCACTTTTTTTGCAATTTCACAGCACTTGGAATTTGTTTCCTGTTTTCTAGTACATGACATGCTAAAACCAATGATGTCGTTCAAAAGTAAAGCTCGTCCCGCAAAAAATAAGCCCTCACGTGGCCATAGTGACAGAAAAATCAAAAGTTATGGCTCTGGGAAGGAGGGGAGTGAAAAACGAAAATACCCTGGGTCATGAAGGGGTTAAGCTGCAAATTGGCTCTGTCACTAAGGGGCTAGACATTGCTGATTCCATAAGATAAAATCACTTTAGATGTTTCTACATTATGTACATTAGAGAGGAGCAGATCTTTTGAAATTGGAATATGCCATCTGTTCCCAAAAATTTGATAAAATTTTAGTACTGGATAAGAAGGGAAGGGGGGGGGGGAAGGAAAACTAGATAACGTGTGAGAGAGAGATAGAGAGAAAGAGGCATTTTGTTTTCACATGATTTGTCTATTCCACTTACCCAGTGAATCTGGAGATGGACTCCAACTCTATTGTGCAAAATACCAGTCCAGTCTCCATTGGAAACCATTTATGTCCCATGACCCAGTGATGTACTGACCACCACTGTACAAGGTACAAATATCCAATTTATAAACTAGGATGTTATGTCATAGCTGCTGGGCATTTTAGAGAAGCCCGCTCAGCCACGCAAAATTACATTAGCCAGTTCTCTGTTGCTTCACCAGAGAAGAAAATCATGTCAGTCAACTTTTTTTGTACGAATCACGAATTGAATCTCAAAGTATTGGAATTCTCTTAGAAAAGCAAATTTAAAGGGAACCTGTCACCCCGTTTTTTCAGATTGAGATAAAAATACTGTTAAATAGGGCCTGCGCTGTGCGTTACAATAGTGTATGTAGTGTACCCCGATTCCCCACCTATGCTGCGAAATACATTACCAAAGTCGCCATTTTCGCCTGTCAATCAGGCTGGTCAGGTCAGGTGGGCGTGGTCACAGCGCTGTTTCTTTCCCAGCTTTCCGTTGGTGGCGTAGTGGTGTGCGCATGTCCAAGTGCCGAATCCACTGCGTGCAGGTGAAGAAAAAGCGCGCGATCTGCACTATTACCGTTGTCATCGGTGGGGGCGGCCATCTTCCTGAGGCCGCGCGTGCGCAGATGGAGTGCTCTGCTGTACGGGGCTTCAGGAAAATGGCCGTGGGATGCCGCGCGTGCGCAGATCGAGATCGCGGCGGCCATATTCCTGAAGCCGAGATGCAAACTCGGCTTTGGGAAAATGGCCGCCGCGATCTCTATCCGCGCACGCGCGGCATCCCGCAGCTATTTTCCTGAAGCCCCGTGCAGCTGAGCACTCCATCTGCGCACGCACGGCCTCAGGAAGATGGCCGCCCCCACCGATGATAAGGGTAATAGCGCAGATCGCGCGCTTTTTCTTCACCTGCGCGCAGTGGATTCGGCACTTGGACATGCGCACACCACTACGCCACCAACGGAAAGCTGGGGAAGAAACAGCGATGTCACCACGCCCACCCGACCTGACCAGCCTGATTGACAGGCGAAAACGGCGACTTTGGTAATGTATTTCGCAGCATAGGTGGGGAATCTGGGTGCACTACATACACTATTGTAGCGCACAGCGCAGGCCCTATTTAACAGTATTTTTATCTCAATCTGAAAAAACGGGGTGACAGGTTCCCTTTAAGGAAATTCAACATAAACTCGATTCTCTGTGGATTGATCTGCTGATATCTATTCTGTAAGTTTTTTTATTTTGTGTTATTCGATGCCTCATTTATTACACAATTTAAGGTATGTGTACACATTGTTTGAAGCAAAAATTTCTGTACCAAATAAGCATCTCTTTGTAGGAAAAACGCTGCTTAAAATACACATGGTTTTGATGAATTTTTTACATTTTATTACATGCATTTTTATGTGCTTTGTCCTTACTCATTTGAAAAGATAAAAAATGCTGCAAAAACACTGAAAGAATTGACATTCTGCAGATTGAAAACTGCTTCAAATCTGTAAGGGAAATATAAGCAGAGTGTGCATTTCAGAAACCTCATTCATTTTGCTGGTACTGTGAACTGCAGCCTTTTTTTGTAGCAGTTTTGGAACATAAATGTCAAATACTTAAAGGGGTTGTCAATTACTAGAACAACCCCTTCTCAATATGCATGTTTACCCCTGGGACAATAAAAGCACTTATACTCACCTCCCATGCCACCACCATTGTCAGTACTCACGTTCCTGGTTGTTCACGTATGGTTGTTATGACACACAAGCACGGCACCCAATCATTGTTGGCATCACTCTCCTAGCTTTCAGACATATACATAATCAAGAGGAAGTTAGAGCTGCAGCTGATTGTTCACTTACTCTTGATTACTAATTTGTCCAAAGGCGGGACAGCAACTCCAGCGCTAATTGGATGCTGGGCTCATTTGTCATAACCACCGCACTTGAGGCACCGGGAATCGCAAGTTGATACTGCTGGAATGGTGCCAACACTGGAGGTAAGTATAGGCTTTTTAATTTTCAAGGGGGCAAACATTCAGATTGAGAAGGGGCAGTCCTAGTAGTGGGCAACCCCTTTAATGTGAGCATATACTCTTCATGGACAGCCATCTTTGTATGTGCTGTACATCTGATACCTGGATATGAAGGTACCTAAAATAGTCAACATCTTATTGACATAGGATAATGTTGTGAGCATGCTCTGTGCTGTATGCCATAGTCACTGTGCTGGAGGAAGGAGCAAAGGCTAATGTTCTTCATCTTATTTTGTCAGCTGTGTGATTTTGTGTTAGCTGCCTATCAGCTTTAATATAGAGGTGTTGCCTTTCATTGTAAGGCTACGTTCACATTAGCGTTGTGCGCCGGTGCGTCGGCGACGCAACGCACGACGCACAAAAAACGCACGCAAAAACGCTGCGTTTTGCGACGCGTGCGTCGTTTTTTGACGAAAATCGGACGCACAAAAAATGCAACTTGTTGCATTTTCTTGCGTCCGACGCTAGCGTCGGAAACGACGCACGTGTCAAAAAACGCAACCAAAAAAACGCACGCGTCCCCTATGTTAAACATAGGGGCGCGTCGCCGCTGCATCGCCGACGCAACAGCGACGCACATTAGCGGAACGCTAATGTGAACGTAGCCTAATTCTAACAATGGGATGACTGCTGAGAAGTGAAAGTGTTTGATTATTGTAATGTTCAGTAATCAAAATAAAATCTTCAAGATTACACATTTTTTGGTGGGAGACACAGATAGTGGCATTAATAAATGTAAAAGAATTATGTTTAGCACAAAACCTGTGGGCCAATCTCTAATAAATCCTTTGTATTTATCGCTGGTTTTGCAATTCAGATGTGTGGACAGGTTGAATTTTGCCATTAATGCCCATATAACATTCGTGAAAAATTTCCCTATTACGGTAATGTGGTGCCATAAAGCTGATCACGAACCTAAAAGAATTATAAGCTTTTATGATGTTTCTAGTTAGGATGTATAATATTTATACAGAAATGCACCAGATCACTTGAAAGTCATCTTATTCAGTGCTCTGAGGACTAGGGAGTGGGGAAGTCAGCCAAACATTTTCAAGCCTCTGTTTGAAGTATAACCTTTCTGGGTGAAAGTGTGACCACATAGGAGAGATGATTAGTAGTGATGAGCGAATATACTCTTTACTTGAGATTTCCCGAGCACGCTTGGGTGTCCTTCGAGTATTTTTTGCCTGATTGCTAGGGAAGCCCCACATGTACTTATGCTGCCTAAGGAGATGTAAATCATTCAGCTGCGGCTCTAAAAACTAAAACTCCGAGCACTAACAAATACTCGGAGGACACCCGAGCGTGCTCGAGAAATCTCGAGTAACGAGTATATTCGCTCATCACTAATGATTAGAACATTCTTGGAGAAAGAATAACTATTAAGGTCAAAAGTGTTTGTTTTATCAATGAACAGATATAATTAACACCTACCAGCCTCTGGTAATTAAAGGGAATTTGTCAGTAGGAGCAACCCTTCTAAGCCGTCTATTCGATCTGCATGCCTATATAGATGGCACAGGATGGTTTAGCCTACTGACAGATCCCCTTTAACCCCTTCCCGACCCATGACGCCACGTAGGCGTCATGAAAGTCGGTGCCATTCCGACCCATGACGCCTATGCGGCGTCATGCAAAGATCGCGTCCCTGCAGGCCGGGTGAAAGGGTTAACTCCCATTTCACCCGATCTGCAGGGACAGGGGGAGTGGTAGTTTAGCCCAGGGGGGGTGGCTTCACCCCCTCGTGGCTACGATCGCTCTGATTGGCTGTTGAAAGTGAAACTGCCAATCAGAGCGATTTGTAATATTTCACCCATTATAACGGGTGAAATATTACAATCCAGCCATGGCCGATGCTGAAATATCATCGGCCATGGCTGGAAATACTAGTGTGCCCCCACCCCACCCCTCCGATCGCCCCCCCAGCCCCCCGATCTGGCCGGTACACTGCTCCGGCTCCCCTCCGCCCTGTGCTCCGCTCCCCCCCGTGCTCGTGTCCGCTCGCCCCGTGCTCCAATCACCCCCCCGTGCTCCAATCACCCCCCCCTGCACTCCGATCCACCCCCCCCCCCGTGCTCCGTTCCACCCCCCCGTGCTCCGTTCCAGCCCCCCCGTGCTCCGTTCCACGCCCCCCGCGCTCCGTTCCACCCCTCCCGCGCTCCGATTCCCCCCCCGCGCTCCGATCCCCCCCCCCGTGGTCCCCCCCCACCCTATCATACTTACCGATCCAGCCGTGGTCCCGTCCGTCTTCTCCCGGGCGCCGCCATCTTCCAAAATGGCGGGCGCATGCGCAGTGCGCCCGCCGAATCTGCCGGCCGGCAGATTCGTTCCAAAGTGCATTTTGATCACTGAGATATAATCTATCTCAGTGATCAAAATAAAAAAAATAATAAATGACCCCCCCCCTTTGTCACCCCCATAGGTAGGGACAATAAAAAAATAAAGAAATTTTTTTTTTTCCACTAATGTTAGAATAGGGTTAGGGTTAGGGGTAGGGGTAGGGTTAGGGTTAGGGGTAGGGTTAGGGGTAGGGTTAGGGTTAGGGGTAGGGCTAGGGGTAGGGTTAGGGTTAGGGGTAGGGTTAGGGGTAGGGTTAGGGTTAGGGGTAGGGCTAGGGTTAGGGCTAGGGTTAGGGTTAGGAATGTGCACACGTATTCTGGTCCTCTGCGGATTTTTCCGCTGCGGATTTGATAAATCCGCAGTGCTAAACCGCTGCGGATTTATGGCGGATTTACCGCGTTTTTTTCTGCGCATTTCACTGCGGTTT
This sequence comes from Ranitomeya imitator, assembly GCF_032444005.1. NCBI lineage: Eukaryota > Metazoa > Chordata > Amphibia > Anura > Dendrobatidae > Ranitomeya > Ranitomeya imitator. Next base: position 582,995,420 of record NC_091284.1, read on the forward strand.
TACAATTGCGATTTTCTATTGGAGCAGTTGTAAAACCGCTGCGGAATCCGCACAAAGAAGTGACATGCTGCGGAATGTAAACCGCTGCGTTTCCGTGCAGTTTTTCCGCAGCATGTGTACAGCGATTTTTGTTTCCCGTAGGTTTACATTGAACTGTACACTCATGGGAAACTGCTGCGGATCCGCAGCGTTTTCCGCAGCGTGTGCACATACTTTTAGAATTAGGCTATGTGCACACGGTGCGGATTTGGCTGCGGATTCGCAGCAGTGTTCCATCAGGTTTACAGTACCATGTAAACATATGAAAAACCAAATCCGCTGTGCCCATGGTGCGGAAAATACCGCGCGGGAACGCTGCGTTGTATTTTCCGCAGCATGTCAATTCTTTGTGCGGATTCCGCAGCGTTTTACACCTGTTCCTCAATAGGAATCCGCAGGTGAAATCCGCACAAAAAACACTGGAAATCCGCGGAAAATCCGCAGGTAAAACGCAGTGCCTTTTACCCGCAGATTTTTCAAAAATGGTGCGGAAATATCTCACACGAATCCGCAACGTGGGCACATAGCCTTAGGGTTAGGGTTGGAATTAGGGTTGTGGTTAGGGTTAGGGGTGTGTTGGGGTTAGTGTTGTGGTTAGGGGTGTGTTGGGGTTAGGGTTGTGATTAGGGTTATGGCTACAGTTGGGATTAGGGTTAGGGGTGTGTTGGGGTTAGTGTTGGAGTTAGAATTGAGGGGTTACCACTGTTTAGGCACATCAGGGGTCTCCAAACGCAACATGGCGCCACCATTGATTCCAGCCAATCTCGTATTCAAAAAGTCAAATGGTGCTCCCTCACTTCCGAGCCCTGACGTGTGCCCAAACAGTGGTTTACCCCCACATATGGGGTACCAGCATACTCAGGACAAACTGCGCAACAATTACTGGGGTCCAATTTCTCCTGTTACCCTTGTGAAAATAAAAAAATGCTTGCTAAAACATAATTTTTGAGGAAAGAAAAATGATTTTTTATTTTCACGGCTCTGCGTTGTAAACGTCTGTGAAGCACTTGGAGGTTCAAAGTGCTCACCACATATCTAGATAAGTTCCTTGGGGGGTCTAGTTTCTAAAATGGGGTCACTTGTGGGGGGTTTCTACTGATTAGGCACACCAGGGGCTCTGCAAACGCAACGTGACACCCGCAGACCATTCCATCAAAGTCTGCATTTCAAAAGTGACTACTTCCCTTCTGAGCCCCGACGTGTGCCCAAACAGTGGTTTACCCCCACATATGGGGTATCAGCGTACTCAGGAGAAACTGGACAACAACTTTTGGGGTCCAATTTCTCCTGTAACCCTTGGGAAAATAAAAAATTCTGGGCTAAATAATTATTTTTGAGGAAAGAAAACGTATTTATTATTTTCACGGCTCTGCATTATAAACTTCTATGAAGCACTTGGGGGTTCAAAGTGCTCATCACACATCTAGATAAGTTCCTTTCAGGGTCTAGTTTCCAAAATGGGGTCACTTGTGGGGGGTTTCTACTGTTTAGGCACATCAGGGGCTCTGCAAACGCAACGTGACGCCCGCAGAGCATTCCATCAAAGTCTGCATTTCAAAACGTCACTACTTCAATTCCAAGCCCCGGCATGTGCCCAAACAGTAGTTTACCCCCACATATGGGGTATCACCGTACTCAGGAGAAACTGGACAACAAATATTGGGGTCAAATTTCTCCTGTTACCCTTGGGAAAATTAAAAAATTCTGGGCTAAATAATTATTTTTGAGGAAAGAAAACGTATTTATTATTTTCACGGCTCTGCATTATAAACTTCTATGAAGCACTTGGGGGTTCAAAGTGCTCACCACACATCTAGATAAGTTCCTTTGGGGGTCTAGTTTCCAAAATGGGGTCACTTGTGGGGGGTTTCTACTGTTAAGCCACATCAGGGGCTCTGCAAACGCAACGTGACGCCCACAGAGCATTCCATCAAAGTCTGCATTTCAAAACGTCACTACTTCACTTCCGAGCCCCGGCATGTGCCCAAACAGTGATTTACCCCCACATATGGGGTATCAGCGTACTCAGGAGAAACTGGAAAACAACTTTTGGGGTCAAATTTCTCCTGTTACCCTTGGGAAAATAAAAAATTGCAGGCTAAAAGATCATTTTTGAGAAAATAATTTTTTTTTTTATTTTCATGGCTCTGCGTTATAAACTTCTGTGAAGCACTTGGGGGTTCAAAGTCCTCACCACACATCTAGATTAGTTCCTTTGGGGGTCTAGTTTCTAAAATGGTGTCATTTCTGGGGGATCTCCAATGTTTAGGCACACAGGGGCTCTCCAAACGTGACATGGTGTCCGCTAATGATTGGAGCTAATTTTCCATTTAAAAAGCCAAATGGCGTGCCATCCCTTCCGAGCCCTGCCGTGCGCCCAAACAGTGGTTTACCCCCACATATGGGGTATCAGCGTACTCAGGACAAACTGGACAACAATATTTGGGGTCCAATTTCTCCTATTATCCTTGGCAAAATAGGAAATTCCAGGCTAAAAAATCATTTTTGAGGAAAGAAAAATTATTTTTTATTTTCATGGCTCTGCGTTATAAACTTCTGTGAAGCACCTGGGGGTTTAAAGTGCTCAATATGCATCTAGATAAGTTCCTTGGGGGGTCTAGTTTCCAAAATGGGGTCACTTGTGCGGGAGCTCCAATGTTTAGGCACACAGGGGCTCTCCAAACGCGACATGGTGTCCGCTAACAATTGGAGCTAATTTTCCATTCAAAAAGTCAAATGGCGCGCCTTCTCTTCCGAGCCCTGCCGAGTGCCCAAACAGTGGTTTACCCCCACATATGAGGTATCGGCGTACTCGGGAGAAATTGCCCAACAAATTTTATGATCCATTTTATCCTACTGCCCATGTGAAAATGAAAAAATTGAGGCGAAAAGAATTTTTTTGTGAAAAAAAATTACTTTTTCATTTTTACAGATCAATTTGTGAAGCACCTGAGGGTTTAAAGTGCTCACTAGGCATCTAAATTAGTTCCTTGGGGGGTCTAGTTTCCAAAATGGGGTCACTTGTGGGGGAGCGCCAATGTTTAGGCACACAGGAGCTATCCAAACGCAACATGGTGTCCGCTAACGATGGAAATAATTTTTCATTCAAAAAGTCAAATGGCGCTCCTTTCCTTCCGAGCCTTACCATGTGCCCAAACAGTGGTTTACCCCCACATGTGAGGTATTGGTGTACTCAGGAGAAATTGCCCAACACATTTTAGGATCCATTTTATCCTGTTGCCCATGTGAAAATGAAAAAATTGAGGCTAAAAGAATTTTTTTGTGAAAAAAAAGTACTTTTTCATTTTTACGGATCAATTTGTGAAGCAGCTGGGGGTTTAAAGTGCTCACTATGCATCTAGATAAGTTCCTTGGGGCGTCTAGTTTCCAAAATGGGGTCACTTGTGGGGGAGCTCCAATTTTTAGGCAAACGGGGGCTCTCCAAACGTGACATGGTGTCCGCTAAAGAGTGGAGCCAATTTTTGATTCAAAAAGTCAAATGGCGCTCCTTCCCTTCCAAGCCCTGCCGTGCGCCCAAACAGTGGTTTACCCCCACATATGAGGTATCAGCGTACTCAGGACAAATTGGACAACAACTTTCGTGGTTCAGTTTCTCCTTTTACCATTGGGAAAATAAAAAAATTGTTGCTAAAAGATAATTTTTGTGACTAAAAAGTTAAATGTTCATTTTTTCCTTCCATGTTGCTTCTGCTGCTGTGAAGCACCTGAAGGGTTAATAAACTTCTTGAATGTGGTTTTGAGTACCTTGAGGGGTGCAGTTTTTAGAATGGTGTCACTTTTGGGTATTTTCAGCCATATAGACCCCTCAAACTGACTTCAAATGTGAGGTGGTCCCTAAAAAAAATGGTTTTGTAAATTTCGTTGTAAAAATACAAATCGCTGGTCGAATTTTAACCCTTATAACTTCCTAACAAAAAAAAATTTTGTTTCCAAAATTGTGCTGATGTAAAGTAAACATGTGGGAAATGTTATTATTAACTATTTTGTGTCATATATCTCTCTGGTTTAACAGAATAAAAATTCAAAATGTGAAAATTGCGAAATTTTCAAAATTTTCGCCAAATTTCCGTGTTTATCACAAATAAATGCAGAATTTATTGACCTAAATTTACCACTAACATGAAGCCCAATATGTCACGAAAAAACAATCTCAGAACCGCTAGGATCCGTTGAAGCGTTCCTGAGTTATTACCTCATAAAGGGACACTGGTCAGAATTGCAAAAAACGGCAAGGTCTTTAAGGTCAAAATAGGCTGGGTCTTGAAGGGGTTAAGATGGCAGTAAATATCAGCACTAATCAATGACCACCATTTCAGTACTTACGTAGCGCATCATATTGTCTTCTGTAATATTGATAACTATTCTGCTCACGTTTGACCACTATTTATTCAGTATTTCTATAAAACTGTATAAACTGCCTGTAAGGAATTATAGCTTAAAAATATATTAAAACATTAAAATATTTATGTGTTTGTCAAAATGAAATGCTCATAGCAAGGCTAGTGCTGTGCTGGAAATTTCAGAATAAAAGAAACGCGGCTATTGATGATATTAATAGAAGAGCTAAAATAGCAGCAATTCTGGTTCCACATAATTATCCATGTAAAATTCACCAAGAGTAAATCTGAGTAAATACATTTGTTTTGATTGTTCTGCTGTTGCTTTAGTAACTCTCATGTCTGTCACTGCAATTACTAGCTGTTGAGATTTAATAATGAGCTACCATTTAGAAAAGCAAATGCTTGTGAATTTAAGAGCCTTAGATATGTTTGTTTCAAGGCCAATTAGCAAATATTATTACAAAGGGAAGTATGATCTAGGAAACCAATGTAAGTCTAATGCTGGCATATTTAGGCAGCTACTTAACTCTTTCCACTGACCTACCTGTAAGAGGACAAGAAGCACAGGGATGAATTTACTCTTGATCCCACGCTCTATATATACCCAATATTTGCATGTGAGCTGTAATTGTCCTTGATTAACCTCCTGGTGATACATTATCACAATGCAATTTTTCAGTGTTTTTCACAAAAATAAAAATTACAATTTTCTCTATCGTGTTAATGTACACTTACTTGGCATCTCAAGGAATGCAGCTGACAGCCGTGTCTACCATAAGTTAATGGCATCACTGAAGTGGCTATGGCTGTGCTGTGAAAACAGCGAATGGCCGCATCTAAAGATCGCAGTATGCACAAGTCTCTTCTTTATTTCAGATGAGACTCGCCCATTCAAGTCTTTGGATGAAAAAAAAAATATCGGATTCCCTACAGATCAACCGAATATCATCAGATTTTTATGAATACACTGGAATTATTTAAAATAGTAAACTACCGTATATACTCGAGTATAAGCCGACCCGAGTATAAGCCGACCCCCCTAATTTTGCCACAAAAAACTGGGAAAACTTATTGACTCGAGTATAAGCCTAGGATGGAAATGCAGCATTTACCGGTGAATTTCAAAAATAAAAATAGATCATTATTTCCCCATAGCTGTGCCATACAGTGCTCTGCACCGTTCATATTTCCCCATAGCTGTGCCCCATATACAGTGCTCTGCACCGTTCATTGTGCCCCATAGCTGTGCCATATACGGTGCTCTGCACCGTTCACTGTGCCCCATAGATGTGGCATATACAGTGCTCTGCACTGTTCATTGTGCCCCATAGCTGTGCCATATACGGTGCTCTGAACCGTTCATTGTGCCCCATAGATGTGCCATATACGGTGCTCTGCACACTTCATTGTGCCCCATAGATGTGGCATATACGGTGCTCTGCACCGTTCATTGTGCCCCATAGATGTGCCATATACGGTGCTCTGCACCGTTCATTGTGCCCCATAGATGTGCCATATACGGTGCTCTGCACACTTCATTGTGCCCCATAGATGTGGCATATACGGTGCTCTGCACCGTTCATTGTGCCCCATAGATGTGGCATATACGGTGCTCTGCACCGTTCATTGTGCCCCATAGATGTGGCATATACGGTGCTCTGCACCGTTCACTGTTCCCCATAGATGTGCCATATACGGTGCTCTGCACCGTTCATTGTGCCCCATAGATGTGCCATATACGGTGCTCTGCACCGTTCATTGTGCCCCATAGATGTGCCATATACAGTGCTCTGCACCGTTCACTGTGCCCCATAGATGTGCCTTATACGGTGCTCTGCACCGTTCATTGTGCCCCATAGATGTGCCATATACGGTGCTCTGCACCGTTCACTGTGCCCCATAGATGTGGCATATACGGTGCTCTGCACCGTTCATTGTGCCCCATAGATGTGCCATATACGGTGCTCTGCACCGTTCATTGTGCCCCATAGATGTGCCATATACGGTGCTCTGCACCGTTCACTGTGCCCCATAGATGTGCCATAAACGGTGCTCTGCACCGTTCACTGTGCCCCATAGATGTGCCATATACGGTGCTCTGCACCGTTCATTGTGCCCCATAGATGTGCCATATACGGTGCTCTGCACCGTTCACTGTGCCCCATAGATGTGCCATATACGGTGCTCTGCACCGTTCACTGTGCCCCATAGATGTGCCATATACGGCGCTCTGCACCGTTCATTGTGCCCCATAGATGTGCCATATACGGCGCTCTGCTCCGTTCATTGTGCCCCATAGATGTGCCATATACGACGCTCTGCACCGTTCACTGTGCCCCATAGATGTGCCATATACGGCGCTCTGCACCGTTCACTGTGCCCCATAGATGCTCCACATAAATCTCTGCCGCCGCTGCTGCTGCAATAAAAAAAAAAAACACATACTCACCTCCCTTGATTGCAGCTCCCGGCGTCTCGTTCCGGCGCCTCCATCTTCCCGGCGTCTCTGCTCTGACTGATCAGGCAGAGGGCGCCGCGCACACTATATGCGTCATCGCGCCCTCTGCCTGAACAGTCAGAGCGCAGACGCCGGGAAGATGGAGGCGCCGGCCGGGAAGATGGAGCGACGCTAGTCCTGGCGATCCTCGCGCTGTCCCTCTGCCTGGTCTTCGGTGCCGCAGCTTCTTTCTCTATCAGCGGTCACCGGCACCGCTGATTAGAGGAATGAATAGGCGGCTCCGCCCCTATGGGAGGTGGAGCCGCTTATTCATTTCTGTAATGAGCGGTCCCACGTAACTGCTGAAGAGGGGAAGAAGCTGCAGCACAGAAGCCCGTGGGACGGCAGGGACAGCGCGAGGATCGCTGGGACTAGGTAAGTATACCTCAGCGCCCTCTCCCCCTCACCCGCCGACCCTGCCACCCACCTTGACTCGAGTATAAGCCGAGAGTGGCACTTTCAGCCCAAAATTTTGGGCTGAAAATCTCGGCTTATACTCGAGTATATATGGTACTTAGTTTTCAATGTTTTAAGAACTGCTGATGTATAAAATTGGATGGCATATGTCGCTAACAAAACAAATGAATAATCATCTTTTTAGGAAGATTTATCTACAGGATTTAACCCATTACTTGCCAAATTAGCAATTTTCTTTCTTTTTTTAATGACAGATTTTTAATGAATTGGGTCCTAATGAATCAGAAACATTATTTGCAAACTTTTTTCAAGTACAGATTTATCAGAAAAGGGCTCCCCAATATTCAATTAAAAATGACAATTACATTTTTTCCTATTTTGTAAACATTCATTTTACAAACACAACACAAAAAATTTGACCTAATTTTAAAAATTATAAAATCTTAGTTGCTTGAAGCTAAAGATTAAGCGTCCCCAAAAAAGGACATTGGTAGATAATGGGTTAAAGGGAAATGAAATGTATTTATCGTAAAATAGAAAGGAAGGATGATGTGGCATATGATATCAAACTGTAAATGTCCCCTATAAAACTGTGAATCATCCATTTTCTATATTTGCAAACACTGAAGATGTTCCATTAAGGAGACCTGAATGAAGAAGGTAAAAACAGTCTCTTTTCTCAGAAGATAAAATATACAAAAGCCGGTTCATACCACCACATATTGTGGGCCGTTACAAGGTAAGATGGGCTATCGTTATGAGCTTCAAGCCACTGAGCTCATTATTTTGAGGATACTAGAAGCTTGACAGTTTTGTGTGTGACGTCTCTAGGTGCAATTTTAGAACAGTCTGATTTACTGTCACTACTGTCACTGTCACAGAGGGAATCAATATCACCATTACACACTGAACGGGAAACCACTGGGTAAATCTGACAGGGAGAAGGACTTGGGGATCCTAGTTAATGATAAACTTACCTGGAGCAGCCAGTGCCAGGCAGCAGCTGCCAAGGCAAACAGGATCATGGGGTGCATTAAAAGAGGTCTGGATACACATGATGAGAGCATTATACTGCCTCTGTACAAATCCCTAGTTAGACCGCACATGGAGTACTGTGTCCAGTTTTGGGCACCGGTGCTCAGGAAGGATATAATGGAACTAGAGAGAGTACAAAGGAGAGCAACAAAATTAATAAAGGGGATGGGAGAACTACAATACCCAGATAGATTAGCGAAATTAGGATTATTTAGTCTAGAAAAAAGACGACTGAGGGGCGATCTAATAACCAAGTATAAGTATATAAGGGGACAATACAAATATCTCGCTGAGGATCTGTTTATACCAAGGAAGGTGACGGGCACAAGGGGGCATTCTTTTCGTCTGGAGGAGAGAAGGTTTTTCCACCAACATAGAAGAGGATTCTTTACTGTTAGGGCAGTGAGAATCTGGAATTGCTTGCCTGAGGAGGTGGTGATGGCGAACTCAGTCGAGGGGTTCAAGAGAGGCCTGGATGTCTTCCTGGAGCAGAACAATATTGTATCATACAATTATTAGGTTCTGTAGAAGGACGTAGATCTGGGTATTTATTATGATGGAATATAGGCTGAACTGGATGGACAAATGTCTTTTTTCGGCCTTACTAACTATGTTACTATGTTACTATGTTACTATTATATTCATTGGAGACATAGCTTCATTAAATATCTTTATTTCTAATTATAAGTACTCTAAAGAAGAGAGACTGGGTAAAAATAAAGTACACACAAGAAACCTGATTAAACATATTTTAATAACTGTGATTTTAGAAAAATAAACTAAGGGTTTCCATGCATGCTCAGAATTAATGTAAATAGCTTTAAAGTATCAATATTTGAAACACTTTATGCAATGTGATCATTTATTTGTACAGTTGCACTAGTTATTAAATATAATTGCATTGAACAAAGTACATTATGCATAAATACAATATATGTATGACGGTTCCAGTTACTTTACAAAGCACAAACTGTATCAGAATGAAGCAAGTGACTGACATCCAGCTGTAGCATACCTTAACTTGACACTCAAAATGCCATATCATGATCCAGCAAATATTTTACATTTTTGTGCTGCATTAAATGGTAAGTCAAAGTTTGCTGCATTATAGTATATAACAGATTGTTAGGTTAACGTTTGCAACATCTATACAAAGTGGTGATGAAAAATGTCATGTTAGAACCAAGGTTTCCCCACAAAGTGGACTTCCCTTCATAATCGAAGTCAAGACCCAACCCTGAATCCTCTAATCACCATAGTCCCCATATACTTTTTTAATGCACAGCATTTGCTGTACACTCTACCCTATATGGCATTGGCATACTTGGCAACTTAATTATTTTGAGAGTGAATTTCTTAACAGTACAAAAGGAAGTAAATGGCATGGCATTTTTAAAAATTTTCAGAAAACCAATGTCCCGTGTGCAGTTTGTTTTAAAACCAAAACTGTGATTTACTCAGTTTCTCTCACATGCTTCCCCTGGAAAAAGCTAATGCGAAACGCGCGTCGGGGTGCCATCGCCATTTAAAGGTACAGAGCCCATATACCACCAACAATCATTATCTTTCTCCTAGCCCTTATTGCCCAAATTTTCTGCCACTTGGCATGTCTCTTTGTATGATACTGACTATTACACTAACACTGCTAATGCTTGCTTTGATCTGGGTATAAGGATACTTGTTTTTGAACTCCTGCATGTGACACAAATAATGTTATTATATTTGGACTGAGGATATACTATAACTATTTTTGGAAGCTGCTTATCTGCTTCTTGTTTATGATGATATATATATACCCTCAGTCCTACAGTAGTTGAACTGTCTATACTACGTATATTTTATATTGTTGTGGCACTGTATTCCTTAATGTGGATACTTTTTGCACTATTGTCCCTATCTTGACTACATTTTAACTTCACCCCTATTGTTTTAATTTGCATTAATAAAAATTTAGATTTTTATGGCATATAGCTTCCACTTTTTTTCTTCTATTTGATGCATAAACTTTATGGAAGTGCCATTTAGGCAGCTTAATAATTTGATGATCAGTTTCTCTCAAGTCCAGTGCTGAGTCTGTACCACTGCTCCTGATATCTGTTATTGTCTGGAGCATTAATGTTACATCATCAGCCAACAAGATGGCTCAGCGGCTCAGCCCAAGTTGATGGCAACAAGTCACTCGGAGCTGCTGAGCTCACTGATTGGCGGCAACGCTGTCAACATGAAGTCATTGCAGACAATAACACCACCATGGGAAGCAGCAAGGGACGAGCACTACAGGAGGAGAGTGTATGTAAAGCAATTTGTTTTTTCAAACTGTTTCTGGGGATAGGGGTTTTCTAAAAAAGGAAAACCCAATGAATTTGGTCATTTATGTCTACTTACGTGTTTTTAGAAACTTTTCCTTCTTACAGTCTTTCATTTAATAGGACTTCACATTTGCCATCCTCTTGTCCAGAATGTGGTATAAAACATCTAATGTGACTGCACTTACATCTACTTTCCCTGCTAGTCAAAAACCTAAATATCACACAGACTGTGCCAGCAATTATTCTGTCACCAATAATTACTTGAAAAGAAATCCCAAATGCAAGAAAACAGCACTGTACAGCATTTCAATAACATGAACTGTATACCAATGGACTATGATGGCAAAACTAGAATTAAGATGCTTTTTTAACAGGTATTTAATTAAGTACTGAAATTATCTTGTACAGAATTGTGCTATTATATTTCTCTTCCTCTGGGAAATAAATACTATAAGTTTGATGAGGTTTGTTATAGCGGAATGACATATGGCTTGTTGTATTGCATAGTAGATGGTTTATACAAATATAAAGTAATGAAACGCGAAATTGATTTATTGTCTCCTCGTGTAATTCCCAAAAAACTCATTGATGTAGAGATCAGGAATAGTGATGAGCGAATATTCTCGTTACTCGAGATTTCTCGAGCACGCTCGGGTGACCTCTAACTATTTTTTAGTGCTGGGAGATTGTTTTTTTCTTGCCGCAGCTGAGTGATTTACATCTGTTAGCCAGCATAAATACATGTGGGGGTTGCCTGGTTGCTAGGGAATTCTTATGCTGGCTAACAGATGTAAATCATTCAGCTGCAGCAAGAAAAACAAAATCTCCAAGCACTAAAAAATACTCGGAGGACCCCCGAGCATGCTCAAGAAATCTCGAGTAACGAGTGTATTCGCTCATTACTAAACAGGAATCAGGATTCTAGCGACTCAACAGTTCTTCTTTATCAGATATTTTGCTCCATTATGTTAAGTATGATATACAGGTTTTAAAATAACATATATTCCCATCCAGACAATGCTAAACCTCATATTGCATTTATCACAACAGCATGGCTTCGTAAAACAAGAGTTTGAGTGATGAACTGGCCACCTGCAGTCCAGACCTGTCACCAATAGTAAAAATTATCCGCACTAAGGCTATGTGCACTCAGTGCGCTTTTGGTGCATTTTCGCAGTATTTTTTCCATGAGGAAATGGATCAAAAACGCTATGGAATCCTTATGCAAGCTAATTTAATGACAATCACATGAGCAGCAAATTTCCTTAAGTATTTATAATGTGTTTTTTTTCTGCAGCATGTCAATTCTTTGTGCGTTTCTGTAGTGTTTTTAACCCATTGACTACAATTGAGTCAGTCAAATCTGCAGCAAAAATCATGTATAAAAATGTTTGCGGATTTGCTGCAGATTTCCTGAATTTTTGTTTTGCGTTATACCGGCTTGCTATGGTGTGTCTCATGCTTTCATCTGTGTGACAGCGTGGGAAACACCGGCATGGTAGTTCTTATCGGTGGTAACGCAACTGCTGGTAAGATCGTCGGTCACAGCACTGCGGGATCATGCTGTCAGATGTCAGCATTACCTCGCAGCTGTGACTGTCACCTGCGGTAATGCTAACACCAGTAAGATTGTCAGTCAGAGTGCTGGGAAGTCATGCTGTCAGATGTCAGCATGACCCCATAGCTGTGACTGTGCCTGCAGGTATGGGCTGATGAGACTAATCCTCCCATCGGCTAGGTCTGCTGTCACTGATAACAGTGACAGCAGGTGCCTCTGATGGGAGATGTAAACTCATCTGCCAGTGCCAGTGCTAACAGTTAAAAAGAAGTAAAATTACACACATATTCAAATAAAAATAAAAACCCATTATATTTACCCAACACCAAATCCCCGATACCCCCATCCCATAGAAAGAATGTAAAATAATAAATCAACATACAGTGAACCTGGAAATTATAGGCCAGTAAGTCTAACCTCTATTGTTGGTAAAATATTTGAAGGGTTTCTGAGGGATGTTATTCTGGATTATCTCAATGAGAATAACTGTTTAACTCCATATCAGCATGGGTTTATGAGAAATCGCTCCTGTCAAACCAATCTAATCAGTTTTTATGAAGAGGTAAGCTATAGGCTGGACCATGGTGAGTCATTGGACGTGGTATATCTCGATTTTTCCAAAGCGTTTGATACCGTGCCGCACAAGAGGTTGGTACACAAAATGAGAATGCTTGGTCTGGGGGAAAATGTGTGTAAATGGGTTAGTAACTGGCTTAGTGATAGAAAGCAGAGGGTGGTTATAAATGGTATAGTCTCTAACTGGGTCGCTGTGACCAGTGGGGTACCGCAGGGGTCGGTATTGGGACCTCTTCTCTTCAACATATTCATTAATGATCTGGTAGAAGGTTTACACAGTAAAATATCGATATTTGCAGATGATACAAAACTATGTAAAGCAGTTAATACAAGAGAAGATAGTATTCTGCTACAGATGGATCTGGATAAGTTGGAAACTTGGGCTGAAAGGTGGCAGATGAGGTTTAACAATGATAAATGTAAGGTTATACACATGGGAAGAAGGAATCAATGTCACCATTACACACTGAATGGGAAACCACTGGGTAAATCTGACAGGGAGAAGGACTTGGGGATCCTAGTTAATGATAAACTTACCTGGAGCAGCCAGTGCCAGGCAGCAGCTGCCAAGGCAAACAGGATCATGGGGTGCATTAAAAGAGGTCTGGATACACATGATGAGAGCATTATACTGCCTCTGTACAAATCCCTAGTTAGACCGCACATGGAGTACTGTGTCCAGTTTTGGGCACCGGTGCTCATGAAGGATATAATGGAACTAGAGAGAGTACAAAGGAGGGCAACAAAATTAATAAAGGGGATGGGAGAACTACAATACCCAGATAGATTAGCGAAATTAGGATTATTTAGTCTAGAAAAATGACGACTGAGGGGCGATCTAATAACCATGTATAAGTATATAAGGGGACAATACAAATATCTCGCTGAGGATCTGTTTATACCAAGGAAGGTGACGGGCACAAGGGGGCATTCTTTGCGTCTGGAGGAGAGAAGGTTTTTCCACCAACATAGAAGAGGATTCTTTACTGTTAGGGCAGTGAGAATCTGAAATTGCTTGCCTGAGGAGGTGGTGATGGCGAACTCAGTCGAGAGGTTCAAGAGAGGCCTGGATGTCTTCCTGGAGCAGAACAATATTGTATCATACAATTATTAGGTTCTGTAGAAGGACGTAGATCTGGGGATTTATTATGATGGAATATAGGCTGAACTGGATGGACAAATGTCTTTTTTCGGCCTTACTAACTATGTTACTATGTTACTATGTTACACACACCTTCTCATTTAAAGATTTTTCTGTATTTTCATGACTATGAAAATAGTACATTCACACTGAAGGCATCAAAACTATGAATTAACACATGTGGAATTATATACTTTACAAAAAAGTGTGGAACAACTGAAAATATGTCTTATATTCTAGGTTCTTTAAAGTAGCCACCTTTTGCTTTGATGACTGCTTTGCACACTTTTGGCATTGTCTTGATGAGCTTCAAGAGGTAGTCACCGGGAATGGTTTTCAATTCACAGGTGTGCCCTGTCAGGTTTAATAAGTGGGATTTCTTGCCTTATAAATGGGGTTGGCACCATCAGTTGTGTTGTGCAGAAGTCTGGTGAATACACAGGTGATAGTCCTACTGAATAGACTATTAGAATTTGTATTATGGCAAGAAAAAAGCAGCTAAGTAAATAAAAATGAGTGGGCATCATTACTTTAAGAAATGAAGGTCAGTCAGTCCTAAAATATGGGCAAACTTTGAAAGTGTCCCCAATTGCAGTGGCAAAAACCATCAAGCACTACAAAAAAATACTGGCTCACATGAGGACCGCTCCAGGAAAGGAAGACCAAGAGTCACCTCTGCTTCTGAGGATAAGTTTATCCAAGTCACCAGCCTCAGAAATCGCAGGTTAACAGTAGCTCAGATTAGAGACCAGGTCAATGCCACACAGAGTTCTAGTAGCAGACACATCTCTACAACAACTGTTAAAAGGAGACTTTGTGCAGCAGGCCTTCATGGTAAAATAGCTGCTGGAAAACCACTGCTAAGGACAGACAACAAGCAGAAGAGACTTGTTTGGGCTAAAGAACACAAGGAATGGACATTAGACCAGTGGAAATCTGTGCTTTGGTCTGATGAGTCCAAATTTGAGATCTTTACTTCCAGCCACCGTATCTTTGTGCGATGCAGAAAAGGTGAACGGATGGACTCTTCATGCTTAGTTCCCAACGTGAAGCATAGAGGAGGAGGTGTGATGGTGTGGGGGTGCTTTGCTGGTTAGACTGTTGGGGATTTATTCAAAATTGAAGGCATACTGAACCAGCATGGCTACCACAGCATCTTGCAGCGGCATGCTATTCCACCCGGTTTGCGTTTAGTTGGACCATCATTTATTTTTCAACAGGACAATGACCCCAGCAAACCTCCAGGCTGTGTGTTAGGTCTCGAGTTCCCGCTTCTGCACAGGGGGAATCTTGAGCCATCTCCGCTGTGGTCTCCCATCTTTATCCAGCCGCAGTGGAGTCTGCTCAGCAGGGACGTCGGTCCCAGCGTCTTGCTCAGTCTCACTCTGTACAGAGAGTTACTGCTGCTTCTTCAGCTTCTGCCATTAAAGCCAGTGCTGGTCAGCAGCGAGCGGACTTCTCTGGGACTAAGTCCTTGTCTGCACACACTGAGCATGCCCAGGGCAAGATCTCCCGTTGGAGATCGAGGGTCATGTGCTCAGGCTCTGCAGCACATTCCATTGGTCCTCTTGGCAGGTCTTGGAAGGGCAAAGTTTCTGTGGCCACTTCCTGTGCTGCAACTATATAAACTGCGCATGACCGCACGGCCATGCGCTAGTGTACATTTGCTTACGTGTGTTTGTTGTGAGTGCAAGTCGTCCTTGGATACCCCTTCCCTATTGAATGTCTGTTCGCGGAAGGTGTATGGTTGCTATCTAGCGCCCGACTTATCCTACAGCACGAATCACACAGTACAGCGTCCAGTTGCTGTGACCGCCAGTACGGCGCCGTGCACTTCCTCTGTGCTTTCCTTACCCAAGCCTGGGTGGTTAGTGGCGTTCGTCAGTGCGGCACCGCATGCACTCTTGTGCCCTAATATTTAGCTTCCTTACACACCCAGTTGCGGTGTTGTGCCAGCAAGGGTCTAATCGGACTTCAATCCTAGTTGGGGTTGAGTTCGCTGACTACTTGCTCGCGCTCTATGTGCGGTACCGCGATCCTGTGACGCAACAGGATCGCTTCCTTCACGCTGGGTGGAGTTTAACCCACGTGTGTATACTTATGAGTACCGCCATATAGTCCGTCATTACTTTGCAGCAGGTTCCATCTCTGCACGGTGGACCCCGGGCTGCGAACGCACCATACTCTATCTGTCCTATTATTTGGTGCGTTCCGCTAGCCCTAACATTACACTAGCGCCAGGGTCTGGCTAGTAATGACGGACAAACAGCAATCCTTGCGGTATATCCAGCAGCTGGAGGGTAGGTTGGCGGCTCTTGAGAGCGCAACCTCAGCTGTGGATGTTACCGCAGTTGCTGTACAGGCTGCTAGCGTGGCTGCAGCAACCCTGTCCATTGCCACCCCTGCTCCAACATTTTCTCGCCTCCCGCTGCCAGAAAAATTTTCTGGTGATAGCAAATTTTGTAGGGGATTTGTGAGTCAGTGCTCTATTCACCTCGAGCTCCTGGCTGCACGTTTTCCCACAGAGCGGGCTAAGGTGGGATTTATAATGTCTCTCTTGTCGGACAGGGCGTTGGAATGGGCTACGCCGCTGTGGGAGCGTGGCGATCATGTGGTGCAGAGTGCTCCACTGTTTCTGAGCACTCTGAAACAGGTCTTTTTAGGACCTCAAGTCACCCATGATACTGCGCTCCAACTGCTGGCATTAACTCAGGGTGAGTCCTTGGTCAGTCATTATGCCGTCCAATTCCGCACTTTAGCTTCTGAGCTGGATTGGTCGGATAAAGCTCTTATCCCCATATTTTGGAGGGGCCTGGCTGACCACGTTAAGGACGCTCTGGCCACTAGGGAGATTCCTGCCACACTGGAGGAGTTAATAACTGTCTCCACTCGAATTGACCTCCGTTTTAACGAGCGGAGGTTAGAGCGAGCCCAGTGTAGGCAGAGGTTTTGGCTGGCTCCTACCTTCGCCAAACCTCTGGAATCTCCGGTCCTGGTTCCTGAGTCACATGAGGCCAGGGAAGTGTCACAAGCGGGATCTAAGTCCCGGACCGCTTGTGCACTCAAGGTCTGTCATGTTTGCCAGCAGTCAGGACATCTAGCCACCAGATGTTCTCAGCGGTCGAGGAAACGTCAGCGTCTAGTGGTAGTAGGTGGAGGTACACTAGACAAGGCGACATTTGCCTCTAAATTGTCCTTTAAGGGGACAATAACTATAGGCTCATTCTCCCACTCGGTAGAGCTCTGCGTGGATTCTGGGGCGGAGGGCAATTTTATGTCTTCTGCCTTCGCCCAACATCACGCAATACCCCTGGTTATGCTAGCTCAAACAGTAACGGTACGAGTGGTGAATGGGTCGACACTGCCCTCACAGATAACACACCAGACCATCCCTTTTACTCTGTCCATGTCGCCATCTCATCAGGAGATTATATCTCTGCTCGTCATTCCTGAGGGAATCGATGAGGTCCTGTTGGGAATACCTTGGTTACGGTACCACTCTCCTCATATCGAGTGGTCCTCTGGCAGAATCCTGGGATGGGGCGAATCTTATGGGGGTAGGTGTCAGAGGGAGTGCGTTCAGGTTGCTACTACAGAGGTACCCGCAGATCTTTCCTCTCTCCCCAAGCAGTATTGGTCTTATGCAGACGTGTTCTCCAAAAAGGCGGCGGAGATCCTTCCGCCCCATCGCCCCTATGACTGTCCTATTGATCTCTTGCCTGGTGCTGAGCCTCCCCGGGGTCGGGTCTATCCGCTATCTCTCCCGGAGACGGAGGCAATGTCACAGTACATCCAGGAAAATCTGGCAAGAGGATTCATTAGGGAGTCAGTGTCACCTGCTGGGGCAGGGTTCTTCTTCGTGCAGAAGAAGAATGGGGAATTACGTCCATGCATAGACTACAGGGGTCTTAATGCCATCACCGTTAAAAATAAGTATCCTTTGCCCTTGATATCTGAGCTCTTCGATAGGCTTCGGGGAGCAAGGGTATTTACTAAACTAGATCTGCGGGGTGCTTACAACCTGATTCGCATCCGTGAGGGGGACGAATGGAAGACGGCTTTTAACACCAGGGATGGGCACTATGAATATCTGGTGATGCCCTTCGGGCTCTGTAATGCCCCAGCCGTTTTCCAAGACTTTGTGAACGATATCTTCCGGGATATGCTTTCCACCTCGGTCGTAGTCTATCTGGATGATATTCTCATCTACTCTCCAGATATTGACTCCCACCGGAGAGATGTTTGCAAAGTCTTCGACCTCCTACGGGCAAACTCCCTCTATGCCAAGTTGGAGAAGTGTATGTTTGAGCAGGAGTCCTTACCTTTCCTAGGATACATCATCTCTGCCCAGGGATTGGCTGTGGATCCTGCAAAACTACAGGCTGTGATGGACTGGCAGGAACCCCATTCTCTTAAAGCGGTGCAGCGCTTTATGGGGTTCATTAATTATTATCGCCAGTTCATTCCGCACTTCTCAACTTTGGTAGCTCCCTTGGTTGCCCTCACCAAGAAGGGGCGAATCCCAAATTGTGGTCTGAGGAGGTCTCCAAGGCCTTTAACTCTATAAAGTCACACTTCGCTAGCGCTCCCATCCTACATCGCCCCGATGTTGATAAGCTATTTATCATGGAGGTGGATGCCTCTTCTGTTGGTGCTGGAGCAGTCCTCTTCCAAAAGGATGCTCAAGGTCGGAAGCATCCTTGCTTCTTTTTCTCCAAGACCTTCTCACCAGCAGAGAGGAATTATTCCATCGGGGACAGGGAGTTGCTAGCCATGAAGTTGGCTTTCTCGGAGTGGAGACATCTCTTGGAGGGAGCACGTTTTCCCTTCCAAGTCTTCACAGATCATAAAAATTTGGTGTACCTGCAGACAGCCCAGCGGTTGAATTCTCGCCAGGCCAGATGGTCCTTATTCTTCTCCCGGTTTCATTTCACCCTCCATTTTCTTTCTGGGGAGAAGAACATTCGGGCCGACGCTCTCTCTCGCTCCGTTGTGTCATCTGCGGAGGAGGAGGAGGAGCCTCGGCTTATTGTCCCCACCGAGAGCTTGAGAACTGTGGCCCCGGTTTCGCTAGAGTCTGTGCCTCCGGGCAAGACTTTTGTACCATCCAGTTTGCGACCGGAGGTTCTCTCTTGGGCACACTCGTCCAGGGTGGGTGGACATTTTGGTACCAAAAGGACATCTGAGTTACTGGCGAGGACATACTGGTGGCCGCATATGGCTCGTGATGTCGCAGAGTATGTTCGGGCGTGTGTCTCTTGCGCCAAGAACAAGACTCCTCGGCAACGGCCAGCTGGTTTGCTTTATCCTCTGCCGGTGGCGGACAGGCCCTGGGAGATGGTCGGGATGGACTTTGTGGTGGGCTTACCCAAGTCTCGTAACTGCACCATTATCTGGGTGATCACCGACCATTTTTCCAAAATGGTGCACTTGGTGCCTCTTCCACGGCTACCTTCTGCACGGGCGTTGGCTGTCTTGTTCGTCAAGCATATCTTTCGCCTATACGGTATGCCAGACAAAATTGTTAGTGACCGGGGTCCTGAGTTTGCGTCTCGATTCTGGAGAGAGCTTTGTCGTCTACTCAGTATTGAGTTGAATCTCTCTTCGGCATATCATCCCGAGACGAATGGGTTGGTAGAGAGGGCCAACCAGACCTTGGTCACATATTTACGACATTTTGTTCCTGCCAGGCAGGATGACTGGGCATCCTTGCTACCGTGGGCAGAGTTTGCACTTAACAATGCTGTAGCCGACTCCACCGGTCAGACTCCATTCCTCCTAAATTACGGCCAGCATCCGCGTGTTCCTGTGCCCATGCCTGTGTCTTCTGCTGACTCCAGGGTGGCAGACTGGGCTGTGGAGGCACGGGACATTTGGGACCGCACGCAGGATGCCATTCGGGCCTCCAAGGAGAGAATGAGGTCCTCCGCCGATGTTCATCGGCGCCCCACTCCGACCTTTGCTCCTGGTGACTTGGTGTGGCTCTCCGCCCGTAACATCAGGCTGCGAGTTGAGTCCACTAAGTTTGCTCCTCGCTACTTGGGTCCCTTCAAGGTTCTCGAACGGGTTAATCCTGTGGTCTACCGTTTGGCTCTTCCTCCATGCTTGGGTATCACCGACACCTTTCATGTGTCCCTCTTGAAACCCGTATACATGTCCCGGTTTTCCGAGTCATCTGCCGGGACATCGGGTTCGTCTACGGACGATTACGAGGTGAACGCTATTTTTGGGTGCAAGGTGGTACGCGGCAAAAAGTTCTATCTGGTGGATTGGAAGGGTTATGGCCCAGAGGACAGGTCATGGGAGCCTGCTGAAAACATTCAGGCCCCACAGCTCATTGCTGCCTTCGAGCGTAGCGAGGCCCAAGGAGGGGGGGCCCTAGGAGGGGGGGTAATGTTAGGTCTCGAGTTCCCGCTTCTGCACAGGGGGAATCTCGAGCCATCTCCGCTGCGGTCTCCCATCCTTATCCAGCCGCAGTGGAGTCTGCTCAGCAGGGACGTCGGTCCCAGCGTCTTGCTGAGTCTCACTCTGTACAGAGAGTTACTGCTGCTTCTTCAGCTTCTGCCATTAAAGCCAGTGCTGGTCAGCAGCGAGCGGACTTCTCTGGGACTAAGTCCTTGTCTGCACACACTGAGCATGCCCAGGGCAAGATCTCCCGTTGGAGATCGAGGGTCATGTGCTCAGGCTCTGCAGCACATTCCATTGGTCCTCTTGGCAGGTCTTGGAAGGGCAAAGTTTCTGTGGCCACTTCCTGTGCTGCAACTATATAAACTGCGCATGACCGCACGGCCATGCGCTAGTGTACATTTGCTTACGTGTGTTTGTTGTGAGTGCAAGTCGTCCTTGGATACCCCTTCCCTATTGAATGTCTGTTCGCGGAAGGTGTATGGTTGCTATCTAGCGCCCGACTTATCCTACAGCACGAATCACACAGTACAGCGTCCAGTTGCTGTGACCGCCAGTACGGCGCCGTGCACTTCCTCTGTGCTTTCCTTACCCAAGCCTGGGTGGTTAGTGGCGTTCGTCAGTGCGGCACCGCATGCACTCTTGTGCCCTAATATTTAGCTTCCTTACACACCCAGTTGCGGTGTTGTGCCAGCAAGGGTCTAATCGGACTTCAATCCTAGTTGGGGTTGAGTTCACTGACTACTTGCTCGCGCTCTATGTGCGGTACCACGATCCTGTGATGCAACACGCTGGGTGAAGTTTAACCCACGTGTGTATACTTATGAGTACCGCCATATAGTCCGTCATTACTTGGCAGCAGGTTCCATCTCTGCACGGTGGACAACGGGCTGCGAACGCACCATACTCTATCTGTCCTATTATTTGGTGCGTTCCGCTAGCCCTAACACTGTGTAAGGGCTATTTGACCAATAAGGAGAGTTATGGGGGTGCTATGCCAGATGACCTGACTTCTACAGTCTCCAGACCTGAACCCAATCGAGCTGGTTTTGGGTGAGCTGGACCGCAGAGTGAAAGGCAAAAGGGTCAACAAGTGCTAAGCATCTCTGGGAACTCCTTCAATATTGTTGGAAGACCATTCCCGTGACTACCTCTTGAAGCTCATCAAGAGAGTGCCAAGAGTGTGCAAAGCAGTCATCAAAGCAAAAGGTGGCTACTTTGAAGAACCTAAAATATAAGGCATATTTTCAATTTTTTTCACACTTTTTTGTTAAGTATATAATTCCACATGTGTTAATTCATAGTTTTGATGCCTTCAGTGTTAATGTACAGGGTGGAGCGCGGTAATTTGCTGATTTGGGAATGAAATAAAAAAATTATGATCATTAGAAAAATTTATTTTATATTTTAATTATACTGAACAGTAATGGAATTTTTAAATTACATGGTTTTAAATAGTGTATCTGGCAAATGTCGACCTTCGCTATCCACACACTGCTGCATACGTTTTCTGAAGTTTTCATGAACTCTAACAAGCATGTCCACTGGTATTCTGCCAATTTCAGCTTCAATATTGTTCCTTAGGTCTTCCAAGGTGTTGGGACGGTTGATATACACCTTAGACTTCAGGTAACCCCAAAGGAAAAAATCGCATGGGGCTAAATCTGGTGAGCGTGCTGGCCAGTTCACATCTCCCCTCAAAGAGATAAGCCGTCCAGGAAACATTTGCCTCAAACAATTCATGGTAACCCTCGCTGTGTGTGCAGTGGCACCATCCTGTTGGAACCATGTATCCTCTAGTTCCATTGCCTCAAGAGCCGGCTGAAAATAATCCTGTATCATAGACAAGTACCGTTCGGAGTTCACAGTTATGGCACGACCATTATCCTGAAAATAGCAAGGACCAATGATGCCTACTCGTGATATGGCGCGCCACACAGTGACGCGGTCCGAATGCAGAGGTCTCTCGTGAACTTCTCTGGGGTTTGTTTCACTCCAGTAACGCATATTTTGTTTGTTTACACACCCACTGAGGTGAAAATGTGCCTCATCAGAAAAAAACACAATTGCGTCACGGGGTATCGTTGCTAACATGTCTTCACAAGAGGTCCGCCGTGTCAAATAGTCCCATGCTGACAAATGTTGGAAAATACGCTTCAACACAAAATGACCTCTCCTCACGTGTCCACTGCATGATGGCAACTGAAAGGCAGAGGAATACAAATCTCCCATCAGCCACTGTAAGCCACACCCACTCTCCCCTCTCTTCGACCGACAGTGCCGCCACAGCATGCAGTGCAAAAAAGCAAATTACCGCGCTCCACCCTGTACAATTTTCATAGTCATGAAAATACAGAAAAATCTTTAAATGAGAAGGTGTGTCCAAACTTTTGATCTGTACTGTATACTCACCTGTCTGCCATAGTCCAGGTAATCTCAAGTGTCCCACAACAATCTCACGTGTAGAACAGTCACATCAGGAAATGAGACTGTACTACCTGGCTGCCTGCAATACACCGACAGGAGGTAATTGCTCCTGCAGTGTATTACTGAGCTGCAGTGAGAAAGTTTAGGAGTTCATCAGCTCCAGTGCTCTCACTTACTCGTGAGAACTTTCCCACGCAGCAATGGTGCGGTAAGGGAGATCACAGGAGCTGATCAGCTGATCAACTCTGGTGAAATCTCACGGCAGCTCATTGATACACTGTGGGAGTAATTACCTCCTGTCAGTGAATCGCTGGCTGTCATTGAGAGCAGTCATATCAGTGATGTGACTGCTCTCAAAGTGATAAGGATCGTTGTGGAACATTATGGATTATCTTCTGCAAACAGGTGAGGAATACTGTGGTTTATTATTTCTTTTTGTTGCAGGAGACGTTGGCTTTGGTGGATTAGGAGTTTGATAAGTATCATTTAATTAAGATTATTAAAGGAGTCTGTGTCATTATTTCAAATAAAAGACTTTATTCTGGGTGTCTGTGTTTTTATACAATAACACAGTAGGGTTACTAATGCATAGGTGCCTTATTGATGCTTCTCCATTGCTAACCTCTGGGTTTGATGTCACCTGACAATACAAAGGTGACCTCACCCCCACAAGTATGAACCCCACTTGCCACTGCTACAGGGCAATTGGGATGAGCGAGGCTAAGAGCCAGATTTGGTGCCTCTTATAGATGCACCTTTTCTGGGGCAGCTGAGAGCTGATGTTTTAATCTGGGAGGGGACAATATCCATGGCCCTTTTAGTTTGGGAGGGGACAATAGCCATGGCCCCTTCCTAGGCTATTAATATCAGCCTACAGTTGTCTACCTAGCCTTTGCTGGTTTATAGGGTGACCCTATGTCAATTTTTTCTGGGGTCCCCCTGTAAACTAGTGTAAAAGTCTAAGCAAACAGCTATGAGCTGATATTAATAGCCTGGGAACCTTTATGGCTATTGTCTCCTTCCCAGAATATTAACATCAGCCCTCAGCGATCAGCTATCCCTCTGCTGGTTATTACAATTATGCGGAAGCCCACACAATGTTTTCTTCATTTTTTTTTCTTTAAAATGTACAGTTGATGTCTTTTTACATCCTATGTACGTTCTTTCTGTTAATGCTCCTAGATAGGCTGGTGACAATGTGTGTGTGTTTGTGTGTTTGTGTTTACTTACTTAGTAATGAGGGTATCAGGCTGACATCTTTTCATTATTAAGCATAAGTGTCATTGACAACTGCTAACTTCAAAATATATGACTGTATATGAGTTGGTGACTCTAGGTTCAGCACCTGTTCACACTTAGTCTATGTTTTTTGAAGTTTGTATTCATTAGCCTTCTGACTGAGCACTCCTCCTTTTAGCCACAGGTTTTTTTAATCACAGTAGGTCCACTACCCCTCCACAGAGAGAGATTTTTAGTCAAAGAGAGGACCCCTTTTAGGTTCCCTTTCAGATGAAGACTTTATTCTCAGAGAGGAAAGGCATTGCTTGGACCTTGTATACGCGATATGCCTTAACGTGGCTACAAGGTACACATAAAGTGGCCAATTTATGCGCTAAACTTTCTCAATTTTTCATATTTCTAGTGCAATATTGCAATTCAATTTTCATGTTTCATGTTTGCAGGTTTTGGCGCCACAGTGTGCTGCCTTATTTATATGCATGACAACTGCTGACACCAAGCGCTAAACCCATTACCCTGATGCTATGGCATCAGCATGAAAAAGGTGGTGTAAAACCAAGAAATTACATCACTAAACTTTTTAAAAATATTTTTATTTAGCACACTGCTGGTCTCCCCGCTGCACGGCGCACTCGCACACTGGGATACAGCGCGGTTCTTTTGCAATAGTTTTGCCTTTGCCTTTTGCACTGTCCTTGGCTTATGATGCCCAGCTGGTCTACAGCACATACCCGCTGCAGCAGGTCCCAATAATTTGGATGCTCATGACCGCTTAGAGAGCACCCCTTCACATCCACTTCATGTTAAAGAATGTTCTGATGAAGGTCCTGTGACCGAAAACGTTCATAACCATTTTTGTCTGGATGCACAAATAAAAGGAAGCTCTTGTTTGTTCAAATACTGAGTGACAAGTTTATTATTATAACTTTTGTAAATGTTTGGTAGTAATGTTTTTTTCTTCTTTTTTCACAGCACATGGAGCAGCCCTCTTGACCCTGATTCTGGAGCGGTCCTTCATCAAACAGCCACGGACCCGTCTCAGCCTTCCAGCAGCGCTGCAGTAAGTGGGCCTGCCACACCACAGACTGGAGACAGGAAGCTGGTCCATCAGGTGTTCCCCTGTCTCAGTCCTCTGCCTGTGCCTCTTTTTTGGGGGGCTCTTTGCAGCAGCGGCAGAGGGCTTCGGACAGGTCACTCATGCCCGAGTTTTTGCACTTGAGCTCAGTCTTTCATGATGGACTCAAGGTGATGGGTGACCGACCGGATACTGCCATTAGCCATATGAATACACGTATCCAGGAGGTCACCAAAAGCCTTGACCAAGTGAAAGCTGACCTCCAGAGGCCAGCACATCATTTTTTTAATCAGATTGAACAAGACATGTCGGAACACCTTACTCCTGATCTCCAGCTCAGTGTCATGCAGGCCTGCAATGCTGCTTACGCGCAGGCTATGCAGCAGAGTCGGTATTTTCAGCAGACAGTGGTGGCATATCCACCTGTGCCTACACTGTCATACTTGACAACAATGCTGAGCTCTGCTGCATACCACTGCATGGTCACCTCCATTCCAAGCACTGCCGGACACCACTAAAGCACCACCACCATGCAGAGTGCTGTTGGACAGCCCACCGCCATCACCATGACAACTGATGCTCCTGCTTGGACCTCCTCCACTGACACCACCATGCAGCAGTAGCAACAACAGTAACCGGACCCATGCATGGCCTTCCCCACCACCACCATGCAGCAGCAGCCTGACCCTGGCATGGCCTTCGCCACCACCACAACCATGCAGCAGCAGTGGCACATGGACCCTGGCATGGCTTTCTTCACCACCACAACCATGCAGCAGCAGCGGCACACGGATCCTGACATGGCCTTCCCCACCACTACAACCATGCTGCGGCACACGGACCCTGACAGGTTGGCCACCACAGCCAGGCCACTAGAAATGAGCCCAACGAGGCTCCCAATACTGCATCGCCGATCCCTAAAAGGGAAAGGAAAAAAGAAACAGAGGACTATCGCTATCCCTCCCCCCTCACCTCCCAATGTATCTGTAATGTCTGGCCTGTCTCACCTTTCCAGTGTGTCTCTGCCCTCTCATGCGTCAAGCCCCATCCCCGAACTGCCAGACCCCAGTAATTTAATTTCCCCTTCTCCTGCCACCCCTGCATCGTCCACAGTTAGTCAAGCTTTACAGCTACATACCCCCCATTTCCGGCACTCTACCGAAAGCAGGCGCAGTTAATTTTTTTTTGTGTAAAAATAGATAATAATGTTTTTTGCCCCCAATAATGTTTGGTTAATTGTATATTTCGCCACCGGCAACACACACCGTGCACCAAATAAAACACTGCGCCGCACACTTTATTTTTTTTAGCCACCTCATAGCTCCAGTAGTTAGTAAGTACAACACTGCAGCTTTGTGTGTGTTTGGTATAGAGATATGAGGTGGCCCAAAAAATAATACTTGTATTTTCTTCATAATCTCTTCTTTCTGCTTACTCTGTAACTTTGTGTTGCAGTCTGAAGAGAAAATGGCGGTAATACAAAGCAGAACTATACTCAACAGGTCATGTGTCCAAAACTCATTAGTTATGACACCTGACCTGGTGAGTAGAGAACTGCCTTGTATAACCTCCATTTTCTCTTCTGTGTACGTAATTTATTTCACACAAAGTGAAGGGATAGGGATAATGGAGGTCATACAAGGCATATCTATACTCACCTGGACATGTGTCAGAAATAGTGAATTCATGAGGCTGTTATTTGTGCATCATGAATTCATTATTTCTGACACCTGACTTGATGAGTATAGATCTGTTTTGTAAACAGCCATCGTCTCTTCAGTCTGCGTCCAATAGATACTGCAGAAAAGAATCAGGACGCAATGACGTCAGCAACCTTACCACTAACAACCTAAGTGGTTTGTAGAGGAAATACATAGGAGGCACGGTCAAGATAACAAAACACGTTGTTTATTAACAACAAATATTAGTAACATTTAAAACATAACTGGTACAGACTCAAACCCAACAGGACATTTTACACAATATTGTCCTGCCATGCCACACGTCCAATATCAGAATCAAAAAAGGCAGCAAATTGGTCCCGCATGTGGCCAACTTCAACAGTTGACCGCAGCGGTGATGCTGGTAATCTGGCAATGGGTTTGCAACTGGTTCATCCTGTTCAATGTTGGGTCGCTCCTTAGCCATAATGTAATTGTGGAGAACCACACATGCTTTGACCACCTCATCGACTGTCTCCATTTTTAGATTAATGGCTGTTGCAAGAATGCGCCATTTTGAGACTAGAATCCCAAAGGTACACTCTACTGTTCTTCGGGCCCTGGTCAGTCTGTAGTTAAAGATCCTTTTAGTGTGGTTCAAGTCTCGACTGGGATATGGCTTCAGTAGGTTTTCACACATCTGAAAAGCCTCCTCCCCAACCGTAACAAATGGCATCAGTGGGCCTTGAGTGTTGGGGAGAGGTTGTGGCCATGGAAAATGAAATTTTTGCCATACACATGTCGGCCCACATCCGAGTTCTTGAAAGTCAGGAATCGCTGCCACAGCCAAAAGCTCCAATGTCCACAGCAATGAAGCGACAGTTCGCATCTGCTATTGCCATGAGCACAACAGAAAAATATTTTTTGTAGTTGAAGTACTCTAATCCAGTTCTGGTGGGTTTGATAATGCGTGTGTGCTTTCCATCAACCACACCCAGTTGGAGAAATCACACACTCCAGAATTTTTCTGCAATTCCTATCCACATGTCCTCAGTGGGTATGGGTATAAACTCATCCCGGACAAAGTTCCACAAAGCCCGGCAGGTGTCCGCAACTATTCGAGACAGGGTGGAAATTCCAAGCCGGTACTGGAAGTGGAGCAATGATAAGCTCTCTCCGGTTGCCAGAAATCTGTAATAAAATAAATAAAAAGTAAATTACAATCAATTCTATTTATGGTGTTGTTCTGCTAAAGACATAAAGGGAAATACAAAGAATACATGTCAGACCAACAATAATTATGACTGGCATTTGTTTAGAATTATTACATACCTTAATGTAACCAGCAGACATTCCTCTGCAGGAATCGCTCTATGGAGCTGGGTGTCCTGTCTCCAGATTGCTCCTTGGACACGACCAAGCAAATCACGAAAAGAGTCTTGCGACATCCGGGTATATTCCAGGAATTTGTCCGGGTTGGCATTAAGCTCGCCATATAGCATGTGATAGGCTCCACGGCTCTCCCCCTGGAGTTCGATAATGGGGTGTCTCCAAAAACGCCAACTCCGTGTCCTTCTCTGTCTTTCTCGATTTCTTTGTTGCTCCCAAGCAAACGCACAGGCAAGAAACAGCTTGATGCTTAAATCCAGGTTGAAATGAAAGCTCTCCATGCGAAGATCCATCATGACACAGGATACAGTAGCAAAATCTGTAGATTTCAGCAGTCCAAGGGTCTATATAAAGAGATCCCATAATACACGCCCACTGTAGTCCCATTGGCGGTGTCTGGTTATCTAGATTTTTCTCCTGTAAAATTTTCCACCATGCACACAAAAAACGTAAATGCATGCAAAACGCATGCAAAAGCATGAAAACGCCACGTTTTTTTAAACTGCATGCGTTACCGTATGCGTCTAAAAAACACTGTGTTTGTACACGTTTCCATGCGGTTTTTCCTTCCTTTGTGGTTGCGGATTAAACACTGGGGATACTAATGCAAATGTGAAACTAGCCTAACACTTATAACAAAACATAATATTGCCCATGAAGATAACTGCGCAGATAAGAAATGGAGAGATCTCATCTGTATTTTGTAGCTATCAATACTGTAGGACCACTCACATGGGGCACACCAGGGCATAATAGGGACCAAGCATTCCCATCCCTTTACTCCAAAGTGGTCCTACAATATTGATTTCTGCCAGATACAGATGAGATCTCTCCAATTTTTATCTGCACAGTTATCGTCATGGGCACATTGCAATATTATGTTTGTCATACGTGTTATTTATTTGTGTGATTATTGAGTATATTTAATATAATAGCAAAAGTTATGTTTTAACTTAGATTTCCCATGCTGTATACTTACAATTACCTTAGGGAGTTTGGGTACCAATATCTCGAATTATCACATTGTGCTTTTCTTTAGGTAACTGTGTCTTAACATTTTTGAGGAAAAAGTTCAGAAAAAGTTTAACCCCTTCATGACCTTGGGATTTTCTGTTTTTCCATGTTCGTTTTTCACTCCCCTCCTTCCCAGAGCCATAACTTTTTTATTTTTCTGTCAATATGGCCATGTGGGGCTTATTTCTTGTGGGACGAATTGTACTTTTGAACGACATTATTGGTTTTACCATGACGTGTACTAGAAAATAAGAAAAAAATTCCAAGTGCAGTGAAAATTGCAAAAAAGTGCAATCCCATGCGTGTTATTTGTTTGGCTTTTTTGCTAGGTTCTCTAAATGCTAAAACTGACCTGCCATTATGATTCTCCAGGTCAGTATGAGTTCATAGACACCAAACATGTCTTCGTTATTTTTTATCTAAGTGGTGAAAAAAAATCCAAACTTTGCTAAAAAAAAATTGCGCCAGGTTCCGATATCCGTTGCGTCCCCATTTTTCGTGAAAAAGGGCCGCGGAGGGAAGGGGTTTAATGCAGACTGGTATTATTTTCTTCTCTTTATACCCTATACTTATGTTAGCTTGGCAGTCCAAGAAAATGGGCATTCAAACTGATAACTCCTTTATTTGAATGATATATATAACATTTTTAATAATACAAATTTTAACTGACAAAAGTTAATGATTTCTCTTTAGATCTTCTTTCTATTGGAAGTGACTCACATCAAGATGTGATCTCTCATGTATGTATTATGTATCAAAGTTTCATTTTAGTATAGAATGAAACCAATTTTGAAATAATTATCTACATTTTGTATTGAAAAGTGGACTTCTAGAAGTGAATATACTGCATGAAGGAACAGTCACAGGAAATCTGGCCTGGATGGTGGTCTTCTCTGAGGGATAGTCTTTTGGAGAGTTTTCACTGTGCATGCTAAAAATATGACTTTTGTTTTTAACCAAAGAGTATTTTATGAACATTTTCAGACCTCTCAGCAGAAATCCCAGAGTACCAAGCTTTTCTTCGCTGATGTCTGTATGAATACCTATTTGTTATCAGATATCATGTTGTTAGAAAAATTACTGGACTTCAAAAATGTTGAACTGGTTGTGTTCAATCGATAGACAATATGCTGTGAAGCCCAGCAAAGCGATATTCTATTTCAGAGGTTTGCACAGTTGCCATATGTCCAATGCTACATATTCAATATATATTACATCTCTACAGTATATGACAAAATCAATCCAAAATAGCTTTATTTCATAAACATAGGATTGTGAAGCTAATTCAGCTTCAGATATATTTCATGGTATAACGTATATTGACTTTAAGGCTCATGAAACAGGATATAATATTGCTCCATATAAAAAAAAATAACTACTGAGGGAAAAAAAGGATATGAAGCCATAATTAAGTAATTCCGGGTATACTAAATGAAAGAAATGCACAGCATCATATGCTATACAACTTGAATCTGGAAACTGTATCTGGTACCAGGGCTCACAGCATTGCGATGTGGGTATGGAGCCTGAATGCTGAACATGTTGGCCAGCAGAGATTCTCCATATTGATGCCTCTGAATATCTCTAAATGGTATCTGTGAAAACACCCTGCATGTGCTTTTATAAAGAAATTAAGGAACAAAATGATGCAACACAAAGCCAACCAATATCAGTCCTTTCTATGGGTGTTGCATTATATGGATATTTACCAAAAGCACGGCCAAAAGCAGTATATAGCTCTATCACATTATATGTAATATAATACCCAAAACAAAAAGTGAGTCACAGAGCAGAATATGTTAAAATGTAAGATTTTTATTAATCCAAATAGTAACTATAAAACCAAATAACAAAAAGAAAATCAGCAGGGTAAGTGACACCGATGTGCTATGCTTAGTACAGTCCAATACAAATGTAAGGGGGTATATATTTATTATACATTCAAAGCCGGATAATCCAATGAGACGTTAAAGGGAGACATATATAGTACAGTCCGGAAAAAAATGGCCGCTCCTTCCTCCCCGCAGTCAGTGCCCGGCGTCCGCATACTCCCCTCCGGTCAGCGCTCACACAGGGTTAATGGCAACGTTGACCGCGGTGTAACGCACTCGGTTAACGCTGCTATTAACCCTGTGTGACCACCTTTTTGCTATTCATGCTGCCTATGCAGCATGATTAGTAAAAATATCTAATGTTAAAAATAATACAAAAATAAAAAATAGTTACATACTCAACCTCCGGTGTCCCCCCCGGATCAGGAACCGGCCTTTTCCGCTCCACGCGATGCCCCGGTGATCGCTGCATGCATTGCGGTCTCGCAAGATGATGACATACGGTCTCACGAGACTGCTACGTCATCATCGCGCGAGATTGCAATGAAATCTTCAGACCGTACCGCGTGCCAAGCATCGGAAACCGACCGCTTCGATCCAGAGGCTCCAGGAGGTGAGTATGTAACTATTTTTTTTTTTTTTTTTTTTTAACAGGGATATGGTGCATACTACGTGACTGTGCTGTATACTACGTGACTGGGCAGTATACTAAGTGGCTCTGTGCTGTATACTATGTGGCTCTGTGCTGTATACTACGTAGCTCTGTGCTGTATACTACATGACTCTGTGCTGTATACTACATGGCTCTGTGCTGTATACTATGTGGCTCTGTGCTGTATACTACGTAGCTCTGTGCTGTATACTACATGACTCTGTGCTGTATACTACATGGCTCTGTGCTGTATACTACGTGGCTCTGTGCATAGCTGGGCAATATACTATGTGACTGGGCAATATACTACATGAACTATGTGGCTGGGCAATATACTACGTTGCTGGGCAATATACTATGTGACTGGGCAAGCTGGGCAATATACTATGTGGGCTGGGCAATATACTATGTGGCTGGGCAATATACTATGTGACTGGGCAATATACTATGTGGCTGGGCAATATACTACTTGACTGGGCAATATACTACATGACTGGGCAATATACTACTTGACTGGGCAATATACTACGTGGCTGGGCAATATACTACGTGGCTGGGCAATATACTACGTGGCTGGGAAAAAAACTACGTGGTTGGGCAATATACTACGTGGACATACATATTCTAGAATACCTGATGCGTTAGAATCGGGCCACCATCTAGTTAATAATAAACATTAATCAGTATATATATCCAGAACCAAACCAAATTCCCCTGAGGAAGCATTGATAGTGAAACACGCGTCGGGGCCTCTTCTATGCTCTGCATATAGGTTGGTATTTCTTATTTATTGTGTATCTTTTACCGGTATATCCGTGGTTTGGGGGACCTTCTATTTATACCATGCACTATGGTGGTGCATTTGGTTCGGTTCTGGATATATATACAGATTGGTGTTTATTATTAATGACTGCATATATTGCATGTCAATTCAGGCCACCATATATAAAAACACTGTGTATCTTACTATATATGTCTCCCTTTAACGTCTCCTTGGATTATCCGGCTTTGAATGTATAATACATATCTACCCCCTTACATTTGTATTGGACTGTACTGGGCATAGCACATCGGTGTCACTTACCCTGCTGATTTTCTTTTTGTTATTTGGTTTTATAGTTACTAATTGGATTAATAAAAATCTTAAATTTTAACATATTCTGCTCTGTGACTCACTTTTTGTTTTGGGTATTATATGGATATTTGCAACACAAATCCTTAGAACACTCAAGTGACTAAATCCCTATTTTGTCAGCGATTAAATGAGTAATATGACTTATTCTGTTTAGCCATCTCTACAGTATTACTTATATTTGAATATATTTCTAAAATTTATAAAGTAGCAACATATTCTACATAGGTTTTTATAAATATCAATTCTTGCACTACCGTAATTTATTTTCCCTATGTTGTTAACCATTGTGGGAAAGGCTAAGACCATGCCCAGTTTCCTTGCTGCATAGTAATCAAATATTAGACTAAGTGACAACAGATCATATATTCTTGTTATTATTATTATTTATTTATTAGTTTAACTTTGTTACAAACAATTCTTATATAACGTCCAACAATTAACAGTGGGAAATTATCCTGCCACATCATTTTTTAATGATTGTTTCAAGCAATCTGACCTCCTTTTTTTTTGGCTGATTTTAATTGTATAAATGCTACCTAATGGTGACTAAAGGTAGCCACAATTTTATCTTTTAACTCTTATGGATCCAACACTGTAGATTTGGAGTACTGTATCAGAAAAATGGAAAAGAACAGAACTACTGTATTTCAGATAAAAATGCAAAATGGAGTTCAATGGCTGACATTTATGTTATTCAAAAAATATATAAAAAGTGATCATCCCATATGGATCACTCAAATTTCTTCACACATTTTAATGTATTTGATTTAGACATGATGTTGCTGGAGAATTATTGTAGCTGTAAAAAATAACTGAATAGACTACGAACATGGAATTTTCTAAATATTTGAGGTCAATGCTTTAAATTTAATTTTCCATAACATTTTTGGTCAACTTTTCCTTTGCTTTAATCTTTCCACCTGCCATTTGGATTTGTCAGAATACATTGGTGATGTGTGACTATCCAAAGTTCTTTGGATGGATATTTTCTGGTTACTCTTGGACCAATTCCAAACACTTATTTTCAAAACTATTTGAGAAATTAAAGCAAATTCTTTTGCACTAGTTTCAGTAAAAGTCTCTCTTTCAAGTAGCTTCTCAAATTGAATGCACACCCAATGTGGAATTAAACCATATAATTATTATTATTAGTAACAGTGGTAGTAGTAGTAGCAGTAGTATCACAACACATTAATTACATAAATCAAAGCTACAGGGGTTCATAGACGCTTACCAATGCACAATATGATATATCTTGATTTACTAAGACTTTCCCTTTAATCAGGATCCATTTAAAGTATGTAGAGTTAGCAATTGCTCTTGGGCCTTAGACCTTAGGGGGAACCAACTAATGTGTGATAATTAGGCACCTAGTTACAGATTTTCAGTGGAATCCATTGACTTTAAGTTTCACCTCTGCCCCCTCCATATAATCTTTTATGACCCAGAGTAGAGAGCAGCTATTGCTATGACAGAACACGTCTGTCCTTGTATTACATTAATGGCCGCCATTTAATACATCTTTTCTGCTTCAGTGGAAATGCCTGACTAGCCACCGCTTCCACCAGTACTGTACATTGGCAATCAGCTATATATGGGATGACTTCACGAGAAATAAACCCTTTAAATAAAAAAAATACAATGAAATGTCTAACATGAAAAGATCAAAGAACCCATAAGAGGGGCAATAATTAATTTCCATAGAAAGGAATTTTAAATAATGTTGTCTATTAATAGAACAACACAATTTACCAGAGCAAAATGTAAAAAATACTATAACGGAAAAAGCATTTCAAGACTCCAGTCATTTTAAAATTTCTGTAAATTAAATTTTTTTTATGTTATATCTATTTTTTTTTCTACTTTTAGAAGAAGTACAGACCATAGAAACACATACTTTATGGTGTTTATGTAGATCTGTGTGTGCATTTCTTGTTGCTGGATATTCATTTAAACCAAGTTCCACAAACATAATTTTCTTTGCTGAAATGTAGAATAAAAAAATGTTCCATATTTCCTGTCAATTTTTATTCTATTTCTGAAGCTTTTCAACTTACCAGACCTTAATATACCTCCAAAAGTATTTTAAAATCTACGATATTGCACGTAAATTCAACAACAAATAAAAAATATACAGTATATTAATAGTAATAGTAGTAAAGTAACACTGGTAGTTGTAGTATTTTAGTAGTAGTAAAGTAGCAGTGAGGTCATCTGACCATCCTGATTGGGGTACACCTTGTCGTGGTGGGATTCTTTTGACACTTTTTTAAATCAAAAACAGTACCCAATGTTACCCACATGTACTATTACTATTTACTTACAGCGGGTATTTGCTCATTTTATTTCTATCTTAGGTTTGGTCTGTTAAATGGCCACAGTGTGAACATGTGAATTCAGCAGGAAAAAAATCAGAACGTATCGTTCCTGATCACGTCTGACCACTTTTAACTAACAACCCAGCTTAGCCAGCCACTAGACTCTAAAACTTAACATTTAATATGTATACCTCTAAAATTATGTGTGCTTTAAAAACAATTTGGTGCTCATGTTTAACTGTGCACTAGACAAGAAAAATGGCATGATCTCACCCAATTGCTGTCTCTCTTCTTGTTATAGATTCTTGTGCTTGTTGAGAGCACGGCGTGGGACGGAGACCAATAGACCTTTTCCGATGGGGGGGAGCAAAAATAGGTAGGGGGGGAGGGTTTGAAGCTATCTTCCCTGTCGTGCCCCGTGTATAAGACTCCCGCCCTGACAAGGGCAGTCCCCAAGTTTGAGCCTACTTAGTGAAGCCCTTTAGTTAGTATAACCACCCTGGATAATGTGTCCTCTTTCTTTTCCCAACGCGTTTCCTTCCCCGTTACGGGGGTTCATCAGGGGAATAAAATGTCCAGGTTAAATGTCCAGGTTAGTGGAGGTATTCTGCAGTGGCAGACATAACCTCCTTCAGCGGTGTCCTCCATGTGAGGATAAGGCAGTCCCTCTCTTGTCCAAACTGGTTATCATTAAGTAAGGGAGGGGGAGGCACCTAGATTCCAATCTGTCATCACTTCCTTTCAACTTGTGTCAATCATACACTTAGTTCAACTGTTTCAAAACCTATCAAAAAGATCTAATATTGCATTCAGAATAGTTTATCCGGTACTTAAGCGATCTATAAATACTCTTTAATTGGTTTCAAGGCCCTTTTTACCAATGAGTGTCCCTCAATAACACCTCTGTGCAATGGTGCATCTGCGCATGTTCCCTTAAGCCAGCGGCTCCTTGATCCTATCCTGGATCTCCCAATCTATTGTATTATCTTTGCGCTCTTTGGGGGACTTGGCACATGTTCCCATTGTACTTTATCTGTCACCAATGTCCCCCGTTTTTCTTTATGCGCCTAGATATACACCTCCGTGTATTAGAGCCACCGCGCGTACTCTAGCCTGTTCGGCTTCTATATCACCTGACCTCAGGTCCTGGTCGGTGTTTTCTAAATGCACTTTCCGGCGCATGCGCCCCTGAATTGATCAGCTGGTTTATGAGCGCAGTTCCTAGTTCGTCTTCTGCGCCGGCCATCTCTTGCGCCTGCGTCTTAATTAGATGCATCCATTACCCTGTGACATTAGGACTCCTCAACAGGGAGAAAGGTACATAATTAGGGATCTATATGCGCTCTACATAGTACTTACTACGCTTTTAATTATTTAAGTAAACTGAGTCCCTACACTAGAGACACAGTAAAAGTCTCAGTATTCTGATTTCCCTACTTTACATGCGATATTATTTTATAGTCATTTCTATATCATATTCATGTACCTCCCTTGTCCCAAGTATACATATATACATTATCCTTTCACCTTGTAGCGTGGCTATTCACACATTATCTATCAATGCCTCACATTAATGTACACTAGTGTTATGGTGAAAGATACCCTTATAAGCTGCCAAATTGCAGCCAGGGTTTACTTTTAATGGTTAATCATTTAACCTCTTTCAAAGGTCATTTACCATGACTCAGTAAACACCCCCCCACACACCAAGACACTTAATCTTATTTAGACGCTTATATGTTTATTGAGGATGGAGGAATTAAAGAAAACAACTGAAATTCAGCTGTTCATTAAGCCCCGAGGGCCATTGGGTATCCAGTCGATAAATCCACCAACATTCTCTTTGCAAGATTATTTTGTCATAATTTCCACCTCTTATTGGCGGTTTCACTCGGTCTATACCCATAAAATTAACCATTTTGCTGTCACCATCATGACAGCTGTTCACATGTTTCGCTAATGGTGTATCCCTGTTATTTCTTATGTCCCCCAAATGCTCCCCCACCCTTTGTCTAAATTCTCTGATTGTTTTTCCCACATATGATTTACCACAATTGCATGAGGCCTTATAGATTACCCCTGTTGTCTTACAGTTGATAAATTGTTCAATTGTAAATTTCTCTTTTGTGATGTCATTCTCAAAGTCCTTCCCTGGCCGTATGTGGTTACAAGCCACACATAGTCCACATTTGTAGCAACCCTTTGGTTTTTCTGGTAGCCATGTTGCCCCTCCTTCTGGTTTACTCAGATGACTGTGCACCAGTCTATCCTTAAGCGAACGACCCTTCTTATATGTGATTTGAGGTGTCGTTCCTATGACCTTAGCCAGTTGTTGATCCATTAAGAGAACATTCCAGTGTCTTTTTAAGACCTCTCGCACCGCTGATGCCCCATTATCGAAAGTGGTAATAAAGCGAATGATATTTTGGTTCTCTTCACCTCTAATCTTAGTATTTAGCAGATTCTCTCTTGGTTGTGCTTGTGCATATTGGAATGATTCCCTTAATATCCTATCCGGGTATCCCCTTCTCTGAAACCTCTCTCTCAAGTCATTTGCCCAGTGTTGGAAGTCATTTGTCTCTGAGCAATTCTGTTTCATCCTCAGATATTGCCCTTTTGGGATTCCCTTTTTCTGAGCTATGGGATGATGACTATCCCATCTTAAGAGGGAGTTTGTTGATGTGGGTTTGCGGAAAGTCGAGGTTGTTAGTACCCCCTTCTCTATTACCTTTCTGATACGGATGTCCAGAAAAATATTTAACTCCCTTTAGTAAATGAGGAGAAAAATAATTTTGAAGTTCTGAACGATAAGTTGAAAGAACAGATAGATATCACAAAAAAATTCAAGGAAGAGAGTGATTTCAGTGTGACAGCCTTACAAAACACAATCGAAAAATTTCAGTATCATTTAAAGGAGAGGAAACATAAACAGTTCTGTAGGGATCTACAGGACTTCAAAGACAACAAAGTATATCAATATCCGGGAGGGAGACAGGAACGGGAGAGAGAGACAGATATTTCATCAACAGATACCGAGTACTCGGATACAGACTTATGACAAAAAAACAAAGGCCACCAGAGAGGTAAACAGAGGGGTTAATCTGGGCGGTACATGACTTCATCATCACGAGGGGTTTTTTTAGATCGGGCATACCCACTGAGAAATCGGAACAATCCGACATACAAAGAGTAGACTTACAGGTCATCAATTTATCACAGAGGGTAATCACGGACATAGAAATGACTGTCCTTAGTAAGGGATTATCTTTTGTGCCTACAACAGATATGGTGACATTTGATGTCATAAAAGATATTAATCTATTCGTGAGAGAGCTTAGATGGCACAAATTCTTTAAGGACAAAGATTTAAAAACATGCCGTGAATATAACATCACCCCAGATATGCTAGCAGATGTACAATGCTTGGCAAATCTAGATGAAGCAATACCAGCGTCTGTGGGAAAGGGTCCCTTTGCTCCCTTCAAAAATTCGAGAACCAAAATGCCCCCCGGTGGGGGAGACGTATCAGCTGTAGATGTATTCCTTGGTGACAAGGGATATCAAGAAAATAGGAAGAACATATACACCACATAATCTCTCTAAGGAACAAATGAGGGCACTGTGTGACCTCGAAAAAGACTCCTCCATAGTATTGAAACACTTGGACAAAGGGGGAAATATTGTTGTGATGGATGTCAAACAATACAAGGATATGTGTCTCTCGTTACTAAATGATACTGAAACATATAGAGTGATAAGAGAAAATCCAACAGCAAGATGTGTTGATACGCTTACTGAAATACTATTAAAAGCTAAGGCTAATCAATTAATTAGTCAAGATGAGCTCTCTTTCTTGTTACCTCAATACCCCATTATGGCCACGTTTTACAGCCTTCCCAAGGTACATAAGGGATATACCCCTTTGAAGGGAAGACCAATAGTCTCAGGAATAGGAAGCATTTGTAGCAACCTGGGTACCTATGTTGATCATATACTCAAACCTTTCGTGAGTGCATTGCCCTCCTATATTCGTGACACGACTGACCTCCTCCAGAAACTAGAAGGAATACCGATAGAGAATGACACATTACTGGCAAGTATAGATGTCGAGACCCTATACTCCTCTATACCTCATGAATTTGGACTAAAGGGAGTTAAATATTTTTTGGGGTCCAGAGGATGTCAGTTTGAGGGACATAGCCAGTTTGTTTTGGAACTCCTTGAATTCTCTCTAGAGAATAATTTCTTCACATTTGATGGGAAGACCTACCACCAGCTCAGGGGCACAGCGATGGGCAATCCAGCTGCGCCAAGTTACGCTAATTTGTTCCTGGGCTGGTGGGAGGACACGATGGTCTTCTCAGAAGCCTTGGGTGACCTTACCAGATTTATAGATCTCTGGGTGAGGTTTATAGATGATGTTTTTATTTTGTGGAGTGGCACTAGGGAGAGTTTTGAATCATTTGTGGCAGTTCTAAATACCAATCAAATTGGTTTACGGTTTACGTCGGTAATTGAAGCATATGAATTACCATTTCTGGACATCCGTATCAGAAAGGTAATAGAGAAGGGGGTACTAACAACCTCGACTTTCCGCAAACCCACATCAACAAACTCCCTCTTAAGATGGGATAGTCATCATCCCATAGCTCAGAAAAAGGGAATCCCAAAAGGGCAATATCTGAGGATGAAACGGAATTCCTCAGAGACAAATGACTTCCAACACTGGGCAAATGACTTGAGAGAGAGGTTTCAGAGAAGGGGATACCCGGATAGGATATTAAGGGAATCATTCCAATATGCACAAGCACAACCAAGAGAGAATCTGCTAAATACTAAGATTAGAGGTGAAGAGAACCAAAATATCATTCGCTTTATTACCACTTTCGATAATGGGGCATCAGCGGTGCGAGAGGTCTTAAAAAGACACTGGAATGATCTCTTAATGGATCAACAACTGGCTAAGGTCATAGGAACGACACCCCAAATCACATATAAGAAGGGTCGTTCGCTTAAGGATAGACTGGTGCACAGTCATCTGAGTAAACCAGAAGGAGGGGCAACATGGCTACCAGAAAAACCAAAGGGTTGCTACAAATGTGGACTATGTGTGGCTTGTAACCACATACGGCCAGGGAAGGACTTTGAGAATGACATCACAAAAGAGAAATTTACAATTGAACAATTTATCAACTGTAAGACAACAGGGGTAATCTATAAGGCCTCATGCAATTGTGGTAAATCATATGTGG
The DNA here is from genome assembly GCF_032444005.1 of Ranitomeya imitator. NCBI lineage: Eukaryota > Metazoa > Chordata > Amphibia > Anura > Dendrobatidae > Ranitomeya > Ranitomeya imitator. Next base: position 583,035,752 of record NC_091284.1, read on the forward strand.
GAAAAACAATCAGAGAATTTAGACGGAGGGTGGGGGAGCATTTGGGGGACATAAGAAATAACAGGGATACACCATTAGCGAAACATGTGAACAGCTGTCATGATGGTGACAGCAAAATGGTTAATTTTATGGGTATAGACCTAGTGAAACCGCCAATAAGAGGTGGAAATTATGACAAAATAATCTTGCAAAGAGAATGTTGGTGGATTTATCGACTGGATACCCAATGGCCCTCGGGGCTTAATGAACAGCTGAATTTCAGTTGTTTTCTTTAATTCCTCCATCCTCAGTAAACATATAAGCGTCTAAATAAGATTAAGTGTCTTGGTGTGTGGGGGGGGTGTTTACTGAGTCATGGTAAATGACCTTTGAAAGAGGTTAAATGATTAACCATTAAAAGTAAACCCTGGCTGCAATTTGGCAGCTTATAAGGGTATCTTTCACCATAACACTAGTGTACATTAATGTGGGGCATTGATAGATAATGTGTGAATAGCCACGCTACAAGGTGAAAGGATCATGTATATATGTATACTTGGGACAAGGGAGGTACATGAATATGATATAGAAATGACTATAAAATAATATCGCATGTAAAAGTAGGGAAATCAGAATACCGAGACTTTTACTGTGTCTCTAGTGTAGGGACTCAGTTTACTTAAATAATTAAAAGCGTAGTAAGTACTATGTAGAGCGCATATAGATCCCTAATTATGTACCTTTCTCCCTGTTGAGGAGTCCTAATGTCACAGGGTAAAGGATGCATCTAATTAAGACGCAGGCGCAAGAGATGGCCGGCGCAGAAGACGAACTAGGAACTGCGCTCATAAACCAGCTGATCAATTCAGGGGCGCATGCGCCGGAAAGCGCATTTAGAAAACACCGACCAGGACCTGAGGTCAGGTGATAGAGAAGCCAAACAGGCTAGAGTACGCACGGTGGCTCTAATACACGGAGGTGTATATCTAGGCGCATAAAGAAAACCGGGTGACATTGGTGACAGATAAAATACAATGGGAACATGTGCCAAGTCCCCCAAAGAGCGCAAAGATAATACAATAGATTGGGAGATCCAGGATAGGATCAAGGAGCCGCTGGCTTAAGGGAACATGCACAGATGCACCATTGCACAGAGGTGTTATTGAGGGACACTCATTGGTAAAAAGGGCCTTGAAACCAATTAACGAGTATTTATAGATCGCTTAAGTACCGGATAAACTATTCTGAACGCAATATTAGATCTTTTTGATAGGTTTTGAAACAGTTGAACTAAGTGTATGATTGACACAAGTTGAAAGGAAGTGATGACAGATTGGAATCTAGGTGCCTCCCCCTCCCTTACTTAATGATAACCAGTTTGGACAAGAGAGGGACTGCCTTATCCTCACATGGAGGACACCGCTGAAGGAGGTTATGTCTGCCACTGCAGAATACCTCCACTAACCTGGACATTTAACCTGGACATTTTATTCCCCTGATGAACCCCCGTAATGGGAAGGGAAACGCGTTGGGAAAAGAAAGAGGACACATTATCCAGGGTGGTTATACTAACTAAAGGGCTTCACTAAGTAGGCTCAAACTTGGGGACTGCCCTTGTCAGGGCGGGAGTCTTATACACGGGGCACAACAGGGAAGATAGCTTCAAACCCTCCCCCCTACCTATTTTTGCCCCCCCCATCGGAAAAGGTCTATTGGTCTCCGTCCCACGCCGTGCTCTCAACAAGCACAAGAATCTATAACAAGAAGAGAGACAGCAATTGGGTGAGATCATGCCATTTTTCTTGTCTAGTGCACAGTTAAACATGAGCACCAAATTGTTTTTAAAGCACACATAATTTTAGAGGTATACATATTAAATGTTAAGTTTTAGAGTCTAGTGGCTGGCTAAACCACAGTGTGAACATGCTCTTATACGTTGCATGTATACAAACTTATGCTCTGGATAATTTCTTTGGCTTTGTAGCAGTATTAGCATTTAGTTAAAAATTAACTATCATTTTCAAAAAAGTTTAAAAAGAGACAGAAGTTTTGGTGGCCAGATACAGAGACTCATAGCAATTACTAAAAGAAAGGAAGAAAAATGCTAATTCAAGTGCTTGACACCTCAGGGAGATAGGGTTAGATGAAGATTAGCTCAAAGAACCCCTATAGAACTGTTCTTAAATTTACCTCCTATTGAAAAGAGATTACACTCTTCTCCTAGATAGACACCCTACTTGGTGCCCTCACTTTGGCTCTCATTGCTTCCTCCAGTCACATTAGTGTTTTGTTCCTCCTGTTTCTATGATGGCCATCAAAATATCATGGGAAGCATTTTGGTAAGTTTAGACCAAGCCTCTCCTGGCTTTTCTGTGCCACAGGAATGGCAAGAGAGGCATGTATTAGACTTACCACGGCACTCCCCACATCTCTGCAGCAGCCATCTTGGAAAATTAGGAATGGAATTCCAATCTGATCAAAGAAGCCCACTGGAGGTAAACCTGGTAATGAGGTAGGGTGATTGTATATGAGAAATGTATTGTCACTGTTCAGACCCAAGGTAGAGTGTCACTTTAAATTAACCAAACCACTCCCCTATCTTTTTAATGATTAGTGGGAATCTTATCACACCTTTCCATGACACCGTCGCTAATTATAATGGGATGGCAAATCTTAGAGATATGCAAACATGTCATAAGTCATGATAAACCCAATAACAAGTAATTGTGAACTTGGCATTTTTAATTATGCACATTATATTATAGTGAGGAACATAATGGATGCCATGAACATCTGGTGAAAAAATATCAAATTAAATTAAACCAATAAATAATTAACCATGGTTTTTTTTTCACATGGCTCTGAGTGTCAAATGAATACTGTATTTATATTTATATTCTGAAAGACTGAAATAGAAATTAAGACATAGCCAATAATAAATTATATAATTATTAAGAAATTTGGCAGTGATTTTACATAATGAAAGAATAAAATCTCTCATGCATTGACTAATGAGACAGCTACACAGAGATTTTCTACGTGGGAGTTCAGCTGCAAATAAAGCCAGTTACACCTCATGATTCTTCCAGCATATGCACCTCACTTGTTATAAAGAGAGCGTTGCTTCACTGTGACAAAGCCCCTGCTGTTTTATTGGCAGAACTTGTATAATGAATATATCATTCTGATTGTTCTCTGTTGCCTGACATTCTCAAAAAGAAACATACCAGAAAAATTGCGACATAGAGGTTAAGGTTAGTCATGTGTCATAAACAGTAGATGCCCACTTTACATTCACTCCCATCAAGTATAAAGAGTGGAGATTTATGAAAAGCAGCTCCTTATCAATATAAGGCTACCATTGATTTCAAGACGCTGTCTTATAAACTATGAACAGCTTCTCCAATATGGCAGAATGGTAAGAAGCGACTGGAGCTGAAATAGTAACCACAGCTTTAATCTTTATTTCATACATCAATAGTTCACTTTAAAATAAGCAAATTTGTAATATATATTTGATCTATCATTGATCTTAGAAATTAGCTTTTTTACCTCCTGGATTGATCTTTCAATCTCAATACATGGGGAAAATCTGTATTCATTAAAGACAGATTTTCCTATTACTGAGGTAGGAGATGACAGTTAGTGCTTTTAACTAGGGTTGAGCGAAACTGGTCGGCCATTTTCAGAAGTCGCCGACTTCTAGCAAAGTCGGGTTTCATGAAACCCGACCCGACCCCTGTGTGGGGTCGGCCATGAGGTCGGCGATCTTCTGAATCTGGTATCGGAATTCCGATACCGAGTTCCCATATGTTTGCAATATCGGAAATCGGTATCGGAATCCATATTTAAGTGTAAAATAAAGAATTAAAATAAAAAATATTGCTATACTTACCCTCTGACGCGCCCTGGTACTAACCGGCAGCCTTCCTTCCTTAGAATCAGCGCGTGAAGGACCTTAGATGATGTCGTGGCTTGTGATTGGTCGCGCGACCGCCCATGTGACCGCTCACGCGACCAATCATAAGCCGCGACGTCACCGAAGGTCCTTCAAGCGCTGATTCTTAGGAAGGAAGGCTGCCGGAAAGAAGCAGGGTGCGTCCGAGGGTCAGTATATACCTAATAGGAATATGCTCACCCTCGGACGCGCCCTGCTTCTTTCCGGCAGCCTTCCTTCCTAAGAATCAGCGCTTGAAGGACCTTCGGTGACGTCGCGGCTTGTGATTGGTCGCGTGAGCGGTCACATGGGTGGTCGCGCGACCAATCACAAGCCACGACGTCATCTAAGGTCCTTCACGCGCTAATTCTAAGGAAGGAAGGCTGCCGGTTAGTACCAGGGCGTGTCAGAGGCTAAGTATAGCAATATTTTTTATTTTAATTCTTTATTTTACACCTAAATATGGATCCCAGGGCCTGAAGGAGAGTTTCCTCTCCTTCAGACCCTGGGAACCATTGGAAACCCAATGCACTGCATTGGGTTTCGGGTTTCGGCCGACCCCGACCCCGACTTTTTTATAGGATCGGCCGATTTCACTCGACCCGACTTTTGAAAAAGTCGGGTTTCGTGAAACCCGACCCGATCCTATAAAAGTAAAAGTCGCTCAAACCTACTTTTAACCCCTTAGTGACAGAACCAATTTTGTCCTTAATGACCAAGCCAATTTTTACAATTCTGACCACTGTTACTTTATGAGGTTATAGCTCTAGAACACTTCAACGGATCCAACTGATTCTGAGATTGTTTTTTTTGTGACATATTGTAATGGTTAGTGGTAAAAGTTATTTGATATAACTTGCGTTTATTTATGAAAAAGAATGAAAATTTGGCAAACATTTTGACAATTTAGCAATTTTCAAACTTTTAAATTCTGTGTCATATCACATAAAATAGTTAATAAATAACATTTCCCACATGTCTACTTTACATCAGCACAATTTTGGAAACACAATTTCTTTAGTTAGGAAGTTATAAAGGTTAAAAGTTGACCTGCAGTATCTAATTTTTCCAACAAAATTTACAAAACCATTTTTTTTAAATGCCACCATTTGAAGTGAGTTTGGTAGGTCAATATGACAGAAAATACCCCAAAGTGACATGATTCTAAAAACTGCACCCCTCAAGGTGCTTAAAACCACATGCAAGAACTTTATTAATGCTTCAGGTGCTTCACGAGAACTAAAGCATTGTGGAAAGAAAAAATGAACATTTTACTTTTTTCACAAAAAATTTATTTGGAACCATACTTTTTTATTTTCACAAGGGTATCAGGAGAAAATGGACCACAAAATTTGTTGTGCAATTTCTCCTGAGTACGCCGATACCACCGTATGAGGGGGAAAGCCACTGTTTGTGTGCATGGCAGGGCTCAGAAGGGGGAGCACCATTTGACTTTTTGAACGCAAAATCGCCGGGGACTCAGCTACCCCCTGCAGCCGAGACCCCAGAGATTTTCTGATGCTATGGGGCACTATACCCTTATTTCTCAGCGCTGTTAAAAAGTAGCGCTGAGGAATAAGTACCCTTTCCTGCTGCCGTTAAAAGGCATGTCGGCAGTCGTTAAGGGGTTAAAATTCCATGGAAAGGGGAGGGTATAAGAGGAAGGAAGAGCCAGGGGCAAACTCAGGTATTCTGATGCAAGTTCTTCTGAAATGACAATTGCATTTTTCCATAGAATTGTTTGAGCACCATCTTATTTGCATCTTATCTCCTCTTACAGCAATAGTTACGACAAGACAAATTTTACTCATGAACTGAGAATTTTGCGAATGAATGATCAGTTCAGCAGGAGAAAGAAGTATATTCCTCTAGTAAAATATATTACAAAGTTTCTTCTTTTCATCTGTTATCATTATTATTATTATTAACAGCTTTCAGCTCCTCGATCTCGGGCCATGGCAACTTGATGGATGAACGCTTTGTAGGAACATCGATCTTGTGCAATCCTAGATAGGTCCACCAGAGTCTTCTTTGCCGTTATCTTGATTGTATCAAGCCATCGGGTTGCTTGTCTTCCTCTTTGTCTGGTTCCTTCTATTTAGACCATGATGCCCTTCTCCATTAATTGCTGGTTTTGTATGATGTGTCCAAAGTAGGTGAGTCATAGATTGGTAATCCTTGCTTCGAGTGACATGTCTGCCATGATTTGTTCCAAAATTGATTTGTTTCTTCTTCTTGCCATCTATGGAATTGATATCTGTACTATTCACTTATTGGGGTAAAAAATATAAATTAAGTTTATTCTTTAACTGCATTGTTAAATAACTGTTTGAGGTAGAGTCACCTTCTACTTTACTCCTGGTAACGACTACTCCTGTCATGTACTCTTTGTTCTAACATGCAGCCACACCAATTATCTCTTTGGAAAAACGAGGAAAAAGATTGGAGCGCACTTACCCAGGTAAAATAGTCACCACTTTATTAGGACTTTGTACAAAAAGCAGGGAAGGGAGTGGATAAAAATCGGACGACGGCCATTTCGTGCAGAGTGGCACTTCATAAAGATGCTTTAGTAATTGGCTGCATGCAGCACTCTTCTTCCCATCAGTAGACATAAACCACAACAAGGTCCAAAGTCCATTGGATGCCACTATAAATGGAACTCAGATGTGAACAGAAACTAACAGACTTGAATATAAATTACCTCTATATCTGGATGTAACTTAGTGGCATATTTTATTTGGAAGTTTTCGTGTCTCACTAGTAAAATAATGCATAACAATTTATTATATTAGTCTGTTATTAGAAGCGCTATTATCACAATTATTATCTTCCTTACTTATTACTTAAAAATATAATGGAAACAGATTATTTTTAAGGTCTTAATTTTTCTGCTAAATGTAGCTATTCTGGTAAATGTGTTAAATACATATTTTGGTGAGTAAGATTTAGAATGAATGGATAGTATCTACGAAAGGCAATAACAAACTTAATGCAAACATTTCCCAGAATGCCCATTAAGTCAATGTCAGAAGGCGGCAGAAATGTGAGTGCTAGCTCAGTGGCTAACATTGCAGGCCTTCAGCACGGGGGTCCTGGGTTCAAATCCCATCAAGGGTAACATCTGGAAGGAGATTGTGTGTTCTTTCCATGTTTGCATGAGTTTCCTCCCACACTCTAAGACATTTGGCTAGGGATTGCAATTCAGATTTTGAGCACCATCAGAGACAGCAATAATAATGTATGTAAAGCGCTGTGGAATATGCTAGCGCTATATAAACAATGCATAATAGCTTTTGTTCCTCTGTGTCTCGCATCTTTTGCAGTCATACCATGTTTTATATAGAAGAGATATCTAATAATTCACTGGTGTTTGTGTAAAATTCTACATTTTCTACATATAACAATTTACCACTTTAAGGAATAATTTCACTTGACATGCAGGTGTTGAATCATGTACAAAACAGCAGCGTTTAACACAGTAGGGGCTCCATAATAATGCATAATACTCAAATATGCCTGCAGTCAATCAATAGAAATCTCTTAAGAATTAAAATTGGACTGATTGCCACTGGCATCTGGCATTACAATGATACTCTATTTCAGCAGGCATCAGGTATTATTTTAATTAGAAGTGCCACTGGTAGGCCAAGGTCACACGACCATAGATTCTATTTCGAGAGAATGGGATCGATTATGCTAATGACTCTCCAATCAAACTGTGATCAGAATTTGAACTGAGTGTCAGCTTAGTGTAAAACGATTCTCTTGGAGAAGATGGAGAACAAAATTTCTCCACCTTCTCCATTCTGTAAGTCTGCGGAAATTGGACTGCACTCCATGTCATCTGAGGGTAGTCCAATGATTTCCTTGCACCCATAGATGTCAATAGTTGTGTTGTATCCGATTTCAGAATGAAATCGCAGCATGCTGTAATTTTTTCACTTACAAACTCGGTCAGTGAAAAAAATTGGTTATCACTGCCCCATTGAATAACATTGGTCCGAGTGCTATCTGATATAAAAAATATGATGTCACTCATTCGAGCCCTTAGATCAGGGGTGGGGAACCTCAGGCCCCAGAGCCATTTACGTCCCTCGATGACCTTTCTTCAGGCCCCCAAGCAGATTCTCATTGACTGCATTCTTGGGCAAGGAGCTGTATTTTGATTGCCACAAGCTCATTAATTTCTTCTTGCTCTGTTAGCACACACACACAGTGTTCACTACTGAACATTGAAGGGCATGCAAAGAAAGATTACGTCCTGAAACCAGTGCAGAGTCAGGATTTACTTTGTGGGCGGAGTTTGTACGGCCCCTGAAGGATGGTATACATATCCAAATGGGCCTTCGCAGGAAAAAGATTCCCCACCCCTGCCTTAGATGGTCAGACACAAGTGTAGGGTGCCAGACGGTGGTAATTGTGGGTGAGCTGCTGCTTCATGTCATCGGTGTTTTGATCATTCGTCAATTGAACAGCTGTCTATTTATATTATAGGACTATTGCGGATGAGCATTCCTAATTTTTCAGTGTAAATGCAGCTTGAGTTTTTAATTGTAGCCTGCTGCATGCAATCCCTTAAATCTGTTGTGTGAGTTAAGACCAAACATTGGAATCCAATGTAATGTCTTCACATGAAAACACTTTCCATCACACTTCAGCCTTCACATGAGGAAAATATTGATGCTGCTAATATTGAAGAAAACCAAACAAGACTCAAAAAATGGATATAAATACAAAACAGTTGATATATATAAATAAATCCTAGACAAAAATGTATAAAAAAAGCCTTTATTTAATGATATTTGGCAAACAGTATACTACAGAAAAAACATGTGCACATGTCTGAACAAGTACTCCAAATAAAAAAAATATATATATATATATATATGTAAAGAAGGGCAAATGAAAAAAAATAATAAATTAAAAATTAAAAATTCATCTGTAACCGGACCCAAGGATTTATATGGTTGTAAAAATAAATAAATACATAGTAAAACTGCTGATCATATAAAAATATGTCACATAGACAAAAAATGATAATGTGAAAGCTTAAAAATATATATATATAAAAAAATATATATAAAAAATATATATAAAAAATATTTAGTTGTAATATAACTAGTGTAAATAGTGAATAAAACAAGGAAAACCAGTGGAACACTGCTAATCAATATGAGAGTGGCGAAAAAAATATATATATGCTATAATACCGCCATCACTCTAGATCCATAATAGATCAAGAAAGTGCAAAAGTGCTGATGTGAAAAAAGATTACCTTAATTGTATACGGACAATTTTAAGGGGCAGTATACCTTGAGGGTCTGGGCTTTGGAGAAACACAGACACGCGCAAGGGGTGTGCGCGTGTCTGTGTTTCTCCAAAGCCCGGACCCTCAAGGGGTCCGGTTACAGATGAATTTTTAATTTACATATATATATATATTTTATTTGGAGTACTTGTTCAGACATGTGCACATGTTTTTTCTGTAGTATACTGTTTGCCAAATATCATTAAATAAAGGCATTTTTTTTATACATTTTTGTCTAGGATTTATTTATATATATCAACTGTTCTGTATTTATATCCATTTTTTGAGTCTTGTTTGGTTTTCTCTTTTGAGTGGTTTCCACTCTTTTTTTTACACTTTGTAGTTATCACCGTGGTGGGGTAATTATTAATAATATTATTATTGTTCGTGTATATGCATATATATCACCTATACAATCTTTTGGTATAATCTGGTGTGTTCCCATCTAGTGTTTCTCTCATGTAATATTGAAGAAACCAGGCAATAAGGGATAATTTGATAGGCATAGGCTGACAAGCCTGCTTTTTCTCTAGATAATATGACAATGGTGGAAAATTAGAATGTAAACTAGCCTCTGCGACTAAGATATCCATGCTAATTGTGGAACCCTGCATTAAAAACACAATCTGCTTATAGTCAAAATATCAGGTTGTACTTGCTTTTAATTCTACCTGCAGCCTTTTATGGAGCAGGAGGAGCAGAGCAGTTTGATAGACAGTTTTGTGATAATTTATTGAATATCATGGAATCAAAGAATGTTCCAGTTACAGTTGGAAGGAACCTTAAGGGTCATCATGTCCAACCCCACTTGCTCAATGAAGCGCAGAATTCTCTAAACCATCTCAGACAGATGTCTGTCCAGCCTTTATTTGAAGACTTCCATTGAAGGAGAACTCACAAACGCTTGTGGCAGCCTGTTCCACTCATTGATCACTCTCACTGTCAAAAAGTTTTCTCTAATATCTAATCTATATCTTCTCCCTTTCAGTTTCATTCCATTGCTTCTCGTGTTTCCGTGTGCAAATGAGAATAAAGATGATCCCTCTATACTGTGACATCCCTTCAGATATTTGTAGACAGTTACTTAGACTCCTCTTAAAATTCTTTTTTGCAAGCTAAATATTCCCAGATCCTTTAACCATTTCTCGTAGGGCATAGTTTGCAGTCCACTCACCACCCTGGTAGCTCTTCTCTGTACTTGCTCCAGATTTTTTGTGTCTTCTTTAAAATGTGGTGCCCAGAACTGGACACAGTATTCCAGATGAGGTCTGACCAAGCAGGAGTAGAGGGGGATAATTACTTCATGTGATCTAGACTCTATGCTTTCCTTAATACATCCTAGAAATGTGTTTGACTTTTTGCTGCTACATCACACTGTTGACTCATCTGCAGTCTGTGATCTATTAATATACCCAAGTCTTTTTCACATGTGATGTTGCTTAGTTCTATTCCTCCAATTCAATAGAGGCAATTTTTGTTTTTCTTGCCCATATTTAGAATCTTGCATTTCTCCCTATTAAATACCATTCATTTTGTCGCTGGCCATTGTTCAAGCTTATCTAGATCCTTCTGAATCCTTTCTCTGTTTTCTTTGGTGTTAGCTATCTCTCCTAGCTTTGCATCATCTGTAAATTTGATTACTTTACCTTCCGTTCCCTTATCTAGATCATTTATAAAAATGTTGAACAACACTATGGCCAGGAAAGAGCCTTGTTTTATCCCACTTGAAACACTCTTGTAATTAGATGTGCAACCATTTATTACCACTCTTTCAGTACAATCACTGAGCCAGTTATGAATCCACCTAAAGGTACCGTCACATTTAGCGATGGTGCAGCGATCTAGACAACGATCCCGATCGCTGCAGCATCGCTGTGTGGTCACTGGAGAGCTGTCACACAGACAGCTCTCCAGCGACCAACTATGCGAAGTCCCCTGGTAACCAGGGTAAACATCGGGTTACTAAGTGCAGGGCCGCACTTAGTAACCCGATGTTTACCCTGGTTACCAGCGTAAACGTAAAAAAAACCAAACACTACATACTTACATTCCGGTGTCTGTCCCCCGGCGCTCTGCTTCTCTGCACTGTGTAAGCGCCGGCCGGAAAGCACAGCGGTGACGTCTGCTTTACGGCCAGCCGGCGCTGACAGTGCAGGGAAGCAGAACGCCGGGGCACAGACACCGGAATGTAAGTATGTAGTGTTTGTTTTTTTTACGTTTACGCTGGTAACCAGGGTAAACATCGGGTTACTAAGCGCGGCCCTGCGCTTAGTAACCCGATGTTTACCCTGGTTACCAGTGAAGACATTGCTGAATCGGCGTCACACACGCCGATCAGCGATGTCTGCGGGAGATCCAGCAACGAAATAAAGTTCTGGACTTTCTGCTCCTACCATCGATGTCACAGCAGGATCCATATCGTTGTTAAGTTGGTCAGTGTGAAGGTACCTTAATTGTAGCCTTTTCAATCCCATACATGGTAATTTTTTAAAATAAGGATAGTATGAGATACTTTATCAAATAATTTGCTGAAGTCGAGAAATATCTACCGCATTTCCTTGATCCTTGATTGCAACAAACCCATGCTGGCTCTGGTTAATTATTGTGTTCTTATCCAAGTACTTACATATATGCTGTTTTATAATTTGTTCAAAGATCTTTCCTGGTATAGAAGTAAGGCTCAATGGCTCACATATGTTTATGAATTTATTGATTTAAATCCTTGTCGACTCATAATTTATTAATCCAGTAGGAAGAATGACATTGATCAGAATCCCTCCATGTATGGGTATTCCTACAGAGACAGCTGTCAATAATTGATTAGGGCCACCCACTGGACTCATTAGACCACAATGAGCAGAGAGTTAAATTAGAAATGCACAATCTTCTCCCCACAGAACTATATATTGATATCATCTTCTCCTCCTGGTCTAAAACATTCTTGCCCAGATACATTAACACTGGCATTTCATATGCCTGTCTCAATGAGTGGCATTCAGGAATAAGCCGAATTCATTAAGAGGTGCTTATCAATTAATGAATTTGGCAAATCTTATTAGTGGTGTATACCTTACTAGAAATATTAATCTAACCAGGGAGTAATATTTCTGAACTGGAGTAGCATTTCTGGTGTAAGTAATGCTGCCACTCTTGATGAATTTGAATAGGTATGCATCCCTGGTCTTCTGCAGCTTTATTCATTTTGGTGACCCTGCTTCAAAACTTCTGTGAATAGACCAAAGTTTTTGCACCACTCTGCACTGACCCAAAAATATTATGATATGGTTTATTTTTGTTATCTAGACCCCCTATGCATTTGGCGTATATATATCTTAATGGGGGGCCTGATCACGTGGAAATGTGGGCCTATGCAATCATAGATTGCTGACAATTTAATTCAGCCTCTGATACAGACTCTATATATACATTTTTTATTAGATCTATCAATCCATGTGTTTAACCTCTATAATATATTAAAAATGAGTAACAAGTGAAAATCTATCATACAGTATATCTGCACACAATTAATCTTCTGTATTTCTCTGTTATACTCTGATCTCTATACTGGAGTTAACTTTAAAGCTTTACCAATACCTTTACTGAACCATGCCACTTTGAACATATTATGAGCACTCTATATTTTTAAGGCACTGAGCACTTTAGACTTATTGTCCCTTCCCTATTTCTCTTTATCTTTCAACATAATAGATAGGGAGAGGAGGGACAGCCACTGAGGAGCGGGGGCGCCAACTTCATCATCCTAGGGTGCAAAGCCACACTAATAGGTAGGTGAATACATACAGGGGCAGTTTGAATTACATCCACATTTCGAGCGCCCATTTGATATCATCTCATGATATGATCTATTTTTCATGATACATCTGTTCTATGTATGCCATCTAAGCTACTTGATCAGACAATCAAAATGAACACATTATTATATTCTTTTTATATCCTCTAGCCCCCTCTTATCTATATTTTTCTGCTCCCCCGCCCCAATCAGGGCCTTCTAGGTCCAGCAGAGTGAGCCGTCATTGAGCGGTGGCACCATTGCGCCAGTATATAGGGTGATAACCTCTGCTGGTAGGTAGGGTGGTTCAGCAAATTGCAAGGGCAGGCATCTCCCTGTGGCTTTTTTTCAAAATAAGTGACTTTTGGTGATGGTTTTTCATATTTTGTAATGATATTTTTATTGATACATATTCAAAGTTATATTTTATCTTTAAATAGTATAGAGTACTAAAGTGAGACAAATACATTATAGTCTTCTGTTTATTTTTTTGGATACTGTGAATACATGACAGGTTTGCAGTAAATGACAATAATAGGAATCAATATTATTATTTTTTTGTTGGAGTTATTTTCTTTCCAGTGTTTTAAAATGCTAGTAATGTACAGTATAGGATGTATAGTGAAGGACATAGTATTATAAGATAGGTAAACTAGGGATAGGTAGTTGACTGTAGTGAACGTAGTGACAATAGGGTAAGATAGGATAGAGTTAGTGTTTGGGACTAGCCCATACTGGGATGGGGCTTAGTGTTAGGGTAAGGGACTTCTCCTGTAGATAGTTGGAGTTTAAAGTGTAAGGTGAACAGTGCAGCCATGGGATGATCTACAGTAAAGGAGATATAGGGACAGGGATAGTGAGATACTGATGGGAAGTGACTGACTAGTCAGAGTGGTCTTCTGGAGAAGGGTCCTTGGATAGGTCACCAAATCACGAACCCCTGACATTGCAACAATCAAGGTAACAAGCCTAAACAGGGCTGAGTTTCATTGCACTTGTGGAAGTCCCGAGTGGTTGATCCAGGGCACCAGTAGTGGAAGAAATATGACGTAAAGCCGCTCAGCGAGTAGAAAGACTCGCTGATCGGGATTGTGGCGTTGAAGCTGAGTTGTGGTGAAGCAGGGCAAAACAGTGTCTCTGACTAGCCCTGGAGTAGACTACACAGGAAGGATACTGTGTGACAGAGAAGTCTTTAGAGGACACGAGCATAAGACTTTGTATCCGCTATCCCTTGTACAAAATCGTTATCAAATTTTCATTCAGTAAAGGCTCTATGTTGGACTAAAAGTTGCCTTTATTGTACTGTGGAACCTTTGGTCCTGGCCAGTCCAACCACCAGCTACCTGCAGCCGTCATGGGCATAAGACCCTCACTGCACAAGTCCACATAATCAGCCAGGGCCCACACTTTCATATAGTGCGCCGGGAAGTAAAAGGAGACTAGTGACTTTCTGGCAGCTACCATGCCACGCTACATCTTTATAATAGTGTGTAATTCATTATTATCATTACATTTATTAATTATTATAGATGTTATTGCCCCTTATCCAAAGCTGAAATGTAAATTATATGAACTTGTGAAGCTTTAGGAGTCTTCCAACATTGCAAATATCGCAATTTATCATCTGTGGTCTTACACAGGACTGAAGGAAGGCCTAATGACTTGTTTTTATTTTTATATAAAATTTACAAAAAAGAGTTTAATAAGAAACTAAGCTCTGCTTCATATATAAAGCAAGTAAAAAAATTCACCCTATGATTTTTCAGAATTTCCTATTCTATGTTTGCTGATTTTGGGTTCCAAACCATGGCTTTTTGAACAGGGTAAAATAATTTATCATTATTCTTAAGGAAAGGAAGAGCAAATGAATCTCTGTTGAATGTCATAATGCTCTAAATATAATATATGATATATTGTTCCTCACAATAGAACAAACAAGAACTTTCTGCTTTTCATGTGACCATAGAAAGTGGTAAAAATGATTCACTGGTCCTGGTACAGATTATCTGAATTCTGTTCACATTGCTTCTATTGCATATCTTAGCCAGCACAAGCTATGCTTTCAATAACTCAAGATAACTTGCGAGTTGTGAAAATGTTCCTTTCAGTAAAACCAAATATATTTCATTATAAATCAGGAGTCTATCTGTATATAGCAAATCTGAGTTACTGTTATGAATTGCTGTAAAAGGTTCTCGATTCAGCTACAAGGAGTAGAACATATTTCTGCTTGGCTAGATGGGCATTACCCTGAAAGATTAAAAAAGTAGATGACATTCTCATTTGTATTTTATACTGTTCATGATTAAACAACCCTGTTCGAAAACCATAGCTTAAATTAGTCAAGAGCAACCTTTGAAGTATGCCATGTGTGCAGTTGCACAGGATATGCCTCTGCTAAAAGTGGGCCCCGGAGATGGTTTGGTACCTAAGACTTTAAGCAATTATGGACATTATTGGTATAACAATTGTATATCCCTGTTATTAGGTCACTATATTGCAAATGTGATGCCAATATTCAAAAAGGGGGCAAAAACTGAACTCGGTAATTATAAGCCAGTAAGCTTAACCTCTATTGTGGGTAAAATACTGGAGGGCATTCTAAGGGATGCTATACTGGAGTATCTGAAGAGGAATAACCTCATGACCCAGTATCAGCACGGGTTTACTAGGGACCGTTCATGTCAGACTAATCTGATCAGCTTCTATGAAGAGGTAGGTTCCGGACTGGACCAAGGGAACCCATTGAATGTAGTGTATATGGACTTTTCAAAAGATTTTGATACGGTGCCACACAAAAGGTTGATACATAAAATGAGAATTATGGGGATAGGGGAAAATATATGTAAGTGGGTTAAGAGCTGGCTCAGGGATAGGAAACAAAGGGTGGTTATTAATGGAGCACACTCAGACTGGGTCGCGGTTAGCAGTGGGGTACCACAGGGGTCAGTATTGGGCCCTCTTCTTTTTAACATATTTATTAATGACCTTGTAGGGGGCATTCAGAGCAGAATTTCAATATTTGCAGATGACACTAAACTCTGCAGGGTAATCAATACAGAGGAGGACAATTTTATATTACAGGATGATTTATGTAAACTAGAAGCTTGGGCTGATAAATGGCAAATGAGCTTTAATGGGGATAAATGTAAGGTCATGCACTTGGGTAGAAGTAATAAGATGTATAACTATGTGCTTAATTCTAAATCTCTGGGCAAAACCGTCAATGAAAAAGACCTGGGAGTATGGGTGGATGACAAACTCATGTTCAGTGGCCAGTGTCAGGCAGCTGCTACAAAGGCAAATAAAATAATGGGATGCATTAAAAGAGGCATAGATGCTCATGGTGAGAACATAACTTTACCTCTCTACAAGTCACTAGTTCGACCACACTTAGAATACTGTGCACAGTTCTTGTCTCCGGTGTATAAGAAAGAGATAGCTGAACTAGAGCGGGTGCAGAGAAGAGCGACCAAGGTTATTAGAGGACTGGGGGGTCTGCAATACCAAGATAGGTTATTACACTTGGGGCTATTTAGTTTGGAAAAACGAAGACTAAGGGGTTATCTTATGTTAATGTATAAATATATGAGGGGACAGTACAAAGACCTTTCTGATGATCTCTTTAATCATAGACCTAACACAGGGACAAGGTGGCATCCTCTACGTCTGGAGGAAAGAAGGTTTAAGCATAATAACAGACGCAAGTTCTTTACTGTAAGAGCAGTGGGACTATGGAACTCTCTGCCATATGATGTTGTAATGAGTGATTCATTACTTAAATTTAAGAGGGGATTGGATACCTTTCTTGAAAAGTATAATGTTGCAGGGTATATATACTAGATTCCTTAATAGGGCGTTGATCGAGGGACTAGTCTGATTGCCGTATGTGGAGTTGGGAAGGAATTTTTTTCCCCAAAGTGGAGCTTACTATTTGCCACATGGGTTTTTTTGCCTTCCTCTGGATCAACATGTTAGGGCATGTTAGTTTAGGCTATGGGTTGAACTAGATGGACTGAAAGTCTTCCTTCAACCTTAATAACTATGATACTATGTTACTTTATGTATTGGGTCATTATATGTTGGTACTGTTTGACTGCGGTGTGTCACTACTAGTGAACAGCTTATTATTATTAGAATGTATTGTAATGGTACTACTTTTTTATGCGTCTGCATGAAAATGTTATTTGGCCAACATATTACACAAGTGCTTAGTTATTTTATTGCACAATTCTCATAAAAAGAGACTGATTATTTGCATAGTGTATGATGAAGAAGGTATTCCAACTTGAACTTTTTCCAACACATCCAGTACACAGTTAGTGCCATATGTTGTATGTCTGATAACTGGAATGCCAACTTTTGGAGTCTGGGAGTTTTCTGAGTATTATTTCACCAGGTGAAGAGGCTGATGGACTATAGCACCGCTCTCAACTGCAGACTTAAATATGTGTAGTAATACCAGATGCCACATATAGCCCAATGGATTTTCTTAATTTGTTTGCAACTTTAAATATTTTTTTTATAATTATTAAGATATAATTACTTGTCAGCACAAGGTCCGCATGACAGCAACAATTATCTCAAACAGACAGTGTCATAAACATAGTAAAAAAAGATTTAACAAGAAAAAAAGGCAATTCCATGATATAAAGAAATTTACTACGGAAGATCAGTTAGCACAACCCATTCAAGTGAGCACACACATTCATTTCTCACCTGACCCATTATACTAATCTATTATGCTTAGTTAGCACCATATATTTCTCTCCTTTTCACCAAGGGATATTGATCACTTTTGTGTATTTTCTGCTGGATGATTTCTTTGTAGTCAGTAGGATTTCCTAGTGAAGTTAGGAAAAAAACCAGGGATTCAAGCTGAGGAGGCTAATTTGCATATTCCAGGTGCCTTCTGGGAAAAGCGAAGAGTCTCCCTAAGCTAGAAGATCGTTGGATACAGCCGGGACCAGCTGCTTGGAAAGCATCACCAAACCAGGGATTCAAGCTGAGGAGGCTAATTTGCATATTCCAGGTGCCTTCTGGGAAAAGCGAAGAGTCTCCCTAAGCTAGAAGATCGTTGGGTACAGCCGGGCCCAGCTGCTTGGAAAGCATGACCAAACCAGGGATTCAAGCTGAGGAGGCTAATTTGCATATTCCAGGTGCCTTCTGGGAAAAGCAAAGAGTCTCCCTAAGCTAGAAGATCGTTGGGTACAGCCGGGACCAGCTGCTTGGAAAGCATCACCAAACCAGGGATTCAAGCTGAGGAGGCTAATTTGCATATTCCAGGTGCCTTCTGGGAAAATCAAAGAGTCTCCCTAAGCTAGAAGATCGTTGGGTACAGCCGGGACCAGCTGCTTGGAAAGCATCACCAAACCAGGGATTCAAGCTGAGGAGGCTAATTTGCATATTCCAGGTGCCTTCTGGGAAAAGCGAAGAGTCTCCCTAAGCTAGAAGATCGTTGGGTACAGCCGGGACCAGCTGCTTGGAAAGCATGACCAAACCAGGGATTCAAGCTGAGGAGGCTAATTTGCATATTCCAGGTGCCTTCTGGGAAAAGCGAAGAGTCTCCCTAAGCTAGAAGATCGTTGGGTACAGCCGGGACCAGCTGCTTGGAAAGCATCACCAAACCAGGAATTCAAGCTGAGGAGGCTAATTTGCATATTCCAGGTGCCTTCTGGGAAAAGCGAAGAGTCTCCCTAAGCTAGAAGATCGTTGGGTACAGCCGGGACCAGCTGCTTGGAAAGCATCACCAAACCAGGGATTCAAGCTGAGGAGGCTAATTTGCATATTCCAGGTGCCTTCTGGGAAAAGCGAAGAGTCTCCCTAAGCTAGAAGATCGTTGGGTACAGCCGGGACCAGCTGCTTGGAAAGCATGACCAAACCAGGGATTCAAGCTGAGGAGGCTAATTTGCATATTCCAGGTGCCTTCTGGGAAAAGCGAAGAGTCTCCCTAAGCTAGAAGATTGTTGGGTACAGCCGAGACCAGCTGCTTGGAAAGCATCACCAAACCAGGAATTCAAGCTGAGGAGGCTAATTTGCATATTCCAGGTGCCTTCTGGGAAAAGCGAAGAGTCTCCCTAAGCTAGAAGATCGTTGGGTACAGCCGGGACCAGCTGCTTGGAAAGCATCACCAAACCAGGGATTCAAGCTGAGGAGGTTAATTTGCATATTCCAGGTGCCTTCTGGGAAAAGCGAAGAGTCTCCCTAAGCTAGAAGATCGTTGGGTACAGCCGGGACCAGCTGCTTGGAAAGCATCACCAAACCAGGGATTCAAGCTGAGGAGGCTAATTTGCATATTCCAGGTGCCTTCTGGGAAAAGCGAAGAGTCTCCCTAAGCTAGAAGATCGTTGGGTACAGCCGGGACCAGCTGCTTGGAAAGCATCACCAAACCGCGCGCCGTAATTTTTGCCTGTAGGACATTATTTGAAGAGAGCTTGGCTGAGTAGATTACACAAGAAGGAAAACACACAGCAAGTCAGCAGGATCTAGGAGCAACATGGCAGATGTGACAACCTACATGGTGAGCTGCAGCATGTGCTACATGTTCACAGATCGACCAGAAGAAGAATCAAATTTCACCTGTCAGAAGTGTAGACTAGTTGCCCTTTTAGAAGAAAAGGTGCGGGGTCTGGAAGAAAGAATAGCAACTTTGAAACTCATCAAAGAGAATGAAGACTTTCTAGACAGAACAGAAGCATCTCTACTGGTCACAGAAGGTGAAAAAAGTGTCAGAGAACCTCCACTCCAGATGAGTGGAAGCATGTGACCAAAAGAAGCAAGAAGACGATGGAGAAATCACCAACCACACAACTGAAGAACCGATATCAAATCTTTGTAGAGGATGAAGATGGCACACCTAAGGATGAAGCAATACCAGCAAGCAAAAAAGAAAAGGGCACACAGCAACAAGTGACAGCAAAAAGTACAGCCAAGAAGCAACGAAGAGTGGTGGTGGTGGGAGACTCACTACTGAGAGGCACAGAAGCAGCCATCTGCAGACCGGACATAACTGCAAGAGAAGTATGCTGCCTTCCAGGTGCGATGATCAAGGATGTGACCGATAGGATACCAAAGCTCTTCAGCTCCAAGGACGTCCACCCATTTCTTCTGATACATGTTGGCACCAATGACACGGCAAGGAAGGACCTACCGACAATCTGCAAAGACTTTGAAGAGTTGGGGAAGAAAGTAAAGGAACTGGATGCACAGGTAGTTTTTTCTTCTATCCTTCCAGTAGACG
This sequence comes from Ranitomeya imitator, assembly GCF_032444005.1. NCBI lineage: Eukaryota > Metazoa > Chordata > Amphibia > Anura > Dendrobatidae > Ranitomeya > Ranitomeya imitator. The sequence continues at coordinate 583,056,009 of NC_091284.1, forward strand.
GGCATGGCACCAGGAGATGGAACAGGATCCTTGATGCAAACAACTGGCTAAGACGATGGTGCAGACAACAAGGATTCGGATTCCTGGACCACGGTGTGAATTACTTGTACGATGGACTACTCGCCAGAGACGGACTACACCTCAACAAACCTGGGAAACACACATTCGCCAGAAGACTCGCTACACTCATCAGGAGGGTGTTAAACTAGAAGAAGAGGGGACGGGAAGAAAAACATTAGACTTGAACAAAGAAGACACAGGAAAACATACTCAGATGGGAGGTAAGAACATTTCTAAAACAATCCACAGCGAGGAGATTGGAACAAAACAAAATCCTCTAAACTGCATGCTCGCAAACGCCAGAAGCCTGACAAACAAGATGGAAGAACTAGAAGCAGAAATATCTACAGGTAACTTTGACATAGTGGGAATAACCGAGACATGGTTAGATGAAAGCTATGACTGGGCAGTTAACTTACAGGGTTACAGTCTGTTTAGAAAGGATCGTAAAAATCGGAGAGGAGGAGGGGTTTGTCTCTATGTAAAGTCTTGTCTAAAGTCCACTTTAAGGGAGGATATTAGCGAAGGAAATGAGGATGTCGAGTCCATATGGGTCGAAATTCATGGAGGGAAAAATGGTAACAAAATTCTCATTGGGGTCTGTTACAAACCCCCAAATATAACAGAAACCATGGAAAGTCTACTTCTAAAGCAGATAGATGAAGCTGCAAACCATAATGAGGTCCTGGTTATGGGGGACTTTAACTACCCGGATATTAACTGGGAAACAGAAACCTGTGAAACCCATAAAGGCAACAGGTTTCTGCTAATAACCAAGAAAAATTATCTTTCACAATTGGTGCAGAATCCAACCAGAGGAGCAGCACTTTTAGACCTAATACTATCTAATAGACCTGACAGAATAACAAATCTGCAGGTGGTTGGGCATCTAGGAAATAGCGACCACAATATTGTACAGTTTCACCTGTCTTTCACTAGGGGGACTTGTCAGGGAGTCACAAAAACACTGAACTTTAGGAAGGCAAAGTTTGACCAGCTTAGAGATGCCCTTAATCTGGTAGACTGGGACAATATCCTCAGAAATAAGAATACAGATAATAAATGGGAAATGTTTAAGAACATCCTAAATAGGCAGTGTAAGCGGTTTATACCTTGTGGGAATAAAAGGACTAGAAATAGGAAAAACCCAATGTGGCTAACAAAGAAGTAAGACAGGCAATTAACAGTAAAAAGAAAGCATTTGCACTACTAAAGCAGGATGGCACCATTGAAGCTCTAAAAAACTATAGGGAGAAAAATACTTTATCTAAAAAACTAATTAAAGCTGCCAAAAAGGAAACAGAGAAGCACATTGCTAAGGAGAGTAAAACTAATCCCAAACTGTTCTTCAACTATATCAATAGTAAAAGAATAAAAACTGAAAATGTAGGCCCCTTAAAAAATAGTGAGGAAAGAATGGTTGTAGATGACGAGGAAAAAGCTAACATATTAAACACCTTCTTCTCCACGGTATTCACGGTGGAAAATGAAATGCTAGGTGAAATCCCAAGAAACAATGAAAACCCTATATTAAGGGTCACCAATCTAACCCAAGAAGAGGTGCGAAACCGGCTAAATAAGATTAAAATAGATAAATCTCTGGGTCCGGATGGCATACACCCACGAGTACTAAGAGAACTAAGTAATGTAATAGATAAACCATTATTTCTTATTTTTAGGGACTCTATAGCGACAGGGTCTGTTCCGCAGGACTGGCGCATAGCAAATGTGGTGCCATTATTCAAAAAGGGCTCTAAAAGTGAACCTGGAAATTATAGGCCAGTAAGTCTAACCTCTATTGTTAGTAAAATATTTGAAGGGTTTCTGAGGGATGTTATTCTGGATTATCTCAATGAGAATAACTGTTTAACTCCATATCAGCATGGGTTTATGAGAAATCGCTCCTGTCAAACCAATCTAATCAGTTTTTATGAAGAGGTAAGCTATAGGCTGGACCACGGTGAGTCATTGGACGTGGTATATCTCGATTTTTCCAAAGCGTTTGATACCGTGCCGCACAAGAGGTTGGTACACAAAACGAGAATGCTTGGTCTGGGGGAAAATGTGTGTAAATGGGTTAGTAACTGGCTTAGTGATAGAAAGCAGAGGGTGGTTATAAATGGTATAGTCTCTAACTGGGTCGCTGTGACCAGTGGGGTACTGCAGGGGTCAGTATTGGGACCTGTTCTCTTCAACATATTCATTAATGATCTGGTAGAAGGTTTACATAGTAAAATATCGATATTTGCAGATGATACAAAACTATGTAAAGCAGTTAATACAAGAGAAGATAGTATTCTGCTACAGATGGATCTGGATAAGTTGGAAACTTGGGCTGAAAGGTGGCAGATGAGGTTTAACAATGATAAATGTAAGGTTATACACATGGGAAGAAGGAATCAATATCACCATTACACACTGAATGGGAAACCACTGGGTAAATCTGACAGGGAGAAGGACTTGGGGATCCTAGTTAATGATAAACTTACCTGGAGCAGCCAGTGCCAGGCAGCAGCTGCCAAGGCAAACAGGATCATGGGGTGCATTAAAAGAGGTCTGGATACACATGATGAGAGCATTATACTGCCCCTGTACAAATCCCTAGTTAGACCGCACATGGAGTACTGTGTCCAGTTTTGGGCACCGGTGCTCAGGAAGGATATAATGGAACTAGAGAGAGTACAAAGGAGGGCAACAAAATTAATTAAGGGGATGGGAGAACTACAATACCCAGATAGATTAGCGAAATTAGGATTATTTAGTCTAGAAAAAAGACGACTGAGGGGCGATCTAATAACCATGTATAAGTATATAAGGGGACAATACAAATATCTCGCTGAGGATCTGTTTATACCAAGGAAGGTGACGGGCACAAGGGGGCATTCTTTGCGTCTGGAGGAGAGAAGGTTTTTCCACCAACATAGAAGAGGATTCTTTACTGTTAGGGTGGTGAGAATCTGGAATTGCTTGCCTGAGGAGGTGGTGATGGCGAACTCAGTCGAGGGGTTCAAGAGAGGCCTGGATGTCTTCCTGGAGCAGAACAATATTGTATCATACAATTATTAGGTTCTGTAGAAGGACGTAGATCTGGGGATTTATTATGATGGAATATAGGCTGAACTGGATGGACAAATGTCTTTTTTCGGCCTTACTAACTATGTTACTAAGTTGTAAGCAGCTGGAAAGTGAAAATAGAATCCATTTCTCCATATCGGAAATCAAAGAACTTAATTACATCTCTAGTTGTATCTTCAGGACTGATGACTAAACGGACAAAATCTGTTAATGGTGATATTGTGATCACCACTTGATGTCACAAGAAGATTTCCCTGACACGCATCACTGTTGAGATCTGTCGGAAGTGACATGACTGCGATGTAGGCTCTGCCCACATGTGCCTATCTAATGCAGCATTTATGCTATACACCGGGTGGGACAGGTGTATATACATGTATTCTCTTAATATATACTTATCTTGTAATGTCTTCACATCCTGTTCCGTCCAGATGTGTACGGATCCCAGAATTCCAAATGTCAGAAGTTCACCAACAGCCATATTGGGACACCCAATGCACCACCAAGAAACTTGAAGACACAAAAAGAGCACAGCGAGGTCAAAAATACTCTGTTGTAAAAAAGTCACAGTAAATGAGCAAGTGCTAGTCAAAAAATTAAAAAAAATACAGGGTATTTAGTTAATACGTTTTTTTGCAAAAAAATGTATATTAATAATAATAATAATAATAATCTTTATTTTTATATAGCGCTAACATATTCCGCAGCGCTTTACAGTTTGCACACATTATCATCACTGTCCCCGATTGGGCTCACAATCTAGAATTCCTATCAGTATGTCTTTGGCATGTGGGAGGAAACCGGAGTGCCCGGAGGAAACCCACGCAAACACGGAGAGAACATACAAACTCTTTGCAGATGTTGTCCTGGGTGGGATTAGAACCCAGGACCCCAGCGCTGCAAGGCTGTAGTGCTAACCACTGTGCCACCGTGCTGCCCTATTAAGCTGTATATTAAGCTGCTCCACAAATCGCCAAGGTATACCCATAATAGAGCAGTCCTATCTAATGTATATAATCCCTATCTGATGTATTTAAAAACCTGATCATCTGTATAGTACCTGTATAAGCAGGGTTCAGAGAGAAAATATACATCAGATAGGGATTATATACATTAGATAGGACTGCTCTATTATGGGTATACCTTGGCGATTGGTGGAGCAGCTTAATATTCATTCTTTTGCAAAAAAAGTATTAACTAAATACCCTGTATTTTTTTCATTTTTTGACTAGCACTTGCTCATGTACTGTAACTTCTTTACAACACAGTATTTTTGACCTCGCTGTGCTCTTTTTGTGTCTTCAAGTTTCTTGGTGGTGTGAACAGGTTTCTACAGACTTGTTCACTGCGCAAGTAGCCCATGTGCTTTTGGTTCTATAATTGTTCTCTTGTTTCTACAAGACTGGGGAGTCCACCACTCCCCTGTGGGCCATTTGCACAAAAGCTATTCCATCCTGCATGTCCACATGGATATTTTCTCTCTGAACCCTGCTTATACAGGTACTATACAGATGATAAGGTTTTTAAATACATCAGATAGGGATTATATACATTAGATAGGACTGCTCTATTATGGGTATACCTTGGCGATTGGTGGAGCAGTTTAATATACATTTTTTTGCAAAAAAACGTATTAACTAAATACCCTGTATTTTTTTCATTTTTTGACTAGCACTTGCTCATTTACTGTGACTTCTTTACAACAGAGTATTTTTGACCTCGCTGTGCTCTTTTTGTGTCTTCAAGTTTCTTGGTGGTGTGAACAGGTTTCTACAGACTTGTTCACTGCGCAAGTAGCCCATGTGCTTTTGGTTCTATAATTGTTCTCTTGTTTCTACAAGACTGGGGAGTCCACCACTCCTCTGTGGGCCATTTGCACAAAAGCTGTTCCATCCTGCATGTCCACATGGATATTTTCTCTCTGAACCCTGCTTATACAGGTACTATACAGATGATAAGGTTTTTAAATACATCAGATAGGGATTATATACATTAGATAGGACTGCTCTATTATGGGTATACCTTGGCGATTGGTGGAGCAGTTTAATATACATTTTTTTGCAAAAAAACGTATTAACTAAATACCCTGTATTTTTTTCATTTTTTGACTAGCACTTGCTCATTTACTGTGACTTCTTTACAACAGAGTATTTTTGACCTCGCTGTGCTCTTTTTGTGTCTTCAAGTTTCTTGGTGGTGTGAACAGGTTTCTACAGACTTGTTCACTGTGCAAGTAGCCCATGTGTTTTTGGTTCTATAATTATTCTCTTGTTTCTACAAGACTGGGGAGTCCACCACTCCTCTGTGGGCCATTTCCACAAAAGCTGTTCCATCCTGCATGTCCACATGGATATTTTCTCTCTGAACCCTGCTTATACAGGTACTATACAGATGATCAGGTTTTTAAATACATCAGATAGGGATTATATACATTAGATAGGACTGCTCTATTATGGGTATACCTTGGCGATTGGTGGAGCAGCTTAATATACATTTTTTTGCAAAAAAACGTTTTAACTAAATACCCTGTATTTTTTTCATTTTTTGACTAGCACTTGCTCATTTACTGTGACTTCTTTACAACAGAGTATTTTTGACCTCGCTGTGCTCTTTTTGTGTCTTCAATGTTCTGTACACGGTCAGACACAGACGATTTTTAAAATAAACTTTTGTTCATGGGAAAACCCCTTAAAAAAGCAATTATCAACACCAACATGGCTCCTCCTAAAAAGTACACCAATGCCAATGAAAGGAAAGCAGCAAAGGCACAACGTCGAAGACAATGGGCAAATGAGACTCTTAAAGAGAAATTCTCAACACTTCATAGCCTGCCCCCATTGTGACATTACCGCCCTCCCGATGCGATAGCATTGGGCCTCCATCTAGTATATATACATATATATATATCCACCTTATGCACACATAATACAAAGGCCTCCCGAGGAAGCCTACGTGAAACGCACATCATGACTATCAACGTACATAGGCACAGCAGACTTTATGGGTAAGCCCTCCCTACTTGATTCTCATGTTGTCATTTTTTTCCATATCAGTGTTTTTTCAGCTTACCATATGATTCATATGACACTCCTTTAGTGCATGCATGTATGTATGACAGCTCTTCCATACGGGAATTTTTCCTGTCTTCATTATTACTACCGTGCTTTTGTGCAGCATTCACGAGTGCCATCAAGTTGACACTGTATTATTGCACTATTTTGTATATTGTTTCTTGTCTATGATTATTAACTATGAGTAACATTATGACATACTCATATTTGGTACATGATTCCATACATAGTACTAGCCTTATATTTACATCTACTATTTGCCTTTTATGTTGTCACATAATTTATGTCTTCACCGGTTTGACCGTCTACTGGTGTACATATTGCTGTGTAATTGAATCCTATTTTTTAAGACGAATAATATACAAATATTTTATATGATATTGGTTTCTTCATTTGTCCATCATTTTTGGGGTGTACATGCTCCACGCTCTTTCATTGTTCTAATGCTATTAAGATTCATAAGAAAATCACTGAACTTTTTCTTCAATTTGAAAAAAGCATGACATTAGAAATAAGACATCAATTGGATACGGATTTCTTGGAAATCTGTATACATAAAACTCAGGTACTATAAGTTTTAAAAATCAATATGCCATATACCTTCCCTGATGATAAAATATTCACCACTGAGTGGAATGACTATTTAGATATATGTTCCTTGGGTCTAATTCAAATTTTATTAACTAAATGCACTATAATAGCTCCCAAAGTGACATCATAGTGTGAAACTTTGTTATTTGATTCAAACAAATATAAATTATTACCCATTTTTGAAGATCTAAAAAAAATGTTATATCTATAGTGGAGAGAAAAGCTAGCAAACTAATACGAAATTCTTTATCTCATTGAGGTAATATTGCATTCTCCCATCTTGGTCAGTCCTTTTCAAATAAAAATACTACCCTAAAACTCATCACCTTATCATGTATACTTTACAGAATCATTCAAATTCTCCTTCAGTATGGCCCAGAACCCTTTGGAACAGATGAATCACATCACACATTATAATTAGCAACAATAATATCACTACTATGACACATTCCTCCCATAATAAACCTCTGACAACTACCATCACTTGACCTCTTACCAATTCACATCCTCTACTCATAGTCAGGCATTGCATGTCATCTACTAATCCCCTTTTTTCTCTTTCGGTCCCAATCCCCTCGCTTTCCAAACCTCCCTTTCCTGCTTTCAATTCTCATTTCCCTCCTCTTTTGACCACTTCTGTTTCACTACCAGCTCAGTTACTTTCTCCCAAATCCCATACAATTGATTGCATGGAACACCTACTTGATTTGAGTGAACTCACTCTCCATGATCACTCCTATCAATCTTCCACCCAAACCAATGTTATTTACACTGACCATCACTCAACATCCCACTGTCCTCCCCTTCTTCTGCCAGCACCTCCACTAACATTTTTATTTTAGAATTGAGACCCATGCTTCATCTTCCAACTCACTCTCCACACAATCCAATGATTCAGAGCACCCACTATTCTCTTCCTCATCTCAGGAGTGCACCTCTGAATCAGAACATGAGAAAGTATTGTTTGCCCCACTACCCCCTTCCACTATTCAAAAATGCAAAGAAAGGCTAGAGAAACCGAGGAGGGAGCATGTTCAATAGACAATCACACAAGTCCTTTCAGGAAAGTCTACAAACTATACAGATCTTCAACCTTTCTAATTATATTCTGAATCAATGAGAGATTGCTCTTTTAAATAAAGGTCTAAATTTTTGTCCTTGCCAAAGTACAAATGATTTTCATTTGTTTCTTGATTTGAATGTTTTTGTCCATAAATTGACATTTTGTAGACACTTTTCAATTGCCAAACATTTATCTGAAAATAAAACAACTGCAGTGGATGAGAATTATATACATCAGGATGTGAAAACCAGATTCAACTTTTACCCACCACATCATAGAGATCATCATCTTGATTGTTTTTTCTCTTTATTGGCTGAGGAATTCGGGTATATTAAATCCAAACAAACAGGTTCTGTTAATTTATCCACTAGTGAAAGGAAGGCTCTTGAAGCCTTTAAAATGAATGAGAGTATCATTTCCGACAGGCAGATAAAGAGGGAGGGGTGTTGATACAAAATACTGAAGACGAATTAAAAGAAGCTGATTATATTTTGTCAGATAGCAAATATTATATGGAAATGATTAGTGACCAATCTGCAGAATATGAGCTGGAAAATCAAAGACTTGTCAAAGTTGATTTCAAGTGTCAAATTTAAATAAAAAAGAGAAACATTTATTTACCAGCTCTTCCCTTGGTTGCTTTTCCACTTGCCTTGTTTCTGCAGCCTGCTTTAGTGGCCCCAAAAGAGTTCAATGGGGCCACAAAAACGGGTCGCCAAAAATCATAGGAGTGCAGTATGCCGTATTTACGGCCGTGAAAAAATATCGAGCTTGCTCGACATTTTTCACGGCTTACAGACATGGCCCTCATTGTAAATCAGTGGGGCCACAAAAACAACGGAAGCTTGTTTTTGCGGTGCGCCGTGACTTCTGATTTTGTGGACCACCATTTTTTCCCAATACTTTTGCTATAGTATTGGGAACCTGAAAAACGGCGATCTGCAAGTTTTTTGAGGCCCGATATTGCAGCAGACCTTGAAAATTGCGCCGATACAGCCCTTAAAAAAGGCCCGCAATAATGGGCAGCAAAAAAAAGGCAAGTGTAAGACAAGCCTAACAAGGCTATATTTTACCATCTCCCCAAAGTCCATAAGGATAAAAAAACAACTCTGGAATGTCCCATCATATCGGGAATTGGCTTTCTCCCTAGTTTGCTATCACATTACATCAATCTGTTCCTGCAAGATATCGTGGTTCAATTACCCTCATATCTCAGGGACTCTACTCAGCTAATTGAAGAAACTAAATAAATAAATGGTAAGATTACATTTTGTTCATGACACTGGATGTATCAGCCCTTTATTCAAATATAGATGAAATGTTAGGTCTTCAAGCTGTAGATCATTATTTAATTTTAGTATTGGGTTTGAACAAAAACTTTTCCTCTTAAATTGACTGGAGTTCATATTCAAGCATATTTTGTTTTAATTTCAGGGCAAACTGTATTTACAGCAACTTGGTACGGCAATGGGGACTCAATTTGCTCCAAGTTTTGCAAATCTCTTCATGGAGCCATTCGAGTTCCTAACGCCCATTGCATCAGATGCTTAGCACATTCATATTATATATTATTGTCACCACATTGACAATATTTTATTGTCAATAAAACAATTTTCTCAGAGGCTTCACATTTGGCCGAGTTATTAAAAGATAACAAGTGGCGATTGTCCTCTACTGCTCATATTGCCAAGGATAGAATTATATTTATTGAGTTAGAACTTTTTCATGTAAATAAGTTCATAATGATCAGAACACATTTTAAACCTGTGGATGGAAATGGTTATTTGAATCTTTATAGTACACACTTTCCCAAATGGAAGAGAAACTGTCCCCTCAGTCAATTTAGCCACAGCAGGAGAAATTGTACTTTTACAAAAGATTATGTGAGCCAATCATAAATATTGGAAAAAAGTTTTCTGAGAAAAGGTAACCAAAATAATAATAGAGATAGCTTTTTCAAAAAATCAAGAAATAACTCAAAATGATTATTTAGCAATTAATAATAAAAAATCCTAAAAAAATACAATAAAGATAACTATTGGAAATATAACTGTATTACAACTTACAACAGAGGCAATCAGACTATTAGAAAAATTCTCAAAAAATATTGGTACCTCCTAAAAGAAAGACCAAATTCTTAAAGGGCTCGTTGCAGCAGAACCAAATATTACGTTCCATAGGGGTATCACTGCTAAAAATATGATTGCACCAAGTTAATTAAGAAAGAGAAAATCAGAAGAACAAATAACAAAAATAGACATATCTTCTACAGTAGTGTGAATAGAGAAGTCACCAGATGTGACATAAATTGTGTTGTTGTTGCAAAATTATTGATCAAGGTTCTAAACAAATAATATCCAATACTACTGGTGAAGTTTTTAATATTACTCATAGTTTATCAAACAATTACGATTATCGTACATAATTTATGTGATTAATTGTATTTGCGATCTTCAATATGTTGGCCACATAATACTAACATTACGGTCTCGCATGAATGGACACAGATACAATACTAAAAATGTTCTATGGAAGTATAGTCTTTCACATCATTTTGCTATTAAATATGAGAAGAATTTTGATGTGATCAAAATTACACCCCTAGAACAGACAGGTAGTGAAATACCAAATATAAAGACATTAAAATCAAAAGAATCTAATTGAATCTATAAATTACAAAGGCTATATCCTGATGGTTTAAATGAAGTAGTAGAGCAAGTTTAGCATGTATATCCATATCCTTTTATAATGGTGTTTTATTCTCTCAAAGATTCCTATTAATGATGAGCGTTGTACTCGTTGCTTGGGTTTTCCCGAGTATTCTCGGGTGGTGTCCGAGTATTTGTTAGTGCTCAGAGATTTAGTTTTCATTGCCTCAGCTGCATGATTTATGGCTGATAGACAGCTTGAATACATGTGGGGATTCCCTAGCAACAAGGCAACCCCCACATGTACGCAGGCTGGCTAGCAGCCATAAATCATTCAGCTGCGTCAACAAAAACTAAATCTACGAGCACTTACAAATACTCAGAGACCACCCGAGCATCCTCGGGAAAACCTTAGCAATGAGTACACTCGCTCATCACTAATAGGTATAAACAATTCTTCTCTGCTAATAGATGTTTAAATGAACAATGCTTTCCTTAATTGTTTGAGCCCTTTGAGTTTCAAGAGCAACTTTATCTATATCATGGAATGGCCTTTATTTCTCGCTAAACTTTTTTTTTCACTATGTTTATGCCTGTTTGGGATAATTGTTGCTGTCACGTGGACCTTGTGCTGACAAGTAATTTTATCTGGAGCGATAACTGCTTCAGCTAATTTTTTTCTACTGGATAGTATTTGAATGTACAATACATTTTTACTTTATTTTAGCTTTTCTTGCCCCTTCCACGAGGTCCTATATAATGGATTTTTGATGTGTTCAGGATATAAACTGTTGAGAATAATTCTTTTATAATATGCTATGTGTGTTAGGGCTAGTGGAACGCACCGAGTAATAGGTAGGTAGCTACAAGGTGCGTTCGCAGCCCAGGGTCCACCGTGCAGACATATCTGCTGCTAAGTAATGGCGGATGGACTCTGAGCTCACACGTGGGTTAAGCTTCACCCCGTGTGAACTGGTAGCGAACTCTGTTGCCTCACAGAGTCACGCTGTACACAAAACTAATACCCTAACTAGGGATGTGCTTGCTCTGGAACTCTTCTGTGCTAACCGCACACATGAAGGAACCAGATGCTAAGCCAAGGCTAATTGCCCCCACTGACGCTAACTGCCTGCCTGAGTATACAGTCCCAATGCTAACAGCTTCACACCACATAAGAACAGAGTGGTACAGTATCCACTGGCATAAGCCAAAACACATTTGATACTAGCGCATGGCCATGCGGCCATGCGAGCCTTATATAGCTGCAGCAGGTAAAAGACCTTCCTAGAAGGACCAATGAGAGACTGCTATACCTGAGCATGTGACCCTAAATCTCTACTGAGAGATCTTGCCCTGGGCATGCTCAGTGTGTGCAAAGCAGGACTTAGTCCTAGCACCTACAGGACCTTCCTGAAAGGACCAATGGACTTAGGTGCCGTATCTGACCATGTGACCCTCAATCTCCACTGAGAGATCTTACTCAGGGCATGCTCAGAATGAGAAAAGCAGGACTTAGTCCCAGAAGCATCTGCTCGCCGCTGCCTAGCACTGACTTCAATGGCAGAAGGAGGAAAAACAGCAGTAACTCTTTGTACAGAGTGGGACTGAGTAAGACGCTGGGACTGACTGGGCTCCACTGTGGCAGGAGAAGAATGGGAGACCACAGCAGAGATAATAATAATAATAATAATAATTTTATTTATATAGCGCCAACATATTCTGCAGCGCTTTACAAATTATAGAGGGGACTTGTACAGACAATAGACATTACAGCATAACAGAAATACAGTTCAAAACAGATACCAGGAGGAGTGAGGGCCCTGCTCGCAAGCTTACAAACTATGGGGAAAAGGGGAGACACGAGAGGTGGATGGTAACAATTGCTTTAGTTATTCGGACCAGCTATAGTGTAAGGCTCAGGTGTTCATGTAAAGCTGCATGAACCAGTTAACTGCCTAAGTATGTAGCAGTACAGACACAGAGGGCTAATTCTGCATAAAGTGTATGAGAACATGATGCGAGGAACCTTTTTTTTTTTTTTTTTGTTATAAATAGGCCACACAGGGATCGTTAGGTTAATGCATTGAGGCGGTAGGCCAGTCTGAACAAATGAGTTTTTAGGGCACGCTTAAAACTGTGGGGATTGGGGATTAATCGTATTAACCTAGTTAGTGCATTCCAAAGAATCGGCGCAGCACGTGTAAAGTCTTGGAGACGGGAGTGGGAGGTTCTGATTATTGAGGATGCTAACCTGAGGTCATTAGCGGAGTGGAGGGCACGGGTAGGGTGGTAGACTGATACCAGGGAGGAGATGTAGGGTGGTGCTGAGCCATGGAGTGCTTTGTGGATGAGGGTAGTAGTTTTGTACTGGATTCTGAGATGGCCCGAGATTCCCCCTGTGCAGAGGCGGGAACTCGACCCCTAACAATGTGCTTTTTTTTAATAATTAATAACTCCACCCATTCCAACCAAGGAGATGTATAACGAGTCCAGATCTCCAGGCACCTGTGGAAAGGCTGTCAGCAGCCCAAATGTGTTGTTTTTATTTCTATTTTTAATTAAAAAAACAATATCATATGAAAATATTTTTGTCAATGCTTCATTTTTATCAATTCCCTACTGTGGGTCCGTCAATCACCTGAGTCTTTCACCTTAATAACATTGCCAGAACTCCACTGGAGTAATTCATACAGCATACCAGTTTGGCTGCACCCAATTGCATCTGTACAAACTGCTCCTAGTATTGTGCCTCAGTTACAATACCCATTTAGGTGAGAGTGTAAGGTTCTGGCCCAGGGCTGTAGTCATGGCCAAACACTCTGGTACAGCAGTGCCCTGGCCTCCCCTCACAGAAGCATATTCTCCATTAGTCAGCATACCTGTGCTTTCAGGTCCAGCTCCTCTGAATCCCCTTTTCAGCTGTGGGATATTCTCTCCAGATGAGTCACGAGAAACTGAGTCACAGTTCAAATCAACTTCAACAATAACATCTTTACTGGTTCCATTACACAGCACGCCCCAAGACTTCACATTCTTGATAATGGATTTCACAAATCAATATTCCTTTTCTTTCCCTGCGTTACTCTCGTGATCACAAAGCGTAGGCCAGGGTCGGACTGTCCCTGACAGTCCCTCAGCATTTTCTCTATGCAGCTCTGCTACAGGAATGCTTCCCTCGGTCTGTTTTGCCCCAGACACAAGATCATTAATCTCCGGAGTAATAAGCCACTGAAAGAGAGTACTGCCCTTCTGTTCTGCCTTCTGCTTTTGCACCACCTCTTTACTGTTCGTACTCTCTGCTTCTATAGGGACCCTTAACCACTTTGCCGTGATTCTAAGGGTTTCTGCCCAGACCACGAGTTGCCACATTCTGAGTCTTCAACTGTTTTAACCCGCTGATTGTCTGTATTGGAGCTGTGGATGGCTCAGGTGCTTTTCTCTTCACGTTGCGTGCCTGCTGTCTCGTCCTGGGCCTATTGCCCGTGTGGACGGTTTGGGTGTCCCTAGCCCTCTGACTCTATAAAGTAAACATTCTCAGCTTACCAAACAGCAGCCCCTCCTATAGTTAACTATTTACTGTCCTAAACACTGGGTGAGAGCTATGTACAATATGTTGTCCCCCATCTAGTGGTCAAATATGAACACTACACTTTCCCTATCATGAGTACAAACATATATGCTTTACAGTGTACAAGAATATATAAAAAATATAAATTTATAGGGAGTGGTAATACATGTATTAGTGTAGCAGTACCATGAAAAGTAGGCGGTAGTACATGTACCAATGTAGCAATACCAATATATATAATAACATATATAAACCAGACAGTGTCAAGACCTGTTAAGGAGAAAAAGCAAAGAGGACATAATCCTTCATCCCCTTAAAAGCACGCACATTAATTTTTCAGCTGACCCATTATACTAATCCACTATTCTTACATAATGCCACATATTTCTCTTTTTTCCCCCCAAGGGATTTCCTAAACTTGTGTTTTTGGTAATACATGTTTGGGGTAGGAATGTTTTTTCTCCCACTATTAGACTTCACTGTTACTTTCCAACTGCTCATATAATAGGCTTTAATACTCATGGATTGCAGTATGTTTTTGCATTGCATTTAATGCACTAAATGGCTATAATCTGAGTTATTTCAAATACGGTAAAATATTGGCAGTTAGTGACATCCACTGTACCTCCTGTGTCTGCACCTTCACGACACCCACTGTATCTCCTATGCCTGCTCCAACTTGGCACCCATTGTACCTCCTGTACCTGCCCTACCACAACACCCACTTTATCTCCTGTGGTTGCACTTTCACAGCACCCACTGTACCTCCTGTGACTAATCTTTAATGACACCCACTGTATCTCTTGTGCCTGCTCCATCATGGCACCCATTGTACCTCCTGTGCCTGCCCCATCAAAGTACCCACTTTATCTCCTGTTTGTGCCCCTTCATAGTACCCACGGTACCTCCTGTGACTACGCTTTCATGACACCCACTGT
This sequence comes from Ranitomeya imitator, assembly GCF_032444005.1. Classification (NCBI taxonomy): domain Eukaryota; kingdom Metazoa; phylum Chordata; class Amphibia; order Anura; family Dendrobatidae; genus Ranitomeya; species Ranitomeya imitator. The sequence continues at coordinate 583,071,023 of NC_091284.1, forward strand.
ATCTCTTGTTCATGCTTCATCACAGTACCCATTGTACCTCCTGTGCCTGCCCCATCATAGCACCCACTGTATCTCCTGTCCGTGCCCCTTCACAGCATACACTGTGCCTCCTGTGACTACACTTTCATGACACCCACTATATTTCTTGTTCCTACTCCATCATGGCACCCATTGTACCTCCTGTGCTTGCCCCATCATAGCACCCACTGTATCTCCTGTCCGTGCCCCTTCACAGCACCCACTGTGCCTCCTGTGACTACACTTTCATGACACCCACTATATTTCTTGTTCCTACTCCATCACGGCACCCATTGTACCTCCTGCGCCTGCCCCATCATAACACCCACTGTATCTCCTGTCCGTGCCCCTTCACAGCATCCACTGTACCTCCTTTGCCTGCCTTATCACAACACCCACTGTATCAACTGTGCCTGCCCAATCACTGTGGCTTAACAATGTGCATTACCAGGCTGTAGTAGAAGACACTATAGTACATCATGAGGCAGGAAGGTATAATCATATTCCTGCTAAATAGATTAGGAATCAACAGGTATGAATATAATATGTCCCAAATTCTTGTATTGAGAATGCAATAGACATTTCTTTTATTATAGCTGTATACCTTCTGTGGAGTTACCTTACTGGTTACAAGAAACAGATTCTTAAAATTTTGCCTGCTAGCAATCAGCAGGGGGTTTCCTATCATTTCAGTTTTTTTTTGCCTACAAAAATGAATGAGTAGAAGAAAAGGCCACAACAAAGTATCTAGGACCAAAGGCTTTTTCTGTGCCCTGTCTAATATAGAGAGGAACAAAAAGAATGATTCGACTTTGGTGACTATAAATTGATGCATCAATGTCGCCTTTGGCATGTAATATAAATCACACTGATCAAAACATTTATTTAGAACTCACATTCTCATTGACAGTGGGTTTCTCGCATGTATGACATGTACTCTATGACTTTGTTGGTATTACCTTTCACTGTGCTGCTGGGATTACTTTTCCTAATTAATCAATTCTGACATCTGCAAATTAAAGGTGGCTCAAGTCATCTATTGTCATTTGGCATCTACCTGAAATGAAAGTCATTTACCATGAGAAGTTTTAATAAGACCAAATCCCAATTGCTTTATTAGCTCATGAGCTCATGCACATGGCAGAGTCCTGTGTATCGAGCCTATGTGCCCAGATTCAGTACAGATACTTGGTTTAGAGCCATATAGTCACCACAACATATAGTCAGTACATGCTTCTCTGGAACTTGCATTTTTGTGATGAATTTGTAGGAAATACAACAGAGAAAAAAGCTTCTGTATGGCCCCTCGAGAAATTAGAATCATACAACAATACAGAAGAGGCTTTATAAATATCTGGGCAACTTTATGACAGCAATTTATCAAAGTGAGGTATTACACACTCATGTGCATGAGCTTTTAAAGTTCAGTCAATCGTTTCTAGTACAACACATAAATCCTAAATCAAAATATCCTCATTTAGTTTAACAGACAGCTTTCGGCTCATGGTAAAATACTGGAGTGCTCTGATCAGTGACATAGTGCAGGCATAGTGAACAGTGTCTACAAAGACTGTTCATAATCTCAAGGTGTCAAGTGTATTCAGTGACTTGAAGGGAAACTGTCAGAACATTTTATATATAGAAAAGTAGGGTATGTAAGTGTAGGCACTAATTTTCTGAAGAAAACTTGTGCCAATGTTTTTAGTCATGAGAAATCTCGTGTAGAAACCATATACACACATGGTCAAAATTGTTGGTACCCCTCGTTTAATGACAGAAAAACCTACTGTGACGGGGTGTACGGCAGAGCAAGAAGGGACAACAGGCCAAGGGATGATTCCACAGATTTATTATCAAGAATGCTGGAACAACACATGCAGGCAGATCTACAGAGTCCACAATTAGTCCAACGGAACAGATTCGGGGGCACCTCCCGATAATCCTTGTGCCAGCTAACAAAGCAATAGTCCACACGAGTCCAAGCGATCCCAAAACAATCCCACGAACGACGAGATATGTCCTCAGCTCAAGTCTCGCCCCGTTCGCTTCCGCAGTCACAGATGGACATGGGGTCTTGCCTCAGCTAAGAATCCCCACTCCTTCTCCTTCAAGGATCAACTCACATCTGATCTCAAAATAAGAATGGATTGTCTGAGCTCCTGAGATCCGCCCATGAAGGGGTAGGGGTCACACCTTCTATTCAATGGTTGGGTCAATGAGAAGATTCTAGACTAGTGGGCTCCGCTCAGTCTATGTAATATGTGCATTTGACTAGCCACCTGCTGTGAGGAAGAATGGCTATTCCTCCACTAGTGATGTTGACAAAGCTTAATTACATTAGAGCTGAGGGCTGCAAGTATAGGGGGAAGGAGACATATTGTTACAGGTGAACTCCCAGCCAAGAAAATACATAAATTACAGCTAATAGAAACCTGAGAACAGTTGCATACATCAAATGGCATATTATTCAAATACAGGACAGGGCAAAAGTACAGAACATGACAATCCCTTCCCCTCCCAATTTGTGTACGTACTAGGGACCTCTACAGGTCGCTGGTTAAGTACACACAGGCATGGCTGACCGTACTCAGGGCTCCTCTTGCCTGGATAGTCCATCTGCATTTTGGTGTTGGCTGCCTCTTCTATACTGTATGGTAAAGTTATAGGGCTGCAGAGCCAGGCTCCATCGTAGTAAGCATCCATTGTCCCCAGAGACTCTGTTCAGCCAGATGAGGGGATTGTGATCAGTAACCACAGTAAATTCTCGTCCATACAGATATGGCTTTAGTTTCCTGAGGGCCCACACTACAGCCAGACATTCTTTTTCAACAGTTGCATAGGCCACTTCTCGGTCCAGCAATTTCCGGCTGAGGTAGGCAATGGGGTGCTCGTCCCCAGCTGCATTCACCTGGCTGAGTACAGCTCCCAGTCCATAAGCAGAGGCGTCGGTCTGCACAATGAATCTCCTCTTGTAGTCTGGAGCAGCCAGAACAGGGTCGCAGACCAGAGCGTCCTTCAGCCAGTTAAAAGCCTCATCACAGGCTGGAGTCCAGACCACCAGCTGGGGCATCGTTTTCTTGGTCAGGTCGGTAAGAGGCTTGGCCACAGTGCGGCTGTAACGGCAGTTCTGGTGGCCTCATTTCCATGGATGGGTTGTACACGTCCACATCCGCTGCTCTCTTGGCTTGACTTCTGGTTACCGCACCGACAAAGTTGCAATGAAGATTTCCCACATCATTTCCCAGAAGAACATCTGCAGGGAGGCCGCTCATCACACCGACCATGCATTGTTTGGCCCCAAAGCCATAATCCAGGGTCACACTCGCTCTTGGAATATATCTCTGGGTGCCTCCAGCCAATTTAATGGCAATTCCTGGTCCCTTTTGAATTGCTTCTGGTTGAATTACTTGGGGATCGGCTATGGTGAGGAAAGCCCCAGTGTCACGGAAGCCAACAACTTTTTGGCCATCCAGCACAACCTCCTGTAGATGTTTGTGATGAAGATCAGAAGAACAGGTGGCTGGGGCTCGCACCCCATAGACTCCTGGTATGGGAGCCAGGATATCAGAGTCACTTGGCAAGTCATCAGGGACTGAATCCAGCTCCTCTCCTGGTGAGGGGGTCGGTAGATAATGAACAGGCAAAGGCGGTCTGTAGCTGTTCTGCCTCCGAACACCTGGACATTGGAATTGCAGATGCCCAGGCTGCCCACATCCATAACATCTGCGCTCTGGGATTGTTCCTCCACGTCGTATTCCCAAAGGTGGAGCAGGAGTAGTGCGGGGCACAGTCACACGAAGGTCACCATGAGTTGATGGTCTAGTGGGATGGTAAATATTGGAGGCTGAAGGACCAGGGGCCGCCAGCGTTGGGGGGCTAATAGTTTTTTTTTCTCACTGAATAGTAGTTTTTTCCACTGAGGCTTGATGGTGAGAGCCTCATCAGCTAGAGCTGCAGCTTCCTCCACAGTGGCTGGTCTCCTCTCACGCACCCATTCCCGGATCTCAGCAGGGCACTTGAAGTAAAACTGCTCTTTTAGGATAACCTGGAGGAAGGTCTCCCAGGTTAAGGCCTCCTCTGCCTCCAGCCAGCGATGACATATTTGTTTGAGTCTGTGGGCATACATCTTGAAAGACACTTCCTCATCGCAGGCTAAAGTACGAAACTGAGTCCTGTAAGTGTCTGGCGTAACAGCATAATGTTCTAGAATAGTCTGTTTAACCTCAGCAAACTCACAGTTTCCCCGAGGGTCCATAGCTCTATAGGCTGCGGCAGCTCCACCCTCTAAGAGCCCCACCAGATGTCGGACTCGCTCCCTTTCTGGGACTTCCATTAATCGACACTGATGCTCAAAGTCCTGGAAGAAGCCCTCAATGTCGCCTGCAGCCTCATTAAAGGGCTTGAAGTCTTTGCGGGACACTCTGGGGAGTTCCCTCATGGTGGGTGCTGGGGTTAGAGTCTGTCTGGAGCTTCTAGCTGCTTCCAAAGCGATCTGCCTCTCCAGCAATGCCATCTCCTGAGCTCTGTCCTCGGCTCTGTGAATGGCCTCCCTCTCCTCGGCTCTGTGAATGGCCTCTCTCTCCTCGGCTCTGTGAATGGCCTCCCTCTCCTGAGCTCGGTGAATGGCCTCTTTCTTATAGTCTATGGTGGCCTCTTCTCCCAGCAATGCCAACTCCTCCTCGTACCACACAACCCACTGACTCCTTTGGGCATTTACCTCCGGCTGCAGTCTTTCCTCCATTTGCTGTGAGGATCCTTCCTCAGCGTCATCTTGCAGGCAAACTCCTTCCAAAGCCTCAATGAGCTGCTCCTTGGAGAGTCCCTTGTAGCTGACTCCCAGTTCACGGGCCTTTGTTTGTAGGTTCACCGCAGTCCAGTTCTTGTACTCTGCGGTGCGGGTTCCCGATGTTGATGGGCCTTTGTCCTCCATTTCTTCTGCTCTGGTCCCACTGCTTGCCACAAGTTTGTGACGGGGTGTACAGCAGAGCAAGAAGGGACAACAGGCCAAGGGATGATTCCACAGATTTATTATCAAGAACGCTGGAACAACACATGCAGGTAGATCTACAGAGTCCACAATTAGTCCAACGGAACAGATTCGGGGGCACCTCCCGATAATCCTTGTGCCAGGTAACAAAGCAATAGTCCACACGAGTCCAAGCGATCCCAAAACAATCCCACGAATGACGAGATATGTCCTCAGCTCAAGTCTCGCCCCGTTCGCTTCCGCAGTCACAGATGGACATGGGGTCTTGCCTCAGCTAAGAATCCCCACTCCTTCTAGACTGGTGGGCTCCGCTCAGTCTATGTAATATGTACATTTGACTAGCCACCTGCTGTGAGGAAGAATGGCTATTCCTCCACTAGTGATGTTGACAAAGCTTAATTACATTAGAGCTGAGGGCTGCAAGTATTGGGGAAAGGAGACATATTGTTACAGGTGAACTCCCAGCCAAGAAAATACATAAATTACAGCTAATAGAAACCAGAGAACAGTTACATACATCAAATGGCATATTATTCAAATACAGGACAGGGCAAAAGTACAGATCATGACACCTACAATAGAAATAACTTGAATCTGACAAAAGTAATAATAAATTAAAATCTATGAAAATGAACAAATGAAAGTCGGACATTGCTTTTCAACCATGCTTCCACAGAATTAAAAAATAAAAATAAAACTCATGAAATAGGCCTGGACATAAAGGATGGTATCCTTAACTTAATATTTTGTTGCACAAACTTTTGAGGCAATCACTGCAATCAAACGATTCCTGAAACTGTCAATGATACTTCTGCACCTCTCGACAGGTATATTGGCCCACTCCTCAAGATCAAACTGCTCCAGTTGTATCGTGTTTGAAGGTTGCCTTTTCCAGATGGCATGTTTCAGCTATTTCCAAAGATGCTAAATAGGATTTAGGTCAGGGCTCACAGAAGGCCACTCCAGAATAGTCCAATGTTTTCCTCTTAGCCATTCTTTGGAATTTTTATCTGTGTGTTTTGGGTCATTATCCTGTTGCAAGACCCATGACCTGCGACTGAGACCAAGCTTTCTGACATTGGGCTGCACATTTCTCTCTAGAATCTCTTGATAGTCTTTATATTTGATTGTACATACAAAACTATGTAAAGCAGTTAATACAAGAGAAGATAGTATTCTGCTACAGATGGATCTGGATAAGTTGGAAACTTGGGCTGAAAGGTGGCAGATGAGGTTTAACAATGATAAATGTAAGGTTATACACATGGGAAGAAGGAATCAATATCACCATTACACACTGAATGGGAAACCACTGGGTAAATCTGACAGGGAGAAGGACTTGGGGATCCTAGTTAATGATAAACTTACCTGGAGCAGCCAGTGCCAGGCAGCAGCTGCCAAGGCAAACAGGATCATGGGGTGCATTAAAAGAGGTCTGGATACACATGATGAGAGCATTATACTGCCTCTGTACAAATCCCTAGTTAGACCGCACATGGAGTACTGTGTCCAGTTTTGGGCACCGGTGCTCATGAAGGATATAATGGAACTAGAGAGAGTACAAAGGAGGGCAACAAAATTAATAAAGGGGATGGGAGAACTACAATACCCAGATAGATTAGCGAAATTAGGATTATTTAGTCTAGAAAAAAGACGACTGAGGGGCGATCTAATAACCATGTATAAGTATATAAGGGGACAATACAAATATCTCGCTGAGGATCTGTTTATACCAAGGAAGGTGACGGGCACAAGGGGGCATTCTTTGCGTCTGGAGGAGAGAAGGTTTTTCCACCAACATAGAAGAGGATTCTTTACTGTTAGGGCAGTGAGAATCTGGAATTGCTTGCCTGAGGAGGTGGTGATGGCGAACTCAGTCGAGGGGTTCAAGAGAGGCCTGGATGTCTTCCTGGAGCAGAACAATATTGTATCATACAATTATTAGGTTCTGTAGAAGGACGTAGATCTGGGGATTTATTATGATGGAATATAGGCTGAACTGGATGGACAAATGTCTTTTTTCGGCCTTACTAACTATGTTACTATGTTACTATGTATGTTACCCTGCACAGATTCTAGACACCCTGTTCCAGATGCAGCAAAGCAGCCCCAGAACATAACAGAGCCTCCTCGATGTTTCACAGTAGGTACAGTGTTCTTTTCTTGATATGATTCATTTTTCCGTCTGTGAACATAGAGCTGATGTGCCGTGCCAAAAAGTTCAATTTTTGTCTCATCTGTGCATAGGAAATTCTCCCAGAAGCTTCGTGGCTTGTCAACATGTAGTTTGGCAAATTCCAGTCTGGCTGTTTTATGATTTTTTTCAACAATGGTGTCCTCCTTGGTCGTCTCACATGAAGTCCACTTTGGCTCATATAATGACGGATGGTGCGATCTGACACTGATGTTTCTTGAGCTTGAAGTTCATCTTTAATCTCTTAATAAGTTTTTCTGGGCTCTTTTGTTACCATTCATATTATCTGTGTCTTTGATTTGTCACCAATTTTCCCCCTGCGGCCACATCCAGGAAGGTTGGCTACAGTCTCATGGATCTTACATTTCTGAATAATATGTGCTACTGTAGTCACAGGAACATCTAGCTGCTTGGAGATGGTCTTATAACTTTTACCTTTAACATGTTTGTCTATAATTTTCTTTCTAATCTCCTGAGACAACTCTTTCCTTCGCTTCCTCTGGTCCATCTTGAATGTAATACACACCATGTCACCAAACAGCACAGTGAGTATCTGTAGCCCTATATACAGGTACACTCACCCATTCCAAGATTATAGATAGCTGTGATGCTAATTAGTGGACACTACGCGTTATTTAACATGTCCCTTTTGTCACATTATTTTCAGGGGTACCATCATTTCTGTCCAGACCTATTTCATGAGTTTTATTTTTTTTTTAAATTCTGTGGAAACATGGTTGAAAAGCAATGTCTGACTTCCATTTGTTCATTTTCATAGATTTTTAATTTATTTTTGCTTTTGTCAGATTCAAGTTATTTCTGTGACCATTGTGGGTTTTTCGGTCATTAAACGAGGGGTACCAACAATTTTGACCACGTATGTACAAACCAGGCTGAAAACATGTCAACACACATATGGATGAATGACCCTTATTACCTGAATGAACTCACTGGAATCCAAGGCCCATTCATTTTGCTAAACAAACACAAGATCAAATCTCTCCCTTTAACCATTCCAAACAGAGATATTGAAAACGAAAAAAATAAATAATAAATAAGCAGGTTTGATACCATTGTATCTGTAAAAGTCTACTCTATCAGCATTGAGATTTTTCCATCATCCTGTGTCCAAAAAAATCACTAAAACTACAGCTTGCCCCATTAAAAAGCCATTATACAGTACCATCAATAGAAAAATTGCAACATTATTGGTCTCAGAATATCGAAATACAAAACTTTTTTTGCAAAGTCCTGGCATTTTTAAAAGCAGTAAAACATGAACAAACTTCATTATGTAACATTGATATTGCCAGAATCATAACTGACTTGGTACTAGGCTACTTGTGGTGCCAATAGCAAATGTGGTGCCAATATTCAAAAAGGGCTCCAAAAGTGAACCTGGAAATTATAGGCCAGTAAGTCTAACCTCTATTGTTGGTAAAATATTTGAAGGGTTTCTGAGGGATGTTATTCTGGATTATCTCAATGAGAATAACTGTTTAACTCCATATCAGCATGGGTTTATGAGAAATCGCTCCTGTCAAACCAATCTAATCAGTTTTTATGAAGAGGTAAGCTATAGGCTGGACCACGGTGAGTCATTGGACGTGGTATATCTCGATTTTTCCAAAGCGTTTGATACCGTGCCGCACAAGAGGTTGGTACACAAAATGAGAATGCTTGGTCTGGGGGAAAATGTGTGTAAATGGGTTAGTAACTGGCTAATTGATAGAAAGCAGAGGGTGGTTATAAATGGTATAGTCTCTAACTGGGTCGCTGTGACCAGTGGGGTACCGCAGGGGTCAGTATTGGGACCTGTTCTCTTCAACATATTCATTAATGATCTGGTAGAAGGTTTACACAGTAAAATATCGATATTTGCAGATGATACAAAACTATGTAAAGCAGTTAATACAAGAGAAGATAGTATTCTGCTACAGATGGATCTGGATAAGTTGGAAACTTGGGCTGAAAGGTGGCAGATGAGGTTTAACAATGATAAATGTAAGGTTATACACATGGGAAGAAGGAATCAATATCACCATTACACACTGAATGGGAAACCACTGGGTAAATCTGACAGGGAGAAGGACTTGGGGATCCTAGTTAATGATAAACTTACCTGGAGCAGCCAGTGCCAGGCAGCAGCTGCCAAGGCAAACAGGATCATGGGGTGCATTAAAAGAGGTCTGGATACACATGATGAGAGCATTATACTGCCTCTGTACAAATCCCTAGTTAGACCGCACATGGAGTACTGTGTCCAGTTTTGGGCACCGGTGCTCAGGAAGGATATAATGGAACTAGAGAGAGTACAAAGGAGGGCAACAAAATTAATAAAGGGGATGGGAGAACTACAATACCCAGATAGATTAGCGAAATTAGGATTATTTAGTCTAGAAAAAAGACGACTGAGGGGCGATCTAATAACCATGTATAAGTATATAAGGGGACAATACAAATATCTCGCTGAGGATCTGTTTATACCAAGGAAGGTGACGGGCACAAGGGGGCATTCTTTGCGTCTGGAGGAGGGAAGGTTTTTCCACCAACATAGAAGAGGATTCTTTACTATTAGGGCAGTGAGAATCTGGAATTGCTTGCCTGAGGAGGTGGTGATGGCGAACTCAGTCGAGGGGTTCAAGAGAGGCCTGGATGTCTTCCTGGAGCAGAACAATATTGTATCATACAATTATTAGGTTCTGTAGAAGGACGTAGATCTGGGGATTTATTATGATGGAATATAGGCTGAACTGGATGGGCAAATGTCTTTTTTCGGCCTTACTAACTATGTTACTATGTTACTATGTTACTTTTACGACATTTGCATTATTTTCACCTTTTCACCCTGCTTGGAATTTTTTTTCAGCACATTATTTCATTTAAAAGGAATTTGTCAGGTAATGTTTGTATAGTCTTCTAATAGTATCCTGAAATAGGGCTTGGGCAGCCTTTTAAGGATATGTAATCTTTATTTATTTACATGCCCCCGTTGTGTTCCTATAAACCCATTACAAATGTATTGTTTTGCGTTGGCAAGTAAAGCATATGAAAATTGCAAATGAATATTTGCCATTTCTCCCTCCCATAATTCCACCCACCCCTCTGCACTGGCATTGCTAATTCAGTCAGACTGCTGGATGCCATGGATCACATCACAATCCTCAGACTGGCCATCTGCTCTCCTGACCTGAGCATGACAGCTCCATAGAAATACATGCTAACACACTCATGTCAGGAGAGCAAATGGCCAGTCTGGGGATTGCAATGTGATCCTCGGGTGAGTAACACAACCTTCTCAATGAATCAGTGATGCCAACCGGGCGGGATTATGGGTGGGGGACAGGGAGAATGTTAATTTACAATTTACATGTATTGAAACAATAAATTTGTCCTGGCCTTACAGAAACACAATGGGGTGATGTAGAGAAATAAACATTACATATTCTGAAAGGGCGGCCCAAGCTCCATTTCAGGATACTATTAGGATACTACACAAAAATCACTCAACAGATTCCACTTAAGTGAATGTTGTCATTCAAAATTACAACCCAACCTACATAAAAAAGAAAACAGGAAAACTAAATAAGTGATGGCTCTTTGAAGGGGAAGAGAAAAGAAAGGTTCAAAAACAAAAATTGTCCCATTGGTTAACGTGACTAAATTGATGTTGCGCATAAAGACAAATTGTTGCAGCCCTTTCATTTTTAACACTTTATCAATACTAGAAATACCAGCAAATAGACATGCATTTTGAAAGACACACTATACACACAAAAAATTGTAGTATCAAAGAAAGGTGGGCATAAATAAATACTTAAACACTGAAAAACAACACGATCAAAAACACCCAGAATACTTATATTCAAAAATATATAAATATAGTTTTATTAATTGAATTCAATTATACCAGGATATTTGGCAAAAAGGCCAATAAGGAGTGGAGAATTACAAGTAACGATGTGCACGTGGGAAAAGCAAGGGGGCACTACTGAGGGTACGATATACCAAAGACAATGTAGAATGTAACAGATACATTACCCCCTTGAAAAAGGCGATCACGCCGAAACGCGCGTCGGGGTGGGTGCACTCGGCGGGTACGCTCCTTTCCAGCTCTACTTAGGTAATGTATCTGTTACATTCTACTCTGCCTTTGTCCTTTACTATTTCGATATAGCGATTGTGATATTCATTGTATGGCGGATTAGGTGGGATGGGTAATGGTATGTATATGTGTTTATGATTGTACTTGCTGGTAATGGGTATTTCCCGGTATTACATGGACATTGCCTTTGGTATATCGTACCCTCAGTAGTGCCCCCTTGCTTTTCCTACGTGCACATCGTTACTTGTAATTCTCCACTCCTTATTGGCCTTTTTGCCAAATATCCTGGTATAATTGTATTTAATTAATAAAACTATATTTATATATTTTTGAATATAAGTATTCTGGGTGTTTTTTGATCGTGTTGTTTTTCAGTGTTTATGCTCATCATTGTGCGATTTCTCCCAATATGAGTTCCAATGTAACCCATATTTAGTCAATTTTTTTGACATCAATTTCATTATATTTATATAATTTTGGGTTCTTTGTTTCCATGAAGTTGTTACTTTCATAAATAAATACTTGATGAACTAAAGGGTCAATATTTTCAGAAACGCACATTCTCTGCTTTAAAAAGTACATCAGGCTGCTAGTTTTATTTGGAAAATCATCATCATGTCCTAGAGATGTTTTGAGTCTTTTTAGTAGAAAGTTCAGGCAGGATTCACAATTTTGAAACCGCATATAGCAATATTTAAAAGAATTATAGATTTCCTTTCCCTAAGGAAACAAAGTTCAACAAAAAGAATGTGACCCTTGAGCATGTATAAAAACAAGATCTGAAGTGTTCATACAAAAGTATAAGAGGTAACCGCTTTCATATGTTAAATATCAGCACAAGTTGCACTTTTTGATTACAAGAAAGTCACCTTTTCAGAGTGAAATTTTTCCTAGAGCTATTTATTCTTTTGTTCTGTGTTCTGGAGAAGCTAGGTAAGGTTACCTCCTCAGGAGTCAGCTAGTACAGAGCTTTTCCTTTAGACCTATGAATGCGCTATGAGCAGTTCATGAATTTAAAGAATTGCCTGCGTATACAGTGTATTACTTTTACGTAGAGGGTTGAGTGTTCAGGTTTGGAGAGACATTTTATGAAAAGAAGAATATAAGAAAGTCACTGAAAAAATGTGGTTCACCAAATCAGTCCATTCTAACTATAAATTAGAGCAGCCCAGTGACCATTGGGAATCTAATTTTTTCCCAATTTTTCAGCAGCCAAACACAGATTAATGTATGTGTCGCAGTGGGTAATAGCCTGTGTCCCACAGACAAACTACCATAAACTCTCTGGGTATTTGCAAATTAATTTATATCCTGTAAAAACTTATTTAATTCAAAGTTAGGAAACCTAAAGTGAAAAAGTGACCTTAATGAGTCAAAAAAGGCACATTAAATCGTGAAAGTATTCATCAACACAAACTTTGGCATTGGATATTCAGATAGCATTGTATTGCCTGTACCTGGTATTAAAGAGTCTAACTCTGCTGTTAACATCATTAACACCCCACTGACTGTAAGACTTTCCAGATGGATTGCTGTGAAGACCAGCCGTTCCAATTCAACACCTGATAGATATAAAACCTTCACTACAATTAAAAATATAGAGTGGATGAGACATATTATATAGCATTTTCTAAATCAATTTCTGTAGCTAAGAAATAATTTACAAAACTTAGATTCATTGAAAACAATTAATGTGCTTTATGTAAGATAAGTAAATACAATGACCATTAGCCTCAATGAGATAACTACCGGTGACTTATTTATCTTGGTGGAAAATTACTTTAGAAAAAATATATTTGACTTTTTTTCTACTAAATGTCCAAAGTCATTTTATGGAATCCAAAACCTATTAGAAAAAGATAGATAATGAAAGGCATATTGATTTTTGGACACAAAAAAAAAACAATTATTTTTCTCCATTGCATTTAATTTGCAGACCTAACGTAATGTTTTCAGGAACACTAGAATTATTTTGTAAAATGCAGTGAAGGCTCATACTAGTTCTTGCCTAGTTTATATGTTTATAGTGTATATATATGTTTGTGTGATATTCTTCTCTTGTCGCAGTATGTAAAGGTTCACGAGTTTATCATACATGCAGTACAGGCACCATTAAGTTATATGAAACAGTTTCCTCTAAAAGCAATCCTTTCAGAAAATGCTTTTATACATACAGTTTCCCACCATTGGAGCATGATACTTTTTTTCTCAATGCACGCGATCCTACAGAAATAAATTCTTCAAATTCTTCTTTATGGGCTTAGAAGCATGTGATGGAACAATAGAGGACATTATGGCTTAATACAGCCACGTAGTTTATTTTCCCTCAAATATCTCTCATAGACAATACCGTATATACTCGAGTATAAACCGACCCGAGTATAAGCCGACCCCCCTAATTTTGCCACAAAAAACTGGAAAAACTTATTGACTCGAGTATAAGCCTAGGGTGGAAATGCAGCATTTACCGGTGAATTTCAAAAATAAAAATAGATCATTATTTCCCCATAGCTGTGCCATATAGTGCTCTGCACCGTTCATTATTGCCCCATAGCTGTGCCATATAGTGCTCTGCACCGTTCATATTGCCCCATATCTGTGCCCCATATAGTGCTCTGCACCGTTCATATTGCCCCATATCTGTGCCAAATAGTGCTCTGCACCGTTCATATTTCCCCATATCTGTGCCCCATATAGTGCTCTGCACCGTTCATATTGCCCCATATCTGTGCCCCATATATGCTCTGCACCGTTCATTTTTGTCCCATATCTGTGCCATATAGTGCTCTGCACCATTCATATTTCCCCATTTCTGTGCCCCATATAGTGCTCTGCACCGTTCATATTGCCCCATATCTGTGCCCCATATATGCTCTGCACCGTTCATTTTTGTCCCACAGCTGTGCCCCATACAGTGCTCTGCACCATTCATATTTCCCCATAGATGCTCCACATAAATCTGTGCCGCTGCTGCTGCTGCTGCAATAAAAAAAAAAAAAGTCATACTCACCTCTCTTGATTGCAGCTCCCGGCTTCCGGTCCCGGCGTCTCTCCGCTCTGACTGATCAGGCAGAGGGCGCCGCGCACATTATATGCGTCATCGCGCCCTCTGACCTGCACAGTCAGAGTGCAGATAGACGCCGGGAAGATGGAGGGCCCCCGGCGGCTGGAACGTGGACAGGTGAATATGACATACTTACCTAGTCCCAGCGATCCTGGCGCTCCCCAACTGTCCCACGGTCTTCTGTGCTGCAGCCTCTTCCTCTATCAGCGGTCACCGGCACCGCTGATTAGAGAAATGAATAGGCGGCTCCACCCCTATGGGAGGTAGAGCCGCCTATTCATTTCTCTAATGAGCGGTCCCACGTGACCGCTGAAGAGGGGAAGAAGCTGCAGCACAGAAGACCGTGGGACGGCAGGGGGAGCGCCAGGATCGCTGGGACTAGGTAAGTATGCCTCAGCGCCTTCTGCCCCTCACCCGCCGACCTCACCGCTACCGTGACTCGAGTATAAGCCGAGAGGGGCACTTTCAGCCCAAAAATTTGGGCTGAAAATCTTGGCTTATACTCGAGTATATACGGTAATTTAGATTCTATATTACTAACAGTATAACAAAGGCCTCCAGGTCCTCAATAGATTTTCATCTGGCTTTTAGATTTTTAATCTTGGCTTTAGCCAAGTAGATCATGCCAATTGCACACTCTATTAGGTTACCTACAGTGCCTTGCGAAAGTATTCGGCTCCCTGGAACTTTTCAACCTTTTCCCACATATCATGCTTCAAACATAAAGATACCAAATGTAAATTTTTGGTGAAGAATAAAAAACAAGTGGAACACAATTGTGAAGTTGAAGGAAATTTATTGGTTATTTTAAATTTTTGTGGAAATTCAAAAACTGAAAAATGAGGCATGCAATATTATTCGGCCTCTTTAGCTTAATACTTTGTTGCGCCACCTTTTGCTGCGATTACAGCTGCAAGTCGCTTGGAGTATGTCTGTATCAGTTTTGTACATTGATAGACTGAAATTCTTGCCCATTCTTCCTTGGCAAACAGCTCTGTTGTGAATTCCGCTCTTGGGCTCCCTCCGGTGGTTGTAAGTGGCACTTTTGTGAGTTCTGCTCTTGGGCTCCCTCTTGTGGTTTCTAGTGGTATGGCTGCTCCTTGGAGCTAGCTGTCATCAGCTGCCTCCACTTATCTTCTCTTCTGCTCGGCTATTTAGGTCTGGCTCTGTCTTCAGCCAGTGCCACTTGTAAATGGTTTCTGGTTGGATTCACATCTCTTTGGAGTTCCCTGTTATCCTGACCAGTTCAGCTAAGCTAAGTTTTTGCTTGCTCTTTTCTGTCCATAGGTTGTGGACTTATCCATTCTGTGCTTTCTTGGTTTGTCCAGCTTATCAGTGTGAATTTATTCTGTCTTGCTGGAAGCTCTGGGAGGCAGATTTGCCCTCCACACCTTTAGCCAGGTGTGGAGTTTTTTTTTTGTAAGCTCTGCGTGGATTTTTGTAGTGTTTTATACTGACCGCACAGTATTCCATCCTGTCCTATCTATTTAGCTAGACTGGCCTCCTGTGCTCATCCTGGTTTCATTCTGTGTATGTCTTTTCCCTCTCCACTCACAGTCATTATTTGTGGGGGGCTAATCTATCCTTTGGGGATTTTCTCTGAGGCAAGATAGTTTTCCTGCTTCTTTCTTTAGGGGTAGTTAGCTCTTAGGCTGTGACGAGATGCCTAGGGAGAGTTAGGAGCATTCCACAGCTACTTCTAGTGTTGTGTTGAGCTTAGGGACTGCGGTCAGTACAGTTACCACGTCCTTCAGAGCTCGTTCCATGTTGCTCCTAGACCACCGTATCATAACAGTACAAGTGGCCAAAAATGAATTAAATGCATCTCAAAAGAAGGAAAAGAAAGTTCTGAACCATTTTTTTTTTCTGTGCTTTGGTTTGTCTTTTTTTTTTCTTTTCCTCTTGATATCTTGGTGGTTCAGGATATATGCTTTGGCATGGAGGTTCAGGGTTTGTTTTCTCGTGTGGATCAACTTGCTGCAAGAGTACAGAGTATCCAGGACTATGTTGTCCAGACTTCAGCTTTAGAGCCCAGAATTCCTACTCCTGATTTGTTTTTTGGGGACAGATCCAAGTTTTTGAACTTTAAAAATAACTGCAAATTGTTTTTTGCTTTGAAACCCCGTTCTTCTGGTGATCCCATTCAGCAAGTAAAAATCATCATATCCTTGCTGCGTGGTGACCCTCAAGACAGGGCTTTTTCTCTTGAAACAGGAAATCCGGCATTATTGAATGTAGATGCATTTTTTCAAGCGCTCGGATTATTGTATGACGAACCTAATTCTGTGGATCATGCAGAAAAAACCTTGTTGGCCTTGTGTCAAGGTCAGGAAGCGGCAGAGTTATACTGCCAGAAATTTAGAAAATGGTCTGTGGTCACTAAATAGAATGAAAAGGCTCTGGCTGCTGTTTTCAGAAAAGGTCTTTCTGAAACCCTTAAAGATGTTATGGTGGGCTTTCCTACGCCTGCCGGTTTGAGCGAATCTATGTCTCTAGCCATTCAGATTGATCGGCGTCTGCGCGAGCACAAAGCTGTGCACCATATGGCAGTATCCTCTGAGCAAAGTCCTGAACCTATGCAATGTGATAGGATTTTGACTAGAATAGAATGGCAGGAATTCAGACGTCAGAATAGGCTGTGTTTTTACTGTGGTAATTCGGTTCATGTTATCTTTGATTGCTCTAAGCGTACTAAGAGAGTCGCTAGGTCTGTTACCATTAGTACTATACAGCCTAAATTTCTCTTATCTGTGACCCTGATTTGCTCAATGTCATCCTTTTCTGTCATGGCATTTGTGGATTCAGGCGCTGCCCTGAACTTAATGGACTTAGGATTCGCCAGGCGCTGTGGTTTTTCCTTGCAGCCTTTGCAGAGCCCTATTCCTATTTGAGGGGCATTGATGCTACACCCTTGGCCAAGGATAAACCTCAGTACTGGACACAGATGACTATGTACATGGCTCCTGCACATCAGGAAGATTGCCGTTTTCTGGTGTTGCATAACCTGCATGATGTTGTTGTACTGGGATTTCCATGGTTACAGGAACATAATCCGGTGCTGGATTGGAAAACTATGTCGGTGACTAGTTGGGGTTGTCGAGGAGTACATAGTGACGTTCCTTTGATGTCAATTTCTTCTTCCCCCTCTTCTGAGGTCCCTGAGTTTTTGTCGGATTTCCAGGATGTATTTGATGAGCCCAAGTCCAGTTCCCTTCCTCCACATAGGGACTGTGATTGTGCTATTAACTTGATTCCTGGTTGTAAGTTCCCTAAGGGCCGACTTTTCAATCTGTCTGTGCCAGAGCATGCTGCCATGTGGAGCTATGTTAAGGAATCTTTGGAGAAAGGGCATATTCGGCCCTCTTCGTCACCATTGGGAGCGGGTTTCTTTTTTGTTGCTAAGAAGGATGGCTCCTTGAGACCCTGTATTGATTATCGTCTTCTTAATAAGATCACGGTCAAATTCCAATACCCCTTACCTTTGCTTAGTGATTTGTTTGCTCAGATTAAGGGGGCTAGTTGGTTTACTAAGATTGACCTCCGAGGGGCATATAATCTTGTTCGTATTAAACAGGGTGACGAATGGAAAACTGCATTTAATACGCCCGAAGGCCATTTTGAATACCTTGTGATGCCATTTGGGCTCTCTAATGCTCCATCTGTGTTCCAGTCTTTCATGCACGATATTTTCCGCAATTATCTTGATAAATTCATGGTCGTATATTTGGATGATATTTTGATTTTTTCTGATGATTGGGAGTCTCATGTGAAGCAGGTCAGGATGGTGTTCCAGATCCTTCGTGATAATGCTTTATTTGTGAAGGGGTCTAAGTGCCTATTCAGAGTTCAGAAGGTCTCTTTTTTGGGTTTTATTTTTTCTCCCTCGTCTATAGAAATGGATCCTGTTAAGGTCCAAGTTATTCATGACTGGATCCAACCCACATCTGTGAAGCGTCTTCAAAAATTTTTGGGCTTTGCTAATTTCTATCGCCGTTTCATTGCCAATTTTTCCAGTGTGGTTAAGCCCCTTACTGATTTGAAGAAGAAAGGCGCTGATGTGACTAATTGGTCCTCTGAGGCTGTTGAGGCCTTTCAGGAGCTTAAACGCCGATTTACTTCTGCCCCTGTGTTGCGTCAACCGGATGTTTCTCTTCCTTTTCAGGTTGAGGGCGACGCTTCTGAGATTGGGGCAGGGGCCGTTTTGTCTCAGAGGGAGTCTGATGGTTCTTTGATGAAACCGTGTGCTTTTTTTTCCAGAAAGTTTTCGCCTGCGGAATGCAATTATGATGTCGGCAATCGGGAGTTGTTGGCTATGAAGTGGACGTTTGAGGAGTGGCGACATTGGCTTGAGGGAGCTAAACACCGTGTTGTGGTCCTGACCGATCATAAGAATCTGATTTACCTCGAGTCGGCCAAGCGGCTGAATCCTAGACAGGCTCGATGGTCCCTGTTTTTCTCCCGTTTTGATTTTGTGGTCTCGTATCTTCCGGGATCTAAGAATGTTAAGGCTGATGCCCTCTCTAGGAGTTTTTCGCCTGATTCTCCTGGAGTCCTTGAGCCGGTTGGCATTCTTAAGGAGAGGGTGATTCTTTCTGCTATCTCCCCTGATTTGCGGAGGGTGCTTCAGGAATTTCAGGCTGATAGGCCTGACCGCTGTCCTGTGGGGAAGCTGTTTGTTCCTGATAGATGGAGAAGTAAGGTAATTTCTGAGGTTCATTGTTCAGTGTTGGCTGGTCATCCTGGGATTTTTGGTACCAGAGATTTGGTTGCTAGGTCCTTTTGGTGGCCTTCCTTGTCGCGCGATGTGTGTGCTTTTGTGCAGTCCTGTGGGACTTGCGCCCGGGCCAAGCCTTGCTGTTCCCGCGCTAGTGGGTTGCTTTTGCCTTTGCCGGTCCCTGAGAGGCCCTGGACGCATATTTCTATGGATTTTATTTTGGATCCTCCTGTTTCCCAGACGATGTCTGTTATCTGGGTTGTTTGTGACCGGTTCTCTAAAATGGTCCATCTGGTACCTTTGCCTAAGTTGCCTTCCTCCTCAGATCTGGTCCCATTATTTTTTCAGCATGTGGTTCGTTTGCATGGCATTCCGGAGAATATTGTGTCTGACAGAGGTTCTCAGTTTGTCTCTAGATTTTGGCGGGCCTTTTGTGCTAGGATGGGCATTGATTTGTCTTTTTCTTCGGCGCTTCATCCTCAGCCTAATGGCCAAACTGAGCGAACTAATCAGACCTTGGAGACCTATTTGAGATGTTTTGTGTCTGCTGATCAGGATGATTGGGTGTCTTTCTTGCCGTTGGCCGAGTTTGCCCTTAATAATCAGGCTAGTTCGGCTACTTTGGTTTCACCTTTCTTTTGTAATTTTGGTTTTCATCCTCGTTTTTCTTCTGGGCAGGTAGAGCCTACTGATTGTCCTGGTGTTGATTCTGTGGTGGACAGGCTGCAGCAGATTTGAACTCATGTGGTGGACAATTTGACGTTGTCTCAGGAAAGGGCTCAACGTTTTGCTAACCGCCGTCGGTGTGTTGGTCCCCGGCTTCATGTGGGGGATTTGGTTTGGTTGTCTTCTCGTCATGTTCCTATGAAGGTTTCTTCTCCTAAGTTTAAGCCTCGGTTTATTGGTCCTTATGAAATTTCTGAAATTATTAATCCGGTGTCTTTTCGTTTGGCTCTTCCTGCCTCTTTTGCCATTCATAATGTTTTCCATAGATCTTTGTTGCGGAGATATGTGGTGCCCGTTGTTCCCTCGGGTGACCCTCCTGCCCCGGTGTTGGTTGAGGGAGAGTTGGAATATGAGGTTGAGAAGATTTTGGATTCTCGTTTTTCGAGGCGGAGGCTTCAGTATCTTGTCACGTGGAAGGGTTATGGCCAGGAGGATAATTCTTGGGCTGTTGCTTCCGATGTCCATGCCGCTGATTTGGTTCGTGCTTTTCACTTGGCTCGTCCTGATTGGCCTGGGGGCTCTGGTGAGGGTTCGGTGACCCCTCCTCAAGGGGGGTACTGTTGTGAATTCCGCTCTTGGGCTCCCTCCGGTGGTTGTAAGTGGCACTTTTGTGGTATGGCTGCTCCTTGGAGTTAGCTGTCATCAGCTGCCTCCACTTATCTTCTCTTCTGCTCGGCTATTTAGGTCTGGCTCTGTCTTCAGCCAGTGCCACTTGTAAATGGTTTCTGGTTGGATTCACATATCTTTGGAGTTCCCTGTTATCCTGACCAGTTCAGCTAAGCTAAGTTTCTGCTTGCTCTTTTCTGTCCATAGGTTGTCCATTCTGTGCTTTCTTCGCTTGTCCAGCTTATCAGTCTGAATTTATTCTGTCTTGCTGGAAGCTCTGGGAGGCAGATTTGCCCTCCACACCTTTAGTCAGGTGTGGAGTTTTTTTTGTAAACTCTGCGTGGATTTTTGTAGTGTTTTATACTGACCGCACAGTATTCCATCCTGTCCTATCTATTTAGCTAGAATGGCCTCCTGTGCTCATCCTGGTTTCATTCTGTGTATGTCTTTTCCCTCTCCACTCACAGTCATTATTTGTGGGGGGCTAATCTATCCTTTGGGGATTTTCTCTGAGGCAAGATAGTTTTCCTGCTTCTTTCTTTAGGGGTAGTTAGCTCTTAGGCTGTGACGAGATGCCTAGGGAGAGTTAGGAGCATTCCACGGCTACTTCTAGTGTTGTGTTGAGCTTAGGGACTGCGGTCAGTACAGTTACCACGTCCTTCAGAGCTCGTTCCATGTTGCTCCTAGACCACCGTATCATAACACAGCTCGAGCTCAGTGAGGTTTGTGTTGTGAATTCTCTGAGCATAGGCCTGAGCCTATGCAGTGTGATAGGACTTTGACTAGAGCTGAATGGCAAGAACACAGACGTCGGAATGGGCTGTGTTTTTACTGTGGTGATTCCACTCATGTTATCTCCGATTGTCCTAAGCGCACTAAGCGGTTCGCTAGCTCTGCCACCATTAGTACGGTACAGTCAAAATTTCTTTTGTCCGTTACTCTGATTTGCTCTCTGTCGTCCTATTCTGTTATGGCATTTGTGGATTCAGGCGCTGCCCTGAATTTGATGGACTTGGAGTTTGCCAGGCGCTGTGGTTTTTTCTTGGAGCCCTTGCAGTATCCTATTCCATTGAGAGGAATTGATGCTACGCCTTTGGCCAAGAATAAGCCTCAGTACTGGACTCAATTGACCATGTGCATGGCTCCTGCACATCAGGAAGATATTCGCTTTTTGGTGTTGCATAATCTGCATGATGTGGTCGTTTTGGGGTTGCCATGGCTACAGGTCCATAATCCAGTATTGGATTGGAAATCTATGTCTGTGTCAGGCTGGGGTTGTCAGGGGGTACATGGTGATGTTCCATTGCTGTCAATTTCGCCTTCCACTCCTTCTGAAGTCCCTGAGTTTTTGTCAGATTACCGGGATGTATTTGAAGAGCCCAAATCCGGTGCCTTACCTCCTCATAGGGATTGCGATTGTGCTATTAATTTGATTCCTGGTAGTAAGTTTCCTAAGGGCCGACTGTTTAATTTATCTGTGCCAGAGCATGCCGCTATGTGGAGTTATATAAAGGAATCCTTGGAGAAGGGTCATATTCGCCCGTCGTCATCACCGTTGGGAGCAGGGTTCTTTTTTGTGGCCAAGAAGGATGGCTCTTTGAGACCTTGTATTGATTACCGCCTTCTTAATAAGATCACAGTCAAATTTCAGTACCCTTTGCCGCTGCTGTCTGATTTGTTTGCTCGGATTAAGGGGGCTAGTTGGTTCACCAAGATAGATCTTCGAGGGGCGTATAATCTTGTACGAATTAAACAGGGCGATGAATGGAAAACAGCATTTAATACGCCCGAGGGCCATTTTGAGTACCTGGTTATGCCATTCTGGCTTTCTAATGCTCCATCTGTGTTTCAGTCCTTTATGCATGACATCTTCCGAGAGTACCTGGATAGATTCATGATTGTATATTTGGATGATATTTTGGTCTTTTCGGATGATTGGGAGTCTCATGTGAAGCAGGTCAGAATGGTGTTCCAGGTCCTTCGTGCTAATTCCTTGTTTGTGAAGGGGTCGAAATGTCTCTTTGGGGTTCAGAAGGTTTCATTTTTGGGTTTCATTTTTTCCCCTTCTACTATCGAGATGGACCCTGTTAAAGTTCAGGCCATTTATGATTGGACTCAGCCGACATCTGTGAAGAGCCTGCAGAAGTTCCTGGGCTTTGCTAATTTTTACCGTCGCTTCATCGCTAATTTTTCTAGTGTTGCTAAACCGTTGACTGATTTGACCAAGAAAGGTGCTGATGTGGTCAATTGGTCCTCTGCGGCTGTAGAGGCTTTTCAGGAGTTGAAGCGTCGTTTTTCTTCTGCCCCTGTGTTGTGCCAGCCAGATGTTTCGCTCCCGTTTCAGGTCGAGGTTGATGCTTCTGAGATTGGAGCAGGGGCTGTTTTGTCGCAAAGAAGTTCTGATGGCTCGGTGATGAAACCATGTGCCTTCTTTTCTAGAAAATTCTCGCCTGCTGAGCGCAATTATGATGTTGGCAATCGAGAGTTGTTGGCCATGAAGTGGGCATTCGAGGAGTGGTGACATTGGCTTGAAAGAGCCAAGCATCGCGTGGTGGTCTTGACGGATCACAAGAATTTGACTTATCTCGAGTCTGTCAAACGGTTGAATCCTAGACAGGCTCGATGGTCGCTGTTTTTCTCCCGTTTTGATTTTGTGGTTTCGTATCTTCCGGGCTCTAAGAATGTGAAGGCTGATACCCTGTCAAGGAGTTTTGTGCCTGACTCTCCGGGTGTTCCTGAGCCGACGGGTATTCTCAAATAGGGGGTAATTTTGTCTGCCATCTCCCCTGATTTGCGGCGTGTGCTGCAGAAGTTTCAGGCTGATAGACCTGACCGTTGTCCAGTGGAGAAACTGTTTGTCCCCGATAGATGGACTAGTAGAGTTATCTCTGAGGTTCATTGTTCGGTGTTGGCGGGTCATCCTGGAATCTTTGGTACCAGAGATTTGGTGGCTAGATCCTTTTGGTGGCCTTCTTTGTCACGGGATGTGTGTTCTTTTCTGCAGTCCTGTGGGACTTGTGCTCGGGCTAAGCCCTGCTGTTCTCGTGCCAGTGGGTTGCTTTTGCCCTTGCCGGTCCCGAAGAGGCCCTGGACTCATATTTCCATGGATTTTATTTCAGATCTCCCTGTCTCTCAAAGGATGTCGGTCATTTGGGTGGTTTGTGATCGCTTCTCTAAGATGGTCCATTTGGTACCCTTGTCTAAATTGCCTTCCTCCTCTGATTTGGTGCCATTGTTTTTCCAGCAAGTGGTTCGTTTGCATGGCATTCCGGAGAACATCGTCTCGGACAGAGGTTCCCAGTTTGTTTCGAGGTTTTGGCTGTCCTTTTGTGCTAAGATGGGCATCGATTTGTCTTTTTTCTTCGGCTTTCCATCCTCAGACAAATGGCCAAACCGAACGAACTAATCAGACTTTGGAAACATATCTGAGATGCTTTGTTTCTGCTGATCAGGATGATTGGGTGTCCTTCTTGCCTTTGGCTAAGTTCGTCCTTAATAATCGGGCCAGCTCGGCTACTTTGGTTTCGCCTTTTTTTGTAATTCTGGTTTCCATCCTCGTTTCTCTTCAGGGCAGGTTGAGCCTTCGGACTGTCCTGGTGTGGATACGGTGGTGGATAGGTTGCAGCAGATTTGGACTCATGTGGTGGACAATTTGACATTGTCCCAGGAGAAGGCGCTGTGTTGGTCCCCGACTTCGTGTTGGGGATTTGGCTTGGTTGTCATCTCGTCATGTTCCTATGAAGGTTTCCTCTCCTAAGTTTAAGCCTCGTTTCATTGGTCCGTATAAGATTTCTGAAGTTCTCAATCCTGTGTGATTTCGTTTTGTCCTTCCAGCTTCTTTTGCCATCCATAATGTGTTCCATAGGTCGTTATTGCGGAGATACGTGGCGCCTATGGTTCCCTCCGTTGATCCTCCCGCCCCGGTGTTGGTCGAGGGGGAGTTGGAGTATGTGGTGGAGAAGATTTTGGATTCTCGTATTTCGAGATGGAAACTCCAGTACCTGGTCAAGTGGAAGGGTTATGGACAGGAAGATAATTCCTGGGTTTTTGCCTCTGATGTTCATGCTGCCGATCTAGTTCGTGCCTTTCATTTGGCTCGTCCTGATCGGCCTGGGGGCTCTGGTAAGGGTTTGGTGACCCCTCCTCAAGGGGGGGTACTGTTGTGAATTCTGTTATCGAACTCCCTCCTGTGGTCATGAATGGTACTTCGGCGAGTTCTGTCCATGGACTCCCTCTGGTGGCTGTGAGTGGAGCTGCTGCTTCTGAGGTTCCTTCCACAGGTGACGTAGTTTATTCTTTGGCTGGCTGTTCTATTTAACTCCACTCATATCGTTACTCCATGCCAGCTGTCAATGTTCTTGTGCTGGTTCAGTTCGCTCTTGGATCTTTCTGGTGACCTGTCTACTCCAGCAGAAGCTAAGTCCCTGCCAGTTATTTATTTGTTCATTGTTTCCTTGTCCAGCTGGCTATCATGATCTGGCCCTGCTAGCTGGAAGCTCTGGGATGCAGAGTGGCACCTCCGCACCGTAAGTCGGTGCGGAGGTCTTTTTGCACACTCTGCGTGGTCTTTTTGTAGGGTTTTGTGCTGACCGCAAAGATACCTTTCCTATCCTCAGTCTGTTTAGTAAGTCTGGCCTCCCTTTTCTAAAACCTGTTTCATTTCTGTGTTTGTGACTTTCATCTTAACTCACAGTCAATATATGTAGGGGGCTGCCTTTTCCTTTGGGGAATTTCTCTGAGGCAAGGTAGGCTTTATTTTCTATCTTTAGGGCTAGTTAGCTCTTAGGCTGTGAAGAGGCGTCTAGGTCGTGTTAGGTACGCTCCACGGCTATTTCTAGTTGTGTGATAGGATTAGGGGTTGCGGTCAGCAGAGCTCCCACTTCCCAGAGCTTGTCCTGTGTGAGTTTAACCATCAGGTCGTTCCGGGTGCTCCTAACCACCAGGTCCATAACAGGTTTGATGGAGATCGTTTGTCAACAGCAGTTGTCAGCTCTTTCCACAGATTCTCGATTGGATTGAGGTCTGGACTTTGACTTGGCCATTCTAACACGTTTATTTGTGAACCATTCCATTGTAGATTTTGCTTTATGTTTAGGATCATTGTCTTGTTGGAAGACAAATCTCCGTCCCAGTCTAAGGTCTTTTTTGCAGACTCAAACAGGTTTTCTTCAAGAATGGTCCTGCATTTGGCTCCATTCATCTTCCCATCAATTTCAGACATCTTCCCTGTCCTTGCTGAAGAAAAGCAAGCCCAAACCATGATGCTGTCACCAACATGTTTACGCCAAACATATCATTTGGCATTGCTGCCAAAAAGTTCAATTTTGGTTTCATCTGACCAGAGCACCTTCTTCCACATGTTTGGTGTGTCTCCCAGGTGGCTTGTTGCAAACTTTAAACAACACTTTTTTTTGGATATCTTTGAGAAATGGCTTTCTTCTTGCCACTCTTCCATAAAGGCCTGATTGCAGTGTACGACTGATTGTTGTCCTATGGATAGACTGTCCCACCTCAGCTGTAGATCTCTGTAGCTGATCCAGAGTGATCATGGGCCTCTTGGTTGCATCTTTGATCAGTCTTCTCCTTGTTTGAGATGAAAGTTAAGAGGGACGGCCGGGTCTTAGTAGATTTGCAGTTTTATGATACTCCTTCTATTTCAATATGATCACTTGCACAGTGCTCCTTGGGATCTTTAAAGTTTTGGAAATCATTTTGTATCCAAATCCAGCTTTAAACTTCTCCACAACATTATCACGGATAATGCCTGTTGTGTTCCTTGGTCTTCATGATGCTCTCTGTGCTTCAAACAGAAACCTGAGACTATCACAGAGCAGATGCATTTATATGAAGTCTTGATTACACACAGGTGGATTATATTTATCATCATTAGGCATTTAAGACATCGGATCATTCAGAGATCCACAATGAACTTCTGGAGCGAGTTTGCTACACTGAAAGTAAAGAGGCCGAATAATATTGCACGCCCCACTTTTCAGTTTTTGAATTTCCAAAAGCATTTAAAATAACCAATACATTTCGTTCAACTTCACAATTGTGTTCCACTTGTTGTTAATTCTTCACCAAAAATTTACACTTGGCATCTTAATGTTTGAAGCATGATATGTGGGAAAAGGTTGAAAAGTTCAAGGGGGACGAGTACTTTCACAAGGCACTGTATCAGTAAAACACTAATGGAAGGTATAATACACTGCGCTACATAAGTGGTGCAGTGCACTATCTATGCTTTCAAAAGATCTCATGTTCAAGTCTCTTAGGAAGACTAACAAGTATTGTTAAAATAATAATAAAAACCCTATTTCAGTAAATAAAAAGTCTTTTAATTTAATGAAAAACAAATCCCCTCTAAAAAAGTCACATGTCTAGTATCAACAGGTTTCCAAAAGCTAGCACAATAAAATTAGATCATAATTTATCCCACATATTGAAAACTACCCATAAAAGATGAAAACATCAGAATTAACATTTTTGTTCAAATAAAGTGAAACAAAAATGATCAAAAAGGTCTTAGGTATCCACAAATGGTGGCAATAAAAACTACATCTTGTTCCACATAAAAATAAACAATAATGCAGCTCTGAAACAAAACAATAAATACCGTATATACTCGAGTATAAGCCGACCCGAGTATAAGCCGACCCCCCTAATTTTGCCACAAAAAACTGGGAAAAGTTAATGACTCGAGTATAAGACTAGGGTGGAAAATGCAGCAGCTACCGGTAAATGTCAAAAGTAAAAATAGATACCAATAAAAGTAAAATTAATTGAGACATCAGTAGGTTAAGTGTTTTTGAATATCCATATTGAATCAGGAGCCCCATATAATGCTCCATAAAGTTTGATGGGCCCCATTAAATGCTCCATATTAAAATATGCCCCATTTAATCCTGCATAAAGGGTAATAAGGGCCCCATAAGATGCTCCATACAGACACTTGCCCCTTAAAGTGCTGCACAATCGTTATGGCCCCATACAGATGCTCCATACAGTCACTGCCCCTTATAGTGCTGCACAATCGTTATGGCCCCATAAGATCCTCCATACAGTCACTGTTCCTTATAGTGCTGCACAATCGTTATGGCCCCATAAGATGCTCCATACAGTCACTGCCCCTTATAGTGCTGCACAATCGTTATGGCCCCATACAGATGCTCCATACAGTCACTGCCCCTTATAGTGCTGCACAATCGTTATGGCCCCATACAGATGCTCCATACAGTCACTGCCCCTTATAGTGCTGCACAATCGTTATGGCCCCATATGATGCTCCATACAGTCACTGCCCCTTAGAGTGCTGCACAATCGTTATGGCCCCATACAGATACTCCATACAGACACTGCCCCTTATAGTGCTGCACAATGGTTGTGGCCCCATACAGATGCTCCATACAGTCACTTGCCCCATATGCTGTGGCTGCAATAAAAAAAATCACATACTCACCTCTCCGTCGCTCAGGACCCTGCTCCTCGTTCGGGTGCGGCTCCATCTAGCACTGACATTCAGCAGAGGGTGCGCACTGACCACGTCATCACGCCCTCTGACATGAGCGTCACAGCCAGAGGATGCTGATAATGGAGCCGCACTCGAACGAGGAGCAGGTAAATATCGCGCAGCACTGCGCTCCCCCTCCCCGTATACTTACCTGCTCCTGGCGCGGTGCAGTCCCTGCTTCTTCGAGCGCTGCATATTCTTCCTGTACTGAGCAGTCACCGTTACCGCTCATTACAGTAATGAATATGTGGCTCCACCCCTATGGGAGGTGGAGCCGCATATTCATTACTGTAATGAGCGGTACCATGTGACTGCTCAGTACAGGAAGAATATGCAGCGCTGGAAGAAGCAGGGACGCGCAGGGACCGCACCAGGAGTAGGTGAGTATAATTAGATAGCCCCTGCTCCCCCTCCCCTGCCGACCCCTGTGTATGACTCGAGTAAAGCCGAGAGGGGGACTTTCAGCCCAAAAAAAATGGGCTGAAAATCTCGGCTTATACTCGAGTATATACGGTAAATAAAACAACAAAAAAAAAGATATGGCTCTCAAACGCTGAGGAAAAAAATATTTAAAGGTTATTTTCTTCTGCAAAAGTTGTAAAACATGAAAAAAGGTTATATATTTGACACTGAACAAGTATAAATCATTTATGAAAATAGAATAACTTAAAAAAAATTGCTTGATTTAAAATTTTACTGTTCTTGTGCAATTGCAGAAAACAGAACAGCGCAATGGTAGAGAGGTAGTACTAGAAACAGGGTGAGAATGACGATGATTGCTATTTTCTCATTTTGAAGACATGCAACCTTATGAAACAGTAACATTTTACCCTGGACAACTCATTTAACCTAAATATATACCCATTTTAGTAAATATATGCAGTTGAAATCAGAAGTTTACATGCCATATTGTTTGAACTATAAGACGCACTTTTTTCCCCAAAAATTTTTTGGGGGAAATGGGGGTGCGTCTTATAGTCATAATATACCTACAAGTAGTGAGGCGGCAGCAGGAGGCGGGCAATTCTGCGGTGGTCTGACACGGCAGGGCTATGATCACACTCCCTTCCCAGGCTGGTGGGGCAGGTTTGGTGGCACTCTGTGGTGTGGGGGACTCCGCCGGCAATTTATGAAAGCCCAGAGCCCCCAGCACATCCATTACTGGGATGTGTTGGCCTCCGAGAAAATGGCCGCCAGGGCGGCGCATGCTCAGATTGAGATCTTGGGAGATGAGCACCACCCCCGGCGGCCATTTTCCCAGAGGCCACCGCATCACAGTAATGGATGTGTGCTGGGCTCCAGGCTTTCTCAAAATGCTGGTGGAGCCCCCGCACCACAGAGCACTGCCGAACCTGCAGCAACAGCCTGGGATGGGATTTCCCAGAGGTCACCACATCACAGCAATGGATGTGCGGGGGGCTCCGGGCTTTCAGAAAATGTCCGCGGAGCCCCTGCATCACAAGCACCACTGAACCAATGCACCAGTTTGGGATGGAAGTCATATCACTGGATCACGGAACACCCCCAGTGACCACGCTCCACCAGCACTGCCGATCCCCCCGGAAAGCTTAATTCGGACTCAGATGGACCCCCATTTGACACATTAATTTTTTTCCCCTATTTTCCTTCTGAAAATTTGGGGTGCATCTTATGGTCCGGTGCTTCTTATAGTCTGAAAAACACGGTACACTATATAAAAAACACGTATGCATTTTTTTCTCAATATCTGACATAAAGTCAAAATAAACTTTTCCCATTTTAGGTCAATTATCATAATTATTAATATTTGCAAAATGCCAGAATAATGAGAGAGAGAATGTTTTAAGGCATTTTTAAAACTTACTGCAAAGTCAAAAGTTTGCATACATTTCATTAGTATTTGGTACCATTGCCCTAAAACTGAATTACTTGGGTCAAATGTTTGGGATATCCTTCCACAAGCTTTTCACAAAGTTGGTCGGAATTTGGGCCCATTCCTCCTGACAAAACTGGTGTAACTGATCCAGGTTTGTAGGTTGCCTTTCTCGCACCTGACTTTTCAGCTTTGCCCATAAATTTTCAATAAGACTGAGATCAGGGCTTTGTGGTGGCCACTCCAAAACATTGACTTTGTTATCTTTAAGCAACTATGTTATCCTTTTTGGTTGTATGCTTTGGGTCATTATCAATTTGGAAGACCCATTTCCGCCCAATCTTTAACTTCCTGGCTGATGTCTTCAGATGTTGCTTCAGTATCGCCACATAATTTTATTTTCTCATGATGCCATCTATTTTGTGAAGTGCACCAGTCCCTCCTGCAGCAAAACAAACCCACAACATGATGCTGCCACCCCCGTGTTTCACAGTTGGAATGGTGCTCTTAGGCTTCCTAGCTTCTCCCTTTTTCCTCCAAATGTAACGATGGTCATTATGCCCAAAAAGTTACATTTTAGTTTCATCAGACCACAGGATATGTCTCCAAATATTAAGGTCCTTATACCTGTATGCATTTGTAAACATTAATCTGGATTTTTTATGTTTCTTTTGGAGTAATGGCTACTTCTTGGCAAAGTGGCCTTTCTGCCCATGTTGATACAGTATTTGCTTCCCTTTGAATATTAACACAATCTTACCAGCTTTCACCATCATCTTCACAGGGTTTTTTACTTTTGTCCTTGGGTTGCTATGCACATGTTGGACCAAAGTATCTCTGGGACACAGAACCCATCTCTTTCCTGAGCGGTATGATGGCTGGACATTAGAATTATTATTGTACATTTTTATAGCGCCATTTATTCCATGGCACTTTACATGTGACAAGGGGGCAAATATAGACAAATATAATTAAACATGAGCAAAAAACAAGGCACACAGGTACATAAGGAGGGAGGACCCTGCCTGCAAGGGCTCACAGTCTGCAGGGGATGGGTGAGGATACACTAGGAGAGGGTAAAGCTGGTTGTGTGGCGGGTCAGTAGGTTGAGGATCACTGCAAGCTGTAGGCTTGTCGGAAGAGGTGAGTCTTCAGGTTCTTTTTGAAGGTTTCTATGGTAGGCAAGGGTCTGATGTGCTGTGGTAGAGAGTTCCAGAGTATGGGGGAAGCACGGGAGAAGTCTTGGATGCGGTTGTGGGAAGAAGAGATGAGAGGGGAGTAGAGAAGGAGGTCTTAAGAGGATTGGAGGTTGCATGTAGGTAAGTACCAGGAGACCAAGTCACAGATGTATGGAGGAGACATTTTGTGGGTGGCTTTGTATGTCACTGTAAGGGTTTTGAACTGGAGTCTCTGGGTGATAGGAAGCCAGTGAAGGGCTTAGTATAGGGGAGAGGCTGGGGAATAGTGGGGACACAGGTAGATTAGTCAGCAGCAGAGTGTAGGATGGATTGGAGTTGTACCAGAGTGCTAGAGGGGAGGCCAGAGAGTAGGAGGTCGCAGTAGTCAAGGCAGGAGATGATAAGGCATGCATTAGTGTTTTTGTGGTTTCGTGGTCAAGAAATGCGTGGATCTGGGAGATATTTTTGAGTTTGAGACAGCAGGAGGAGGCAAGGGTTTGGATATGTGGCTTGAAAGAGAAAGCAGAGTCGAGGATCACCCCGAGGCACCAGGCATATGGGACTTTGACATTGATAGATAGGTCTGGTGGAGGGGTAGAGTGAGATGGGGGAAAGATGAATTCTATTTTATCCATGTTCAGTTTTAGAAAGCAAGCAGAAAAGAAGGCCGAGATAGCAGACAGGCAGTGTGGGATTTTGGTAAGTAAGGAGGTGCGGTCATGTCCGGATAGGAAGATCTGTGTGTCATCGGCGTAGAGATGATACTGCATACCGTGGGATTCTATGAGCTGTCCCACGCCGAAGGTGTAGATGGAGAAGTGAAGGGGTCCTTGAACAGAGCCTTGAGGAACACCAATGGGCAAGGGGCGTAGTGAGGAGGTGGTGTGGGGGAGGAAGACACTGAATGTTCGGTCTGTCAGATATGACGATATCCAGGATAGGGCCAAATCTGTGATGCCAAGAGATGAGAGGATCTGTAGCAGAAGGGAGTGGTCCACAGTGTCAAAGGCTGAAGACAGGTCCAGGAGAAGGGGTATAGAGTAGTGTCGCTTGCTCTTGGCAGTTAGAAGGTCATTGGTGACTTTAGTTAGGGCAATTTCAGTTGAGTGATGGGTTCGGTCAAAGAGGGAGCAGGAGCAGAGGTAATTTTGAGGCATAAGTGAGAAGAGATATCGGACGATAGCTAGACACAGAGGATGGGTCGAGGGAGGGCTTTTTGAGGATGGGTGTGATCATGACATGTTTGAAGAATGATGGGAAGACATGGACTGTGAGTGAGAGGTTGATGAGGTGTGTTAGGGTTGGGATGAAGACCACGGCAAGGTTAGGGATGAGGTGGGATGGGGCGGGTCAAGCGTGCAAGTGGTGAGGTGTGATCTTGACAGGAGGGTGGAGAGCTGATCTTCTGCCATGATGGAGTAGCTGGTTTTGGAGGAACATGGTTGAGCTGCTAAGAGGGACTATGGGCGCTGTGGGCCAAAGCTTTTTCTGATCGACATTCCCATCGTGTCTACATGAGATAGGTAAAGATACAGTAGGTGAGAGTAGAGCTGTCATGCAGTGGTATAGTGAAGCGAGGGTTACCACAGATTTTAGACTCGTCAAAACAGGTAGGTTTTCAGATCCCTTTTGATGGTTGTTACCACCATGCAGGAGTCCTGCTCTGACAGGCAGTGTCTTCAGCGTGTCACTTCACTCACCTGCGCTGCGGTCGGTTCTTCCCTTCCCCATGCTTTACATGCTCCCAGCAGAGCTTCCAGCCAGGCTTCCAGCCGTGTCCTTAGGGCACGCAGATACACACTCCCGTCCTCTTAAAGTGTTAGCACATGCACTTGTTATTTCCTCCCTAGCCAATGGCTGAGAGGCATTATGTATATATTGCTTCCTCCCCACTAGGGAGGTGCCTGAGCAACCTTCCTGTTTTGCAGTCTATGTTGTGTAAGGTTGCATACCAGTCCCTGCTGTACTCTGGTGCAGATCCTGCCTGCTGCACTCTGATGCAGATACTGCCTGCTGCACTCTGGTGAAAATCCTGCTTGCTGCACTCTGGTGCAGATCCTGCCTCTTGCACCCTGGTGCAAATCCTGCCTGTTGCACCCTGGTGCAAATTCTGCCCGCTGCACTCTGGTGCAGATCCTGCCTGCAGCACTCTGATACGGACTCTGTCTGCTGCACTCTGATATGAACTCTGTCTCCTGCACTCTGATACAAACTCTGCCTGCTGGGTCCAGCTGTTGCGCTACTGTTGGTCTCTCCTGGAGTGGCACCTGGCATTCATCGGGAGTCAAGTCTAACCTCATCATTAGAGGCTCTAGTGAACAGTCTGGTGCTCGCTTAGTCATGACCCTCCAGGCTCTTCGTGGTCCATGGCACAGTGGTTCCACAAACCACGTACATGACAATGGTTTCCATGGTAGGTGGGAGTCTGATAATTTGCAGTAGAGAGTTCTAGAATATGTGGAATGCATGGGAGAAAATTTGTATACAATTGTCGGAAGAGAAGATAAAAGGGGAGTAGAGAAGAAAATCTTGTGAGGATCGGAGGTTGCGTGCAGGTAAGTGCTGGGATACTGAGTCACAAATGTATGGGGAAGACAGGTTGCGGATGGCTTTATATGTCATGGTTCAGATTTTGAACTTGAGTCTCTGGGCAATGGGGAGCCAGTGAAGGATTGGCAGTGAGGAGAGGCTTGGGAATAGTGAGTGACAGGTGGATTAGATGGGCAGCAGAGTTTAGGATAGGTTGGAGGGGTGCGAGAGTTTTAGAATGGAGGCCACAGAGTAGGAGGTTGCAGCATTTGAGGTGGGAGATTAGGGCACGCACTAGTGTTTTGCAGATTCTTGGTTAAGGAAAGTACGGACCCTGGAAATATTTTTGAGTTGGTGTCGGCAGGAGGTGGAAAGGGCTTGAATATGTGGTTTGATGAGAGCACAAAGTCAAGGGTTACCTTGAGACAGCATGCTTGTGAGACAAGGGAGAGTGAGCAGCCACTTACTTTGAAGGATAGGTCTGTTGGGGAGGTTGAGTGAGATGGGAGAAAGTTGATGAATTCTGTTTTGTCCATGTTAAGCCTTTCATATTAAACAGAGAAGAAGGATGAAAAAGCGAATACACGTTGTGGGATTCTAGTTAGTAAAGAGGTGATATCGGGTCCAGAGAGGAAGATCTGTGTGTCATCGGCATGGAGATTATATTGAAAGCCATGGGGCTCCATGAGTTGTTTCAGGCTGTAGGTATAAATGGAGAAAAGCAGGGGTTCAACAGATAGGGGACGGGATGAGGAGGTGATGTGTGAGTGGGAAATACTGAATGTCTGGTCTGTTAGGTATGGAGAGTTCCAAGATAGTGCTATGTGTGTGATGCCAAAAGATGAGAGAATCTGTAGTAAGAGGGAATCGACCACTGTGTCGAAGACAGAGGACAGGTCCAGGAGGAGGACAGAGTAGTGTCGCTTGGCTTTAATGGTTAGTAGGTCATTGGTGACTTTAGTTAGGGCAGTTTTGGTTGAATGATGTAGTTGGAATCCAGATTGTAACTGGTCAAAAAAGAAGCAGGAGGAGAGGAGGAAGGACAATTCAAGATGGACATGCTGCCAGTAGTTTTTAGGGATAGGAAAGAAGTGATATGGTGTGAAATCTAGACAAAAAGGATGGATCAAGGGAGGGATTTTTCTGGATTGGTATGATCAAGGCATGTTTAAAGCATGAGGTTAAGACATCAGTTGTTAGTGATAGGTTGAATAGATGGATTAGGTTTGTTAGTAAAAAAATTATACTCAACCATAACGATATTGACACGCAGTGTGCAGTTAACATATCAATTATACTGCTCATAATCTACTGAACTTAGATAGCTGCTAAAACATGGAACTGAGCAAAAACATGATGGCGAAAGAAAAAAAAAAAGAAAATGACACCAGAACAGCACTTTTAATCTTCATCACTGCTTATTTCTAAATTTTTATTTGCAATTTTTACAATTTAAGCTTTATCTTGTATAGGGCGTAAAGTTATTTTTAGTACAATTTTATATTATTAACATCTGCCAAGTATAAATATCAGTTTTACTATATACTGTACCTAAACTCTCGTGGACTATACCTGGATAAAAAAAAAGTAATCTGTACTTGTTTGATTAATGTGTAATTTTCTTCAATGCTACAGCAAATAAAGCTTGTATAGAAGAGAAATAGATCCATGTCAATATATAGAAGTGGCTATTCCTCGGAGGCCTTGTTGTTATCAGTGTTGCAGTGCTACAAGCTGTCTGGGATTATAAACACGACAACAAACCACAGTCACTCCTGGTAATTAATATTTAATAGAATTCATCCTGTAGGAACTCAACAGATCCAATGTGTTGATTAAAAAGAAATTGGAAATACCATCCTGTCAAGTTAATTTAGCATTTTCAGATTAGCTGCTTCAGTGCTAGACCATTAACCATTGCTTTGAGCTACACTGGAACACTGAATATTGTAGACCTAGAGAAATGTGAACAAGCATTGTACAGTATTAAGAGGAAACTTTTCCAGTACATTTTGATATTAAAAAGCACCCATTTATTTAATTTGACCGGATATCTTCTACAACTGCTAAGGCCCCCATGCTTATCATACTAAAGTCGGCCAAACCCGCTGATGTTACCAAGATCGTCCAACAAGCTAATGTTTATGGTGGACTCTCAGCCCTCACCCAATATATTACTATACAAATTGCACTTTAAAGCATATTCAATATCCAAAGCTAAAGAAATGTAGGTACATGTGCCTCTTATCAATTGTAAGAATTAACTAAAAAAACACTAAAGCTAACAATCCAAATAAAGGAAGCAAAAGGAAACATCTCCAAATGCCTGGGTTTCTGTATCTTTATCTTTAACAAATTGACATTAATTTCATAGTTTCATAGTTTTTAAGGTTGAAATTAGATATGATAGTAAATTAAAAGTTGGATAAGCACTCAATGAGTCGGGACAGTGCTCGTGGAGGAATATTTGATTTGAATAAGGTTCCGTCGCTCATGTGCTGGTGAATTTGTTTTTAATTCAATCAACAGATAGGATGTTTTAGATCATCTCAAGGTTTTATCAACAGAAATCAAAACTAGACTTGAGTCCATTGAGTTCAGCCAATAACTAACTTGAAAGTCCAAAGTAAGGCAAAAAAAACATATCAGGGGAAATATTCCTTCCTAACTCCAATGCAATCAGACAAGTTCCCTGGATAACATATAATCCTATCTATTTACACAAAAGCAAATAATGCTTTAAAATACTCATAAAACCCACATAAAAGCAAAAATTGGGCAGTGTTGACAAGATAATAAGAAGCATAATTATATATCCATACATCAAGAAAATGGGGGCATAGGGAAACATAGTGATCACAAATCACAGAGACTTGATATTACATGACCATACAGTATATACATTTTAATGTAACAAACCTCCGAGCATACAAAGGACTGGAGCCATAATTAACAAACCATTTCATTAATTAATCAATAAGTAAACTGTAGAACCCTCTGAAATAGCACTCACAATAGTTACTGAAATAAAAACCTATATCCACCATATGCCATTGTAAGCACTAACCAAACTGCCCAGTACCCCAAGTTCCCTGGATCGACATCCCATCACAGACTCTAGAACTTATAACCTGTAATATTATATTTTTAAACTAAAGCAACCAGGCCCTCCTTGAACTTTTTCAGTGAAACCACTACAGCATCATGTGTCATGTTCTAAAATCTCAATGCTCTTACTGTCAAGAATCTTCATCGTTGATTATGATTCAACCTCATTTCCTTTACCTAGGGTACTAAAAGGATCATTAGAAAGATCTTTGTCCTGTCCTTTCATAGATTTGTACATCGTAATAAGATCGCCCCAAAGCCTTTGTTTTCCCAAACTGAAGAGCCACAGTTTTGATAACCTGCATTGATATTGCAGTCCACCCATTCCCATAATAACCTTGGGTGGTCTAATCTGCACCCGCTCTCGTTCAGCTATGTCCAAAGTTGTACACAGTATTCTAAGTGTAGTCACACTAGTGGCTTATATCGAGGTAAAACTATGTTCTTGTCATGAGCATCTACGCCTCATTTAGCGCATCACATTTTTTTACCTAGCAGCTGCTTGCCAATGGACACTAAATTAAATTTGCTCTCCACTCAAATGCCCAAGTCGATTTCTCTTGGTATCTGGTTACATAATTTTTAATCCTCTTGATTTGGGCCTTAGCAGTAAAAAACATCAAATCATGAAAAAGTTATCAAATTGACTTAAACCACTTAAACTTATGTCAGAATTCAGATGTGAACAGAGGTTTATAAAGATGCTGTTCCCATCAGTGTTTCTAGTTTGATTGTTTTAATTCATCAATGAAGCAGAATAACAAAATTAACTGAAATGCAGAATCATTCTCAAAATGGACCCCAGTGAGTCCCAAAGGGTTTTCATCATTGTTTCGTTCCTGCAAAAAAAAGTGCAGCAGTCTGATCTCGTATAATGGTTCTCAACAAAGCTCCAATGCAAATTGTTGTGAGTTCTGTTTTTGGACTCCCTCTGGTGGTTACTGATGGTACTGGGTGATTTGTGTTCTGCTGTCTCTGGTGTCCACCTGTTCTATTAGGATTTGGGAGTTTCCTATTTAACCGGGCTTTCTTGTCATTTCCCCGCCGGCTATCAAGGTTATCAGAGTGTTTTGTTACCTCAGCTTCTGGCTTCAGTAATCTTCAGTACAAGCTAAGTTTTGATTTTCTTGTTCCACGTTTTGATTTATTTTTGTCTTGTCCAGCTTGCATATAATATTCTCTTTGCTGCTGGTTGCTTTAGTGGGCTGTAATTGCTCCTCATGTTCCATGAGTTGGAACATGAGTTCAAGTAATTACAGGATGGTTTTTTGAAGGGTTTTTTGCTGACCGCACAGTTTACTTTTGTATCCTCTGCTATCTAGTTTTAGCAGCCTCATTTTGCTGAATCTGTTTTCATACTGTGTATGTGCCTTCCTCTCATTTCACCGTCATTATATGTGGGGGGCTGCTATTTCTGTGGGGTATTTCTCTGGAGGCAAGAGAGGTCTGTGTTTCTTAATAATCGCCGTCGCCGCGTGGGTCCTCGACTTCGTGTTGGGGACTTGGTGTGGTTGTCTTCTCGTTTTGTTCCTATGAAGGTCTCTTCTCCTAAGTTCAAGCCTCGGTTCATCGGTCCTTATAGGATCTTGGAAATTCTTAACCCTGTGTCGTTTCGTTTGGATCTCCCGGCATCGTTTGCTATTCATAATGTGTTCCATCGGTCGTTGTTGCGGAGGTATGAGGTACCTGTTGTTCCTTCGCTTGAGCCTCCTGCTCCGGTGCTGGTGGAGGGAGAATTGGAGTATGTTGTGGAGAAGATCTTGGATTCTCGTGTTTCCAGACAGAAACTCCAATATTTGGTCAAGTGGAAGGGTTATGGTCAGGAGGATAATTCTTGGGTGGTTGCCTCTGATGTTCATGCTGATGATTTGGTCCGCGCTTTTCATAGGGCTCATCCTGGTCGCCCTGGTGGTTCTCGTGAGGGTTCGGTGACCCCTCCTCAAGGGGGGGTACTGTTGTGAGTTCTGTTTTTGGGCTCCCTCTGGTGGTTACTGATGGTACTGGGTGATTTGTGTTCTGCTGTCTCTGGTGTCCACCTGTTCTATTAGGATTTGGGAGTTTCCTATTTAACCGGGCTTTCTTGTCATTTCCCCGCCGGCTATCAAGGTTATCAGAGTGTTTTGTTACCTCAGCTTCTGGCTTCAGTAATCTTCAGTACAAGCTAAGTTTTGATTTTCTTGTTCCACGTTTTGCTTTATTTTTGTCTTGTCCAGCTTGCATATAATATTCTCTTTGCTGCTGGTTGCTTTAGTGGGCTGTAATTGCTCCTCATGTTCCATGAGTTGGAACATGAGTTCAAGTAATTACAGGATGGTTTTTTGAAGGGTTTTTTGCTGACCGCACAGTTTACTTTTGTATCCTCTGCTATCTAGTTTTAGCGGGCCTCATTTTGCTGAATCTGTTTTCATACTGTGTATGTGCCTTCCTCTCATTTCACCGTCATTGTATGTGGGGGGCTGCTATTTCTGTGGGGTATTTCTCTGGAGGCAAGAGAGGTCTGTGTTTCTTCTAATAGGGGAAGTTAGATCTTCGGCTGGTGCGAGACGTCTAGGATCAACGTAGGCACGTTCCCCGGCTATTGTTATTTGTGTGTTCAGGTTTAGGGTCGCGGTCAGCTCAGGTTCCATCACCCTAGAGCTCGTTGGTGCTTGTCCTTTTGTGATTCCCTGCCATTGGAATCATGACAGCAAATATGAACAGAACCCAAGATTTCAACAATGATAGTTTCCTAAATGTTACAGTTGGTAGCCATAACAAAGGAGACTGGTAATCACTTATCTTTGCTAGATTTCTCCAAATGGGATTTTACTTTGATGACTTGAAACACGTAGCTAAGCATGCATTATCACAGATCGTGTAATGAAAATGATCGTGACCGATGTTGTAAACCCAAATACATAATACATATACTGTACCAAACAGGTATTTAATTAAGCTGCCATAGGGTCCCTTTGCAATATTAAAAGAAGTCGTGGAGAGACCAAAGAACAGGACAATGTTAAGGCTGTGCTGCTGTCAAATAATGATTCATCTAGACGGAAGTACAATACTAAAAAAGCTATAGTTAGAATATCAACATTGATTCCTCAGAGTGTCGGAATGACCTGTTAATGTGGATAAAAACATCATGAAGTCATTCATCCTGATGAAGGGGTCGATGTGACCCTGAAACACGTTCTTGTTGTCTTCCTGAATAAAACTTCTTTTATTCCTTTTCATTTGTAAAAATGAATCATCATTTGTCAGCAGTGAAGCCTTGATATTAGACATGTTCTTGGGTTTCTCAATGACTTCTGTGAATTTTGCATTGAACAAGGCTCTTTGCCTGTGCGGGACTTTCAGCAGCTTTGATAACTTGTATATATACCAATAGGTGTTGTGTTCTTAACACATCACGAGAAGGTGACCAGGCCATGACTAGGGAGAGAGACTACTCCTCACTCACTCTCAAGACCTGTGTTGTCCTATGAGCATTGTTCTCCTGTATATTATTTGAGCTTCTACTATATTTTGAGAGATAATGATCATCCCTATATGGCTTAAGGTACCGTCACATTAAGCGACGCGGCAGCGATATAGACAACGATGCCGATCGCTGCAGCGTCGCTGTTTAGTCGTTGTGTGGTCACTGGAGAGCTGTCACACAGACAGCTCTCCAGCGACCAACGATGCCGAAGTCCCCGGGTAACCAGGGTAAACATCGGGTTACTAAGCACAGGGCCGCGCTTAGTAACCCAATGTTTACCCTGGTTACCATTGTAAATGTAAAAAAAAAAAAAAAAAAAATACATACTTACATTCCGGTGTCTGTCGCGTCCCCCGTAGTCAGCTTCCCTGCACTGTGTAAGCGCCAGCCATAAAGCAGAGCGGTGACGTCACCGCTGTGCTCTGCTTTACGGCCGGCCGGTGCTGACAGAGTGCCGGGAAGCTGACGCCGGGGGACGCGACAGACACCAGAATGTAAGTATGTAGTGTTTTTTTCTTTTTACATGTACAATGGTAACCAGGGTAAATATCGGGTTACTAAGCGCGGCCCTGCGCTTAGTAACCCGATGTTTACCCTGGTTGCAAGTGAACACATCGCTGGATCGGCATCACACACGCCGATTCAGCGATGTCAGCGGGTGATCCAGCGACAAAATAAAGTTCTGGCCTTCTAGCTCCGACCAGCGATGTCACAGCAGGATCCTGATCGCTGCTGCGTGTCAAACACAACGATATCGCTATCCAGGACGCTGCAACGTCACGGATCGCTATCGTTATCGCTCTAAGGTTGCTCAGTGTGAAGGTACCTTTAGGTGAAACCTGCTCAGGGATACTGACTCTAAAGGCCTTCTAAAAACTGGTATTAGGGTAAGCAAACAATAGGTATACTTAGCTAAGGTTGCTAGGGATATTACAGTGTTAAACAGTGCCAGAAAGGGTCCGAATTTTTAGATCTCCTATGAATCTCTCTCATCTTTTTGTATGCTCCTGAATAGAGTTGATGAAAACTGATGCACTTTAGTATGAGATTGATTCATATAGCTATAAACAGATGTCTGATTCACCATAATCTGATGCAAAAAAATTAATACATCCATAATGAGGAGTGTTAACTTTACATTTCGAAAATAAGATAGGAAAAGCTAAATTGTAGCCAAACTTAAGCTGCTGAATGTGCTCAGACCAAATTGCAAAGTATTTCAAACCTTCCTATGGCTCCTGATCTTTTCTACTTACTAAAAAGTGCTCTTTTAATTAATATAATGAGGCTAGAAAGGCCAAGGTCACTGTGGAGAACAGTAGGAAAGTTTAGTGAGTGAGCGATTTTAGGTAAGATAGTGTCAAATAATCCTTCTATAAGACCCCAGGACATACTGAACAGAAGTTTTTGAAGTATATGGATATTACATTTTTCTTTATGATTTCATTAAAATAATGTATAACCTCAGAAATGAGGATACACTAAATCAGAATACAGAACCGCTTTCTATTCATAAATTAATTCATAGTACGGCTGTAGGAGCTGTTACAAGAGACAGCATATTTTATCACCTGCACATTGATAAATCAGTCTCATCCCCAGAGGATCCTGCATACCCTATCATGAAAGTGCCCCTGGGGGTTGTGGATCAGTCTGCTGTATAACAATGAC
Source organism: Ranitomeya imitator (assembly GCF_032444005.1). Taxonomy (NCBI): domain Eukaryota; kingdom Metazoa; phylum Chordata; class Amphibia; order Anura; family Dendrobatidae; genus Ranitomeya; species Ranitomeya imitator. The sequence continues at coordinate 583,112,751 of NC_091284.1, forward strand.
AAGCCCATCTATATAATCAAGCCCAATACAATCTATAAGTTGCAAAACTAAAGAGAGAAGATTTAGATACTCTCATTAAAGAAATACACAATGTACAGTGCTCAGGAAAACTTATGGGAAGGTATGGAAAAATGCTACAAAGTAAATACACTTTCAAAAATAGAAGTGACCATAGTTTATTTTTACCAATTGACAAAATGCAAATTGAGTGAACAAGAGTGATCGAATCAATAATTAGTGTGCCTTTAAAATAACACTAAAACATCAAATCTTCTAGGTACCCTTCCACAGCTTTTGTAGGAAGATGGCAGGGACTATATTCCAAACATCTTGGAGAACTAATGACAGATCTTCTGTGGATGTAGCTTTGAGCAAATCCTTCTGTCTCTTCGTGTAATGATGTTGAGATCAGGGCTTTGTGGGGGCCAAAACATCACTTCTAAGGATCCTTGTTCTTCATACTGCTGAAGATCTTTCTTAATGACATTGGCTGTATGCGTGAAATCATTGTCCTGCTGCAGAATAAATTTAGAGGTAGGCACCTCCCTGATGATATTACATGATGGATAATTAATTATCCGTCTGTATTTCTCAGCATAATTTGAATAGAAAGAAGTTTTTCAGCAAGTCTATGTCCAAAGAGATCTGGGGTACCATGCCCAATCTTAACGGCAATAACAGGTTGCTGAATATTTGCAGCATACAATGTTGATTCTTGTACCCTTCATTACATTCTGCAACAAGAGAAATTATATTATTGGAATTCCCCCTTTGCTATATTTATTTATTATGCATTGCTACCATATTCCGCAGCCTTTACTAACATTATCATCGCTGTCCCCGATGGGGTTCACACAATCTATAATCCCTATCAGTATGTCTTTGGAACGTGGGCGGAAACCGGAGAACCAGGAGGAAACCCATGCAAACATGGGGGGAACATACAAACTCCTTGCAGATGTCGTCCTTGGTGGGATTTGAACACAGGACCCCAGCGCTGAACAGCAACAGTGCTAACCACTAAGCCACAGTTCAGAAACTTCCCACCAAAGTGCTCAGTGTGAGCCCCTTACATGTTTATCAATTGATCAATGTGGAGAAAACGATGGCATTTTTTTCTGCATTCCTGCATTTGCTTTTATAGTCTTTATAGTCTTGTCATTGTGTCATTTAAAGGAAATCTGTCAGCAGGTTTTTTAACTTTGAAATCTGAGGAGAGCATGAGATAGGGGTTAAAACGCAGAATTCAACAATGTGTCACATGTCAAGCTGTGTGCTGCTGTTTACTTAATCTTTATTTTTATATAGCGCTAACATATTCCGCAACGCTTTACAGTTTGCACACATTATCATCACTGTCCCCGATGGGGCTCACAATCTAAATATCCTATCAGTATGTCTTTGGAATGTGGGAGGAAACCGGAGTACCTGGGGGAAACCCACACAAACACGGAGAGAACATACAAACTCTTTGCAGATGTTGTCCTGGGTGGGATTAGAACCCAGGACTCCAGCGCTGCAAGGCTGCAGTGCTAACCACTGCGCCACCGTGCTGCTTACACTGAAGGTTTTATTACCAGGACATGATCATTGCTCAGACTAGCTGGTGTGTGCTTGCAAGTCTGAATCTGCCCCCTCCTTTGATAAGCAGCTCACTATGAATAGACAATGTACATAGAGATAAACTACCATAGAAAACAAACGATCGAACACCCAAACACTATGTAATAGAAAATAGTACTTTATTAAATACACATAAAACAGAATATTCAGCAAAACCAGGGAGGGAAGTTGAAAAAACTCAAGTCACAATGTGCAACATGAAACGGCCAGGGGTACAGGCATGTGGACCATGTGAATAATAACAGTCAATGACTAGGTTCCAAAAGAGGACTCCTAAGAGTCGCCATGGCAGGAATAGAACACCCAGATAGAGAAAATGTTTGCAAAGTACAACATCAGCAATAGCTGCTATAAACATGGAACATAGTTACCTGCACAGGCACAAAATCGACCACGGTCCACAGCGTGCACCCACCCCAACGCACGTTTCGGTGTGATGAGCCTTTCTCATGAAGCTGTGTTTTTTAATGTACATAGAGAGTCTGATGTGGCGGCGTTAGCTTTCTCAGCTCTGCTGCAATGCTAAATCTAAAAACTCACAACTGTTGCACCCAGCAAACTAAGTGATACGTCATTGGATTCCGTTTCTCTTTGCCTACATCAGGGTGCTCACAGAGGAGGTAGCAAAAACTGCTGACAGATTCCTTTTAAATCACTGTATTCTGAAAAAAACATTAACTATAACAGTGACAGCAAGCAACCAAGCTGTAATTTGTTGAGAAGCCACCTTCCCTGCAGGGATTTGAGAGTACTGTCCCAGCGCCAATTAATGGATAACGCATTTTCCTCTATCAATTCACAGTGTACTAATATGGCAATATTTTAGAAACCAGGCTAATCTTATAATATTGACATAATATACTTTATGTAATATTACATTACGTTGTATCAACCATCCTGAGATATCAGAAGACTTTAATATTGAACTTGGATCAGGAGCACAACTACAGTAGGAGTTGCAAGCATACCCGGGCCCTGGAACCTAATGGGCCGAAATATTGACCTATGTGAAAAAAACAATAATATTGTAGACTTGCAATAATCGGGGGCCCTGTTGGAGCTTTTGCAGTGAGTCACACTAGATATGAGTTGGTTATAATATTTATTTCTAAAAAAAAATTATTATAAAGGTAACATAAACCCATAAAAAGTAGCTGACTTCTATGCAATCTTGGAAATGCAGTTATGTAGTAGTCCCATCATCAGATGAGAAGTAAACTTACTGTGCATTTCAAGTGGAGCCTGGTACATTGGACCTTCAAAAAGTGAAAAAAAAAAACAGCTCATACAATTATACAGTCTGAATGTGCTTTTGTCCAGATCACTGGAAATGCGCTGTAATATGCATTAATTTATTGTATAACTTTGTAGTTAAGTGATAATCTCTGAAATAAGTAATGCTTAATAAAACTTCAGCACTATATGATGCCATTGAAGATTCCCTCTGAATTAATTACATTCTAGAATGAATTACAGCATTCATAACATTGACTACATTAAAAAAACAGAAAATAATCCATAATCCATTAACACATAGATGTAGCTCATTATCACAATTTACAGATTAAGCAAGGTCATTTTATTATGATAATGTAGAAATAATGACAGATATATTATTTTTCTACCAACCAAATAAAAACCTTTGGTGTGCCACATTGCAGAATCTTTCTTCGAAGAGCAATTATAAACACATTAGACGTTCATTAAGGTGCATTAGGCAAAGGATACTATACTGTTACATTTATAGGAAGTGGCATTGCATTAACGCAGCGAATATAACCTATTAAAAGGTATTATAGGAAACAATTCAGGCAGTTGGTAACAGAGAAGCCAGGAAACACTTCCAAGTAAGTACTGACATTAGCGTAGGATATAGATATACAGGCGACTGAGACAACTGATGGCTGGATATTTAACATGATCGTAATTACAAAAATGGATATGTCTTTAATATACTCACTAACCAAACTCAAAAATGCAGCTCATGATTAGTATTTGTGTTGTACTCTTAAGTACTTTGTCAGTTTAATAGATTTATGCATATAACCCATGAGTAATCATTGTATCTTGCATGTAGTTTTTGTATCAATATTAGTCTTTTTTATACATTGTAACTTAACCCCTTAGTGACAGAGCCAATTTGGTACTTAATGACCAGGCCAATTTTTGCAATTCTGACCACTGTCACTTTATGAGGTTATAACTCTGGAACGCTTCAACGGATCCTGCTGATTCTGAGATTGTTTTTTCGTGACGTATTGTACTTCATGTTAGTGGTAACATTTCTTCGATATTACTTGCGATTATTTATGAAAAAAACGGAAATATGGCGAAAATTTTTAAAATTTTGCAATTTTCAAACTTTGTATTTTTATGCCCTTAAATCAGAGAGATATGTCATAAAAAATAGTTAATAAATAACATTTCCCACATGTCTACTTTACATCAGCACAATTTTGGAAACAAAATTTTTTTTTGTTAGGGAGTTATAAGGGTTAAAAGTTGACCAGCAATTTCTCATTTTTACAACACCATTTTTTTTTAGGGACCACATCACATTTGAAATCATTTTGAGGGGTCTATATGATAGAAAATAATGAAGTGTGACACCATTCTAAAAACTACACCCCTCAAGGTTCTAAAAACCACATTCAAGAAGTTTATTAACCCTTTACGTGCTTCACAGGAACTGAAACAATGTGGAAGGAAAAAATGAACATTTAACTTTTTTTTGCAAACATCTTAATTCAGAACCATTTTTTTTATTTTCACAAGTGTAAAAACAGAAATGTAACCATAAATTTTGTTATGCAATTTCTCCTGAATACGCCAATACCCCATATGTGGGGGTAAACCACTGTTAGGGCGCACCGCAGAACTTAGAAGTGAAGGAGCGCCGTTTTACTTTTTCAATGTAGAATTGGCTGGAATTGAGATTGGACGCCATGTCGCGTTTGGAGAGCCCCTGATGTGCCTAAACAGTGGAAACCCCCCACAAGTGACACCATTTTGGAAACTAGACCCCTTAAGGAACTTATCTAGATGTGTGGCGAGCACTTTGAACCCCCATGTGCTTCACAGAAGTTTATAACGTAGAGCCGTGAAAAAAAAAAATTGCATTTTTTCTACAAAAATGATCTTTTTGCCCACAAATTTTTATTTTCACAAGGGTAACAGGAGAAATTAGACCACAAAAGTTGTTGTGCAATTTCTCCTGAGTACGTTGATACCCAATATGTGGGGGTAAACCACTGTTTGGGCGCACCGCAGAGCTTGGAAGAGAAAGAGTGCCGTTTTACTTTTTCAATGTAGAATTGGCTGGCATTGAGATCGGACGCCATGTCGCGTTTGGAGAGCCCCTGATGTGCCTAAACAGTAGAAATCCCCCACAAGTGACCCCATTTTGGAAACTAGATCCCCAATGGAACTTATCTAGATGTGTGGTGAGAACCTTGAATGCCCAAGTGCTTCACAGAAGTTTATAATGCAGAGCCGTGAAAATAAAAAATATTTTTTTTTTCCACAAAAAAGATTTTTTAGCCACCAAATTTTTATTTTCACAAGGGTAACAAGAGAAACTGGACTCCAAAAGTTGTTGTCCAATTTGTCCTGAGTATGCTGGTACCCCATATGTGGGGGTAAACCACTGTTTGGGCGCACCGCAGAGCTCGGAAGGAAGGAGCGCCGTTTTGGAATGCAGACTTTGATAGAATGGTCTGCGGGTATTATGTTGCGTTTGCAGAGCCCCTGATGTACCTAACCAGTAGAAACCCTCCACAAGTGACCCCATTTTGGAAACTAGACCCCCCAAGGAACTTATCTAGATGTGTGGTGAGAACTTTGAATGCCCAAGTGCTTCACAGAAGTTTAGAATGCAGAGTCGTGAAAATAAAAAATATTTTTTTTTCCACAAAAAAGATATTGTAGCCCCCAAGTTTTTATTTTCACAAGGGTAACAGGAGAAATTGGACTGCAATAGTTGTTGTCCAATTTATCCCGAGTACGCTGATGCGCCATATGTGGTGGTAAACCACTGTTTGGGCGCACGGCAGAGCTCGGAAGGGAAGGAGCGCCTTTTTGGAATGCAGACTTTGATAGAATGGTCTGTGGGCATTATGTTGCGATTGCAGAGCCCCTGATGTACCTAAACTGTAGTAACCCCCCACAAGTGACCCCATTTTGGAAACTAGACCCCCCAAGGAACTTATCTAGATGTGTGGTGAGAACTTTGAATGCCCAAGTGCTTCACAGAAGTTTAGAATGCAGAGTCGTGAAAATAAAAAATATTTTTTTTTTCACAAAAAAGATTTTGTAGCCCCCAAGTTTTTATTTTCACAAGGGTAACAAGAGAAATTGGACCCCAGAAGTTGTTGTCCAATTTATCCCGAGTACGCTGATGCCCCATATGTGGGGGTAACCCACTGTTTGGGCGCACGGCAGAGCTCAGAAGGGAGGGAGCACCATTTGACTTTTTGAGCGCAAAATTGGCTGTCGTGTTCGGAGACCCCCTGATGTACCTAAACAGTGGAAACCCCCCAATTCTAGCTCCAACCCTAACCCCAACACACCCCTAACCCTAATCCCAACCTCATCCATAATCCTAATCACTAACCCTAACCATAATCACAACCCTTACCCCAAAACAACCCTAATGTCAACCCTAACCATAACCCTAATCAAAACCCTAAATCCAACACACCCCTAATCCTAATCTCAACCCTAACCTCAAACCTAACCCTAATCCCAATACACCCCTAATCACAACCCTAACCTTAACCCTAATCCCAAACCTAACCCTAATCCCAAGCGTAACCCTAATGCCAACCCTAACCCTAATACGAACCCTAATCCAAACCCTAACCCTAATCCCAGCTCTAACCCTAACTTTAGCCCCAACCCTAGCCCTAACTTTAGCCCCAACCCTAACCCTAGCCCTAGGGCTACTTTCACGCTTGCGTCGTTTGGCATTCCGTCGCAATCCGTCGTTTTGGACAAGAAACGGATCCTGCAAATGTGCCCGCAGGATGCGTTTTTTGCCCATAGACTTGTATTGCCGACGGATCGTGACGGATGGCCACACGTCGCGTCCGTCGTGCACTGGATCAGTTGTGTTTTGGCGGAGCGTCGGCACAAAAAAGTTCAATGAAACGTTTTTTTGTACGTCGCATCCGCCATTTCTGACCGCGCATGCGTGGCCGTAACTCCGCCCCCTCCTCCCCAGGACATAGATTGGGCAGCGGATGTGTTGAAAAACTACAGCTGCTGCCCACGTTGTGCACAATTTTCACAACGTGCGTCGGTATGTCGGGCCGACGCATTGCGACGGCCCCGTACCGACGTAAGTGTGAAAGAAGCCTAACCCTAAGTTTAGCCCCAACCCTAACCCTAAATTTAGCCCCAACCCTAACCCTAAATTTAGCCCCAACCCTAGCCCTACCCCTAACCTAACCCTACCCCTAACCTAACCCTACCCCTAACCCTACCCCTAACCCTACCCCTAACCTAACCCTAACCCTAACCCTACCCCTAACCCTACCCCTAACCCTAACCTAACCCTACTCCTAACCCTAACCTAACCCTACCCCTAACCCTACCCCTAACCTAACCCTAACCTAACCCTAACCCTACCCCTAACCCTAACCTAACCCTAACCTAACCCTACCCCTAACCCTACTCCTAACCCTACCCCTAACCTAACCCTAACCTAACCCTACCCCTAACCCTACCCCTAACCCTAACCCTAACCCTACCCCTAATTTTAGCCCCAACTGCTGTTCTCCTGCCGGCCGGCAGATGGAGACAGATGGCGGGCGCACTGGGCATGCGTCCGCCATGTTCTGCTGCCGGCGGCCAGGAGGAGCAGCAAGAGGATCCAGGGACCTAGGTGAGTATGCTAGGGTCCCCGAATCCCCCTATTTCTCTGTCCTCTGATGTGCGATCACATCAGAGGACAGAGAATTACACTTTACTTTTTTTTTTTTTTTTGCGGTCGCCGGTAAACAGTTAATTACCGGCGATCGCAAAACAGGGGTCGGTAATACCGACCCCGATCGTGCTCTTTGGGGTCTCGGCTACCCCCGGCAGCCGAGACCCCAAAGATTCTCCCGGTGCCGGCCGGCGGGCGCACTGCGCATGCGCCCGCCATTTTGAAGATGGCGGCGCCCACCGGGAGACACGAGGAGCATTGGGGGAGCTAGGTGAGTATTGGGGGGCCACCTGGGACCCCTTTTCTCTGTCCTCCGATGTGCGATCACATCGGAGGACAGAGAAATTAAAAAGAGATCGCTTTTTTTTTTTTTTTTTTTTTTTTTGCGATCGCCGGTAAACGGTTAATTACCGGCGATCGCAAATGCGGGGTGGGTTAAAAACCCCCCGAATCATGTTCTCTGGGGTCTCGGCTACCCTCGGCAGCCGAGACCCCGGAGAAAATCGGCCTCTGGGGGGCGCTATGGACTTTTTCCACAGCGCCGTTAATTAACGGCGCTGTGGTTTAAGTACCCTTAGCGGCCGCCGTTAAAAGGCGTATCGGCGGTCGCTAAGGGGTTAAAGAAACAGTATGGTATCACGCTAAAGATAATGGCCTAATATTACTTGTCTCTGGTCCTTATGATAGTATGCTTCAATAGAAGCTGACAGGTGGTAACTTCTTAGAAGTTCTTATAAATGATGTTAAATGTTAAATGCTGCTGTTAAGCTTGTAGAAATGGCATTAAAACCCCTTGTAAATACCAATTACCAAGTCACTCCCTGTGAATGCAAATAAGTGTTACCACTGATAAATATGGTGGTTATCCCAATTACCCGCATATAGTAGCTGTATCCTTAGTGTCAGGAACACATAGGCTTGTGAAGGAAACCACTAGTAGACCTACTTGGTAACAGATGGATCCTGTTTAGGTCCTCAAGTCCTTATCCACAGCGCGAGTGGTGTGCTAGTGATTCCTCGCTCAATGGTGCATGTAGTGAGTGCACTGAGCCGTGCAGAGCCAGAGACACCCCGGCCAGGGGCGCCTCTGGATGCTTAGACAGAAAAAAGCGAGGGGGAGAGGAACGGCCTCTAGCAGCGTGTGACGTCACTAGGCTAAGAAGCCTCGCTGGAGCCAAAAATCTAACCAACGCGTTTCGAAGGATCGCGTCCTTCTTCCTCAGGGTACGCGTTAGTTAGATTTTTAGCTCCAGCGATGCTCCTTAGCCTAGTGACGTCACACGCTGCTAGAGGCCGTTCCTGCTCCAATTTTTTTTTTTATCCAATAATCTAGATAGGCTAGCCGGATCCATCAAAAAAACGGATCCGTCGCATCAGTTTTTCACAATCTGCGCCGGATCCAGTTTTTCCAACATTCGCCGGATTTAGCCTGAAACAAAAAACCTGATGTGTGAAAGTAGCCTTATACTTTTTATATGGATCCCCATGACTTCTATTTTAGGCCCTGATGAGTATAATGGTTTATTTTATTTTATACATTACATATATATGCCAGGATGGGGCACTGGATAGTTATGCAACTGAGGTCACACTATACAACTTTGCAATAAACCAATAGTGTGCAAAGTTAATAGGGAAATGTGAATTTAGGTGGAAAATATTTTGGCATGGTGGGGGGGCCCCATTTGAAAGTTCGCACCGGGGCCAATAACTTTGTAGTTACGCCACTGTCCTGTAGCCATAGTCTTCTGATGATAAAACACTCATTTTATTGAGAATGTAAACCACAGCCCAGTAAGTGACACATGTCTGAAATCAGAATGTCAGCCCTTACATCATGCTGCTCTCAGATTACATAGCAAAAACTTGCTGACAGATTCCCTTTGATTACATTTGCACTGTAAACCTTCAGGACAACTTTCATAAATGATTTCATGTAAGAAAGGTGAAAACACACATGATCTTGTATTTTGTATAACCCCAAACAAACTAAAGAAATGTATCTTTTATCCAAGACCATTAAAACATTTTAGTTCAGTCCTAAATCATTTATACTGTACTGCGTCGGCAAATAAAATCTTTATACTTCTGTGGAAAAAAAAACTTTACATGTAAAATCTGCATCATGATTTCACTTCTTGGAGGAGACAATCAAAAACTGTCTAACACCAAAACTGGCTTGGAAGCTCAGCTTTCACTTCTCAATACTAATTGTAACAACATATCCACAATAAAACACTTGAATGTTAAGATTTTGTGGTTTTGTCGATCTTGTAAAGATTTTTTTTTGCCAGCACTGTAGATCTGTAAAGCATCTCCTGTAAGTCACCTAGACAATAAGCCCTGCTTTATTCTTCACAATACATAAGATTTAACAAATTCTATAAACTGCACTTTAATGTCACCTAATATAAGTGCTCATTCTTATACGTATGTGCACAATCCTTGAAGAAAAACTCAACAGGAAACAAATATTTTCTCTGTTTCTGACCACTCATCAGAATATGTGTTTTCTGCTGGATGTGATCTATGATTTGCTAAAAGACAACTTGACCCATGACTCATTGATTTTAATGGATTTCTGTTTCTTTTTAGTGGATGCTTTCCTGAAACGGAAAGTACTTGCAAGCAGCATAATACAAAGAATAGCAGGTTTACCCAGAATCCTTTGCAGTAGGCGGAGCTATGCAAATGTTTCTTTTTATACATTTTTATAAGTGACATACAAGTCATTCACATCTTTAGTCTAACTTTTATATCACAATTAACATGATGAAGTTTTCATGTTATCTAACACTTCATTGTCAACTTAGAAATCATTATCGTAATGTTTTACTGTGTTACATTATTAACTTTGAATTATCCAGGACGTAAAAGTGTTACAGTGTTCATCTATGAATAATGTAATTGATCAGTTGTCACTTTATCTATTGATTATGTTATTAGCCTTTAACAAGACAAAAGGTCTAATTATATGTGGGTGTTTAAGATGTGGACGGTAAAATGCCCAGCTAAAATGTATTTCTTTTGTACAGTTGTCTGTGATACTATTATCATTTATTTATATCTATAGAATAATACAACTACTGCAGGAAATTGACTTCAAACTGACTTAAACAAGGCTACCAGTTACACTATTTGTATGGAACATCCTAAAAGAGAAAATGGTGCTATCTAAGCATAGTAACATAGTAACATAGTTATTAAGGTTGAAGGAAGACATTAAGTCCATCTAGTTCAACCCATAGCCTAACCTAACATGCCCTAACATGTTGATCCAGAGGAAGGCAAAAAAAACCATGTGGCAAATAGTAAGCTCCACTTTGGAGAAAAAAATTCCTTCCCGACTCCACATACGGCTATCAGACTAGTTCCCTGGATCAACGCCCTATCAAGGAATCTAGTATATATACCCTGCAACATTATACTTTTCAAGAAAGGTATCCAATCCCCTCTTAAATTTAAGTAATGAATCACTCATTACTAGAGTTGAGCGACCTTGACCTTTTTAGAGTCGAGCCGGGTTTCGCGAAACCCGACTATCTCAAAAGTCGGGTCGAGTGAAATCGGCCGATTATGACGTAAAGTCGGGATCGACCGAAACACGAAACCCAATGCAAGTCAATGGGGCAGCATAGTCGGCAGTGAGTGGGGGCCAGGAAAACACCTAGAGTGCCCATTTTAATGTCAAAACCATCCATTCTTCTTAATGAAGCTTGTCAAGCGTAATTTACCTTATAATAATTGGAAGGCATTTGAAATTGGGGGTCATTTGGCTAAAGTTGTGGTGGGTAGGGCTGGTTCAAGTAATTAGTGGGCCCAGGAAATCTGGACCACGTCACGGCAGTGGAGCAGGGAGAGGTAAGTATTTCAACTTTGCAAGTGCTGTGAACCTGAGCAAGCAGGGGGGGCCCACTCGTTGGCATTGGCACTGGCACAGGGCCCCTCAAAGTACAGCGGTGTGTTTGCACGGCGGGGGCGCCTCCCACCGGCAGCAACACTTTTGCGTACTATGAGAGGCCCTGTGCCAGTGACGTCGCCAACTAGTATTCCTCCCCCCACCTGATGAAGGAACCTGCACTTTCATCTGCACCTTCCTCTTTGTCCCCGTGTAAGGTGGTATGGTATGCGGGAAGAGCAACCTGACTTTCAGCAGGGTCACAATGTTGTTGTGTAGCGTGCACGGGGAATGTTGCGTTATGGGTCAATGTACCAGCAGACTCATCTATCACTGGCTGGGCAATGGGCAGGATGAGGAGGAAACACAGATATAGGCCCAAAGAATAAAGTTGGCTAAATGCAGTTCAAAATTGGTAACACAGGAATAAACAGGGGGCATTGCAGTGGAGGACAACTGGAATGAGAGGCTGACACAGAGAGTAGGCCCAAATCAGTAAGTAGTCGAAATGCAGTTCAAAATTGGCAACCGTAGTAAACAGGCGGCACAGCTTTGTTTAGTGGAGGAGAACAGCAAGGAGTGGCAGACACCGATAGTAGGCCCCAACCCAACTAGTAGGCCAAATGCAGTCTAACATTAACAACTACTTAACGAGCGCCTGAAAACGGAATTTTAGGACAGGAAACCAGGAGAACAGCAAGGAGCGGCAGACACTGTTAGTAGGCCCCAAACCAACTAGTACGCCAAATGCAGTTGTTCCATTTAACCACAATTTAACGAGAGCCTGAAGATAGAAGCTCAGGAAAGGCAACCTGGAGAACACCTTGGAGTGGAACACACCATCTCTCTCCACCCCATACCCATTTTGTAGGCCTAATGCAGTGTAGTTTTCTACAACTACTAAACGAGAGTCGGAAGACCGAAGCAATGGCAAGGAAACCTGGGGAACACCTTGGAGTGTAACACACCATCTCCCTCCACCCGATACCCATTTTGTAGGCCTAATGCAGTGTAGTTTTCTACAACTACTAAACGAGAGTCGGAAGACCGATGCAATGGCAAGAAAACCTGGGGAACACCTTGGAGTGTAACACACCATCTCTCTCCACCCGATACCCATTTTGTAGGCCTAATGCAGTGTAGTTTTCTACAACTACTAAACGAGAGTCTGAAGACCGAAGCAATGGCAAGGAAACCTGGGGAACACCTTGGAGTGTAACACACCATCTCTCTCTCTACCCGATACCCATTTTGTAGGCCTAATGCAGTGTAGTTTTCTACAACTACTAAACGAGAGTCGGAAGACCGAAGCAATGGCAAGGAAACCTGGGGAACACCTTGGAGTGTAACACACCATCTCTCTCCACCCGATACCCATTTTGTAGGCCTAATGCAGTGTAGTTTTCTACAACTACTAAACGAGAGTCGGAAGACCGAAGCAATGGCAAGGAAACCTGGGGAACACCTTGGAGTGTAACACACCATCTCTCTCCACCCGATACCCATTTTGTAGGCCTAATGCAGTGTAGTTTTCTACAACTACTAAACGAGAGTCGGAAGACCGAAGCAATGGCAAGGAAACCTGGGGAACACCTCTCTCCACCCCATACCCAATTTGTAGGCCTAATGCAGCCTACTTTCCGACAACTACTAAACGAGAGCATGAAGATCGAAGCTCAGGAAAGGCAACCTGGGGAACACCTTGGAGTGTAACACACCCTCTCTCTACACCACGGAAGGGCTGATTCTTAGGAAGGAAGGCTGTCGGAAAGAAGCAGGGTGCGTCCGAGGGTGATTATATTCTTATTAGGTATATACTCACCCTCGGACGCGCCCTGCTTCTTTATTTGTAATGAATGTTTATTTGCAATGTGGTTTTGACTTACTCTATTTTTTTGGTAAATAATGATTTTATTATTTTCATTGTTTTGCATCTTCTTGGCAATAATATAAAGAAGACGCGACAGGACAACACTCGGTGGATGCCATATCTGTGTTTTAAATTGAAAAAAACTTTCAGTTAACTACTTGCAGGAGAAAGTTATTGTAGCTGGTGGCCATTTTTAGTACTGTACCAGATTTTTGTTGTATGTGTTTGTTTTTAATGTTAAAATGTCTGCATTTGATATCTCTCCAGTATTTTCTTTTTTATAAGCAAAATACTTATTTTTATATTTTCTCATGTTGGTTCAAGGGGTACACGGGCAGCAGTAGACAGGTCAGTGGAGGCCTAGTGGAAGGAGGGACCGCAGACAGGCTTTGAAGGCCTAACATAATAAATTGGGCTGGCTGTAGGCAATTTAAAATTGGTTCCAGGGGAACACGGGCAGCAGTGGCCTGGTCAGTGTAGTAGTAGTGGAAAGAACGGGCCGCAGACAGGCTTCGAAGGCCTAACATAACAAAAATTGGGATGTAGGCAATTTACAATTGGTTCCAGGGGAACATGGACAGCAGTAGACAGGTCAGTGGAGGCCTAGTGGAAGGAGGGACCGCAGACAGGCTTCGAAGCCCTAACATAATAAATTGGGCTGGCTGTAGGCAATTTAAAATTGGTTCCAGGGGAACACGGGCGGCAGTAGACAGGTCAGTGGAGGCCTAGTGGAAGGAGGGACCGCAGACAGGCTTCGAAGCCCTAACATAATAAATTGGGCTGGCTGTAGGCAATTTAAAATTGGTTCCAGGGGAACACGGGCAGCAGTAGACAGGTCAGTGGAGGCCTAGTGGAAGGAGGGACCGCAGACAGGCTTCGAAGCCCTAACATAATAAATTGGGCTGGCTGTAGGCAATTTAAAATTGGTTCCAGGGGAACACGGGCGGCAGTAGACAGGTCAGTGGAGGCCTAGTGGAAGGAGGGACCGCAGACAGGCTTCGAAGCCCTAACATAATAAATTGGGCTGGCTGTAGGCAATTTAAAATTGGTTCCAGGGGAACACGGGCAGCAGTAGACAAGTCAGTGGAGGCCTAGTGGAAGGAGGGACCGCAGACAGGCTTCGAAGCCCTAACATAATAAATTGGGCTGGCTGTAGGCAATTTAAAATTGGTTCCAGGGGAACACGGGCAGCAGTAGACAGGTCAGTGGAGGCCTAGTGGAAGGAGGGACCGCAGACAGGCTTCGAAGCCCTAACATAATAAATTGGGCTGGCTGTAGGCAATTTAAAATTGGTTCCAGGGGAACACGGGCAGCAGTAGACAGGTCAGTGGAGGCCTAGTGGAAGGAGTGATTGCAGACAGGCTTCGAAGGCCTAACATAAGAAAAATGTCAATACAATGGTATTGACAGTGCCAGGCATTGAAGGATGTCAGCGCATAGACTAAACATTGGTGGAGCTGTGAGAGAAAATTTTGCAAGTCGTAGAGCACTGTTTGACCTGGGGGGGGACTGTCTTGTGGCCGGCGGTACAGGCCCAGGGCCCCTCATATTACAACGGTGTGTGTGACGTTGGGTGCGCACCACCACCGCCAGACACTTTATTGTACTATGAGGGACCTAGTGGCAGTGCCGTCGACCAAAAGTGGGCACACCCACCTCTTCAGACAAACAGTACTCTCACGGGTGCTGGCGCCAAGTGGCGATACCACGGCCCCGTGTGGGGACTTTGGCCATTTAGGGAGGTGTTAACATGTCGGATGCTGGACAATCAGGTGCTGCAAATTACGAGATTGGAAAAGTCGTTCAGAATAGTCCACAGGCAAGACCTTTACATAGGAAAGCTAGGTGTCAGCCGGGCAAGGTGGGGCAAAAGATTTCGAAATCCAGTTGTGGTTCATTTTAATGAAGGTTAGATCATCTACATTTTGGGTAGCCAGACGAGTCCTTTTTTCTGTTAGTATTGAACTTGCAGCACTGAATACTCTTTCTGATAGGACACTAGCTGCCGGGCAAGCAAGCTCCTGCAATGCATATTCTGCCAATTCTGGCCAGGTGTCTAATTTTGATGCCCAGTAATCAAATGGGAATGACGGTTGAGGGAGAACGTCGATAAGGGATGAAAAATAGTTAGTAACCATACTGGACAAATGTTGTCTCCTGTCACTTTGAATTGATGCTGCAGTACCTGTCCTGTCTGCGGTCATAGCAAAATCACTCCACAACCTGGTCAGAAAACCCCTCTGGCCAACGCCACTTCTGATTTCTGCCCCTCTAACACCTCTGGTCTGCTGGCCCCTGCAGCTCGTGTTAGAACGATCACGGGCGCTGTGTGCAGGGAATGCCAGAAGCAAACGGTCAATAAGAGTTGATTGTTTGGTTGCTAATATTAGTTCCAAGTTCTCATGTGGCATTATATTTTGCAATTTGCCTTTATAGCGAGGATCAAGGAGGCAGGCCAACCAGTAATCGTCATCGTTCATCATTTTTGTTATGCGTGTGTCCCTTTTGAGGATACGTAAGGCATAATCCGCCATGTGGCCCAAAGTTCCAGTTCTCAAATCTCTGGTTGTGCTTGGTTGAGGGGCAGTTTCAGGCAAATCCACGTCACTTGTGTCCCTCCAAAAACCAGAACCCGGCCTTGCCGCGCCAACAATTTCCACTGGCCCCGGAAAAGCTTCCTCATTAAAAATATAATCATCCCCATCATCCTCCTCGTCCTCCTCCTCCTGTTCGCCCGCTACCTCGTCCTGTACACTGCCCTGGCCAGACAATGGCTGACTGTCATCAAGGCTTTCCTCTTCCTCAGCTGCAGACGCCTGATCCTTTATGTGCGTCAAACTTTGCATCAGCAGACGCATTAGGGGGATGCTCATGCTTATTATGGCGTTGTCTGCACTAACCAGCTGTGTGCATTCCTCAAAACACTGAAGGACTTGACACATGTCTTGAATCTTCGACCACTGCACACCTGACAACTCCATGTCTGCCATCCTACTGCCTGCCCGTGTATGTGTATCCTCCCACAAAAACATAACAGCCCGCCTCTGTTCACACAGTCTCTGAAGCATGTGCAGTGTTGAGTTCCACCTTGTTGCAACGTCTATGATTAGGCGATACTGGGGAAGGTTCAAAGAACGTTGATAGGTCTGCATACGGCTGGAGTGTACGGGCGAACGGCAGATATGTGAGCAAAGTCCACGCACTTTGAGGAGCAGGTCGGATAACCCCGGATAACTTTTCAGGAAGCACTGCACCACCAGGTTTAAGGTGTGAGCCAGGCAAGGAATGTGTTTCAGTTGGGAAAGGGAGATGGCAGCCATGAAATTCCTTCCGTTATCACTCACTACCTTGCCTGCCTCAAGATCTACAGTGCCCAGCCACGACTGCGTTTCTTTCTGCAAGAACTCGGACAGAACTTCAGCGGTGTGTCTGTTGTCGCCCAAACACTTCATAGCCAATACAGCCTGCTGACGTTTGCCAGTAGCTGCCCCATAATGGGAGACCTGGTGTGCAACAGTGGCAGCTGCGGATGGAGTGGTTGTGCGACTGCGGTCTGTGGACGAGGTCTCGCTTCTGCAGGAGGACGAGGAGGAGGAGGAGGGGGTGCGAACGGCTACAGCCAACTGTTTCCTAGACCGTGGGCTAGGCAGAACTGTCCCAAACTTGCTGTCCCCTGTGGACCCTGCATCCACCACATTTACCCAGTGTGCCGTGATGGACACGTAACGTCCCTGGCCATGCCTACTGGTCCATGCATCTGTTGTCAGGTGCACCTTTGTGCTCACAGATTGCCTGAGTGCATGGACGATGCGCTCTTTAACATGCTGGTGGAGGGCTGGGATGGCTTTTCTGGAAAAAAAGTGTCGACTGGGTAGCTCGTAGCGTGGTACAGCGTAGTCCATCAGGGCTTTGAAAGCTTCGCTTTCAACTAACCGGTAGGGCATCATCTCTAACGAGATTAGTCTAGCTATGTGGGCGTTCAAACCCTGTGTACGCGGATGCGAGGCTAAGTACTTCCTTTTTCTAACCATAGTCTCATGTAGGGTGAGCTGGACTAGAGAGCTGGAGATCGTGGAACTAGCGGGGGTGCCGGTGGACATGGCAGACTGAGAGACGGTGGGAGATGGTATTGTTGCCGCCGGTGCCCTAGATGCAGTGTTTCCTACTACGAAACTGTTGATTCCCTGACCCTGACTGCTTTGGCCTGGCAAAGAAACCTGCACAGATACTGCAGGTGGTGCAGAAAATGGTGGCCCTACACTGCCGGAAGGGATGTTGCGTTGATGACTAGCTTCATTGGCCGAGGGTGCTACAACCTTAAGGGACGTTTGGTAGTTAGTCCAAGCTTGCAAATGCATGGTGGTTAAATGTCTATGCATGCAACTTGTATTGAGACTTTTCAGATTCTGCCCTCTGCTTAAGGTAGTTGAACATTTTTGACAGATGACTTTGCGCTGATCAATTGGATGTTGTTTAAAAAAATGCCAGACTGCACTCTTTCTAGCATCGGATACCTTTTCAGGCATTGCAGACTGAGCTTTAACCGGATGGCCACGCTGTCCTCCAACAGGTTTTGACTTTGCCACGCATTTTGGGCAAGATACGGGCCCGGCAGATGGAACCTGTTGCGATGTTGATGCCTGCTGCGGCCCCTCCTCCTCCGCTTCAGAACTGCTGCCGCCTGCACCCTGTTCCCCCAATGGCTGCCAATCGGGGTCAAGAACTGGGTCATCTATTACCTCTTCTTGTAGCTCGTGTGCAACTTCGTCTGTGTCACCGTGTCGGTCGGTGGTATAGCGTTCGTGATGGGGCAACATAGTCTCATCAGGGTCTGATTCTTGATCAGCACCCTGCGAGGGCAATGTTGTGGTCTGAGTCAAAGGACCAGCATAGTAGTCTGGCTGTGGCTGTGCATCAGTGCACTCCATGTCAGATTCAACTTGTAATGGGCATGGACTGTTAACTGCTTCACTTTCTAAGCCAGGGACGGTATGTGTAAAGAGCTCCATGGAGTAACCCGTTGTGTCGCCTGCTGCATTCTTCTCTGTTGTTGTTTTTGCTGAAGAGGACAAGGAAGCGACTTGTCCCTGACCGTGAACATCCACTAACGACGCGCTGCTTTTACTTTTACCAGTTTCACGAGAGGAGGCAAAAGAGCTAGAGGCTGAGTCAGCAAGATAAGCCAAAACTTGCTCTTGCTGCTCCGGCTTTAAAAGCGGTTTTCCTACTCCCAGAAAAGGGAGCGTTCGAGGCCTTGTGTAGCCAGACGACGAACCTGGCTCCACAGCTCCAGACTTAGGTGCAATATTTTTTTTCCCACGACCACCTGATGCTCCACCACTACCACTACCCTCATTACCAGCTGACAATGAACGCCCCCGGCCACGACCTCTTCCACCAGACTTCCTCATTGTTTTAAAAACGTTACCAAACTAACGGTATTTATTGCTGTCACACAACTTACACGGTGAGCTATAACTTCAGTATGATTTAGCTACCCCTTTACAGGTGGGTGAGACCACAACGAAAATCAGGCACAATGTTACACACTCTGTTGTTGGTGGCAACAAATGAGAGAGATGCCACACACGCAGGACTGTCACTGAAGCGCAAATGTAAATATTAATCTCCCACTGATTTGTTTTTTTTTTTTAAAAGGGAGACTTTAGAAAAAAAAAAATAATAAAAAAAAATGATTTTTTAAGGAAGAATTTATAAACCAAATAAAATGAAATGATTGTTTCAGGGAGAATTTAGAAAACAAATAAAAAAAAAATAGGCTTTCTATGGCCCACTAAGTGAGAGAGGACGCACACAGGAGTCAGGAGTGGCACACAAGCCCAGAGGCCAATATTTATCTCCCACTGATTGATTTAGTGATTTTTTCAGGTAGATTTTGGAACCCAAATCAAGCAAAAAAATAAATAGGCTTTCTATGGCCCACAATTGGAGAGAGAGAGAGAGATGGCACACCCAGGAGTCAAGACTGGCACACAAGCAGAAAGGGCAATATTAATCTCCCACTGATTTGATATTTTTTTTTTTTTCAGGGAGACTTTAGAAAAAAAAATACAAAAAAAATGAATTTTTCAGGAAGAATTTAGAAACAAAATAAAATAAAATGATTGTTTCAGGGAGAATTTAGAAAACAAATAAAAAAAAAATAGGCTTTGTAGGGCCCACTGAGTGAGAGAGGACGCACACAGGAGTCAGGAGTGGCACACAAGCCCAGAGGCCAATATTTATCTCCCACTGATTGATTTAGTGATTTTTTCAGGTAGATTTTGGAACCCAAATCAAGCAAAAAAATTAATAGGCTTTCTATGGCCCACAATTGGAGAGAGAGAGATGGCACACCCAGGAGTCAAGACTGGCACACAAGCAGAAAGGGCAATATTAATCTCCCACTGATTTGATTTTTTTTTTTTTTTCAGGGATACTTTAGAAAAAAAAATACAAAAAAAATGATTTTTTCAGGAATAATTTAGAAACCAAATAAAATAAAATGATTTTTTCAGGGAGAATTTAGAAAACAAATAAAACAAAAAATAGGCTTACTAGGGCCCACTGAGTGAGAGATGACGCACACAGGAGTCAGGAGTGGCACACAAGCCCAGAGGCCAATATTTATCTCCCACTGATTGATTTATTGATTTTTTCAGGTAGAATTTAGAACCCAAATCAACCCAAAAAATAAATAGGCTTTCTATGGCCCACTATTTGTGAGAGAGATGGCACGCTCAGGACTGGCACACAAGCCCAGAGGCCAATATTAATCTCCCACTTTTTTTTTTTCCAGGGAAAATTTATAAACCCAATAAAAAAAATAATAAATAGGCTTTCTATGGCCCACTATCTGAGAGAGAGAGATGGCATGCTTAGGACTGGCACACAAGCCCAAAGGCCAATATTAATCTCCCACTGATTGATTTATTGATTTTTTCAGGTAGAATTTAGAACCCAAATCAACCAAAAAAATAAATAGGCTTTCTATGGCCCACTATTTGTGAGAGAGATGGCACGCTCAGGACTGGCACACAAGCCCAGAGGCCAATATTAATCTCCCACTTTTTTTTTTTTTTCCAGGGAAAATTTATAAACCCAATAAAAAAAATAATAAATAGGCTTTCTATGGCCCACTATCTGAGAGAGAGAGATGGCACGCTTAGGACTGGCACACAAGCCCAAAGGCCAATATTAATCTCCCACTGATTGATTTATTGATTTTTTCAGGTAGAATTTAGAACCCAAATCAAGCAAAAAAATTAATAGGCTTTCTATGGCCCACTGAGTGAGAGATGGCACACACAGGAGTCAGGAGTGGCACACAAGCCCTGAGGCCAATATTTTTCTCCCACTGATTGATGTTGTGATTTTTTCAGGTAGATTTTGGAACCCAAATCAAGCAAAAAAATAAATAGGCTTTCTATGGCCCACTGAGTGAGAGATGGCACACACAGGAGTAAGGAGTGGCACACAAGCCCTGAGGCCAATATTTTTCTCCCACTGATTGATGTAGTGATTTTTTCAGGTAGATTTTAGAACCCAAATCAAGCAAAAAAATAAATAGGCTTTCTATGGCCCACTGAGTGAGAGATGACACAGACAGGGATGGCACTCTAGCAGAAATGCCAATCTTAATCTCCCACAAAAAAAAAAAAAAAAAAAAAGGAACTGTCCTTCAATTACTATCTCCCTGCAGTAATCTCAGCCAGGTATGGCAGGCAGCAATAAGGAGTGGACTGATGCACAAATTAAATAAAAAGTGTGGACAAACAAACAAGATAGCTGTGCAGAAAGGAAGGAACAAGAGGATTTGTGCTTTGAAAAAAGCAGTTGGTTTGCACAGCGGCGTACACACAGCAATGCAGCTATCAGGGAGCCTTCTAGGGCAGCCCAATGAGCTACAGCGCTGAGGAAAAAAAAAAATGTAGCTTCCACTGTCCCTGCACACCGAAGGTGGTGTTGGGCTGTGGAAATCGCTACAGCACAAGCGGTTTGGTGGTTAATGGACTCTGCCTAACGCTATCCCTGCTTCTGACGAAGCGGCAGCAACCTCTCCCTAAGCTCAGATCAGCAGCAGTAACATGGCGGTCGGCGGGAACGCCCCTTTATAGCCCCTGTGACGCCGCGGACAGCAAGCCAATAACTGCAATGCCCTTCTCTAAGATGGTGGGGACCAGGACCTATGTCATCACGCTGCCCACACTCTGTGTTTACCTTCATTGGCTGAGAAATGGCGCTTTTCGCGTCATTGAAACGCGACTTTGGCGCGAAAGTCGCGTACCGCATGGCCGACCCCGCACAGGGGTCGGATCGGGTTTCATGAAACCCGACTTTGCCAAAAGTCGGCGACTTTTGAAAATGAACGACCCGTTTCGCTCAACCCTACTCATTACAACATCATACGGCAGAGTTCCATAGTCTCACTGCTCTTACAGTAAAGAACCTGCGTCTGTTATTATGCCTAAACCTTCTTTCCTCCAGACGTAGAGGATGCCCCCTTGTCCCTGTCTTAGGTCTATGATTAAAAAGATCATCAGAAAGGTCTTTGTACTGTCCCCTCATATATTTATACATTAAAATAAGATCACCCCTTAGTCTTCGTTTTTCCAAACGAAATAGCCCCAAGTGTAATAACCTATCTTGGTATTGCAGACCCCCAGTCCTTTAATAACCTTGGTCGCTCTTCTCTGCACCCGCTCTAGTTCAGCTATGTCTTTCTTATACACCGGAGACCAGAGCTGTGCACAGTATTTTAAGTGTGGTCGAACTAGTGACTTGTATAGAGGTAAAATTATGTTCTCCTCATGCGCATCTATGCCTCTTTAATGCATCCCATTATTTTATTTGCCTTTGTAGCAGCTGCCTAACACTGGCCACTGAACATGAGTTTGTCATCCACCCATACACCCAGGTCTTTTTCATTCACGGTTTTGCCCAGAGATTTAGAATTAAGCACATAGTTATACATCTTATTACTTCTACCCAAGTGCATGACCTTACATTTATCCCCATTAAATCTCATTTGCCTATTATCAGCCCAAGCTTCTAGTTTACATAAATCATCCTGTAATACAAAATTGTCCTCCTCTGTATTGATTACCCAGCAGAGTTTAGTGTCATCTGCAAATATTGAAATTCTGCTCTGAATGCCCCCTACAAGGTCATTAATAAATATGTTAAAAAGAAGAGGGCCCAATACTGACCCCTGTGGTACCCCACTGCTAACCGCGACCCAGTCCGAGTGTGCTCCATTAATAACCACCCTTTGTTTCCTATCCCTGAGACAGCTCTTAACCCAATTCCACATATTTTCCCTTATTCCCATTATTCTCATTTTATGTATCAACCTTTTGTGTGGCACCGTATCAAAAGCTTTTGAAAAGTCCATATACACTACGGCCACTGGGTTCCCTTGTCCAGTCCGGAACTTACCTCTTCATAGAAGCTGATCAAATTAGTCTGACATGAACGGTCCCTAGTAAATCCATGCTGATACTGGGTCATGAGTAGTGTTGAGCATTCCGATACCGCAAGTATCGGGTATCGGCCGATACTTGCGGTATCGGAATTCCGATACCGAGATCCGATACTTTTGTGGTATCGGGTATCGGTATCGGATACATAGAGATGTGTAAAATAAAGAATTAAAATAAAAAATATTGATATATTTACCTCTCCGGCGGCCCCTGGTGAGTCCGCGGGTAACCGGCAGGCTTCGTTGTTCAAAATCAGCGCTTTTAGGACCTGAGAATCACGTCCCGGCTTCTGATTGGTCGCGGGCCGCCCATGTGACCGCCACGCGACCAATCACAAGCCGCGACGTCACCGCAAGCTATTAGCGTGCTCATTTTTGAAAAATGAGCGCGTTAATGACTTTCAAAGACGTAGCGGGTTGTGATTGGTCGCGGCCGCGACCAATCACAAGCCGCGACGTCACCGCAAGCTATTAACGCGCTCATTTTTAAAAATGAGCGCGTTAATGGCTTTCAAAGACGTAGCGGGTTGTGATTGGTCGCGGCCGCGACCAATCACAAGCCGCGACGTCACCGCAAGCTATTAACGCGCTCATTTTTAAAAATGAGCGCGTTAATGGCTTTCAAAGACGTAGCGGCTTGTGATTGGTCGCGTGGCCGCGACCAATCACAAGCCGCGACGTCACCACAAGCTATTAACGCGCTCATTTTTATAAATGAGCGCGTTAATGGCTTTCAAAGACGTAGCGGCTTGTGATTGGTCGCGTGGCCGCGACCAATCACTAGCCGCGACGTCACCGCAAGCTATTAACGCGCTCATTTTTAAAAATGAGTGCGTTAATGGCTTTCAAAGACGTAGCGGGTTGTGATTGGTCGCGGCCACACGCTAATAGCTTGCGGTGACGTCGCGGCTTGTGATTGGTCGCGTGGCGGTCACATGGGCGGCCCGCGACCAATCAGAAGCCGGGACGTGATTCTCAGGTCCTAAAAGCGCTGATTTTGAACAAAGAAGCCTGCCGGTTACCCGCGCTGAGTTCAGGGGCCGCCAGAGAGCTAAATATATCAATATTTTTTATTTTAATTCTTTATTTTACACATCCCTATGGATCCCAGGGCCTGAAGGAGAGTTTCCTCTCCTTCAGACCCTGGGAACCATGAGAATACCTTCCGATACTTGATGTCCCATTGACTTGTATTGGTATCGGATATCGGTATCGGCGATATCCGATATTTTTTGGGTATCGGCCGATACTATCCGATACCGATACTTTCAAGTATCGGACGGTATCGCTCCACACTAGTCATGAGGTTATTCCTCTTCAGATACTCCAGCATAGCATCCCTTAGAATGCCATCCAGGATTTTACCCACAGTAGAGGTTAAGCTTACTGGCCTATAATTTCCGAGTTCAGTTTTTGTCCCCTTTTTGAATATTGGCACCACATTTACTATATGCCAATCCTGTGGTACAGACCCTGTTATTATGGAGTCGTTAAAGATTAAAAATAATGGTCTATCAATAACTGTACTTAGTTCCTGCAGTACTCGGGGGTGTATCCCATCCGGGCCCAGAGATTTGTCAATTTTAGTTATCCCAGTTAATTGCTCCAAGATCCTCTCTCATCCGTTGGAAATTTGCCATCCTGAAGTTTAGTGTCCTTGTAACCCCTCTACTATACATCTTATTAAAGGATACATGAAAACTTATTATTTTGTGATCACTATTCCCCAAGTGACCCCCAACCCTTATATTTGATATGCGGTCAGGCCTGTTGGTTAATATTAGGTCTAGCAGTGCCCCCCTTCTTGTTGGGTCCTGAACCTGTTGTGAAAGGTAATTGTCTCTCATAGTTGTCAAAAACCGATTACCTTTGCTGGAACTGCAGATTTCCATTCCCCAATCTATTTCAGGGTAGTTGAAGTCCCCCATAATAATGACTTCCCCTTGAGTGGCAGCTTCATCTATTTGCTTTACGAGGATATTCTCCATTGCTTCCATTATTTTTGGAGATTTATAGCAAACCCCTACCAGTAATTTATTATTTTTCCCCCTCCCCTTATCTCCACCCACAGGGACTCTACGTTTTCATTAGATTCAGCTATATTATCACGCCGGATGGGTTTTAAGGATGATTTTACATATAGACACACCCCTCTCCCTCGCCTATCTATTCGGTCATTTCTGAACAGACTATAACGCTGCAAGTTAACAGCCCAGTCATGGCTCTCATCCAGCCACATTTCAGTTATCCCCACCATGTCATAATTATGCTCCAACAACATTAATTCTAATTTGTCCATTTTGTTGGCGAGGCTTCTGGCATTAGTATACATGCACTTGATGTTCCTCTCTGTACCTCTATTCTTTCTTGAATTATTAACTGTTCTAACCCCACCCCCCATGCCACCGCCACCCCCATCTTCCTTATTTGTGCCCAGGTCTCTATCTGCACTATCTTCCCCTCCTATAAAATGAATACCCTCCCCTCAATCCCTAGTTTAAACACTCCTCCAAACTTCTAGCCATTTTCTCCCCAACACAGCTGCACCCTCCCCATTGAGGTGCAGCACGTCCCTAGCGTAGAGCCTGTAGCCAACTGAGAAGTCAGCCCAGTTCTGCAGGAACCAAAACCCCTCCTTCCTACACCAATTCTTGAGCCACTTACTAACCTCCCTAATCTCCCGTTGCCTTTCTGGCGAGGCACGTGGTACAGGCAGTATTTCGGAAAATACCACGTTGGAGGTCCTTGCTTTCAGCTTGCAGCCTAATTCCCTGAAATCATCTTTAAGGACCTATCACCTACCTCTAACTTTGTCATTGGTGCCAATGTGCACCATGACCGCTGGGTCCTCACCAGCCCCTCCCAGTAATCTGTCCACATCAGCGATGTGTCGGACTCGAACACCAGGTAGGAAGCACACCATTCGACGATCCCTGTCTTTGTGACAGATTGCCCTATCTGTTCCCCTAATAATTGAGTCCCCCACTACCAGCACCTGTCTGGCCTGCCCTGCTCTCCTATTTCCCTCCTTACTGGAGCAGTCAATCCTCCGGCTTTCAGAGGACATGCCTGGCTGCAGCAGTGCTACTCCTGTACTTGCACCCCTCTCATCTGCCAACTTAGCAAACTTATTGGGGTGTGCCAGATCAGGACTAGCCTCCCTGGCACTCTTCCCTCTACCCGGCCTTCTAACTGTCACCCAGCTTGCTACTTCACCGTCCTGCAGTTCCAACCTACCATCCCCTGCCTCATCTATCCCATTGAGCGTCTGCTCAGTGAGCAGAAGACTCCTTTCCATGTTGTCAATGGATCTCAGTGTTGCCAGCTGCACATTTAGATCCAGAATCCGGGCTTCCAAATGCACAATGTGCTCACATCTCGCACAGTAGTATGCACCCTCGACCGGCTGATCAAGGACTGCATACATGTGGCAAGATGTGCTCTGGATGGCATTACCAATAGTGGAGCACATTTCCTAATGGGGATTCCACCAGACAGAACCGTTAAACAAAAAAAAATAAATGCAAAGTATCAATAAAACACAGACAGCAATTCAGTAATTCCTTCCTTGGAAACTCCCTGACTCCAAAGTCACTGAATCACAAGTCACACTTACCGCCGTTCACACTTACGCTCAGGTCACATTCAGCTCGTTCACACTCGCTAAGCTGAAGATTTAAAAAAAAATTTTTTTTTTCTTTTTCCCCTCAGCTGCAATCCACTTTGCTGTTCAATGCACTTCCAAAAAGGACTTGAGTCCCAAACAGCTGCCCCTTATAAACCCCTAATTATAAGCCCCACCCTAAGTTAACCCCTTGTGAATATAGCTACTCCCAATTCAGCAATTCACACCAATTCACACAGGTAATTGTTAAAGGTATTCCAAATACTTCTTCACTGAATCACAAGTCACACTTACCGCCGTTCACACTTACGCTCAGGTCACACTCAGCTCGCTCACACTTGCTAAGCTGAAGATTAAAAGAATTTTTTTTCTTCTTTTTCCTCTCAGCTGCAATCCACCTTGCTGTTCAATGCACTTCCAAAAAGGTAAGTTTATGTCAAGTTGTAAAAGTTGAGTTATATAAGGAAACTTGCTCATACAATATAGTTGTGCTGCCTGAGGCACAACTCTCATTTTGGTTTGGATTCAAAAGTGACAGACTGCCGCTATTCCCAGAAAGAAAGGGGAAACCACTTTCAGGAGTTACCCACAGTGGAAGCATAAAAAGTAGAGACCAGGATCAGTGCTGTGTTCTGAAGCTGTGATTGAAATAAGGATGGCAAATGTTTTATTGCCTCAATGAGCATTCATTTGAAAATAAAAGATTAAATGTTTCAGCTTCTTACAGCCGTCATGAGGTGTGTATATAAATATATATATATATATAAATATATATATATACTGTATATATACAGTATACGAGGGGCGTTCCTTAAAGGGAACCTGTCACCTGAATTTGGCGGGACCGGTTTTGGGTCATATGGGCGGAGTTTTCAGGTTTTTGATTCACCCTTTCCTTACCTGCTGGCTGCATGCTGGCCGCAATATTGGATTGAAGTTCATTCTCTGTCCTCTGTAGTGCACGCCTGCGCAAGGCAAGATTACCTTGCGCAGGCGTGTACTACGGAGGACAGAGAATGAACTTCAATCCAATATTGCGGCCAGCATGCAGCCAGCGGGTAAGGAAAGGGTGAATCAAACACCCAAAAACTCCGCCCATATGACCCAAAACCAGTCCCGCCAAATTCAGGTGACAGGTTCCCTTTAAAGATTTCCCCTGACCCACTTCTTGTGGACTGAGAGAAATGAAACTTGGCACAGTTATCAGCTCTTGTCTACATAGGTGCCACCTAGGGACATACACTTCTCTCATCTCTTTAAGCAACTGTAATCACCTCGTTTGTAGAGGTCGACAGGTTGCTCCAAAAGCCACGTTGTAACTTCAGAAATCAAAGTCTCATCATCTGGAAAATGCTTGCCCTTCAACAAATATTGATGTAAAATACTGACCAAATACTGCATGTGTGAATATACCCTTATACAGATACATAAAAAAAGCAAAAACAAAGCTATGGCTGTTGAAATGTGATAAGGAGAAAAACAAAAACATTGTTATTTCCTTCAGCCCAAGATGGTCTTTGTTCTTTAAGGGTTACAAACTACAGTTTGTGTTTGTGCCCACTACATAGTTTAGATCTTACTGCATTAGCTTTGCATTTGGGGAGATAGACACTTTAAAGCTTTCATTTTAACATAAACCAAGCTCTGCTTCAAGAAAGAAAACAAACAGCAGAGTGAGCGGAGTCGTTAATGTAACATATGATAATATTTCTGCCCTTGGTTTTTCCCCATAACTTACCTGAATATTACACAAGTAACAAATAAGAATTACATATTGGAAGTTGTTTGGCACTTTCTTTTCTCCAGTGATGCAGCTTGGACATTTCATAATGAGATGTAACTCTCGCTAATTACATTAAAACTTCCACTGACATTTTCCGAATGGATATTGGCTCCTTAATGATCAAAACAGAAAGGTTTGTGCTGTCATCATCACAGCAAAAGAGCCTCAAATAAGTGATATTTATGAAACAGCAGTATGTCTAATAATGACTATGATCCAAGCATAAAACGTCCTTTATTTAAACACACTCATCCATAATTAGACCATGTGCAGAAAATGAAAGACCCGGTGACATACAAATCTTAGCTAAATGCTGGAACTTAATCAAGTAAGTGTGATCTCGGTAATGTCCTCTCTTGCAATTCCTCATCAGAACATAATTTAATTTGTGACCTTCATTATGTAAGGGTACCGTCACACAGTGAAATTTTGATCGCTACGACGGCACGATTCGTGACGTTCGAGCGATATATCCGTGACGTTCGAGCGATATCGCAATGTCTGACACGCTCCTGCGATCAGGAACCCCGCTGAGAATCGTACGTCGTAGCAGATCGTTTGAAACTTTCTTTCGTCGTCTAGTGTCCCGCTGTGGCGGCATGATCGCATGGTGTAACATATATCGTATACGATGTGTGCATAGTAACCAACGGCTTCTACATCGCACATACGTCATGAAATTATCGCTCCAGCGTTGTACATTGCAAAGTGTGACAGCAGTCTACGACGCTGGAGCGATATTGTTACGACGCTGGAGCGTCACGGATCGTACCGTTGTAGCGATCAAAATTTCACTGTGTGACGGTACCCTAAGACTAGTGTAATGCTTTATCTTACTTCTCTCAGCAGAGTTCTAGATGAGTAGGCAGCAATAAAAGCAGGGGAGTAACTTAGCTGCGCACAACTTGTAACATCATTAGTTCAAGAGACTGAACAATTAGTAAGGATTATTACTCCAGTCAATTGTGTAAGGTTTGGGCATAATGCTCCACATACAATCAAAATCTCAATTATACACTCAGTACCTTTCATCATGCAGCTTCAATTAACTGCAAATTATAGTGAAAAAACTGGCCTCTAACAAACTGACTTTTTTTTCTATAGAAAAATATTTCTTCAGGCTCATCATTGCACCTCGGAAGTCCAGTCTATGCTTGCTGGCTTCAGACGCACACTGCGCATGAATGAAAGTGCACATTCACAACATCTTCTGCACTTTCAGTAATACACTGCGTGCCTCTGAAGCTGGGGAGCGTACACCTGGCTTCTGAGGCGCAATGAGTTGCCTGAAGAAAGCCGTGTACATGTGTGAGGTTTGCAGAGATCTAGCGCTGACAAAGACTCTTGGAAATCATGTTATCATGGCCACAGGGGTGTGATAACATTCAAAGAGGGATGACTAGTCTGGGGAAGCTAATGCCTCATTGACTAGTCAAAGGACTAATATGCATCAGAATAATGGAGCTTATAAATACTTTTTTTCAAAATATGTTTAGGTGACTGATAGGATAAAGGGCTGGTCGGGCAAGGAAGTTAGTAATAAATACACAAATGGGTTGGAGGGCATGAGGGACCTGACTGGTTCAGTTTAAAGGGAATCTATTGCCAGTTTTTTACCTCCTAATATAGAGCAGCATAATAAGAGTGATGCATTTCAAAATCCATGAATGTGGCCCAATGCCCAGACTGAATGTGGGTCTGACACACATATGAGGCTATAAGTTTGGGTTAATGGAGCTTTGTGATGCTCAGCAGCACATCGCAGCGCTTGTCAGTTGTAGAACTGCACTCCAAAATATGGGCAGGATCTCTGCAGAGGAGAGTGAAGTCTGATCTGATCTGATGCGTGCTCAGATTCCGGTCAATCACAGAGGCCACCACACCAATGAAGCGCGCTACTCGGTTTCCAGACTGGAAGTAGCAGAGCCAGAATCACAACAGAATACTAGATGACTCACACAGAGATAAGCTTAAAAGAGCAGGGCAGGTAATAAAAGTATATTAGAAAACTGTTAGGAAGAGTTAAAACATCTGAAAGGGGATTACCGTAGATTGCTAGTGGAAACCTCTTTAATATAAATGATCCAGGGGTGATCAATTATTGCTTAGCATATTTTACTAGGAAGCATATTGCAAGCAGGGATTTTACTGTTCAGGTGAAATATATATATACATATACATATATATATATATATATATATATATATATATATATATACCAAAAAGAAAAGAAGGCAGCACTCCAATTCTTGAAAAGGTGAAAAACTGTGAAGTTTATTTAGACCCACATCTCTGTGCGACGTTTCGGCTCACACTGAGCCTTCCTCAAGCCGAGGAAGTTTTTCACCTTTTCAAGAATTGGAGTGCTGCCTTCTTTTCTTTTTGGCATATTATTTGGGTGGATGAGTGGACCGTCTTACCCAGGAGGCTTGGCACCCACCGGTGAGCATTGTGCTGTTACCACTTCTATATCTCTATCTCTCTCTCTCTCTCTATATATATATATATATACAAGTATTTTACTTCACTTACCT
Organism: Ranitomeya imitator; assembly: GCF_032444005.1. Taxonomy (NCBI): domain Eukaryota; kingdom Metazoa; phylum Chordata; class Amphibia; order Anura; family Dendrobatidae; genus Ranitomeya; species Ranitomeya imitator. The sequence continues at coordinate 583,143,491 of NC_091284.1, forward strand.
CAGGCTGAGCTGACAATATCCACATACCAGCCCAACTACCTTCCTGCAGCTGGGATTTGTGAATGTGGATTTCTATCACATTGCTGATATATGGATGTAAGGATATACCGTATTTTTCCGACCATAAGACGCACTTTTTTTCCTCCAAATTTGGGAGGAAAGTGTGGGTGCGTCTTATGGTACGGATGTAGCATGTGGGGAGGGGGGCAGCAGTGAGTGGGATCGCACTGTTATCCCACTTCATGATGTCCCCGCTGCCCAGAATCAACGCTGGAGAAACCATGTGCTCCCGATGATTAAGTGCAGTGAATATTCATTTGCGGCTCCCCGCCCACCTATCAGCTGAGCGGTGAGAGCAGCAAATGCTTAAGCAGGGACACACATGGCTTCTCCAGCGCTGATTCCTGCAGCAGCTGGGCAGGTCTGTGTGTCTGGGGGAGAGGAGGCAGCAGCAGGGGCCAAGGGAGAGAGGAGATGGCTGCATACCTGCCTGCCATGCCTGGGCTGGACGCTGAGTTCTGTGCAGGAGGACCTGTGATGATGTCAGGAGTGGGCGGGCTGGAGCATCACATGGCAGCTCAGAGCCCTCCCTCTTCTTGACATCATCACAGGTCCTTCAGGCTCTCCAGTCTCCACTAGAATCTGTAGCTTCCTCATAACCTGTGCTGTGGAAAGGAAACGAGGGACTGCTCTGGGTACAGTAATGGGACGCTCCAGCTTTAACCTCACCATAGTGTGGCTGGCTTCCACATTTAAGAGGATAGTCTTTACAAAACACAATAAAGCACTCTGCCACTCCTTTGGTGAACTATAACTCCCAGCATGTCATAGGATCTGCAGGACATGCTGGGAGTTATAGTTCTCCCATGGGATTTTAAAGCAGCACTCCAGTGTTATTTTGCAGTGCTGGAGTGGTGCTTTAAATATAAGCCCTGTGCCCCCATTCTTATACTCACCCTCCAGCATCTTCATACAATACTTTACAGACACCATATTGGTCCCGCAGCTTCCAACATAATAACATACTATTATATATAATAACACCACATATAATAGTATGTCATTTATGTTATTAAATATTTTACCACATTTTTTAGCTTCAAATATTTTTTTTCCCTATTTTCCACCTCTAAAACCTGGGTGCGCCTTATAGTCCGGTGCGTCTTATAGTCCGAAAAATACGGTAATGTAATTGCCCTTACATGTAGGAATATGACTGCATATAATTTGATAGAGAGGTCACCACAGTTTCTGTGGAGCAGGCATAGAGAATGTCCATGCTGTGCGTTAACACATGACAACTGCATATCAGTGTCCTGTGTTTGCAAAAGCAACTACACATGTCAGGAGGTTTAGCATTTACATTGTATTCTCACATAAAACACTTTACCACTCAGAGAAAGTGCAAAGGTAACCCCTCTTCAAACTTGTTCAGATCCTACATGTCTTCACATGCCACTATATTTATTGAAATGCATGTAGAAAAGCTGCGGAGACACCATCACGTGTTTCTCAACGCAAGCAATAAATAGCCAGGTCTTTCACCGGGAAGGAACAAATACCCCGAAACAGCTGTCTGTGGATGGATACCATGTTTTGGCATAGGTGGTTTTCCTTTTTGGATGCTTCCCCTCCCGTGGTTGTTCCTTCCCGGTGAAAGACCTGGCTATTTATTGCTTGCATTGAGAAACAAGTGATGGTGTCTCCGTGGCTTTTCTACATGCATTTGCATATTTCCCATAACGGATGGGAGCAGTGTTCTGGATCACTGCGGTGAGAAACACGTGATGGTGTCTCCGCGGTGTTGGATGTTTTGATCTCCCCGAGGTCATTCATCCTTATGTTTACACTATATTTATTGAGGCATTATAAAATATGTTTGTTCATAAAGAGAAGTAAAGTAATTCCCTAATGCATCATTATGACAGAATGGTTTTGTCTGTTGGGATCTTTTATTTAGATAAGTCATCTTATCCTAAGAATGATTATGGAAATTGCTAATAAGTAAATTATTTCATGCTTTACTTAAAGAAAACCTTTCATATAAATGTTATGCTTGTACAAGAGCTTTCATGCTGAAAAAGTCCATACTTTCAAGGTAGAAATCCATAATACAATTTCTGAGAAATCTAGTGTTGAAATTATATGCAAATGAGCTGCAAGTGCTTTAGGAAGGGACATTGCACTTGTAGCTCTCGTGGTCTCCTTCTGATTTCCCCACCCGGTGCCTGCCTTATGTGTGTGACCTGTCAGTTAGACACACAGTGGCATGTAAAAGTTTGGGCACAACTTGTCAAAATTACTGTTACTATGAACAGTTAAGCAAGTTGAAGATGAAATGATCGCTAAAAAGCCTAAAGTTAAAGATGACATTTCTTTTGCATTATTGGCAAATAAAATATTTATATTGTCATTTATTTTTTCTTTTTAAAAGTTACAAAAAGTAAAAAGGGCTACCATTGGAGATTTGTGTGCTGAGATAACTTTGACCTAATGTTTTAGACCTTAATTAACCTGTTAGAGTTATGGATTGTTCACTATCATCGTTAGGAAAGACCAGGTGATGCAAATTTCCAAGCCTTCTTTAAACTTGTGCCAAAAGCAGCAGCTATGGATTCTACTTAGCAGCTGCCTAGCACTGTGAAAATAAAAATGGTGGAGGCCCACAAAGCAGAATAAAGCTATAAGAAGATAGCAAAGTGTTTTCAAGATGTCTTTTCCTCAGTTCGAAATGTAATTTAGAAATGGCAGTTAACAGGAACAGTGCAGGTCAAGATAAGGTCTGGAACACCAAGCAAAATTTAAGTGAGAGCTGTTGCTAGACAGAGAGACAAAGCCCCTCTTGACTGCAAAAGACCTTCAGAAATATTTAGCATACTCTAGAGTTGGGGTACATTGTTTTATTGTTCAGAGACACCTGCACAAATATGTCCTTCTTTGAAGAGTCATCAGAAGAAAACCTCTCCTGCTTCCTCACCATAAAATTCTTCGTCAGAAGTATGAAAAAGCCTAATGCCTTTTGGAAACAAGTCCTGTGGACCAATGAGCTTATAATAGAACTCTTTGGCCACAGTAATCAAAGGTATATGTCAAGAAAAAAGGGTACAGAATCTCAGGAAAAGAACATCTTGACAACCATTAAGCATGGGGATGGATCAATCATGCTTTGGGGTTGTGTTGCAGCCAATGGTAAAGTGAACATTTCATGGGTAGAGGGAAGTATGGATTCAATGAAATTGCAACACATTCTTGATGCAAACATAATACCATATATAAAAAAAAGTTAAAGATGGAAAGATTTTGGCTTCTATACATGGATAATGATTATAAACACACATGAAAATCCACAATAGACTACCTCAAAAGACACAAGCTGTTGGATTTACAATAGCCCTCACAGTTCCATAATCTAAGCATCATTGAAAATCTATGGCTAGACCTCAAAATAGTAATGCATGTAAGATGACCCAGGAATTTCACAGAACCAGAAGAATTTTCCAAGAAAGAATGGATGAAAATCCCTCAAACAAGAATTGAAAGATTCTTGGCTGGCTACAAATAGTGCTTAAATCTGTGATAATGTCAAAAGGGGGTTCTACTAGATACTTACAATGCAGAGTGCCCACATTTTTGCATCTGTCCATTTTCCTTTTTATAATTTTTAAAATGTAAAAAAATTACCATTTTTTTTGCCTAAAATGCAAAGGAAATGTGTCATCTTTGACTTCAGGCCTTTTAGAGATCATTTCATCTTCAACTTGCTTAACTGTTCACAATAACAGTCATTTTAGCCAGAGATGCCCAAACTTTTATATGCCGCTGTAAAAGGTAGACAGTGGACGGGGAATATGTAGGGAGAGCAGACAAGCTGCATGTGCAATGTTCCACCTCAAAGCACTTGAATTTCATGTGTATATGATTTTAACATTAGGATATGATTGGTGGAAGTCCAAACTGCTGAAACTCCTACTGATCTCAAGAACAGGGCTTGGAAATGCCTTGTTGCAATGAATCAAACAGACCGCTGGCTACAGACTACAGAGAAAATTTGGTCAGAATTATCACTATCACTATTACTATCACTATGCCTAGACTTTGTAGACGGGCATCTTTTAAACTACGCACACTACAAGACAGCAAGAGGATTATAATAAGAATCTGGATTAACACATTTTGGATGCCTGGACAACCAACAGTCTGTGAAATGCTCAACAAACTTCAAATATTGTAATTTTCTATCAGCAATTGAAGTCTTCTCAGTAGACATCATGTGCTGTTATGTAAATTAGTTTCTTGTTATCCATCATTAAATAGTTATTTCCCTCTAAACTGGTGGCAAACATCACTTTGTGATCAATGGGAGCTCATCCTTTAGGAACTATCTTGAGAATGAAGCTACCCTACAATTCTATACTCAGCCAGTGGCAGAAAGCACTGTTTTGATGGATAAATGTATAAAAGCACTATATCAGCCCTGTGGACCCCTCAATTTCAGGTGGGAATAACCTTTTAAAGGGATTGTCCGTGTGTATGAAGCAAGGCCACGCCCACTAGACAGGACCTGGCCAGGAGTGCATATAATGCATACATACCCTCTGATCCCAGGTCAGGAACCGGAAAGTCCCCCCAGCGCCCAGTGCATAGCTGGGGAGATTCGTAGACTGCAATCACACAGAGTGACTGCAGACATCGTTTGGACCAGACAACCCGTGTCATATGCGCTAAACTCTTTGAGGTGGAGGAAACATTTAGAAATCGTCAGTCTAAATGATGTGATGATTGAAATGTTTCTTTAAACATATTGAGAAGTTCACCTTTCACCAGTCTTAATAAAGATAAGATGTTGAAATACAAAGAAGATAGGTAGCTAAAATAAAAGTCTTTTAAATACAGTTTTTAATGGAATTACTCATTCTTATCAAAGTGGAATACATTAATATATGGTTTTGGTGTGTGATCCACAGCTACATGCTGCTTTCTGTAAGGTCAGAAAAAATAAATAGCTTTATCTCAACAGGAGACCCAGTTGCTATCTGTCCTTACATTTTTCATTATTTATAAAGGAAAGGATACTGCAGTGATTTTCTCCCTACCTGTTATTTATTTTGTATCATTTGCAAAAAAAAGAGAAAAACATAGAATTATATGGTTATACAACCATGCATAGCCTTTTTATAATACTCTGGAATGCATCCCATATATCACAGAGAAGCAAAAAGGAAAAAGATTGCCTTCTGTGCGTCTTCATATAACTCCTTTAGGACTGGGGCATGTTTAATTTTCTACTTATGATTTTTTAACTTCCCTTTCTAAGGGCCCCCTTTTACATCCTCATTTATTCCTACTTTATATCAATATAGACATATGATGCCTTTTTTTGTGGACTGATTTGTAGTTTAGAATTACACGATTCGCTATACCAAAAAAAAAGCAGAAAAAATCCAAATGGGGTGAAATGGTGAACAAAAGCATTGTTTCTTTTTTGGGGTGTGTGGGTTCCATTTATAGCTGTCATGATGCAGTAAAACTTAGCTGGCAATATGATTCTTCAAGTGAGCTTGATTACAGTGATTCCAAACTTGTATTGGTTATATATTTTAGTGGGTAAAAACAATAAAAAAATGAAAAAAATGTAGTCTGTTACCATTTTCTGGCACCTGCTATATTTTCATTTTTTCATTTTCATTTTTTTAATATACCGAGCTATAATTTTTAATTAATACAATTTTGGGATACATTAAATATTTTATTAGCTTTTATTGCATTTTTTTGAGAAATACAGAGACTGAAAAATTGCACAACTGGCTTTTATGGACACAGTGATATCAATCCAAATTTGCATGTTTTTCATTTTTGAGGGACTTTGTGGAAACACAAACTACAGCCAGATCTTAGAACGGTCTCTGTTACTACCTTTACACTGACAAACATGTATGCAAAGTGCACAAAGGAGTTAACAAAAGAAAAACACACACAGCCCAATTAATCAAGATTCTAGAAAAGAAAAAATGTTGGCACTTCTCTCTTCCTGTATAAGAGCCAACACACTGTAATGTGTCCTGCTTGTCAGCAGCTATACATGGATCTTTCTTGACAGCAGGCTGTAGCCAGGAAATTGCAATGAGTAAAGTTTTCTAGTTGCCATAACTTTAAATCAAGTTTTCCTAAAAAAATTTTTTTTTATATAAATGACTATTTGAAGGCAAAGAACTACAGTAATGTAAAGTAAGATGGCTTCAGTATTGAGGTATGATCAACATGCCTTATTATGGCATCACAAAAACAGAAACAGCAGCAATATTTCAATCTACAGTATAGGGCTGGATCTAAAACCAATACACAGTCATGGCCGAAAGTATTGTCACCTTTGAAATATTTCCAGAAAATAAAGTATTTCTCCCTCCAAAATATTGCAATTTCAAATGTTTTGTTATACACAGTGTTAGGGGTCGAGTTCATGCCTCTGCACAGGGGGAATCTCGGGCCATTTCCGCTGCAGTCTCCCATTTTTCTTCTGCCGCAGTGGAGCCTGCTCAGCGGAGACGTCGGTCCCAGCGTCTTGCTTAGTCTCACTCTGTGCAAAAGGTTACTGCTGCTTTTTCAGCTTCTGCCATTGAGGCCAATGCTGGTCAGCGGCAAGCAGATGCTTTTGGGACTAAGTCCTGCTTTTCCTCTTCTGAGCATGCCCAGGGCAAGATCTCCCATTGGAGATCGAGGGTCACCTGCTCAGATACTGCAGCAGATTTCATTGGTCCTCCAGTAAGGTCCTGAAAGGTGCTCAACTTCTGTGGCAGCCTCCCATTGGTCCTTCTGGGAAGGTCCTGTACATGCTGCAGCTATAAAACATGCGCATGACCGCATGGCCATGCGCTAGTGTACATTTGTAATTGTGTGTGTGTTGATGAGTGCAAGTCGTTCCTTAAAAAACCCATCCCTTGTGAATGACTGTTTGCATAAGGTGTATGGCTGCTATCTAGCGCTCTGCTGAACTCACAGCATTAACACATGAAACAGCGTCTACTGCTGTGACCGCCAGTACAGCACCACATGCCATTAGAACGCTTCTTTAGCCCAAGTCTGGGTGGTTAGTGGCATCCACCAGTACGGCACAGCTCGCACTCTCGTGCTCAAAATTATTATTTCAGTTTACCTCTTACACCCAGTAGCGGTGCCAAGCGCAAGTAGTCTAGAGGGACTCAAATCCTGATTCTTGGGACTGAGTTGGGTGACTCCTTGCTTTCGCTCTTTTGTGCGGTGCTGTGACTTAACAGGGTTCGCTTCTACCGCCATATAGCACGGCCATTTTCTAGCAGCAGGTTCTCACGTGAACGGTGGACCCCAGACTGCGAACGCACCTAATAACATCTTATTTTTTACTCAGTGCGTTCCGCCAGTCTTAACACACAGGTTTATTTCCTTTGTGTGTATTGTAACAACATAAAAAAAACTTAGAAAAAAATCTAAATACTTAGAGATGATCTGCAAAGAGGAATGTACCAAAATTCCTCCTGACATGTGTGCAAAGCTCATCAACTACAAAAACGTCTGACTGCTGTGCTTGCCAACAAGGGTTTTGTCACCAAGTATTAAGTCTTGTTTGCCAGAGGGATCAAATATTTATTTCTCACGGCAAAATGCAAATAAATGTATATACGTTATGCAATGTGATTTTCTGGATTTTCTTTTTTGATATTCTATCTCTCAATGTTAAAATTAACCTACCTTTAAAATTATAGACTGTTCATGTCTTTGTCGGTGGCCAAATGTACAAAATCAGCAAGGGATCAAATACTTATTTCTGCCACTGTACAATTAAAATATTGAAGATCCTAATTGGTCACCCCCGGGACTCTTTTCAGTTATTACTATGGACATATGGGTAATAGAAATGTTAATCTAGTCTGACCTCTATGCTTCATAGTTGCTGTCTAGATGTGGAGAATTAGATTTTATTTCATTATACTAATGATTTCTTCCATACTAATGAAATCACTGTCAGTATCCCGTGCATGCACCCTGCACTTGCTTAACAATCTGTACTTCTTCCTTCTTTCTATCGTCTGTGTATTCAGCTTTGTTGTGCAGGTTCCGTTGCACAATAACACTGAATACACTGACCATACAGAAAAGGAAAAGGTAGAGATTGTCGAGCGAGTGCAGGGCGCGGGATTCAAGCACCACAACTGCATGTCAAAGGTCCATGTGACGTGCATGGGAGGGGGGGGACAGTATAATGAAGAGCAGAAGCAGTGATTTCTTCCAGGCACCGCCTGGAATCCTGTGCACACCCCAAAGCATGGAATAAATCATTAGCATAATTAAATAAAATTATATTTCTCCACAGTAAGACAGCAACTATGAGGTATACAGATAAGACTAGAATAACATTTCTATTACCTGTATGCCTATAGTAATAGCTGAAAAGTGTCCCGGGGGTGACAGATTCCCTGTAAAGCTGTCCCTGTGCCTTTACCCTAATTGCCCTTTACCTCACATTGCTAAATATAATTATCATATTACAGGTTAATAAATTATGTTTATATGAGAAAATAATGAAGTTAATTACCGTATATAGTTAGATAGCTTCATCAAGCATGATTATGTTATTATGACTTTGAATAAGTCAGTTAATTCAGATGATGGCTCCAAACAAGGACATTGTCTCATGTGGTACTATATTTCATGCATAAACTACCAGGTATTATTTGTACTGGGAATCTTGTTTGACTTTGTGCGTAGACACATTTATTCTGTGCTATGACTGGGGATGTACTGCAGAACAGGGAGTATATATTAGCCTGAAAATCCGGGAGCTCCACAAACATTTGTCACACATTTTACCATGAGAGCTTGAAAAGTGTCAGGAGAGGTCACTGTTGGTCAGAACATTGGAGTGTGGCTTACTAAGGATCCTTGGGCTATGCAAAGCCATGGTGAAGACTATGTGGTACAGGCTTTAACCCTGCTGTTCTGTTCGGTCTGGGGAGACCTATTTTGAACTTTGGTATTTTTTGGGGTGTTCAAGATGCGGTTCTGAAACTTGTGGTTGATTGACTTAAATGAGGATGGGTCGGTCGGCCACGGGTTTCAGAGCCGCATCTTGAATATTTTAAAGAATATTGAAGTTCAAAGTCGGTCATTTTTGACCAACAGAACAGCAGGGTTAAGAATGCCAGGTGTGCTGCATTAGGATCTCTTCCCTAAGGCATATGATTACAGCTGCATCTTAAGCTTAAGGAAGTTATGGTAACAGAATTGATTACAGCATAGAAGGTCTAGTGAATGACAATGATGGAAGAAACCAACAGAAGAATGCAGAATAATGAAAAATAATTTTCTATATTTTTGCAAACACTAGGTCTTAAACTCATTAGATTTTCACGCAAGTCCTGAAAGTAGATAAGAGAATCAAATCAAACAATTGAGTTAAACATTTTAGATGATTCAATATCACGTCTGTGAATGGCAAAGTTATGTGAACCCATGATTACAGTATTTGGTTTGATTCCTTAGTGCAGCAATAACTGCATGTAAACGTTTCTGGTATTTGGTGATTAGTTCTGCCTATTGGCTTTTAGTAACTTTAGCCCATTCCTCCATACAAAACAGATTCCACCCTCTTATATTGGAGGTTTTTCTCCAAGATCTGTTTGCTACAGGTGCTTCCACAATATTACTATGGAATTAAGATTTAAGCATTTTTTGTAGAATTACTTTTGTAGTTTGTGTCATTGTCTTGCTGCATAACCCATGTTAATGATGTGGCCCAAATACAGAAAAATAGGTCCAAATCGTGTTACTACCTCTACTGTGTTTCATAGATGGCAACCTGCAAAAGGGCAGCAATATTCTTTTTGGAAATCAGTGGTTTTATTCTTGCAATTCTGACACCATTACTGTTCAGTGTAGTTCTAATGGTGGATTCATGGACATTAACAGTAGCTAATATGAAAAAGGCCTTTCATTCATTAGCAGTTATCTTGGCCTTCTTAGTGGTGTACTATTGAATTCTTCCTTCTTGCAGTGGACTTTGTGTTAGGTGTCAATTTCTCGCCTCTGCACAGGGGGAATCTCCAACAATCTCCGCTGCGGTCTCCCATTCTTCTCCAGCTGCAGTAGAGTCTGCTCAGCAGAGACGTCGGTCCCAGCGTCTTGCTCAGTCTCATTCTGTGCATAGGGTTACTGCTGCTTTTCCAGCTTCTGCCATTGAAGCCAGTGCTGTGCAGCGGCGAGCAGACGCTTTTGGCACTAAGTCCTGCTTTTCCCCTTCTGAGCATGCCCAGGGCAAGATTTCCCATTGGAGATCGAGGGCCACATGCTCAGATACTGCAGCAGATCCCATTGGTCCTCCAGGAAGGTCCTGAAGGTGCTCAATTTCTGTGGCAGCCTCCCATTGGTCCTGGGAAGGTCCTGTACATGCTGCAGCTATAAAAGGTTCGCATGACCGCACGGCCATGCGCTAGTGTAAACTTGTAAACGTGTGTGTTGATGTGTGAAAGTCGTTCATTAATTATCCCCTCCCTTGTGTATGACTGCTCGCGTAAGGTGGATGATTGCTATCTAGCGCTCGACTTAGCCATCAGCACGTAACACACAAAACAGCGTCTAATTGCTGTGACCGCCAGTGCGGCGCCGTGCGCTTTCACAGCGCTTTGCTCACCCAAGCCTGGGTGGTTAGTGGCGTCCGCCAGTGCGGCACTGCATGCACTCTCGTGCATCTTTATTATTATTTCTGTCACTTTGACACCCCAGTTGCGATGTAGAGCGCAAGAGGTCTATATGAACTCAATCCTGTGTCTTGGGATTGCGTTCTGAGACTCCTTGCTTGCGCTCTTGGTGCGGTACCGTGGCCCTGTGACGCAACAGGGTTCGCTTCCTTCACACAGGGTGAAGTTAACCCATGTGTGTATCCACATTGTACCGCCATATAGTCCGTCATTACTTGGCAGCAGGTTCCATCTCTGCACGGTGGACCCCGGGCTGCGAACTAACCTTACTCTATCTTTCTTATTATTTGGTGCGTTCCGCTAGCCCTAACACTTTGTTAGATGACCAATTCCTGGGTATGGTAATAATGGACTTGAATTTCCCTTTATATTTGTTCACAATCTGTCTGATGGTGGAGTCCAAATGCCTTAGAAATTGTTTTGTAATATTTTCGAGCCTGAGGATCAACAACTTTTCTTTTGAGGTTCTCAGAACTCCCCTTTATTTATGCTTTAATATGCTTCCACAAATATGTTTTAAAGATTAGACTATGATATATGCCTTTTCAGAACATTAATTCACATGTATTTGTCAACCTGTTGTTTAAAATCACTAGATTGAAATTTTACCTTGAAATCATTTGCTCATCCTAAATGTTTAGTTAAAGAAAAACACTGCATTAAAGCATGCTATCTATGAAACACAGTGTGATGTGTTATGACCTGGTGGTTAGGAGCACCCGGAATGACCTGATAGTTAAACCTCATACAGGACGAGCTCTGGGATGTGGGAGCTCTGCTGACCGCAAGCCCTAATCCTATCACACAACTAAAAATAGCCGTGGAGCGCTCCTGACCAGACCTAGGCACCTCGTCACAGCCTAAGAACTATCTAGCCCTAGAGATAGAAAAATAAAGCCTACTTGCCTCAGAGAAATTCCCCAAAGGTAAAGGAAGCCCCCCACATATATTGACTGTGAGTAAAGATGAAATACACAAACGCAGAAATGAAACAGGTTTCAGCAAAGGGAGGCCAGACTTACTAAATAGACAGAGGATAGGAAAGGTAACTTTGCAATCAGCACAAAAACCTACAAAAGACAACGCAGAGTGTGAAAAAAAGACCTCCGCACCGACTCACGGTGCGTAGGGACCACTCTGCATCCCAGAGCTTCCAGCTAGCAAGACAAAATCATGAAAACCAGCTGGACAAGAAAACAGTGAACAAATAATGACTATCAGGAACTTAGCTTCTGCAGGAGAAGGCAGGTCACCAGAGAGATCCAGGAGCGAACTGAACAAATGCAAAAACATTGACAGCTGGCATGGAGAAACGATCTGAGAGGAGTTAAATAGAGCAGCCAACCAAATGATAACCGACGTCACCTGTGTAAGGAACCTCAGAAGCAGCAGCTTCACTCATAGCCACCAGAGGGAGCCCATAGACAGAACTCGCCGAAGTACCACTCACGACCACAGGAGGGAATTCGACAACAGAATTCACAACAGTACCCCCCCCTTGAGGAGGGGTCACCGAACCCTCACCAGAGCCCCCAGGCCGATCAGGATGAGCCAAATGAAAGGCACGAACAAGTTCGGCAGCATGAACATCAGAGGCAAAAACCCAGGAATTATCTTCCTGACCATAACCCTTCCACTTGACCAGGTACTGGAGTTTCCGTCTCGAAACACGAGAATCCAAAATCTTCTCCACCACATACTCCAACTCCCCCTCGACCAACACCGGGGCAGGAGGATCAACGGAGGGAACCATAGGCGCCACGTATCTCCGCAACAACGACCTATGGAACACATTATGGATGGCAAAAGAAGCCGGAAGGTCCAAACGAAATGACACAGGATTAAGAACTTCAGAAATCTTATATGGCCCAATGAAACGAGGCTTAAACTTAGGAGAGGAAACCTTCATAGAAACGTGACGAAATGACAACCAAACCAAATCCCCAACATGAAGTCGGGGACCAACACAACGCCGGCGGTTAGCGAAACGTTGAGCCTTCTCCTGGGACAATGTCAAATTGTCCACCACATGAGTCCAAATCTGCTGCAACCTGTCCACCACCGCATCCACACCAGGACAGTCCGAAGGCTCAACCTGCCCTGAAGAGAAATGAGGATGGAAACCAGAATTACAGAAAAAAGGAGAAACTAAAGTAGCCGAGCTGGCCCGATTATTAAGGGCGAACTCAGCCAAAGGCTAGAAGGACACCCAATCATCCTGATCAGCAGAAACAAAGCATCTCAGATATGTCTCCAAAGTCTGATTAGTTCGTTCGGTTTGGCCATTAGTCTGAGGATGGAAAGCCGAAGAAAAAGACAAATCAATGCCCATCTTAGCGCAAAAGGACCGCCAAAACCTCGAAACAAACTGGGAACCTCTGTCCGAGACGATGTTCTCCAGAATGCCATGCAAACGAACCACATGCTGGAAAAACAATGGCACCAAATCAGAGGAGGAAGGCAATTTAGATAAGGGTACCAAATGGACCATTTTAGAGAAGCAATCACAAACCACCCAAATGACCGACATCTTCTGAGAAACAGGGAGATCAGAAATAAAATCCATGGAAATATGCGTCCAGGGCCTCTTCGGAATCGGCAAGGGCAAAAGCAACCCACTGGCACGAGAACAGCAGGGCTTAGCCCGAGCACAAGTCCCACAGGACTGCACAAAAGAACGCACATCCCGTGACAAAGAAGGCCACCAAAAGGATCTAGCCACCAAATCTCTGGTACCAAAGATTCCAGGATGACCAGCCAACACTGAGCAATGAATCTCAGAGATAACTCTACTGGTCCATCTATCAGGGACAAACAGTTTCTCCGTAGGACAACGGTCAGGTCTATCAGCCTGAAACTTTTGCAGCACACGCCGCAAATCAGGGGAAATGGCAGGCAAAATTACCCCTTCTTTAAGAATACCCGCCGGCTCCGGAACACCCGGAGAGTCAGGCACAAAACTCCTTGAAAGGGCGTCAGCCTTAACATTCTTAGATCCCGGAAGGTATGAAACCACAAAATCAAAACGGGAGAAGAAGAGCGACCATCGAGCCTGTCTAGGATTCAACCGTTTGGCAGACTCGAGATAAGTCAAATTCTTGTGATACATCAAGACCACCATGCGATGTTTAGCTCCTTCAAGCCAATGTCGCCACTCCTCGAATGCCCACTTCATGGCCAACAACTCCCGATTGTCCACATCATAATTGCGCTCAGCAGTCGAGAATTTTCAAGAAAAGAAGGCACAGGGTTTCATCACCGAGCCATCAGAACTTCTTTGTGACAAAACAGCCCCTGCTCCAATTTCAGAAGCATCAACCTCAACCTGAAAAGGGAGCGAAACATCTGGCTGGCACAACACAGGGGCAGAAGCAAAACGACGCTTCAACTCCTGAAAAGCCTCTACAGCCGCAGAGGACCAATTGACCACATCAGCACCTTTCTTGGTCAAATCAGTCAACGGTTTAGCAATACTGGAAAAATTAGCGATGAAGCGACGATAAAAATTAGCAAAGCCCAGGAACTTCTGCAAGCTCTTTACAGATGTCGGCTGAGTCCAATCGTAAATGGCCTGAACTTTAACAGGGTCCATATCAATAGTAGAAGGGGAAAAACTGAAACCCAAAAATGAAACCTTCTGAACTCCAAAGAGACACTTTGACCCCTTCACAAACAAGGAATTCGCACGAAGGACCTGGAACACCATTCTGACCTGCTTCACATGAGACTCCCAATCATCCGAAAAGACCAAAATGTCATCCAAATATACAATCATGAATCTATCCAGGTACTCTCGTAAGATGTTATGCATAAAGGACTGAAACACAGATGGAGCATTAGAAAGCCCGAATGGCATAACCAGGTACTCAAAATGGCCCTCGGGCGTATTAAATGCCATTTTCCATTCATCACCCTGTTTAATTCGCACAAGATTATACGCACCACGAAGATGTATCTTGGTGAACCAACTAGCCCCCTTAATCCGAGCAAATAAATCAGACAGCAGCGGCAAAGGATACTGAAATTTGACTGTGATCTTATTAAGAAGGCGGTAATCAATACAAGGTCTCAAAGAACCATCCTTCTTGGCCACAAAAAAGAACCCTGCTCCCAATGGTGACGACGACGGACGAATATGACACTTCTCCAAGGATTCCTTTATATAACTCCGCATAGCGGCGTGCTCTGGCACAGATAAATTAAACAGACGGCCCTTAGGAAACTTACTACCAGGAATCAAATTAATAGCACAGTCGCAATCCCTATGAGGAGGTAGGGCACCAGATTTGGGCTCTTCAAATACATCCCGGTAATCTGATAAAAACTCAGGGACTTCAGAAGGAGTGGAAGGCGAAATTGACAGCAATGGAACATCACCATGTACCCCCTGACAACCCCAGCTGGACACAGACATAGATTTCCAATCCAACACTGGATTATGGACCTGTAGCCATGGCAACCCCAAAACGACCACATCATGCAGATTATGCAACACCAAAAAGCGAATATTCTCCTGATGTGCAGCAGCCATGCACATGGTCAATTGAGTCCAGTAATGAGGCTTATTCTTGGCCAAAGGCGTAGCATCAATTCCTCTCAATGGAATAGGATACTGCAAGGGCTCCAAGAAAAAACCACAGTGCCTGGCAAACTCCAAGTCCATCAAATTCAGGGCAGCGCCTGAATCCACAAATGCCATTACAGAATAGGACGACAGAGAGCAAATCAGAGTAACGGACAAAAGAAATTTAGACTGTACCATACCAATGGTGGCAGACCTAGCGAACCGCTTAGTGCGCTTAGGACAATCGGAGATAGCATGAGTGGATTCACCACAGTAAAAACACAGCCCATTCCGACGTCTGTGTTCTTGCCATTCAGCTCTGGTCAAAGTCCTATCACACTGCCTATGCTCAGAGAATACCGCCAGATGGTGCACAGCTTTGCGCTCACGCATGCGCCGATTGATCTGAATGGCCAAAGACATAGACTCATTCAGACCAGCAGGCGTGGGAAATCCCACCATGACATCCTTAAGGGCTTCTGGAAGACCCTTTCTGAAAATTGCCGCCAGGGCACATTCATTCCACTGAGTAAGCACAGACCACTTTCTAAACTTCTGACAGTACACCTCTGCTTCATCCTGACCCTGACACAAAGCCAGCAAGATTTTCTCTGCCTGATCCACTGAATTTAGTTCATCATAAAGCAATCCAAGCGCCAGAAAAAACGCATCAACATCACGCAATGCAGGATCTCCTGGCGCAAGGGAAAATGCCCAGTCTTGAGGGTCACCACGCAACAAAGAAATAATGATTTTTACTTGTTGAACGGGGTCACCAGAGGAGCGGGGTTTCAAAGCTAGAAACAGTTTATAATTATATTTGAAATTCAAGAACCTAGATCTATCCCAGAAAATAAGTCAGGAATAGGAATTCTAGGCTCTAACATAGGATTCTGAACCACAAAATCTTGAATGTTTTGTACCCTTTCAGTGAGATGATCCACACAAGAGGACAGACCTTGAATGTCCATATCTACACCTGTGTCCTGAACCACCCAAAGGTCTAGGGGAAAAGAAAGACAAAACACAGTGCAAAGAAACAAAAATGGTCTCAGAAATTCTCTTATCCCTCTATTGAGATGCATTAATACTTTGGGCCAGCTGTACTGTTATGACCTGGTGGTTAGGAGCACCCGGAATGACCTGATAGTTAAACCTCATACAGGACGAGCTCTGGGATGTGGGAGCTCTGCTGACCGCAAGCCCTAATCCTATCACACAACTAAAAATAGCCGTGGAGCGCTCCTGACCAGACCTAGGCACCTCATCACAGCCTAAGAACTATCTAGCCCTAGAGATAGAAAAATAAAGCCTACCTTGCCTCAGAGAAATTCCCCAAAGGTAAAGGAAGCCCCGCACATATATTGACTGTGAGTAAAGATGAAATACACAAACGCAGAAATGAAACAGGTTTCAGCAAAGGGAGGCCAGACTTACTAAATAGACAGAGGATAGGAAAGGTAACTTTGCAATCAGCACAAAAACCTACAAAAGACCACGCAGAGTGTGCAAAAAAGACCTCCGCACCGACTCACGGTGCGTAGGGACCACTCTGCATCCCAGAGCTTCCAGCTAGCAAGACAAAATCATGAAAACCAGCTGGACAAGAAAACAGTGAACAAATAATGACTATCAGGAACTTAGCTTCTGCAGGAGAAGGCAGGTCACCAGAGAGATCCGGGAGCGAACTGAACAAATGCAAAAACATTGACAGCTGGCATGGAGAAACGATCTGAGAGGAGTTAAATAGAGCAGCCAACCAAAGGATAACCCACGTCAACTGTGTAAGGAACCTCAGAAGCAGCAGCTTCACTCAAAGCCACCAGAGGGAGCCCATAGACAGAACTCGCCGAAGTACCACTCACGTCCACAGGAGGGAGTTCGACAACAGAATTCACAACAGTGATGGCTTGGGTCTGTTTTGCACATTTGAGCCAATATAGTTTGCCACCATTGAGGAACAATACATTTTAACAGCAAATTTGAAATCAAAATATGGGACATCTGTCAAAAAGCTGAATTTCAAGAGAACTTGGGTCATGGAGCAAGATAACAATCAAAATAACACAAGTCTTTTTACAAAAAAAGGTTTAACCCCTTAATGACAGCCAATACGTCTTTTAACTGACCTGAGATATAAGAGAATAGCCCCCCCATACAGGTGACAATCCAGCAGCTTTCTGCTGTCCAATGTAGCTGACAACTTTCTGTATCAGCCACAATCAGTGTTTGCCCCATCCAAATCTGTTTAACCCCTTAGATGCTGCTGTCAATAGTGACTACATCATTATAAATGGTTAACAGAGTGTGGGAGCTTCCTCTTTATCCAAATTGGTGTCCTCAGATCATGATTGTGTGGTCCTGATGTTTGCCATGGCAATTCATGACCAAATTATGGCCTTAGAGTCTGATTGCTGTAGTAATCTGTCCACAAGTTAGAGACATTTAGGTGGTAAAAATGCACATTTTCATTCCTATCATGCCACTTTGCATTAATTCCTGTAAAGCACCTGAAAGGTTAATAAAATACCTGACTGCAGTTTTCAATATGTCTGGGGGTACTCTTTTTAAAATAGTATCACGTTTGGGGGTTTCCCAATATTTGAGACCCCTAAAGTCACTTCAAACAAGGATAAGTCCTTAAAAAAATAAATTTTGTAAATTTCCTTGAAAAAAATGAAAAATTGCTGCGACATTTTTAACCCTCCTAAAATGCTAACAAAATAAAATAACATTTTGCAAATGGTCCTGATGTAAAGCCGACATGTGGGAAATGTTATTTATTAATGGTTTGCTGTGGTATGACCATCTGGATTAAAGAGATATTCATTCAAATTTAGAAAATTGCAAATTTTTTTAAAATTTTTTAAATTTTTTTTATATTTTTTATAAATAAACACAAAACATATTGACCTAAATTTACCATTATCATAAAGTATAATGTGTCTTGAAAAACCAATCTGAAAATTACTGGGATTTGTTGAAGGGGTTGCAGAGTGATTACCACATAAAGTGACACTGGTCAGATTTCAAAAATTTGGCTCCGTCACTAAGGGGTTAAGAAAAATAAAGTTGTAATTTATAAATAGCCAAGTCAAAGTCCTCACCTCAATCCTAAATCATTGTTGTGGAAGGATCTAAACAAAATAGTTCATGGATGAAATCCAACATCATATTAAAATTTAAGCTGTTTTATACAATGGGATGGGCTAAAATTTTTCCAAGCCATTGTGTAGGACTAATCAACAATTAACGTAAATGTTTGGAAACTGTTATTGCAGCAAAAGGGGTTCACAACAGATGTTGAATTTGATCACATTGCTCAATAAAAAATTGTCAAATCTAATTTTGTTCACTCATTTGTTTGTTTTGATTTTCTTTATCTACTTTTAGCACTTATGTAAAAATTAGATGTAGTTTTATGTAAAATTTATGCAGAATAATAGAAAATTCTTAAGAGTTTACAAGTCTTTAAGCACAAATGTAGATAGATAGATAGATAGATAGATAGATAGATAGATAGATAGATAGATAGATCGATAGATAGATTTATTTTCCTGTTTCATGTATATAACTTGCCTTCACTTGAACATTTATGTTAAGTGTTGAGAAGTTAATGTTCTGTTCACAAGATTTTCTGTCTAGTGATCTCTATTCTAGAACATTGCCAGACCCTGTCAAAATGGTGCACAAGCTGCTATCCCAGCTGTCATCTTCCTCCAGCTCTCTCTCCAATTTACACATTCAGCATTAGGAGGTTGAAGACTCAAGCTTCACTCTTAATTACTCTAAGTGAAGCACACAGTTTTCTGTGTATCATTGTTCTCATCTTCTTTTAGGCATAAGTGATTGCTCAATCTTTTCTTGCCACAGATTGCCCACTCAAATTACAGATCAAAGCAAGATTTATTGAAATCCATGACAATAACAAGTTGCTACAAATACATTAGTGATGCCTGGATCATTGCAAAACTACATGTTGCTACTAGGAAATAGAAAAAGGAGTAACAGCTAGGATAACAGAATATGAGCTGCAATCACAAACTGATCTATAGTGACTTTACAGTTATATTAATACAATCATCAGCTGTCCCCAATTCTATACGTCTGACATTGATACTTAATCTGATAATAAAGTGGGTGGACGAGTGGATTAAGCAAAATTTGTTCTCGCAGGTCTTCCTGAGAAATTCAATTCTCAGAGATGTTATTTTCTCTAAGAAGAGTGTCCCTTATTATGCACCAGGGCCTCAACAGACACTACAGCATAATAACGTAATAGGTCAAAAATACAAAAAATCCTCATTCTTACCTTGCCACTCACCCTTAGCTCCTCGCTGTCACCTGTCCAGTCCTTGTCTCATCTTATCACTGCCATAATTGCTGGATTCTTGGGCCTCTTCATACTAGGTCACAACTTAAGTCTCTGATGAGGCCTGGAATGTTTCTTCACAAGAAGAAGAAAGGTCATGACTAGTGTTGAGCATTCCGATACCGCAAGTATCGGGTATCGGCCGATATTTGCGGTATCGGAATTCCGATACCGAATTCCGATACTTCCCGCGTATCGGATACCGGAATCGGAAGTTCCCAGAATTCAAATTGAACGCAGCAGCCAATGAGGAATGAATGAAAGTGTGGGCACATCCTGTTTAGCATGGTGGGCATGTAAGTACTGGCAAGGCTGGGATTGGCTGCTGAAATGATGTCACTCTGCACTATAAAAAAGCGCTGCCGCCATTTTGCGCTCACTCTGCTGTGATTTCAGTTAGGGACAGGACGCTGTGTTCTAACTGAGGGCCAGTTGAGCTTGCTAATTGCTTTATTTTCCTTTCCAAAGGCTAATTTAGCAATACGCTGTGTGTTCTTCACTGTTCACCTTGCTCTTGCCTTGCAGCGCTGTTTTAACAGCGTTCTGCAAGGTCTCTGTGTGTGTGTGTGTGTGCAGCTCACTCTGTAGTCTGTGTGCAGCCATATACCCGGTTGTATTCAGCTCAGGGGGGGTTCACACTGCCTCACACAGTTGTTCTTTTTTGCTCTTAGTGCAGCCTGCTGCACATTTTTTCTCAAATTTCCTATTAGTGTTTTTCCACCAGTCTCCAGCTCTATTGTGGAAAAACACTACATAGGATAACCTAGAGGGGGTTTTTAGGGCCTTGCAGCGCCGTTTACGGCTGTCTGCACGGTCTCCGTGTGAGCCCAGCTCGCCCTGCAGTCTGTGTGCAGCCATAGCCGGTTGGATTCAGCTCAGGGTTCGTTACTGGCTCATACCTTGAGAAAAATTTTCCTTTTTTTCAAATAGTGCAGCCTGTTTAAAATTTGAAAAAAAAAATTCCTATTAGTGTCTTTCCACTCGTATCCAGCTAAATAGTGGAAAAACACTATATAGGATAACCTAGAGGAGGGTTTTTTGGCCTTGCAGCGCCGTTTACGGCTGTCTGCACGGTCTCCGTGTGAGCCCAGCTCGCCCTGTAGTCTGTGTGCAGCCATAGCCGGTTGGATTCAGCTCAGGGTTCGTTACTGGCTCATACCTTGCGAAAAATTTTCCTTTTTTTCAAATAGTGCAGCCTGTTTAAAATTTGAAAAAAAAAAAATCCTATAAGTGTCTTTCCACTCGTATCCAGCTAAATAGTGGAAAAACACTATATAGGATAACCTAGAGGAGGGTTTTTTGGCCTTGCAGCGCCGTTTACGGCTGTCTGCACGGTCTCCGTGTGAGCCCAGCTTGCCCTGTAGTCTGTGTGCAGCCATAGCCGGTTGGATTCAGCTCAGGGTTCGTTACTGGCTCATACCTTGCGAAAAATTTTCCTTTTTTTTCAAATAGTGCAGCCTATTTAAAATTTGAAAAAAAAAAATCCTATAAGTGTCTTTCCACTCGTATCCAGCTAAATAGTGGAAAAACACTATATAGGATAACCTAGAGGAGGGTTTTTTGGCCTTGCAGCGCCGTTTACGGCTGTCTGCACGGTCTCCGTGTGAGCCCAGCTCGCCCTGTAGTCTGTGTGCAGCCATAGCCGGTTGGATTCAGCTCAGGGTTCGTTACTGGCTCATACCTTGAGAAAAATTTTCCTTTTTTTGAAATAGTGCAGCCTGTTTAAAATTTGAAAAAAAAAAATTCCTATTAGTGTCTTTCCACCAGTCTCCAGCTCAATTGTGGAAAAACACTACATAGGATAACCTAGAGGTTTTTTTTGGGGCCTTGCAGCGCCGTTTACGGCTGTCTGCACGGTCTCTGTGTGAGCGCAGCTCGCCCTGTAGTCTGTGTGCAGCCATAGCCGGTTGGATTCAGCTCAGGGTGCGTTACTGCCTCATTCCTTGAAAAACAATTTCCTTTTTTTCAAATAGTGCAGCCAGTTTAAAATTTGAAAAAAAAAATTCCTATTAGTGTCTTTCCACTTGTATCCAGCTAAATAGTGGAAAAACACTATATAGGATAACCTAGAGGAGGGTTTTTTGGCCTTGCAGCGCCGTTTACGGCTGTCTGCACGGTCTCCGTGTGATTTAAACTAGCTCTGTAGCCCGATCTGCACCAAAAAAAAAGTTAAGTTCACCAAACACAACTTAACACTTGTGTAGGCCACATTTGAAAAATAATAAAGTTTAGTCCACAATTTACAACATTAGTGTTTCTTACACCTGTTAGGAGGAGCATTACAGGAATAAGCACACTAAGGCCTTAGTACTTTTCTGCTTATCTTTATCTGTCAACCAAGATGAAGAGGGCAGGGAGTAAGGCACGTGGGCGTGGGCGCGGAGCAGGGAGAGGAGCAGGGAGAGGACGTGGTGATTCTGTGCCTGCTGCGGGCGCCGGTGACTCGTCGTCACTCAGTTTCAGCAGGGAACAGTCCTTCATGCGCAGCTTTGTCGGAGAGCGCCGTGCACCGCTGCTGCGTGAAGACCAAATTGAAGCCGTTGTCGGGTGGATGGCAGCTAACGCCTCGGCATCGACTTCAGTTAGTGCCACATCCTCTCAGGCACAGAGCACTGGAGAGCAGCCATCTGTCTCTTCACCACCTGCCAAATTGGCCAGGCAGTCAGAGAGCCCAGGACAGGAGCCGTCTCTACTTCTGTTCTCTGAATCTCTTGGCTTGGAAACAGGGGGCCAGCCAAGCAGCATTGGAGAAATGGAAGAAGAGGCAGTGTGCAGTGATGCCCAACAGCTTTTTCTCTCTGACTCTGAAGAGGCAGGTGGGCCAGTGCCTCCGGTGACCACAGCGCAGTACGCATCTGATGATGAAACTCAGGTGCCGCTTTCTCGTGCGTACTGTGCTGCTGAGACTACCCAGGAGGAGCAGTTGGTGGCAGAGGGTAGTGGAGATGATGAGGTCCTTGACCCATCGTGGCGTGAGGAACAGGAAGGTGGTGGGAGCAGCTCAGAGGAAGAGCTTCCTCTTACGGGCCAAAGAGGGAGAGGGAGGGGGAAGACTGCGGAGCCTGTAGCCTCCACTTTGGCACCCGTTAGGAGCCTGTCTCTTTCCAAAGCCAAAAAGGGTGCTCCCAAGACTTGCAGTGCCTGGTCCTTTTTTGACACAGTTGCAGATGACATTTGTTTTGTCAAATGCAAGCTGTGTCATCATAAAGTAAAAAGAGGGAAAAATGTCAGCAACCTCAATACCACAAATATGTGGAAACATGTGCAGACCAGGCACGCGGTGGAGTTACAGAAACACACTGAAGATGTAGGCCAACCAACAGCGGCAGCTACCACCTCTTCAGCTCATGTTGCCTCTTCCTCCAGCTCACGCACAGCTGGTTTGGCTTCCTCCCAGAGACCTTGTGTAATTCCACCCACAGCACCACCTTCCCAGTCATCCTCACACTCCCAGTCTACTCTACAGTCATCGGTAGTACAGGCATGGGAGAAAAGGCGGGCATTCTCGGCCAACCACCCCCGAGCACAGGCTCTGAATGCAGGCATTGCCAAACTGTTGTCCCTGGAAATGCTCTCGTTCAGGCTGGTGGAGACTGACAGCTTCCGTGACTTGATGGCATTGGCAGTCCCACAGTACAAGGTGCCCAGCCGCTTTTACTTCAGCAGGCAGGCTGTCCCTGCCCTGCACAGGCATGTTGAGGCAAACATAAAACATGCGCTACTGAACGCCGTCAGTAGCAAGGTCCACCTCACCACCGATGCGTGGACCAGTCAGCATGGACAGGGGCGATATGTTTCCCTCACTGCCCATTGGGTTAATGTTGTTGAGCCAGGTACAGATCGTGCGAGTGGCGCAGGACGTGTCCTGCCCACTCCAAGTCCACCTCCACATGGACCCGTGAACGTTTACCTATGACCGACATGAGCACAGCCGTGGCCAAATGTCAGCAGGCCGTCTTGAAACTAGTTTCATTGGGGCATCGAAGCCACACAGCGCAGGAGCTCTGGAATGCCATCAAGCAGGAGAGCGATGTGTGGTTACTGCCAGCGAATCTCCAGCCAGGCATGGTAGTGTGTGACAATGGCCGAAATCTGGTGGCAGCTTTGGCCCTTGGCAACCTCACTCACATCCCATGTCTGGCACATGTGCTCAATTTGGTTGTGCAGAGTTTTCTGAGGGACTATCCGGATCTTGATGCCCTGCTGCACAAGGTCCGCCTAGAGTGTGCTCACTTGCGGCATTCCAGCTTGGCCAGATCCCGCATTGCTGCTCTGCAGCGCCGATTCCGCCTTCCGGAACACCGCATCATATGTGACCTACCTACCCGGTGGAATTCCACGTTACATATGTTGGAGCGGTTGTGTGAGCAGCAGCAAGCAGTTATGGAGTACCAGCTGCATCAGGCGCAAAGAAGTCGCAGTCAGCGCCGATCAGACTTCACAACCACAGAGTGGGCCACTATGAAGGACGTCTGCCAGGTTTTGCGTCCTTTTGATTATTCCACGCGGATGGCAAGTGCAGATGATGCACTAGTCAGCATGACTGTCCCCCTTATCTGCCTGCTTCAGCAAACTTTGCAAGGGTTAAGGGATGATGTGGTGGAAGAGGTGGAGGATGAGGAGTCACCTTTTCCATCAGCTTCTGGAGAGTCAGCGCCACGTGGTTCCTCACAAAGGGGTACGCAGGGGTCAATTTGTGAGGAGGATGAGGAGGAGTCAATGGAGGAGGAAGAGCTCCGTCCAGAGGAGGGAGCGACACAATTGTCCAGTGGTCAGTGTGTACAGCGAGGGTGGGGTGAAGACGAGCGGGCAGAGATCATGTCTCAAGCAGGGGACAGCGTTTCTGGGCCAGTTGGCACTCTGCAGCACATGGTGGATTTCATGCTGCAGTGCCTGAGAAACGACCGCCGCATCGACCACATTCTCAACATGCCTGATTATTGGGTGTTCACCCTCCTCGATCCTCGCTACCGGGACAACGTCCAAAACCTCATCCCTGCGTTGACCCGGGAGCGTAAATTGCGGGAGTACCACGACACACTGGTGAATTCCATCATCTTCTCCTGTCCAACTGAGAGGAGTGCTGCTAGTGCTTTACAAAGCAGCTCAGTGCGTCGAGGCAGTGGGGGAGGCTCTGCCCAAAGAGGGAGCAGAAGCAGTGCCTCTGCCCAAGGCAAGCCCAGTATGGCACAACTCTGGCACACTTTTGTGTGCCCGCCCCAAATGTCTACACCATCACCGGCGGCTCCAGTCAGCAGGAGGCAACGGTTCCGTCAGATGGTGACAGACTACATGGCTTGCCCTCTTACTGTACTCCCAGACGGCTCTTCCCCGTTCAAGTTTTGGGTCTCTAAGCTGGATACATGGCCAGAGCTAAGCCAGTATGCATTGGAGGTGCTGGCTTGCCCTGCGGCTAGTGTCTTATCGGAACGTGTCTTTAGTGCTGCAGGTGGTGTACTAACAGACCGTCGCATGCGACTATCCTCCGATAACGTTGACCGGCTTACTTTCCTGAAAATGAACCAGGCCTGGATCTCGCAGGAATTTGCCACTCCTCTGCCTGATTAAGTAATTGGGTGTCATCCAGGTCTCCTGCTGTGTTCATCTTTCTACCACCTGAACTGCTATTCCTGGGCTCCAACACCGCCAGTTGCGGCTCAGAAGTGCAGGCTGCACAGTAAAAACATACGACCCAGTGTTATTGGGTTTCAGTAACGTCAGCTGATCCCCAGCTGTGTAGCCGGCAATGTGTCCTGCGACCGCCACGCTGGCACAACAACCTAAATGTAAGGGAACCTGTCCCCCCCCCCGTCGTTTGTTACTGAAAGAGCCATCTTGTGCAGCAGTAATGCTGCACAAGGAAAATGTAGCTCTTTTCTTTTAGCTCTTTGCACACGCAGAACTTAACACTTATAAAATGTGTTCACTGATACCGTTATACCGTCCCGGAGCTGGGACTTTCCTTCGTAATGTGACGCAGCACAGCCGTCATTCCTACCCCCTTGGTGCCATGCGCTGCCTCCTCAGCGTTGTTTTAAGCTGTCACGGAGCCTGCGCTGTTCTGTTATCCCTTGGGCATGCCCTATTTGTGCTGCCTGTCTTCTGACATAATTTGGTGTCAGGCTGGCTGCGCCTGTGCGGCCGCGGTGCCCGAGATCCCGCCTCGCAGTGTCTTCTGATTGAGTCACACTGCGGGCCTGGGATCCATGGGCATGCGCAGTGCATATCTTCCCCTCGGGCTCTCGCTCATTTCCCTCCGCCTTCTTTAGACTGTGCGCCGTCAGCTGATCCCTAGCATGCCACGGCCGTGACACCGCACAGTCTGAAGAAGAAGGAGGGGAGTGAGAGTCGAGGTTATGCACTGTGCATGCCCATGGTTCCAAGGTCCGCAGTGGGATTACGTTAGATGAGACTGCGAGGTGGGATCTGGAGCAGCGTGGACGCACAGGCACTGACAGCCTGACACCAAATTATGTCAGAAGACAGGCAGCGCTAATTGGGCATGGCCAAGGGCTAACAGAACAGCGCAGGCTCCATGACAGCTTAAAACAACGCTGAGGAGGCAGCGCACGGCATCAAGGGGATAGGAATGACAGCTGTGCTGTGTCCCATTACGAAGGAAATTCGCACCTCCGGAACGGTTTAACGGTATAAAGGGACACATTTTTAGTGTTTACTTCGGTGTTTGCAAGGAGCATAATTAAAAGAGCAACCTTTTCCTTTTGCATCCTTAGTGCTGCACAAGATGGCTCTTTCAGCTACAAACGTCTTGGGGGGGGGGTTAAAGGTTTCCTTTCAACTTGCTCCAATCAGGCTTCGGCCTACACTCTGTTCCTCTGCTCCTCCTGCTGTCCCTGGGCTCTAACACCGCCAGTTGGTGCCTGGAAGTGCTGTGTGCACAGTCAACAGTCGCTCCTCTGTTATTGGGGTTCAGTAACGTCAGCTGATCCCCAGCTGTGTGTGCGGCAATACCTCCAATCTGCTCCTCCTGCTGTCCCTGGGCTCTAACACCGCCAGTTGGTGCCTGGAAGTGCTGTGTGCACAGTCAACAGTCGCTCCTCTGTTATTGGGGTTCAGTAACGTCAGCTGATCCCCAGCTGTGTGTGCGGCAATACCTCCAATCTGCTCCTCCTGCTGTCCCTGGGCTCTAACACCGCCAGTTGGTGCCTGGAAGTGCTGTGTGCACAGTCAACAGTCGCTCCTCTGTTATTGGGGTTCAGTAACGTCAGCTGATCCCCAGCTGTGTGTGCGGCAATACCTCCAATCTGCTCCTCCTGCTGTCCCTGGGCTCTAACACCGCCAGTTGGTGCCTGGAAGTGCTGTGTGCACAGTCAACAGTCGCTCCTCTGTTATTGGGGTTCAGTAACGTCAGCTGATCCCCAGCTGTGTGTGTGGCAATACCTCCAATCTGCTCCTCCTGCTGTCCCTGGGCTCTAACACCGCCAGTTGGTGCCTGGAAGTGCTGTGTGCACAGTCAACAGTCGCTCCTCTGTTATTGGGGTTCAGTAACGTCAGCTGATCCCCAGCTGTGTATCCGGCAATGTGTCATGCGACCGCCACGCTGGCACAACTAAAATGTAAGGGGACCTGTCCCCCCCCCCTAGGCGTTTGTTACTGAAAGAGCCACCATGTGCAGCACTAATACTGCACAAGGGAAAGGTCGCTCTTGAAATTATGCTCCTTGCAAACGCTGAACTACACACTCATGTAATGTGTCCCCTCACACCGTCCAACCGTCCCGGAGGTGGGACTTTCCTTTGTAATGTGACGCAGCACAGCCTCCTTAGCGTTGTTTGATTCCGTCATGGACCCTGCGCTGTTATGTTATCCCTTGGCCATGCACAGTTTGCGCTGCCCGTCCTCTGACATCATTTGTTGTCGTCCTGGCTGCGCCTGTGCGTCCACGCTGCCCGAAATCACACCTCGCAGTGTCGTCTAATGTGATCCCACAGTGGGCCTGGTATCCATGGCCATGCGCAGTGCATATACTAGCCTCTCACTCCCCTTCTTCACGCTTCTTCATACTAGGCGGCGTCAGCTGATCCCTAATAGCATGCCACGGCCGTGACGCCGCACAGTCTGAAGAAGCAGGAAGGAGGTGAGTGAGAGGCGATGATATGCACTGCGCATGCCCATGGATCCCTGGCCCGCAGTGGGACTACATTAGATGACACTGCAAGGTTGGATCTCGGGCAGCTTGGACGCACAGGCACTGCCAGCCTGACACCTACATGATGTCAGAAGACGGGCACCGCTAACTGTGCATGGCCAAGGGATAACATTACAGCGCGGGCTCCGTGACAGAACCAAACAACGTTGAGGAGGTGGCGCCCGGCACCAAGGGGGTTGGAATGACGGCTGTGCTGTGTCACATTACAAAGGAAAGTCCCACTTCCGGGATGGTTTGACGGTGTGAGGGGACACATTATATGAGTGTGTACTTCAGCGTTTGCAAGGAGCATAATTTTCGGAGCCACCATTTTCCATGTGCAGTATTACTGCTGTACAAGATGGCTCTTTCAGCAACAAATGCCTGGGGGGGGGGGTTAAAGGTTCCCTTTCAACTTGCTCCACTGCAGGCTTCGGCCTACACTCTGCTCCTCTTTGATTCCCTGGGTTTCAACACTGTCAGTTGCCACCTGGAAGTGTTGTCTACACAGAAAAAACACTAGGTGATGTGTCAGTGGGGTTCAGCACCGCCAGCTGTTCCCCTGCTGTGTAGTCGGCAACGTGTCCAGCACAAGCCACGCTGGCACAACAGAACAAAAGCTGCCACCAGTGCAGGCTTCGGCCTACACTTTGCTCCTCTCCTCCTCCTGCTGACCCTGGGCTCAAACACCGCTAGTTTTTGCCCGGAAGTGCTAGCTGCACAGAGAAAAACACCAGCCAATGTGTTAGTGGGGTTCAGCAACGCCAGCTGTTCCCCTGCTGTGTAGCCGGCAACGTGACCTGCAAACGCCATGCAGGCACAGGAACTGAAATTAAAGGGAACCTGGCCCCACCCCCCCAGGTGTTTCTATGTATAACAGCCACCTAGTACAGCAGTACTGCTGCATTTGTACAAGGTGGCTGACTTTTTCTCCTTGCCCACGTGGAACTCAACACGTACAAAATGTGTCTCATTGAGACCATTCCACTGTCCCTGAGGTGTGACTTTCCTTTCTAATGATACGCAGCACCCCCCTTGGTAGCGTTTCCCGTCTTTTGTCATCATGGTTAGCTGGCTGCGCCTGTGCATCCGCCCTGCTAGAAACAATGCCCCTCGTTGTCATATTTATTTTGTCAGCGAGGGTGTGGTTTATGGGCACGAGCAGTGCATATGTTCGCCTGTCTTAACTCATCTCCTTCCGCCTTCTTCAGACTGTGCGGCCTCCTGGCCGTGGTAGGCGATAAGGGATCAGCTGAGGCCGCCCAGTCTGGAGCAGGTGTAAGGACATGTGTAAGCGGCAAACCTATTTACTGCACAAGGCCACGAATCCCAGCCACGCAGTGTGATTTTTTGAAAACACACTGTGGGTCTGGGATTCATGTCCATCGCTAACCGCAACGGCCGACATGAAATGAGGTCAGAAGACAGGAAGCGCTCACAGCGCATGGCCAAGGGATCACAATAGCGCAGACTCCTGTACAGCAAATATCAACGCTCAGGAATCTGCGCCCAGTACCTAGGTGCAAATTTTGACACCTGTGCTGCGTCTCCTTAAAAAGACAAGTCACGCCTCCACAACTGTTTGACAGTATAATGGGCTAAATAGTGTACGTGTTTTAGTCAGCGGGTGCAAGGAGCAAAACAAATAGAGCAACCTTTTACTTGTGCAGCATTAATGCTGCACAAGGTGTGGCTCTTGTACCTTGCAACACCTGAGGGGGGGTTAAAGGTAACCTTTGAAATTGGTTCAACTAGGCTTCGGCCTACACTCTGCTCCTCTCCTGCTGACCCCGGGCTCAAACACTGCCAGTTTCTGCCCGGACATGCTAGCTGCACAGAGAGAAACACCAGCCAATGTGTTAGTGGGGTTCAGCACCGCCAGCTGTTCCCCTGCTGTGTAGTCGGCATCGTGTCCAGCACAAGCCACGCTGGCACAACTGACCAAAAGCTGCCACCAGTGCAGGCTTCGGCTTACACTTTGCTCCTCTCCTCCTCCTGCTGACCCTGGGCTCAAACAACGCCAGTTTCTGCCCGGACATGCTAGCTGCACAGAGAAAAACACCAGCCAATGTGTTAGTGGGGTTCAGCACCGCCAGCTGTTCCCCTGCTGTGTAGCTGGCAACGTGTCCTGCAAACGCCACGCAGGCACATGAACTGAAATTGAAGGGAGCCTGCCCCCCACCCCCCCCAGGTGTTTCTATGTATAACAGCCACCTTGTACAGCAGTACTGCTGTATTTGTACAAGGTGGCTGACTTTTTCTCCTTGCACACGTGGAACTCAACAAGTACAAAATGTGTCTCATTACAGACCATTACAATGTCCCTGAGGTGTGACTTTCCTTTTTAATGACACGCAGCACCCCCATTGTTAGCGCTGCCCGTCTCCTGACATCATTGGTTGGCTGGCTGTGCCTGTGCGTCCCCCCTGCCCGACACAACGCCCCCCGTTGTCTCATATATTTTGACTGCGAGGGTGTGATTGATGGGCACGAGCAGTGCATATGTTCCCCTGTCTTCACTCCCCTCCTTCCGCCTTCTTCTGACTGTGCGGCCTCATGGCCGCAGCATGCGATAAGGGATCAGCTGAGGCCGCCCAGTCTGAAGCAGGTGTAAGGACATGTGTGAGCGGCGAACATATTTACTGCACAAGGCCACGAATCCCAGCACCGCAGTGTGACTTTAGGAAAAGCCACTGTGGGTCTGGGATTTATGGCCATCGTTAACCGCACCGGCCAACATGAAATGAGGTCATGAGACGGCCTGCACTAACAGGGTATTGCCAAGGGATAACACAAGAGCGCAGTTTCCTGTACTGCAAATAACAACGGTAAGGAATCTGCGCACAGCACCTAGGTGTAAATTTGTACACCTGTGCTGCGTCACCTTAAAAAGACTAGTAGTCACGCCTCCACTACTGTTTGACAGTATAGTGGGCTAAATAGTGTACGTGTTTAATTCAGCGTGTGCAAGGAGCAAAATTAAATAGAGCAACCTTTGACTTGTGCATCATTAATGCTGTTCAAGGTGTGGCTCTTGTACCTTGCAACACCTGAGGGGGGGGTTAAAGGTAACCTTTGAAATTGGTTCAACTAGGCTTCGGCCTACACTCTGCTCCTCTACTCCTCCTGCTGACCCTGGGCTCAAACACCGCTAGTTTTTGCCCGGAAATGCTAGCTGCACAGAGAAAAACACCAGCCAATGTGTTAGTGGGGTTCAGCACCGCCAGCTGTTCCCCCGCTGTGTAGCCGGCATCGTGTCCAGCACAAGCCACGCTGGCACAACCGACCAAAAGCTGCCACCAGTGCAGGCTTCGGCCTACACTTTGCTCCTCTCCTCCTCCTGCTGACCCTGGGCTCTAACACCGCTAGTTTTTGCCCGGACATGCGATCTGCACAGAGAAAAACACCAGCCAATGTGTTAGTGGGGTTCAGCAACGCCAGCTGTTCCCCTGCTGTGCAGCTTGCAACGTGACCTGCAAACGCCACGCAGGCACATGAACTGAAATTGAAGGGAGCCTGGCCCCCACCCCCAGGTGTTTCTATGTATAACAGCCACCTTGTACAGCAGTACTGCTGCATTTGTACAAGGTGGCTGATGTTTTCTCCTTGCCCACGTGGAACTCAACACGTACAAAATGTGTCTCTTTGAGACCATTCCACTGTCCCTGAGGTGTGACTTTCCTTTCTAATGATACGCAGCACCCCCCTTGGTAGCGCTTCCCGTCTTCTGACATCATTGGTTGGCTACTTGCGCCTGTTCGTCCGCCCTGCCTGAATAAAATGCTCCTCGTTGTCTTAATTATTTTGACTGCGAGGGTGTGATTGATGGGCACGAGCAGTGCATATCTTCGCCTGTCTTAACTCATCTCCTTCCGCCTTCTTCAGACTGTGCAGCCTCATGGCCGCGGCATGCGAGAAGGGATCATCAGAGGCCGCCCAGTCTGAAGCAGGTGTAAGGATGTGTGTGAGCGGTCAAAATATTTACTGCTCAAGGCCACGAATCCCAGCACCGCAGTGTGGCTTTATGAAAAGACACTGTGGGTCTGGGATTTATGGCCATCGTTAACCGCACCGGCCAACATGAAATGATGTCATAAGATGGGCAGCGCTAACAGGGCATTGCCAAGGGATAACACAAGAGCGCAGACTCCTGTACAGCAAATAACAACGCTCAGGAAGCTGCGCCAAGCACCAAGGCGTTATTTTGGACACCTGTGCTGCGTCTCATCAAAAAACCAAGTCACGCATCCACTACAGTTTGACTGTAGAATGGGGTAAATTGTGTATGTCTTTCATTCAGCGTGTGCAAGTAGACAAATTAATAGAGCAACCTTTCACTTGTGCAGCATTAATACTGCACAAGGTGTGTCTCTTGTACTTTGTAACACCTGAGGGGGGGGTTAAAGGTTTCCTTTGAAATTGGTTCAACTAGGCTTCGGCCTACACTCTGCTCCTCTCCTCCTCCTCCTGCTTCAACACGGGCTCTAACATCGCTAGTTTTTGCCCGCAAGTGCTAGCTGCACAGAGAAAAACACACGCCATTGTGTTAGTGGGGTTCAGCAACGCCAGCTGTTCCCCCAGTGTGTAGCCGGCAAAGTGTCCTGCAAACGCAACGCAGACACAAAGCTGCCTCCAGTGCAGGCTTCGGCCTACACTCATCTCCCCCTGCTTACCCTTTGCTCCAACACCGCTAGTTGGGGCTCTAGGAAGACAATCTTTAATAGGCAAGGCAACGCATCTGGGTTCCAGCACCGCCAGCTGGTTCTCGGCAGTGTTCTTGTCACAGGTACTCCCTCGTGCCAAGCCTGGTTTCAGCACCGTCAGCTGTTTCCGGGTTGTGTCAACTTCACTGAGACGCCTATGCTTGCCCCGTCGTGGTGCGGTCGAGTTAGCCAACTCCAGGGTGCCTCCAGTTTAGGAGCTTCCTATGTGGGCTGCATGAACTGGTAGTCAAGGCTGGTTCTGTAGTGCCAGTAGGCCCAGCACCCCCTGTAGGACTGTTGGGGTTCGGTAACTGCGGCTGCCTCGCGGCCTAGCTGTTCTCTCCTCTCCTGTGGACCTTCGGGTCCACCACCTGGTTCCAGCACCGTCAGCTGGTTCCGGGCCGAGCCTTTGGCTTAGGTGCCTCCTCCTGGGTATCCGAGTTCCGCCAACGCCAGGCGGTCCTTGGTAGTGCTTTTAAGCGCGGGCACCTACAGCTTAGTAACCGGGTTCCAGCACCGTCAGCTGGTCCTCGGTCGTGCCATTGGCTCTTGCACACTGGGGCAACGCATCCGGGTTCCAGCACCGCCAGCTGGTTCTCGGCAGTGTTCTTGTCACAGGTACTCCCTCGTGCCAAGCCTGGTTTCAGCACCGTCAGCTGTTTCCGGGTTGTGTCAACTTCACTGAGACGCCTATGCTTGCCCCGTCGTGGTGCGGTCGAGTTAGCCAACTCCAGGGTGCCTCCAGTTTAGGAGCTTCCTATGTGGGCTGCGTGAACTGGTAGTCAAGGCTGGTTCTGTAGTGCCAGTAGGCCCAGCTCCCCCTGTAGGACTGTTGGGGTTCGGTAACTGCGGCTGCCTCGCGGCCTAGCTGTTCTCTCCTCTCCTGTGGACCTTCGGGTCCACCACCTGGTTCCAGCACCGTCAGCTGGTTCCGGGCCGAGCCTTTGGCTTAGGTGCCTCCTCCTGGGTATCCGAGTTCCGCCAACTCCAGGCGGTCCTTGGTAGTGCTTTTAAGCGCGGGCACCTACAGCTTAGTAACCGGGTTCCAGCACCGTCAGCTGGTCCTCGGTCGTGCCATTGGCTCTTGCACACTGGGGCAACGCATCCGGGTTCCAGCACCGCCAGCTGGTTCTCGGCAGTGTTCTTGTCACAGGTACTCCCTCGTGCCAAGCCTGGTTTCAGCACCGTCAGCTGTTTCCGGGTTGTGTGAACTTCACTGAGACGCCTATGCTTGCCCCGTCGTGGTGCGGTCGAGTTAGCCAACTCCAGGGTGCCTCCAGTTTAGGAGCTTCCTATGTGGGCTGCGTGAACTGGTAGTCAAGGCTGGTTCTGTAGTGCCAGTAGGCCCAGCTCCCCCTGTAGGACTGTTGGGGTTCGGTAACTGCGGCTGCCTAGCGGCCTAGCTGTTCTCTCCTCTCCTGTGGACCTTCGGGTCCACCACCTGGTTCCAGCACCGTCAGCTGGTTCCGGGCCGAGCCTTTGGCTTAGGTGCCTCCTCCTGGGTATCCGAGTTCCGCCAACGCCAGGCGGTCCTTGGTAGTGCTTTTAAGCGCGGGCACCTACAGCTTAGTAACCGGGTTCCAGCACCGTCAGCTGGTCCTCGGTCGTGCCATTGGCTCTTGCACACTGGGGCAACGCATCCGGGTTCCAGCACCGCCACCTGGTTCTCGGCAGTGTTCTTGTCACAGGTACTCCCTCGTGCCAAGCCTGGTTTCAGCACCGTCAGCTGTTTCCGGGTTGTGTCAACTTCACTGAGACGCCTATGCTTGCCCCGTCGTGGTGCAGTCGAGTTAGCCAACTCCAGGGTGCCTCCAGTTTAGGAGCTTCCTATGTGGGCTGCGTGAACTGGTAGTCAAGGCTGGTTCTGTAGTGCCAGTAGGCCCAGCTCCCCCTGTAGGACTGTTGGGGTTCGGTAACTGCGGCTGCCTCGCGGCCTAGCTGTTCTCTCCTCTCCTGTGGACCTTCGGGTCCATCACCTGGTTCCAGCACCGTCAGCTGGTTCCGGGCCGAGCCTTTGGCTTAGGTGCCTCCTCCTGGGTATCCGAGTTCCGCCAACGCTAGGCGGTCCTTGGTAGTGCTTTTAAGCGCGGGCACCTACAGCTTAGTAACCGGGTTCCAGCACAGTCAGCTGGTCCTCGGTCGTGCCATTTGCTCTTGCACACTGGGGCAACGCATCCGGGTTCCAGCACCGCCAGCTGGTTCTCGGCAGTGTTCTTGTCACAGGTACTCCCTCGTGCCAAGCCTGGTTTCAGCACCGTCAGCTGTTTCCGGGTTGTGTCAACTTCACTGAGACGCCTATGCTTGCCCCGTCGTGGTGCGGTCGAGTTAGCCAACTCCAGGGTGCCTCCAGTTTAGGAGCTTCCTATGTGGGCTGCGTGAACTGGTAGTCAAGGCTGGTTCTGTAGAGCCAGTAGGCCCAGCTCCCCCTGTAGGACTGTTGGGGTTCGGTAACTGCGGCTGCCTCGCGGCCTAGCTGTTCTCTCCTCTCCTGTGGACCTTCGGGTCCACCACCTGGTTCCAGCACCGTCAGCTGGTTCCGGGCCGAGCCTTTGGCTTAGGTGCCTCCTCCTGGGTATCTGAGTTCCGCCAACGCCAGGCGGTCCTTGGTAGTGCTTTTAAGCGCGGGCACCTACAGCTTAGTAACCGGGTTCCAGCACCGTCAGCTGGTCCTCGGTCGTGCCATTGGCTCTTGCACACTGGGGCAACGCATCCGGGTTCCAGCACCGCCAGCTGGTTCTCGGCAGTGTTCTTGTCACAGGTACTCCCTCGTGCCAAGCCTGGTTTCAGCACCGTCAGCTGTTTCCGGGTTGTGTCAACTTCACTGAGACGCCTATGCTTGCCCCGTCGTGGTGCGGTCGAGTTAGCCAACTCCAGGGTGCCTTCAGTTTAGGAGCTTCCTATGTGGGCTGCTTGAACTGGTAGTCAAGGCTGGTTCTGTAGTGCCAGTAGGCCCAGATCCCCCTGTAGGACTGTTGGGGTTCGGTAACTGCGGCTGCCTGGCGGCCTAGCTGTTCTCTCCTCTCCTGTGGACCTTCGGGTCCACCACCTGGTTCCAGCACCGTCAGCTGGTTCCGGGCCGAGCCTTTGGCTTAGGTGCCTCCTCCTGGGTATCCGAGTTCCGCCAACGCCAGGCGGTCCTTGGTAGTGCTTTTAAGCGCGGGCACCTACAGCTTAGTAACCGGGTTCCAGCACCGTCAGCTGGTCCTCGGTCGTGCCATTGGCTCTTGCACACTGGGGCAACGCATCCGGGTTCCAGCACCGCCAGCTGGTTCTCGGCAGTGTTCTTGTCACAGGTACTCCCTCGTGCCAAGCCTGGTTTCAGCACCGTCAGCTGTTTCCGGGTTGTGTCAACTTCACTGAGACGCCTATGCTTGCCCCGTCGTGGTGCGGTCGAGTTAGCCAACTCCAGGGTGCCTCCAGTTTAGGAGCTTCCTATGTGGGCTGCGTGAACTGGTAGTCAAGGCTGGTTCTGTAGTGCCAGTAGGCCCAGCTCCCCCTGTAGGACTGTTGGGGTTCGGTAACTGTGGCTGCCTCGCGGCCTAGCTGTTCTCTCCTCTCCTGTGGACCTTCGGGTCCACCACCTGGTTCCAGCACCGTCAGCTGGTTCCGGGCCGAGCCTTTGGCTTAGGTGCCTCCTCCTGGGTATCCGAGTTCCGCCAACGCCAGGCGGTCCTTGGTAGTGCTTTTAAGCGCGGGCACCTACAGCTAAGTAACCGGGTTCCAGCACCGTCAGCTGGTCCTCGGTCGTGCCATTGGCTCTTGCACACTGGGGCAACGCATCTGGGTTCCAGCACCGCCACCTGGTTCTCGGCAGTGTTCTTGTCACAGGTACTCCCTCGTGCCAAGCCTGGTTTCAGCACCGTCAGCTGTTTCCGGGTTGTGTCAACTTCACTGAGACGCCTATGCTTGCCCCGTCGTGGTGCGGTCGAGTTAGCCAACTCCAGGGTGCCTCCAGTTTAGGAGCTTCCTATGTGGGCTGCGTGAACTGGTAGTCAAGGCTGGTTCTGTAGTGCCAGTAGGCCCAGCTCCCCCTGTAGGACTGTTGGGGTTCGGTAACTGCGGCTGCCTGGCGGCCTAGCTGTTCTCTCCTCTCCTGTGGACCTTCGGGTCCACCACCTGGTTCCAGCACCGTCAGTTGGTTCCGGGCCGAGCCTTTGGCTTAGGTGCCTCCTCCTGGGTAACCGAGTTCCGCCAACGCCAGGCGGTCCTTGGTAGTGCTTTTAAGCGCGGGCACCTACAGCTTAGTAACCGGGTTCCAGCACCGTCAGCTGGTCCTCGGTCGTGCAATTGGCTCTTGCACACTGGGGCAACGCATCCGGGTTCCAGCACCGCCAGCTGGTTCTCGGCAGTGTTCTTGTCACAGGTACTCCCTCGTGCCAAGCCTGGTTTCAGCACCGTCAGCTGTTTCCGGGTTGTGTGAACTTCACTGAGACGCCTATGCTTGCCCCGTCGTGGTGCGGTCGAGTTAGCCAACTCCAGGGTGCCTCCAGTTTAGGAGCTTCCTATGTGGGCTGCGTGAACTGGTAGTCAAGGCTGGTTCTGTAGTGCCAGTAGGCCCAGCTCCCCCTGTAGGACTGTTGGGGTTCGGTAACTGTGGCTGCCTCGCGGCCTAGCTGTTCTCTCCTCTCCTGTGGACCTTCGGGTCCACCACCTGGTTCCAGCACCGTCAGCTGGTTCCGGGCCGAGCCTTTGGCTTAGGTGCCTCCTCCTGGGTAACCGAGTTCCGCCAACGCCAGGCGGTCCTTGGTAGTGCTTTTAAGCGCGGGCACCTACAGCTTAGTAACCGGGTTCCAGCACCGTCAGCTGGTCCTCGGTCGTGCCATTGGCTCTTGCACACTGGGGCAACGCATCCGGGTTCCAGCACCGCCAGCTGGTTCTCGGCAGTGTTCTTGTCACAGGTACTCCCTCGTGCCAAGCCTGGTTTCAGCACCGTCAGCTGTTTCCGGGTTGTGTCAACTTCACTGAGACGCCTATGCTTGCCCCGTCGTGGTGCGGTCGAGTTAGCCAACTCCAGGGTGCCTCCAGTTTAGGAGCTTCCTATGTGGGCTGCGTGAACTGGTAGTCAAGGCTGGTTCTGTAGTGCCAGTAGGCCCAGCTCCCCCTGTAGGACTGTTGGGGTTCGGTAACTGCGGCTGCCTCGCGGCCTAGCTGTTCTCTCCTCTCCTGTGGGCCTTCGGGTCCACCACCTGGTTCCAGCACCGTCAGCTGGTTCTAGGCAGTGTCTTTTGCTCTTGTACCTTCTGCTCCCCATCCTGATTCCAGTAACGTCAGCTGGTTCCGGGCAGAGCCTTTGGCTTAGGTGCCTCCTTCTGGGTATCCAAGTTCCACCAACGTCAGATGGTCCTTGGTAGTGCTTTCAGGCACGGGTACCTCCTGCTTAGTAACCGGGTTCCAGTAACGTCAGCTGGTCCTTGGTAGTTCCATTGGCTCTTGGACCTTCGGCTACCCATCCGGGTTCCAGTACCGTCAGCTGGTTCTCGGCAGTGTCTTTTGCTCTTGTACCTTCTGCTCCCCATCCTGGTTCCAGTAACGTCAGCTGGTTCCGGGCAGAGCCTTTGGCTTAGGTGCCTCCTTCTGGGTATCCGAGTTCCGCCAACGTCAGGCGGTCCTTGGTAGTGCTTTTTAGCACGGGTACCTCCTGCTTAGTAACCGGGTTCCAGTAACATCAGCTGGTCCTCGGTAGTTCCATAGGCTCTTGAACCTTCGGGTAGCCATCCGAGTTCCAGTTCCATCAGCTGGTTCTTGGCATTTTCTCAGCCTTCTTGTACCTTCTGCTACATTTCCAAGTTGAAGACCCTAAAGTCGACGACCCGGAAGACCACCCCGATGACGACGACGACGACGACCCGGAAGACCACCCCGATGACGACGACGACGACGGCGGAGACGACGACGGAGACGACGACGGCGGAGACGACGACGGCGGAGATGACGACACTGAAGACGACGACCCTGGAGACGACGACATGGAAGACCGAGAAGCAGAAGAACAAGAGGCTGCAGAACAAAGAGCAGAAGAACATTAAGCATAACACTTAATATCAGAGCAAAAGATATTATCTAAATTATATGCAGAAGAAGACTAAGCAGTGTATGGGGGTGAGTCCGTTCCTCCTCGTGGTGCCCCTGGATAAAGCCTGATGCTGCAGGCCAAACTGAACGCGGACAAATGTAACTTTTGTGACTGGCAGAACGGAAGGTGTAATCTTCCAACTTTTATAGATAACAACTACGGGAATGCCTGTCACAAATGAGAATATGATGAAGAAGTAGAATAGGAAGAATAATAACAGTGGAATAAAAAGAATATGTAGAATAGGAAGAATAATAATAGTTGAAGAAAATGAATATGAAGAATGTAATAAAAAAAAAAAAATAGGCAGAAGATGAAGAAGAAGATGAATAAGGTGAAGAAGTTGATGTCAAAGATGCTGATGATGATGAAGATGAAAGTGTGGGAAAAGGAAAAAAAAGAAGGGGAAGGTCGTGGAATAGTGAAACATCAATATCTGACAAAATAAAAAAAAATTTACATAGTCAATATCTTTTTCAATCCGAACGTCTTTAAAAAAAAAAAAAATCATGCTATTCTATTTGATTGGACTAATCCTCATTGCCTTTAATGTCTCCGCCACCTCCCCCATACATCCTACATTATTCTTAGTTGTTTTCCTTCATGTAGAATGAACCTACAAGGAAAGAAAGGGTTTATTTTAATTCCGATATTTTGGTCCCATTGACTTGCATTGGGATCGGGTATCGGTATCGGCGATATCCGATATTTTTTGAATATCGGCCGATCCAAACCGATACCGATACTTTCCGATATCGGAAGGTATCGCTCAACACTAGTCATGACATGCGCCATTACTTTATGTGAAAATATCCCAGAAGTCCAGTCCTAGTGAGAAGAGACCCAGGGATTCAGCACCGATGATGGAGATGTGATGATAAGAAGATGTGAGTAGGAGCAAAGGAACAAGGGAAATTAGCTTTTTCTACTCTTTCTAACCTTTTGATGGCTTTTTACAGTTCAGGAAAATGATGACCAGGGGCTACGATTCTGCTGAATCTACACATAAGTGAATTACAAAAACAAAATCTGAATTTTTGGGATTGCAGAATTTTTTTAATACTCAAGTGTAATTTTACCTGGTAAATTCTAAATCAACACTTTGCTTTTTTCTGAAAATAATCAAGTTCTTACATATCAATGGAACAGTAGTGCCAGGAGACACTAAAAAATGTCAGTAGTTTTATTGAAAATTGTTTCAATTGGGACATGGTTTCATTAAATTGTAAAATGAAGATAAATTGATTTTAAAAATGATAAAACATCTAGTTTTAATTAAATCATTCAGTTGGTATACTCTTTTTTTCCTAACTTATTGATTTTTTGTTCTATATTGTCTGCATTGTATGTTATACCAAAACTCCAGTGGCACTATAAGCTCTTAATGATGCCAGATAGTCAAGACAACCATTTTTTTAGATTAACCTGCAGGTAAAAGTTTATATGAATGCTGCAGGTTATGTCCTCTTTTTATAGTCTGTGATGGATATATATTGGAAGATTTCCATAATTCCATTCAATTTATGGGATTGATAGCTGTTC
The DNA here is from genome assembly GCF_032444005.1 of Ranitomeya imitator. Lineage (NCBI taxonomy): Eukaryota > Metazoa > Chordata > Amphibia > Anura > Dendrobatidae > Ranitomeya > Ranitomeya imitator. The sequence goes on from NC_091284.1 coordinate 583,183,621, forward strand.
CTTCAGCCCCACAGAAGTGGACAGAGTGGCAGTCACCCATGCACCCTACCACTCCATTCTCACAAGGTGCTTTGGAACGCTCAGGATTAGTGATGGTCCCTTTGACTATACATTTATAATGGGTCTTGTGAATAGGTAATGAATGTATTTAGTCTAAAAACCTCTTTATTATATACCGGTTTCTTTTGAGACCTTTTGAGCAAACACATTGTTTTGTTTCATTTACAATATAGTTGTGTCCCATCTCCTTTGGTGAGTCTTTCTAAATACCTCTTGTATGTGGCACACCTTAGAGTTTAAAACCATAAACTACAAGCCCGTCCATAAATAGCTGAATTTTACAATTAACATTTAATGTCTGTGACCCCTTTGTATACCAGACCAATGCCATTACCCCATAACCTCCCACTCCAACATCACATCTCTCTAAATCACACCTCACCACTCGTGCATTTGAACATAGACGGACATACCGCCTGCTCAACCAGTGTGGCTGCATCGGGGCACAGAGGCTTCTGGGGGCCCCTGCAGGGTGGCTAATAATGAGGGCATTCTGGCCAGTTTATCCAGCTCCAAGGCTCCAGGGATCCCTGGCCAGATTGCCCTCATGTGCGGGGAGCAGCTCAACTGCCTGCAAGAGAAAATGACAGCAGAGCAGAGCTGCAGGGAATGGATCCATCCTGCTTTCTGCCTGCACTTCCTGTCTCACACAGCAGCAGCTGAATGACATCACCAATGAATGAGGAAATGATGGAGGTCATGGAATGGGTAATGATGGGCGTGATGGGGAGAAGACAATGATGATGGTGATGGAAAGGACAATGATGGGGGTGGTGGGGTAGGAGGAAAGGATGGATGTGGTGGAATGGGTAATGATGGGGTGGTGGGGGAGAAGGCAATGATGGTGGCAGTGGAAAGGACAATGATGGGGTGGTGGGGAGGAGGTAATCATGGAGGTGGTGGGATGGGCAATTATGGGGTAGTGGGGAGAAAGCAATGATGGAGGTGATGAAGAGGGCAATTATGGGGGTGGGGGAGAGGGCAATAATGGGATGTGGGGGAGGAGGACAATGAGGGGTGTGGGGGATTGAGATGGGAGGAAGGGGGATTTATAATGGATTTAGGAACAGAGGGAGGTGGAGGAAGATGTTATTTTTGATTATTATGTCTAACACAGTCCCTTAGTATAAAGTGTACTCACTTATGTATAGCACAGTCCCTTAGTATATAGTGTACTCACTTATGTATAGCACAGTGCCTTAGTGTATAGTGTACTCACTTATTATGTAAAACATCATCCTTAGTTACATAGTTTCCTCTTTTGCTATGTATAACACAGTCCCTTATTACGCACCATCCTCTCTAGTTATATATGATGCCCTCCCTTATTATATAGCTTCATCTGCTAATATGTACAGTGCTGTCTCTTACATAGTGTATTCTTGTAATTGTTGTTATTATTATTATTATTATTTATTATTATAGTGCCATTTATTCCATGGCGCTTTAGAGATACATGTGAGGAGGGGAATACATAATAAAAACAAGTACAATATTCTTAAACAATACAGGTCACAACTGTTTCACAGTGCCCTCTTTTATTACATAGTCCACTCTCTTGTTAGATATAAAATGACTACTGATGGAGGAGCTGGTGACCAGACTACCAGTCCATCAGCTCCTCCCTTACAAAAGAAGCTTTCCCATGCTCCATCAGCCATCATTGCATTATACATCTAACAAGACAGGTTGGTATGTAATAAAAAACAGGGCTCTATAAAATCCAATATGTAAGGGACGGTGCTGTACATAACAAGAGAGGGCACTGTACAATAAGGGATGGCAATATACATAATAAAGGAGACTATTTAATATATACATGTATGTGTGTGGCTATATATATATTTATTTATATATACAGTGGGGAAAAAAAGTATTTAGTCAGTGAGCAATAGTGCAAGTTCCAACACTTAAAAAGATGAGAGGCGTCTGTAATTTACATCATAAGTAAACCTCAACTATGGGAGACAAACTGAGAAAAAAAAATCCAGAAAATCACATTGTCTGTTTTTTTAACATTTTATTTGCATATTATGGTGGAAAATAAGTATTTGGTCAGAAACAAAATTTCATCTCAATACTTTGTAATATATCCTTTGTTGGCAATGACAGAGGTCAAACGTTTTCTGTAAGTCTTCACAAGGTTGCCACACACTGTTGTTGGTATGTTGGCCCATTCCTCCATGCAGATCTCCTCTAGAGCAGTGATGTTTTTGGCTTTTCGCTTGGCAACACGGACTTTCAACTCCCTCCAAAGGTTTTCTATAGGGTTGAGATCTGGAGACTGGCTAGGCCACTCCAGGACCTTGAAATGCTTCTTTCGAAGCCACTCCTTCGTTGCCCTGGCGGTGTGCTTTGGATCATTGTCATGTTGAAAGACCCAGCCACGTTTCATCTTCAATGCCCTTGCTGATGGAAGGAGGTTTGCACTCAAAATCTCACGATACATGGCCCCATTCATTCTTTCATGTACCCGGATCAGTCGTCCTGGCCCCTTTGCAGAGAAACAGCCCCAAAGCATGATGTTTCCACCACCATGCTTTACAGTAGGTATGGTGTTTGATGGATGCAACTCAGTATTCTTTTTCCTTCACACACGACAAGTTGTGTTTCTACCAAACAGTCCCAGTTTGGTTTCATCAGTCCATAGGACATTCTCCCAAAACTCCTCTGGATCATCCAAATGCTCTCTAGCAAACTTCAGACGGGCCCGGACATGTACTGGCTTAAGCAGTGGGACACGTCTGGCACTGCAGGATCTGAGTCCATGGTGGCGTAGTGTGTTACTTATGGTAGGCCTTGTTACATTGGTCCCAGCTCTCTGCAGTTCATTCACTAGGTTCCCCCGCGTGGTTCTGGGATTTTTGCTCACCGTTCTTGTGATCATTCTGACCCCATGGGGTGGGATTTTGCGTGGAGCCCCAGATCGAGGGAGATTATCAGTGGTCTTGTATGTCTTCCATTTTCTAATTAAGGGCACCTACAGCTTAGTAACCGGGTTCCAGCACCGTCAGCTGGTCCTCGGTCGTGCCATTGGCTCTTGCACACTGGGGCAACGCATCCGGGTTCCAGCACCGCCAGCTGGTTCTCGGCAGTGTTCTTGTCACAGGTACTCCCTCGTGCCAAGCCTGGTTTCAGCACCGTCAGCTGTTTCCGGGTTGTGTCAACTTCACTGAGACGCCTATGCTTGCCCCGTCGTGGTGCGGTCGAGTTAGCCAACTCCAGGGTGCCTCCAGTTTAGGAGCTTCCTATGTGGGCTGCGTGAACTGGTAGTCAAGGCTGGTTCTGTAGTGCCAGTAGGCCCAGCTCCCCCTGTAGGACTGTTGGGGTTCGGTAACTGCGGCTGCCTCGCGGCCTAGCTGTTCTCTCCTCTCCTGTGGGCCTTCGGGTCCACCACCTGGTTCCAGCACCGTCAGCTGGTTCTAGGCAGTGTCTTTTGCTCTTGTACCTTCTGCTCCCCATCCTGATTCCAGTAACGTCAGCTGGTTCCGGGCAGAGCCTTTGGCTTAGGTGCCTCCTTCTGGGTATCCAAGTTCCACCAACGTCAGATGGTCCTTGGTAGTGCTTTCAGGCACGGGTACCTCCTGCTTAGTAACCGGGTTCCAGTAACGTCAGCTGGTCCTTGGTAGTTCCATTGGCTCTTGGACCTTCGGCTACCCATCCGGGTTCCAGTACCGTCAGCTGGTTCTCGGCAGTGTCTTTTGCTCTTGTACCTTCTGCTCCCCATCCTGGTTCCAGTAACGTCAGCTGGTTCCGGGCAGAGCCTTTGGCTTAGGTGCCTCCTTCTGGGTATCCGAGTTCCGCCAACGTCAGGCGGTCCTTGGTAGTGCTTTTTAGCACGGGTACCTCCTGCTTAGTAACCGGGTTCCAGTAACATCAGCTGGTCCTCGGTAGTTCCATAGGCTCTTGAACCTTCGGGTAGCCATCCGAGTTCCAGTTCCATCAGCTGGTTCTTGGCATTTTCTCAGCCTTCTTGTACCTTCTGCTACATTTCCAAGTTGAAGACCCTAAAGTCGACGACCCGGAAGACCACCCCGATGACGACGACGACGACGACCCGGAAGACCACCCCGATGACGACGACGACGACGGCGGAGACGACGACGGAGACGACGACGGCGGAGACGACGACGGCGGAGATGACGACACTGAAGACGACGACCCTGGAGACGACGACATGGAAGACCGAGAAGCAGAAGAACAAGAGGCTGCAGAACAAAGAGCAGAAGAACATTAAGCATAACACTTAATATCAGAGCAAAAGATATTATCTAAATTATATGCAGAAGAAGACTAAGCAGTGTATGGGGGTGAGTCCGTTCCTCCTCGTGGTGCCCCTGGATAAAGCCTGATGCTGCAGGCCAAACTGAACGCGGACAAATGTAACTTTTGTGACTGGCAGAACGGAAGGTGTAATCTTCCAACTTTTATAGATAACAACTACGGGAATGCCTGTCACAAATGAGAATATGATGAAGAAGTAGAATAGGAAGAATAATAACAGTGGAATAAAAAGAATATGTAGAATAGGAAGAATAATAATAGTTGAAGAAAATGAATATGAAGAATGTAATAAAAAAAAAAAAATAGGCAGAAGATGAAGAAGAAGATGAATAAGGTGAAGAAGTTGATGTCAAAGATGCTGATGATGATGAAGATGAAAGTGTGGGAAAAGGAAAAAAAAGAAGGGGAAGGTCGTGGAATAGTGAAACATCAATATCTGACAAAATAAAAAAAAATTTACATAGTCAATATCTTTTTCAATCCGAACGTCTTTAAAAAAAATAAAAATCATGCTATTCTATTTGATTGGACTAATCCTCATTGCCTTTAATGTCTCCGCCACCTCCCCCATACATCCTACATTATTCTTAGTTGTTTTCCTTCATGTAGAATGAACCTACAAGGAAAGAAAGGGTTTATTTTAATTCCGATATTTTGGTCCCATTGACTTGCATTGGGATCGGGTATCGGTATCGGCGATATCCGATATTTTTTGAATATCGGCCGATCCAAACCGATACCGATACTTTCCGATATCGGAAGGTATCGCTCAACACTAGTCATGACATGCGCCATTACTTTATGTGAAAATATCCCAGAAGTCCAGTCCTAGTGAGAAGAGACCCAGGGATTCAGCACCGATGATGGAGATGTGATGATAAGAAGATGTGAGTAGGAGCAAAGGAACAAGGGAAATTAGCTTTTTCTACTCTTTCTAACCTTTTGATGGCTTTTTACAGTTCAGGAAAATGATGACCAGGGGCTACGATTCTGCTGAATCTACACATAAGTGAATTACAAAAACAAAATCTGAATTTTTGGGATTGCAGAATTTTTTTAATACTCAAGTGTAATTTTACCTGGTAAATTCTAAATCAACACTTTGCTTTTTTCTGAAAATAATCAAGTTCTTACATATCAATGGAACAGTAGTGCCAGGAGACACTAAAAAATGTCAGTAGTTTTATTGAAAATTGTTTCAATTGGGACATGGTTTCATTAAATTGTAAAATGAAGATAAATTGATTTTAAAAATGATAAAACATCTAGTTTTAATTAAATCATTCAGTTGGTATACTCTTTTTTTCCTAACTTATTGATTTTTTGTTCTATATTGTCTGCATTGTATGTTATACCAAAACTCCAGTGGCACTATAAGCTCTTAATGATGCCAGATAGTCAAGACAACCATTTTTTTAGATTAACCTGCAGGTAAAAGTTTATATGAATGCTGCAGGTTATGTCCTCTTTTTATAGTCTGTGATGGATATATATTGGAAGATTTCCATAATTCCATTCAATTTATGGGATTGATAGCTGTTCCTTCAGCCCCACAGAAGTGGACAGAGTGGCAGTCACCCATGCACCCTACCACTCCATTCTCACAAGGTGCTTTGGAACGCTCAGGATTAGTGATGGTCCCTTTGACTATACATTTATAATGGGTCTTGTGAATAGGTAATGAATGTATTTAGTCTAAAAACCTCTTTATTATATACCGGTTTCTTTTGAGACCTTTTGAGCAAACACATTGTTTTGTTTCATTTACAATATAGTTGTGTCCCATCTCCTTTGGTGAGTCTTTCTAAATACCTCTTGTATGTGGCACACCTTAGAGTTTAAAACCATAAACTACAAGCCCGTCCATAAATAGCTGAATTTTACAATTAACATTTAATGTCTGTGACCCCTTTGTATACCAGACCAATGCCATTACCCCATAACCTCCCACTCCAACATCACATCTCTCTAAATCACACCTCACCACTCGTGCATTTGAACATAGACGGACATACCGCCTGCTCAACCAGTGTGGCTGCATCGGGGCACAGAGGCTTCTGGGGGCCCCTGCAGGGTGGCTAATAATGAGGGCATTCTGGCCAGTTTATCCAGCTCCAAGGCTCCAGGGATCCCTGGCCAGATTGCCCTCATGTGCGGGGAGCAGCTCAACTGCCTGCAAGAGAAAATGACAGCAGAGCAGAGCTGCAGGGAATGGATCCATCCTGCTTTCTGCCTGCACTTCCTGTCTCACACAGCAGCAGCTGAATGACATCACCAATGAATGAGGAAATGATGGAGGTCATGGAATGGGTAATGATGGGCGTGATGGGGAGAAGACAATGATGATGGTGATGGAAAGGACAATGATGGGGGTGGTGGGGTAGGAGGAAAGGATGGATGTGGTGGAATGGGTAATGATGGGGTGGTGGGGGAGAAGGCAATGATGGTGGCAGTGGAAAGGACAATGATGGGGTGGTGGGGAGGAGGTAATCATGGAGGTGGTGGGATGGGCAATTATGGGGTAGTGGGGAGAAAGCAATGATGGAGGTGATGAAGAGGGCAATTATGGGGGTGGGGGAGAGGGCAATAATGGGATGTGGGGGAGGAGGACAATGAGGGGTGTGGGGGATTGAGATGGGAGGAAGGGGGATTTATAATGGATTTAGGAACAGAGGGAGGTGGAGGAAGATGTTATTTTTGATTATTATGTCTAACACAGTCCCTTAGTATAAAGTGTACTCACTTATGTATAGCACAGTCCCTTAGTATATAGTGTACTCACTTATGTATAGCACAGTGCCTTAGTGTATAGTGTACTCACTTATTATGTAAAACATCATCCTTAGTTACATAGTTTCCTCTTTTGCTATGTATAACACAGTCCCTTATTACGCACCATCCTCTCTAGTTATATATGATGCCCTCCCTTATTATATAGCTTCATCTGCTAATATGTACAGTGCTGTCTCTTACATAGTGTATTCTTGTAATTGTTGTTATTATTATTATTATTATTTATTATTATAGTGCCATTTATTCCATGGCGCTTTAGAGATACATGTGAGGAGGGGAATACATAATAAAAACAAGTACAATATTCTTAAACAATACAGGTCACAACTGTTTCACAGTGCCCTCTTTTATTACATAGTCCACTCTCTTGTTAGATATAAAATGACTACTGATGGAGGAGCTGGTGACCAGACTACCAGTCCATCAGCTCCTCCCTTACAAAAGAAGCTTTCCCATGCTCCATCAGCCATCATTGCATTATACATCTAACAAGACAGGTTGGTATGTAATAAAAAACAGGGCTCTATAAAATCCAATATGTAAGGGACGGTGCTGTACATAACAAGAGAGGGCACTGTACAATAAGGGATGGCAATATACATAATAAAGGAGACTATTTAATATATACATGTATGTGTGTGGCTATATATATATTTATTTATATATACAGTGGGGAAAAAAAGTATTTAGTCAGTGAGCAATAGTGCAAGTTCCAACACTTAAAAAGATGAGAGGCGTCTGTAATTTACATCATAAGTAAACCTCAACTATGGGAGACAAACTGAGAAAAAAAAATCCAGAAAATCACATTGTCTGTTTTTTTAACATTTTATTTGCATATTATGGTGGAAAATAAGTATTTGGTCAGAAACAAAATTTCATCTCAATACTTTGTAATATATCCTTTGTTGGCAATGACAGAGGTCAAACGTTTTCTGTAAGTCTTCACAAGGTTGCCACACACTGTTGTTGGTATGTTGGCCCATTCCTCCATGCAGATCTCCTCTAGAGCAGTGATGTTTTTGGCTTTTCGCTTGGCAACACGGACTTTCAACTCCCTCCAAAGGTTTTCTATAGGGTTGAGATCTGGAGACTGGCTAGGCCACTCCAGGACCTTGAAATGCTTCTTTCGAAGCCACTCCTTCGTTGCCCTGGCGGTGTGCTTTGGATCATTGTCATGTTGAAAGACCCAGCCACGTTTCATCTTCAATGCCCTTGCTGATGGAAGGAGGTTTGCACTCAAAATCTCACGATACATGGCCCCATTCATTCTTTCATGTACCCGGATCAGTCGTCCTGGCCCCTTTGCAGAGAAACAGCCCCAAAGCATGATGTTTCCACCACCATGCTTTACAGTAGGTATGGTGTTTGATGGATGCAACTCAGTATTCTTTTTCCTTCACACACGACAAGTTGTGTTTCTACCAAACAGTCCCAGTTTGGTTTCATCAGTCCATAGGACATTCTCCCAAAACTCCTCTGGATCATCCAAATGCTCTCTAGCAAACTTCAGACGGGCCCGGACATGTACTGGCTTAAGCAGTGGGACACGTCTGGCACTGCAGGATCTGAGTCCATGGTGGCGTAGTGTGTTACTTATGGTAGGCCTTGTTACATTGGTCCCAGCTCTCTGCAGTTCATTCACTAGGTTCCCCCGCGTGGTTCTGGGATTTTTGCTCACCGTTCTTGTGATCATTCTGACCCCATGGGGTGGGATTTTGCGTGGAGCCCCAGATCGAGGGAGATTATCAGTGGTCTTGTATGTCTTCCATTTTCTAATTATTGCTCCCACTGTTGATTTCTTCACTCCAAGCTGGTTGGCTATTGCAGATTCAGTCTTCCCAGCCTGGTGCAGGGATACAATTTTGTTTCTGGTGTCCTTTGACAGCTCTTTGGTCTTCACCATAGTGGAGTTTGGAGTCAGACTGTTTGAGGGTGTGCACAGGTGTCTTTTTATACTGATAACAAGTTTAATCAGGTGCCATTACTACAGGTAATGAGTGGAGGAAAGAGGAGACTCTTAAAGAAGAAGTTACAGGTCTGTGAGAGCCAGAAATCTTGAGTGTTTGTTTCTGACCAAATACTTATTTTCCACCATAATATGCAAATAAAATGTTAAAAAAACAGACAATTTGATTTTCTGGATTTTTTTTTCTCAGTTTGTCTCCCATAGTTGAGGTCTACCTATGATGTAAATTACAGACGCCTCTCATCTTTTTAAGTGTTGGAACTTGCACTATTGCTGACTGACTAAATACTTTTTTGCCCCACTGTATATGTATATGTAGAGTTGTTGCCTTAAAAGGAGGGGGGCCCAGACACATTTCCTGCACAGGGGCCCCAAGCTGTCTGTGTCTGCCCCTGCTTTAAACCCATCCCACCTACTCCCCAATCTCATCACCACACTTATCCCATCCCTAACCTAACTTTTCAACCTATCACTAACTTTTGGTACCTTCCCCTTTGCTTTAAAACATGCCACAATCACATCTATGTCCAGCTATCGCCCCATATAATTTGCTTCCAAACTCCTTGAGCAGCACGTCCATGTTGAACTTCTCTCTCACTTTGCATCCAACTTACTCTTCGACAACCTACAATCTGGCTTCTGTCCCCATCATTCCACTGAAACTGCTTTGACCAAAATGACTAATGACTTACAGCCAAAGCTGACAGACAATTCTCTATACTCCTCATTCTAGACCTGCCCTCAGCTTTTGACACAGTTGACTACTGCCTCATGCTACAGATCCTCTCTTCCTTTGTCATCAAAGAAATTACCCTATCCTGGATCTCCTCAAACCTTACCAGCCGGACATTAGCGTTTCCTACTCCCACACTACTTCCTCATCATGCCCTCTCTCTGTTGGTATTTCTCAAGGCTATGTCCTACTCTTCTCCATCTATACACTTGGCATGTGACAACTCATAAAGTCCTATGGCTTCCAGTACCATCTATATGCTGATGACACTCAAATCTACCTCTCTGGCCAATATGTCACCTCTGTGCTGTCCAGAATCCCAGAGTGTCTATTGGCCATATCCTCATTCTTCTCCTCTTGCTTCCTCAAGCTCAATGTGGACAAATCTGAACTAATTATCTTTCCTCCATCTCCATATTTTCCCTACCTGATCTATCTATCACAATAAATAACATCACACTTTCTCCTGTACCGGAAATCCGCTGCTTCGGAGTAGTGTTTGACTCTGCCCTGTCTTTCAAACAGCACATCCAAACTCTCGCCACCTCCTGTTACCTCCAGCTCAAAAATATTTTCAGAATCCATTCTTTCTTCAACCACTATTTTACTAAAATGCTTGTATATGCCCTAATTATGTCACTCCTCCTCTGTTGCCTACCTTCTAACACTCTTGCATCTCTCCAGTTTGTCCTTATCTTTGCTGCTTGACTAATTAATCTCTCCCCTAGCTAAACTCCTGCTTCCTCCTTTGCAAATCCTTCCACTGACTCACAATTTCCCAGTGTATCCAGTTTAAATTACTAACACTGAGTGAGCCACAAAGCCATCCATAGCCTTTCTCGTCCATATATCTCTGAAATAATCTCCTGATATCTTCCCTCACGCAATCTCTGGTCCTTCCAAGACCTCCTTCTCTCCTCCACACTTATTTGCTCCTCACCCAATCTCCTCCATGACTTCTCTCAAATATTCCCCTTCCTCTGGAATTCTGTGCCCCAACACATCAGATTATCCACCACATTCAGATCTTACAGACGGAACCTGAAAACCCATCTCTTCAAGAAAGCTTACAACCTGCAATGACCACGCTACGACCTCAACACCATCGGAGCTACTGCAACCCCCAACCTACTGTTTCCTTCCCCGTAATCAGGTAGAATGTAAGCCCGCAAGGGCATGGTCCTCTTCCCTCTGTACCAGTCTACCATTGTTAGTTTGTCTTCTGTAAGTGATTTTTGTATTTGATGTAACCCCGTCTAATGTACAGCACCATGAAATCAATGGTGCTAATTAAATAATAATAATGAGAGGACAAACTGCCATCTCCTATATTAGTTTTTTGAAAATTGTTTTGTCCTATTTACAGATTTTATCCATGAATTGAGAATAAAAGGTCAATCGAAGAGGAGAATGAAGCAGTTTTACCTTAAGATATGTTAAAAACTGTTTATTAATGTAATGTGTATTATTGATTTATAAAAATAAAAATTAAACAGACAGTTATTCTTGATCTGTGTGTGAAATGTGTATGCATTATGTTGATGTTTGAAGCTATTTGAACAGCAGGGAAGTGTTTTTATAGAAGTGGTAAGTGCCTCAAATTCTTCTACATTTTTTTAATACTGTGAAGAGACTGCAGTGATTGCTGAGAACGACTGATTATCCGGAGTTCAACATATAGGTGCAGAGTGCTTGTGTTTCTATATTTTTGCATTATTTTACATCATTTACTGTATTTACCAACATTCTTTTCCTTACTCCTTTAAGTGTATTCCTTGTCTGAATAAAAATAGCTGGAACAGATGTACTAAAAATCTTCCTTCTTTAATTCCAGTCTTGCAAAGATTTTCCAGTTTAATTAGTTCTCTTTTTATTTAACAACTGTAGAAACATATGTTGATATAAACCAAGTCATTAATTCAGATTATCATCCTGCAGTATATAGGAATACAATATGTAAGAAAGCAAGAAGATAAACTAGTTCTAGTTGCAAGTTTTATTACTGGTAAAATGAACTTTTCACCTACATGTTATACACATATAATAGATAGTTAAAAGGCAAAAAAATGTCATCAGCTCATCCTCTGGTGAATACAAACTTTACCGTCTGGATAGATGGTGCATGGAGCAAATAGTAGATCGGTTTCATTTGTGCTGATTCAGAGAAAGTGGTGATCCAAGTCACATTCCAAAAATGTTAAAAGCAAGAAAACAATGTTTATGCAAACAATAGAATTCAACAGTGTAAAAATATATCCGTGGAGACTTTAATGCATTAAGAACGTTATCTCCTGCTTTCTTAGTCACGAAATTGGATGTTTTTTTTAATTGAGAATTGTAATGTATTTGAATAAATCTTTCGCTTTTTTAAATTTTTGATGTTTGTTGGATCACAACTTTCATTGAAACAGAGACAGGCAATTGTTTTTTAATGGAGTGTTCTCACATAGTTCAGTAGCAATTTTGGAACACAATTATCAGTTCATTTTACTAAGTAAATATTTAGTCAAGGATGTATCAAGAATTTCTGCATGTGAGATAACAATTAAAGATGTGATGAGGGTGATGTAGCCATAACGTGGCAATACATTATTCCTTCCAGTTCTGTACCTTGTACTTGATGTATGAGATTTCCACAGCAGCAGTGACAAGGACACTGAGAAGCTGTCAATCAATGTAAATGGATGGTGACCGAGTTTAAACTGTTAAAAATTCTGACATGAATTTTCAAAGTAAGTACATCAGTCTAATCAAGTTTCAGATTTTTTTCCGCATACCATTTAATTTGTGAAATCTGTTGACTGATCTGCTTTAGGTGTGTGACTTAAGATTAAGTGCAGTTACATTTAGGGAGTTTAGAAGAGAGTCACTAATACAGACATGGACAAAATTGTTGGTACCCTTCTGTTAAATTAGGAAAACCTATAATGGTTACTGAAATAACTTTAAAGTGACAAAAGTAATTTTCAATTTAAATTTAACAAATATAATCTAATGAAAATCAGATATTGCTTTTGAATTGTGATTCAACAGAAAAAAAATAATGAAAATTCCCTGGACAAAAATATTGATACCCCTGGAAAAGATTGACATTTTTTTGACCAAAGGACATTTTAAGCTAAGGTTTGTCCTGTAATTAGCATATTAAGTGTGTACAAACAATAGCAGTCAGTTTGCATATTTAAAAGGTGATAAGTAGTCACTTTGATATTTGGTATCATGGTGTGTACCACACTGACTATGGGCCAAAGAAAGCTAAAGAGAGACTTGTCTCAGGAGATTAGAAAGAAAATTAAAGACAAACATGTTAATGGTAAAGGATAGGAAACAATATCTAAACTGTAGTAGGTTTATGCACCACTGAAAGCCTCTGGAGTATCCTACACCATGAGATTTGCGGGACTCTAGATCTACAGCAACCTGAAATGCATGTTTGCTGCTTTGTAGTAATGCTATTTTAGAAGCTGCTCTCTTAATCTAATGAATTTGTCAGGTAGAAACCTTCCTCATTATTCCTTTATCTGCACGAATACGTCTGTGCTATGTATGAGCTACAAATCTCTTCACAGTATGATGATCACGCTTATGTTTTCATGAAATATCTAATGTTTTCATACTTTGTCCAAGGCATTGCACTATTTAACTCTTTTCAGCTGCAGCGAGATCTGGCTTCTTTTCTATTTTGCTTGAAACCTGTGTCCTGCTTAATACTGGGGAATGTCATCCTTAAGTAGTTTTCTTTTAATTGGGCATTTCTGGTAACCTAATTATCACATGCGTTTGTGATCCCTAAAGCCCTGAGACACCACAGCATTTATTAGTTTATGTGCCACAAAAAAAAATTAATCTTTATGGCACTTAAATCCAATTTGCATAATAATTTGGAATGCAGTGTATATATTAACTGCCTGTAGTTACTTGAATAAATTACCATATTTTTGTTATTTGTGCCACACTCATTAATAAAATTATGCTAAAGAACTAGAAATGTTATCCAATTTTGTCTATGCATATGCCTTCTATCTATGGATATGTCATTCAAAATGTGTAAGTTTGGATTTTGTAAATCGAGTTCCTGGATTTAACTGAGCTTTTTGCAGCACCAGAATCAATTGACAGTAGGACACATACAAAGGGGTTTGATATGCGCTATATATGCATTAGGTGTAGTCAGGGATGATGGTAACATGGAGGTGCATGAGAATAAGGCCACTAGCTGTGCAACAGGAGGCATAATAGAGTGAAGTGGGTTAGGAAGGCTATGTCTGATCTGGTGTACCTGAACAAGTTTACAGGTTGATGCATGAGTGGTGATGTTAGTACAGAGGTAGCACTGCGGCAGGAAGACACCAGCACTAAATCTAAGGGAATGTCTGCACTAGTAAGAAAGAAAGTAAAAGCACAGGTCAGGCCAGACAGGTGCTTCTTGTTGGGCTTTCAATAATAAGAGGAACAAACACAGCAATCTGTCCCAAATTCCTGGATCTTCAAACAGTAAGTTCTTTAATTGACACTGAAGTTCAAAATATTGTAGATAAGACATACATTACTGGGATGGGCCAATGCGGACCCATCACTCATGTTACAAATTGGAGCCATTATCAAAGTTAAAGGGGTTGTCTAGGTTCATCACGAAATTCTGAACTCATTCTATGTGACTGCAGACTTGTGAATCCTCACAGCATGCATCGTGGGTGGCGAAATTCCAACTGGACATGTGCTGCATCACTCAATTCACTTGCATCAATGAAGGCCTTGCACATTTAGTTAGAATGTGACTGGAAACATGCATACTTGTAGTCACATGACCGCACAGTCTCGCCCCCAGCACTGGAGAATCCTCACAGCAAGTGCAGCGTTAACAAGTCTGCAGTCACATGGACTGACTTTGGTGAGTAACTTGGACTACCACATTAAAGATAAGTGCAAGATCCATTAAATTAATTTTAGGGACTTAGAGCGCTTACAACACAAATGTAGTATGACTCTAAAATTCTATTTGTTCCATGTGGCACATGAGAGAGGCAGTGGGAGATTAGGTAAATAAGTGGTGCAATAATTAGTGCAAAAAAAGGGGGTTGTTTTCTTGGAAAACTCAGCCGGCTTCATTATTTACTGTAGGCTCCTCAGTAGTATCGGGCTGCACCTGAATTAGGAAGATCTGGTGATGTGGGGGTAGGAAGATTGCTTATTGACTTTGCAACAATGCAAGTGTTAGAGCTGGGTAATACCAGACACCAATTCTTTCATTTCTAATCATTTTCAGCTACTTTCCAGTTAAAGCAAAAAATAAATGGTAAAACTATATTTTCCACATGAAAGACGCACCCTTCAAGTGTCTACGTTTGGAAGCATGTGATATCCAGATTGTACATGTCACTTTACTTACATTTATCAAGCTTGCCATAAAATACAATGTACCCTTTAGACATTTAAAGAACATTTGCATTTAATTAAAGCACACATCGATTTAAGAAAAATCTACAAATGAAAAGTCTATCAAGATAATTACTTAAAAGCAATGGATTTAAAGTGTGCCAATATTAATGGCAATTAATGGAAAATCTGTGCAAAGTAAATTTGTGTTGCATTTGCTTTTTCATAAATTTTTGATACAGTAATGTAGTTTGTTCTGTGTTACCTACTTAAAGACGTATTTTCAACTCAGGGCAGGCACTTTCTTATGGATATATTTGGTACATTTGAGGTTTCCTTGAATAAGAAAACAAAAAAATCCTATTTTCAATAAATTTATACTATGTGCTAAGAAATGGTCATTATCAGAACACAAGAAACTATGGAATTTCAAGATCGGTCCAGAACCCAGGTCAGGAAGACTTAGCAATCGAACAATTGACTTGATGTAAATAAAAATCATATAATGTAATGAAAATATGCTGAAGACTAAATTGGTAATATGAGCAAGAAATTACCTAAAATTAAAGTAGCATTTGTGCCTTGCATTGTATACCTTCAAACAATGGGTTTGACAGCAAGAAAAAAACATTTCTTTAATGTGCCATAGTTTTGTCATTTTTCTGTCTCTAATTAAAATCTAAACTAGGCCAAAACAGAAGTTATACATTCATACATTTCAAAGTTTTAATCTTAGAAAGAAAAAAAAACTAATTTTATTGCAGAAAAGTAAAGAGGTGTTTTAAAGTGGAAAATGCTGAGGAGGAGTGATCACAGAACTATCAAAAGTATTGTTGCAAATAGTCAACAGTGTCACATAGCACATATTGAAAAGAAAAATTCACATTAACTGCCAAAGATTTGAGAAGACTCAAACATGAACCAAGAGCCCATTATCATCCAGTGCTGCCATATTGCAGAACTGCAACCTCACTAGTGTGCCCAGAAGTACAAGATGTTGAGTGCTCAGAGACCTGGCCAAGGAAAGGAAAGCTGAAACCTATCCACCACTGAACAAGACACAGAAGCTGAAACGTCAAGAATGGGCCAAGATTAATTTTCACCATATAATGAATGCAGTAAAATAAAAACACAAAATTTCCATTGGTGAATTGCAATTCTGTTGCAAGATTGATGCACTTAGATTTTTTTTTCCTGCTTCTTAGTACATCACATGATAAAATCCATTGCTTCTTACAAAAGTAAAAGTCATCCCGCAAAAAATAAACCCTCATATGATTATTTTGATGTAAAAATAAAAAAAGTTATGACTCTTGGAAAAAGTTAAGGAAAAAAATGAAAGCTCAATAACGGAAAATCACCCTATCAGGAAGGGGTTAAGTAAGTCAATTAACTGACAACAACATAATGCTCTAAAACAGGAAAGGACCAACATACAATACATTTTCCAGAGTTAGGCCACTTTTAAGATATTATTATTATTATTATTTATTTATTTATATAGCACCATTAATTCCATGGTGCTGTACATGTGAAAAGGGGTTACATATAGGGTTATAGATATCGTTAACAGTAAAGAAATTTACAGTGACAGACTGGTACAGAGGGGAGAGGACCCTGTCCTTGCGGACTTACATTCTTAGGGATAATGGGGAAGAGACAGGAGGTCGGGGTGCTGCAGCACTGGTGGTTGGTGAGGCAGCAGCTCGGGTGGTTGGTGAGGCGGCAGCGACACGGCAGCTCGGGTGGTTGGTGACGTGGAGGCAGCTCGGGTGGTTGGTGAGGCGGCAGCTCGGGTGGTTGGTGAGGCGGCAGAATGGTTATTGCAGGCTATATGCTTTCCTGAAGAGATGGGTTTTCAGGTTCAATTTGCAGGATCTGAGGGTGGTCGATAGTCGGACGTGTTGAGGTGTGGAATTCCAGAGGATGGGGGATATTCTTGAAAAATCTTGGAGGCGGTTGTATGAGGAGTGAATAAGTGTGAAGGAGAGTAGGAGGTCTTGGGAGGATCGAAGATTACGTGAGGGAAGATAGTGGGAGATTAGTTCAGAGATATAGGGAGGAGACAGGTTGTGGATGGCTTTGTAGATCAGTGTTAATAGTTTGAACTGGATTCGTTGGGGAATTAGGAGCCGGTGGAGGGATTTGCAGAGGGGTGAAGCAGGGCAGTAGAGAGGAGAGACATGGATTAGCCGAGCAGCAGAGTTGAGGACAGACTGGAGTATTTGTCAGTACTTTGCATCAGTATTTGTAAGTCTGGGTGGAACCCAGAAAGAATATAGTGGAACAAACTATGTTTCTTTCTTGATTTGAAACCTTCCTTGTTTACAAATATTCATGAACAATAATAGCTAAATTATTGTCATGGATAAGTGATCTAATCCAGATCTAGAGTATTATTGTACTTGAAATGTTCTTAAAAAATTACTTAGTTTAAGTACTATATAAATAAAGCTATTAAAACATTAAGCTCAAATTGTTGGCAAATACTCCAATTATGTAAAGTGCAACTATATCTACATGCACAGAGTTAAACGGGGATGCAGCTAATTAAATTATAGCTGTTAAATTACTGTTTTCACAATTACTATTTTTATCATGAATAAATTAGTACTCCTATTCTGACAAAGCCTATACATATAATTTAAGGCTTTCAACATGCAAACAATGTTTCATTTCTAAGCAAAATGAACGAAAGGTTCTAGTAGACATTACAAGATACAGTTTGTAAAGTAGATTGGTATAATAGAACAACATGATCATTTATTTTTAGATTTTTTTTATATTATTACATTAATTAAACAAACATAAATATCATTATCAGGTGATAATCTGGAGGTAGTAACCATCTATGGTCATTAACCTTATAAGCCCAAGGGTGCACTTACATTGCATGATTGGTATGAATGTGCGTTCCTAGGAACTGTGATTTTCCAATTATTATGCAGCATTAACATGCAGCTGATCGCCTAACTAGTGAACTAAATGCTTGTTCATCAAGTGAAATAATCTTTTTTTTGCTTAAAAGAAAATATGTTCTCTGCAGCATATCATCATATTCAAATAGGTGCGTGCCGCTGACAACAAAGGCAGTCTATGCCTTGTTTGCAATATCTTGCGATCACAGCATTTAGCAGGCATGCAGAAGAAGAAAGTCCCCACTGCACTATGATTGACTGCCCTGCGTTATTATTGTGGTTGCCTGATCATTGCCATGGTGACCCACCTATGGCAAGGCCCTCAGACCATGCACAGAGCATGGTCTAAGGGGCTTGCGTCAGTGGAGCTGCAGATTCAAGCTACTGTTTTACTTGATTCCAGAACTGGATTCACAGCCACATAGCTCAATAGTATTGTGTAATGTGTTTTTTTTTTGCTGTAACTGCTGCTTCTCTGTGTGTGTGATGTAGAAAAAAGAGCAAGAATTGATTTTTCTATGTGTATTGTAAAGGGGAGACATCATAGCACGTGGTTTCCACCCACTAGGTCAGGTATAGAGCCTACTGAGAGGAAATCTGAGACAAAGCTTGCAGGCAGGATAACTAGTGCAAAAATAGGTATAAAAGTAATAACATAGTTATAAATAGTGTTATTCTTCATGTCATACATATGAAAGCTCACTCTGAAGCGTTACCTGAACAGACAGATACATTTTAAGTACAATTATATATCATAATGCCATAAATATACAGTATACGATTGAAAGATCCATTTGAAGTGGATATTGCAAATTATATTAATGCTTTGCCTTTCATTGCATCCAAATGAATTTTCTTCCTGATATAATACATGTTTTATTCAGGATATCATTGTGTTAAAATCACTAGTGTTTTTACCTTTCATATCTTTTCCATTCATCACCCATGTACAGGTACAGTATGTCTTTCTGAATATAAATTCCCACAATAACTAAATCAGAATGCAATCTTTAACATTTCCAGCATGGTGTCTGACATCGTTCCTAACTTAAAAAGTATCATGCAGAGAGATGTTCACGAGAATATCAAGCCAATGAACAGAGAGAAAAGACTACATAGAACAGGACATCCTTGTCAGCAAGCATAGATAGCAAGAAGCCAAATGTTAGGGGTCGAGTTCCCGCTTCTGCACTGGGGGAATCTCGAGCCACTTCCGCTGCGGTCTCCCATTCTTGTCCAGCCGCAGTGGAGCCTGCTCAGCAAGGACGTCGGTCCCAGCGTCTTGCTCATTCTCACTCTGTTCAGAGAGTTAGTGCTGCTTCTCCAGTCTCTGCCATTAAAGTCAGTACTGGTCAGCAGCGAGCGGACTTCTCTGGGACTAAGTCCTTGTCTGCATGTACTGAGCATGCCCAGCGTAAGGTCTCCCGTTGGAGATCGAGGGTCATGTGCTCAGGCTCTGCAGCACATTCCATTGGTCCTCTTGGCAGGTCCTAGAAGGGCAAAAGTGCTGTGGCCACTTCCTGTGCTGCTCCTATATAAACTGCGCATGACCGCACGGCCATGCGCTAGTATTGTCTTGTTATTATGTGTGTGTGTAGATGGATGTATGTCGAAGGATGAAAGCTCCTAAATATCCCTCCCTAGTGTTGTTGACTGTTCGCGGATGATGGTAGCTATCTAGCGCCCGACTTGCCATCTACACGATACACACATCTCAGCGTCCTATAGCTGTGCCTGCCAGTACGGCGCCGTGCGCTTGCCTTGCGCTTTCCATACCCGAGTCTGGGTGGTTAGTGGCGTCCGTTAGTGCGGCATCGCTCGCACTCTTGTGCACATATTTGTCCTAAGGTTCTCTACACACCCAGTTGCGGTGTTACGCCAGCAAGGGTCTAATCGGGCTTCAATCCCTTCTGGGGTTAAGTCCGCTGACCATTTGCTCGCGCTCTAGTGTGGTACTGCGGTCCTGTGAGTTAACAGGATCGCTTTCTTCACGCTGGGTGAGGTTTAACCCACGCGTGTATACTTTAGTGTACCGCCATATTGTCTGCCAATTACTAGCAGCAGGTCTCCACCTGCACGGTGGACCCCGGACTGCGAACGCACCTTTATCATCTGTCTTGGTGCGTTCCGCCAGTCCTAACAGAATACTAGCGCCAGGGTCTGGCTAGTAAAATGGCGGACGACCAGCGTTTACAGCGGTACATCCAGCAGCTGGAGGGAAGGTTGGCGGCTCTTGAGCGTACAACCTCAGCTGTGGATGTCACTGCTGTAGCTGTGCAGGCTGCAAGTGTAGCCGCAGCCAGTTTGTCCACTGCCACCCCTGCTCTGACTTTATCCCGTCTCCCACTACCTGACAAGTTTGCTGGAGAGAGCAAAGATTGTCGTGGATTCGTGAGCCAGTGCTCTATCCGTCTCGAGCTCCTGGCTGCACGTTTTCCTACAGAGCGGGCTAAGGTGGGATTTATTGTCTCGCTGTTGTCGGGCAGGGCGTTGGAGTGGGCTACGCCGCTGTGGGAGCGTGATGATCATGTGGTGCAGAGTGCTCCGTTGTTTCTGGGCACGCTGAAAAAGGTCTTTCTAGGACCTCAACTCACCCATGATACAGCGCTCCAACTACTGGCATTAACTCAGGGTGAGTCCTTGGTCAGCCATTTTTCCGTCCGATTCCGTACTTTAGCTTCCGAGCTGGAGTGGTCGGATAAAGCCCTTATCCCCATATTCTGGAGGGGCCTGGCTGACCATGTTAAGGACGCTCTGGCCACTAGGGAGATTCCTGCCACACTGGAGGAGTTAATATCTATTTCTACTCGTATAGACCTCCGTTTTAACGAGCGGAGGTTGGAACGAGCCCAGTGTAGGCAGAGGTTTCGGCTGGCTCCTACCTTTGCCAAACCTTTGAAATCTCCAGTCCAGGCATCTGAGTCACATGAGACCTTGGAGGTGACACGAGCGGGATCCAAGTCTCAGTCCGCTCGTGCACATAAGGTTCGTCATGTTTGCCAGCAGTCAGGACGTCTTGCCTCCAAGAGTCCTCAGCGGTCGGGGAAACGTCAGCGTCTAGTGGCAGTTGGAGGAGGTACACTAGACACGGCGACGTTTGCCTCAAAGTTGTCCTTCAAGGGGACAATTACCATAGGCCCATCCACTCTCACGGTCGAGCTATGCTTGGACTCTGGGGCAGAGGGTAACTTTATG
This sequence comes from Ranitomeya imitator, assembly GCF_032444005.1. Classification (NCBI taxonomy): domain Eukaryota; kingdom Metazoa; phylum Chordata; class Amphibia; order Anura; family Dendrobatidae; genus Ranitomeya; species Ranitomeya imitator. Next base: position 583,204,949 of record NC_091284.1, read on the forward strand.
TCCTCCGCCTTTGCCCAGCGTCACGCAATACCCTTGGTGATGCTCGCCCAGCCAGTGACCGTTCGAGTGGTAAATGGGTCAACACTACCTTCACAGATTACCCACCAAACCATTCCTTTCACCCTATCTGTGTCTCCATCACATCAGGAGATAATCTCCCTATTAGTCATTCCTGAGGGAATTGATGAGGTCCTGTTGGGGATGCCATGGCTTCGCTACCATTCTCCTCATATTGAGTGGTCCTCTGGGAGAATTTTGGGATGGAGTAAATCCTGTGAGGGTAGATGTCAGAGGGAGTGCGTTCAGGTTGCTACTACACAGGTACCCGCAGATCTTTCCTCTCTCCCCAAGCACTATTGGTCCCATGCAGACGTGTTCTCCAAAAGAGCTGCGGAGACCCTTCCGCCTCACCGCCCCTATGACTGTCCTATTGACCTCTTGCCTGGTGCTGAGCCTCCTCGGGGTCGAGTCTACCCGTTATCTCTCCCGGAGACGGAGGCAATGTCCCAGTATATTCAGGAGAATCTGGCAAGAGGATTCATTAGGAAGTCAGTGTCACCGGCAGGGGCTGGGTTCTTCTTCGTACAGAAGAAGACTGGAGACTTACGTCCATGCATCGACTACAGGGGTCTTAACGCCATTACCGTTAAGAACAAGTACCCATTACCCCTGATATCTGAGCTCTTTGATAGGCTACGGGGAGCAAAGGTATTTACAAAGTTAGATCTGCGGGGTGCTTACAACCTGATTCGCATCCGTGAGGGGGATGAATGGAAGACGGCTTTTAACACCAGGGATGGGCACTATGAATATCTAGTGATGCCCTTTGGGCTCTGTAATGCCCCAGCCGTTTTCCAAGACTTTGTGAACGACATCTTTCGGGATATGCTCACCACCTCGGTCGTAGTCTATCTGGATGACATTCTCATCTACTCTCCAGATATAGACTCCCATCGGAGAGATGTTCGCAAAGTCTTCGACCTCTTACGGGCAAACTCCCTCTACGCTAAGTTGGAGAAGTGTGTGTTTGAGCAGGAGTCCTTGCCTTTCCTTGGATATATCATTTCTGCCCAGGGTTTGGCTATGGATCCTGCCAAGCTACAGGCTGTAATGGACTGGCAGGAACCCCATTCTCTTAAAGCGGTGCAGCGCTTTATGGGGTTCATTAATTATTATCGCCAGTTCATTCCACACTTCTCAACTTTGGTAGCTCCCTTGGTCGCCCTCACCAAGAAGGGAGCAAATCCCAAGTTGTGGTCAGAGGAGGTCTCCAAGGCCTTTCTCTCGATTAAGTCACACTTTGCTAGCGCTCCCATCCTACATCGCCCCGATGTAGATAAACCATTCATCTTGGAGGTGGATGCCTCATCCGTTGGTGCTGGAGCAGTCCTTTTCCAAAAGGATGCTCAAGGTCGGAAGCATCCTTGCTTCTTCTTCTCCAAGACCTTCACACCAGCGGAGAGGAATTATTCCATCGGGGACAGGGAGTTGCTAGTCATGAAGTTGGCTTTTTCAGAGTGGAGACACCTCTTGGAGGGAGCTCGCTTTCCCTTCCAAGTCTTCACTGACCACAAGAACTTGGTGTATATACAGACGGCCCAGCGGCTGAATTCTCGCCAGGCTAGATGGTCCCTGTTCTTCTCCCGGTTCCATTTTACTCTCCATTTTCTCTCCGGGGAGAAGAACGTTCGTGCCGACGCTCTCTCCCGCTCCGTAGTGTCATCTGAGGAGGAGGAGGAGGAGCCTCGGCTTATTGTCCCTTCTGAGAGCCTGAGAACTGTAGCTCCGGTTTCGCTAGAGTCTGTGCCCCCGGGCAAGACTTTCGTGCCAGCTAACTTGCGACCGGAGGTTCTCTCTTGGGCTCACTCCTCCAGAGTGGGGGGCATTTTGGGACCAAGAGGACATCAGAGCTTTTGGCGAGAACATACTGGTGGCCGCATATGGCCCGAGATGTCAGGGACTACATTCAGGCGTGCGTTTCTTGCACCCAGAATCGGTCTCCTCGGCAACGGCCTGCTGGGTTGCTTTACCCTCTACCGGTGGCAGACAGGCCCTGGGAGATGGTCGGAATGGACTTTGTGGTGGGTCTACCCAAGTCGCGTGGCTGCTCCATTATTTGGGTTGTCACTGACCATTTCTCTAAGATGGTGCATTTGGTGCCGCTTCCTCGGTTACCCTCAGCACGGGCCTTGGCGGTGTTGTTCGTTAAACACGTTTTCCGTTTGCATGGTATGCCTGATAAAATTGTCAGCGATCGGGGTCCCCAGTTCGCATCTCGGTTTTGGAGAGAGCTCTGCCGTTTACTCAGCATAGAGTTAAACCTCTCCTCTGCTTACCATCCCGAGACGAATGGGTTGGTGGAGAGAACCAACCAGACTCTGGTGACATATTTGCGACATTTCGTCTCTGCTAGGCAGGATGACTGGGCATCTTTGCTACCTTGGGCGGAATTTGCCCTGAACAACGCCGTAGCCGATTCCACTGGTCAAACTCCTTTTCTCCTTAATTACGGCCAGCATCCGCGTGTCCCTGTGCCCATGCCCGTGTCCTCCACCGATTCTAGGGTGGCAGACTGGGCGGTGGAGGCACGTGACATCTGGGACCGCACACAGGATGCTATCCGGGCCTCCAAGGAGAGAATGAGGGTTTCGGCTGATACACACCGGCGCCCCGCTCCGGTCTTTGCTCCCGGCGACTTAGTGTGGCTCTCCGCCCGTAACATCAGGCTGCGAGTTGAGTCCACTAAGTTTGCTCCTCGCTACATTGGCCCGTTTAAAGTTCTGGAACAGGTCAACCCTGTGGTTTACCGTTTGGCCATTCCTCCACGCCTTGGTATCACCGATACCTTTCACGTTTCCCTCTTAAAGCCCGTTCGCTTGTCTCGGTTTTCTGAGTCATCTGCTGGGACATCGGGTTCATCCACGGATGAATTTGAGGTGAATGCTATTGTGGGAAGCAAGGTGGTACGTGGCAAAAAATTTTATTTGGTGGATTGGAAGGGTCATGGTCCAGAGGATAGAACCTGGGAGCCTGTGGAGCACATTCGGGCTCCGCAGCTCATTGCTGCCTTTGAACGTAGCGAGGCCCAAGGAGGGGGGGGCCCTAGGAGGGGGGGTAATGTTAGGGGTCGAGTTCCCGCTTCTGCACTGGGGGAATCTCGAGCCACTTCCGCTGCGGTCTCCCATTCTTGTCCAGCCGCAGTGGAGCCTGCTCAGCAAGGACGTCGGTCCCATCGTCTTGCTCATTCTCACTCTGTTCAGAGAGTTAGTGCTGCTTCTCCAGTCTCTGCCATTAAAGTCAGTACTGGTCAGCAGCGAGCGGACTTCTCTGGGACTAAGTCCTTGTCTGCATGTACTGAGCATGCCCAGCGTAAGGTCTCCCGTTGGAGATCGAGGGTCATGTGCTCAGGCTCTGCAGCACATTCCATTGGTCCTCTTGGCAGGTCCTAGAAGGGCAAAAGTGCTGTGGCCACTTCCTGTGCTGCTCCTATATAAACTGCGCATGACCGCACGGCCATGCGCTAGTATTGTCTTGTTATTATGTGTGTGTGTAGATGGATGTATGTCGAAGGATGAAAGCTCCTAAATATCCCTCCCTAGTGTTGTTGACTGTTCGCGGATGATGGTAGCTATCTAGCGCCCGACTTGCCATCTACACGATACACACATCTCAGCGTCCTATAGCTGTGCCTGCCAGTACGGCGCCGTGCGCTTGCCTTGCGCTTTCCATACCCGAGTCTGGGTGGTTAGTGGCGTCCGTTAGTGCGGCATCGCTCGCACTCTTGTGCACATATTTGTCCTAAGGTTCTCTACACACCCAGTTGCGGTGTTACGCCAGCAAGGGTCTAATCGGGCTTCAATCCCTTCTGGGGTTAAGTCCGCTGACCACTTGCTCGCGCTCTAGTGTGGTACTGCGGTCCTGTGAGTTAACAGGATCGCTTTCTTCACGCTGGGTGAGGTTTAACCCACGCGTGTATACTTTAGTGTACCGCCATATTGTCTGCCAATTACTAGCAGCAGGTCTCCACCTGCACGGTGGACCCCGGACTGCGAACGCACCTTTATCATCTGTCTTGGTGCGTTCCGCCAGTCCTAACGCCATAGCTGCTGCTGAAAGCTTCACAGTTATTACAAAAGTTTGGTATCTTTCCAGAAACTCTCGTTTTTAAAATGAAATTACAGATTAGTCACTGACTGAATTATAGCATAAGGGAAAAACTTCTACTTTACACAGTATTTAGAACCATTTTATTATGTAGAATGTAACCAAGTAAGTAGCCAGCATGGCTTGTGTGGCACCCAAGGAGTTCAGGTACCACAGTGGTATTGCCTTCCTCTTGGCGAGGTAATGCCATGCCTGGAGACAGGAGGAATCCCTTTGGCAAGTAACCTTACATGCAACACATTCTGACTCCAGGCCAGAAGGGGGAGCTCTACACCCGACTTGAGGGGAGCTGCTCTCTCTGGTCGGGAGGAGCAGTAAGTTGCTAGGCAGTTGCTAGGCAGTGAGAGTTGACAGTTGGTAGCAGAAAAGGAAGGAGCACAGAAGGACTTAGGAGCTAGAGGAGGCCTGTGACTGGGCCTCTCAAAGCTGAGTGCAGAAACCGGGCACTGGGAGTCCAAGGTCTTGAGGAAGTACAGGTCCCATGACAGAACCGGAGGGCAGGAAACTAAAATGGACTTGCCCACATAATACCTGAGGTACAGCAGCAATCAGAGTCCAGAGTCACCGTGGACAGAGACCCCAAAGAGACGGCTCAAGTTGCCTACCATGCAGGTATTGTCACTGGACAGGGAAAAAAGAGGGCCTTGTTAGAGAGCTGCAGTGTTCTGATCTGGTGGCCTAGGAGCAGCATGTGACATACTCTGGAGAAGGTGGTACCTGTACTGACCGCAGACCCTGAACTTAGCAGCGCAACTAGAAGTAGCCGTGGGGGGTACCTAACACTCCCTAGACACCTCGACACAGCCTAAGGACTAACTTCCCCTAAACATAGAAACGGAAAACTATCTTGCCTCAGAGAAAATCCCCAAAGGATAGACAGCCCCCCACAAATATTGACTGTGAGAGGAGAGGGAAATGACAAACGCAGACTGAAATCAGGATTAGCAAAGGAGGCCTTACTAGCTAAAAAGAAAGAATAGGACAGAGAACTATGCGGTCAGTATTAAAACACTAGAAAATATCCACCACAGAAAATACAAAACTCCACATCTGACTAAAAACATGGAGGGTATATCTGCATCTCCAGAGATACCGCTTGGCTGCAAAAAATCCTTTCACAGACAAGCCGGACAAAACAAAACATGAAAATGCTCTGAACTATAAGGCCCACAGCATGTGGACAGCAGAAACAAAGCCAGGACTTATCTTTGTTGAAAAGCACAGCAAACAGGAGAGACCAGTAAGGGATGTGAATCCTCCAAAAACAATGGACAACTGGCACTGACTAAAGGATCAAGCAGGACTAAATAGCTGAGTCCAATTTGCCAAAAGTGAACACACCTGATAAATGCTGTGATCCACAGACAGCAGCACTACCACTCATAACCACCGGAGGGAGCCCAAGAGCAGAATTCACAACACTACAGGCAGCAAGGGACCACAGACCAGCGCATGGTGGAAGGCTCCCAAACTGACCTTTCAAGGGGATTTCCACCTGTGTTTGGGCTGCCTTGACTCCATCTTTACCTGTTGCCGATACCCTGGACTGAGGCTGCTTAACACCAGTAAACCAGGTAAAGACTGCAACCCTGTGTCCTCCAATTATTTGTGGCATTCACCATCTCTGTCAAATACACTGGGGCCCTGGGGACACTGTTTCACCTGTGGAAGTGACACCGTCTTTTAAGAAGTTTGCCCCTCATCAGTGAAAAGCAGGAGATTTGATTTAACCGTATGAGAGACCATTGGTGCTTAAGAGGAACATGCTTCCTGATGGAAAGAGCCAAACTGGTATGAGGAGATTCATAGTCCATGCAGTGCTCCTCTGGAAAATTAAATATGCCCATAGCATTTTCCAATAGCGTCACATATTGGATGTAGCAAAGACAAATATCGGCATGGCAAGCTTCATTAAAGGATCAACATCAAGGATTGCTTCGTACAATACAGTAGGTGGTGCTAAAGTTAAAGTCATCTTCCCCTTTGAAGAGGCTATTTGCATATAATTTCTATGAGAAGCATTGCATGGCCTTCAAGTCTCCTTACGGTGACTTGGCACTCACCACAAGGAAAATTGTTCCACCTCAGACCTCAGTCAAAGGCCGCTTACCTACCCAAATCAGATCTCCTGCTTTGCACTGATGACTAGAATAACTGCTGCAGATCAAATTATGCATTATCAAAACTACAGCAAGTAACCCAGTAAGTGAAACAACACTGCTGTTCAGTAGAATCCTGGTGACAGATTCTCTTTAAAGTTGAGTCGTTCAACTTATAATGCTGCAACCTCAAATAGTTCAATTTTTCTATCCATTGAAGAGTATTCACTGAAACCCAAGAACTGCATGCTCATCTGTTCTCACCTTACTTTCAGGCTGCGCCCCATAGAAAACATGTTCTTGTCTGAAGATATTGAGATATACTTCATTTAGAATTCTCAAATATTTTCTTTGCTAGTGATTCCTGAGTATAGACTCATATTCGTTATTAGTGTACTTTCTGACATTTGTGTTATAGTTTTGAGTTTAAATGTTTCCAAATGTCAAATCATATCCCATGGAGTATTACTAAAGTTGAAATATATGTCTCACCTAGGGAGTGACTTTCTCAGTGCAAGGAGGAGTCTCTGGATCCCAAGAACGGGGCACTAAAGATCAAATGCGCTCTATTAATTGTGCATAGGATTGGCACAGTCCAATAGACAATGGATGAAGCAGAGGTTAAACATGCGCACTCACTCCTTTTAAGATGAGTTTGAACCCCCTGCTATCAGGAAATTATACCCTATTCTATGGATAAAAGATAATTTTACATTTTGAGAATTCCTGTTTAAAGACCTTTAGTATTGAAAATAGAATAGAAAATTGATGAACTAGTTCCTATTACATAGAAGGATCCTAAAAAATAAGATTATTCTGGAGCCTACTCAAGTAACACATAGTTTTGTAGTCACTCTCCTTTAAAGTGGTATTCCCATCTCCAAGATCCTATTCCAATATGCAGTAGGTGTATAATATAATAATATTATATAATATAATAATAATATAAGCAAATACCTAAAAATTAGACATTGAGTATAGCTCTTTTGATTAGCTATGCCACGTACACCGTGTGCAGGTCATTGCAGTTGCTTAGGTATCAATGGTTATGACCAATAACAACAAACCAACTGACACTATATGAATGGTTGTAACAATGGATACCTAAGCTACTGCAATGCCCTGCACATGTAGTAAGCGACATAGTGAATCAGAAGAACTATACTACATATCTAATTGGAGGTATTTGCTATTATTATTGTTGTTACACCTACTACATATTGGGATATGATCTTTTAAGTCTTCAAAACTCTCTAAAAACTCTTAATATTTGAATAAGATATTTTAAAATGTTTATTTTTTTCAACAGACGCTCCCGTCATAGTCATTGTGAAATTTGCCAAACATAATTAAAGCTGACAACCCCTCAGTAGCTCTGAAGCAACAGACCCCAAACTATCACTGTTCTACCCTGCAGTGAATGCTAGCTGGCATTCTGCTGCACGCTGCTAAGGATAAGGTGAGAAGCAGCGCACACAAAATGAAATTGCCAAGAAGAAAACCTCATTAGACCTAAAGTTTAAACAAAAAGAACACAAATAGGTTGGAGCCCCTACTGATTTTAACGATACCAAAATCAGAACCATGATGAAAAAATGGAAATGTCTCCTGAGAGCTTCAAATAACTGCTTAACCGCAAACCTACTTTTACTAGATCATTATACAAAACATCTCCCTGAGAAATGTCTCTCCGTGATGCCGCAGTTTTTTGTTCTTAATGTTTACAGAATTTAACCAGTTTACAATTACTTTGACATCAATCCATAAACAGATTTGTTTTCAGTCATCTAACCCTTCGAAAGAAAGAATATGAAGCCAACCAGACATCTTTATTACAGCAGAATCACATGTTTTCATTTACTGCCATCGTGTTCGATTATCATGTGATGACGTTCCATGTACAGCAGATATAATATTAGGCGCAGTGAATATGCAAAGCTCTCTATGATTACCTTCTTTCGCTCTGCAATGTTTACCTGCTGTCATCTCTATAGAAGTCGGACAATTGCTGACTATGTCTGTAAATTCACCTCAGGAGAATTCCCCTCTTCCCCTTTCCTGTCCAATCTGCTTCGCCCCTTCGCCCCTGCCAGGGATTTTGCAGTGACACATGAGTTATGCAGGGAAAATTGACTTCCTATTTCCCCATAGATCTTAGCAAGATTCAACTAGTAAGTTTTTAATCACATCATGTCATAGATTTAATGGGTAAGAGAAGAATTAGCCTGGTAGAAGGGTAAAATGATCAATTGTAAGTGCAGTGGCAGAGCAAAATAGTGCTTGTTTAAGTCCTAGCTCTGCAGGTCTTGATTAGATGCATTAGATGCCTAGTTTTTTTTACTAGAACCGGGAACTGTGTTCACTAGGGATGTCAGTCTGCTGCATGGAGCTGAGTTGAGTGTGCTGCTGGTGAGCGACCAGCCAAAATGTGAGCTGTAGATGAGAGAGATATGTGTTTCTCTCTGAACGGAGACTGCATGGGTCAGCTACAAAAGCTGAACAGTCTGTTTGTGGGAGCTGCTGAGAACCTTGTGGAAGCTGCAGCCTGTTCAGTGTGAGCTGTATCTGGAGTTGAACGCTTCTGTTTGGCACTGGAAGCTGCTGGAGCTCAGGCTAAAGGGGATACTGAGACTGGTGTGGTGGAATCATGCCTTTTATGTGTATGAAATTTGCTTTGGGAGAAAGAACTGTAATATGTGCAGGTGATCCCGCACTGACGTACAGTATGTGTGTCCTGTTAAATTAACTGTTTATTGTCTGTGATGCTTTTTTTGCCCAGAAGTGGCTGTTTTTGACTCTGAATTCCTTGGAGTCTTATGAAAGCAATAAAACTGCACCTGTTTGGACCAAACTGAGTTGCCTGTGTGAACGACTTCCTAATGTGTACCTGAGAGGGAATCCCTACAGCTCACACTGCTAAATAATATGATGATTGCAATATACTAAGAGGATAAAAATTGGATAGTGCTTCTTAAAGCTATCAAAGTGGTTCTAAAAACAAATAACTTTGCAATTTATTTCCCATTCGGTGGTTAATAATAATCTGCTTTCTCAAGAACAGAGGGATTTTTTTATATGTTACAGTTCATGGCTCATTGCCGAGGTTACTGGCCACCTCTGAATGAAATCAGGAGGGGCCAGTCTACTAAGCCCACGACCACTGATCTATCAATTTTCAAGTTATTAAGGCCATGATGTTTTGTAGTACAATCCCACATTAAAACTAGCTTGTGTCGCCCATTCACTTTGTCTTGATTATTAGTGACCCATCAAATAGAATCCCAGCCTGAGTACAGGAACTTGAAGAAACCATCTTTATTCACATCCTTAGACCTCCCCAGCATGAGATGGTGAAGGTACATGTAGTCATCAGGGAGGCTGTACTCCTGTGATGTGATTTATGTGTTTATCCTCTTACAGGATCATTAAGTGATAGATGCCTCACTCCTTTCTTGCCTGTAAATGTATTTTAGCAGAATGTAGATTTTTCTCCCGACTCACTTTATTTTAAGTGACAACATCATTTCAGATAAACTTTTTACATTTCCATGGTAACAATAATCCATTTGACTTGTCATGAATGAAGATAGCTGGCATATATATAAGAAAATGTTCAATCAGCCTTTATCATAAAAAAATTATCCTTCTATTTCTTCTTGACTTGTTCCAATAGTCATAATGCAATATAACACCAAGTCTCTTGTTGTGAATTCTGTGGCTGAATTCACTCCTGTGGTCACAAGTGGTACTGCAGCTTCTGAGCTTCCTCCCTCAGGTGTTCTGGTGAGCTCGTTAACTGCTTCATTACTTAACTCCGCCTGATGCTGCTATCCTTGCTCCTTGTCAATGTTTCAATGTTGGATCTGAGCTTCTCCTGATTGTTCCTGTGACCTGCTGCTCTGTATAGCTAAGTGCTTTTTGCTTTTTTGTTGCTTTCTTTCTGTCCAGCTTGTCTTTTGTTTTGCTGGAAGCTCTGAGACGCAAAGGGTGTACCGCCGTGCCGTTAGTTCGGCACGGTGGGTTTTTTTTGCCCCCTTTGCGTGGTTTTGCTTTAGGGTTTTTTGTAGACTGCAAAGTTCGCTTTACTGTCCTCGCTCTGTCCTAGAATATCGGGCCCCACTTTGCTGAATCTATTTCATCCCTACGTTTTGTCTTTTCATCTTACTCACAGTCATTATATGTGGGGGGCTGCCTTTTCCTTTGGGGAATTTCTCTGGGGCAAGTCAGGCCTATTTTTCTATCTTCAGGCTAGCTAGTTTCTTAGGCTGTGCCGAGTTGCCTAGGTAGTTGTTAGGCGCAATCCACAGCCGCTTTTAGTTGTGTTTAGGATAGGATCAGGTGTGCAGTCTACAGAGTTTCCACGTCTCAGAGCTCGTTCTTGTATTTTGGGGTATTTGTCAGATCACTGTGTGCGCTCTGATCGCTAAGCACACTGTGTTCCTGGATTGCCTTCATATCACCTGTCATTAGCAAACATAACAGTACAAGGAGCCCAACTAATGATTCTCAATAGAGGGAAAGAAAAAGTTCTGACATCATTTTTTTTTTTTCTCTGCTCTGTGTTCATTTTTTATTTTTTTTTTCCCCTAGACATTTGGGTGTTTCTGGACACAGGTGTGGACATGGATTTTCAGGGTCTGTGCTCTTCAATGGATAATCTCGTTATAAATGTACAAAAGATTCAAGATACTATTGATCAGAAATCTATGTTAGAACCAAGAATTCCTATTCCTGATTTGTTTTTTGGAGATAGAACTAAGTTTCCAAGTTTCAAAAATAATTGTAAGCTATTTCTGGCCTTGAAACCTCATTCTTCTGGTAATCCTATTCAACAGGTTTTGATTATTATTTCTTTTTTGCGCGGCGACCCTCAAGACTGGGCATTTTCTCTTGCGCCAGGAGACCCTGCATTGAGTAGTGTCGATGCGTTTTTCCTGGCGCTCGGATTACTGTACGATGAGCCTAATTCAGTGGATCAGGCTGAGAAAAATTTGCTGGCTTTGTGCCAGGGTCAGGATGATATAGAAGTATATTGTCAGAAATTTAGGAAATGGTCAGTACTCACTCAGTGGAATGAATCTGCGCTGGCAGCTTTGTTCAGAAAGGGTCTCTCTGAGGCTCTTAAGGATGTCATGGTGGGATTTCCTATGCCTGCTGGTTTGAATGAGTCTTTGTCTTTAGCCATTCAGATCGGTAGACGCTTGCGCGAGCGTAAATCTGTGCACCATTTGGCGGTATTGCCTGAGGTTAAACCTGAGCCTATGCAGTGCGATAGGACTATGACCAGAGTGGAACGGCAGGAATACAGACGTCTGAATGGGCTATGTTTCTACTGTGGTGATTCTACTCATGCTATTTCTGATTGTCCTAAGCGCACTAAGCGGTCCGCTAGGTCTGCCGTCATTGGTACTGTACAGTCCAAATTCCTTCTGTCCATTACCTTGATATGCTCTTTGTCGTCGTTTTCTGTCATGGCGTTTGTGGATTCAGGCGCTGCCCTAAATCTGATGGATTTGGATTATGCTAAACGTTGTGGGTTTTTCTTGGAGCCTTTGCGGTGTCCTATTCCATTGAGAGGAATTGATGCTACACCTTTGGCCAAGAATAAACCTCAGTACTGGGCCCAGCTGACCATGTGCATGGCTCCTGCACATCAGGAAGTTATTCGCTTTCTGGTGTTGCATAATCTGCATGATGTGGTCGTGTTGGGGTTGCCATGGCTACAAACCCATAATCCAGTATTGGATTGGAATTCCATGTCGGTATCCAGCTGGGGTTGTCAGGGGGTACATGGTGATGTTCCATTTTTGTCGATTTCGTCACCCACCCCTTCTGAGGTCCCAGAGTTCTTGTCTGATTATCAGGATGTATTTGAAGAGCCCAAGTCCGATGCCCTAACTCCGCATAGGGATTGTGATTGTGCTATCAATTTGATTCCTGGTAGTAAATTCCCTAAAGGTCGATTATTTAATTTATCCGTGCCCGAATACGCCGCTATGCGCAGTTATGTGAAGGAATCCCTAGAGAAGGGACATATTCGCCCATCGTCATCACCACTGGGAGCAGGGTTCTTCTTTGTAGCTAAGAAGGATGGTTCGCTGAGACCGTGTATTGATTACCGCCTTCTTAATAAGATCACTGTTAAATTTCAGTATCCCTTGCCATTGTTATCTGACTTGTTTGCTCGGATTAAGGGGGCTAGTTGGTTCACTAAGATAGATCTTCGTGGTGCGTATAATCTGGTGAGAATCAGGCAAGGAGATGAATGGAAAACTGCATTCAATACGCCCGAGGGTCATTTTGAGTATCTAGTAATACCGTTCGGACTTGCCAATGCTCCATCAGTGTTTCAATCCTTTATGCATGACATCTTCCGTGAGTACCTGGATAAATTCCTGATTGTTTACTTGGATGACATTTTGATCTTCTCAGATGATTGGGAGTCTCATGTGAAGCAGGTCAGAATGGTTTTTCAGGTCCTGCGTGCTAACTCTTTGTTTGTGAAGGGATCAAAGTGTCTGTTCGGTGTGCAGAAAGTTTCATTTTTGGGATTCATCTTTTCCCCTTCTACTATCGAGATGGATCCAGTTAAGGTCCAAGCCATCCAGGATTGGATTCAGCCGACATCTCTGAAAAGTCTGCAAAAGTTCCTGGGCTTTGCTAATTTTTATCGTCGCTTCATCTGTAATTTTTCTAGCATTGCCAAACCATTGACCGATTTGACCAAGAAGGGTGCTGATTTGGTCAATTGGTCTTCTGCTGCTGTGGAAGCTTTTCAGGAGTTGAAGCGTCGTTTTTGTTCTGCCCCTGTGTTGTGTCAGCCAGATGTTTCTCTTCCGTTCCAGGTCGAGGTTGATGCTTCTGAGATTGGAGCAGGGGCGGTTTTGTCACAGAGAGGTTCTGATTGCTCAGTGATGAAACCATGTGCTTTCTTTTCCAGGAAGTTTTCGCCCGCTGAGCGTAATTATGATGTGGGCAACCGAGAGTTGCTGGCCATGAAGTGGGCATTCGAGGAGTGGCGTCATTGGCTTGAAGGAGCTAAGCATCGCGTGGTGGTATTGACTGATCATAAGAACTTGACTTATCTCGAGTCTGCCAAGCGCTTGAATCCTAGACAGGCCCGTTGGTCGTTATTTTTTGCCCGCTTCGACTTTGTGATTTCGTACCTTCCGGGCTCTAAAAATGTGAAGGCGGATGCTCTGTCTAGGAGTTTTGTGCCCGACTCTCCGGGTTTATCTGAGCCGGCGGGTATCCTCAAGGAAGGAGTCATTGTGTCTGCCATCTCCCCTGATTTGCGGCGGGTGCTGCAAAAATTTCAGGCGAATAAACCTGATCGTTGTCCAGCGGAGAAACTGTTCGTCCCTGATAGGTGGACTAATAAACTTATCTCTGAACTTCATTGTTCGGTGTTGGCTGGTCATCCTGGAATCTTTGGTACCAGAGAGTTAGTGGCTAGATCCTTCTGGTGGCCATCTCTGTCACGGGATGTACGTACTTTTGTGCAGTCCTGTGGGATTTGTGCTAGGGCTAAGCCCTCCTGTTCTCGTGCCAGTGGGTTGCTTTTGCCCTTGCCGGTCCCAAAGAGGCCTTGGACACATATTTCGATGGATTTCATTTCTGACCTTCCCGTTTCTCAAAAGATGTCAGTCATTTGGGTGGTCTGTGATCGCTTTTCTAAAATGGTCCATCTGGTGCCCTTGGCTAAATTGCCTTCCTCCTCTGATTTGGTACCTTTGTTCTTTCAGCATGTGGTTCGGCTGCATGGCATTCCTGAGAATATTGTTTCTGACAGAGGTTCCCAGTTTGTTTCAAGGTTCTGGCGAGCCTTTTGTGGTAGGATGGGCATTGACCTATCCTTTTCCTCGGCTTTCCATCCTCAGACTAATGGCCAGACCGAACGAACCAATCAGACCTTGGAAACATATCTGAGATGTTTTGTTTCTGCAGACCAGGATGATTGGGTGTCCTTTTTGCCGTTGGCTGAGTTCGCCCTTAATAATCGGGCCAGCTCGGCTACATTGGTTTCTCCATTTTTCTGCAATTCTGGGTTCCATCCTCGTTTCTCTTCAGGACAGGTTGAGTCTTCGGACTGTCCTGGTGTGGATTCTGTGGTGGACAGGTTGCAGCAGATCTGGACTCAGGTAGTGGACAATTTGAACTTGTCCCAGGAGAAGGCTCAACTTTTCGCTAATCGCAGACGCCGTGTGGGTCCCCGACTTCGTGTTGGGGATCTGGTTTGGTTATCTTCTCGTCATATTCCTATGAAGGTTTCCTCTCCTAAATTTAAACCTCGTTTTATTGGTCCGTATAGGATTTCTGAGGTTCTCAATCCTGTGTCTTTTCGTTTGACCCTCCCAGACTCCTTTTCCATACATAATGTATTCCATAGGTCGTTGTTGCGGAGATACGTGGCACCTATGGTTCCATCTGTTGAGCCTCCTGCCCCGGTTTTGGTGGAGGGGGAATTAGAGTATATTGTGGAGAAGATTTTGGATTCTCGTGTTTCTAGACGGAAACTCCAGTATCTGGTTAAATGGAAGGGTTATGCTCAGGAAGATAATTCCTGGGTTTTTGCCTCTGATGTTCATGCTTCCGATCTTGTTCGTGCCTTTCATGCGGCTCATCCTGGTCGGCCTGGGGGCTCTGGTGAGGGTTCAGTGACCCCTCCTCAAGGGGGGGGTACTGTTGTGAATTCTGTGGCTGAATTCACTCCTGTGGTCACAAGTGGTACTGCAGCTTCTGAGCTTCCTCCCTCAGGTGTTCTGGTGAGCTCGTTAACTGCTTCATTACTTAACTCCGCCTGATGCTGCTATCCTTGCTCCTTGTCAATGTTTCAATGTTGGATCTGAGCTTCTCCTGATTGTTCCTGTGACCTGCTGCTCTGTATAGCTAAGTGCTTTTTGCTTTTTTGTTGCTTTTTTTCTGTCCAGCTTGTCTTTTGTTTTGCTGGAAGCTCTGAGACGCAAAGGGTGTACCGCCGTGCCGTTAGTTCGGCACGGTGGGGTTTTTTTGCCCCCTTTGCGTGGTTTTGCTTTAGGGTTTTTTGTAGACTGCAAAGTTCGCTTTACTGTCCTCGCTCTGTCCTAGAATATCGGGCCCCACTTTGCTGAATCTATTTCATCCCTACGTTTTGTCTTTTCATCTTACTCACAGTCATTATATGTGGGGGGCTGCCTTTTCCTTTGGGGAATTTCTCTGGGGCAAGTCAGGCCTATTTTTCTATCTTCAGGCTAGCTAGTTTCTTAGGCTGTGCCGAGTTGCCTAGGTAGTTGTTAGGCGCAATCCACAGCCGCTTTTAGTTGTGTTTAGGATAGGATCAGGTGTGCAGTCTACAGAGTTTCCACGTCTCAGAGCTCGTTCTTGTATTTTTGGGTATTTGTCAGATCACTGTGTGCGCTCTGATCGCTAAGCACACTGTGTTCCTGGATTGCCTTCATATCACCTGTCATTAGCAAACATAACAGTCTCTATGGTAAGGATTTAATAATCAGTAGTCAATTTGAATAGTAACACCAGCACCCCTAAATATATAATACAGAGAAAGAAATACTAACTGCCTTGATGAAGGAAATAATTCATTTCCAAAACCCGAAGGTCCAAAAAATAAGCGCAAACTAAGGTTTAAACTGTTTGGGTAGGTGCAAATGGTCAGTAGTTGGCAGCGCTTTGAATGCAGCACATGTCCGCTGCTCCAAAGCGCTGCCGTCTATTGATTGCAGGTGATTCCGCATGTGATCACTGAACGGTGTGTATTCACCATGTACAATACATTGGACGGGTGAAATTTACCTTGCGTAGACTCGCATTTCTGCAAAATAAACTGACATGCTGCGGTCTGGAAAGACGCGCCGCATGTCCATCTCCGTGGGTGGTCCGCGGGCGTCAGTACACACAGAGTGGAAATGGGATTTCTTTAAATCCCATCCACTATTCTGTAACATCTGGACGCTGCTTGTTGGACGCTGCAGAAATACACAGCGTCAAACATGCAGCGCCTACTGACCGTGTGCACCTACCCTTTGACTTCAATTTATCAATACAGACAACTGTCTGTTACAGGGCGTCTAATATTTTTACTAGTGATCGGCGAGCGTGCTGGATAAGGTGTTATCCAAGCATGCTTGTGTCCTAATAGTGTATTTTTGGCGTGCTTGAAAAAAATGTGTGCGTCCCCGCACCTGCATATCTAGCGGTTGTTCGACAGCTACAACGCATTCACGGATTGCCTATTTGTTAGGAATCACTAGTTTCCACTCAATATTTTGAAAATAATCCCCTGCACGGAATATTTGACCTTAAATTAATGCTGTGTACAGTCACTTTAAACTGTGGAATATTTCATTTTCATCCATTGGCCTAATATTTATTATACACGATGCTCATTTTCCATCCACATGTTTCTTTTTTTTCCAGTAACATATCTATCACTAGATACACTGAAGAATTCTATAATCATATTTTTTGTAATATTTAAAGCTATAAATGATACAGACTGCATCTCAGGCCATCTGGTACCTCAGAAAACTGGGAACTTCCTAATGGTGGTCAGGTAAAGCAGGCATGACATGCCAGCACTTCAATCAACAGCAGGATTTTACTTGGGAATTAGGGTTAGGTGACCTCATTAAGTCATCATCTGGTTAACACACTGTACACATCTTCCAGATACGAAGAAAAATGCTACCGGAATTTCACACCATACCATGGGAACTTAGGGAAATCATCTTTTAATAGCGAGTTAATACTTATGTTGTTTTATATATGACATCTTTATAAAAAATGCAAATATCAACCCTTTTACAATGTGATCAGCTGTCATTTGCCTCTGACAGCCATGAGTGGATCCGCGATCCACCAGCAGCTGTTAATATGTCAAATGCCGCTGTCAATCTCTGACAGGGGCATTTAACTCGCACAAACCGGAAGACAAGGGTGTCGGCGCACATGTCACATGGTGCAGGGTGCCAATGGGTTGTCATGACAGCCAGGTGTCTGCAGAAACCCCCCGTGCCTGTCAATGTAAATCACCATATGTACACAGGCCAGCAATCATAGGAGATCATGATTTACACTACACATAGCTCAAGTTCCTGCTATGCTTAGCACAAGCGATCGGATGATCACAGCTTCAAGTCTTCTAAGGAGACTATTGAAGCCAGTGAAAAGTAAAAAAAAAATGTTTTAAAAAATATTAAAACAATTAAAAAACATAAAAGTTCAAATCACACCATTTTGCCTATTGAAAATAAAACAATAAAGGAAAATTAAAAATGCACATATTTAGTATCGCTGCATTCAGAATCGCCCAATCTATCAAAATATAAAGTAAATGAATCTGATTGGTAAGCAACATAATAAGAAAAAAATCAAACTGCCAGAATTATTTTTTTTTGGTAGCCGCAACATTGCAATAAAATTCAATTCCGGAGATCAAAAGATCATATCTACTCCAAAACAGTATCAACTCGGCATGCAAAAAATAAGCACTCACCCAGCCCCAGATCACAAAATATGGAGACGCTATGGGTCTTGGAATATGCAGTCTTTTTTTCTTACAAACTTTGGATTTTTTTTCACCACTTAAATAAAAAAAAACCTAGACATGTCTGATATCTGGGTACTAATACTGACCTGATCATATGGCCAGCTCAGTTTTAACATTTTGGGAACATGGTAAATAAAAAACCAAAAAAACAGTTGTGGAATTGCACGTTTTTTTGCAATTTCACTGCACTTGGATTGTTTTCCTCGTTTTCTAGTTCACTGTGTGGTAAAATCAAGGCTATCATTCCTCCCACAAAAAAACAAGCCCTCACAAGGCAAAAAACGGAAAATCGCAATGTGATGAATGGCTTAAAAAGACAGACAAATACTAAATTAAAGATTGCAGGATGTTAATGAAACTTCTGAAAAGCTATACTTTCCACATAAGACCATCGCGTGTTTTTCTATTACTTTTCTTATCAGTAATTACTTTTCAAGTGTTTCATTTTGTGGAATAATATTACATATTACTAATCTGTGTAACACAGACTGTCCACACATTGGAAACAAAATGGGAGCAAGGGGGACTTCAGCAGGCCCCCAGCTTTCAGAGTAACCCATTGGTGTCCTGCGATTGCATTGTAGGAAGCCAATGGAAATACCTTTTAAATGCCACTGTCAGAGATAAACAATGGCAAGTAAATGGTTAATAACAGCGATAGGAGCTCAGTTCCAGTCACTGCTGTTATAAACCGATGCCGGCTATGTTACAGTATTTGGCTGGACCCCCACCACACATACTGGCTCCAGTACTGACTTACAGGTATGTCATTCTGCACTAAGGAATTAAGTGCACACTCTCTAATAACCAGGAAAGATTTACAGTAAGTAATGAAGGTTCCCATTCAATCACTGTAGTTTGAGATCTATAAGAAAAATCTGCCAAACTTTATTTGCAGACACAGAACTGCCTAAAAATAATGTTAAGATATTGTCAATGTGACAACTAATGTAGATTTCTGGTGCCTTTAGTAATGAATCTGTCTCTGCATGAGAGTCTCTAAACACTCCTTCCATTTTCAGAAATGTATATTGAATATATCACTCAAAGTTTAAATACAATGAAAACATCCCGTTTCCTATAAAGCTGGCTTTCTACAAAGGAGTATCACAGGACAAAAAATGAAATAACACCATGAATAATATAACACAAATCACAAACAAATTATTCTTTTATTCAAACTTTAAACAAACTTAACAACAAAGAGGATAAACATACAAAACCAATAAATGAATGCGTAGACATAATAAACAAATACTTAAATAACAGAGGGAGATTATAAATAGAGAGTTTATAGAATAACATACAGATCATGAAACAAAGAAACAAAATCACTTGGGCTAGCAAAAACAAAAAAAGCAACAAAAAGAAACTATTATTGCAACAGCATAATTAGCATGTAAACCATACACTCCATACAACAATATTATTTCTTTAAAACTATAGTATATTTGATTTGCTAATATACACATATACAAGGAATATGTAATCATTTTTGAGCACTATTTGTAGTTAAAATAAATCTTACAACTCATACTTTCTACTCTATACAGATGACTTTTCAGCAGTCATTATCATTACAAGCAGGATTGCAATGAGAAAATACACTAGTGTATACAGTATACAACATCGAATCCACCATGTGATGGTCACAGCTCACCTCCGCCGCCTTAGTTCATGATGACCTTTGCACAGAAAGTTCTGCTAAAGATGTCAATGAGTCAGAGCTAATCTATTGCTGCCTTGTCCATGAAGCTTACTGTCAATTATGAAAATTGCAAGATTTCAGAGTTTTTCTTAAATATAGTGAATGGATGAATAGTGAAATTGCAAATTTGAAAACAAAAACATAAAAAATGTATGAAAAACACACTTTACATAAAAATTTGTTTTAGATAGAGGATTTTCCCTTTTTTTTTCTACAGCATTTGAGGGCAACATAAAGTAGGAGCAGAAACATTGGTATTAACACCAGATCATTTACTGGGCTTCTTTCTGTACTTTTAACAAATCACAGTTCTACCTGCTGCAGCTCTGCTAGTCCTCTCAGGGATGAGTTCCTACTATGTAGTCCTTTATAGTCATCATTTCTGGCTGATCCTCCCACCCTCACACCATTAATTGGCAGATTTCTAGCTGTGTATAGTGTAGGAAAAAAGGAACAATGAATGATATTGGTGGGGATAGAGTGAGAGCTCGTCATGGAGAAGACTAGAAGAGTTCCAGCAGAAAAAACTCTGATTTTATCAAAACTGCAGCAGGAAGCACAGTGACAAACTGATGGAATCAGGGTTTCTGTCCCTCGGTACCCTCGGGTTGGAAAGTATACATTTTGTGACAGATTCCCATTAAAAGTAGCCTGTCGCCAGACATCTGTCACCTAATCTGAGAACAGCATAATGTAGATACCTATATTTCTGCGATGTATGACTTATTGGGATGCTTGCTGTAGCTTCAATGAAATCATTGTTTTATCAGAAAGAGATTATCACTAGAGGACTAGTAGACCTGCTGCCATATCGCCTTCCATATTCAAGAGTTGTGTGAAATATTTATCCCAGAAAATGATTGCAATTACACATTTTGTTATAAACATGCTTATTTCCTTGGTGTGTATTTTAACAGCACAAAAAAAACAGAGAATAAAAGGCAAATTGAACATAATTTCAAAACAAAACTCCGAAAATGGACTGGTCAAAAATGTTGGCATCTTTCCAAATTTGCGGGTAAGCAACTTTGTTTCAAGCATATGATGCTAATTCAAACTCATCTGTGGCAAGCAACAGGTGTGAGAAAAATGAAAATACACCTGAAACCAGATAAAAAGTGGAGAGGCTGACTAAATCTTTGCTATGAAGAACAGAAAGAGGAGAAGAGAACTGTCTGAGCACTTGAGAACCACAACTGTTGAAATACAGTGGAATGTAACATTTTCGGCAGCCCGGGTCAAAATTACTGTTATTGTGGACAGTTAAGCAAGTTGAAGACGAAATGATCTCCAAAAGGCCTAAAGCTAAAGATGACACATTTCCTTTAAATAAATTTTCATTGTTTACATTTTAAAAATTACAAAACGGAAAATGGACCGATGCAAAAGTTTGGTCACCCTTAGAGACTTGTGTTCTCAGATAACTTTGACCAATGTTTCAGACCTGTGAGGGTTATGGCTTGTTCACTATTATTGTTATGAAATTATCAATATTAACTAATGTATCTTCATAAGGTACTAATAAATTCTAACCCCCTCTATCTATCTAGCAGCTTACTATCTACAGTATAATAGCCTCATTTTCCTGATGATGGCTGTGAAGCTAATGGCTGTTTAAGTTTTAAAAGCATGTACCAGGCAGGGATAGTATGGAATGTAATAGGCCTAAAACTCATTGTTTGTGGTAGAAATAGATAGTAAGCTGCTAGATAGATAGCGGAGATCAGAAAGTATTAGTAGTACCTTATGAAATTAATTTAGTTAATAATGATGTGTATATAGAGAGATAGCAGCTTGCCAAGAAATCACTTGAAAGCAAGGCAGGAAGCAACCAGATAGCCAGAGCTCTGAACGTGTTAGCACTTCATGAAGCTATATTAGCTGATACTTGCTGCATATGCGAGAGCTAGTAGCTGTTAAAGAGACTGCCATAAAGCACTAGCACTACCTATCCATGATCAGGATTGACGTGTTAAATAATATCCCCTCCCTAGCACTATGTGTTTTTAATGAATAAGGTCATTTTCCGTCGCTTAATTAAAATTCAAAGTTATGTTTTATTAGGGTCTATAATAATGGATCTTTGTTTGCTCAAGGCAATCTGTGTGTAACAGCCAATTGCACGGGGAACCTTTCACAGGTAGAGGGGATTGTCACATCACATCCCCCTGTTCCCAGCCTTTTCCACTACCAAACCCTGGATATCAGCTCTACTGTAAGTAAAGGATTACATTTGATTATGACTCCTTTTTTTTATATTCTTAGAAACGGGTGTTCCTTGAAACCTACTGGCAGTGATGATATATGGGAATTTACCCAAATGACATATTATCTACATGCACCACTTCATTCTTTTCTATAAGTGTGAAAGCTGACTTGTTCTCTTTTATGTCTTGGGCAGATATTCTTATTGCCTCTGTTAAGGAATACACATTTAAATTAAGGGATGTATTAACCCTATGTACATTTGTGCTTTCCATTTCAGGAGGTTTTTTTCTGTCAGATTCAGCTTGTTCAGAGTGCATTTTGCAGTTTTCTTTTTTCACAGTGCACGCTACTACCATATTGTTATATTTATAGCTGGTCACTCTCCCCACCTCTCTTTGGAGGCTCCTTTCTGCCCTGTCTCTTTTTGCTTCCTCACTTCTTATCTATGTGGCACCATACAACCATAGATTATGTATATCATGTACTATTGAAATGTCCTTTGCCTCTTTAAAATTAAGACTAAGGGAATAAATAAGCAAGAAGTTGACAACCCACGGCACTGTAGCTAATCTCCGTAGGTGGCAGAGAAAAGTTGATGAAAGGTTGCCATGCAGGATAGTCCAGATGGTGGATGAACAGCTCCAATTAAATTCCAAAAAAATCAACCTGTCCTGCAGGTTCAGGGTGCATCAGTGTCAGCATGAATGACCTGTCAAAATGTAAAAGAAATACTATGGCAGGAGAACCAGGAGGACTCCACTGCTGACACAAAGAAGCTAGACTGCAGTTTGCCAGAATGTATGTGAGTAACCCAAAATCCATCTGGGAAAATGTCTTGTGAACAGATGAGACAAAGATAGAGCTTTTTAGTAAAGCACATCATTCTAATGTTTACCTAAAATGGAAGGAGGGAAACAATGAAAAGAACACAGTACCTACAGTCAAATATGGTGGAGGTTCAAAGATGTTTTGGGCCCATCAGAAGGCTGGTACACCGAAAGGTACATTGGGATTCCAGGCGACACATTGCATTTGTGGTAAATACTAACTATAATCTACTTTTTTACTATGCCCACTTCCGTTTTGTGACACCTTATATGGCTTATAACCTACTTCATGTTTACCTCACAATCATTGTTTGTTATCTGCCATTTTTTCTTGTTGCATCTCATCTGTGGTCATCAGTTATAACTTACCTTGTTTGATGTGTTTGATTTTCTACTTGCCTGTAAATCACTGGTGGCGCCATCTTATGGCTAACTTTGGCAATTTCACTGCTTTTAATTATTATAAATTATTATAAAAGTTTACTTTTTATTGCATTTTTTGTGCACTTTGGTCATTCACATCTCTCCCAATATAAATTTCATTCATGTGGTGTATAACCATATTTTTAGTCCTATAGTTACACTATTTCTAACTCCCGAATTTCACATGATGCTTCATTGGGCTCAAAATGTATGTGAGTAACCCAAAATCCTTCTCGGAAAGTGTCTTTTAGACAGATGGGACCAAGATAGGGCTTTTTAGTAAAGCACATCATTCTAAAGTTTACCTAAAACTGAAAGAGGGAAACAAAGAACACAGTACCTACAGTCAAATATGGTGGAGGTTCAAAGTTTTGGGTTCCTTAGCTGGCTTTGGCACTGGGTGCCTTTCACTGTGTGAAAATCATCATGAAATCTGAAGATTACCAAAGGATTTTGGGTCACAATGTGGTGCTCAGTGTCATAAAGCTGGGTTTGTGTCCCCAGCTCATGGGTCCTCCCACAAGACAATAACCCCAAAATACTTCAATAAGCACCCTGAGATGGATGGAAACAAAGCCCATATCTAAATTCCATTGAACACCTGTGGTGAGATTTTAAAATGGCTGTTGGGGAAAGGTCCCCTTCAAATATGAGAGACCTGTAACAGTTGGCAAGAGAAGAATGGTCAAAAATTCCAGTTAAGAGGTGTAAGAAGCTTACTGATGGTTATAGGAAGCAACTGATTACAGTTATTAATTCCAAAGGTTGTGCATCCAAATATTAAATTGAGGGTGCCAACAATTTAGCCAGGTCCATTTTGGGGATTTTGTGTGAAATTGTGTCCAATTTTGCCTTTTTGGTTGTTCTAATACATACAAAGGAAATAAACATGTGTATAACAAGACATGTGTAATTGAAATAATTTTCTAGAAAAATTACTTCATTTTCTGTAACAATTTTAAGGGTGCCAACACTTTTGGCCATGACTGTAGCTGCTTGTTTTCACATGAGCTGGTAAGGCAATGATTCAGTGTCTTATCATCTCCTCCAATATACTTTACAGATGTTTTTCTCACTGGAAAAGACTAAAATAAATCCCTGTTTGCAAGATTGCAGGCAGGTTTATCAGGACATTTACAGAATGGATTAAATGGTACTTAAAGGTTTGTATTGACCGAGCTGCTCATTAAGCCATACATAGTCCCTCCTGCATGAGAAGACACTATTATGAATTCTGACAGTAATAACACTTCTAATCCAAAAATAGGCATCACAGGCTTTTCTGATGCCACTGTCCATACCCAGTTAACTACAGGTGCTTCTGTCTGGAAATGTCTTAAAAAAGCTGTCTAAGATGAAAAAAAAATACCAATGGCCGGGGCCAGCGGTTATTTACTCATTCATTTATTTCCTTACATTTGTTTATATCAGTGTACAATCATATTGGTTTGAAGGCATAATCAGTAAAAAGGTTAGGGACTCATATGCAAGGCAGTTTCTGGCTTCATTTTGCAATCCACAATAGAACTGTTATGTGAAAAAATGTTCTTGAAGACAAAAAAAGCATAATACTTTTATACACAATCAGCTTAGACAGTTACTATCCTCTAGAATGTTCTACAATGCGTCAGATTATACTAGTATTGAGGGCAAGAATGCAGTGGCATATAAAAGTTTGAGCATCACTGGTCAAAATGCACCCGTAGTCAAAATTACTGTTATTGTGTACAGTTAAGCAAGTTAAAGATGAAATGATCTCTAAAAGGCCTAAAGCTAAAGATGACAATTTTTTTTTTCCTTTTAAAAATTACAAAAAGGAAAATGGGGAGAAGCAAAAGTTTGGGCACATTTGGAGATTTCTGTGCTCAGATAAATTTAACCAAAGTTTCAAACCTTAATTACCTTGTTAGCGCTGAGATTTTTTTCACTATCATCATCAGGAAAGGCCAGGTGATGCAAATTTCACAGCTTTATAAAAACTCAACCTCCTTTAACCTTGTGCCAAAAAACCTCAGCCATGTGTTCTTCTAAACAGCTGCCCAGCACTTTGTAAATGAAAATGGTGGACACCCACAAAGCAGGAGAAGGCTATAAAAAGATAGCAAAGCGTTTTCAAGCTGTCCTTTCCTCAGTTCGAAATGTACTTAAGAAATGGCAGTTAACAGAAGCACCAGAGGTCAAAATAAGGTCTGGAAGACCAAGCAAAAGTTCAGTGAGAGTTGCTTGTAGGATTGCTAGAGAGGAAATCAGAACTTCAGCTTGAGTGCAAAAGACCTTCAGAAAGATTTAGCAGACTCTGGAGTTGTGTTACAATGTTCTACTGTTCAGAGACACCTGCACAAATATGGCCTTCATGGAAGACTCATCAGAAAAAACCTCTCCTGCGTCTTCACTATAACATTCAGTCATCAGGCAATAGAACATCTAAACAAGCCTGATGCATTTTGGAAACAAGTCCTCTGGATCGATGAGGTTAAAATAAAACTCTTTGGCCACAATGATCAAAGGAATTTGTGGAGAAAAAAGGGGCACTTAATTTCAGGTAAAGAACCAACCGTTAAACATGGGCATGAATCAATCATGCTTTGGGATTGTGTTGCAGCCAATGGCAAGGGGAACATTTCATGGGCTGAAGGAAGAAAGGATTCAATGAAATTCCAACAAACTCTTCATACAAACATAACACCATCTGTAAGAAAGCTGAAGTTGATAAGAGTATCAAAATCTACAATATATTACCTCAAAAGGCAAAAGATGAATGTTTTACAATGGCCTTCACAGCCCCCAGATCTGAACATCATTGAAAATCTGTGACTAGAACTCAATATAGCAGTGCATGCAAGACAGCCCAGGAATCTCACTGAACTGGAAGAATTTTCCAAGGAAGAATGAATGAAAATCCCTCAAACAAGAATTGAAAGACTCCTTGCTGGCTACAAAAATTGTTTACAAGCGATGATGCTTTCAAAAGGGGGTTCTACAAGATACTAACATGCAGGGTGCAGAAACTTTTGCATTGACCTTTTTTTAATTTTTAAAATGTAAAAGATGAAAATATAAAAAAAAAAATAGATAGGAATTTCGGTTATGTTAAACCCTTTTAGAGATCATTTATCTTCAACTTGCTTAAAGGTTCACGATAACAGTAATTTTGACCAGGGATGCCCAAACTTTTACATGCCACTGTATCTGCTATGTCACAGGGTAATATGTATATTCACATACAGGGGTGCCAATATAGCATTCATACCCACCCGGTATTTGAAGAAGACCAAAGTCTACATGGCTACATAAGAAAATACCCTGTTGTAAAAAAAAAGTGAGCATTGCATCCAAGAGGCTGCAGTTCTGCCAAAAACATCATAATTATTTTTTTACTAGGAGTAAAGTAGGGATGAGTGGGTTGTACAGGGTTGTACAGAACAACTTAGCTGTGTTGAATTAAATGAAGCTTAGTTGCAATACCACACACAACCTGTAGACCAGTGTGGTACTGACGGCTGAAGAAAGTAGCCTTGTTATTCTAATTTTGGACACCTCCTTTAATTCCATCCTTCTTCAAGCAGCAGTGGTGCAGGAAACACTCATATTAAAGTCACTATTCCATCCTTCCCCAAGGAGCAGGGGCCCAAAATCCAATGTCATAAAAGTCACTATTTCATCCCTCCCCAAGGAGCAGGGGCCCAAAAACCAATGCCATAAAAGTCACTATTTCATCCCTCCCCAAGGAGCAGGGGTCCAAAGAAACATTCCCTTTAAAAACATCTTGACAGCTGATATACAGTGTCTGATCATCATTTCATCCATAGAGCATGGACCCAGGAAACACTTACTTGAAAGTCATTATTTCTTTTGTCCCCAAGGAGCAAGGACCCAGGAAACAATTACTTTTATTGCACAATGCTGGGTGTAAATTTCTTTTATGTTTTTCTATAGGTGGTTTGGTTAACCCCTTTGTGATCAAGCCAACTTTAACCTTCCTTACCAGGTAACATTTTTGAAATGTGACAAGTGTCACTTTATGTGGTAATAAATCTTTAATGTTTCAATGTATACCAGTGATTCTGAGACTTATTTTTCTTTACAATTTGTACTTTATGTTAGTGTTAAATTTAGATCGATTTGATTTCCGTTTGTGAAAATATCATAATTTGAGAAAAATTTTAAATCTACTATATTCAAACTTTAAATCTTTATTTCCTTAAACCAGTTAGTCATGCTGTACTGTACAAAATAATTAATAAATAACATTTTCCATAAGTATACTTTACACCAGCAACATTTCTCACGCGCCATTTTATTTTCTTAGGATGTTTGAAAGATTAAAAGTTTAGCAGCAATGTCTCATTTTTTTTTTCAAGAAATTTACAAAACCTGTTTCTTTAGGGACATGTTCAGATTTAAAATGACTTTGTGAGGCTTACGTATTGGAAACTCCCCAACAGTGATACCATTTTCAAAACGCACCCCTCAAATACTTCTAGACTGCTGTTAGGAAATGTTTTAACCCTTCAGGTGCTACACAGGAATTAATGCAAAGATAAAGGAATAGCACAAGAAAATAGACCCCATAAACTGCTACCTAGTTGCTTCTGAGTGTGCTGATACCTCAACATGTGGTCAGAAACCTCTGTTTGGACGCTCACGTGAAAGCAAAAGAGGAAAAAAAACTCCACCAAAGCCGCATTTTTCCACATTTGGACTTTTACAAAGACCGACTAAAGGGAACTGTGGATATTATCGACTATACCGCACTAGGTAAAAAATCAATTTATTATCTCGCTCAGAATTTCCTTATGGTAATGTTGTGCTCCACGGTGGAGCTATTTTAAAACACAGCACAAACTTATTATTTTTTAATAGTTTTTTTATTGTCATATAAAAGGTGCAAATATTTTTTTTTTTTGGAAGTATTTAGTGGTCACAAAACTGGAGAACCCAGCGCGGATTATTTTTATATATATACCTGTTTATAGCTACTAATACAGAAGGGTGGCACTGTATTTGTATCCGCTGCAGGATTCACAGTTTCTGAAGCGCTATTGGTGTGCTTAATTAAATTTCTGTATTAGTTGGCGAATCCCATTAAATGCTGCAAAGCCTTAAAATCATGATGTTGCACCCAGTCAATTATGGTTTGCACCTTCCCAGGGTCCATTTTAAACCCTTCTTGGATAAACCCCAAGACTGAAATGTCCTGAACAGAAAAAAACACTTCTCTGTAATTTAGCAAGCAAAGAGTTCTCCCTCAACCTTTGTAATACAACATGGACATGTTCCTGGTGCGAGTCCAAATCAGCAAGAAAATTAGAATATCTTCCAAGTAAATGACAACATATCTTCTAATGTAATCATAGAAAATATAATTCAGAAAATTTTGAAGCACAGCAAGTGCATTGGATGACCCAAATAGCATGACAAGATTTTCAAATAGACCCTCAGATGCCGTTTTCCACTCATCACCCTTCAGGACGTGTATGAAATTGTAAGCCCATCTAAAAACAAGTTTAGTAAACACCCTAGCCCCCAGAAGCTGATTATATAGGTCGAGGATGAAGGAAAGTGGATAAGTATTTTTAACTGGGATTTTGTTTAGTTCTCAGAAATCAAGGAAACGACAGAGACCCCATCTTTTTTTTTTAGAAAGAAAAGTACAGCAGCTACAGAGGAGGAGAAAGGATGGATATGACCCGTCCGTAAACTTTCATTAACATATTCTTTTATAGTTTACCAGTTTAACCCTGCTGTTCTGTTCGGTCTGGGGAGACCTATTTTGAACTTTGGTATTTTTTGGGGTGTTCAAGATGCGGTTCTGAAACTTGTGGTTGATTGACTTAAATGAGGATGGGTCGGTCGGCCACGGGTTTCAGAGCCGCATCTTGAATATTTTAAAGAATATTGAAGTTCAAAGTCGGTCATTTTTGACCAACAGAACAGCAGGGTTAATGCCCACACATTGTGGCACCATAGAGTGTAGTGTCCTCATATATTGTAGTACCCCATATATTGTGCCAAGCTTGTCCTTCTGGAGACATGCATGCAGTAAATTGTTAAGTGTGCTCTCCCCACTACAATCATGCCAAATATGTGTCAAATTAACATGGTTTAGGCATGACTCAGACATTTACCATGGTTTAGCTTGGCTCAGAAGGAGGGGGCATTTGGATTTGAGATTTCACTGGATTTTATTTGAGGGGGTAGGAGCCATGTCGCTTTTTCCAGAGTCCTTGTTCTACCAGTGACATGAAAACTCCTATCTTTCCAGTGACAGATGATGAACTTGAGGGGTCTGTGTTTTGTGCATGATAACTTACATTATCACATGACAACTCACATTCTTGTGTTCTACACTGAGCACTTAAGTTAGTACTATCATGTAAATCCCATAAGATGTGAGTCATAGGAAACTCCCAATGAAACTACTTACTACAATGATGCAGATGGAGACGCTTTAAACTCCGTTTGCCATCTGTTCTGGTGGTATCCATCATTTTAATCAGGGCCGGCGTCAGCACCCGGCACTCCGGGCAAATGCCGGGGCCCTGGGGAGAGAGGGGGGCCCACTTACAGCTGGGAGAGCAGAGCAGGAGATAACATGCTCTCTCCGCCCACAATGTCACTGCTGGCTGCGTTCTCTTAACCCCTATGTGCCAGCTCTGACACAAGCATCTTCTCACTCAGTCAGTGCAGCCAGGCAGGCACACATAGGGGTTAAGAGAAGGCAGCCAGTGTGACTGTTTGTGGGCGGAGAGAGCACGTTCTCTGCTCTCCCCCCTGGGTGGCTGCAGACAGTGCTGAACTTATCAGGCAGATTCCGAGGAGCTCCATCCTACCAGTGCCTGAGTGAGTGTTATGGTATCCAGCAGTGGTTGAAGTTGTGGCTCAGTCTGCTGCTGTCTGTCTCCGCTGCCTAAAAATGTGGGTGATGTCTGGAGGAGCAGCTGGTGGGGTGCAGCCTGTAGCCACCCAGCTCTCCCAGAATACATGCATGCTGCACCAAACCTGCACCAGTGGGATATGAAGAAGCTTAACCTCTTCACATTTGTATGAAGGTTATTGCTAAACCTTAAAGATAACAATCCGACCCGCATAAATGGGGTTAACCAGATGCCAGGAGGAAGGGGAGCTGCTGCCATGGATAAAACTGAGCTGTGGGCTGTATGTTGGGGCCCCGTGGCCCCAGGCTGGTGACTGGAGGGACTCTGCCCAGTGCTGGCATGTGGGTGATTTCTGCTCCGGAGTCTCAGCTTCTCTCCTCCCACATCACACTGTGTAGTCACAGCAACATTGGTTGTCTCTGTCCAGGTCCCAGCAGCTGCCACTGCTCCCAGCAGCTGCCACTGCTCCCACCACGGACATGGCATCACTTAACCCTTCCCCTGCAGCCACCGGCAACAAATCCACATTATTCCTTGATTAAATCAGGTTCCAACCCAATAGAGGAGCAGACATTTCCTGCTGCCATTAGGGTCCGGGAGGGGGTGACATTGGCTGCCCTGCTACTCTGTAGTGGGGGGTGACAAGTGTAACATGGGGTAACGATGACGGAGAAATGCACAGGATAATAGTGAGCGCGACAGAGGGCAGTGTATGGTATGGAGCAGTCAGGGGGTGGGCTGCAGGATCCCCCCATACTGTACATGACTGCCCAGGACAGGGAGGCGTTTAATGAGCTTCTAATGACAGGGCACTAATTGGGTCATTAGGGTTTGTGGAAAGGATTCAGCATCAGGTCCCTCATTAATGCCCGAGCCGCCTGTTACTTTGTAGCACAGATCTGTTGGGGCCGCAAAACCAAACAACGTTGTTTATATAGAAAAGTCTTTGTTTCATAGAAAAACTCAAAACAGAAAAGCACATCTCCTGTATATATACACTGCACAGCACCTTTCCTCCTGTATATATACACTGCACAGCACCTCTCCTGTATATATACACTGCACAGCACCTTTCCTCCTGTATATATACACTGCAGAATTTACAATAGCTGTCACTCATGTAAGAAGTGAAATCTGGCATTGTACTATACATTTCTCTGCCATATCTGTGCATCATAAATCGGGGTATGTGTTAAAGGGGGGGCCCACTGAGACTCTTTCGCCCGGGGCCCTTGAAAACCTGGAGCCGGCCCTGGTTTTAATCATATACAGAACTGTGCTCGTCCACACTTCTGTGCTGAAAAGACTCCCAAAATAATGGGACACTGCCGGTATAGAGCCAAGATGGAGTCTAAAGTGACTCCATCTGCCTCATTTTAGTGAGTAGTTCCATCTGAATTGCATTTTCTGGGGATTTATACAGAAACTCCCACGTAAGCGCTCATTGCTCAGTGCTCAGTGGAGAGCACAGGATAAATTTGAACCAAGCCTTATTTCAATGTTTTAAAAGACTTAAGGATAACATAGCAATGATTGGCACTCGTGGCAGGGGGTCAATCCTGTCAAAGGGCTCTTTTAACCTCCTTTTAATCACTTATTTACCACTGTTGCCATTGACAGCAATATTTCAGGGGTTAATTGGCACCAATCGGGTTCAAAACCAGCCAGGGATGATGCCCCAGAATGACATCTGTCATTTACAGCTGTCACCCGCTGGAATTGTGCCCCCCTGGTGGGGAACTATTCACTTATTTCCATTTTAAAACGGCGATCAAGAATAAGGCTATTTCAATGAGTATTGGCGGTCATTACAGAGGTAATTGAATATATACATATACACAGTAGTTCTTGCCCTGATGTCAGCATGTAAATCACTGAATAGCGAAGATGGTCATAAAAAGAGAATTGTGACTGAGCGGCTCTGCACCATCTGCCTAGACTAATGTTTCAGATTATGTGATATTTGCATTGAAAATTTCCCCTGCAGCTGTCTTCCCCTTATCTATTTATTCCGGAGACATAAATGTCATACCACAAAGAGGTTCTTCTAAACAATCAATATTGTTCATCTTAATTGCTTTATTGTCAAGTTCAAAGGCCTTTTTAATCTATCAATCTCTTTACATGAAAAGACTAATTACATTATTAAACAAGGTGTCAGAGATTGAAGCACTTTATACTGTAGATCAGGCAAAGAAAATGCATTTTTCATTCTTTGTTTGATTCCCTGTCTTATAAATGATAATGTGATCTCCTTCATTTATGAGGATTTCCAGTTAAACAAAGCATTACAGAACCAGTAGAGCATCATTTACAAATATAAATTATTTGTCACTCGACAGCAAATAGTTCTCCTCTGAATCAGATTTTAGGTCATGATAATATGACATTTTTTATTATTACATATTCTCAATAATTGTTCAGAGAGAGCATTCAATAACATTGATCCCTGCTGGATGGCACTTACAGTCTCATGACATTGTTAAAGGTATACACCTTAAATAGAATCCATGTTCATGAGTTATTTTTGTACGTTTAGGTGATGATGGGAGGAGACTAAATCACCGTGATTAGCAATGACAGAAGGTTAGAAGACAGGTGTGAATAGCGCACAGGGAACTAATCTAATCATCAAGGTGGTAGAATGAAAAAGAGACAAGGAAGCAAAATGTTTTCTGAAGAAAATTACAAGAAGCAATCTCATTTTTTATTTTTGACGTGGAAAATTTTTTTTTACATATGTTGGTTGTTACCTTTTTTTTTTATAAAATTACGCCAAGTTTCAGTATGAATTCTTCATTTGATCATTTAATTTTCAGACCACCTGATAAGTAGTTTGCCGCCTGATCTTAATATTTTTCTCTTGTAGGAGTGTCTCTTCCTTTAATATAGGCTGGATGTGAGGTCTTTGTGCTCCCAAACTACTGATGTACAAGATAAGGTACTTTCAGCACCCTGGATAGTATTGTACATATCATATGAAGGAATGTCTCTTCTTTTTGTTGCTGTTTTAGATTGCTTAATCTAGGTAACCACTATATAATCTTGGAGTTGGCACTTCATGTCCTTATAGGCTTGGAACCCAAGGAGGCAGCATCCATTTGTAATACAATTACACCTCTATGTAAAGAATCCATTAGCTTATTCATAATCTTTCATCTATCAGCACAGTTACAATACTGTACTTTCCTCTACATGCACTTTCATCCTTATCTACAATGTTTTTTTCGATGCCCTTTGAAACTATTTATCCCCTGTCCACTGAAGAGCTGAGTACAACACCCTTCCCCTCCTTCCTACTTCCTGGAGGAGTCCAGGCCATGTTGTTCGGGCTAGCCACGGATTCCTGACCCTAACTCAACAGCCACATAACCGTGTGCTTTTTTTCACAATTTTACTACACTATGAATTATTTTCAGTTTTGCAGTACATTACATGATAAAATCAAAGATGTCATTGAAAAGTACAACTTCTCATTAAGCTGGCATACGTCTACGTGGACAGAAACTAAAAAATGAATGGCTCTTGCGAGAAGGAAAGAAACAAAAATGCAAAAATAAATTTGGCTGTGTCAGGAAGGGTTTAACATACATATATAATTTTTAAATATGTGAAGATCACTATTTAAGTTAGCTTTTTTCGTTTTAGCAGGAGAATTTGATTTTAGTCAAGTTTATTCTTTGAGGATTGAATTTCTGGTTAAAGCTGTATATTATGCTTTCAAGTCTTTCCAGACCCAAGAGCATATTAACTGGAGAGAGTTAAAAAAAAGTATTTTACACCTCCTTCACTCCTCACCTGTCCTGGCATCGCAGCACCCTGGTCAGTCCTCCACTGTCTCGCTTCCTCCATTCCGTCTCTCCTGTACTTCACTCCTCACTCCAGTGCTCACTAGACCTCGTGTAAATGTCATGATGTGCATCACCCCGCAACATCATGAAATCACTTGAGACATAATCAGTGCCAGAGGTGCCAAAGAATGGAGATAAAAGAAAAGACTGGAGCTAGAAGAAGAAAGTGAGCCAGTGGACAACTGGATGGAAGCTGCAGGGCTAGAGCAGTGAGGGGTGAGGTGACTACTATGGAGGTTTTTTGTAATTATCACACATTTTGCTTGATTCCAGTTGCTATTTTGCTTGGTTTGAGCTATGCAAATCTGAATTTGATTAACCTTGAATTGATTTTCTCATCTTTAGGTCACCAAGCATTTGTAATGACTGTATATGAAACAAGCTCACCAAAGTTGTTTTTGTTTGCGTGCCACTACCCCAATGGATGTTATTTTGAATGGTATGCCTCCAGTATACATGTTGGAGGTGCTCTCTTACTGTGGACAGGAGCTGCACACATTTTCCTGACCTTCTGGGATCCCAGGTTTCTCTTATGAATTGCTGCGCTGGCGTGTCATGACCTGTGCATGGCTGACAAATAATGACACGCAAAACTGGCAAATGAATCGCCGCACCAAAGGACCCGGAAGGTTAGCAGATTCGTACTTTTCCTGTCTATAAACAGAGAGCATTTTCCTGGAACTTGGACCAGAGTTGCACAAAGCAATCGACTCATTTCTAAACCCCAGCAATCGGGAAGTGATCCCTTATTCCAGGATAGGGGATAATTTCAAATATTGAAAATATCTCATTTAGTTAAGTAGGGGGCACAGACTAAAGCAGCTCAAGTATGGGCAATTCACAAAAAAAGA
This sequence comes from Ranitomeya imitator, assembly GCF_032444005.1. Taxonomy (NCBI): domain Eukaryota; kingdom Metazoa; phylum Chordata; class Amphibia; order Anura; family Dendrobatidae; genus Ranitomeya; species Ranitomeya imitator. The sequence goes on from NC_091284.1 coordinate 583,239,503, forward strand.
AATAACAAATTACTGGAGTTTTCCATTACATTAAATTATTTCATGCCTAAATGACAACTCTGGGATTTATATTTCCAAGGTTTGTTTTTTTGTTATTTTTTATGGGATAAAACTCTGCAAATAACTGAGAAGAAAACCCATTTTTCACAATCAGTATATTACATTTATTTTTTAACACCCTAAACAGTTCCAGCTTCCCGCCTTGTGTTGTGCTGTAACTAGTGTTGAGCGATACCTTCCGATATCGGAAAGTATCGGTATCGGATAGGATCGGCCGATATTCAAAAAATATCGGATATCGCCGATACCGATACCCGATCCCAATGCAAGTCAATGGGACCAAAATATCGGAATTAAAATAAACCCTTTCTTGCCTTGTAGGTTCATTCTACATGAAGGAAAACAACTAAGAATAATGCCAGATGTATTTGGGGAGGTGGCGGAGACATTAAAGTCATAGAGGTTTATCCCAATCAAATAGAATAGCATGTTTTTTGTTTTTTTTTAAGACGTTCGGAGTGACAAAGATATTGACTATGTACATTTTTTTTTTTTTGTCAGATATTGATGTTTCACTATTCCACGCCTTTCCCCTTCTTTTTTTTCTTTTTTTTTTTTCTTTTCCCACACTTTCATCTTCATCATCATCAGCATCTTTGACATCAACTTCTTCTTCACCTTATTAATCTTCTTCTTCATCCTTTACCTTTTTTTTTTTTTATTACATTCTTCATATTCATTTTATTCAACTATTATTATTCTTCCTATTCTACATATTCTTTTTATTCCACTGTTATTATTCTTCCTATTCTACTTCTTCATCATATTCTCATTTGTGACAGGCATTCCCGTAGTTGTTATCTATAAAAGTTGGAAGATTACACCTTCCGTTCTGCCAGTCACAAAAGTTACATTTGTCCGCGTTCAGTTTGGCCTGCAGCATCAGGCTTTATCCAGGGGCACCACGAGGAGGAACAGACTCACCCCCATACACTGCTTAGTCTTCTTCTGCATATAATTTAGATAATATCTTTTGCTCTGATATTAAGTCTTATGCTTAATGTTTTTCTGCTCTTTGTTATGCAGCCTCTTGTTCTTCTGCTTCTCGGTCTTCCATGTCGTCGTCTCCAGGGTCGTCGTCTCCAGTGTCGTCATCTCCGCCGTCGTCGTCTCAGCCGTCGTCGTCTCCGCCGTCGTCGTCTCCGCCGTCGTCGTCGTCGTCATCGGGGTGGTCTTCCGGGTCGTCGTCGTCGTCATCGGGGTGGTCTTCCGGGTCGTCGACTTTAGGGTCTTCAACTTGGAAATGTAGCAGAAGGTACAAGAAGGCTGAGAAAATGCCAAGAACCAGCTGATGGAACTGGAACTCGGATGGCTACCCGAAGGTTCAAGAGCCTATGGAACTACCGAGGACCAGCTGACGTTACTGGAACCCGGTTACTAAGCAGGAGGTACCCGTGCTAAAAAGCACTACCAAGGACCGCCTGACGTTGGCGGAACTCGGATACCCAGAAGGAGGCACCTAAGCCAAAGGCTCTGCCCGGAACCAGCTGACGGTACTGGAACCAGGATGGGGAGCAGAAGGTACAAGAGCAAAAGACACTGCCGAGAACCAGCTGACGGTACTGGAACCCGGATGGGTAGCCGAAGGTCCAAGAGCCAATGGAACTACCGAGGACCAGCTGACGTTACTGGAACCCGGTTACTAAGCAGGAGGTACCCGTGCCCGAAAGCACTACCAAGGACCACCTGACGTTGGTGGAACTTGGATACCCAGAAGGAGGCACCTAAGCCAAAGGCTCTGCCCGGAACCAGCTGACGTTACTGGAACCAGGATGGGGAGCAGAAGGTACAAGAGCAAAAGACACTGCCGAGAACCAGCTGACGGTGCTGGAACCAGGTGGTGGACCTGAAGGCCCACAGGAGAGGAGAGAACAGCTAGGCCGCGAGGCAGCCACAGTTACCGAACCCCAACAGTCCTACAGGGGGAGCTGGGCCTACTGGCACTACAGAACCAGCCTTGACTACCAATTCACGCAGCCCACATAGGAAGCTCCTAAACTGGAGGCACCCTGGAGTTGGCTAACCCGACCGCACCACGACGGGGCAAGCATAGGCGTCTCAGTGAGCTTGACACAACCCGGAAACAGCTGACGGTGCTGAAACCAGGCTTGGCATGAGGGAGTACCTGTGACAAGAACACTGCCGAGAACCAGCTGGCGGTGCTGGAACCCAGATGCGTTGCCCCAGTGTGCAAGAGCCAATGGCACCAAGGACCAGCTGGCGGTGCTGGAACCCGGTTACTAAGCTGTAGGTGCCCGCGCTTAAAAGCACTACCAAGGACCGCCTGGCGTTGGCGGAACTCGGATACCCAGGAGGAGGCACCTAAGCCAAAGGCTCGGCCTGGAACCAACTGACGGTGCTGGAACCAGGTGGTGGACCCGAAGGTCCACAGGAGAGGAGAGAACAGCTAGGCCGCGAGGCAGCCGCAGTTACCGAACCCCAACAGTCCTACAGGGGGAGCTGGGCCTACTGGCACTACAGAACCAGCCTTGACTACCAGTTCACGCAGCCCACAAAGGAAGCTCATAAACTGGAGGCACCCTGGAGTTGGCTAACCCGACAGCACCACGATGGGGCAAGCATAGGCGTCTCAGTGAGCTTGACACAACCCGGAAACAGCTGACGGTGCTGAAACCAGGCTTGGCACGAGGGAGTACCTGTGTCAAAAACACTGCCAAGAACCAGCTGGCGTTGCTGGAACCCAGATGCGTTGCCCCAGTGTGCAAAAGCCAATGGCACGACCGAGGACCAGCTGGCGGTGCTGGAACCCGGTTACTAAGCTGTAGGTGCCCGCGCTTAAAAGCACTACCAAGGACCGCCTGACGTTGGCGGAACTCGGATACCCAGGAGGAGGCACCTAAGCCAAAGGCTCGGCCTGGAACCAGCTGACGGTGCTGGAACCAGGTGGTGGACCCGAAGGTCCACAGGAGAGGAGAGAACAGCAAGGCCGCGAGGCAGCCGCAGTTACCGAACCCCAACAGTCCTACAGGGGGAGCTGGGCCTACTGGCACTACAGAACCAGCCTTGACTACCAGTTCACGCAGCCCACATAGGAAGCTCCAAAACTGGAGGCACCCTGGAGTTGGCTAACCCGACCGCAACACGACGGGGCAAGCATAGGCGTCTCAGTGAGCTTGACACAACCCGGAAACAGCTGACGGTGCTGAAACCAGGCTTGGCACGAGGGAGTACCTGTGACAAGAACACTGCCGAGAACCAGCTGGCGGTGCTGGAACCCAGATGCGTTGCCCCAGTGTGCAAGAGCCAATGGCACCAAGGACCAGCTGGCGGTGCTGGAACCCGGTTACTAAGCTGTAGGTGCCCGCGCTTAAAAGCACTACCAAGGACCGCCTGGCGTTGGCGGAACTCGGATACCCAGGAGGAGGCACCTAAGCCAAAGGCTCGGCCCGGAACCAGCTGACGGTGCTGGAACCAGGTGGTGGACCCCAAGGCTCACAGGAGAGGAGAGAACAGCTAGGCCGCGAGGCAGCCGCAGTTACCGAACGCCAACAGTCCTACAGGGGGAGCTGGGCCTACTGGCACTACAGAACCAGCCTTGACTACCAGTTCACGCAGCCCACATAGGAAGCTCCTAAACTGGAGGCACCCTGGAGTTGGCTAACCCGACCGCACCACGACGGGGCAAGCATAGGCGTCTCAGCGAGTTTGACACAACCCGGAAACAGCTGACGGTGCTGAAACCAGGTTTGGCACGAGGGAGTACCTGTGACAAAAACACTGCCGAGAACCAGCTGGCGGTGCTGGAACCCAGATGCGTTGCTCCAGTGTGCAAGAGCCAATGGCACGACCGAGGACCAGCTGACGGTGCTGGAACCCGGTTACTAAGCTGTAGGTGCCCGCGCTTAAAAGCACTACCAAGGACCGCCTGACGTTGGCGGAACTCGGATACCCAGGAGGAGGCACCTAAGCCAAAGGCTCGGCCTGGAACCAGCTGACGGTGCTGGAACCAGGTGGTGGACCCGAAGGCCCACAGGAGAGGAGAGAACAGCTAGGCCGCGAGGCAGCCGCAGTTACCGAACCCCAACAGTCCTACAGGGGGAGCTGGGCCTACTGGCACTACAGAACCAGCCTTGACTACCAGTTCACGCAGCCCACATAGGAAGCTCCTAAACTGGAGGCACCCTGGAATTGGCTAACCCGACCGCACCACGACGGGGCAAGCATAGGCGTCTCAGTGAGCTTGACACTACCCGGAAACAGCTGACGGTGCTGGAACCAGGTTTGGCACGAGGGAGTACCAGTGACAAAAACACTGCCGAGAACCAGCTGGCGGTGCTGGAACCCAGATGCGTTGCCTATTAAAGATTGTCTTCCTAGAGCCCCAACTAGCGGTGCTGGAGCAAAGGGTAAGCAGGGGGAGCAGAGTGTAGGCCGAAGCCTGCACTGGAGGCAGCTTTGTGTCAGCGTTGCGTTTGCAGGACACTTTGCCGGCTGCACAGTGTGGGAACAGCTGGCGTTGCTGAACCCCACTAACACAATGGCGGGTGTTTTTCTCTGTGCAGCTAGCACTTGCGGGCAAAAACTTGCGATGTTAGAGCCCGTGGTGAAGCAGGAGGAGGAGGAGAGGAGCAGAGTGTAGGCCGAAGCCTAGTTGAACCAATTTCAAAGGAAACCTTTAACCCCCCCTCAGGTGTTACAAACTACAAGAGACACACCTTGTGCAGTATTAATGCTGCACAAGTGAAAGGTTGCTCTATTAATTTGTCTACTTGCACACGCTGAATGAAAGACATACACAATTTAGCCCATTCTACAGTCAAACTGTAGTGGATGCGTGACTTGGCTTTTTAAGGAGACGCAGCACAGGTGTCCCAAATAACGCCTTGGTGCTTGGCGCAGCTTCCTGAGCGTTGTTATTTGCTGTACAGGAGTCTGCGCTCTTGTGTTATCCCTTGGCAATGCCCTGTTAGAGCTGCCCGTCTTATGACCTCATTTCATGTTGGCCGGTGCGGTTAACGATGGCCATAAATCCCAGACCCACAGTGCCTTTTCATAAAGTCACACTGCGGTGCTGGGATTCGTGGCCTTGAGCAGTAAATAATTTGGCCGCTCACACACGTCCTTACACCTGCTTCAGACTGGGCGGCCTCTGCTGATCCCTTCTCGCATGCCGCGGCCATGAGGATGCACAGTCTGAAAAAGGCGGAAGGAGATGAGTTAAGACAGGCGAAGATATGCACTGCTCGTGCCCATCAATCACACCCTCGCAGTCAAAATATATGAGACAACGAGGGGCGTTGTGTCGGGCAGGGCGGACGCACAGGCACAGCCAGCCAACCAATGATGTCAGAAGACGGGCAGCGCTAACAATGGGGGTGCTGCGTGTCATTACAAAGGAAAGTCACACCTCAGGGACATTGTAATGGTCTCTAATGAGACTCATTTTGTACGTGTTGAGTTCCACGTGGGCAAGGAGAAAAAGTCAGCCACCTTGTACAAATGCAGCAGTACTGCTGTACAAGGTGGCTGTTATACATAGAAACACCTGGGGGGGGTGGGGCCAGGTTCCCTTTAATTTCAGTTCATGTGCCTGCGTGGCGTTTGCAGGTCACGTTGCCGGCTACACAGCAGGGGAACAGCTGGCGGTGCTGAACCCCACTGACACATTGGCTGGTGTTTTTCTCTGTGCAGCTAGCACTTCCGGGCAGAAACTGGAGGTGTTTGAGCCCAGGGTCAGCAGGAGGAGGAGAGGAGCAGAGTGTAGGCCGAAGCCTGCACTGGTGGCAGCTTTTGGTCGGTTATGCCAGCGTGGCTTGTGCTGGACACGATGTCGGCTACACAGCAGGGGAACAGCTGGCGGTGCTGAACCCCACTAACACATTGGCTGGTGTTTTTCTCTGTGCAGCTAGCACTTCCAGGCTACAACTGGCGGTGTTATAGCCCAGGGTCAGCAGGAGGAGGAGAGGAGCAGAGTGTAGGCCGAAGCCTAGTTGAACCAATTTCAAAGGTAACCTTTAACCCCCCCCTCAGGTGTTGCAAGGTACAAGAGCCACACCTTGAACTGCATTAATGATGCACAAGTCAAAGGTTGCTCTCTTAATTTTGCTCCTTGCACACGCTGAATAAAACACGTACACTATTTAGCCCATTATACTGTCAAACAGTAGTGGAGGCGTGACTTGTCTTTTTAAGGAGACGCAGCACAGGTGTACAAATTTACACCTAGGTGCTGGGCGCAGATTCCTTACCGTTGTTATTTGCAGTACAGGAAACTGCGCTCTTGTGTTATCCCTTGGCAATACCCTGTTAGTGCAGGCCGTCTCATGACCTCATTTCATGTTGGCCGGTGCGGTTAACGATGGCCATAAATCCCAGACCCACAGTGCCTTTTCCTAAAGTCACACTGCGGTGCTGGGATTCGTGGCCTTGTGCAGTAAATATGTCCGCCGCTCACACATGTCCTTACACCTGCTTCAGACTGGGCGGCCTCAGCTGATCCCTTATCGCATGCCGCGGCCATGAGGCCGCACAGTCAGAAGAAGGCGGAAGGAGGGGAGTGAAGACAGGCATATGCACTGCTCGTGCCCATCAATCACACCCTCACAGTCAAAATATATGAGACAACGAGGGGCGTTGTGTCGGGCAGGGCGGACGCACAGGCACAGCCAGCCAACCAATGATGTCAGAAGACGGGCAGCGCTAACAATGGGGGTGCTGCATGTCATTACAAAGGAAAGTCACACCTCAGGGACAGTGGAATGGTCTCTAATGAGGCACATTTTGTACGTGTTGAGTTCCACGTGGGCAAGGAGAAAAAGTCAGCCACCTTGTACAAATGCAGCAGTACTGCTGTACAAGGTGGCTGTTATACATAGAAACACCTGGGGGTGGGGGGCAGGCTCCCTTCAATTTCAGTTCATGTGCCTGCGTGGCGTTTGCAGGTCACGTTGCAAGCTACACAGCAGGGGAACAGCTGGCGTTGCTGAACCCCACTGACACATTGACTGGTGTTTTTCTCTGTGCAGCTCGCATGTCCGGGCAAAAACTGGCGGTGTTAGAGCCCAGGGTCAGCAGGAGGAGGAGAGGAGCAATGTGTAGGCCGAAGCCTGCACTGGTGGCAGCTTTTGGTCGGTTGTGCCAGCGTGGCTTGTGCTGGACACGATGCAAGCTACACAGCAGGGGAACAGCTGGCGTTGCTGAACCCCACTGACACATTGACTGGTGTTTTTCTCTGTGCAGCTCGCATGTCCGGGCAAAAACTGGCGGTGTTAGAGCCCAGGGTCAGCAGGAGGAGGAGAGGAGCAATGTGTAGGCCGAAGCCTGCACTGTTGGCAGCTTTTGGTCGGTTGTGCCAGCGTGGCTTGTGCTGGACACGATGCAAGCTACACAGCAGGGGAACAGCTGGCGTTGCTGAACCCCACTGACACATTGACTGGTGTTTTTCTCTGTGCAAATCGCATGTCCGGGCAAAAACTGGCGGTTTTAGAGCCCAGGGTCAGCAGGAGGAGGAGAGGAGCAGAGTGTAGGCCGAAGCCTAGTTGAACCAATTTCAAAGGTTACCTTTAACCCCCCCTCAGGTGTTGCAAGGTACAAGAGCCACACCTTGTGCAGCATTAATGCTGCACAAGTAAAAGGTTGCTCTATTTAGTTTGCTCCTTGCACACGCTGAATAAAACACGTACACTATTTAGCCCATTATACTGTCAAACAGTTGTGGAGGCGTGACTTGTCTTTTTAAGGAGACGCAGCACAGGTGTCAAAATTTGCACCTAGGTACTGGGTGCAGATTCCTGAGCGTTGTTATTTGCTGTACAGGAGTCTGCGCTATTGTGATCCCTTGGCCATGCGCTGTGAGCGCTTCCTGTCTTCTGACCTCATTTCATGTCGGCCGTTGCGGTTAGCGATGGACATGAATCCCAGACCCACAGTGTGTTTTCAAAAAATCACACTGCGTGGCTGGGATTCGTGGCCTTGTGCAGTAAATAGGTTTGCCGCTCACACATGTCCTTACACCTGCTTCAGACTGGGCGGCCTCAGCTGATCCCTTATCGCCTACCACGGCCAGGAGGCCGCACAGTCTGAAGAAGGCGGAAGGAGAAGAGTTAAGACAGGCAAACATATGCACTGCTCGTGCCCATAAACCACACCCTCGCTGACAAAATAAATATGACAACGAGGGGCGTTGTTTCTAGCAGGGCGGATGCACAGGCGCAGCCAGCTAACCATGATGACAAAAGACAGGAAACGCTACCAAGGGGGGTGCTGCGTATCATTAGAAAGGAAAGTCACACCTCAGGGACAGTGGAATGGTCTCAATGAGACACATTTTGTACGTGTTGAGTTCCACGTGGGCAAGGAGAAAAAGTCAGCCACCTTGTACAAATGCAGCAGTACTGCTGTACTAGGTGGCTGTTATACATAGAAACACCTGGGGGGGTGGGGCCAGGTTCCCTTTAATTTCAGTTCATGTGCCTGCGTGGCGTTTGCAGGTCACGTTGCCGGCTACACAGCAGGGGAACAGCTGGCGGTGCTGAACCCCACTAACACATTGGCTGGTGTTTTTCTCTGTGCAGCTAGCACTTCCGGGCAAAAACTAGCGGTGTTTGAGCCCAGGTTCAGCAGGAGGAGGAGAGGAGCAGAGTGTAGGCCGAAGCCTGCACTGGTGGCAGCTTTTGTTCTGTTGTGCCAGCGTGGCTTGTGCTGGACACGTTGCCGACTACACAGCAGGGGAACAGCTGGCGGTGCTGAACCCCACTGACACATCACCTAGTGTTTTTTCTGTGTAGACAACACTTCCAGGTGGCAACTGACAGTGTTGAAACCCAGGGAATCACAGAGGAGCAGAGTGTAGGCCGAAGCCTGCAGTGGAGCAAGTTGAAAGGGAACCTTTAACCCCCCCCCCCCCAGGCATTTGTTGCTGAAAGAGCCATCTTGTACAGCAGTAATACTGCACATGGAAAATGGTGGCTCCGAAAATTATGCTCCTTGCAAACGCTGAAGTACACACTCATATAATGTGTCCCCTCACACCATCAAACCATCCCGGAAGTGGGACTTTCCTTTGTAATGTGACACAGCACAGCCGTCATTCCAACCCCCTTGGTGCCGGGCGCCACCTACTCAATGTTGTTTGGTTCTGTCACGGAGCCCGCGCTGTAATGTTATCCCTTGGCCATGCACAGTTAGCGGTGCCCGTCTTCTGACATCATGTAGGTGTCAGGCTGGCAGTGCCTGTGCGTCCAAGCTGCCCTAGATCCAACCTTGCAGTGTCATCTAATGTAGTCCCACTGTGGGCCAGGGATCCATGGGCATGCGCAGTGCATGTCATCGCCTCTCACTCACCTCCTTCCTGCTTCTTCAGACTGTGCGGCGTCACGGCCGTGGCATGCTATTAGGGATCAGCTGACGCCGGCTAGTCTGAAGAAGCGTGAAGAAGGGGAGTGAGAGGCTAGTATATGCACTGCGCATGGCCATGGATACCAGGCCCACTGTGGGATCACATTAGACGACACTGCGAGGTGTGATTTCGGGCAGCGTGGACGCACAGGCGCAGCCAGGACGACAACAAATGATGTCAGAGGACGGGCAGCGCAAACTGTGCATGGCCAAGGGATAACATAACAGCGCAGGGTCCATGACGGAATCAAACAACGCTAAGGAGGCAGCGCACGGTGCCAAGGGGGTAGCAATGACGGCTGTGCTGCGTCACATTACAAAGGAAAGTCCCACCTCCGGGACGGTTGGACGGTGTGAGGGGACACATTACATGAGTGTGTAGTTCAGCGTTTGCAAGGAGCATAATTTCAAGAGCGACCTTTCCCTTGTGCAGTATTAGTGCTGCACATGGTGGCTCTTTCAGTAACAAACGCCTAGGGGGGGGGGGACAGGTCCCCTTACATTTTAGTTGTGCCAGCGTGGCGGTCGCATGACACGTTGCTGGATACACAGCTGGGGATCAGCTGACGTTACTGAACCCCAATAACAGAGGAGCGACTGTTGACTGTGCACACAGCACTTCCAGGCACCAACTGGCGGTGTTAGAGCCCAGGGACAGCAGGAGGAGCAGATTGGAAGTATTGCCGCACACACAGCTGGGGATCAGCTGACGTTACTGAACCCCAATAACAGAGGAGCGACTGTTGACTGTGCACACAGCACTTCCAGGCACCAACTGGCGGTGTTAGAGCCCAGGGACAGCAGGAGGAGCAGATTGGAGGTATTGCCGCACACACAGCTGGGGATCAGCTGACGTTACTGAACCCCAATAACAGAGGAGCGACTGTTGACTGTGCACACAGCACTTCCAGGCACCAACTGGCGGTGTTAGTGCCCAGGGACAGCAGGAGGAGCAGAGGAACAGAGTGTAGGCCGAAGCCTGATTGGAGCAAGTTGAAAGGGAACCTTTAACCCCCCCCCAAGACGTTTGTAGCTGAAAGAGCCATCTTGTGCAGCACTAACGATGCAAAAGAAAAAGGTGGTTCTTTTAATTATGCTCCTTGCAAACACCGAAGTAAACACTAAAAATGTGTCCCCTTATACCGTTAAACCGTCCCGGAGGTGCGAATTTCCTTCGTAATGGGACACAGCACAGCTGACATTCCTATCCCCTTGGTGCCGTGCGCTGCCTCCTCAGCGTTGTTTTAAGCTGTCACGGAGCCTGCGCTGTTCTGTTAGCCCTTGGCCATGCCCAATTAGCGCTGCCTGTCTTCTGACATAATTTGGTGTCAGGCTGTTACTGCCTGTGCGTCCACGCTGCTCCAGATCCCACCTCGCAGTCTCGTCCAACGTAATCCCACTGCGGGCCTTGGAACCATGGACATGCACAGTGCATATCCTCGACTCTCACTCCCCTCCTTCCCTCTTCTTCAGACTGTGCGGTGTCACGGCCGTGGCATGCTATTAGGGATCAGCTGACGGCGCACAGTCTAAAGAAGGCGGAGGGAAATGAGCGAGAGCCCGAGGGGAAGATATGCACTGCGCATGGCCATGGATCCCAGGCCCGCAGTGTGACTCAATCAGAAGACACAGCGAGGCGGGATCTCGGGCAGCGCGGCCGCACAGGCGCAGCCAGCCTGACACCAAATTATGTCAGAAGACAGGCAGCGCAAATAGGGCATGCCCAAGGGATAACAGAACAGCGCAGGCTCCGTGACAGCTTAAAACAACGCTGAGGAGGCAGCGCATGGCACCAAGGGGGTAGGAATGACGGCTGTGCTGCGTCACATTGCGAAGGAAAGTCCCAGCTCCGGGACAGTATAACGGTATCAGTGAACACATTTTATAAGTGTTAAGTTCTGCGTGTGCAAGGAGCTAAAAAAAAAGAGCTACCTTTTCCTTGTGCAGCATTACTGCTGCACAAGATGGCTCTTTCAGTAACAAACGATGGGGGGGGGGATAGGTTCCCTTACATTTAGGTTGTTGTGCCAGCGTGGCGGTCGCAGGACACATTGCCGGCTACACAGCTGGGGATCAGCTGACGTTACTGAAACCCAATAACACTGGGTCGTATGTTTTTACTGTGCAGCCTGCACTTCTGAGCCGCAACTGGCGGTGTTGGAGCCCAGGAATAGCAGTTCAGGTGGTAGAAAGATGAACACAGCAGGAGACCTGGATGACACCCAATTACTTAATCAGGCAGAGGAGTGGCAAATTCCTGCGAGATCCAGGCCTGGTTCATTTTCAGGAAAGTAAGCCGGTCAACGTTATCGGAGGATAGTCGCATGCGACGGTCTGTTAGTACACCACCTGCGGCACTAAAGACACGTTCCGATAAGACACTAGCCGCAGGGCAAGCCAGCACCTCCAATGCATACTGGCTTAGCTCTGGCCATGTATCCAGCTTAGAGACCCAAAACTTGAACGGGGAAGAGCCGTCTGGGAGTACAGTAAGAGGGCAAGCCATGTAGTCTGTCACCATCTGACGGAACCGTTGCCTCCTGCTGACTGGAGCCGCCGGTGATGGTGTAGACATTTGGGGCGGGCACACAAAAGTGTGCCAGAGTTGTGCCATACTGGGCTTGCCTTGGGCAGAGGCACTGCTTCTGCTCCCTCTTTGGGCAGAGCCTCCCCCACTGCCTCGACGCACTGAGCTGCTTTGTAAAGCAGTAGCAGCACTCCTCTCAGTTGGACAGGAGAAGATGATGGAATTCACCAGTGTGTCGTGGTACTCCCGCAATTTACGCTCCCGGGTCAACGCAGGGATGAGGTTTTGGACGTTGTCCCGGTAGCGAGGATCGAGGAGGGTGAACACCCAATAATCAGGCATGTTGAGAATGTGGTCAATGCGGCGGTCGTTTCTCAGGCACTGCAGCATGAAATCCACCATGTGCTGCAGAGTGCCAACTGGCCCAGAAACGCTGTCCCCTGCTTGAGACATGATCTCTGCCCGCTCGTCATCACCCCACCCTCGCTGTACACACTGACCACTGGACAATTGTGTCGCTCCCTCCTCTGGACGGAGCTCTTCCTCCTCCATTGACTCCTCCTCATCCTCCTCACAAATTGGCCCCTGCGTACCCCTTTGTGAGGAACCACGTGGCGCTGACTCTCCAGAAGCTGATGGAAAAGGTGACTCCTCATCCTCCACCTCTTCCACAACATCATCCCTTAACCCTTGCAAAGTTTGCTGAAGCAGGCAGATAAGGGGGACAGTCATGCTGACTAGTGCATCATCTGCACTTGCCATCCGCGTGGAATAATCAAAAGGACACAAAACCTGGCAGACGTCCTTCATAGTGGCCCACTCTGTGGTTGTGAAGTCTGATCGGCGCTGACTGCGACTTCTTTGCGCCTGATGCAGCTGGTACTCCATAACTGCTTGCTGCTGCTCACACAACCGCTCCAACATATGTAACGTGGAATTCCACCGGGTAGGTAGGTCACATATGATACGGTGTTCCGGAAGGAGGAATCGGCGCTGCAGAGCAGCAATGCGGGATCTGGCCAAGCTGGAACGCCGCAAGTGAGCACACTCTAGGCGGACCTTGTGCAGCAGGGCATCAAGATCCGGATAGTCCCTCAGAAAACTCTGCACAACCAAATTGAGCACATGTGCCAGACATGGGATGTGAGTGAGGTTGCCAAGGGCCAAAGCTGCCACCAGATTTCGGCCATTGTCACACACTACCATGCCTGGCTGGAGATTCGCTGGCAGTAACCACACATCGCTCTCCTGCTTGATGGCATTCCAGAGCTCCTGCGCTGTGTGGCTTCGATGCCCCAATGAAACTAGTTTCAAGACGGCCTGCTGACGTTTGGCCACGGCTGTGCTCATGTCGGTCATAGGTAAACGTTCACGGGTCCATGTGGAGGTGGACTGTGACGGATCCTGCAGAGAGGAATCTGAGGAACTGGTGTAAGAGGAGGAGTTGATGCGTACAGACTGGATTCCTGCAATCCTTGGAGTGGGCAGGACACGTCCTGCGCCACTCGCACGATCTGTACCTAGCTCAACAACATTAACCCAATGGGCAGTGAGGGAAACATATCGTCCCTGTCCATGCTGACTGGTCCACGCATTGGTGGTGAGGTGGACCTTGCTACTGACGGCGTTCAGTAGCGCATGTTTTATCTTTGCCTCAACATGCCTGTGCAGGGCAGGGACAGCCTGCCTGCTGAAGTAAATCGGCTGGGCACCTTGTACTGTGGGACTGCCAATGCCATCAAGTCACGGAAGCTGTCAGTCTCCACCAGCCTGAACGAGAGCATTTCCAGGGACAACAGTTTGGCAATGCCTGCATTCAGAGCCTGTGCTCGGGGGTGGTTGGCCGAAAATGCCCGCCTTTTCTCCCATGCCTGTACTACCGATGGCTGTAGAGTAGACTGGGAGTGTGAGGATGACTGGGAAGGTGGTGCTGTGGGTGGAATTACACTAGGTCTCTGGACAACAGTGGAGGAAGAGGCAACACGAGATGAAGAGGTGGTAGCTGCCGCTGTTGGTTGGCCTACGTCTTCACTGTGTTTCTGTAACTCCACCGCGTGCCTGGTCCGCACATGTTTCCACATATTTGTGGTATTGAGGTTGCTGACACTTTTACCTCTTTTTACTTTCTGATGACACAGCTTGCATTTGACAAAACAAATGTCATCTGCAACTGTGTCAAAAAAGGACCAGGCACTGCAAGTCTTGGGAGCGCCCTTTTTGGCTTTGGAAAGAGACAGGCTCCTAACGGGTGCCAAAGTGGAGGCTACAGGCTCCGCAGTCTTCCCCCTCCCTCTCCCTCTTTGGCTCGTAAGGGGAAGCTCTTCCTCAGAGCTGCTCCCACCACCTTCCTGTTCCTCACGCCACGATGGGTCAAGGACCTCATCATCTCCACTACCCTCTGCCACCAACTGCTCCTCCTGGGTAGTCTCGGCAGCACAGTACGCATCAGAAAGCGGCACCTGAGTTTCATCATCAGATGCGTACTGCGCTGTGGTCACTGGAGGCACTGGCCCACCTGCCTCTTCAGAGTCAGAGAGAAAAAGCTGTTGGGCATCACTGCACACTGCCTCTTCTTCCATTTCTCCAATGCTGCTTGGCTGGCCCCCTGTTTCCAAGCCAAGAGATTCAGAGAACAGAAGTAGAGACGGCTCCTGTCCTGGGCTCTCTGACTGCCTGGCCAATTTGGCAGGTGGTGAAGAGACAGATGGCTGCTCTCCAGTGCTCTGTGCCTGAGAGGATGTGGCACTAACTGAAGTCGATGCCGAGGCGTTAGCTGCCATCCACCCGACAACGGCTTCAATTTGGTCTTCACGCAGCAGCGGTGCACGGCGCTCTCCGACAAAGCTGCGCATGAAGGACTGTTCCCTGCTGAAACTGAGTGACGACGAGTCACCGGCGCCCGCAGCAGGCACAGAATCACCACGTCCTCTCCCTGCTCCTCTCCCTGCTCCGCGCCCACGCCCACGTGCCTTACTCCCTGCCCTCTTCATCTTGGTTGACAGATAAAGATAAGCAGAAAAGTACTAAGGCCTTAGCGTGCTTATTCCTGAAATGCTCCTTCTAACAGGTGTAAGAAACACTAATGTTGTAAAGTGTGGACTAAACTTTATTATTTTTCAAATGTGGCCTACACAAGTGTTAAGTTGTGTTTGGTGAACTTTACATTTTTTTTTGTGCAGATCGGGCTACAGAGCTAGTTTAAATCACACGGAGACCGTGCAGACAGCCGTAAACGGCGCTGCAAGGCCAAAAAACCCTCCTCTAGGTTATCCTATGTAGTGTTTTTCCACTATTTAGCTGGAGATGGGTGGAAAGACACTAATAGGAATTTTTTTTTTTTAATTTTAAACAGGCTGCACTATTTGAAAAAAAGGAAATTGTTTTTCAAGGTATGAGGCAGTAACGCACCCTGAGCTGAATCCAACCGGCTATGGCTGCACACAGACTACAGGGCGAGCTGCGCTCACACAGAGACCGTGCAGACAGCCGTAAACGGCGCTGCAAGGCCAAAAAACCCTCCTCTAGGTTATCCTATGTAGTGTTTTTCCACTATTTAGCTGGAGACGGGTGGAAAGACACTAATAGGAATTTTTTTTAAAAAATTTTAAACAGGCTGCACTATTTGAAAAAAAGGAAATTGTTTTTCAAGGTATGAGGCAGTAACGCACCCTGAGCTGAATCCAACCGGCTATAGCTGCACACAGACTACAGGGCGAGCTGCGCTCACACAGAGACCGTGCAGACAGCCGTAAACGGCGCTGCAAGGCCCAAAAACCCCCCTCTAGGTTATCCTATGTAGTGTTTTTCCACAATTTAGCTGGAGACGGGTGGAAAAACACTAATAGGGAATTTTTTTTAAAATTTTTAAACAGGCTGCACTATTTGAAAGAAAGGAAAATTTTTCTCAAGGTATGAGCCAGTAACGAACCCTGAGCTGAATCCAACCGGCTATGGCTGCACACAGACTACAGGGCGAGCTGGGCTCACACGGAGACCGTGCAGACAGCCGTAAACGGTGCTGCAAGGCCCCAAAACCCCCCTCTAGGTTATCCTATGTAGTGTTTTTCCACTATTTAGCTGGAGACGGGTGGAAAAACACTAATAGGGAATTTTTTTTTTAATTTTTAAACAGGCTGCACTATTTGAAAGAAAGGAAAATTTTTCTCAAGGTATGAGCCAGTAACGAACCCTGAGCTGAATCCAACCGGCTATGGCTGCACACAGACTACAGGGCGAGCTGGGCTCACACGGAGACCGTGCAGACAGCCGTAAACGGCGCTGCAAGGCCCAAAACCCCCCCTCTAGGTTATCCTATGTAGTGTTTTTCCACAATTTAGCTGGAGACGGGTGGAAAAACACTAATAGGAAATTTGAGAAAAAATGTGCAGCAGGCTTCACTATGAGCAAAAAAGGACAACTGTGTGAGGCAGTGTGAACCCCCCCTGAGCTGAATACAACCGGGTATATGGCTGCACACAGACTACAGAGTGAGCTGCACACACACACACACACAGAGACCTTGCAGAACGCTGTTAAAACAGCGCTGCAAGGCAAGAGCAAGGTGAACAGTGAAGAACACACAGCGTTTTGCTAAATTAGCCTTTGGAAAGGAAAATAAAGCAATTAGCTAGCTCAACTGGCCCTCAGTTAGAACACAGCGTCCTGTCCCTAACTGAAATCACAGCAGAGTGAGCGCAAAATGGCGGCAGCGTTTTTTATAGTGCAGAGTGACATCATTTCAGCAGCCAATCACAGCCTTGCCAGTACTTACATGCCCACCATGCTAAACAGGATGTGCCCACACTTCCAATCATTCCTCATTGGCTGCTGCGTTCTGTTTGAATTCTGGGAACTTCCGATTCCGATATCCGATACGTGGGAAGTATCGGAATTCGGTATCGGAATTCCGATACCGCAAATATCGGCCGATACCCGATACTTGCGGTATCGGAATGCTCAACACTAGCTGTAACGAGTTGCATTATGTCAGCATTAGCTGCTTGTCTGTAGCCATATATCACTGATGAGCAGTGACACGAGTGACCTTTATATTTCCTTTCAGTTTGCCCAGTTTATTCTGTTATATAAACCAAAGGCCACAGTGCATACCAAGCAAGCAACACCACTTTACAGTAATCAATATTCATGAAAGGATAGCTTTAGAAACCATTTATGAAAGGAAAAAAAACCTATCTATCTTGTCATTGAGTTTTGCTCCGGTTACAGCCTATCAGCAGGAAAATAATTCTGAAATGAATAATGATTTAGTGCAAGCATGAAAACATAAGATAGATGTTTGAAGGAGGTAAATGAGGGTTGCACTGAGGTCAGTAAGAAATCTCCACATGATTAAACAGTTTGTTTGTTATTCACTGTCAACAATACCAAATTATACGACAAATCGTTTTACACCTCGTTAACGCATTTTTAAGATTTATTCAGCGTTCATGTTAATGTGTTCCTACATTTCTACCGAATCATCCATTAGAACTAATGGATTCCAAGACCATTTTATCTAATAAAGTAAAACATTATTAACCTGCTACACCTCAGTTTGAAATGTCAAATCAGCAGTGCGCCACCCAGTGGTCTAATATGTGTCACTGCAAACGTGTGAAATGGCGGAAACAGTTAGTAGAGATGAATTAAAGCCAACATGTGACTTAAAGAAGTTGTCCCACAAACAAGGTACATCTTAACCAAAATATCTTGGAATATTAATAATCTGTGTGCTTAAAAACATTCTCTTGCTTAGCTACTCTTATCCTTCCGCCCATGATGTGTGCTGTGTTATTTGCTGTGTCCGACCATATAGAGCTGCTGAAGCTCATGGTCAGTACATACAACAGCTCATGGTCAGTAAAGAAAGCGTAAGTGAATATAATAGATTCTCAGCTGCACATTTGTGTTATTGAACACATTTCCTTCCCTGTTTGTTTTATCTTAGAATTAAGTGTTTCTGCTGTGTCACCAATCCTGTGAGTTCATTATATATCAAGTCAGTGGCATAAGCGCTAATGCAGCCACTGGAGCTCCTATGCTGTAGCTCATATGTCACTGACTTAATTTATGATGAAAACACTTCCTCCTGTGATAAAACAAATAGACAAGGAAATGTGTTCACTTATTGTTGAACAGCTGAGAGTTCCTGTTGTGTCACCATTATATTCACTTATGTTGTCTCTCCTGGTCAGGAACTGTGACATGCTCTGACTATGAACTTTATCAGCTCTACATGGTCAGACACAGCAAAGTACACAGCACATAACAGAGGCACTTTTTAAGATTATCTCAACACAGGAGCCTTTTTTTTAAAAACACATCCAATTGTACAACTTATTAATATTCCAAGATCTATTGATTAAAATGTACTTTGTTCATGGGACAACTCATTTAAAGAGGACCTGTCACCATATCATAAATGAACAGTTTCTACTCTTATTTTGCTTCTGTTGCTCTACTGAGTATTCTGAGTATTCTGTTTTTGTTTTCAGCTGTAGGTGAAAGTTCAGACTACACAGCTACATTGCAATTATTGTGGAGGCTTCAAACTAAATATTTAATCTGCTGTTATAAGTATTGATCTAGAAAAGTGTGGCACCCTGCAAAGTCAAGCATCAAAAATGTTGGTGAACTCTGAAGGTATGAGAAGCCAGCTCTTCAGCCATTTTTACACACACATGTAATTAGTGTAAGAGCTATTATGAAGTCTGGTGGGTAGCAGCCCCCCATAGCAGAACTACCGAGCCCAGGAGAAGCAACACTATGTCCCTGGGATCGAGTGATGCCTTCTCATTTAAAGATTTTTCTGTATTTTCATGACTATGAAAATTGTACATTCACACTGATGGCATCAAAACTATGAAATAACACATGTGGAATTATATACTTTACAAAAAAGTGTGAAACAACTGAAATTATGTCTTATATTCTAGGTTCTTCAAAGTAGCCACCTTTTGCTTTGATGACTGCTCTTCACACTCTTGGCATTCTCTTGATGAGCTTAAAGAGGTTTTCAATTCACAGGTGTGCCCTGTCAGGTTTAATAAGTGGGATTTCTTGCCTTATAAATTGGGTTGGGACCATCAGTTGTGTTGTGCAGAAGTCTGGTGGATACACAGCGGATAGTCCTACTGAATAGACCGTTAGAATTTGTATTATGGCAAGAAAAAAGTAGCTAAGTAAAGACAAACGAATGGCCATCATTACTTTAAGAAATGAAGGTCAGTCAGTCCGAAAAATTGGGAAAACTTTGAAAGTGTCCCCAAGTGCAGTGGCAAAAACCATCAAGTGCTACAAAGAAACTGGCTCACTTGAGGACCGCCAGAGGAAGACCAAGAGTCACCTCTGCTTCTGAGGATAAGTTTATTTGAGTCACCACCCTCAGAAATCGCAGGTTAACAGCAGCTCAGATTAGAGACGAGGTCATTGCCACACAGAGTTCTAGCAGCAGACACATCTCTACAACAACTGTTAAGAGGAGACTTTGTGCAGCAGGCCTTCATGGTAAAATAGCTGCTAGGAAACCACTGCTAAGGACAGGCAACAAGCAGAAGAGACTTGTTTGGGCTAAAGAACACAAGGAATGGACATTAGACCAGTGGAAATCTGTGCTTTGGTCTGATGAGTCCAAATTTGAGATCTTTGGTTCCAACCACCGTGTTTTTGTGCGACGCAGAAAAGGTGAACGGATGGACTCTACATGCCTGGTTTCCACCGTGAATCATGAAGGAGGAGGTGTGATGGTGTGGGGGTGCTTTGCTGGTGACACTGTTGGGGATTTATTCAAAATTAAAGGCATACTGAACCAGCATGGCTACCACAGCATCTTGCAGCGGCATGCTATTGCGTTTAGTTGGACCATCATTTATTTTTCAACAGGACAATGACCCCAAACACAGCTCCAGGCTGTGTAAGGGCTATTTGACCAAGAAGGAGAGTGATGGAGTCCTACGCCAGATGACCTGGACTCCACAGTCACCACACCTGAACCCAATCGAGATGGTTTGTGGTGAGCTGGACCGCAGAGTGAAGGCAAAAGGGCCAACAAGTGCTAAGCATCTCTGGGAACTCCTTCAAGATTGTTGGAAGACCATTCCCGGTGACTACCTCTTGAATCTCATCAAGAGAATGCCAAGAGTGTGCAAAGCAGTCATCAAAGCAAAAGGTGGCTACTTTGAAGAACCTAGAGTATAAGACATATTTTCAGTTGTTTCACACTTTTTTGTTAAGTATATAATTCCAAATGTGTTAATTCATAGTTTTGATGCCTTCAGTGTGAATGTACAATTTTCATATCAGAAAAGAACTCCGGCACACAAAAAAGTGATCCAAATGAGTAATAAAGTTTATTTAATCTTCTTGATATCTCATAATTCAAAAATTAGATTCAAAAATAGACTCTGCACACGATAGCAAACAAAATGAATGTATCAGGTATCAGTTTCGTCTCAGGTATCAATTTCAACGTTTCGGCTGACTATTAGCCTTTATCAAGATATACCTGTATCTTATAGTAGGCAAGTATCCGGGTGGTCTATCCGTAGTGCTATCGTGTGCAGAGTCTATTTTTTAATCTAATTTTTGAATTATGAGATATCAAGAAGATTAAATAAACTTTATTATTCATTTGGATCACTCTTTTGTGTGCCGGAGTTCTTTTCTGATATTTCCATGTTTTTTCTCCTGAGCACCTTATAATTCAGTGAGCACCCCTTTTTCTAAATTTTGATGTACAATTTTCATAATCATGAAAATACAGAAAAATCTTTAAATGAGAAGGTGTGTCCAAATTTTTGGTCTGTACTGTAAGTGTCTTGGGTGCTCATCTTAGTGAAGATCTATAGTATCAGTTATACCCAAGATATGAGACCCTTGGTAGAAAATCCAGCACTACACAGCTTCTCAAACTGCATAAGCAGGGAGACCACAAGTCTAGAAAAAAGTGTGTACATGCTTGGCCTTATTTTTTGATAATGTTAATAAGATCTTAATGGTAGATCAAAGGAAAATCTTAAAGTGTGAAAAGGTAGCAGATCTGTACTTCGGAAATCATCTACCAGGTTGCCCTTTTAACGATTGGTCTGGACTACACAGCCAGATGAGTGTTGGATAGTCCAATCTTTGGAAGTTGGTCCAGACTACACAGCCAAATTTCTGGTACAGAAGATGGTACAAAATACACAAGCAGATAACTGTTCTATAGAATGACTCAGGTTACACACCGAAATGGCTGTCATTTAGATGAGACAACTGATATAGAGCTCAGCAAGACTTTACAGTCAACTTGCTGTTGTTGGGATGCATCATATACTATCATGTTTGCCTTTTGCTTTGACGTTTCTCCTATGTAAATTCTCACTTTACTTTACACAAAACATAATAGGACCATCATAGACTATTACTTTATCTGCAGATGTAGCATGCATTCACTGACTGAATGTTCTCTTTACATTATAAACGTTCATTTTTGCGACAGAACCTTCACATGAACCTTTGTTCATTTTGAGTATGTGACTTCTCCAAAACAAAGTAAATAAGCAGCTGTGCTGCGCAAATTGCATAGAAGTGCTAGCTTAACAACACAAGTTAATTTAATGCCCATTACATCCATATTCCATAGAATATCAATATCTGAAATAACTTGGTAATAATCCTAGGGATGCTTATAGATATAACAAAATCACTAATGTAATTGGCCATTGACTTTTTCTTATGGGTCATAGGGTTGATGGATTTCTTCATGATTTTCGCAGTCTGAACAAAGAAAAAGACCAAAGGAGTTTTTTGCTAAAAAAAATGTATATATTTTATGGTGTATCACATTTATTAAAAACAGCTATAAGGCCACGGATATATTAGACGACATAACCAGATTATAGGTGAAAATGCCAATGCATATCATGTTGTAATGTAGATACAATGGGTGTCTAAATTGTATCACTTAATAGTAAATGCTGCTAACAGCCTCTGTGGAGTGTTCATCATGTATTCACCCAATTATCATTTTTCCTTAATCTGCAAACCACCACGCGGTCAGGAATAAAGGACGGAAGGGCTATTGTGTCGCCTCATAAGGAAAGGCCGCCAATCAGAACGCAGTAGCGACCACCAATTGGAACTGAATGGGCGCAGAAAAGGCAATGCAAATGCACGCCTGTGTGACTACAACGTCACACAGGACGTCCCTCATCGAGGTCTGAATCGTCATAATAGCTGCCATGTGACAGGGTCACAACGATCAACGACATCGTTGTACAGGTCGCTACAGGTCGCCGCATCGCTGCTGCGTCATTGGGAAGATCTCACTGTTTGACATCTCACCAGCGACCACATAGTGACGCAGCAACGATCCTTGACAGGTCGTATCGTTGTCGGGATCGCTTTAGCGTCGCTAAGTGTGACGGGGCCCTTAGTCTATGTTTGGATGTGACGGTCAGTTTTTTTTTACCCTGGTTACCGGCATCGTTGGTCGCTGGAGAGCGGTCTGTGTGACAGCTCTCCAGCGACCAAACAGCGACGCTGCAGCGATCCGAATCGTTGTCGGTATCGCTGCAGCGTCGCTAAATGTGAAGGGGCCTTTAGTCAAATTAAAAAAAACTGACCGTCACATCCAAACATAGACTTAGTTACCCGATGTTTACCCTGGTTACCAGTGAAGACATCGCTGGATCGGTGTCACACACGCCGATCCAGCGATGTCCGCGGGAGATCCAGCGACGAAATAAAGTTCTGGACTTTATTCAGCGACCAACGATCTCCCAGCAGGGGCCTGATCGTTGGTCGCTGTCACACATAACGATTTCATTAACGATATCGTTGCTACGTCACAAATAGCAACGATATCGTTAACAATATCGTTATGTGTGAAGGTACCTTAATTCCCTTGTCAGGACTATGCTTATCTCATTCTGAATCAACTGCTCTATACATTGAGAAATCACAAAGGAATGCTACCAGAACGTTTTTCAAGGTTTCTCTGTTTGAACAAAAACAGTTTACATTGTAGGCTTCCCACATCAGCACTAACCATTGGGCGTCTTAATACTGGAGTACCCCGATTAGCTGTTAGTAGAAGGGGAACTATAGCAATCATCTGAATGATGCATAACAGGACCAATTAAAGATTACTAAATGCCTTTTATTTCCATTTTTCTTTCATAGGCCTCTAAGGCTTAGGTCCTCTAAAGAGACCCTAATATTGGAAATATCAGACTATTAAAAGCATTTTCCAAATTGTTAATCGGTTTACTCTGTTCTTCAGAGTCTGCAGACCACGATATAATTCATCTATAATATAGCGCTAACAGATTTCTACAGTTCATAACATCATAATACTACAACATGTAAAGTCTAGACCATGGGCATTACTGGAAAAAGAACATAAGTACCTCTGTGCTCTTGTAGCTGCTGCTCTATTATTATTGCTGGGACACCAAAGAGGTCACTAAGATGCTTTTATCTTTACAGTTTTATTAAGCAACTGACAGTTAAAGAAAGATATATCATAGCTCAGCAGAGTTTTCCATCCGACCATAGTGATCACTTTACCTAACTCCTGTCTCTAAAGATATATTGAAGTCTCAATTCCTTTGTTATTAATATTGAAGAAAGCATTTCATTCCTAGCAGTCAAGGACCAGCAAGATGAAATAATGGAAAATAACCTTCCACTAAACTGTGTTACTGGACAAATACAGAGCATTTTTTATACCATTAGATAGGATTAATATTCCATGTGATCAGAAGAAACCAAGAAGACAAACTTGTGTCTCCTACCATCAGCAGTCTTCTTTATACTGATGAGCATATTTGAGATTTCCCCTTATATCAGTAAATGACTGCATTTTGTATAACATATATGGTATTTTATTACTTTACTTTGTTTCCTTTCTAAGAATTAACATCACTCTTTTTTCATCTTTGCTTATAAGTTCTAGCTAGATACAAGGTTTAGTAATATACAGCAATTTACAGAAGAAAAAAAGACTTCAGTCCATTCATTTCAGCTAAAAGGAGACCGTGATTTTTGCTGCATATGACAATATAAATCATCAGCTGATCAAAGGTCAAGTCCCCTAAGGTGATCACAAAATACGATCAAAATAAAAGAAAATGTTTTTACAAATATAAAGATAAATAAAAGTTCATCCCCACCCTCCATTTACCCAATTAAAAATCAAAAATGAAAAAAACAAACAAATGTGGTATCTCATTGGCCGTGAAAGTCCGATCTATCAAAATATAAAATGAAGGAATGCGATCAGTAAATGATGTGAAATTAAATCAAAAGGCACCAAAAAAGAATGCAATCAGAAACCATCAAAATATCATATCTACAGCATGGTGGCTCTGTGAGTAGCACTAATGCTTCGTTAGGTATCTTCGTAATCATAGTGATCTGGAAAAGTCACATTGCCAGGTCATTTTGCCATATAATGAATGCTATAGAAACAAAACCCAAACAATTGCAGAATTTAGTTTTTTGTTTTTTTTGTGCAAAATTGCTGCACTTACAATTCTCTTCCTATTTTCCAGTATATTCCATGAGAAAATGGATTGTTTAATTCAAAAGTGCACCTCGTGCTGCAATAAACAAGTCTTCATACAGCTACAGTATGTGGATGGAAGAATAAATAATGTAAGGTATGTGGAAGAAAGGAAGGAAAAAACGAAAGACCAAAAATAGAAAATCGGTATGTCAAGAAGGGGTTAATTTAAAGGTTTATGCCTATGTCTTCCATTCATGGCCGAGATAGAAAAAATAGTTTATAGGTCCCAGTTGACAGGGGCAGGGTTTTCAAATGCATTCAAGTTCAACTGAGTTCAACTCTTTGTGTAACTCCAATAGAAAGAACATTGATTCCGCAACTTGGGAATTACACCAATACCAGCATCTATGTTTCCGAAAACCTTGTTAACTTCTATGTGAGTTAAGCAAACAGCATGGCTGTTTTCTAATCCATTCCTCTGGTAGCATTGAGGCAGTTATTCCAAACTCAGACATGAAAAGCAAAGATTGGAGTAACCCTGTAAATTAAAAATACTGTGTACTACTATATTCTTGGGTCCTTAATGGTGATGAGCCTTATATAGTACTTGTGTTCTCGGTTGCGAAGAGACCACGGCTATCTCCTTACCTACTATTGTTACAATATTGCATTCAGTTTAAAGGTACCCAAAATAAAATAAAAAATAATATAATCATTTTATAGGAATTTATAAGGAATCTGCAATTCAAAACTGTACTTCATTGCTGTGACAGGGTCTCTCTTATTGTAAGGCCATCTTCCCATGTTTAGTTTTAAGTTAGAACTTGACCTCAGTATGTGTAAGTCAAAACCAAGAGCGGAACAATCAGAGTAAAAGTTTTATAGAAACAAGTCGCCACTTCTCTATTTACCTCCCACTTCTCATTTTGACTTACAAATACTGATGTAAAATACTGACCAAATACTGAACATGTGTGTTAGGAGTCGAGTTTCCTCTGCTGCACAGGGGGAATCTCGATCCGTCTCCGCTGCGGTCTCCCATTCTTCTCCAGCCACAGTGGAGTCTGCTCAGCAGGGACGTCGATCCCAGCGTCTCGCTCAGTCTGACTCTGTGCGAAGAGTTACTGCTGCTTTTCCTGCTTCTGCCATTGAAGCCAGTGCTGGGCAGCGGCGAGTGGACGTTTCTGGATCTAAGTCCTTATTTGCACACACTGAGCATGCCCAGGGCAAGATCTCCTGTTGGAGATCGAGGGTCACATGCTCAGGTACTGCAGCACATCCCATTGGTCCTTTTGGCAGGTCCTGAAAGGGCAAAACTTCTGTAGCTGTTTCCTGTGCTGCAGCTATATAAACTGCGCATGACCGCACGGCCATGCGCTAGTATTGTCTTGTAAATATGTGTGTGTGTTGTGAGTGAAAGTCGCTCTTTAAATAACCCTCCCTATTGAATGTCTGTTCGCGGAAGGTGTATGTTTGCTATCTAGCGCCCGACTTATCCAACAGCACGTAACACACATTACAGCTACCAGTTGCTGTGTCCGCCTGTACGGCGCCGTGCGCTTGCTCTACGCTTTCCTGACCCAAGCCTGGGTGGTTAGTGGCGTCCGTCTGTGCGGCACTGCACGCACTCTTGTGCCTTTATATTCTTATTTAGTTTCCTTACACACCCAGTTGCGGTGCTGTGCCAGCAAGTGTCTAATCGGACTTCAATCCTAGTTGGGGTTGAGTTCGCTGACTACTTGCTCGCGCTCTATGTGCGGTACCGCGGTCCTGTGACGCAACAGGATCGCTTCCTTCACGCAGGGTGTAGTTAACCCGTGCGTGTATACTTGTAGTACCGCCATATAGTCCGTCTTACTAGCAGCAGGGTTTTTACCTGCACGGTGGACCTCGGACTGCGAACGCACCTAGTTCCATTTCATCTTGTACTTGGTGCGTTCCGCCAGTCCTAACATAATACTAGCGCCAAGGTCTGGCTAGTAAATGGCGAACGATCAGCGTTTACAGCGGTACATCCAGCAGCTGGAGGGAAGGTTGGCGGCTCTAGAGCGTTCAACCTCAGCTGTGGATGTCACTGCTGTCGCTGTTCAGGCTGCTAGCGTGGCTGCAGCTACCTTGTCCACTGCCACCCCTGTTCCGACTCTATCTCGCCTCCCGCTACCAGAGAAATTTTCTGGTGATAGTAAGTCTTGTAGGGGTTTCATGAGTCAGTGCTCTATACATCTCGAGCTTCTGACCTCTCGTTTCCCTACAGAGTGGGCAAAGGTGGGGTTTATCGTGTCTCTCCGGTCGGACAGGGCGTTGCAGTGGGCTACGCCGCTGTGGGAGCGTGGCAATCATGTGGTGCAGAGTGCTCCGTTATTCCTGAGAACTCTGAAACAGGTCTTTTTAGGACCTCGTGTCACCCATGATACGGCGCTCCAACTGATGGCATTGACTCAGGGCTCGTCCTTGGTCAGCCATTTTGCCGTACACTTCCGCACCCTAGCATCTGAGCTGGAGTGGTCGGATAAAGCCCTCATTCCTATATTTTGGAGGGGGCTGGCTGACCACGTTAAGGACGCCCTGGCCACTAGGGAGATTCCCGCCACACTGGAGGAATTAATAACAGTATCCACTCGTATTGACCTCCGTTTTCACGAGCGGAGGTTAGAGCGAGCCCAGTGTAGGCAGAGGTTTCGGCTGGCTCCCACCTTCGCCAAACCTTTGGAATCTCCAGTCCAGGCCTCTGAGTCCCATGAGCCTATGGTAGTGTCACGAGCGGGATCTAAGTCCCGGACCGCTCGTGCACTCCAGGTTTGTCTTGTGTGCCAGCAGTCAGGACATCTTGCCACCAGATGTCCCCAGCGGTCGAGGAAACGTCAGCGTCTAGTGGTAGTAGGTGGAGGTACACTAGACACGGCGACGTTTGCCTCCAAATTGTCCTTTAAGGGGACAATAACATTAGGCTCATCCTCCCACTCGGTAGAGCTCTGCGTGGATTCTGGGGCGGAGGGCAATTTTATGTCTTCTGCCTTCGCCCAACGTCACGCAATACCCCTGGTTATACTACCTCAACCAGTAACGGTACGAGTGGTGAATGGGTCGACACTGCCCTCACAGATAACACATCAGACCATCCCTTTTACCCTGTCCGTGTCGCCATCCCATCAGGAGATTATATCTCTGCTCATCATTCCTGAGAGAATTGATGAGGTCCTGTTGGGGATACCTTGGCTACGGTACCACTCTCCTCACATCGATTGGTCCTCAGGCAGAATTCTGGGATAGGGTGAATCTTGTGGGGGTAGGTGTCACCGAGAGTGCGTTCAGGTTGCTACTACAGAGGTACCCGCAGATCTATCCTCTCTCCCCAAGCAATATTGGTCTTATGCAGACGTGTTCTCCAAAAAGGCGGAGGAGACCCTTCCGCCCCATTGCCCCTATGACTGTCTTATTGATCTCTTGCCTGGTGCTGAGCCTCCCCGGGGTCGAGTCTATCCATTATCTCTTCCGGAGAAGGAGGCAATGTCTCAGTACATTCAAGAGAATCTGGCAAGAGGGTTCATCAGGAAGTCGGTGTCACCTGCTGGGGCAGGGTTCTTTTTCGTGCAGAAGAAGAATGGGGAACTACGTCCATGCATAGACTACAGGGGTCTTAACGCTATCACCGTTAAGAACAAGTATCCTTTGCCCTTGATATCTGAGCTTTTCGATAGGCTTCGGGGAGCTAGGGTGTTTACTAAACTAGATCTGCGGGGTGCTTACAACCTGATTCGCATCCGTGAGGGGGACGAATGGAAAACGGCGTTTAACACCAGAGATGGGCACTATGAGTATCTGGCAATGCCCTTCGGGCTCTGTAATGCCCCAGCCGTTTTCCAAGACTTTGTCAACGACATCTTCCGGGATATGCTTTCCACCTCAGTTGTAGTCTATCTGGATGATATTCTCATCTCTTCTCCAGATATTGACTCCCACCGGAGAGATGTTGGCAGAGTCTTCGACCTCCTACGGGCAAACTCTCTTTATGCAAAGTTGGAGAAGTGTATGTTTGAGCAGGAGTCTTTACCTTTCCTGGGCTATATCATCTCCGCCCAGGGATTGGCTATGGATCCTGCCAAACTACAGGCTGTGATGGACTGGCAAGAGCCCCATTCTCTTAAAGCGGTGCAGCGCTTTATGGGGTTCATAAACTATTACCGCCAGTTCATTCCCCACTTCTCAACTCTGGTAGCTCCCTTGGTAGCCCTCACCAAGAAGGGAGCGAATCCCAAATTGTGGTCGGAAGAGGTCTCCAAGGCCTTCACTTCTATTAAGTCCCACTTTGCTAGCACTCCCATCTTACATCGTCCTGATGTGGATAAGCCATTCCTAATGGAGGTGGATGCCTCGTCCGTTGGTGCTGGAGCAGTCCTCTATCAAAAGGATGCTCAAGGTCGGAAGCATCCATGCTTCTTCTTCTCTAAGACATTCACGCCAGCGGAGAGAAACTACTCCATCGGGGACAGGGAGTTGCTAGCAATGAAGTTGGCCTTTTCGGAGTGGAGACACCTTCTGGAAGGTGCGCGGTTTCCCTTCCAAGTTTACACGGACCACAAAAATTTGGTCTATTTGCAGACAGCCCAGCGGCTAAATTCTTGCCAGGCCAGATGGTCCCTGTTCTTCTCCCGGTTCCACTTTTCCCTTCATTTTCTCGCCGGGGAGAAGAATATCCGTGCTGACGCTCTCTCTCGCTCCCTTATGTCAACTGAGGAGGAGAAAGAGGAGCCTCGGCTTATTGTCCCTTCCGAGAGCCTGAGAACTGTAGCGCCGGTTTCGCTAGAGTCTGTGCCTCCGGGCAAGACTTTTGTGCCCATTAATTTGCGACCGGAGGTTCTCTCTTGGGCTCATTCGTCCAGGGTGAGTGGACACTTTGGGACAAAGAGGACATCTGAGCTACTGGCGAGGACGTACTGGTGGCCGAATATGGTCCGAAATGTCAGAGATTACGTTCTGGCGTGTGTCTCATGCACCAAAAATAAGTCTCCTCGACAACGGCCATCTGGGTTACTCTATCCCTTGCCGGTGGCAGACAGGCCCTGGGACATGGTCGGGATGGACTTTGTCGTGGGTTTGCCCAAGTCTCGCGGCTGTACCGTCATTTGGGTTATTACCGATCATTTCTCAAAAATGGTGCATTTGGTGCCGCTCCCACGGTTACCTTCTGCACGGGCCTTGGCAGCGTTGTTCATAAGACACATCTTCCGCCTCCACGGCATGCCAGACAAAATTGTCAGTGACCGGGGTCCCCAGTTTGCGTCTCGGTTCTGGAGAGAGCTTTGTCGTCTTCTCAGCATTGAGTTAAATCTCTCTTCCGCATATCATCCCGAGACAAATGGGTTGGTAGAGAGGGCCAACCAGACCTTGGTCACATACCTGCGACATTTTGTTTCAGCCAGGCAGGATGACTGGGCATCCTTGCTATCATGGGCAGAGTTTGCACTGAACAACGCCGTAGCCGACTCCACTGGACAAACCCCATTCCTCCTCAACTATGGTCAGCATCCATGGATACCTGTGCCTATGCCCGTGTCTTCCGCCGACTCCAGGGTGGCAGACTGGGCTGTGGAGGCACGGGATATTTGGGACCGCACTCAGGATGCCATTCGGGCCTCTAAGGAGAGAATGAGGTCCTCCGCCGATCGGCGCCCCGCTCCGACTTTTGCTCCTGGCGACTTGGTGTGGCTCTCCGCCCGTAACATCAGGCTGCGAGTTGAGTCCACTAAATTTGCTCCTCGCTACTTGGGCCCATTCAAGGTCCTCGAGCAGGTTAATCCTGTGGTCTATCGTTTGGCCCTTCCGCCACACCTGGGTATCACCGACACCTTTCATGTGTCCCTCTTGAAACCCGTGTATATGTCCCGGTTCTCCGAGTCATCTGCTGGGACATCGGGTTTGTCTACGGACGATTATGAGGTGAACGCTATTTAGGGGTGCAAGGTGGTACGTGGCAAAAAATTTTATTTGGTAGACTGGAAGGGTTATGGCCCCGAGGACAGGTCCTGGGAGCCTGTTGAGCACATTCGGGCCCCGCAGCTCATTGCTGCCTTCCAACGTAGCGAGGCCCAAGGAGGGGGGCCCTAGGAGGGGGGGTAATTTTAGGAGTCGAGTTTCCTCTGCTGCACAGGGGGAATCTCGATCCATCTCCGCTGCGGTCTCCCATTCTCCTCCAGCCGCAGTGGAGTCTGCTCAGCAGGGACGTCGATCCCAGCGTCTCGCTCAGTCTGACTCTGTGCGAAGAGTTACTGCTGCTTTTCCTGCTTCTGCCATTGAAGCCAGTGCTGGGCAGCGGCGAGTGGACGTTTCTGGATCTAAGTCCTTATTTGCACACACTGAGCATGCCCAGGGCAAGATCTCCTGTTGGAGATCGAGGGTCACATGCTCAGGTACTGCAGCACATCCCATTGGTCCTTTTGGCAGGTCCTGAAAGGGCAAAACTTCTGTAGCTGTTTCCTGTGCTGCAGCTATATAAACTGCGCATGACCGCACAGCCATGCGCTAGTATTGTCTTGTAAATATGTGTGTGTGTTGTGAGTGAAAGTCGCTCTTTAAATAACCCTCCCTATTGAATGTCTGTTCGCGGAAGGTGTATGTTTGCTATCTAGCGCCCGACTTATCCAACAGCACGTAACACACATTACAGCTACCAGTTGCTGTGTCCACCTGTACGGCGCCGTGCGCTTGCTCTGCGCTTTCCTGACCCAAGCCTGGGTGGTTAGTGGCGTCCGTCTGTGCGGCACCGCACGCACTCTTGTGCCTTTATATTCTTATTTAGTTTCCTTACACACCCAGTTGCGGTGCTGTGCCAGCAAGTGTCTAATCGGACTTCAATACTAGTTGGGGTTGAGTTCGCTGACTACTTGCTCACGCTCTATGTGCGGTACCGCGGTCCTGTGACGCAACAGGATCGCTTCCTTCACGCAGGGTGTAGTTAACCCGTGCGTGTATACTTGTAGTACCGCCATATAGTCCGTCTTACTAGCAGCAGGATTTTTACCTGCACGGTGGACCTCGGACTGCGAACGCACCTAGTTCCATTTCATCTTGTACTTGGTGCGTTCCGCCAGTCCTAACAATGTGAACGTGACATAAGAAAGACAAGGAAAACCTAAGAATGTCACTAGGGAATATAATTTCTGCATACATGCCTTTAAGGCTTGACTAAACTGATAATTTTAATTAACCCAGTATACTCAGTACTCAACTGGTACTATATTTCCTTTACATCCTGACCATTTTTTCTCCCATTGCCTATTGTAAAAATACTTGGATAAGCTGTATTACTTCATTTAAAGGACACAATAACAAAAAAATTCTGAAAATATTTATTCACACAATCAAAGAAATATAAGTGAAATCAGTTATGAATCATAAAACAAGAGATCCCACCATCCAATCTCCTGGAAATGACTCATGCACTAGAGATTGTCCCGTAGTACGGTCGGATGTGCAGACTATCTCACACAGTAGATTTGATAAGAAGCAGGAAAGCTGTCAATTTGCAGGGTTGTAATTGAAGATAGGAAAAACAACACTTTACCGCTGGCAGAGCTTGTATTTTCTTTGTTGTGGTTGATGTTAAAACTAGATGTGGCACAACGTGACAAGACTTTCTTGCTCTAACGCTCCATTCTGTTGTGTATTAACTCATGCATCATGTTGATTTATTTAACATATGACACGATGTGTCATTTTATTTTATAACTGAGCCAAAACAATACTTTATACTAACATTATTACCTACAACAAAACAATACAGAGAATTCGATATTCCAAGGCAAGAGCTACTTAAAATATATTTTTGACATAGAAAATAATACAAATCAAAGTGTGAAGGGAATTTTCCGTTTATTTAAAGAGAATGCAGAATTAGAATTCACGTGCAAATATACTATTAGGACCAATGTTAAAAAATATTCAAATTTCATGGTTTTAATCTCATTAATCATAGTGGAGCCAGACTCATACTCCATTCCAAGACAAGTAACAGCTACTCAAGTCTCTAAATGTAATATTACCAATCACATCGTCATTGTCTATCACCCAATGCAGCGCTTTTCTGATATCTAAAAACACAACATCATTTTTTGTTGTTTGTGGTGTACATCTGGCATATGTAGGAGTCATCAAAAGTTTGGACACACCCGTTCATGCAGTGGTTTCTCTTTTTTTTATTCTTATTAAAATTTGGACATTATAGATTCAGATAGAAAGCAGCAAAACCATGAAGTAAGCCATATGGAAACAATCACACTGAACGTCCGGCTACCAAGAAGAAATGACCTCCTTTCAGCAGCCTCTGGCTTTTAGTCATAGAGGCGCGGCCGGCAAGGTTTCAGTCACCACTCGGTACACAGTGAGTAACTGACTGACAGCCATCTCTGTAGACATCAGTGAAGGCATTCTTAAGTACTAAAATGTAAAGTGCTGTGGAATAGGTTGGCGCTATTGAAATAAAATTATTATTATTATTATTATTACATTAACAAAAACCATCAATTGCTATTAGGAATGAGGCTTTAAGTCAAATTACCTGAAATTTTCTCTCTCCCTCTCTTACTTTCTTTCTTTCTCTCTGTGTATTTTCCAAGCAATTAGAAGCTTTACTGTGTGGCACATTGATTTGACAAGAATACAATTTTGGGGAAAAATTCAGAGAAGCAGGCAAATTCTAATTTAATCATTCACCATGATTGCTCTCCCAATTAAACATTAATTCCTCCCAACCGGGAGGTTAAGTACCCACTAGAAATATATTAATCACAAGCAGTGTGACCAGAAAAATGAATTGATCCACACTATGGTACTAGATAAAAGATAACAATTTATTGAAGTCATATATAAAAAAAACATGTAAAGTACAAAACTATGAGTCAAGAAAGGTGCAAAAAATCCACAAAAAGAGGGACACAACCGTCATAGGCAGAAACAAAACCCAAATCTGCATAAACACCTACATGAATGATGACCATCTACACTACCAGACGCCTCCAGAAGAAGCGAACATGAAACGCGCATCGGGGCAGAGGGACGTCGGGGCACAAGGTAATTAATGTAAACCTGCATCTACAGACTATTAATTCTATCATAGCCACCTGTGTTTAGGACTACCACTATCTTTTAGGTCACTTCTTGTTGGAACTGCGTACATAGTCCTTCTTACAGGGCGGCTTCCTTAGCTCTTTATTCAGGGCTTTGTTTACTTATCTAAACTGGTAGTGTAGATGGTCATCATTCATGTAGGTGTTTATGCAGATTTGGGTTTTGTTTCTGCCTATGACGGTTGTGTCCCTCTTTTTGTGGATTTTTTGTACCTTTCTTGACTCGTAGTTTTGTACTTTACATGTTTTTTATATATGACTTCAATAAATTGTTATCTTTTATCTAGTACCATAGTGTGGATCAATTCATTTTTCTGGTCACACTGCTTGTGATTAAAAAATTCTAATTTAAAACAATCTGCTCTACTCTAATTTATATGATTAAAGCAGCTCTCATTAGGACGAGCCCAGTAAACAAAGACCAAGAATTACCTCTGCTGCAGAGGATAGGTTACCAAAGTTAGAAGCCGCTAACTGTCAGTACCTCAAAAAACAGCCCTCATAATTGATGCACAGACATCAAGTAGCAGACACATCTCAACATCAACTATCCAGCGGAGACTGCGATAAGAAGCCTTTATGGTCTAATTGCTGCAGAGAATCCACTAGTGATGACCACTAACAAGAAGAGAGTTGATTGGGCCAAGCAATACAAGGACTGCATATTAGATCAATGGAAATTGCCATGTGTTTGTGAGACACAAAAAATATGAGTGGATAATTTTAATATGCATGGTGCCACCATTCAGCACAGAGGAGGAGGTTTGACAGTGTGGGGATATTTTGCTATTGACACTGATGGGTATGACACAGCCTGGAGGTGTGTTTGTGGTCATTGAAAAAAGACTGGCACATCCAAACTAGTGTGAATAGGTGCATACCAGGAGCAGCTACCTCCATATATAATATACAAGGTGGAGCGCGGTAATTTGCTGATTTGGGAATGAAATAAAAAAATTATGATCATTAGAAAAATTTATTTTATATTTTAATTATACTGAACAGTAATGGAATTTTTAAATTACATGGTTTTAAATAGTGTATCTGGCAAATGTCGACCTTTGCTATCCACACACTGCTGCATACGTTTTCTGAAGTTTTCATGAACTCTAACAAGCATGTCCACTGGTATTCTGCCAATTTCAGCTTCAATATTGTTCCTTAGGTCTTCCAAGGTGTTGGGACGGTTGATATACACCTTAGACTTCAGGTACCCCAAAGGAAAAAAATCGCATGGGGCTAAATCTGGTGAGCGTGCTGGCCAGTTCACATCTCCCCTCAAAGAGATAAGCCGTCCAGGAAACATTTGCCTCAAACAATTCATGGTAACCCTCGCTGTGTGTGCAGTGGCACCATCCTGTTGGAACCATGTATCCTCTAGTTCCATTGCCTCAAGAGCCGGCTGAAAATAATCCTGTATCATAGACAAGTACCGTTCGGAGTTCACAGTTATGGCACGACCATTATCCTGAAAAAAGTAAGGACCAATGATGCCTACTCGTGATATGGCGCACCACACAGTGACGCGGTCCGAATGCAGAGGTCTCTTGTGAACTTCTGTGGGGTTTGTTTCACTCCAATAACGCATATTTTGTTTGTTTACACACCCACTGAGGTGAAA
Source organism: Ranitomeya imitator (assembly GCF_032444005.1). Lineage (NCBI taxonomy): Eukaryota > Metazoa > Chordata > Amphibia > Anura > Dendrobatidae > Ranitomeya > Ranitomeya imitator. The sequence goes on from NC_091284.1 coordinate 583,274,680, forward strand.
ATGTGCCTCATCAGAAAAAAACACAATTGCGTCACGGGGTATCGTTGCTAACATGTCTTCACAAGAGGTCCGCCGTGTCAAATAGTCCCATGCTGACAAATGTTGGACCACGCACGTTTTATACGGGTGAAAATTCAGTTCATCATGAAGAATCCGGTGGAGAGAATGTCTTGAAATGCCAAGAGCAAATGATTGCTTCCGAGCAGAGCGTTTCAGAGATTGCAGTACTGCTGCTCTAACTCTCTCGATGTTTTGTGGTGTTGTAATCCTTCTCTCAAGTCCCCTTCATACACATGACACATTCCCTGCTGTTCTGAATGCATTCACCCAATTTACAATTGATTGCCGTCCAGGAACACGTCCGCGTGGCGGAACAGCGAATTGTAAACGAAAAGCACGCTGCACTGCAATGATCGAGTGGGCATTTGAAAAATACGCTTCAACACAAAATGACCTCTCCTCACGTGTCCACTGCATGATGGCAACTGAAAGGCAGAGGAATACAAATCTCCCATCAGCCACTGTAAGCCACACCCACTCTCCCCTCTCTTCAACCGACAGTGCCGCCACAGCATGCAGTGCAAAAAAGCAAATTACCGCGCTGCACCCTGTACAAAAATAGGTTGCACTCTATCATGCCAAAACACGTCAAATATGAAATACATGAAATATGAATAGCAAAATTGCTTTTTGAAAATTAGGAAAAAAAATTTGGAGACGCTTAACACAGAATTTGGCCAAATAGTGTGAGCCCATCAACCATCGTCAAGGTGGTTTTACCACGATGGTTGATGGGCTCACACTATTTGGCCAAATTCTGTGCTAAGCGTCTCAAAAAAATTTTTTCCTAATGTTCAAAAAGCAATTTTGCTATTCATATTTCATGTATTTCATATTTGACGTGTTTTGGCACGATAGAGTGCAACCTTTTTTTGTGGTAAGATTCGACATTCCAGCTATAAACCACTGGTGAATGAATGTGATGCTGCCGGCGCAGCATCAGTGACTAGTGGTGCCATCATTGATGCCCTGACTCACAGCCTGACCTGTGCTGAACACTGGAGCGTGGGGAAAATGAACTGCCATTTCTCATTCATAATTTCTGCAAGCAAATATGCAATGTGCACACATAGTCTTAAGCTTCCATTGAAGACATATGAGTAACATTCTGATATGTCTATGGTGAACGGATGGTAGCCATTGTTCACTGTTATCCTGTCACACTGTCATTTTTAATCTATAATTTAAAGCTTTCTTTCACTATTGCTAAACTGTTAGCTGTGATGTATTCTCACTATTTAGATTCACTGTAAAATGGTGGCTGCATTCCTTGCCTCTGCTTTTAAAACAGGCCATAATATTCCCTGTTGATTGGCTGTGCCACATCTTGTAATGTGATAGCTTTAAGTTGCCCTTCTCAATTTATCACATATTCATATATGTATATTCTTTGGGATCCCTACTTATGAAGTATTCATTTTTTTCTAACCCAACAATATTATATGCATTATGTGAAATAGGAGGCAGGTCACTGAAGGATCAGTGACTTTCATGAGCTCATGAGGATGAATATGTGAATAGAGCACCACATAAAGCCCCGCTCACAGGTCGCCTCAAAGCAGTGGAATCTCATTAACTGAAAGCCGCAAATACAGATTAAACAACAACCACAAGACGGATTTCATCAACCAAGGTATCACCTTAATCAGTGTAATGGCGCCAACCTGACACTGTTTGTAGTTTACATAGCAAAATCATGCTGACAGATTTGCTTTAAATAACATATTTAGAATTTAGTTCATTTTTTACCAGTAATGGGTAGTAAATTTTTTTGTGCTAGGTCCTCTTTAAGTAAACATTTTCACAAAAAGAAAATATGTTACAAGTTATCATTTACTGCTAATATATTTTGAGAAGATCAAAATTATGACACTCAAGCAGTATGCAAGGTTTTCATCTATTTACATGGATCTAATAAGCTATCATAAGCTTTGTTTTTCTTGCTGTCTCTCTTGGTATATAACTACTAGGAATTTTAGATTCTTAAGTTGTCTTTTTTAGTGCTTTATTGACATTTCAGTCAAGTTGATCAACATTTATCAAGATAAAGTGGTAGGAAGATAGAGTGATACAAATAATTTACACTGGATTAGATGTGTGCCTGAAGTCTTCCACAAAATCGATAATAATTTTGAGAGGTAATGCTTGCAAAAGAATAAAGATGCCTATGTCTATACACCTTCAAAAACTGACTGCTGAACTCTTGTTCACCTGACAGCAATTCCTTCTGACCTACACCACACATGCACACGTGGTTTGTCCAAATGAACAAGCTAGTGTTTTTCATTGTAGGAGATTTTAAGCTGCTGCCTGACCACTCTGACAGCTGCTTATCTGAGAACAAAGGATCAGGCACATTGAAACTCAGGATGCCCTGTCCACTTTATCCTGGCATTATCAGATTATTAACATGACTCAACTCTTATTTAGTGAAAATAAGTACTCGATTTTCTGAGTCCTATAATATCTCTAAAAAGAATAATTTATTTATCAAGAAGATATAATGGTATTTGCAACATGTTATGCAAGTTCTAAAGGGATTTTACTATAGAGTGAAATATTAGGAGATATCTCCTAAATCTACACATCACTGTATACCAAGCATGCATGATTTTACCAATGAAAGATTAGTCCTACACCATAAATATTTTAATGTAGTTTATATATTTTTTTACTGCAATCATTTTTAATCTTGAAAACAATTTGTCATACTATTTTCTGAAGAACAAGAACAATGTTTCATAAGGACTCTCGATTTTGCTTCAGTCTCAGTTGCAAGTTGTAGAACATCTTCTTATATTACTCCTGACACAAGAACTAGATTTCCTCTTATACACATTTGGCTTCTATAAAGGTATTTATTGAAAAGCCTTTTAGTTTCTCACACTTATCACCAGGTATCTTTATACATTTCTAATGGAACAGCAACAGAAATATCTTGTACCACGTCAATAACAAATCTAAGGATGACCCTACTGAAGGCGAAGTTTGTATATTTTTACAGTATATGTTCAACTGAGAACTACTATGTAGCTAATAGTTTGGTTGTGGAAAATATGTAATATACAGTATAATTTCCATAGAGTAACCAAAAGCTCAGGCATAAAAATTATCAGGAATTTGGGAAGTAACTAGGAATTTTGTTCCTTGAACACTAGTCCCAAGATAAGGGGTATTTCAACTTCTAGACCAGTTTTATATAAAGATAATTATGATCCATGTAAAGCCACATGGTACATTGTTATCGGTCTTCGAACAATCACAAATCAAAGTTTCTGAAGTAGGCTCAAGAACATACATTGCTTTACAGCATCACGTATACCATAGAAACCCGTGGATTGAAGATGACTCATTGACTTCTTTAAACTGCAAGATCTCTGTATTACTTTTAAAATATATAAATAGTGACATGAAAAAATATCACCAAACAAGAAATAAATTTAGCAAAAAATATTTTTAAACAAAAACTTTTGTGCCTTATGGACCTGATATTTTTTTTCCATCATCCCATTCAAACAGGCATAACAATTTTATTTTCCATTGATTTAGCTGTATGAAGGATTTTTGGAACCAGACGAGCTATATGGTTCCATTTTTGGCTACAAATAATTATAATTTAGATTATTTTTTTTTTCTATTGTAAGGAAATGCATGCATGATAAAAAGGGTTGGCTACTACTGGAAAAAATTTTTTAGTGGGTTCAGGGTGGATGAGAAATATAAGCAAAAAATTGATTCTCACTTCTCAAACAAGCTCGTCCATCGCCAGCATAGTCAGATCTGCTAGGATTAATGTCCATCAGAGACATCAAATGAGCGCTACAACTCATCTGCCTCCACTGATCAGCTGCAGCGTTCACATTTTATTCTAGCTAAGTTGAAAGAGTATAAGCAAAACATAGCTTTTTTTAACCAGAAATGATAGTGCAGTCCATTTTTATGGAAGTGAATCTGGTTATGCTACAATTACTGTTAAGTCTCGAGTTCCCGCTTCTGCACAGGGGGAATCTCGAGCCATCTCCGCTGCGGTCTCCCATTCTTCTCCAGCCGCAGTGGAGTCTGCTCAGCAGGGACGTCGGTCCCAGCGTCTTGCTCAGTCTCACTCTGTACAGAGAGTTACTGCTGCTTCTTCAGCTTCTGCCATTAAAGCCAGTGCTTGTCAGCAGCGAGCGGACTTCTCTGGGACTAAGTCCTTGTCTGCACACACTGAGCATGCCCAGGGCAAGATCTCCCGTTGGAGATTGAGGGTCATGTGCTCAGGCTCTGCAGCACATTCCATTGGTCCTCTTGGCAGGTCTTGGAAGGGCAAAGTCTCTGTGGCCACTTCCTGTGCTGCAACTATATAAACTGCGCATGACCGCACGGCCATGCGCTAGTGTACAATTGTTAATGTGTGTATGTTGTGAGTGCAAGTCGTCCTTGGATACCCCTACCCTATTGAATGTCTGTTCGCAGAAGGTGTATGGTTGCTATCTAGCGCCCGACTTATCCTACAGCACGAATCACACATTACAGCGTCCAGTTGCTGTGACCGCCAGTACGGCGCCGTGCACTTCCTCTTTGCTTTCCTTACCCAAGCCTGGGTGGTTAGTGGCGTTCGTCAGTGCGGCACCGCATGCACTCTTGTGCCTTAAATATTGTTATTTAGTTTCCTTACACACCCAGTTGCGGTGTTGTGCCAGCAAGGGTCTAATCGGACTTCAATCCTAGTTGGGGTTGAGTTCGCTGACTACTTGCTCGCGCTCTATGTGCGGTACCGCGATCCTGTGACGCAACAGGATCGCTTCCTTCACGCTGGGTGAAGTCTAACCCACGTGTGTATACTTATGAGTACCGCCATATAGTCCGTCATTACTTGGCAGCAGGTTCCATCTCTGCACGGTGGACCCCGGGCTGCGAACGCACCATACTCTATCTCTCTTATTATTTGGTGCGTTCCGCTAGCCTTAACATTACACTAGCGCCAGGGTCTGGCTAGTAATGACGGACAAACAGCAATCCTTGCGGTATATCCAGCAGCTGGAGGGTAGGTTGGCGGCTCTTGAGAGCGCAACCTCAGCTGTGGATGTTACCGCAGTTGCTGTACAGGCTGCTAGCGTGGCTGCAGCAACCCTGTCCATTGCCACCCCTGCTCCGACATTTTCTCGCCTCCCGCTGCCAGAAAAATTTTCTGGTGATAGCAAATTTTGTAGGGGATTTGTGAGTCAGTGCTCTATTCACCTCGAGCTTCTGGCTGCACGTTTTCCCACAGAGCGGGCTAAGGTGGGATTTATAGTGTCTCTCTTGTCGGACAGGGCGTTGGAATGGGCTACGCCGCTGTGGGAGCGTGGCGATCATGTGGTGCAGAGTGCTCCGCTGTTTCTGAGCACTCTGAAACATGTCTTTTTAGGACCTCAAGTCACCCATGATACTGCGCTCCAACTGCTGGCATTAACTCAGGGTGAGTCCTTGGTCAGTCATTTTGCCGTCCAATTCCGCACTTTAGCTTCTGAGCTGGATTGGTCGGATAAAGCTCTTATCCCCATATTTTGGAGGGGCCTGGCTGACCACGTTAAGGACGCTCTGGCCACTAGGGAGGTTCCTGCCACACTGGAGGAGTTAATAACTGTCTCCACTCGAATTGACCTCCGTTTTAACGAGCGGAGGTTAGAGCGAGCCCAGTGTAGGCAGAGGTTTCGGCTGGCTCCTACCTTCGCCAAACCTCTGGAATCTCCGGTCCTGGTTCCTGAGTCACATGAGGCCAGGGAAGTGTCACAAGCGGGATCTAAGTCCCGGACCGCTTGTGCACTCAAGGTCTGTCATGTTTGCCAGCAGTCAGGACATCTAGCCACCAGATGTTCTCAGCGGTCGAGGAAACGTCAGCGTCTAGTGGTAGTAGGTGGAGGTACACTAGACACGGCGACGTTTGCCTCTAAATTGTCCTTTAAGGGGACAATTACTATAGGCTCATTCTCCCACTCGGTAGAGCTCTGCGTGGATTCTGGGGCGGAGGGCAATTTTATATCTTCTGCCTTCGCCCAACATCACGCAATACCCCTGGTTATGCTAGCTCAACCAGTAACGGTATGAGTGGTGAATGGGTCGACACTGCCCTCACAGATAACACACCAGACCATCCCTTTTACTCTGTCCATGTCGCCATCTCATCAGGAGATTATATCTCTGCTCGTCATTCCTGAGGGAATAGATGAGGTCCTGTTGGGAATACCTTGGCTACGGTACCACTCTCCTCATATCGAGTGGTCCTCTGGCAGAATCCTGGGATGGGGCGAATCTTGTGGGGGTAGGTGTCAGAGAGAGTGCGTTCAGGTTGCTACTACTGAGGTACCCGCAGATCTTTCCTCTCTCCCCAAGCAGTATTGGTCTTATGCAGACGTGTTCTCCAAAAAGGCGGCGGAGATCCTTCCGCCCCATCGCCCCTATGACTGTCCTATTGATCTCTTGCCTGGTGCTGAGCCTCCCCGGGGTCGAGTCTATCCGCTATCTCTCCCGGAGACGGAGGCAATGTCACAGTACATCCAGGAAAATCTGGCAAGAGGATTCATTAGGAAGTCAGTGTCACCTGCTGGGGCAGGGTTCTTCTTCGTGCAGAAGAAGAATGGGGAATTGCGTCCATGCATAGACTACAGGGGTCTTAATGCCATCACCGTTAAAAATAAGTATCCTTTGCCCTTGATATCTGAGCTCTTCGATAGGCTTCGGGGAGCAAGGGTATTTACTAAACTAGATCTGCGGGGTGCTTACAACCTGATTCGCATCCGTGAGGGGGACGAATGGAAGACGGCTTTTAACACCAGGGATGGGCACTATGAATATCTGGTGATGCCCTTCGGGCTCTGTAATGCCCCAGCCGTTTTCCAAGACTTTATGAACGATATCTTCCGGGATATGCTTTCCACCTCGGTCGTAGTCTATCTGGATGATATTCTCATCTACTCTCCAGATATTGACTCCCACCGGAGAGATTTTTGCAAAGTCTTCGACCTCCTACGGGCAAACTCCCTCTATGCCAAGTTGGAGAAGTGTATGTTTGAGCAGGAGTCCTTACCTTTCCTGGGCTACATCATGTCTGCCCAGGGATTGGCTATGGATCCTGCCAAACTACAGGCTGTGATGGACTGGCAGGGACCCCATTCTCTTAAAGCGGTGCAGCGCTTTATGGGGTTCATTAATTATTATCGCCAGTTCATTCCGCACTTCTCAACTTTGGTAGCTCCCTTGGTTGCCTTCACCAAGAAGGGGGCGAATCCCAAATTGTGGTCTGAGGAGGTCTCCAAGGCCTTTAACTCTATAAAGTCACACTTCGCTAGCGCTCCCATCCTACATCGCCACGATGTTGATAAGCCATTTATCATGGAGGTGGATGCCTCTTCTGTTGGTGCTGGAGCAGTCCTCTTCCAAAAGGATGCTAAAGGTCGGAAGCATCCTTGCTTCTTTTTCTCCAAGACCTTCTCACCAGCAGAGAGGAATTATTCCATCGGGGAGAGGGAGTTGCTAGCCATGAAGTTGGCTTTCTCGGAGTGGAGACATCTCTTGGAGGGAGCACGTTTTCCCTTCCAAGTCTTCACAGAGCATAAAAATTTGGTGTACCTGCAGACAGCCCAGCGGTTGAATTCTCGCCAGGCCAGATGGTCCTTATTCTTCTCCCGGTTTCATTTCACCCTCCATTTTCTTTCTGGGGAGAAGAACATTCGGGCCGACGCTCTCTCTCGCTCCGTTGTGTCATCTGCGGAGGAGGAGGAGGAGCCTCGGCTTATTGTCCCCACCGAGAGCTTGAGAACTGTGGCCCCGGTTTCGCTAGAGTCTGTGCCCCCGGGCAAGACTTTTGTTCCATCCAGTTTGCGACCGGAGGTTCTCTCTTGGGCACACTCGTCCAGGGTGGGTGGACATTTTGGTACCAAAAGGACATCTGAGTTACTGGCGAGGACATACTGGTGGCCGCATATGGCTCGTGATGTCGCAGAGTATGTTCGGGCGTGTGTCTCTTGCACCAAGAACGAGACTCCTCGGCAACGGCCAGCTGGTTTGCTTTATCCTCTGCCGGTGGCGGACAGGCCCTGGGAGATGGTCGGGATGGACTTTGTGGTGGGCTTACCCAAGTCTCGTAACTGCACCATTATCTGGGTGATCACCGACCATTTTTCCAAAATGGTGCACTTGGTGCCTCTTCCACGGCTACCTTCTGCACGGGCGTTGGCTGTCTTGTTCGTCAAGCATATCTTTCGCCTACACGGTATGCCAGACAAAATTGTTAGTGACCGGGGTCCCCAGTTTGCGTCTCGATTCTGGAGAGAGCTTTGTCGTCTACTCAGTATTGAGTTGAATCTCTTTTCGGCATATCATCCCAAGACGAATGGGTTGGTAGAGAGGGCCAACCAGACCTTGGTCACATATTTACGACATTTTGTTTCTGCCAGGCAGGATGACTGGGCATCCTTGCTACCGTGGGCAGAGTTTGCACTTAACAATGCCGTAGCCGACTCCACAGGTCAGACTCCATTCCTCCTAAATTACGGCCAGCATCCGCGTGTTCCTGTGCCCATGCCTGTGTCTTCTGCTGACTCCAGGGTGGCAGACTGGGCTGTGGAGGCACGGGACATTTGGGACCGCACGCAGGATGCCATTCGGGCCTCCAAGGAGAGAATGAGGTCCTCCGCCGATGTTCATCGGCGCCCCGCTCCGACCTTTGCTCCTGGCGACTTGGTGTGGCTCTCTGCCCGTAACATCAGGCTGCGAGTTGAGTCCACTAAGTTTGCTCCTCGCTACTTGGGTCCCTTCAAGGTTCTCGAACGGGTTAATCCTGTGGTCTACCGTTTGGCTCTTCCTCCACGCTTGGGTATCACCGACACCTTTCATGTGTCCCTCTTGAAACCCGTATACATGTCCCGGTTTTCCGAGTCATCTGCCGGGACATCGGGTTTGTCTACGGACGATTACGAGGTGAACGCTATTTTGGGGTGCAAGGTGGTACGCGGCAAAAAGTTCTATCTGGTGGATTGGAAGGGTTATGGCCCAGAGGACAGGTCATGGGAGCCTGCTGAAAACATTCGGGCCCCACAGCTCATTGCTGCCTTCGAGCGTAGCGAGGCCCAAGGAGGGGGGGCCCTAGGAGGGGGGATAATGTTAGGTCTCGAGTTCCCGCTTCTGCACAGGGGGAATCTCGAGCCATCTCCGCTGCGGTCTCCCATTCTTATCCAGCCGCAGTGGAGTCTGCTCAGCAGGGACGTCGGTCCCAGCGTCTTGCTCAGTCTCACTCTGTACAGAGAGTTACTGCTGCTTCTTCAGCTTCCGCCATTAAAGCCAGTGCTGGTCAGCAGCGAGCGGACTTCTCTGGGACTAAGTCCTTGTCTGCACACACTGAGCATGCCCAGGGCAAGATCTCCCGTTGGAGATTGAGGGTCATGTGCTCAGGCTCTGCAGCACATTCCATTGGTCCTCTTGGCAGGTCTTGGAAGGGCAAAGTCTCTGTGGCCACTTCCTGTGCTGCAACTATATAAACTGCGCATGACCGCACGGCCATGCGCTAGTGTACAATTGTTAATGTGTGTATGTTGTGAGTGCAAGTCGTCCTTGGATACCCCTACCCTATTGAATGTCTGTTCGCGGAAGGTGTATGGTTGCTATCTAGCGCCCGACTTATCCTACAGCACAAATCACACATTACAGCGTCCAGTTGCTGTGACCGCCAGTACGGCGTCGTGCACTTCCTCTGTGCTTTCCTTACCCAAGCCTGGGTGGTTAGTGGCGTTCGTCAGTGCGGCACCGCATGCACTCTTGTGCCTTAAATATTGTTATTTAGTTTCCTTACACACCCAGTTGCGGTGTTGTGCCAGCAAGGGTCTAATCGGACTTCAATCCTAGTTGGGGTTGAGTTCGCTGACTACTTGCTCGCGCTCTATGTGCGGTACCGCGATCCTGTGACGCAACAGGATCGCTTCCTTCACGCTGGGTGAAGTCTAACCCACGTGTGTATACTTATGAGTACCGCCATATAGTCCGTCATTACTTGGCAGCAGGTTCCATCTCTGCACGGTGGACCCCGGGCTGCGAACGCACCATACTCTATCTCTCTTATTATGTGGTGCGTTCCGCTAGCCTTAACAATTACACTTCTTGATAATACTGTACAACCTATTTAACGCCTTGGAGCAATGGGCAAGTGCTTTGATTCAAAAACTCACTACTATTGGTTATATTCTCAACACTCTAGGCTTTACATTGACTTTATATTATTTCTTCTTTTACATGTATTTTTCTATGTATTACTAAAACGCATACATGGAACCATTGTTCGAAACCCAATCAAGTTTAAAACACCTGCACTTTCCTACTGAAAGACAAAACAAGGTGTTCACAAACCAAATTGCAGCATACAGTCGAACAATTGTTAAAATTCTAAGATAAAGTATAATTTAAGGGTCATGAAAGAATGATTAATTGCTCTTCTTGTTCAATAAGTATAAACTGAATAAAGTACACAGTGAAAAAAAATGTCTATAAAAAGAAACAAAGAAAAGGAGAATTCCAAAAAATCATGGAGGAGTAGCACAAAAGTATTTTAGAGAAGTTATACATGATGTATTGTTTAAGAGTACTCTGCAATCATATGGGTTATCCTCAATAATACTAAGGATTAGTTTCAAGCCAGTTAATTTGTTATTTTTACTTGATATTCTTTTTTTGAAAAGTTGAAACAGATCAAAGATATGGGTAAAGGATACAACTTCCCTAAACTAGAATCAAACATGCAATTTTTCTGGCATTTTGTATAATGCTTGATGCAGTTGGTGGCTTTTTTGTAGTTATGAATAAAACACTGTATGAGTAGATTTTGAAATAACCATAGACTTTAAAGTAATATCTGGTTGTGGCATTTAAAAAAGATTTAATGAAAAATATTATTGAAAATGCCGCCAAAATAAAGGAAAATCCTATGTGCGACACAAGCTTTGCATTCTAGTTAATGGTGAGGGGCATAGTGCATAGCGCATTGGTGATAAGAGACTGACATCTTGTCCACACATTAGTGCATCTACTGGAACAGTTGTCAAACTAAGATCATATGAACCAAGTTCCTATAATGAATGAGGAAAAATGTATGTATGTAACTGAGGTGGGATCAAATAAATTAAGGAAGAAAATAAAAAAATTGTTGGAATGCTTCTTTAGTAATAAATAGTTATTTTTAGAGGAAATATTTTATAAATCTAAGACCTGTTATTCTTACGGAGAAAAACTACTATGAGTAAGATTAATAGGTTTGAGATTACTGATGCAGTTTACTCAGATACACATTTTCACAAGCAGACCTAGTACAGTAACAAAATGAAGACACTCCAATTGACAGTTTATGTAAACAAGGCTTTAACTATAGTATAGGGCATTCTTAAAGAATCTGCCTCCATTATCACTTTAATTAATTGCCATTGACAACCGGTCTCCAGGCAATGATTAATCATGCTACTGGAGTACCAACTAACATTTTATTCTGCAAAAGGATGGCTAAGTAAAAAAATCTGTTAATTGGGAATGCTTTCAAGTGTAACTGAGCTTTTAGAAAACTTTTGACATGCTAGCAGTTTTGAACGGAGGGGGTCCAGGAGCTGAATCCCCCCTAAAAGAACAGTAAAGAAAAACTTAGCTGAATGCTGCTTTCCTATGAGATGAAGTCAGACTCAATATAAAGTCTATGAGTCAATCTTCAATCTCGTGGAAAGCAGAACTCTGCTAAACACTTCTGCCTTAGCTTCAGAGTTTTAGCACCCAAACCATCAACAATCAAATCTTTTGACATTTCTTAAGGATAATAAACTTGATACTACAATTCAAGAATAAATTGTAATAAATTAATAGATTCAAAACTTCCTCTATTGCTGATGATTATTAGTGATGAGCGAGTGCACTCGTTGCTTCGGTTTTCCCGAGCACGCTCGGGTGGTCTCCGGTATTTGTTAGTGCTCGGAGATTTAGTTTTCATTGCCTTAGCTGCATGATTTACAGCTGATAGACAGCTAGAATATATGTGGGGATTCAGTAGAAACCAGGCAACCCCCACATGTACTCAGGCTGGCTAGCAGCTGTAAATCATGCAGCTGCCTCAACAAAAACTAAATCTCCGTGCAGTTACAAATACTCGGAGACCACTGGTGAAAACCAGAGCAACAAGTACACTCGCTCATCACTAATGATTATCTTATAACTAAGTGTTTGCCAAATCATGTGAATTTAACAGGGAAAATAGTTTTGCATTGAAGTTAATTGAGGAGAATTGAATGTTCCTTATTAAGCTCTGGGTTATCTACAGACCCCAGAGCATAATAAACATAGGAAATAAAAAAAAATAGTAATTCTGAATTCACCACTCACCTGTCCCACCAGCATGTCAGCCCGCCGTCTGGTCCTTTGCTGCTCTACTTTTTCATTTCCCTTGTCACACACAAACTTTTCAACCTGGTTAATGCCACATTGGGACTTCTAGCACTAAGTAGTCACAAGTAATCACGCGAAGGGATGTCAGAGGCCTAATCCATACAGGTCAAGCAAGTCACATAAAATGCGCGTGAAAGGGGGAGGCTAAAAGAAGAGGCAGGGAGGACTGGACCACAGACCATGGAAGTGGGAGAACACATGAGCCTTAAGGTGAGTGTTATTATTATTTTTAAGAATTATTTATTTATTATAATTTGTAACCTTTTGTAAGCCCTCTATGGCCACTGCTGTCTGCCATTTAGCTGAATTTGTGCTGAGTGAATCTCAAATAATCCACATTCTCAAGAATTCACATTTTTGTAAAATTCAAGTATTGAATTCCACTCAAATTAATTTGCTCATCTCTTTCAGGATCATGTATTTTGAGAGTTTCATTAAGAAGCAAACACTTTGAAGCTAATTCATCTAGACTACCATTTCTGACACCAGTGTTCAATTCAGTGTGGTGACAGCAACTATAGCAGTGACAGCAGCATCAGCACCCTGAAGACGTCCAGTTTGAGGGTTCCCAGTCCATGCTGTGTGACTCAAATGGGCATCATTGAAAGTAAGAAAACAATCACTGATAGGAAGTTAGCATAACGAGGAAACAATAGTTTTTTTTTTATTAAAAACTTAAAAGTTCTTAGTTTTTTACATTAAATAATTAGATATTAATATTAAATTCACTGTTAGCTTTCAAACAACCCCTTTAATAAATTGGCCACATTTTTTCAATATTTCCATGTGCCTGAATCAGAAATCTACTTCAGCTGTGAGTTTAAGTAGATTTCTGCTACAATTTACGCCACTGTTTTGTGCAAATTGAATTTGTTAATTCAAGGTTGCCCCCCTTCACTAAGCCTTATATAGTTATAAAAAAGCAAGGTTGAAAAGTCGTAGCTTTGTGGTTAATAAAAATTTGTGACATTGTTAAGCATTATACAATATAGTTTTAGTTAATGAAGAAACTTCATAAAGATGTTTTAACCTGGTGGATCTCATTAATTTCAGACCATAATGATTCATATGTAAAATAGCTGCTATACTAAACCATATAAAGAAGTTACAGTGCCTTGCGAAAGTATTTGGCCCCCTGGAACTTTTCAACCTTTTCCTACATATCATGCTTCAAACATAAAGATACCAAATGTAAATTTTTGGTGAAGAATCAACAACAAGTGGAACACAGTTGTGAAGTTGAACGAAATGTATTGGTTATTTTAAATTTTTGTGTAAATTCAAAAACTGAAAAATGGGGCGTGCAATATTATTTGGCCCCTTTACTTTGCAGCAAACTCACTCCAGAAGTTCATTGTGGATCTCTGAATGATCCAATGTTGTCCTAAATGCCTAATGATGATAAATATAATCCACCTGTGTGTATTCAAGTCTCCATATAAATGCACCTGCTCTGTGATAGTCTCAGAGTTCTATTTGAAGCACAGAGAGCATCATGAAGACCAAGGAACACAACAGGCAGGTCCGCGATACTGTTGTGGAGAAGTTTAAAGCTGGATTTGGATACAAAATGATTTCCCAAACTTTAAAGATCCCAAGGAGCACTGTGCAAGTGATCATATTGAAATGGAAGGAGTATCATACCACTGCAAATCTACCAAGACCCAGGCGTCCCTCTAAACTTTCATCTCAAACAAGGAAAAGACTGATCAGAGATGCATCCAAGAAGCCCATGATCACTCTGGATGAACTGCAGAGATCTACAGCTGAGGTGGGACAGTCTGTCCATAGGACAACAATCAGTCGTACACTGCACAAATCTGGCCTTTATGGAAGAGTGGCAAGAAGAAAGCCATTTCTCAAAGCTATCCATAAAAAGTGTTGTTTAAAGTTTGCAACAAGCCACCTGGGAGACACACCAAACATGTGGAAGAAGGTGCTCTGGTCAGGTGAAACCAAAATCGAACTTTTTGGCAACAATGCCAAATGACATGTTTGGCATTAAGGCAACACAGCTCATCACCCTGAACACACCATCCCCACTGTCAAACATCGTGGTGGCAGCATCATGGCTTGGGCCTGCTTTTCTTCAGCAGGGACAGGAAAGATGGTTAAAATTGATGGGAAGATGAATGGAGCCAAATAAAGGACCATTCTTGAAGAAAACCTGTTGGGAGTCTGCAAAAGACCTGAGACTGGGACGGAGATTTGTCTTCCAACAAAACAATGATCCCAAACATAAAGCAAAATCTGCAATGAAATGGTTCACAAATAAAGATATCCAGGTGTTAGAATGGCCAAGTCAAAGTCCAGACCTCAATCCAATCGAGAATCTGTGGGAAGAGCTGAAAACTGCTGTTCACAAGCAATCTCCATCAAACCTCAGTGAGCTCGAGATGTTTGCCAAGGAAGAATGGGCAAGAATTTGTCTCTCGATGTACAAAACTGATAGAGACATACCCCAAGCGATTTGCAGCTGTAATCACAGCAAAAGGTGGCGTAGCAAAGTGTTAAGTTAAAGGGGCCGAATAATATAGATCGCCACACTTTTCAGTTTTTGAATTTTCACAAAAATATAAAATAACCAATACATTTTGTTCAACTTCACAATTGTGCTCCACTTGTTGTTGATTCTTCACCAAAAATTTACATTTGGTATCTTTATGTTTGAGGCATAATGTGTGGGAAAAGGTTGAAAAGTTCCAGGGGGCCGAATACTTTTGCAAAGCACTGTACATAGAAAGAAAGCATGAAATGAGTATTTTCAAGTTTCAAATTCATAACTTATCCACTGAATAGAGAATAACTTCGCTGAGGGTCCAACCGCTGGGACCTCCACCCATTTCTAGAACAGGGCCTCTTTTGCATGGAGCTGCAGTCAATCATGTGCATTGCCACTCCTTTCATTCTTATGGAAATGCTGAAGACCAGCTTAGTGCTGATATATGGTTCCGTGGGGGTGGCAGTAGTCAGATCTCCAGGGATTGAGAAGTTATCCCCTTTCACATGGATAGGTGATAATTTCTAAACATGAGAATTCTGCTTTTTATTTTCATTAAAGTAATATAAGATATGAGAATTTATGTTCCATCATTAGCCCAGGGCCATCATCAAGGCAGTACTGATTATACTGTAGTCAGTACAGAACTGGAAATCACATGTCAAGCTTTATATATACCTTTTATGAAATTTATTGTCAATTGTGTATAAGAGAGCAATACATATATACTGCATATCTTATATATAATTGCCTAGAATACTACTTCCTGCAATTTGTGCCAACTTCCGTGGCTTTGTCCGGAGCTAATGTCCGGAGCTAATGTCCGGAGATAAGTGACGTCAACAGTGTCCAGTGTCTGATTGGTTGCCGCCTGCTGCGAGCAACCAATCAGAAACGTGCCGTACTGTGACACACTCCGCCCGCCATTTTGGTGTGATTTTTGAATTTTTACCTCACAGCAAGTTTCTACTGCGTGGAGGCGGGCCCAGTGACGTTGCTCTTCAAGCTCCTGCCGAATTTCAAGTATATATGGATTCTAGACTCCCGATTCTTTAGAATCGGGCTGCCATCTAGTAGATAATAATAACTCCATCCGCCACAATCCCAGCTGGCGAGCAAATGTATGTTATTAGATACAATCTTGTGTAGAGTTTCATGGCAGGGTCAATATTGAGTAAAGTAGAACAATTTAATAAAATAATTTCTATACCACAGTAAACAGCTGGTGTTTAGCTCTATATCCAACCCTTGTTACCTTAACTTATTTGGCTAATTGACATAGTTCTTATAATAATAATAATAATAATAATACTACTACTAATAATAATAAATTATATCATAAGCTATGAAACAGATTATCATGGTGATAAGTAGTAACCTTGACAGAGTAGTGGTACTGCATTTTGAAATCAGGCTGAAATGTGTGGTTTTAGAACAGCTAAGAGATATCAGGTGGCTAGGTTGCATTATGTAAAGTAACACAATATATTCTATTTTCTGCATATTATAGGGATGAAATTCTTTTAAAAAATAAAGATAAAGCAAACACTGGCTAAAATATTTATAATGTTCCTAAGATTTGTATATGTCACACCAAACTAGTTGTTGCACATTTTCCATGAGTGTAAAGTTAAACATGGTAAATAATTCTATATAAAACACAAAGAAGTTGATCTCATTCATCTGAACATGTTCTAAATGGGTGACATCCATGCCATATGAACTGAGGTGTTGAATTTGGTGATTGACTCTATATCTGCCATGTTTGGAA
Organism: Ranitomeya imitator; assembly: GCF_032444005.1. Classification (NCBI taxonomy): domain Eukaryota; kingdom Metazoa; phylum Chordata; class Amphibia; order Anura; family Dendrobatidae; genus Ranitomeya; species Ranitomeya imitator. The sequence goes on from NC_091284.1 coordinate 583,291,440, forward strand.
TTGTTACAGTTTTTCATATTCCACACTCTGTATAGGATTAAATCACAACCCGGTGTGAACTACATTGTGCTTATCATTTAAAGGGTTATTTAAACCTTCCATTTCTTTGTTGTTGAGGCCTGGCACTCCTTCTTGAGTGACAGTTCTGATTCAGAAGCTATACATTATGAGTCTGACAGTGTTTGTTCAGAAGTATACAATGTTTTTGCTATATTTGCATATAGCGATAATGGGTCTTTTTAACAAGCACATGGATGAGAAAGTGTGTGCTGTGATTAACAACAACTCAGGAAACTAATCATGATTAGTGCTGGTGAATTGTTATTTTGCAGAACCATGTATAAATAAATGGGCTTGAGATAAGTGTCTGGGATCTCATGAAATGACTTCTCAGTGCAATGTAGCTACTCTGCATACTTATACAGGCTCTGATGGTCAATATCCTTGACAACAAGCTGTACATTATGTAAGATAAAAGCCCTCATAGGAGATTTTAAAAAATCCAATCAATTGCATACTGACTTATTTTCATGCTGTCTAAGTTACTATGCACAACATAAAAAATACCCTTCTGACAAGAACCTCCAAAGACTATAAAGTTGGCCATACCCATACCATAAGGATCAGCAATAAAGCGGATGATCAAGCATACAAAATACATCCTTTGTGTAAAGGCAGCCTAAGACTCTCTTACTTGAAAAAGTGTTAATAAGGCTCTTTAAATGCATTGGTGCATTCCTGTACACCTGTTTTCTGCTGTCACTATCATAGTAAAGAGCAAAAATATTTTGATTAAAAATATATATATTTTTAATAAAAAAAACATAATTGAAAAGAAACTAAAATAAAAGTCTTCCAAATCTTACTAAGAAGTCCACTTTAAACTTAGGAAATGTAGTTATTATAATATATAGCTACTGTTCATGTTTTTGTTTTGTTGACCAAATTACATGTAGATAATAATCTAGTACAGTTCTTCCCAACTGTAGCTGTCAATGGATTAGAAATCTGTATAAAGAAGAATATTCGTCACTTCATTATATGATTTCAGAGGAAATTATTTCCAGCAACATGTTGATTATCTGTCTGAAAAAATAGTGCACAAATATAACATATGCATGCTTTATATCCAAACGTAATATCACAGAGCTTTCATGTGAAGCAAGGTTAGCCATCCAATAAAGAAACTACAAAAGCACAAGATCATAGCTACATTTATTTGAAAAGCAATAAAAGTGATAAAGGTCCCTGTGAGCTGTAAATGTCAGGCAAGATATTCTCTGATAAAACATTGCTTTTCTAGCTTCTCAAACATGCCTGGTTTGATTTGCTGTTTATATTCTGCATAGGGCATACATAAATATGATTTAAAAGGAACGCGATTCAGAATGAGGTTAACATTAAAGCTCAGTAGGAAGTGCTCAAACAGCATATGGAAATAGGACTGATGTAAGCTAATTTACAGCTTCTATGCACAACTGAAGCTATCGGCACCATCCATTAGCTTATCTAGACTCACACATACCTCCCATTTGTTCTATTTCTACAAAATATTCCTGTCATAATCACAGTTTAATCATGTCACCCATATAAGGGCAACTTCTAGTGAAAGTTAGAACCTTTTTGGTGAAAACTAGAATTTGGATAGTTACAGGGCTCCGTTACTGGAGCTGATCAAGCTGGTTCTCCATAGTAAAGGGCAACTGCCAGGAGAGATTTTAGTTCAGATTTACTAAAGGTACCGTCACACTAGACAATATCGCTAGCGATCCATGACGTTGCAGCGTCCTGGCTAGCGATATCGTCCAGTGTGACAGGCAGCAGCGATCAGGCCCCTGCTGTGCTGTCGCTGGTCGGGGAAGAAAGTCCAGAACTTTGTTTCGTCGCTGGACTCCCCGCAGACATCGCTGAATCGGCGTGTGTGACACCGATTCAGCGATGTCTTCGCTGGTAACCAGGGTAAACATCGGGTTACTAAGTGCAGGGCCGCGCTTAGTAACCCGATGTTTACCCTGGTTACCATCGTTAAAGTAAAAAAAACAACTGCTACATACTTACCTACCGCTGTCTGTCCCCGGTGCTGTGCTTCTCTGCTCTGGCTGTGAGCACAGCGGCCGGAAAGCAGAGCGGTGACGTCACCGCTCAGCTTTCCGGCTGCCCGGCGCTCACAGCCAGAGCAGAGAAGCAGAGCGCCGAGGACAGACAGCGGTAGGTAAGTATGTAGCGGTTGTTTTTTTACTTTTAGGATGGTAACCAGGGTAAACATCGGGTTACTAAGCGCGGCCCTGCACTTAGTAACCCGATGTTTACCCTGGTTACCGGGGACCTCGGGATCGTTGGTCGCTGGAGAGCTGTCTGTGTGACAGCTCTCCAGCGACCAAACAGCGACGCTGCAGCGATCCGGATCGTTGTCGGTATCGCTGCAGCATCGCTTAGTGTGACGGTACCTTAAGACAGCATAAACTTAGACTATACAGTCCAAATATTTGACATATTTATTACAGCGGATTATGCTAAATAAAAAATATTGTGCATCTTTAGTAGCTTTTTTTCTAGCATTACCCCACTTAGTGGTCGGATAATTTTTAGACCAATTTTTCACTTTAAACTTTTGATTCACATTGACACATCTCAAGTCATGACTAAGCCACCCTTTCCTTGAACCATACCCTTTTTGAATCAGCAGCAAAAAATGTTTTAAACAGATTAAAATACTGTAGGTTAAAAGTTGTATTGAAGAATTTGCATCAAAGTGTGACAAAAAGAACTCACAATAGTAAATCTGCTCCACTGCCTCCTCACTTGTGTTTCGCTGTGGTTAGATCGCATGCAAGTGATACAAAGATCGCATACAGTGATGCACATCCAGTGACAATCTATTATACATACTAATCATAATTCATGCTACCACCATCCTCAAGTTTCCATCATAAGTAACCGTATCTGAGGAGAACAATAATCTAATATATAATTGCCTAGAATACTACTTCCTGCAATTTGTGCCAACTTCCGTGGCTTTGTCCGGAGCTAATGTCCAGAGCTAATGTCCGGAGCTAATGTCCGGAGATTAATTGCCTAGAATACTACTTCCTGCAATTTGTGCCAACTTCCGTGGCTTTGTCCGGAGCTAATGTCTGGAGCTAATGTCCGGAGCTAATGTGCGGAGATAATGTCCGGAGCTAATGTCCGGAGCTAATGTCCGGAGCTAATGTCCGGAGCTAATGTCCGGAGCTAATGTCTGGAGCTAATGTCCGGAGCTAATGTGCGGAGATAATGTCCGGAGCTAATGTCCGGAGCTAATGTCCGGAGCTAATGTCCGGAGCTAATGTCCGGAGATAAGTGACGTCAACAGTGTCCAGTGTCTGATTGGTTGCTGCCTGCTGCGAGCGACCAATCAGAAAAGTGCCGTACTGTGACACACTCAGCCCGCCATTTTGGTGTGATTTTTGAATTTTTACCTCACAGCAAGTTTCTACTGCGTGGAGGCGGGCCCAGTGACGTTGCTCTTCAAGCTCCTGCCGAATTTCGTCAAAAAAATGATAATACCATTTACCAAAACTATATATATTTAGTTGTGAAGTGGTTCAGTGACATTTTCACACCAATTTTGAAAGTTGTCGTCTGATGTCTTTCATCCCTCCCCTCACAAGCATGTTCATGGATCCTGTGTAACTGTACCTTAAATAACAAGAATTGTCAAGAGCTGGTGAGTGCAGCCATTTTGTGTTCTTTCTTACTATTATTTATTAATTGTATTATTCTTACATTTGAATAAATAAAGTATATATGGATTCTAGACTCCCGATTCTTTAGAATCGGGCTGCCATCTAGTACAATAATAACAGCAAAAAGTTAGTAACTTTAAAAAAGATCAATTAAGACACCTTAACAATCCATCCCAAGGTTTTGTAAAGAAAAGTTCACTTTTTTGCAGGAGTTAAGATTATGATAAGGTGCAAGGTGACCACTTTTCTCCATGTTACAGCCGCTACAAAATATCACTGAGCTTGTGGATAATTTACAAAGGGTCAAAAGTAAATGGACGCTGGCAATTGACAGATTAATATTGTATTACTGATAATTACTTATAGCTTACCTTATTGGATATTACATTTTATTAAGTTTAAATTATAATATACGCTAATATTTTTTATATTAACATTTTCAAGAATCATTATAAAGGTTAATGCTTATTACAGGACTGATATTGAATCTTTATTCTTCATTTAATAAATGAAAAAGTATGAAAGTGCAAAGTGGCGTGCTTTATCTTACAGTACATTAAGTCTACCCTCAAGTCATTACAAACACTAGACTGGGTCCACTAATGGCTATTTAGTCAAAGTAATGGAACATGATGTTAGTTGACCTACTCAATAAGCAAATTACATTTTATAATATCGACTCATTACAATGCAGGTAATATCCCATGTTATGCTATGTGAATTTTGCATTCCACAATTTGATATCAATCAGCTGCTTTCACAGTAATACTTTCAGTCTCTAAAAGTAGAATTTAAAATAATTAAAAAGTTACAAAGTTAATTTAATAGTTTTACAAAATAATGTACAAACCATGACATATTACAGTAGTCTAATGTTCAATCAAGATCAATGTTATATGTATGAGTTTCATAGTTCATAGTCATCAAATATTAAAAGCATATTTTCACACACATTTAACCCCTTAGTGACAGAGACAATTGGTACTTAATGACCAAGCCAATTTTTACAATTCTGACCACTGTCAGTTTATGAAGTTATAGCTCTGGAACGCTTCAACGTATCCCACTGATTCTGAGACTGCTTTTTCGTGACATATTGTACTTCATGTTAGTGGTAAAATTTCCTCGATATAACATGCATCTATTTATGGGGCAGCATGGTGGCTTAGTGGTTAGCACTGCAGCCTTCCAGCACTGGAGTCCTGGGTTCCAATCCCACCCAGGACAACATCTACAAGGAGTTTGTATGTTCTCCCCGTGTTTGCGTGCATTTCCTCCGTGCACTCCTGTTTCCTCCCACATTCCAAAGACATACTGATAGGGAATTTAGACTGTGAGACCCATCAGGAACAGCGATAATAATGTCTGTAAAGTGTTGCATAATATGTTAGCAATATATAAAAATAAAGAATATTTATTTGTTATTTATGAAAAAAGGGGAAATTTGGCAAACATTTTGATAAATTTGCAATTTTCAAACTTTTAATTTTTGTACCCTTAAATCATAGAGTGGTGTCACACAAAATAGTTAATAAATAACATTTTCCATATGTCAACTTTACTTCAGCACAATTTTGGAAACAATTTTTTTGTTAGAACGTTATAAGGGTTATAAGTTGACCAGCGATTTCTAATTTTCCAACAACATTTACAAAATCATTTTTTTAGGGACCACCTCATATTTGAAGTGAGTTTGTGAGGTCAGTATGACAGAAAATGCCCAAAAGTGACACCATTCTAAAACCTGCACCCCTCAAGGTGCGCAAAACCACATTCAAGAAGTTTATTAACCCTTCAGGTGCTTTCTGAAAACTAAAGCAATGTGGAAGGAAAAAAAAAATATTTTGGAACCAAAATTTTTATTTTCACAATGGTATCAGGAGAAAATGGACCACACAATTTGTTGTGCAATTTCTCCTGAGTACGCCGATACTCTGTATGTGGGGGAAAGACATGTTTGGGCTCAGAAGGGAGGGAGCATCGTTTGACTTTTTTAATGCAAAATTAGCTGGAATCAGTGGTGGGCAGCATGTCTTGCTTGGAGACCACCCTGATGTACCTAAACAGTGGTATCCCCCTGACTGTAACTCCAACCCTAAGCCCAAGACACCCCTAACCCCAATCCCAACCCTAACCCTAATCTCAACCATATCCACAGCCATAACCCTAACCACAACCCTAACCCCAACAAAAACCTAACCCCAGCCACACCCCTAGCCTCAACCCTAACCCCAACCCTAATTCTAGCCCAATCATAACCCTAGCCCCAACCCTAACCCTAGCCCAACCATAACCCTAACCCAACCCTATCCCCAGCCCATCCCTAACCTTAGCTCTAGCCCCAACCCTAACCCTAGCCTCAACCCTAACCCTAGCCCTAGCTCAACCCTAACCCTAATGGAAAAATGGAAATAAATATATTTATTTTATTTTATTTTTACCTAACTAAGGGGGTGATAAAGGTGGGTTTGATTTACTATTTTTTTTATTTTGATCAATCTAATAGGGTATATCACAGTGATCAAAATGAACCAATAGGAAACATTTCCTATTGTTGCCGGGTGCCGGCCGGCAGATCTTGGCTGGCGCACTGCACATGTGCCCCCCATTTTCTTCCCTGAAGAAGACGCCAATGGAACAGGGCCAGGGGACACAGGAGGGTCCAGAGACACCCAAGTTAACAGGAGGCTCGAGGGACCCCATTTCTCCCTCCTCTGATGTGCTAGATCATATCAGAGGAGAGAGAATTTAAATGGGAAATTGGACCTTATTTTGTGGTCACCGTTATTCCGTGAATAACTGTGGTTGCAACATTGGGGTCAGTAAAAAACAACCTGAATCATGTTCTCCGGGGATTCAGCTACCCTCGGTAGCCAAGACCCTGGAGAATTTACGACACCTGGTTGAGCGCTATTGCCTTATTTCTCAGCGCCATTAAAAAGCATCGCTGAGGAATAAGTATCCTTAACTGCTGCCATTAAAAGGCATATTGGTGGTCATTAAGGGGTTAATACCCATGTGGTTTTTGTTTATAAATTAATATTTGGGTTATGGCATGGTCAAGATGTGTTTTTAATGAGACTGAGAAAATAGAATGAAAATGCACTTTTTCGCAACATTTTCTGGAAGATTTGGTATTCTATTACGCTGTCCATTCTCAATTTTATTCAAAACCATGTTTATTTCATAGACAGGCCCTAATCTGGGAGCATCACATTAACATCACACACCTATTAATCTTATGCTTAATGTTATATAAAAATTGTTTTTTTTGGCAACAGCTATTTCAGTTTCATATATCTAATAACTGTTGGACACAGTAATGTTTCTGCCTTGAAATGAGGTTTATTGTACTAACAGAAAATGTGCAATCTGCATTCAAACAAAATTTGACAGGTGCATAAGTAGGGGCACCCTTATCATTTTCTTGATTTAAATACTCCTACTTACTTTTTACTGACTTACTAAAGCACTTTTTTTGGTTTTCTAACCTCATTGAGCTTTGAACTTCATAGCCAGGTGTATGCAATCATGAGCAAAGCTACTTACAGTGGCCACTTGCAAGTTGTTCTCCTGTTTGAATCTCTTCTGAAGAGTGGCATCATGGGCTCCTCAAAACAACTATCTAATGATCTGAAAACAAAGATTATTTAACACAGTTGTTCAGGGGAAGGATACAAAAACTGTCTCAGAGATGTAACCTGTCAATTTCCACTGTGAGGAACATAGTAAGGAAAGTGAAGAACGCAGGTACAGTTCTTGTTAAGGCCAGAAGTGGCAGGCCAAGAAAAACATCAGAAAGGCAGAGAAGAAGAATGGTGAGATCAGTCAAGGACAATCCTCAGACCACCTCCAGAGAGCTGCAGCATCAACTTGCTGCAGATGGTGTCACTGTGCATCGGTCAACTATACAACACACTTTGCACAAGGAGAAGCTGTATGGGAGAGTGATGCGAAAGGAGCCGTTTCTGCAAGCACGCCACAAACAGAGTCGGCTGAGGTATGCAAAAGCACATTTGGAGAAGCCAATTTCTTTTTGGAAGAAGGTCCTGTGGACTGATGAAACCAAGATTAAGTTGTTTGGTCATACAAAAAGGCGTTATGCATGGCGGCCAAAAAACACAGCATTCCAAGAAAAACACTTGCTACACACAGTAAAATTTGGTGGAGGTTCCATCATGCTTTGGGGCTGTGTGGCCAATGCCAGCACCGGGAATCTTGTTAAAATTGAGGGACGCATGGATTCCTCTCAGTATCAGCAGATTTTTGACAATAATGTTCATGAATCAGTGACAAAGTTGAAGTTACGCAGGGGATGGATCTTTCAGCAAGACAATGATCCAAAACACCGCTCTAAATCTACTCAGGCATTCATGCAGAGGAACAATTACACTGTTCTGGAATGGCCATCCCAGTCCCCAGACCTGAATATCATTGAACATCTGTGGGATCATTTGAAGAGGGCTGTCCATGCTCGGCGACCATCAAACTTAACTGAACTGGAATTGTTTTGTAAAGAGGAATTGTCAAAAATACCTTCATCCAGGATCCAGGAACTCATTAAAAGCTACAGGAAGTGACCAGAGGCTGTTATTTTTGCAAAAGGAGGATCTACTAAATATTAATGTCACTTTTCTGGTGGGGTGCCCATACTTATGCACCTGTCAAATTTTGTTTGAATGCAGATTGCACATTTTCTGTTAGTACAATAAACCTCATTTCAAGGCAGAAACATTACTGTGTCCAACAGTTATTAGATATATGAAACTGAAATAGCTGTTGCAAAAAAACAATTTTTATAAAACATTAAGCTTAAGATTAATAGGGGTGCCCAAACTTTTTCATATAACTGTAACTAGAAAGAAGAAAATAATCTCAAATGTAACTTTGGTCATTAATACCAGACACATGAATGAATTTAATCAAGCTTGTCTCTGCACAGTGAGAAGAATGGTACTGATAACTTGCTCCTTCTGGATGATCAAGAAGTTAACAACCATGGGAAATTATTTACTTGACAATGACAGCTATTTCCTGTTCCCCTGACATTCCAAACGCGGTCACATTGGGGACTGTTGCTACCACGGCTGTTACTCCACTACCTCCGTGTGTCCATCCGGTTCCACACCACTATCGCTTCGGTTCCACGGAAGTTAGAGGTAATGATCACAGATGCTATATGTAAGTCTATGAGATCCTCGTTTTGGCCTCGTTCTGTCTATCATAGACTTACATTGAGTTCTGACTTCAGGATCGCCCTGCAAATACTGGAGCAATCCAGTGTTTGCAGGTCATAAACTGCTGGAGACAGATAGGTGCAGCACTGGGAAAAGATAAAGATGGTGGCTGGTAAGTATAAGGGTACCGTCACACAGTGGCATTTTGATCGCTACGACGGCACGATCCGTGACGCTCCAGCATCGTAACAATATCTCTCCAGCGTCGTAGACTGCTGTCACACTTTGCAATGTACGACGCTGGAGAGATAATTTCATGACGTATGTGCGATGTAGAAGCCGTTGGTTACTATGCGCACATCGTATACAATATCGTGCACACCTTTGTTACACCATGCGATCATGCCGCCACAGCGGGACACTAGACGACGAAAGAAAGTTTCAAACGATCTGCTACGACGTACGATTCTCAGCGGGGTCCCTGATCGCAGGAGCGTGTCAGACACTGCGAGATCGTAACTATATCGCTGGAATGTCACGAATCGTGCCGTCGTAGCGATCAAAATGCCACTATGTGACGGTACCCTTAGACTACGGGCAGGGAAATAAAATTAGTGACATGACTCTAGCGCTGCAATAAAAAAAAATTGCTGAAGTAGTGCATTAAGCTTACAAGAAAAAAACTTTACTGAATTACTTTTTATAGAATTCATGAGTAGAGATGAACAGAAATAGTTGAACAAATATCCTATTAGCTATTCCTCAAACACACAGTAGGGGAAATAAGTATTTGATCCCTTGCTGATTTTGTAAGTTTACCCACTGACAAAGACATGAACAGTCTATAATTTTAAGGGTAGGTTAATTTTAACATTGAGAGATAGAATATCAAAAATAAAATACAGAAAATCACATTGTATAAATTATATAAATGTATTTGCATTTTGCAGTGGGAAATAAGTATTTGATTCCTCTGGCAAACAAGACTTAATACTTGGTGGCAATACCAATGTTGGCAAGCACAGCAGTCAGGCGTGTTTTGTAGTTGATGATGAGGTTTGTGCACATGTCAGGAGGAATTTTCATCCACTCCTCTTTGCAGATCATCTCTACCTCAACAGCAGTTGAGTGAGTACAAATCTTTATAATTGGTGCTAAAAGCACGGGCACGAATCCTAAGAGGCAGTGTGACTGACGCAGAAATACTGCATGTCTGGGGTGAAAGCAACTGCAGCAGTGAAAGCCAACAACATGGAGGAGTTGATAAAGCAAATTGTGCAGGCTAATATCCAGCAGCAAGCAGTGAGCACAAATCTTTGCAATGTATTCTTCCTGTAAAGTGTGTAGTAATATAAGATAGGTAATGTTGGTAATGTATAATGTTGGATGTGATAATGTAAGGAATTATAATGTATAGTAATGCAATGCATGATAGAGATAGGTGTAATAATGTTTACATAGAACTTTGTGAAAGATTAAATCTGCCCAGTCACAGACTGCAGGGTCAAAGACCGTTAATGTTTGGGACTAGCCAATAGTGGGAGGCTCATTGAACTGTGAGACATCTGGACCTGGCAAGCCCACAACACAGGCTACATGCTGCCTGCAAGGGCATAGGGCCCTCTCAACATAAGTCCACACACCCAGCCAAGACCCACACTTTCATGTAATGTGTCGGGGAGCTGAAGATGAGTGCCTCGCAAACAGCTACTGCCCCATGCCAGGTTACATACTCATCAGTTGAGTTGATCCTAATTGACAGAAATACTAAATGCTACAGTCACATTCAAGATTCAAAAACTGTATATTAACAGATTCAACTAGTGCAAAATCAATTGATCAAGTTATGTAAAAAGTTTAGTGAGATACTGTAAGCATCAGCAACAAATATCAATAATCCAGCATCTAAAATGTCTGCAATGACTGCCTAATTTATGGAAAGCACAACTTCATCTGGTAAATCCATCAAAATATTTATTTGTTAAATGTTTGACAATAGTACAAGTTGTACAAGTACTGACATGAAAGATGCTGAAAAATACATCAAGGCATCTTCTAAACACAGTGATTTTATGAAACAGCTCTGGGATGTTTCTGTACAATTAAACTATGTGCTACTTTCATTTCAACAGAAAAATGAAGTGGAAAATAATACTAGATAGCTCCAAAGCAACTTGTAGCACTACAGTCCTTTAATCTGTTCCAATTTCCACACCACTCTATCTACCAATGTTCAAGCTACCATGGCCAGAGCTGAGATCCAAATAGTTCTCCAGTACTCCCAAACCTATTGTTAAAATAACAGCCCCTTTGCAGATCTCGCAAAAAGCATTATGTCACACTAAAACCTTCCCTACAGTAAAAGTACAATTTGCAGTCATCACATTATAGAGCAGGTGAAACTAAGGAGATGGATATATAGTTTTGTGATAAAAGGCTCAGTATTTCAATGTTACTTGTAGTTTAATCATTTAATCCTCTACTTTTTCTAGGATTCCTGGTCGATGGGCGGTCCTATCAGTGACTGACAGCTATCTCCCTATGTACACTTATACAAAGAAAACTGTAAGTCACTGATAAGACCATCCATGGACCAAATGCCAGAAATAGCAGAGGATTAAATTGTGAAAACACAGGTTAAACTAAGTCTTTACTCACAAAACAATATATCAATCTAAACAGCTTCTCCTGCTATAAAACATGGTGCCTGCAGATTGTAGTGGTTTCAAGGTTCCCTTTAACAAGCACTGGTGGGTACACAGGTACCCACCGAAAGTCTGCACTGTATTCTTTAGATGTTATTCCTTCATCAAAAAAAACCTGACAATTAGGTGTTATCATTCATCATGTCAGTGTGGTGTATCTCTACACAGTCTATGAGTGTGCTCACCCTAGCGTATATTCTCTCATGCCAGAGAAACAGGCCAATTATGCTAATGACACTCAACTCAAACGAGTTAATTTCTCGAACATCTCTGTGCGCAGATGTCAGATTGCACTTGAATGACATCCGAGTGCAGTAAGATATTTTACACGCACTCATAGACTTGTGTGGGTGCTCGTGGTCCGATTTCCAAAGCCACTTACAACATGCTGCAGTTGTATTCACATGTCAAATCAGCATGAGAAAAAAAAAATCGCACATCTGTAATGCCCCAAAATATAACATTCGACATGCTATAGTCTAAGGTAAGGCTGTGGTCACATGAGCATAGAAAAAAAATGTTGGTCCCATTTTCATCCAGGGAAGTGGAATGATTTTTTCTCATTTGTCATCCGTGTCTAGTGATGGGCGAACCCGAACGGTAAAGTTCACGGTCCAAATCGAACACCTAGTGTCAATGCATGGACCCTGAACATGGACTTCTCCAGGAAGTCTGAGTTACTGTTTGGGTGCAGCAGCCCGAACTTTCAGTGTTTCCTATGCTGTCATTTGTGTAATAGCGTGAGAAACACTGGCGCTGATTGGTGGTAAGTTTGTTGGGCTTGAAATTACAAAGCTGACATCAACCCCACAAATAATACCCAACTTAGCACAGCACCAGTGGGAAAAGCCGGGCAGAGTGCCAGAATTAGTGCATATAATAGAATTGCCTCTTGTGGAGCGCCTGCAGGCTGCTGTTTTTAGGCTGAGGGGGCCAATATTCATGACCTCATACCAGTCTGAGAATACCAGCCACCAGCTGTCTGATTTAGCTTGGCTGGTATAAAAAATGGTGGGACCCCACACTGCTTTTTTTTATTTTTTATTTCAATAATTTAAAAAAAACAGCCTGGGACCTCTCTATTTTTGAAAAGCAGCCAAGATAAAGCTGACAGGTGAGGACTGCAGTCCGCAGCTGTCGGCTTTGCCCGTGCAGGTTGTCAAAAATAGATTAAATTGGAAGTGAGAGGTTATCTGAAGTAAAATACAAAAAAGATTAAAAAATAGATTGAACCGAATGTCATTTTTTTATATTTATTTAATTATTTATTGCACAGGTGGTGGCTAGTTAATACTCCCATCATTGTACACCTGCTACCAGCAAAATCAGGTGTAAGATGATGAGAGCAGTACTCTCATCAGCCGACACCTGTGACCGGCTTTAACCTTTTTAACACTGGTCACAGCTGCTGGCTCTCATCTGTATAACACCGTGGAAACACTGGCGATAATGAACTTACCGCTGATCAGAGACAGTGCTTTGCACGCTGTCAATCAGATGACAGCATGGGAAAGCTGTGATCAGAGGTAAAAAAATTACCTCCAGTCACTGGCATCAGCTGATGGGACTACTGCTCCCATCAGTAGACACCTGCTGCTGCTAATAACAGTGAGAGCAGGCGGCGGCTGATGGGAGTATTCATCAGCCAACTCCTGCACTCTAAATAAATAATAATAAAAAATGGCATGGGTTTCTCTTTATTTTTGATAACCAACCAAGCAAAACTGACAGCTGGTGGCTGCAACCCTCAACTGTCAGTATTAGCAAGTCTAGTTATCAAGAATAAGAAGAGTTATTTTAATAAAATAAATCATCTTACAAAACGGTGTTGAGTTCCCTCCATCTTTGACAACAAGCCTTGCTAAAGCAGACAGCTGGGGGCTAGTATTCTCAGGCTGGTAGGGGCCATGTATATTGCCCCCCCCCTGGCCTAAAAATAGCAGCTCACAGTCACCCAGAAAAAGCACATCTATTAGATGCGCCAGCTCTTGTGCTTTGACCAGCTCTTGCCGCTTGCCATGTAGTGGTGGCAAGTGGGGTTCATATTTGTAGGGTTGATGTCACCTTTTCATTGTCTGGTGACATCAAGCCCATGGGTTAGTAATGGAGAGGCATCTATAAGACGCCTCTCCATTACTAACCCTATAGTTATATTGTAAATAAACACATGACAGCATGACAAACACACGGTGTTCAGGGGGCCGAACCTGAACAGTAACACAGTTTTCCTGGTGAAGTCCATGTTTGGTGTCCATGCCCGAACAGTAGGTGTTCAGTACAGATGCAGAACTTTACTGTTTGAGTTCGCCCATCTCTAATGGAGAGGTCTGTAATTTTGATCATAGATACACGACTGTGAGAGACAAAATTTAAAAATAAAAACCAGAAAAACACATTGAATAATTTGTAAATAATTAAATTGCATTTTATTGCATGAAATAAGTATTTGACCACCTACCAACCAGAAAGAATTATGGCTCTCGCAGACCTGTTAGTTTTTCTTTAAGAAGCCCTTCTACTCTGCACTTTTACCTGTATTAATTGCACCTGATTGAACTTGTTAGGCTACGTTCACATTAGCGTTGCGCCGCCCTGCGTCGGCGACGCAACGCGCGACGCATGTTAAAACGCGCGCAAACGCGCGCAAAAACGCGCGCGTTTTGCGACGCGTGCGTCGTTTTTGACAAAAATCGGACGCACAGAAAATGCAACTTGTTGCATTTTCTTGCGTCCGACGCTAGCGTCGGAAACGACGCACGTGGCGAAAAACGCCACCCAAAAAACGCACGCGTCCCCTATGTTAAACATAGGGGCGCGTCGCCGCTGCGCCGACGCAACAGCGGCGCAACGCTAATGTGAACGTAGCCTTACCTGTATAAACAACATCTATCCAAACAATCAATCACACTACAAGCTCTTGGCACCATGGCCAAGAATAAAGAGCTGTCTAAGAACTCCAGGAGCAAAATTGCAGATCTGCACAAGGCTATCATGGGCTACAGAACAAAAAGCGGCAGCTTGGTGAGTAGACAACAACTGTTAGCTCAATTATTTGAAAATGGAAGAATCACAAGATGATTGACAATCTTCGCCTGTGTGGGGTTCCAAGCAAGATCTTGACTCATTAGGTAAGGATGATTCTTACAAAGGTCAGGAATTAGCCCAGAACTACATGGAAGAACCTGGTAAGTGACTTGAAGAAAGCTGGTACCAGTCTCAAATATTACCGTTAGTAACACACTACGCCGTCTTGGATTAATATCCTGCAAAGGCACACAAGGTCCCCCTGCTCAAGCCAGAACATGTCCATGCACATTTGAAATTTGCCAATGACCATCTGAATGATCCAGAGGAGGCATGGGAGTAAGCCATGTGGTCAGATGAGACCAAAATAGAACTTTTTTGCATCAACTCCACTCTCCATGTTTCAAGGAAGAAGAAGGATGGGTACAACCCAAAAAAGCACTGTCACAACTGTGAAGCATGGTGCTGTAAACATCATACTTTGGGGATGCTTTTCTGCAAAGGGGACAGGACGACTGCACTGTACTGAAGGAAGGATGGGGTCATGTATTGCAATATTTTGGCCAACAACCTCCTTCCCTCAGTAAGAGCATGGAAGATGTGTCATGGCTGTGTCTTATAGCAAGACAATGACCCAAAACACACAGTCAGGGCAACTAAGGAGTGTCTTCGCAAGAAGCATTTCAATTTCCTGGAGTGGCCTAGACAGTCTCCAGACCTGAATCCAATAGAAAATCTTTGGATGGAGCAGAAATTCAACTCAAAGTTGTTCAGTGATAGCACCCAAACCTGAAAGATCTGGAGAAGAATCGTATGAAGGAGTAGGCCAAAATCCTTGCTGCAGTGTATGCAAACTTGGTCAAGAACTGCAGGAATCGTCTGACCTCTGTAATTGCAAACAAAGGTTTCTCTACCAAATATTAAGTTCTGTTTTTCTACTGTATCAAATACTTATTTCATGCAATAAAATGCAAATTTATAAAAATCTGTGATTTTTTTTTTTTTTAGATTCTGTCTCTCACAGTTGAAGTATACCTATGATAAAAATTACAGACTTCTCAATTCTTTGTAGGTGGGGAAATTTCCAATGTCGTCAGTGAATCAAATACTTATTTTCATCACTGTAGAATTAATAACACATGCTCCAGCATTGATTTTTGTTTCCCTATTTTAATTGTATTTTTCAGGTTAATATATCTATATGCTAAAACAACCATTTCAGGAGAACTAACACATTTTTAAAGAGGCTTTGCAAGTTTTAACAATAATCTCTACAACATATAAGCCATCAATGAATGATTAGTTGGGTATGTTCTTTAGAAATACCAATGAATGACAGCATTGCACAGTTACCATGGGGGCTATTTATTAACTCCTTTTCTTCTAAAACATAATACAGCTTAGCTCTAAATTGTTCAAATAGAGATTTCAAAAGAGAATAAAACAGATATTTAGGATATTCATGTCTGGCCATTGAGAAAATCTTATTATGCATGAGGTAGAGCTGCAGACACCAGTGCAATAGTCTGGATTAGAGCAGTGAAATGCTTTGTATTACTTCAAACTAATGACATGTATGTATAAGTGCTTTGAGGCTGATTAAATTTATGCCTTGATTGTAGAAATCCATTTCTCAGCAACACAATGTCAACAGTAGTGTTGAGTAGGGTTGAGCGAAACGGGTCGAACATTTTCAAAAGTCGCCGACTTTTGGCTAAGTCGGGGTTTCATGAAACCCGATCCGACCCCTGTGCGGGGTCGGCCATGCGGTACGCGACTTTCGCGCCAAAGTCGCGTTTCAATGACGCGAAAAGCGCCATTTCTCAGCCAATGAAGGTAAACGCAGAGTGTGGGCAGCGTGATGACATAGGTCCTGGTCCCCACCATCTTAGAGAAGGGCATTGCAGTGATTGGCTTGCTGTCTGCGACGTCACAGGGGCTATAAAGAGGCGTTCCCGCCGACCGCCATCTTACTGCTGCTGATCTGAGCTTAGGGAGAGGTTGCTGCCGCTTTGTCAGAAGCAGGGATAGCGTTAGGCAGGGTCCATTAACCACAAAACCGCTTGTGCTGCAGCGATTTGCACTGTCCAACACCACCCTCGGTGTGCAGGGACAGTGGAAGTTTTTTTTTTTTTTTTTTTCCCCTCAGCGCTGTAGCTCATTGGGCTGCCCTAGAAGGCTCCCTGATAGCTGCATTGCTGTGTGTACGCCGCTGTGCAAACCAACTGCTTTTTTCAAAGCACAAATCCTCTTGTTCCTTCCTTTCTGCACAGCTATCTTTTTTGTTTGTCCACACTTTTTATTTCATTTGTGCATCAGTCCACTCCTTATTGCTGCCTGCCATACCTGGCTGAGATTACTGCAGGCAGGGAGATAGTAGCTGCCTGCCATACCTGGCTGAGATTACTGCAGGCAGGGAGATAGTAATTGTAGGACATTCCCTGTTTTTTTTTTTTTTTTTTTTTTGGTGGGAGATTAAGATTGGCAATTTGGCATTTCTGCTAGAGTGCCATCCCTGTGTGTGCCATCTCTCTCACATAGTGGGCCATAGAAAGCCTTTTCATTTTTCTGTATTTTTTTTTGTGGGGTGTATAAATTCTCCCTGATAAAAATACAGTGGGAGATTAATATTGGCCTTTGGGCTTGTGTGCCAGTCCTGAGTGTGCCATCTCTCTCACAAATAGTGGGCCATAGAAAGCCTATTTATTTTTTTTTTTGGTTTTATAAATTCTCCCTGAAAAAAAGGGAGATTAATATTGGCCTCTGGGCTTGTGTGCCAGTCCTGAGCGTGCCATCTGTGCCAGCCCTGAGCGTGCCATCTCTCTCACAAATAGTGGGCCATAGAAAGCCTATTTAATTTTTTTTTTTGTTTTATAAATTTTCCCTGAAAAAAGGGAGATTAATATTGGCCTCTGGGCTTGTGTGCCAGTTGTGAGCGTGCCATCTGTGCCAGTCCTGAGCGTGCCATCTCTCTCACAAATAGTGGGCCATAGAAAGCCTATTTAAATATTTTTTTGGTTTTATAAATTCTCCCAGAAAAAAAGGGAGATTAATATTGGCCTCTGGGCTTGTGTGCCAGTCCTGAGCGTGCCATCTGTGCCAGCCAGCCCTGAGCGTGCCATCTCTCTCACAAATAGTGGGCCATAGAAAGCCTATTTAATTTTTTTTTTTGTTTTATCAATTTTCCCTGAAAAAAGGGAGATTAATATTGGCCTCTGGGCTTGTGTGCCAGTTGTGAGCGTGCCATCTGTGCCAGTCCTGAGCGTGCCATCTCTCTCACAAATAGTGGGCCATAGAAAGCCTATTTAAATATTTTTTTGGTTTTATAAATTCTCCCAGAAAAAAAGGGAGATTAATATTGGCCTCTGGGCTTGTGTGCCAGTCCTGAGCGTGCCATCTGTGCCAGCCAGCCCTGAGCGTGCCATCTCTCTCACAAATAGTGGGCCATAGAAAGCCTATTTAATTTTTTTTTTTGTTTTATCAATTTTCCCTGAAAAAAGGGAGATTAATATTGGCCTCTGGGCTTGTGTGCCAGTTGTGAGCGTGCCATCTGTGCCAGTCCTGAGCGTGCCATCTCTCTCACAAATAGTGGGCCATAGAAAGCCTATTTAAATATTTTTTTGGTTTTATAAATTCTCCCAGAAAAAAAGGGAGATTAATATTGGCCTCTGGGCTTCTGTGCCAGTCCTGAGCGTGCCATCTGTGCCAGTCCTGAGCGTCCCATCTCTCTCACAAATAGTGGGCCATAGAAAGCCTATTTTATTTTTTTTTTGGGTTTTAGAAATTCTCCCTGAAAAAAGGGAGATTAATATTGGCCTCTGGGCTTGTGTGCCAGTTGTGAGCGTGCCATCTGTGCCAGTCCTGAGCGTGCCATCTCTCTCACAAATAGTGGGCCATAGAAAGCCTATTTAAATATTTTTTTGGTTTTATAAATTCTCCCAGAAAAAAAGGGAGATTAATATTGGCCTCTGGGCTTCTGTGCCAGTCCTGAGCGTGCCATCTGTGCCAGTCCTGAGCGTCCCATCTCTCTCACAAATAGTGGGCCATAGAAAGCCTATTTTATTTTTTTTTTGGGTTTCAGAAATTCTCCCTGGAAAAAAAAAGGGAGATTAATATTGCCCTTTGGGCTTGTGTGCCAGTACTAAGCGTTCCATCTCTCTCTCTCTCTCAGTCAGTGGGCCATAGAACGCATATTTTTGGTTTTATTTGTTTTCTAAATTCTCCCTGAAAAAATCATTTTATTTTATTTGGTTTCTAAATTCTTCCTGATAAAATCATATTTTTTTTATTATTTTTATTTCTAAAGTCTCCCTGAAAAAAAAAAAAAAAAAACAACCAAAAAAACAGTGGGAGATTAATATTGGCCTTTCTGCTTGTGTGCCAGTCTTGACTCCTGGGTGTGCCATCTCTCTCTCTCTCTCTCTCTCTCTCTCTCCAATTGTGGTCCATAGAAAGCCTATATTTTTTTTCCTTGATTTGGGTTCTAAAATCTACCAGAGAAAATAACTACATCAATCATTGGTAGAAAAATATTGGCCTCTGGGTTTGTGTGCCACTCCTGACTCCTGTGTGCGTCATCTCTCAGTCAGTGGGCCATAGAACGCCTATTTTTGGTTTTATTTGTTTTCTAAATTCTCCCTGAAAAAATCATTTTATTTTATTTGGTTTCTAAATTCTTCCTGATAAAATCATATTTTTTTTATTATTTTTTTTTCTAAAGTCTCCCTGAAAAAAAAAAAAAAAAACAGTGGGAGATTAATATTGGCCTTTCTGCTTGTGTGCCAGTCTTGACTCCTGGGTGCGTCATCTCTCAGTCAGTGGGCCATAGAACGCCTATTTTTGGTTTTATTTGTTTTATAAATTCTCCCTGAAAAAATCATTTTATTTTATTTGGTTTCTAAATTCTTCCTGATAAAATCATATTTTTTTTATTATTTTTTTTTCTAAAGTCTCCCTGAAAAAAAAAAAAAAAAAACAACCAAAAAAAACAGTGGGAGATTAATATTGGCCTTTCTGCTTGTGTGCCAGTCTTGACTCCTGGGTGCGTCATCTCTCAGTCAGTGGGCCATAGAACGCCTATTTTTGGTTTTATTTGTTTTATAAATTCTCCCTGAAAAAATCATTTTATTTTATTTGGTTTCTAAATTCTTCCTGATAAAATCATATTTTTTTTATTATTTTTTTTTCTAAAGTCTCCCTGAAAAAAAAAAAAAAAAAAACAACCAAAAAAAACAGTGGGAGATTAATATTGGCCTTTCTGCTTGTGTGCCAGTCTTGACTCCTGGGTGTGCCATCTCTCTCTCTCTCTCTCTCTCTCTCTCTCTCTCTCTCTCTCTCCAATTGTGGTCCATAGAAAGCCTATATTTTTTTTCCTTGATTTGGGTTCTAAAATCTACCAGAGAAAATAACTACATCAATCATTGGTAGAAAAATATTGGCCTCTGGGTTTGTGTGCCACTCCTGACTCCTGTGTGCGTCATCTCTCAGTCAGTGGGCCATAGAACGCCTATTTTTGTTTTTATTTGTTTTATAAATTCTCCCTGAAAAAATCATTTTATTTTATTTGGTTTCTAAATTCTTCCTGATAAAATCATATTTTTTTTATTTTTTTTTTTTCTAAAGTCTCCCTGAAAAAAAAAAAAAAAAAAAAAAACAAAAAAAAAACAGTGGGAGATTAATATTGGCCTTTCTGCTTGTGTGCCAGTCTTGACTCCTGGGTGTGCCATCTCTCTCTCTCTCTCTCTCCAATTGTGGTCCATAGAAAGCCTACATTTTTTTTCCTTGATTTGGGTTCCAAAATCTACCAGAGAAAATAACTCCATCAATCATTGGTAGAAAAATATTGGCCTCTGGGCTTGTGTGCCACTCCTGATTCCTGTGTGCGTCATCTCTCACTCAGTGGCCCATAGAAAGCATATAGTTTGTTACATTTGTTTTCTAAATTCTCCCTGCAAAAATCTATTTTTTTTTTTTGGGGGGGTTTCTAAAGTGTTCCTGAAAAAAATAAAAATAAAAAAAAAATAATAGTGTGACATTAATATTAACATTTGTGCTTCAGTGACAGTCCTGCGTGTGGGGCATCTCTCTAATTTGCAGCCACCAAAAAAAGAGTGTGTAACATTGGGCCTGATTTTCGCTGTGGTCTCACCAACCTGTAAAGGGGTAGCTAAATCATACTGAAGTTATAGCTCACCGTGTAAGTTGTGTGACTGCAACAAATAACGTTAGTTTGGTTACGTTTTTAAAACAATGAGGAAGTCTAGTGGAAGAGGTCGTGGCCGGGGGCGTTCATTGTCAGCTGGTAATGAGGGTAGTGGTAGTGGTGGAGCATCAGGTGGTCGTGGGGGAAAAAATATTGCACCTAAGTCTGGAGCTGTGGAGCCAGGTTCGTCGTCCGGCTACACAAGGCCTCGAACGCTCCCTTTTCTGGGATTAGGAAAACCGCTTTTAAAGCCGGAGCAGCAAGAGCAAGTTTTGGCTTATCTTGCTGACTCAGCCTCTAGCTCTTTTGCCTCATCTCGTGAAACTGGTAAAAGTAAAAGCAGCGCGTCGTTAGTGGATGTTCACGGTCAGGGACAAGTCACTTCCTTGTCCTCTTCAGCAAAAACAACAACAGAGAAGAATGCAGCAGGCGACACAACGGGTTACTCCATGGAGCTCTTTACACATACCGTCCCTGGCTTAGAAAGTGAAGCAGTTAACAGTCCATGCCCATTACAAATTGAATCTGACATGGAGTGCACTGACGCACAGCCACAGCCAGACTACTATGCTGGTCCTTTGACTCAGACCACAACATTGCCCTCGCAGGGTGCTGATCAAGAATCAGACCCTGATGAGACTATGTTGCCCCATCACGAACGCTATACCACCGAACGACACGGTGACACAGACGAAGTTGCGCAGGAGGTACAAGAAGAGTTATTAGATGACCCAGTTCTTGACCCCGATTGGCAGCCATTGGGGGAACAGGGTGCAGGCGGCAGCAGTTCTGAAGCAGAGGAGGAGGAGGGGCCGCAGCAGGCATCAACATCGCCACAGGTTCCATCTGCCGGGCCCGTATCTTGCCCAAAACGCGTGGCAAAGCCAAAACCTGGTGGAGGACAGCGTGGCCATCCGGTTAAAGCTCAGTCTGCAATGCCTGAAAAGGTATCCGATGCTAGAAAGAGTGCAGTCTGGCATTTTTTTAAACAACATCCAATTGATCAGCGCAAAGTCATCTGTCAAAAATGTTCTACTTCCTTAAGCAGAGGTCAGAATCTGAAAAGTCTCAATACTAGTTGCATGCATAGACATTTAACCACCATGCATTTGAAAGCTTGGACTAACTACCAAACGTCCCTTAAGGTTGTTGCACCCTCGGCCAATGAAGCTAGTCATCAACGCAACATCCCTTCCGGCAGTGTAGGACCACCATTTAGCGCACCACCTGCTGTATCTGTGCAGGTATCTTTGCCAGGCCAAAGCAGTCAGGGTCAGGGAATCACCAGTTTCGTAGTAGGAAACACTGCATCTAGGGCACCGGCGGCAACAATACCATCTCCCACCGTCTCTCAGTCTGCCATGTCCACCGGCACCCCCGCTAGTTCCACGATCTCCAGCTCTCCAGTCCAGCTCACCCTACATGAGACTATGGTTAGAAAAAGGAAATACTTAGCCTCGCATCCGCGTACACAGGGTTTGAACGCCCACATAGCTAGACTAATCTCGTTAGAGATGATGCCCTACCGGTTAGTTGAAAGCGAAGCTTTCAAAGACCTGATGGACTACGCTGTACCACGCTACGAGCTACCCAGTCGACACTTTTTTTCCAGAAAAGCCATCCCAGCCCTCCACCAGCATGTTAAAGAGCGCATCGTCCATGCACTCAGGCAATCTGTGAGCACAAAGGTGCACCTGACAACAGATGCATGGACCAGTAGGCATGGCCAGGGACGTTACGTGTCCATCACGGCACACTGGGTAAATGTGGTGGATTCAGGGTCCACAGGGGACAGCAAGTTTGGGACAGTTCTGCCTAGCCCACGGTCTAGTAAACAGTTGTCTGTAGCCGTTCGCACCCCCTCCTCCTCCTCCTCCTCGTCCTCCTGCAGAAGCAAGAGCTCGTCCACAGACCGCAGTCGCACAAACACTCCATCCGCACCTGCCACTGTTGCACACCAGGTCTCCCATTATGGGGCAGCTACTGGCATACGTCAGCAGGCTGTATTGGCTATGAAGTGTTTGGGCGACAATAGACACACCGCGGAAGTTCTGTCCGAGTTCTTGCAGCAAGAAACGCAGTCGTGGCTGGGCACTGTAGATCTTGAGGCAGGCAAGGTAGTGAGTGATAACGGAAGGAATTTCATGGCTGCCATCTCCCTTTCCCAACTGAAACACATTCCTTGCCTGGCTCACACCTTAAACCTGGTGGTGCAGTGCTTCCTGAAAAGTTATCCGGGGTTATCCGACCTGCTCCTCAAAGTGCGTGGACTTTGCGCACATATCCGCCGTTCGCCTGTACACTCCAGCCGTATGCAGACCTATCAGCGTTCTTTGAACCTTCCCCAGCATCGCCTAATCATAGACGTTGCAACAAGGTGGAACTCAACACTGCACATGCTTCAGAGACTGTGCGAACAGAGGCGGGCTGTTATGTTTTTGTGGGAGGATACACATACACGGGCAGGCAGTAGGATGGCAGACATGGAGTTGTCAGGTGTGCAGTGGTCGAAGATTCAAGACATGTGTCAAGTCCTTCAGTGTTTTGAGGAATGCACACGGCTGGTTAGTGCAGACAACGCCATAATAAGCATGAGCATCCCCCTAATGCGTCTGCTGATGCAAAGTTTGACGCACATAAAGGATCAGGCGTCTGCACCAGAGGAAGAGGAAAGCCTTGATGACAGTCAGCGATTGTCTGGTCAGGGCAGTGTACATGACGAGGTACCGGGCGAAGAGGAGGTGGAGGATGAGGAGGATGATGGGGATGAGTATATTTTTAATGAGGAAGCTTTCCCGGGGGCACGGGAAATTGGTGGCGTGGCAAGGCCGGGTTCTGGTTTTTTGAGGGACACAAGTGACGTAGATTTGCCTGCAACTGCCCCTCAACCAAGCACAACCGCAGATTTGACAACGGGAACTTTGGCCCACATGGCGGATTATGCCTTGCGTATCCTCAAAAGGGACACACGCATTACAAAAATGATGAACGATGACGATTACTGGTTGGCCTGCCTCCTTGATCCTCGCTATAAAGGCAAATTGCAAAATATTATGCCACATGAGAACTTGGAACTAATATTAGCAACAAAACAATCAACTCTTGTTGACCGTTTGCTTCTGGCATTCCCTGCACACAGCGCCCGTGATCGTTCTCACACGAGCTCCAGGGGCCAGCAGACCAGAGGTGTTAGAGGGGCAGAAATCAGAAGTGGCGTTGGACAGAGGGGTTTTCTGACCAGGTTGTGGAGTGATTTTTCTATGACCGCAGACAGGACAGGTACTGCAGCATCAATTCAAAGTGACAGGAGACAACATTTGTCCAGTATGGTTACAAACTATTTTTCATCCCTTATCGACGTTCTCCCTCAACCGTCATTCCCATTTGATTACTGGGCATCCAAATTAGACACCTGGCCAGAATTGGCAGAATATGCATTGCAGGAGCTTGCTTGCCCGGCAGCTAGTGTCCTATCAGAAAGAGTATTCAGTGCTGCAGGTTCAATACTAACAGAAAAAAGGACTCGTCTGGCTACCCAAAATGTAGATGATCTAACCTTCATTAAAATGAACCACAACTGGATTTCAAAATCTTTTGCCCCACCCTGCCCGGCTGACACCTAGCTTTCCTATGAAAAGGTCTTGCCTGTGGACTATTCTGAATGACTTTTCCAATCTCGTAATTTTCTTCACCTGATTGTCCAGCATACGACATGTTTCCACCTCACGAAATGGCCAAACTCCCCACACGGGGCCGTGCTATCGCCACTTTGCGCTTGGACCCTTGAGAGTGCTGTTTGTCTGAAGAGGTGGGTGTGGCCGCTTTTGGTCGACGGCACTGCCACTGGGTCCCTCATAGTACAATAAAGTGTCTCTGGCGGTGGTGGTGCGCACCCAACGTCAGACACACCGTTGTAATATGAGGGGCCCTGTGCCTGTACCGCCGGCCACAAGACAGTTCCCCCCCCCAGCTCAAACAGTGCTCTACCACTAGCAAAATTATCTCTCACAGCTTCACCAATGTGTAGTCTAGCCGCTGACATCCTTCAATGCCTGGCACTGACAATACCATTGTTTTGACATTTTTGTTATGTTAGGCCTTCGAAGCCTGTCTGCGGTCCCTTCTTTCTACAACTACTACACTGACCAGGCCACTGCTGGCCGTGTTACCCTGGAACCAATTTAAAAGTGCCTACAGTCAGCCCAATTTTGTTATGTTAGGCCTTCGAAGACTGTCTGCCGTCACTCCTTCCACTAGACTTCCACTGACCATACACTGCTGCCCATGTACCCCTGGAACCAATTTAAAGTGCCTACAGCCAGCCCAATTTTGTTATGTTAGGCCTTCGAAGCCTGTCTGCGGTCACTCCTTCCACTAGACTTCCACTGACCAGACCACTGCTGCCCGTGTACCCCTGGAACCAATTTAAAAGTGCCTACAGCCAGCCCAAGTTTGTTATGTTAGGCCTTGGAAGCCTGTCTGCGGTCACTCCTTCCACTAGACTTCCACTGACCAGACCACTGCTGCCCGTGTACCCCTGGAACCAATTTAAAAGTGCCTACAGCCAGCCCAAGTTTGTTATGTTAGGCCTTGGAAGCCTGTCTGCGGTCACTCCTTCCACTAGACTTCCACTGACCAGACCACTGCTGCCCGTGTACCCCTGGAACCAATTTAAAAGTGCCTACAGCCAGCCCAAGTTTGTTATGTTAGGCCTTGGAAGCCTGTCTGCGGTCACTCCTTCCACTAGACTTCCACTGACCAGACCACTGCTGCCCGTGTACCCCTGGAACCAATTTAAAAGTGCCTACAGCCAGCCCAAGTTTGTTATGTTAGGCCTTGGAAGCCTGTCTGCGGTCACTCCTTCCACTAGACTTCCACTGACCAGACCACTGCTGCCCGTGTACCCCTGGAACCAATTTAAAAGTGCCTACAGCCAGCCCAAGTTTGTTATGTTAGGCCTTCTAAGCCTGTCTGCGGTCCATTCTTTCAACTACTACTACACTGACCAGGTCACTGCTGCCCGTGTACCCCTGGAACCAATTTAAAATTGCCTACAGCCAGCCCAATTTTTTTATTTTAGGCCTTCGATGCCTGTCTGCGGTCCATTCTTTCAACTACTACTACACTGACCAGGTCACTGCTGTCCGTGTACCCCTGGAACCAATTTAAAATTGCCTACAGCCATGTGTTATTATTTTAGGCCTTCGATGCCTGTCTGCGGTCACTCCTTCCACTAGGCCTCCACTGACCACACCACTGCTGTCCGTGTACCCCTGGAACCAATTTAAAATTGCCTACAGCCAGCCCAATTTTTTTATTTTAGGCCTTCGATGCCTGTCTGCGGTCCATTCTTTCAACTACTACTACACTGACCAGGTCACTGCTGTCCGTGTACCCCTGTAACCAATTTAAAATTGCCTACAGCCATGTGTTATTATTTTAGGCATTCGATGCCTGTCTGCGGTCCATTTTTTCAACTACTACTACACTGACCAGGTCACTGCTGCCCGTGTACCCCTGGAACCAATTTAAAATTGCCTACAGCCATGTGTTATTATTTTAGGCCTTCGATGCCTGTCTGCGGTCACTCCTTCCACTAGGCCTCCACTGACCACACCACTGCTGCCCGTGTACCCCTGGAACCAATTTAAAATTGCCTACAGCCAGCCCAATTTTTTTATTTTAGGCCTTCGATGCCTGTCTGCGGTCCATTCTTTCAACTACTACTACACTGACCAGGTCACTGCTGCCCGTGTACCCCTGGAACCAATTTAAAATTGCCTACAGCCATGTGTTATTATTTTAGGCCTTCGATGCCTGTCTGCGGTCACTCCTTCCACTAGGCCTCCACTGACCACACCACTGCTGTCCGTGTACCCCTGGAACCAATTTAAAATTGCCTACAGCCATGTGTTATTATTTTAGGCCTTCGATGCCTGTCTGCGGTCACTCCTTCCACTAGGCCTCCACTGACCACACCACTGCTGTCCGTGTACCCCTGGAACCAATTTAAAATTGCCTACAGCCATGTGTTATTATTTTAGGCCTTCGATGCCTGTCTGCGGTCACTCCTTCCACTAGGCCTCCACTGACCACACCACTGCTGTCCGTGTACCCCTGGAACCAATTTAAAATTGCCTACAGCCAGCCCAATTTTTTTATTTTAGGCCTTCGATGCCTGTCTGCGGTCCATTCTTTCAACTACTACTACACTGACCAGGTCACTGCTGCCCGTGTACCCCTGGAACCAATTTAAAATTGCCTACAGCCATGTGTTATTATTTTAGGCATTCGATGCCTGTCTGCGGTCCATTTTTTCAACTACTACTACACTGACCAGGTCACTGCTGCCCGTGTACCCCTGGAACCAATTTAAAATTGCCTACAGCCATGTGTTATTATTTTAGGCCTTCGATGCCTGTCTGCGGTCACTCCTTCCACTAGGCCTCCACTGACCACACCACTGCTGTCCGTGTACCCCTGGAACCAATTTAAAATTGCCTACAGCCATGTGTTATTATTTTAGGCCTTCGATGCCTGTCTGCGGTCACTCCTTCCACTAGGCCTCCACTGACCACACCACTGCTGCCCGTGTACCCCTGGAACCAATTTAAAATTGCCTACAGCCAGCCCAATTTTTTTATTTTAGGCCTTCGATGCCTGTCTGCGGTCCATTCTTTCAACTACTACTACACTGACCAGGTCACTGCTGTCCGTGTACCCCTGGAACCAATTTAAAATTGCCTACAGCCATGTGTTATTATTTTAGGCCTTCGATGCCTGTCTGCGGTCACTCCTTCCACTAGGCCTCCACTGACCACACCACTGCTGTCCGTGTACCCCTGGAACCAATTTAAAATTGCCTACAGCCATGTGTTATTATTTTAGGCCTTCGATGCCTGTCTGCGGTCACTCCTTCCACTAGGCCTCCACTGACCACACCACTGCTGTCCGTGTACCCCTGGAACCAATTTAAAATTGCCTACAGCCAGCCCAATTTTTTTATTTTAGGCCTTCGATGCCTGTCTGCGGTCCATTCTTTCAACTACTACTACACTGACCAGGTCACTGCTGTCCGTGTACCCCTGGAACCAATTTAAAATTGCCTACAGCCATGTGTTATTATTTTAGGCCTTCGATGCCTGTCTGCGGTCACTCCTTCCACTAGGCCTCCACTGACCACACCACTGCTGTCCGTGTACCCCTGGAACCAATTTAAAATTGCCTACAGCCATGTGTTATTATTTTAGGCCTTCGATGCCTGTCTGCGGTCACTCCTTCCACTAGGCCTCCACTGACCACACCACTGCTGCCCGTGTACCCCTGGAACCAATTTAAAATTGCCTACAGCCAGCCCAATTTTTTTATTTTAGGCCTTCGATGCCTGTCTGCGGTCCATTCTTTCAACTACTACTACACTGACCAGGTCACTGCTGTCCGTGTACCCCTGGAACCAATTTAAAATTGCCTACAGCCATGTGTTATTATTTTAGGCCTTCGATGCCTGTCTGCGGTCACTCCTTCCACTAGGCCTCCACTGACCACACCACTGCTGTCCGTGTACCCCTGGAACCAATTTAAAATTGCCTACAGCCATGTGTTATTATTTTAGGCCTTCGATGCCTGTCTGCGGTCACTCCTTCCACTAGGCCTCCACTGACCACACCACTGCTGTCCGTGTACCCCTGGAACCAATTTAAAATTGCCTACAGCCAGCCCAATTTTTTTATTTTAGGCCTTCGATGCCTGTCTGCGGTCCATTCTTTCAACTACTACTACACTGACCAGGTCACTGCTGTCCGTGTACCCCTGTAACCAATTTAAAATTGCCTACAGCCATGTGTTATTATTTTAGGCATTCGATGCCTGTCTGCGGTCCATTTTTTCAACTACTACTACACTGACCAGGTCACTGCTGCCCGTGTACCCCTGGAACCAATTTAAAATTGCCTACAGCCATGTGTTATTATTTTAGGCCTTCGATGCCTGTCTGCGGTCACTCCTTCCACTAGGCCTCCACTGACCACACCACTGCTGCCCGTGTACCCCTGGAACCAATTTAAAATTGCCTACAGCCAGCCCAATTTTTTTATTTTAGGCCTTCGATGCCTGTCTGCGGTCCATTCTTTCAACTACTACTACACTGACCAGGTCACTGCTGCCCGTGTACCCCTGGAACCAATTTAAAATTGCCTACAGCCATGTGTTATTATTTTAGGCCTTCGATGCCTGTCTGCGGTCACTCCTTCCACTAGGCCTCCACTGACCACACCACTGCTGTCCGTGTACCCCTGGAACCAATTTAAAATTGCCTACAGCCATGTGTTATTATTTTAGGCCTTCGATGCCTGTCTGCGGTCCATTCTTTCAACTACTACTACACTGACCAGGGCACTGCTGGCCGTGTACCCCTGGAACCAACATCAGAAAATATAAAAATAAGTATTTTGCTTATAAAAAAGAAAATACTGGTGAGATATCAAATGCAGACATTTTAACATTAAAAACAAACACACAACTCTAATCTGGTACAGTACTAAAAATGGCCACCAGCTACAATTACTTTCTCCTGCAAGTAGTTAACTGAAAGTTTTTTTAAATTGAAAACACACATATGGCATCCACCGAGTGTTGTCCTGTCGCGTCTTCTTTATATTATTGCCGAGAAGATGCAAAATAATGAAAATAATAAAATCATTAATTACCAAAATAATAGAGAAAGTCAACACCACATTGCAAATAAACATTCATTCCAAATAAAGAAGCAGGGCGCGTCCGAGGGTGAGTATATACCTAATAAGAATATAATCACCCTCGGACGCGCAATGCTTATTTCCAACAGCCTTCCTTCCTAAGAATCAGCCCTTCCGTCGTGTAGAGAGACGTTGTGTTACACTCCAAGGTGTTCCCCAGGTTGCCTTTCCTGAGCTTCGATCTTCCGGCTCTCGTTTAGTAGTTCTTGGAAACTACTCTGCATTAGGCCTTCAAATTGGGTATGGGGTGTAGAGAGATGGTGTGTTCCACTCCAAGGTGTTCCCCAGGTTGCCTTTCCTGAGCTTCGATCTTCCGGCTCTCGTTTAGTAGTTGTTGGAAACTACGCTGCATTAGGCCTTCAAATTGGGTATGGGGTGTAGCGAGAGGGTGTGTTACACTCCAAGGTGTTCCCCAGGTTGCCTTTCCTGAGCTTCGATCTTCCGGCTCTCGTTTAGTAGTTCTTGGAAACTACACTGCATTAGGCCTTCAAATTGGGTATGGGGTGTAGAGAGAGGGTGTGTTACACTCCAAGGTGTTCCCCAGGTTGCCTTTCCTGAGCTTCGATATTCCGGCTCTCGTTTAGTAGTTGTCGGAAACTACGCTGCATTAGGCCTACAAATTGGGTATGGGGCGTAGAGAGAGGGTGTGTTACACTCCAAGGTGTTCCCCAGGTTGCCTTTCCTGAGCTTCGATATTCCGGCTCTCGTTTAGTAGTTGTCGGAAACTACGCTGCATTAGGCCTACAAATTGGGTATGGGGTGTAGAGAGAGGGTGTGTTACACTCCAAGGTGTTCCCCAGGTTGCCTTTCCTGAGCTTCGATCTTCATGCTCTCGTTTAGTAGTTGTCGGAAACTACGCTGCATTAGGCCTACAAATTGGGTATGGGGTGTAGAGAGAGGGTTTGTTACACTCCAAGGTGTTCCCCAGGTTGCCTTTCCTGAGCTTCGATCTTCCGGCTCTCGTTTAGTAGTTGTTGGAAACTACGCTGCATTAGGCCTTCAAATTGGGTATGGGGTGTAGCGAGAGGGTGTGTTACACTCCAAGGTGTTCCCCAGGTTGCCTTTCCTGAGCTTCGATCTTCCGGCTCTCGTTTAGTAGTTCTTGGAAACTACACTGCATTAGGCCTTCAAATTGGGTATGGGGTGTAGAGAGAGGGTGTGTTACACTCTAAGGTGTTCCCCAGGTTTCCTTGCCATTGCTTCGGTCTTCCGACTCTCGTTTAGTAGTTGTAGAAAAGTACACTGCATTAGGCCATACAAAATGGGTATGGGGTGGAGAGAGATGGTGTGTTACACTCCAAGGTGTTCCCCAGGTTGCCTTTCCTGAGCTTCTATCTTCAGGCTCTCATTAAATTGTGGTTAAATGGAACAACTGCATTTGGCGTACTAGTTGGTTTGGGGCCTACTATCGGTGTCTGCCACTCCTTGCTGTTCTCCTCCACTGAACAAAGCTGTGCCGCCTGTTTACTACGGTTGCCAATTTTGAACTGCATTTCGACTACTTACTGATTTGGCCCTACTCTCTGTGTCAGCCTCTCATTCCAGTTGTCCTCCACTGCAATGCCCCCTGGTTATTCCTGTGTTACCAATTTTGAACTGCATTTAGCCCACTTTCTTCTTTGGGCCTATATCTGTGTTTCCACTTCATCGTGCCCATTGCCCAGCCAGTGATAGATGAGTCTGCTGGTACATTGACCCATAACGCAACATTCCCCGTGCACGCTACACAACAACATTGTGACCCTGCTGAAAGTCAGGTTGCTCTTCCCGCATACCATACCACCTTACACGGGGACAAAGAGGAAGGTGCAGATGAAAGTGCAGGTTCCTTCATCAGGTGGGGGGAGGAATACTAGTTGGCGACGTCACTGGCACAGGGCCTCTCATAGTACGCAAAAGTGTTGCTGCCGGTGGGAGGCGCCCCCGCCGTGCAAACACACCGCTGTACTTTGAGGGGCCCTGTGCCAGTGCCAATGCCAACGAGTGGGCCCCCCCTGCTTGCTCAGGTTCACAGCACTTGCAAAGTTGAAATACTTACCTCTCCCTGCTCCACTGCCGTGACGTGGTCCAGATTTCCTGGGCCCACTAATTACTTGAACCAGCCCTACCCCCCACAACTTTAGCCAAATGACCCCCAATTTCAAATGCCTTCCAATTATTATAAGGTAAATTACGCTTGACAAGCTTCATTAAGAAGAATGGATGGTTTTGACATTAAAATGGCCACTCTAGGTGTTTTCCTGGCCCCCACTCACTGCCGACTATGCTGCCCCATTGACTTGCATTGGGTTTCGTGTTTCGGTCGATCCCGACTTTACGTCATAATCGGCCGATTTCACTCGACCCGACTTTGGACATAGTCGGGTTTCGCAAAACCCGGCTCGACTCTAAAAAGGTCAAGGTCGCTCAACTCTAGTGTTGAGCATTCCGATACTGCAAGTATCGGGTATCGGCCGATATTTGCTGTATCGGAATTCCGATACTGAGTTCCGATATTTTTGAGATATCGGAGATCGGAATCGGTGTGTGCGGTGCGTATGGTTCCAAGGGTCTGGAGGAGAGGAGACTCTCACGGTCACGTGAGCGGTCAGGTGACCGGTCACCTGACCGCGACGTCATTGAAGGTTCTTCATTCCCTGCATTCTTAGGGACGGAGGCAGACGCTCGCAGCAGTGACAGCCAGGGTCCTTCGGAGGGGTGAGTATATCCATATTTTTTATTTTTATTCTTTATTTTTTACATGAATATGGATCCCAGGGCCTGAAGGAGAGTTTCCTCTCCTTCAGACCGTGGGAACCATCCAGAATACCTTCCGATATTTGTGTCCCATTGACTTGCATTGGTATCCGGTATCGGTATTGGCGATATCCGATATTTTTTGGATATCGGCCGATACCATCCGATACCGATACCTTTGAATATCGGAAGGTATCGCTCAACTCTAGTCAACAGCTTATGGAAAAGAGATGCATGTGCGTTGGTGTGGGACACTGCACTAGTTGCTCACCTGCCCTCTCTTCTTCTTGCCCTCCATTTACCGCCTGTATCAGACTGACAGGTCTCTCATGTTTTACTAACTATCCTCCCCTGATCTCTCGAAAGCACTGGTAGTGCGGTTGTGTTTGCAGATTGACTCACTACGTCTAGCAGGCTCATGGGTACCTTACTACGCATATGTCCCCCACTGTACTAACACTGCTTTTGAAAGATCTGTCAGAGGAGTCAGATCACTGAAGAAAGAGGAAGGAAAGGAAGCAGTAGGAAAGCGCAGGAAGTTGTGTCCCACCCCAAAGCACATGGAGCTCATTTGCATAATATATCCACATTTGATTGCTCATATTTACCAAAATGTATTTCTACAATCTAGGTATGGATTATATCAGCATTAAAGCATCTGTACATGTCATCAGTTTGAGGTATAAAATCCTCATGACAGGTTCCTGTCAAAATCTCCACTACTTCCACCAATTAGAAGAAACAAGGGGCAAAGCACCACAACTAAATGCTAAAAGTGAACCTATCATGTAAAATAATGCTATTAACCTGCATATATGAAGTTAATATGCAGGTTAACCCCTTAAAGACCAGGGTTATTTCCGTTTTTGAATTTCCATTTTTTGCTCCCCCTCTTCCCAAAGCCATAGCAAATCTATATATATAATTGTCTAAGGGTTTTTCCGTCTGTCTGTCTGTCTTTCTGTCTGTCTGTCTTTCTGTCTGTCCTGGAAATCCCACGTCTCTGATTCAGCGACGGGCACAGTATCGACGTAGATGTCATAATGGTTGCCATGGCGACGATGATGACATAAAGGTTGCCTCGACCAATCAGCGACGGGCACAATCTGCCGAGAATTCTGGAATCATCATTGTCCATATACTACGGGGACATGCATATTCTAGAATACCCGATGCGTTAGAATCGGGCCACAATCTAGTTTATATATAAGGGCCATGTAAAAGCTTGCTTTTGTGGGCCGAGTCGTACTTTTGAGCGACACCATTGATTTTACCATATCGTGTGCTGAAAAACGGGAAAAAAATTCAAATTGCGGAGAAATTGCAAAAAAAAGTGCAATTCCACAATTGAATTTTGGATGTTCTCTAAATGTTAAAACTGACCTGCCATTATGATTCTGCAGGTTATCATGAGTTCGTAGACACCAGACATGTCTAGGGTTGTCCAAACAAAAAGTGGAGAAGATATGCAGACATTTTTCCTGGGCTTTTTTAGGCTAAGTACACACTTGCGTTTGGCTGGTCTGCATATGGCTGCGTACATCCTTTGTTAAGCTCCACCTATGCTCAGGCTACTTCCGCATGCGTCCTGCGTCATCCTGCGTACCTATCTTTAACATTGGGTAAAAAGTTGCATTCCCGTGCGGTCGGCAGGTACGTCAAAATGCTGCATGCGGACGCATCCACATACAACACATGTCCCTGTGTACCCAATGTTAAAGATAGGTACACAGGACACATGCAGAAGTAGGCGGAGCATAGGCGGAGCATAGGTGGAGCTTAATGGAGGATGTACACAGCCATACGCAGACCAGCCAAACGCAAGTGTGTACTTAGCCTTAGTGATACACACGTATTCCTGCTCTTTGCTCTGCATATAAATAGGTGCATTTCTGTATGGAGTAGGACAGTGCTAGTAGCATTCCTGCATTATGCATTTCTGTCTTATGCACCCTGTATCATTCTGTTGTCCTGTGACATGCCAGTACTGATATACTGTTTATTCTTTGTAGTTTTTACCATTATCGTCCACCGTTGTCAAGTTAACATCATCACCTCAATAAATATAGACTTAAGAATCCATACAGTCTGTTTACTGGGGAAGTGGATGAGGGTTAAGCTGTATGCTGAAATCCACACAGCATCATATGTGGAGGAAGGCAGAATAGTCGCCATTTTCCAAGACCGGCAGCATCTCTATTTTTCAAGATCTGCGGCCGCGTGAGGGCTTATTTTTTTGCGTGCCCATCTGACATTTTATTCATACCATTTGGTGTAGATACAGTCTTTGGATCGCCTGTTATTGCATTTTATTGCAATGTTGCAGTGACCCAAAAAATGTAATTCTAGCGTTTTGATTTTTTTTCTCGCTACATCTTTTACAGATTGGATTATTTTTATATATTGATTGATCTGGCGATTTTGAGTGCAGCGGGGGCTGCTCTATGTAGCAGAAATGCTAACTTCCTATGAGTGCACCTGCTGCTGTTAGGGGCACATGACTGCTGATCAGATCAGCGGTCATGGTATGGAAAAGATGCTGGCTCATTGCCAGAGCCCACACCAAACAGGGGGAGGCGTCCAATGTTGGATATGTCTGTCTTTGGACTTTAACCCCTTTCTGTCATTGGACGTACTATTCCGTCCATGTGGGGTGGGCCTTAATTCCCACGGACGGAATAGTACATCCAGCGCGATCGGCCGCGCTCACGGGAGGAGCGCGGCCTATCGCAGCCGGGTGTCAGCTGCCTATCGCAGCTGACATCCAACACTATGTGCCAGGAGTGGTCACGGACCGCTCCCGGCACATTAACCCGTGGCACACCGCGATTGCTGGTGGTGCAGGGAAGCATCGCGCAGGGAGGGGGCTCCCTGCGAGCTTCCCTGAGACCCCCGCAGCAACGCGATGTGATCGCCTTGCTGCGAGGGTCTCTTTACCTTCCTCCGTGCAGCAAGGCCCAGATCCAAAATGGCCACGGCATCTGGGTCCTGCAGGGAGGGAGGTGGCTTACCAAGCGCCTGCTCAGAGCAGGCGCTTGGTAAGCCTGCAGCCCTGTAAGTCAGATCGCTGATCTGACAGAGTGCTGTGCAAACTGTCAGATCAGCCATCTGTGATGTCCCCCCTGGGACAAAATAAAAGAGTAAAAAAAAAATCCCACATGTGTAAAAAAAAAATAATAATAATAATTCCTAAATAAAGAAAAAAAAATATTATTCCCATAAATACATTTCTTTATCTAAATAAAAAAAAAACAATAAAAGTACACATATTTAGTATCGCCGCATCCGTAATGACCCAACCTATAAAACTGTCCCACTAGTTAACCCCTTCAGTAAACACCGTAGGAAAAAAAAAGAGGCAAAAAACGCTTTATTATCATACTGCCGAACAAAAAGTGGAATAAAACGCGATCACAAAGACAGATATAAATAACCATGGTACCGCTGAAAACGTCATCTTGTCCCACAAAAAACGAGCCACGATACAGCATCATCAGCAAAAAAATAAAGAAGTTATAGTCCTCAGAATAAAGCGATGCAAAAATAATTCTTTTTTCTATAAAATAGTTTTTCGTATAAAAGCACCAAAACATAAAAAAAGATATAAATGAGGTATCGCTGTAATCGTACTGACCCAAAGAATAAAACTGCTTTATCAATTTTACCAAAGGCGGAACGGTATAAATGCCTCCCCCAAAAGAAATTCATGAAAAGCTGGTTTTTGGTCATTCTGCCTCACAAAAATCGAAATAAAAAGCGATCAAAAAATGTCACATGCCCGAAAAAGTTACCAATAAAAACGTCAACTCGTCCCGCAAAAAACAAGACCTCACATGACTCTGTAGACTCAAATATGGAAAAATTATAGCTCTCAAAATGTGGTAACGCAAAAAATATTTTTTGCAATAAAAAGCGTCTTTCAGCATGTGATGGCTGCCAATCATAAAAAATCCGCTAAAAAACCTGCTATAAAGGTAAATCAAACCCCCCTTCATCACCCCCTTAGAGAAAAATTAAAAAATTAAAAAAATGTATTTATTTCCATTTTCTCATTAGGGTTAGGGCTAGGGTTAGGGTTAGGGCTAGGGTTAGGGCTAGGGCTAGGGCTAGGGTTAGGGTTAGGGCTAGGGTTAGGGTTAGGGTTATTGTTAGGGCTAGGGTTAGGGTTAGGGCTAGGGTTAGGGTTAGGGTTGGGGCTAGGGTTAGGGTTGGGGCTACAGTTAGGGTTGGGGCTAAAGTTAGGGTTAGGGTTTGGATTACATTTACGGTTGGGAATAGGGGTGGGATTAGGGTTAGGGGTGTGTCTGGGTTACAGGTGTGGTTAGACTTATCGTTGGTATTAGGGTTAGGGGTGTGTTTGGATTAGGGTTTTAGTTATAATTGGGGGCGTTTCCACTGTTTAGGCACATCAGGGACTCTCCAAACGGGACATGGCGTCCAATCTCAATGCCAGCCAATTCTGCGTTGAAAAAGTAAAACAGTGCTCCTTCCCTTCCGAGCTCTCCCGTGTGCCCAAACAGGGGTTTACCCCAACATATGGGGTATCAGCATACTCAGGAAAAATTGGACAACAACTTTTGGGGTCCAATTTCTCCTGTTACCCTTGGGAAAATACAAAACTGGGGGCTAAAAAATAATTTTTGGGGGAAAAAAAAGATTTTTTATTTTCATGGCTCTGCGTTATAAACTGTACTGAAACACTTGGGGGCTCAAAGTTCTCACAACACATCTAGGTAAGTTCCTTGGAGGGTCTAGTTTCCAATATGGGGTCACTTGTGGGGGGTTTCTACTGTTTAGGTACATTAGGGGCTCCGCAAACGCAATGTGACGCCTGCAAACCAATCCATCTAAGTCTGCATTCCAAATGATGCTCCTTCCCTTCTGAGCTCTGCTATGCGCTCAAACGGTGGTTCCCCCCACATATTGGGTATCAGCGTACTCAGGGCAAATTGTACAACAATATTTAGGGTCCAATTTCTCCTGTTACCCTTGGAAAAATACAAAACTGGGGGCTAAAAAATAATTTTTGTGGAAAAAAAATTTTTTTTTATTTGCACGGCTCTGCATTATAAACTTCTGTGAAGCCCTTGGTGGGTCACAGTGCTCACCACACATCTAGATAAGTTCCTTAAGGGGTCTACTTTCCAAAATGGTGTCACTTGTGGGGGGTCTCAATGTTTAGGCACATCAGTGGCTCTCTAAATGCAACATGGCGTCCCATCTCAATTCCTGTCAATTTTGCCTTGAAAAGTCAAACGGCGCTCCTTCCCTTCCGAGCTCTCCCATGCGCCCAAACAGTGGTTTACCCCCACATATGGGGTATCAGCGTACTCAGGACAAATTGTACAACAAACTTTGGGGTCCAATTTATTCACTTACCCTTGGAAAAATAAAAAAATTGGGGGCGAAAAGATAATTTTTGTGAAAAAATATGATTTTTTATTTTTACGGTTCTGTATTATAAACTTCTGTGAAGCACTTGGTGGGTCAAAGTGCTCACCACACCCCTAAATAAGTTCCTTAGGGGGTCTACTTTCCAAAATGGTGTCACTTGTGGGGGGTTTCAATGTTTAGGCACATCAGGGGCTCTCCAAACGCAACATGGTGTCCCATCTCGATTCCAGTCAATTTTGCATTGAAAAGTCAAATGGCGCTCCTTTCCTTCCGAGCTCTGCCATGCGCCCAAACAGTGGTTTACCCCCACATATGGGGTATCAGCGTTCTCAGGACAAATCGTACAACAACTTTTGGGGTCCATTTTCTCCTGTTACCCTTGGTAAAATAAAACAAATTGGAGCTGAATTAAATTTTTTGTGAAAAAAAAGTTAAATGTTCATTTTTATTTAAACATTCCAAAAATTCCTGTGAAACACCTGAAGGGTTAATAAACTTCTTGAATGTGGTTTTGAGCACCTTGAGGGGTGCAGTTTGTAGAATGGTGTCACACTTT
Source organism: Ranitomeya imitator (assembly GCF_032444005.1). Classification (NCBI taxonomy): domain Eukaryota; kingdom Metazoa; phylum Chordata; class Amphibia; order Anura; family Dendrobatidae; genus Ranitomeya; species Ranitomeya imitator. The sequence continues at coordinate 583,329,712 of NC_091284.1, forward strand.
GGTATTTTCTATCATATAGACCCTTCAAAATGACTTCAAATGAGATGTTGTCCCTAAAAAATATGGTGTTGTAAAAATGAGAAATTGCTGGTCAAGTTTTAACCCTTATAACTCCCTAACGAAAAAAAACTGTGGTTCCAAAACTGTGCTGATGTAAAGTAGACATGTGGGAAATGTTACTTATTAAGTTCATTGTGTGACATATCTCTGTGATTTAATTGCATAAAAATTCAAAGTTGGAAAATTGCGAAATTTTCAAAAATTTCCGTTTTTTTCACAAATAAACGCAGGTAATATCATAGAAATTTTACCACTATTATGAAGTATAATATGTCCCGAGAAAACACTGTCAGAATCACTGGGATCCGTTGAAGCGTTCCAGAGTTATAACCTCATAAAGGGACAGTGGTCAGAATTGTAAAAATTGGCCTGGTCATTCATGTGCAAACCACCCTTGGGGGTAAAGGGGTTAAGGGGTTAATAGCGTTTTGACATCGTATGGCACAGAGAGTTACACTGCTGGGAGGAAATTAACTTTCCCCCCAGCAGTGTTTGTTGTCCAGTCATAGGAGTGGCTCTGGGACAGTTTCAGTCACTACTGTGCATAGAGAGCATTGGCTTTAACCGCACCCCCCATTCTGACTGAATGGTGCCATGCTGCTAGGGAGAATAAAGGTAATTTCTTCACAGCAGCAGGGCTCTTAGTGCAGGTGCTGGAAGGTGCTAGAATGTTAAAAAATTTGTAGATTAACCCCATATCCACAGGTTAATAGTGTTATTTTACATGGCAGGTTGCCATAAAGTATATTACCCAACATAGTAATTTTCACACTGATGATGCAGTATTTGGCACAGATCAGCCTACATTATGTATTATGTCTCAACAAGAAACACTACAAATGCCACATATTCTAGGTAACAATACTGAGAATCCCAGGTATACTGATTAGTGTATTAACATTGCAATATTCAGTTTGCATTGCACCTATTTACAGTAATGATCTTTACTACTCTGTTTGGCAACTGATGTTCAACATTTACATAATATATAATTACTACTACTGCATGATATATTTGTCTATTACACCAAGAACTTTAGAGACATAGCTGGTAATGATGTAAGGAGTCGATTATTTATATCATTAGTATTTTATTGAATGCGTTAATAGACTAAGGTGTGGTAATCTAAGAATACAGTCACAACGTGCTCAAGAAAAACACTGCAACAGTAATTATAGGATTTTATAAAACAAGATGGTTGCTGAAAGGTTTGGTTGGGAATGAAGGAATATTACATATGTAAATTTATCGGTAGCGGTTTTGTTTTACTGCTGGATAACAGGAGCCATCTCATCATTATTATTATTATTATTATCATTACTATTTATTGTTATAGCGCCATTTATTCCATGGTGCTATACATGTGAGGAGGGGTATACATAATAAAAACAAGTACAATAATCTTAAACAATACAAGTCATAACTGGTACATGAGCAGAGAGGACCCTGCCCGCAAAGGCTCACAATCTACAATGGATGGGTGAGAATACAGTAGGCGAGGATAGAGCTGGTCATGCAGCGGTTTGGTCGATCGGTGGTTACTGCAGGTTGTAGGATTGTCGGAAGAGGTGGGTCTTCAGGCTCTTTTTAAAGGTTTTGATGGTAGGCGAGAGTCTGATGTGTTGTGGTAGAGGGTTCCAAAGTAGGGGTGATACGCGAGAGAAATCTTGTATACAATTGTGGGAAGAGGAGATAAGAGGGGAGTAGAGAAGGAGATCTTGTGAGGATCGGAGGTTGCGTGTAGGTAAGTACCGGGAGACGAGGTCACAGATGTATGGAGGAAACAGGTTGTGGTTATGCTAACAAAGAAATGTTTTCTTACAGACTATCTCTTTGAGGGAATAAAAAGCCTTAAAAAGGTCTTGTCACCAAATGTTTCTCTTATTCTATTCCCGCTGCTCTCCAGATAATTTTGTTTTTTGTTTGCTTTTTAAACGTCATAATGACCACCAATATGACTTAAAACTGACCTGCATTATAAGAGAATACCATCCTCCAAAGCGTGTCAATCCAGCAGCTTTCGGCTGTATATTATAGCTGACAACTTTCTACATCAGCCAGGATCAGTGGTGACACCATCCATGGTCATTTAACGCCTTAAGGACTACTGTAAATAGTGGCAACAGCATCTAGATGGTTAACAGAGTGTGGGGACTCCCTCTTTAATCCCATCGGCACCCTGAGATCTTGATCGTGTGGTCCTGATGTTTCTGATGGCACAATTTATGGCCAAATAAAAACATTAAAGTTTTTCAGCTAAGGCGACCTGTTCAAACGTTAAAAACATTTAGGTGATAAAAATAAATGTTTTCATTCCTACCATGTCACTTTGTATTATTTCCTGAAAAGTACCAGAAGGGTTATTAAACTACCTGAAATCAATCTTGAATACTTTGAGGGGTGCTGTTTTTAAAATAGTATCACCTTTCTAGGTTTTCCAACATATAGGACCCCAAAGTCATTTCAGTACTGACTTGGTCTCTAAAAAATAAGTTTTTGTAAATTTCCTTGAAAAAATGAAGGAAATGTAATTTATTAATATTTTGTGTGGTATGACTGTTAGGGATAGCGGAACGCACCAAATAATTAGAGAAAAGGAATAAGGTGCATTCGCAGCCCGGGGTCCACCATGCAGAGATGGAACCTGCTGCTAAGCAATAACGGATTATATGGCAGTACAATGAGGATGCACACGGGTTAGTTTCACCCTGTGTGAAAGAAGCAAACCCTGTTGGGTCACAGGGTCGCAGTACTGCACGTAACAGAAATAATAATTAAATAGCACGAGAGTGCATGCGATGCCGCACTGGTGGACGCCACTAACCACCCAGACTTGGGTTTGGAAAGTGCGGTAATAGTGCACGGCGTGCACTGGCGGTCACAGCAATAGACACTGTTTGTGTACTAGTGTTGGTTACAAGTCGGGCGCTAGATTACAATCATCTTCCTTATGCGAGCATTCAAACACAAGGAAAGGGATGATTAAAGAGCGACTTTCACTCACAACACACATAAACAAGTGTATACTAGCGCATGGCCATGTGGCCATGCAAATCTTTTATAGCTGCTGCAAGTTCAGGACCTTCCTAGAGGACCAATGAGAACTGCTACAGTAACTGAGCAGCTTCAGGACCTTCCTAGAGGACCAATAGGAGCTACTGCAGCACCTGAGCATGTGACCCCAGACCTCCACTGAGAGGTCTTCCTTTGGGCATGCTCAGAAGGGAAAAAGCAGGACTTAATCCCAGAGATGTCTGCTCGCCACTGATCAGTACAGGCTACAATGGCAGAGCCTGGAAAGGCAGCAGTAACTCTTTGCACAGAATCAGACTGAGCGAGACGCTGGGACCGACGTCTACGCTGACCAGGCTCCACTGCAGCTGATGCAGAATGAGAGACCGCAGCACACATGGTTCGACTCCTAACATTACCCCCCCTCCTTGGGCCTCACCACGCTCAAAGGCTGCAATGAACAGCGGAGCCCGAATGTGCTCTACAGGTTCCCAAGTCCTGTCCTCCGGGCCGTGGCCCTTCCAGTCCACCAGATAGTATTTTTAGCCACGTACTATCTTGCACACCACGATAGCATTCACCTCGTACTCATCCATGGACGAACCCGATGTCCCAGCAGATGACTCAGAAAACCGAGACATATAGACCGGCTTTAAGAGGGAAACGTGGAAGGTGTCGGTGATATCAAGGCGCAGAGGAATAGCCCAACGGTAGACCACAGGGTTAACCTGTTCCAGAACCTTGAAAGAACCAATGTAGCGAGACGCAAGCTTAGTGGACTCAACTCGCAGCCTGATGTTATGGGTTAGGTCACCAGGAGCGAAGATTGGAGCTGGGCGCCGGTGAGCATTGGCAGAAACCCTCATTCTCTCCTTGGAATCCCGAATGGCATCCTGTGTGCGGTCCCAAATGTCACGTGCCTCTACTGCCCAGTCTGCCACCCTGGAATCAGTGGATGACACGGGCATGGGCACAGGGACACGTGGATGCTGGCCGTAATTAAGGAGAAAAGGAGTCTGCCCAGTGGAATCGGCTACGGCATTGTTCAGAGCAAATTCTGCCCAAGGTAACAAAGATGCCCAGTCATCCTGCCTAGCAGAGACAAAATGTCGCAAATATGTCACCAGAGTCTGGTTGGCCCTCTCTACCAACCCATTCATCTCAGGATGATATGGAGAGGAGAGATTTAGTTCTATGCTGAGTAAACGACAGAGATCTCTCCAAAACCGAGATGCGAACTGGGGACCCCGGTCACTGACATTTTTATCAGGCATGCCATGTAAACACAAAATATGTTTAATGAACAACGCCGCCAAGGCCCATGCAGAAGATAACCGTGGAAGCGGCACCAAGTGCACCATCTTAGAGAAATGATCGGTGACAACCCAGATAACGCTGTAGTTACGAGACTTAAGTAAGCCCACCACGAAGTCCATCCCAACCATCTCCCAGGGCCTGTCTGTCACCGGCAGGGGGTAAAGTTGCCCAGAAGGCCATTGCCGAGGAGACTGATTCTTGGTGCAGGAGACACACTCCCGAATATAGTCCCCGACATCACGGGCCATATGCAGCCACCAGTACGTCCTCGCCAAAAGCTCAGATGTCCTCTTGGTCCCAAAATGTCCACCCACCCTGGACGAGTGAGCCCAAGAGAGAACCTCTGGTCGCAAATTAGATGGAATGAAAGTCTTGCCTGGGGGCACAGACTCTAGCAAAACCAGAGCCACAGTTCTCAGGCTCTCAGAAGGGACAATAAGCCCAGGCTCCTCCTCCTCCTCAGATGACACTAAGGAGCGAGAAAGAGCATCAGCACAAATGTTCTTCTCCCCGGAGAGAAAAAAGAGAGTAAATTGGAACTGGGAGATGAACAAGGACCATCTAGCCTGGCAAGAATTCAGCCGCTGGGCCGTCTGTAAGTACACCAAGTTCTTGTGGTCTGTGAACACTTGAAAGGGAAATCTAACTCCCTCAAAGAGGTGTCTCCACTCTGAGAAAGCCAACTTCATGGCTAGCAACTCCCTGTCACCGATGGAATAATTCCTCTCCGCTGGTGAAAAGGTCTTGGAGAAGAAGAAGCAAGGATACCTCCGACCTTGAGCATCCTTTTGAAAAAGGACTGCTCCAGCACCAACGGATGAGGCATCCACCCACATAATAAATGGTTTATCTACATCGGGGCGATGTAGCATGGGAGCGCTAGCAAAATGTGACTTAATCAAGAGAGAGGCCTTGGAGATCTCCTCTGACCACAACTTGGGATTTTCTCCCTTCTTGGTGAGGGCAACCAAGGGAGCTACCAAAGTTGAGAAGTGTGGGATGAACTGGCGATAGTAATTAATGAACCCCATAAAGCGCTGCACCGCTTTAAGAGAATGGGGTTCTTGCCAGGCCATCACAGCCTGTAGCTTGGCAGGATCCATAGCCAATCCCTAGGCAGAGATGATATAGCCAAGTAAAGGCAAGGACTCCTGCTCAAACACAAACTTCTCCAACTTGTCATAGAGGGAGTTTGCCCGTAAGAGGTCAAAAACTTTGCGAACAAGTTGGGTGCTAGATTAGAATCATCCTCCTTATGCGAGCATTCAAACACAAGGGAGGGGATGATTAAAGAGCGACTTTCACTCACAACACACACACATAAACAAGTGTATACTAGCGCATGGCCGTGTGGCCATGCGAACCTTTTATAGCTTCTGCAAGTTCAGGACCTTCCTAGAGGACCAATGAGACGGGCTACAATAACGGAGCAGCTTCAGGACCTTCCTAGAGGACCAATAGGAGCTACTGCAGTACCTGAGCATGTGACCCCACACCTCCACTGAGAGGTCTTCCTTTTGGCATGCTCAGAAGGGAAAAAGCAGGACTTAGTCCCAGAGATGTCTGCTCATCGCTGATCAGTACAGGCTACAATGGCAGAGCCTGGAAAGGCAGCAGTAACCCTTTGCACAGAATTAGACTAAGCGAGACGCTGGGACCGACTGTTATGATACGGTGGTCTAAGAGCAACATGGAACGAGCTCTGAAGGAAGTGGTAACTGTACTGACCGCAGTCTCTAAGCTCAACACAACACTAGAAGAAGCCGTGGAATGCTCCTAACTCTCCCTAGGCATCTCGTCACAGCCTAAGAGCTAACTACCCCTAAAGAAAGAAGCAGGAAAACTATCTTGCCTCAGAGAAAATCCCCAAAGGATAGATTAGCCCCCCACAAATAATGACTGTGAGTGGAGAGGGAAAAGACATACACAGAATGAAACCAGGATGAGCACAGGAGGCCAGTCTAGCTAAATAGATAGGACAGGATGGAATACTGTGCGGTCAGTATAAAACACTACAAAAATCCACGCAGAGTTTACAAAAAATCTCCACACCTGACTAAAGGTGTGGAGGGCAAATCTGCCTCCCAGAGCTTCCAGCAAGACAGAATTAATTCACACTGATAAGCTGGACAAACATAGAAAGCACAGAATGGATAAGTCCACAATCCATGGACAGAAAAGAGCAAGCAAAAACTTAGCTTAGCTGAACTGGTCAGGATAACAGGGAACTCCAAAGAGATGTGAATCCAACCAGGAACCATTTACAAGTGGCACTGGCTGAAGAAAGAGCCAGACCTAAATAGCCAAGCAGAAGAGACGATAAGTGAAGACAGCTGATGACAGCAAACTCCAAGGAGCCGCCATACCACTAGAAACCACAAGAGGGAGCCCAAGAGCAGAACTCACAAAAGTGCCACTTACAACCACCGGAGGGAGCCCAAGAGCGGAATTCACAACAGTACCCCCCCCTTGAGGAGGGGTCACCGAACCCTCACCAGAGCCCCCAGGCCGATCAGGACGAGCCAAGTGAAAAGCACGAACCAAATCGGTGGCATGGACATCGGAGGCAACAACCCAAGAATTATCCTCCTGGCCGTAACCCTTCCACTTGACAAGATACTGAAGCCTCCACCTCGAAAAACGAGAATCCAAAATCTTCTCAAACTCATATTCCAACTCTCCCTCAACCAACACCGGGGCAGGAGGGTCAACCGAGGGAACAACGGGCACCACATATCTCCGCAACATAGATCTATGGAAAACATTATGAATGGCAAAAGAGGCAGGAAGAGCCAAACGAAAAGACACTGGATTAATAATTTCAGAAATGTTATAAGGACCAATAAACCGAGGCTTAAACTTAGGAGAAGAAACCTTCATAGGAACATGACGAGAAGACAACCAAACCAAATCCCCCACACGAAGCTGGGGACCAACACACCGACGGCGGTTAGCAAAACGTTGAGCCCTTTCCTGAGACAACGTCAAATTGTCCACCACATGAGTCCAAATCTGCTGCAGCCTTTCCACCACAGAATCAACACCAGGACAATCAGAAGGCTCAACCTGCCCAGAAGAAAAACGAGGATGAAAACCAAAATTACAAAACAAAGGTGAAACCAAAGTAGCCGAACTAGCCCGATTATTAAGGGCAAACTCGGCCAACGGCAAGAAAGACACCCAATCATCCTGATCAGCAGACACAAAGCATCTCAAATAGGTCTCCAAGGTCTGATTAGTTCGCTCAGCTTGGCCATTAGTCTGAGGATGAAACGCAGAAGAAAAAGACAAATCAATGCCCATCCTAGCACAAAAGGCCCGCCAAAATCTAGAGACAAACTGAGAACCTCTGTCAGACACAATATTCTCCGGAATGCCATGCAAACAAACCACATGCTGAAAAAATAATGGAACCAGATCTGAGGAGGAAGGCAACTTAGGCAAAGGTACCAGATGGACCATTTTAGAGAACCGGTCACAAACAACCCAGATAACAGACATCTTCTGGGAAACAGGAAGATCCGAAATAAAATCCATGGAAATATGCGTCCAGGGCCTCTCAGGGACCGGCAAAGGCAAAAGCAACCCACTAGCACGGGAACTGCAAGGTTTGGCCCTGGCGCAAGTCACACAGGACTGCACAAAAGCACGCACATCGCGCGACAAGGAAGGCCACCAAAAGGACCTAGCAACCAAATCTCTGGTACCAAAAATCCCAGGATGCCCAGCCAACACTGAACAATGAACCTCAGAAATTACCTTACTTGTCCATCTATCAGGAACAAACAGCTTCCCCACTGGACAGCGGTCAGGCATGTCAGCCTGAAATTCCTGAAGCACCCGCCGCAAATCAGGGGAGATAGCAGAAAAAATCACCCCCTCCTTAAGAATGCCAACCGGCTCAAGGACTCCAGGAGAATCAGGCGAAAAACTCCTAGAGAGGGCATCAGCCTTAACATTCTTAGATCCCGGAAGATAAGAGACCACAAAATCAAAATGGGAGAAAAACAGGGACCATCGAGCCTGTCTAGGATTCAGCCGCTTGGCCGACTCGAGGTAAATCAGATTCTTATGATCGGTCAGGACCACAACACGGTGTTTAGCTCCCTCAAGCCAATGTCGCCACTCCTCAAACGCCCACTTCATAGCCAACAACTCCCGATTGCCAACATCATAATTGCGTTCCGCAGGCGAAAACTTTCTGGAAAAAAAAGCACACGGTTTCATCAAAGAACCATCAGACTCCCTCTGAGACAAAACGGCCCCTGCCCCAATCTCAGAAGCGTCGACCTTAACCTGAAAAGGAAGAGAAACATCCGGTTGACGCAACACAGGGGCAGAAGTAAATCGGCGTTTAAGCTCTTGAAAGGCCTCAACAGCCCCAGAGGACAAATTCGTCACATCAGCGCCTTTCTTCGTCAAATCAGTAAGGGGCTTAACCAGACTGGAAAAGTTGGCAATGAAACGGCGATAGAAATTAGCAAAGCCCAAAAATTTTTGAAGACCCTTCACTAGTGTTGAGCGATACCGTCCGATACTTGAAAGTATCGGTATCGGATAGTATCGGCCGATACCCGAAAAATATCGGATATTGCCGATACCGATATCCGATACCAATACAAGTCAATGGGACATCAAGTATCGGAAGGTATTCTCATGGTTCCCAGGGTCTGAAGGAGAGGAAACTCTCCTTCAGACCCTGGGAACCATAGGGATGTGTAAAATAAAGAATTAAAATAAAAAATATTGATATGCTCACCTCTCCGGCGGCCCCTGGACTTCACGCTGCTAACCGGGAGGCTTCTTTGTTTAAAAAGCGCGCCTTTCGGACCTGTGAATGACGTCCCGGCTTCTGATTGGTCGCGTGCCGCCCATGTGACCGGCACGCGACCAATCAGAGGCCGCGACGTCATTCGCAGGTCCTCAATTCCTAGCATTAGCAGTTTTGTGAATGAGAATGACGTTGCGGCTTCTGATTGGCCGCGTGCCGGTCACATGGGCGGCACGCGGCCAATCAGAAGCCGCAACGTCATTCTTATTCACAAAACTGCTAATGCTAGGAATTGAGGACCTGCGAATGACGTCGCGGCCTCTGATTGGTCGCGTGCCGGTCACATGGGCGGCACGCGACCAATCAGAAGCCGGGACGTCATTCACAGGTCCGAAAGGCGCGCTTTTTAAACAAAGAAGCCTCCCGGTTAGCAGCGTGAAGTCCAGGGGCCGCCGGAGAGGTTAGCATATCAATATTTTTTATTTTAATTCTTTATTTTACACATCCCTATTAATTCGATACCGATACCCGATATCACAAAAATATCGGATCTCGGTATCGGAATTCCGATACCGCAAGTATCGGCTGATACCCGATACTTGCGGTATCGGAATGCTCAACACTACCCTTCACAGATGTGGGTTGGATCCAGTCATGAATAGCTTGGACCTTAACAGGATCCATTTCTATAGACAAGGGAGAAAAAATAAAACCCAAAAAAGAGACCTTCTGAACTCCGAATAGGCACTTAGACCCCTTCACAAATAAAGCATTATCACGAAGGATCTGGAACACCATCCTGACCTGCTTCACATGAGACTCCCAATCATCGGAAAAAATCAAAATATCATCCAAATATACGACCATGAATTTATCAAGATAATTGCGGAAAATATCATGCATGAAAGACTGGAACACAGATGGAGCATTAGAGAGCCCAAATGGCATCATAAGGTATTCAAAATGGCCTTCGGGCGTATTAAATGCAGTTTTCCATTCGTCACCCTGTTTAATACGAACAAGATTATATGCCCCTCGGAGGTCAATCTTAGTAAACCAACTAGCCCCCTTAATCTGAGCAAACAAATCAGTAAGCAAAGGCAAGGGGTATTGGAATTTGACCGTGATCTTATTAAGAAGACGATAATCAATACAGGGTCTCAAGGAGCCATCCTTCTTAGCAACAAAAAAGAAACCCGCTCCCAATGGTGGCGAAGAGGGCCGAATATGCCCTTTCTCCAAAGATTCCTTAACATAACTCCGCATGGTGGCATGCTCTGGCACAGACAGATTGAAAAGTCGGCCCTTAGGGAACTTACAACCAGGAATCAAGTTAATAGCACAATCACAGTCCCTATGTGGAGGAAGGGAACTGGACTTGGGCTCATCAAATACATCCTGGAAATCTGACAAAAACTCAGGGACCTCAGAAGAGGGGGAAGAGGAAATTGACATCAAAGGAACGTCACTATGTACTCCTCGACAACCCCAACGAGCCACCGACATAGTTTTCCAATCCAGCACCGGATTATGTTCCTGTAACCATGGAAATCCCAGTACAACAACATCATGCAGGTTATGCAACACCAGAAAACGGCAATCTTCCTGATGTGCAGGAGCCATGTACATAGTCATCTGTGTCCAGTACTGAGGTTTATTCTTGGCCAAGGGTGTAGCATCAATACCCCTCAAAGGAATAGGGCTCTGCAAAGGCTGCAAGGAAAACCACAGCGCCTGGCGAATTCTAAGTCCATTAAGTTCAGGGCAGCGCCTGAATCCACAAATGCCATGACAGAAAAGGACGACAATGAGCAAATCAGGGTCACAGGTAAGAGAAATTTAGGCTGCATAGTACTAATGGTAACAGAACTAGCGACTCTCTTAGTACGCTTAGGGCAATCAGAGATAACATGAGCAGAATAACCACAGTAAAAACACAGCCTATTCTGACGTCTGAATTCCTGCCGTTCTATTCTAGTCAAAATCCTATCACATTGCATAGGTTCAGGACTTTTCTGAAAGGATACTGCCATATGGTGCACAGCTTTGCGCTCGCGCAGACGCCGATCAATCTGAATGGCTAGAGACATAGATTCGCTCAAACCGGCAGGCGTAGGAAAGCCCACCATAACATCTTTAAGGACTTCAGAAAGACCTTTTCTGAAAATAGCAGCCAGAGCGTCTTCATTCCATTTAGTGAGCACAGACCATTTTCTAAATTTCTGGCAGTATAGCTCTGCCACTTCTTGACCTTGACACAAGGCCAACAGGGTTTTTTCTGCATGATCCACAGAATTAGGTTCGTCATACAATAATCCGAGCGCTTGAAAAAATGCATCTACATTCAAAAATGCCGGATCCCCTGTTTCAAGAGAAAAAGCCCAGTCTTGAGGGTCACCACGCAGCAAGGATATGATGATTTTTACTTGCTGAATGGGATCACCAGAAGAACGGGGTTTCAAAGCAAAAAACAATTAGCAGTTATTTTTAAAGTTCAAAAACTTGGATCTGTCCCCAAAAAACAAATCAGGAGTAGGAATTCTGGGCTCTAAAGCCGGAGTCTGGACAACATAGTCCTGGATACTCTGTACTCTTGCAGCAAGTTGATCCACACGAGAAAACAAACCCTGAACATCCATGCCAAAGCATATATCCTGAACCACCCAGATATCAAGAGGAAAAAAAAAAGACAAACCAGAGCACAGAAAAAAAAATGGTTCAGAACTTTCTTTTCCTTCTTTTGAGATGCATTTAATTCATTTTTGGCCACTTGTACTAATATGATACGGTGGTCTAGGAGCAACATGGAACGAGCTCTGAAGGAAGTGGTAACTGTACTGACCGCAGTCCCTAAGCTCAACACAACACTAGAAGTAGCCGTGGAATGCTCCTAACTCTCCCTAGGCATCTCGTCACAGCCTAAGAGCTAACTACCCCTAAAGAAAGAAGCAGGAAAACTATCTTGACTCAGAGAAAATCCCCAAAGGATAGATTAGCCCCCCACAAATAATGACTGTGAGTGGAGAGGGAAAGGACATACACAGAATGAAACCAGGATGAGCACAGGAGGCCAGTCTAGCTAAATAGATAGGACAGGATGGAATACTGTGCGGTCAGTATAAAACACTACAAAAATCCACTCAGAGTTTACAAAAAATCTCCACACCTGACTAAAGGTGTGGAGGGCAAATCTGCCTCCCAGAGCTTCCAGCAAGACAGAATTAATTCACACTGATAAGCTGGACAAACAGAAAGCTCAGAATGGATAAGTCCACAATCTATGGACAGAAAAGAGCAAGCAAAGCTTAGCTTAGCTGAACTGGTCAGGATAACAGGGAACTCCAAAGAGATGTGAATCCAACCAGGAACCATTTACAAGTGGCACTGGCTGAAGAAAGAGCCAGACCTAAATAGCCGAGCAGAAGAGACGATAAGTGAAGACAGCTGATGACAGCTAACTCCAAGGAGCAGCCATACCACTAGAAACCACAAGAGGGAGCCCAAGAGCAGAACTCACAAAAGTGCCACTTACAACACCGGAGGGAGCCCAAGAGCGGAATTCACAACAACCGATGTCTCCGCTGAGCGGGCTCCACTGCGGCTGATGCAGAATGAGAGACTGCAGCAGACATAGTTCGAGATTTCCCCTGTGCAGAAGCAGGAACTCGACTCCAAACAATGACTATCTGGATTAAAAGTATAATCATTCAAAGTTTGAAAATTGCAAATTGTTTACATTTTTGCCAAATTTCTGTTCCAATAGATTTTTATAAATTTTTCCAAAAAGAGAAAAAAATGTTTTTAACAACAATAACAAGCTGTGCATGTGGTATATTGGAGTGCCCCCAAGGGCAGTGGGGTACTTGGTACCAGGTCCTTCGGTTCACAGGGGGATGTCACGGTGGCTGACCCGGTCCGTGGCCCTGGGGCATCCGTGTAAAAGGGAAAGGTCTTTAAAGGGGAAGTGTTCGTGACGCCACCTGTGGTATTCGGTCAGGATGAACGACGCTGCTTTAAGGGGTCCACTGGGGTGATGTTATGGCAGCTAGATGGTATACCTTCCCATAGGTGAAGTATGTCCCCAGGGCTTCCCAGTGTGTAGATGGTGGATGGTGAGAGGCGCAGTGAAGAACGAGGACACAAGGTTGCAGTCTCTTTACCTTTACTGAAGGCTTCAGCATCCACAGTCCAGGGCACCAGATCACAGGGCAGACAGAGTCCGGCCGGTTTGGAGGCAATTCCAGGGTCCCCTTGTCCAGGTAGAAATCAATAGCCTTCCTCTAGCGCCATAGTGTTGTAGTCCCTTATTGCTAAGTTTCTCATAAAGTCCTCACAGATGTTGTAGATGTTATGTCTCTCTCTCTCTCTCTGTCCCCCAGATGGATAGGACAAACCCGTATAACCGGTGGCTTGAGGCATTTTACAGGGACTCTATCATGCCCCAGTCTCTAAGGGGGGGCCACCTTGCCTCCTGGGTGTAGGGGCGGACAGGTAACATGAAATTAGCTGTCCTGCCGGTCTCTGGAGCAAGGCATAAAGGATTGTTGCTCCCTCGGTGTTCCGGCTACCGGGATTCTTCGCCTCAGAAGGAGGCAGCCTGTGTAGGGCTGAACCCCTCTTGGTATCCACTCCTTTGCTATGACTTCTTTCACCCTGCTCTCAGGGCATGCACAGCTCCATGACCTTCTGTCTTATTCTCTGACAGGATCCCACCCCTGTCAGGGACCAACTACCTAAGCGAAGCAAAGCCAGCAACTAACTAACTTCCTCCCCAGACAACCAGTTTTACCTAAGTGTGGGGAGTGCCCTAATAAATAGGAGCAGAGCTCCCCCTGGTGGCCTGGAGTGTGAAATATGTTGCATGTTTGTGATACCTGGATGCAGTTGTCCTTCTTTGCCTCCAAATGTAATATCACTCTCCCCTAGAGGAAAATGACATTACTGCAATGACCAGGACCCTTGGGCGCTGCACTATCACTTCTATCTTTTAAGTATATCTTCTATCAATATTTACTATACTTAAGACATATTATTTATTGTAATGGGAGAGATAAGCAGGGGAAGGGCAAGGAGGGGGATTAAAAGGGTAAAGGAATGGGTATATCCAAATATAGGATAAAAACAGTAGTAAATGCTGTATAGTCCATTTTCTCATAAAAACAAACAATATAATACAATAACGTATTCTTAAAGAAAATACAATTATACCAACTTTATATCCACCAATAATACACAATATATTTACTTCTATTTACGTTTCTAATATTTCTACTCCTAATGAAACAAATTCTTGTATTCCAAGCCTAAATTTCATTTGCTATTGTTAATTCTCCCGTTGCAAGGGAGGGATCATTGTCAGCCACCCGAGGACTTCTCATACTGATTTTCTTTTCTTTCCAGTTTTTTTCCCTTTCTCTTTCTTACTCTCCAGCGATTAGAGGGTGTTAGTGCTAGCGGAACGCACCGAGTAAATATATTTGTTTTATTGTAATTGATGCGTTCGCAGCCTGGGGTCCACCGTGCAGGAGAACCTGCTGCTAGCAATGGTGGCACTATATAGCAGTATGAACTAGCTCTGTTATTTCACAGAGTAGCCGTGAAAGCAAAGCACTGCGCCCTTTTAGACTTAACAGAGGCACAGGCTAACTGCCCAACAGAGAGCAGTCAGTGGTCATGCATGCACACAAAACTCCTCGCCGGAGGTGCCAGCATTCTAGGGGCTTATTTAAGCCAGGTCCCTGAATACGTACAAACACACAATCTCCTCACCGGAGGTGCCAGCATTCTAGGGGCTTATTTCAGCCAGGTCCCTGAACACAATCTTACATGACCACACTGGCGCAAAGCACATAACTTAGAAAGATACTAGAGCATGGCCGTGCGGCCATGTGAGCCTTAAATAGTTGCAGCAAGTACGGACCTTCCTAGAAGAACCAATGAGAGGACCAATGGATTTAGCTGCAGAATCTGAACATGTGACTCTCGATCTCCACTGAGAGATCTTACTCTGGGCATGCTCAGAATGAGAAAAGCAGGACTTAGACCTAGAAGTGTCTGCTCGCCGCTGCCCAGCACTGGCTTCAATGGCAGAAGCAGGAAAAGCAGCAGTAACTCTTTGTACAGAGTCAGACTGAGCGAGACGCTGGGACTAACGTCTCCACTGAGCAGGCTCCACTGCGGCAGGAGAAGAATGGGAGACCACAGCGGAGATGGCCCAAGATTTCCCCTGTGCAGAGGTGGGAACTCGACCCCTAACAGAGGGGACTGGGTGAATAGTGTTGTGAATTCTTTATTCCAGGGGGCCCAATTTTTAGAGTATTTGGGAAATCTATTGTGTCTTATGGTGTGGTTAAATTCATACGCTATTCTTTCTATGATGTCCTCTATTTTTGGACAGTCTTTCCTTTTCCAATGTGATGCAATTAAATGATTTGTTACCATTGTTACCAGACTATATAGATATTTTCGTTTGGTATATCATTTATCTCTATTGCTAGAATTGTTAATTGTGGAGAGAGTCTTATATTATTGTGTGTAATCTGTTGTATCAGTTGTTCCACTTTTTTCCATGTTTATTTAATTGAAGTACATTCCCAAAAGATATGCTTGATTTTATGAAGTCTAACTGGGGTGAAGTACAATCTTGTGATCAGTTTATAATAAGTTTCATGCAGTATAGCCCATGTATTGGATTTACAGTGCCTTGTGAAAGTATTCGGCTCCCTGGAACTTTTCAACCTTTTCCCACATACCATGCTTCAAACACAAAGATATCAAATGTAAATTTTTGGTGAAGAATCAACAACAAGTGGAACACAATTGTAAAGTTGAATGAAATTTATTGGTTATTTTAAAATTTTTTGGAAATTCAAAAACTGAAAAGTAGGGCGTGCAATATTATTCGGCACCTTTACTTTCAGTGCAGCAAACTGAACTCAAGAATTTTATTGTGGATCTCTGAATGATCCAATGTTGTCCTAAATGCCTAATGATGATAAATATAATCCAACTGTGTGTAATCTAGTCTCCGTATAAATGCACCTGCTCTGTGATAGTCTCAGGGTTCTGTTTGAAGCACAGAACGCATCATGAAGACCAAGGAACACAACAGGCAGGTCTGTGATACTGTTGTGGAGAAGTTTAAAGCTGGATTTGGATACAAAATGATTTCCAAAACTTTAAACATCCCAAGGAGCACTGTGCAAGTGATCATATTGAAATGGAAGGAGTATCATACATCATACTGCAAATCTACCAAGACCCGGCCGTCCCTCAAACTTTCATCTCAAACAAGGAGAAGACTGATCAGAGATGCATCCAAGAGGCCAATGATCACTCTGGATGAACTGCAGAGATCTACAGCTGAGGTGGGACAGACTGTCCATAGGACAACAATCAGTTGTACACTGCACAAATCTGGCCTTTATGGAAGAGTGACAAGAAGAAAGCCATTTCTCAAAGATATCCATAAAAAGTATTGCCTAAAGTTTGCAACAAGCCACCTGGGAGACACGCCAAACATGTGGAAGAAGGTTCTCTGGTCAGATGAGACCAAAATCGAACTTTTTGGCAACAATGCCAAACGATATGTTTGGCATAAAGGCAACACAGCTCATCACCCTGAACACACCATCCCCACTGTCAAACATGGTGGTGGCAGCATCATGGTTTGGGCCTGCTTTTCTTCAGTAGGGACAGTGAAGATGGTTAAAATTGATGGGAAGATGAATGGAGCCAAATACAGGACCATTCTTGAAGAAAACCTGTTTGAGTCTGCAAAAGACTTGAGACTGGGACGGAGATTTATCTTCCAACAAGACAATGATCCCAAACTTAAAGCAAAATATACAATGGAATGGTTCACAAATAAACATATCCAGGTGTTAGAATGGCCAAGTCAAAGTCCAGACCTCAATCCAATCGATAATCTATGGAAAGAGCTGAGAACTGCTGTTCACAAATGATCTCCATCAAACCTCACTGTGCTTTAGCTGTTTGCCAAGGAAGAATGGGCAAGAATTTTAGTCTCTCAATGTACAAAACTGATAGAGACATACCCCAAGCGACTTGCAGCTGTAATCGCAGCAAAATGTGGCGCAACAAAGTATTAAGGTTAAGGGGCCGAATAATATTGCACGCCACACTTTTCGGTTTTTAAATTTCCCCAAAAATTTAAAATAACCCAAAAAATTTGTTCAACTTCACAATTGCGTTCCACTTGTTGCTGATTCTTAACCAAAAATTTACATTTGGTATCTTTATGTTTGAAGCATGATATGTGGGAAAAGGTTGAAAAGTTCCAGGGAGCCGAATACTTTTGCAAGGCACTGTATATACTGTTTTAATAGATTTTTCCCATTGTTCTGAATTTTGAGTAAAGTTCACATCTTTCTCTCAGTTTGTTATGTTAGTTGTCTTTTTAAGATCAATGTCATTATTAAAAAGTTTATATACTACGTTTTCCATTTTATTTCATTCTTGGATTCCTCAATCAAAGTGATTATTTGTTTAGGTATTTGTAGTTGTTGGTTCTGTTTTCTCTTTTTTTTGTTTACGTATCTTTTAATGTCCAAGTATTTTACGAACTCTATATCATCTAATTTACATTTTTCTTGTAGTATATAGAAAGGTAAAATTTCTGATATTTAAAAAAAAAAAAACACAAGACATATCAACCTAAGTTTACCATTATCATAAAATACACCCAAATCAGAGGGATCCATTGAAGCATTCCAGAATTATTGCTACGTAAAGTAACAATGGTCATATTTAAAAAATTTGGCCTGGTCTTTGGTCTTTAAGGGGGTCTACAATCTTATAACTCCAGACATATGGGCCATTTTATGTAGTGGTAATCTTTGTGGTCTGTACTAAAGGGTATGGCCCACAGAGGAGGTGGCTTTATTCAGCTGTGCAGTTTATTTAACGCTTTTCTTGGAATATAATTGTACTTCCCTGTTTCTTTTATTATAGATGGTATAAGTTCCATTCATTGTTCAAAAATAGCAAACAAATTGTATCATTAGCAGAGCAAATAAGTAAACTGCAGAAGACTGATATAAGTGAAACAGCTAATGGAGCATCAAATCATTCGCTAGACAGCAATTAGAGTATAGAATAGGTTGCTTGATTAGTTTCCAAATCACATATTTTCCTACACTCAAAAGAAAAATATGGTTAGTAAGCCTGTCAATGTAGTGCTGGTTGTATTGCTCAGATGTTTAGATATTGGGAACCCCAACAATCAAGATATTCTTAGTTTCACTATTTTCTAAAATGTACTGAAAGAGGTTTATTAAGCAAAACATGGCAAAGTGGTTACAACAAAAATGTAGAGAACATGATGCGCACACATGTCATATGTGATTTTGAAACTTTTTATACCTTCTTTGATTGTAATAATTGTAAAAGCGGAAGCATGGTAGGGATGAGCGGACCTGTGGAAGTTCTGGTTCTGGCACCTGACCCAAACTTTATTCCAAAGTTCTATTCAGGTACCAGAGCTATACCTAAACTTGAACCAGACTCCGAATCCTATTAAAAACTATTTTTCTGGGAGGAAGAAGTAATTTTTCCAGCGATGACAGATAAAGTATAAAATTAACACTTTACATTTATTAGTCCAAAAATTAAAATTGACATAATGGCTACCACAGTATATCCATAGAATAACCGACACATTTCAGCTTAGAAGTCTTAATCATGGTATGTTTCAAAAGGCTTCTTAGTTGAAACACGATTATTTTATGAATACACTGTGGTTGCCATTATGTCAATTTTAATTTTTGGACTATTAAATATGAAATTTTAATTTTGTACTTTATCTGTCATCGCTGTAAAAAATCCTTCTTGCTCTCTTTATTTGAAATACGTCCCTGACCAGTAATCTTCACTTGGACAAGGTGCATCTAAAGCTTCCTCCCCCTACTTCCTCATTCCATTCCGTTAAAAACAATGGAGACCTAAACTTTTATGGAAAAAAAATCTCTCTCTCTCTAGTTAAGAGGAGTCAGGCAATATAAATGAACATTATCTGCCCCAATTCATCAAGAACCGCTCTGAGACCGGAGTGAGACACGGCTGAGTCAATAAGATGTAAACAACTCATAATGAATCATGCATATGTTAAACGTGGCATGGGCATCCATAAGCCTCCCCACTAACCTTACTTGAGTTAACTACATGGCAGCTGGCTAATAATTAGGCAAGTGGGCATTCCGCCCCTTGTTTGGGACAAATTATTTTAATGGATCTAGCCGAAATTTGGGTGTAAATGCCAAAAGTTTGTAACATATTTGCACAAAATCCATCTTGCAAAAAAATTGTGTGAGCTTTCAGAGTTGGGGCCATTGTGCTTGCAAAATAGACATGAGCCATGAGGTGTTGTAAGCTGAAAAGTGTCTAATTGCCTCAAGGGTTTTGCCAGATTTATAATATAACATTAGCTTGTTTGCTATTAGTAAAACAGAGTACATTTTGACAAAAAATCCCAACAATGTATTTTTTATTGCTTAAATATAATATGTAGTAGAATATATTTAAAGGGGTAATCTAATCTATCTTCAGGAGTGCATCGCTCTCTTGCCTACTAGCTTCTTGTTTGCCTAGAGCAGTGCGCTCCTGATTATTGACAGTTTGGACCAGCAGCATGGTTTCTGCAAAATGGCATGCTTGCAATTTTACCTATTAAAGAAATTAAAACTACCCATTACAGGGTTTTCTGTGCTCTACACCATTGATGGTTGTTATTTATAGAGACTCATTCAGTGTCACTGATTTTTAATCAGTGTTTGCATGCTAAAACCAGGAGTGTCTCAAAACTATGTTTTTACAAACACAGATGAAAAATCACTGATGTCTGAATGAGACCTAATAAGTTTAAAATCTTAGTGACTTGTTAATGGCCACTCTAAGCTGAATGTTCCTGCCCTTGTCAGATTGCAAATGCTAAGCTTGATGCTGGGCAAGTACCAGCATGGGAGACTGGCTGGGAGTCCCTGGTACCATTGACATGTTATTTAAAAAAAAAATCTCAGTGACTTGACCAAACATCATAACAAAGAAGTCTAGTACTTAGCACTTTGTATATCATAGTAGGGTTAGCACTGGCTACTTAAAGGGAACCTGTTGCCAGGTTTGGCCAATATGAGTTACAGCCACCGCCTTTCAGGGCTTATCTACAGCATTCTATAAAAATAACTTTTATTATACTCACCTGGGGCGGTCCGGTCCCATATGTGTCGTAAATCCTGGTCCAGCACCTTCCATCTTCTTGCGATGCCTCCTTCCTTCTCCTTGCTTCATGGCTTCCCAGCATTGCGCTCCTGCACAGGTGTACTTATCTGCACTGTTGAGGGCAGGAAAATATTCCTGCAGTGCGCAGGTGCTGGGCATCTTGACCTTTCCCAGTGCCTGTGCACTGCAGTACTTTGCTCTGCCCTCAACAGGGCAGAAAAGTACACCTGTGCAGGAGTGCAATACTGGGGAGCCCGTGTGGATGACGCATGGACGCATCATCCACATGAAGCAAGCAGAAGGGCGACATTACAAGAAGATGGGAGGTGCCGGACCAGGACTTGTGACACCCACCGGACAAGACCGTCCCCAGGTAAGCATAATAAAAGTTATTTTTCTTCTCTTGCAGGTCGGATTGGGGGATTATCTACAGCATTATAGAATGCTGTAGATAAGCCCTGAAAGGCGGTGGTGGTTACTCATATCGGCAAAACCTGGTGACAGTTTCACTTTAAATTAAACATTTAACTCCAAGAATGCTATTAACCAGTAATACAGGGGGTGATCTGCAGATAAATAGCATTTACTTAATGTTTGACAGAATTACTGGAACCAGGACTACAGGGAGAAAAAGAAGTTACATTCTCCCTTCAGCTGATCGCTTCCAGTTATTGACATGATATTCAACTAATTTACTTTTGGCATCTTATAATATAATTTGCTTTTTAGAACATGAACATTATATTTATGATGCATATCTACTTAATAATAAACTATATCCTCCTAAGTGTTCAAAATAGTTTACATTAATAATAGTACAGTAATATGGATTTCAGCCAAAACTGATTCCAAAGTTTGGATAATTTCTTGGCAATGGATAGCTATGCGAATGAACTCCTGCCATTGCATTACCTAACGTCAAATCATCAGTGGCCTATTTTCAGTCAATGAAAATTGAATTGTAGCTCAATTTCCGTAAAACTATGAAGATCCCAGAAGTGTTACCTTTCCTGACAAATTCACAACTTATAATGAAGCCATCAAAGTTAAACACATAATTCATTTTCAGCTTACTCTGAATGTCATTTCTATGACTCCTTGCCGTTACTATTCATCGAAAAGTCAATTATTCTAAAAAGATGCACATAACTAGCAAGGAACTAGCCACTAAAAGAAATGAATAATACATTATTTTATATGTAGCATCAATCTTTACTGGCTGGCTACTTAGATAAGTATATATATCTATTGTAAACACTATAATTAGTCTATATATGACTATGTCGCTAAAATTTGTCAGCTGTCACCAACTGATTATAGTAGACCCAGCCCTAAAAGTCAGCTGATGTCACTGGGGAAACCTTCATTAAAATGCAGTGCACAGAACACTGAGATCAATAAACTATAATGATCTTCTAGAGCAGTGTCTTGTAACATTCCTAAGCCAAGAAGCCATGTGCCCAACACACTCAGCGGATCCTCCATCACATAACTCAGCATTCATCAACATTCCCTGCAAGTTATCTATCTTCGACTATTTTTGATTTAGTGACTAAATAGGTGAGAAGTGCACATACTGTTTGAATGTAAGAGCAATATAAATATATAGAAATTACTGATGTATTTGTATTGTAAAAGGTTCTTGATCTCCAAATTTTGGTAGGATTCCAGGAGCTCTACTGCCATTGTATGATGGACACAAGAGATTTCTTCCTGTGTTGGCTCATCGTCTGTGCTGCGTGTGAAGGAAGTTGGCTATTCTATCTAAACAGTTTAGCCAGATCCATTTTCTGACACTGTAGATGTAAAAGGGGCTTGGCTTAGTTAGGTTAATAAGATATTCAGAGAGCCTCCTTCACATCAAATACAACTGTTACCAACAGAGAATGCCGTGCTGAATGCAGGTCAGAATTGAAGCTTCCATGACCTGGCAACATCATTAATAATCAAACAAATAATCATGAAGCGCAATCTTACGTTGTAGCCGAGAGCAGAAAAGTCGAGCTCTCCCAGAATTAATGCCCAGACTCACTGGGTCACCAGGACGACTCCAATAACCATAAAATAGAACGAAGAAACGGAGTATACAAATCCCATAAACCATAATAGTCATAAAAGAAGAAACTTTATTATTACAAAATTACATATCAATAAATAACAGGTATTGTAACCCATACAGATAGGAAATATGGAGGAAACCTGAAGGAGCATTGTGCGGGGTACTGCTTTTGGCACCCATTTATTGTATAAAAATACTCCTTGTTATGTGGGTAGCACTTGGATCATTACAGTTGTTGATCGTGTGCTTGCCCTGGATGTACTTAGCTCTTTCCACCTAAACCAGCTTACCTTCAGGATTCCTCCATATTTCCTATCTGTATGGGTTACAATACCTGTTTTTTTTTTGTTTTTTTTAACCATTCAAATTTAAAAAACAGGTATAAAAAAGGGGGGGGGGAAGGAGAGAAAGTTATCAACATTTACAGAAGGTCCACAGTAAAACGACCACAGAGACATGAATAAATACAGTACTATATAAATAATGAAAAATACTAGATATCCTACTCAAATAGGAGGAGAAGGGAGGAGAGAATCAGGAGATGACAAAAAAGAAGATGAGATCCAAGGGTCCCACCATGTGAAAACCTTATTTTTTTAGAGAGACAATCAGCTGTGATTGATTCGTAGCTATAATGTAAATTAACCCTAGCAATTAGCTCAGATCTAGAGGGAACAATAGGGGACCTCCAATGGCTTGTGACACAGTGTCTCGCTGCAAAAGGATATTAGAGATTATGGGCTGAAGAGGGGATGGGAAATTCAAAAGGGAGATACCCAATACTGCAAGAGAACCGGTTAATACGAAGGGGAGATGGGTAACCTCCGCTAGAATGGACTCGACCTGATGCCAGAATATCTGGATATGGGGGCATTCCCACCAGACATGAGCCAACAAACCAATAAGATTGCAATTTTTCCAACACAGGGGGGAAGAGGAGAGGTGAAATTTAGATAATTTAGTAGGTGTAAAGTACCATTGAAGATTAATTTTTTTTAACCTGCTCAAGGTGACCAAGGCATGAGGAGAATTTGGATGGGTGTATCATAGCGAAATACCAGTCTTCAAGGGGAGCCTCAAATGAGAGAGCAGCCTCCCAAGAGGACATAAAAGGGAGCCTATCTGCTGTACCATGGGACAGAAGAGCTTTATAAATAATAGAAATACCATGGAGAATCAGGGTATGGGTCTGAAGAATCTCTGAGCTGGAGTCTCCTCTCCCGAAGGAGATGCGGACACCCCGAACAGGCCACAGGGCCTCAAAGGCTATGCAGCTGAAAATATTGAAAAAAGCTCCTGCTGGGTAGGGTATAGTGGTCAGCAAGATCTGAGAATAGAATCAAACTAGCCGCATTGTATAAATCACTCACTCGGAGCACCCCACATCCCCTCCAGGCAGACAGAGACATTTCATCGATAGCACATTCCAAGAACTCAAGAGATACATAGTGATATAGAAATGGGAAATGAGTCACTCCGACCAAATTTTGGAAGCAGAGTGAATTGGTCTAAGAGATGAACTACATTAGGTAGAGCGAGGCAAGCAAAGTTCCAATAATGTCCTGAGGGACCTTCTGGGGGCATAGTGTGACTCAATATTAAACCACAGAAGAGGAGAATCTCCCTTCCACCAAATTTTGAGGGGTTCTAGAAGGGCAGCTCTACGATAGAGTTGGACCTTAGGGGCACCAAGACCGCCCTTCGAGTATGGAAGTGACATTAATAGACGTTTTATTCTATGAGGCTTGTTATTCCAAATGAATTGGTCAATGAGTGATTGGAATGCTGAAATATACCTAGAGGGAACAATAAGAGGGATACATCTAAAAAGATATATAAGTTTAGGGAGAATTAGCATTTTAGAATTTGAAGTTTGAATTCTTGCCATCCAGGGCAATTGGGAATTGGAAAATTGGTCTATATCTTTTTTTATTTCAGAGAAGGTTGTGTCACAGTTAATACAGACAATATCTTTTAGGTGAGTTATCTGTATGCCTAGATATGTGAACCCAAGGGGAGACCAAATGAAAGGGTACTTAGTTTGAATTTGTCATTGAAGGGGGGTTGGGAGAAACAGAGGGAAAAATGTAGATTTGGATAAGTTTAGTTTACAATAAGAGGCTTCAGCAAATTGAGCAAGGATAGTGGATCATCAGCACACAGGCCGATTTTATGTTCATGATCTCCCACCATCACCCCCTTTATGTCAGGGCACTGTCTCACAACAGCAGCGAGAGGCTCCATGATCAGGGCAAAGATGATGGAGGAGAGAGGGCAGCCTTGGCGAGTTCCATTAGAGATAGGGAAGGTACGGGACTTAAATCTAGCCGAGCGGAAAGAGGCACATGGGTTAGAATAAAGGGCCATAATAGCTTTAGATATTTGGCCAGTAAGACTGAATTTTTGGAGTTTAAGATCAATGTAACCCCAGTGCACCCTTTCAAATGCTTTCTCTGCGTCGAGAGGCAGAAACACACTGGGGAGGCTCCCTCTCTCCACACACATCCAGCAGGTCAATCAAACGTCTCGTGCCATCCCTGGTTTGTCTACCCGCTACAAACCCAACTTGATCTGGGTGAATGAGTGAGGGGAGGATCACCAGTAACCTATTAGCCCATATTTTAGCATAAATTTTAACATCGCAATTTGAAAGAGCGATTGGGCGAAAATTTCCCAGGGACGTCATAGGTTTCCCCGGATTGGGGAGGGTGGCAATAGAGGCTTCCAAGCCTTCACTTCTGATATTACCGAGATAGCCAGTGGTTAAATAGGCATAAAAGATAAGGGGAAAGAGTAGGAAGAAATTGAGAATAATGAGAAAAAGAAAATCCATCTGGGCCCGGTGCGGAGCGTTTTTTGGCCTCTGTAATAATTTGTGTTATTTCAGAATCTGAGATCGGGGCATTAAGGAAGGATAGTTGATCTGGATTGACCGAGGGGAGATTTGCTTTACCCAAAAAGGCGACTATAGAGGCCTGAGATTGTTGAGGGGTATTTGCGACAGAGTCGAGGTTGTATAATGAGGAGTAGTATGACGCAAATTCCTCTGCTATATGAATCGGGTTGTAATTGCGTGAACCATCTGATTTCAGTAAGTAATGAATTTTAGATTGGGCCTCTTTTTTTTTATGCGCCTAGCAAGCCACGCGCCTGCACGATCACCCATTGAGTAAAATTTAGCTTTGGATATCCTAAGTATATTCTCTGCTCTGCTGAGGAGCAACTGGCGAAGGTGACGGCGTGCTGCGGAGAGGTCAGAAAATAATTGTGGAGAGGGGAGTAATTTATGTCAGGCCTCGAGTCGGGCTACCGTACCCAAGGCAGATTGGAGGTCCACATTGTATTTCCGCTTAGCTGACGCAGCCATTTTAATAAAGAGGCCTCGAACTACTGCCTTGTGAGCAAACCAGAGAGAATCATTGTGTACCTCCGCAGAATCATTGATAGACAAAAACTCCTTTAGGGAGTCTTCTATTAGTTGAGAATTCGATTGGTCAGTTAGGAGGTGCTCATTGAGGCGCCATTGCGAGGGAGGCCTAATTGCTAACGGGTCACTCAGGGAAACAGATACTGGCGCGTGATCAGATCAGGTTATGTTACCTATATCCGCAGAGATGCAATGGGGGAGGGCCACATCATCCAGCAGGATATAGTCAATTCTACTATAGGAACCATGTCTAGGTGACCAAAACGTGTAATCACGTTCATTGCAATGGAGATATCTCCAGATATTGTGGAGATTTGAGGCGTTAATAAGCTGAGCTGCTTCACCCCTGGACGGAGAAGAGATCGAGCAGTCCAAATTTTTAGACATGGGAATGTTGAAATCTCCTGCGACCAGTTTATAGCCATGTTGGATATTGCCTAGCATCTGGAAAAGGGTATTCAAAAGCTTAATTTGGCCAAAATTTGGGGCATAAATGGAGGCAATGGTATAGGGGGTATTATTGATTAAGCATAGTAATATAAGGAATCTACCCATAGGATCAGTTACAGAACTAATCAATTGAAAAAAGTTTGCTTTACTAAAAAAAATAGCAACCCAGGAGAGTTGAGGCCATTAACATTAATAGAATAAAGTGAAATACTCATAATTAGTGTTAAAAGAACTGCCAAAAGGTTCATGCACTCTGATAAACTGTAACATCCTGTAACGAGAGTGTGGACCAAGGAATAATACCAGCAAATAGAGTGGTGGGGGAGAAAATGGGTGAAGGGAGAACAGGGCAACATCAGTAAAACATTAATACAGAAGTCCATTAATACAGGTGAACCAAACAGTTCACCTGTGGGGCAATACGCTGAGGAGGGACCCCAGGAGGGGGACCAAACTCAGCAGAAAAAGATTGAAAAGAATGAAAAAGATGAAAAATTAGAAAAGAAGAGAAAAAAAAGATATTAAAAAAAAGGGAAAAGAACTATGCGGGAAAAAGAAGGAAAACGACCTTCCAATCCGGGACAATGTGGCATCTTCCAGATTTAGTGCCTTCGGACCTAGGAGAATCCGAGGATGAAGAAGGGGAACCAGGAGTTTTCAGCCCCATTGGGTTAGGGTCTTCGCTGCTTGTGAAGGGGTCAGGCACATAGTAACCGATATGTCCTTGCGGATGCAGAGCTTAGTGGGAAATCCCCAGCGATGTAGGATACCTTTTTCTCTCAGGATTGTGGTATAGGGCAAAAAGGCTCTGCGTAGGGCTAGAGTTCCTGGTGATAGATCAGGAAAGACAGCGATGCTTGCAAAGTGTTCAGGTAACGCTGATTTGGCTCTCAAAGCCTGCAGAAATTCTTCTTTCATGACAAAGAAATGTATACGTGCTAATACGTCTCTAGGAACAGAGGGCCCCAGCCCTGATGGTTTAGGGATCCAATGGATACGTCAATTATGACGCCCTCCTTAACAGCATGTGGGAGGACTGCAAGAATAAAGTCTTGTAAAAAGGATCTAAGGTCCTCTGAACCAACTGCCTCCTCAATGCCTCTGAGCTTTATATTGTTCCTCCCTGTCCTCCAGGTCCAGGGTCTTAGAATGGGTCTTAGTGTCTAGTGAGTGTAAATCCTCATGAGCGTCCCATAAGTCATTATGTGAGACCACCAATTCAGACATCTTATGCTCAAGATGATCTGTACGGCTCCCTAGTTCCTCCACCTCCCCTCTAAGTTCCGCCAACATGGAACGCATATCTTCCTGCAGGGAGGCTCGATGTTCTCCCAGCATGTCCCTTAATAAGGACGCCGTGACCGAGGCATCAGTGAGATCCGCTGCAGCTGCGCTCAATGAAGAAGACTGTGAACCTCGGCGCGTTGCGTGGGAGGACCTGGGTGATAGCGTCGCCATCTTGGATTTCTGGGGCGGCTGAGGGGAGGCCGTGAAAAAATCAACTATACGTCTGGTGGCATCCCGGGAGCCAGATTTTGTCTTCCCCATGTACTCACCAGCGGGTAAGGAGCTGGTGCAGGAAGGTACACAGCTGAAGGCGCAGTGAGTGTGTCGCTCTATGCCGGTTAGCAGTTCCTGGAAGCGGAGCTCCCGCTTTATGCGACCTGCTCCATTAACAGTCAGGCCACGCCCCCCAATACCTGTTATTTATTGATATGTATTTTTGTAGTAATAAACTTTCTTCTTTTATGACTATTATGGTTTATGGGATTTGTATACTCCATTTCTTCGTTCTATTTTAACATCAATAATAAATACATCATTTTATATATGTACTGTACATCAAAAAGATATCTAAACATTTTTTAACAGTCTTTTAAAAAAAACAGCTATATCTTTTTTGACAGTTCTTTTTAACCTTCATGTCAATATGAATTCTAGAAGAAGTTCTACTGAAGACTAATGGACTCAGAAGCAGAATTGCATGTCAGTGATCATAACAAAATGCTGCTGCTGATTCTGTGTAAAGTGAAGGCGATTTGTTATTCTGATGCAGATAATAATAGATTGAAATCACTGTAAACAAAGCAAACGTGATATTGAGCCTGACTGCCTGGTTTCATTGCTGCAGAGAGTGACATAAAAGAGCTAACATATATCTTCACATAGTTATGACGTAATGAAAAAAACATTTCCTAATATTCGACTATGAGTAATCTGATCTGAAGAATGTCAGATGGAAAAATAAGTTTTAAATAACAAGATAATATCTGACTTTTAGAGACTTTAAAGAGGACTTGTCACTTACTCAAAAAATGGAGTTCAATATTTTTTTAGCAAACCCTGTACGTCCCTGACTCTGATGCTCTTTCCCGTTTTGTGGTGCATTGCTCCATTGCAGAGATATTTACAATTGTTTCTTCTGTAGCACGCTATGTGAAATCTCTGCTTGTAGTGTAACTGCGTATTTATTCACAGTGTTCTCTAAAGAGATACACTCTCAGTCTTCCCAAACTGTGATTGGCAGCAAATAGAAAGGAACGGTGAAAGTGAAGGTCCAAAGAGTAGACTGTGAATAAATGCCCAGTTGGACTGCAAAGCAGAGATTTCACGTATTATACTCCAGTAAAAACAAATCTGAATAACTCTATAGAGTGACATAGCTCAAAACAGAAAAGAGTGGCAGAACAGGACAGCTTAGGGATGTTCAAGGTTTTGAACTCATTCTTTTAGCATGTGACAGGCTCTTTTTATAACTCTTTGACATATACCATATAGAGCGCACCTTCTACCTAAGCTTAGATAAGCATCAATTGGTCAGTAGTGCAGCCCATCAACTTGCATTGGCTCCTAAAATGTGTATGGCTTAAAGCAATTAGTAGGTAGCTGTCTCACAAATGTGTAGCTGAGTTTAGGTTTTGCACAGCATGCACGATTCAACTCAAACTGTTAAACTAACAGGACAGTACACAAGCATTTCAATTTATTTCACACAGTTCTGATTTGTAAAGAATGATTGGAATTCTTTGTGAAGTGAGATAAAACCAATATACAGTAGCATGTAGTTTGGGTACCCCTGGTCAAAATTACTGTTATTGTGAACCATTAAGCATATTGAAAGTGAAATGATCCCTAAAAGACCTAAAGTTACAGATAACACATTTCCTTTGCATTTTAGGCAAAAATATATATGTATATTGTAATTTTTTACATTTTAAAAATAACAAATAGGAAAATTGGCTAATGCAAATGTTTGGGCACCCTTGGAGATTTGTGAGCTCAGATAACTTTAACCAAGGTATCAGATCTTAATTAGCCTGCTAGGGTTACGGCATGTTCACTCTCATCGTTAGGAAAGGCCAGGTAATGCAAATTTCCCAGCTTTATAAAAACCAAGCCTCCTCTAACCTTGTGCCAAAAACAGCAGCCATGGGCTCTTCTAAGCAGCTGCCTGGCACTGTGAAAATGAAAATGGTGGAGGCCCACAAAGCAAGAGAAGGCTATAAGAAGGATAGCAAAGCGTTTTCAAGTTGCCCTTTCCTCAGTGCAAAATGTAATTAAGAAATGGCAGTTAACAAAAAAACTCTTACATTTAGTGATAAAAGCTCTGGTCCTTTAAGAAAGGGAAACTATAGTTGGCAGAAGTGGGGCTGTTAGGGACTGGCGGAACGCACCAAGAATCAGATGTTATGGTATTAGGTGCGTTCGCAGTCCGAGGTCCACCGTGCAGGTAAAAGACCCTGCTGCTAGTAAGACGGACTATATGGCGGTACTAAGTATAAACACATGGGTTAACTTCACTCTGCGTGAAGGAAGCGATCCTGTTGCGTCACAGGACCGCAGTACCGCACATAAAGCGCGAGCAAGAAGTCAGTGGACTCAACCCCTACACAGGATTGAAGTCCGATTAGACACTTGCTGGCACAACACCGCAACTGGGTGTGTTAGAGGAACATAAATAATAATATTAAGGCACAAGAGTGCGTGCGGTGCCACACTGACGGACGCCACTAACCACCCAGGCTTGGGTAAGGAAAGCGCAGAGCAAGCGCACAGCGCCGTACTGGCGGACACAGCAACTGGTAGCTGTAATGTGTGTTTCGTGCTGTTGGATAAGTCGGGCGCTAGATAGCAAACATACACCTTCCGCGAACAGACATTCAATAGGGAGGGTTATTTAAAGAGCGACTTTCACTCACAACACACACACATATTTACAAGACAATACAAGCGCATGGCCGTGCGGTCATGCGCAGTTTATATAGCTGCAGCACAGGAAACAGCTACAGAAGTTTTGCACTTTCAGGACCTGCCAAAAGGACCAATGGGATGTGCTGCAGTACCTGAGCATGTGACCCTCGATCTCCAACGGGAGATCCTGCCCTGGGCATGCTCAGACAGAGAAAAGCAGGACTTAGATCCAGAAACGTCCACTCGCCGCTGCCCAGCACTGGCTTCAATAGCAGAAGCAGGAAAAGCAGCAGTAACTCTTCGCACAGAGTCAAACTGAGCGAGACGCTGGGATCGACGTCCCTGCTGAGCAGACTCCACTGCGGCTGGAGAAGAATGGGAGACCGCAGCGGAGACGGATCGAGATTCCCCCTGTGCAGCAGAGGAAACTCGACTCCTAACATTACCCCCCCTCCTTGGGCCTCGCTACGTTCGAAGGCAGCAATGAGCTGCGGGGCCCGAATGTGCTCAACAGGCTCCCAGGACCTGTCCTCGGGGCCATAACCCTTCCAGTCCACCAAATAAAATTTTTTGCCACGTACCACCTTGAACCCCAAAATAGCGTTCACCTCATAATCGTCCGTAGACGAACCCGATGTCCCAGCAGATGACTCGGAAAACCGGGACATATACACGGGTTTCAAGAGGGACACATGAAAGGTGTCGGTGATACCTAGGCGTGGCGGAAGGGCCAAACGATAGACCACAGGATTAACCTGCTCGAGGACCTTGAATGGGCCCAAGTAGCAAGGAGCAAATTTAGTGGACTCAACTCGCAGCCTGATGTTACAGGCGGAGAGCCACACTAAATCGCCAGGAGCAAAGGTCGGGGCAGGGCGCCGATGTGCATCGGCGGAGGACCTCATTCTCTCCTTCGAGGCCCGAATGGCATCCTGAGTGCGGTCCCAAATGTCCCGTGCCTCCACTGCCCAGTCTGCCACCCTGGAGTCAGCAGAGGACACGGGCATAGGCACAGGAACCCGCGGATGCTGGCCGTAATTAAGGAGGAAAGGAGTCTGACCGGTGGAATCGGCTACAGCGTTATTAAGGGCGAACTCTGCCCATGGTAATAAAGATGCCCAGTCATCCTGCCTGGCAGAAACAAAATGTCGTAGATATGTGACCAGAGTCTGATTGGCCCTCTCTACCAACCCATTCGTCTCGGGATGATATGTGGAAGAGAGATTTAACTCAATGCTGAGAAGACGACAAAGCTCTCTCCAGAACCGAGACGCAAACTGGGGACCCCGGTCACTGACAATTTTGTCTGGCATGCCGTGTAGGCGGAAGATGTGTCTTATGAACAACGCTGCCAAGGCCCGTGCAGAAGGTAACCGTGGGAGCGGCACCAAATGCACCATTTTTGAGAAATGATCGGTAACAACCCAAATGATGGTACAGCCGCGAGACTTGGGCAAACCCACTACAAAGTCCATCCCGACCATCTCCCAGGGCCTGTCTGCCACCGGCAAGGGATAGAGTAACCCAGACGGCCGTTGTCGAGGAGACTTAATTTTGGCGCATGAGACACATGCCAGAACGTAATCTCTGACATCTCGGAGCATATGCGGCCACCAGTACGTCCTCGCCAGCAGCTCAAATGTCCTTTTTGTCCCAAAGTGTCCACCCACCCTGGAGGAATAAGCCCAAGAGAGAACCTCCGGTCGCAAATTTATGGACACAAAAGTCTTGCCCGGAGGCACAGACTCAAGCGACACCGGAGCCACGGTTCTCAAGCTCTCAGAAGGAACAATAAGCCGAGGCTCTCCTTCCTCCTTCTCAGATGACACAACAGAGCGAGAAAGAGCATCAGTGTTGTGAATTCTGTGGCAGAGCTCCCTCCTGTGGTCACAAGTGGTACTTCGGCTGATTCTCTTTGTAAGCTTCCGTTGGTGGAGGGAGGTGGTACTGCGGCTTCTGAGTTTCCTCCCTCAGGTGATGTGGTGAGGTCGTTAGGTGCTGCTCTACTTAACTCCACCTAGTGCTTTGATCCTGGCTTCCTGTCAATGTTCCAGTATTGGACTTGTTTTCCTCCTGGATCGTTCCTGTGGCCTGCTGCTCTGCATAGCTAAGTTTTCCTTTGCTATTTTGTTTGCTTTTCTTCTGTCCAGCTTATCTATTTGTTTGCTGGAAGCTCTGGGACGCAGAGGGTGTACCTCCGTGCCGTTAGTTCGGTACGGAGGGTCTTTTTGCCCCCTTTGCGTGGTTTTTAGGGTTTTGTGTTGACCGCAAAGTTACCTTTCCTATCCTCGCTCTGTTCAGAAAGTCGGGCCTCACTTTGCTAAATCTATTTCATCTCTACGTTTGTCTTTTCATCTACTCACAGTCATTATATGTGGGGGGCTGCCTTTTCCTTTGGGGTATTTCTCTGAGGCAAGGTAGGCTTATTTTTTATCTTCAGGCTAGCTAGTTTCTCAGGCTGTGCCGAGTTGCATAGGTAGCGTTAGGCGCAATCCATGGCTGCCTCTAGTGTTGTTGGATAGGATTAGGGATTGCGGTCAACAGAGTTCCCACGTCTCAGAGCTCGTTCTATGTTTTTGGATTATTGTCAGATCACTGTATGTGCTCTGACCTCTATGTTCACTGTGGTACTGAATTGCCTAATCATAACAGTACAGGAAGCCCAAGTACTAATGATTCTCAATAGAGGGAAAAGAGAAGTTCTGAGACCATTTTTTTTTCTCTGCACTGTGTTTTGCCTTTTTTTTCCCCTAGACATTTGGGTGGTTCAGGACACAGGTGTAGCAATGGACATTAGAAGTCTGTCTTCATGTGTGGATCAGCTCTCGGCAAGAGTACAAAAGATTCAAGACACTATTGATCAGAAATCTATGTTAGAACCAAGAATTCCTATTCCTGATTTGTTTTTTGGTGATAGAACTAAGTTTCTGAGTTTCAAAAATAATTGTAAACTATTTCTGGCCTTGAAACCTCGCTCCTCTGGTGATCCAGTTCAACAGGTTTTGATCATTATTTCTTTTTTGCGTGGCGACCCTCAGGACTGGGCATTTTCTCTTGCGCCAGGAGATCCTGCATTAAGTAATATCGATGCGTTTTTCCTGGTGCTCGGATTGCTGTACGATGAGCCTAATTCTGTGGATCAGGCAGAAAAAAATTTGCTGGCTCTTTGTCAGGGTCAGGATGAGATAGAGGTATATTGTCAGAAATTTAGAAAGTGGTCCGTGCTCACTCAATGGAATGAATCTGCGCTGGCAGCTATGTTCAGAAAGGGTCTCTCTGAAGCCCTTAAGGATGTCATGGTGGGATTTCCTATGCCTGCTGGTTTGAATAAGTCTATGTCTTTGGCCATTCAGATTGGTCGACGCTTGCGTGAGCGTAAATCTGTGCACCATTTGGCGGTATTACCTGAGCTTAAACCTGAGCCTATGCAATGCGATAGGACTTTGACCAGAGTTGAACGGCAAGAACACAGACGTCTGAATGGGCTGTGTTTCTACTGTGGTGATTCCACTCATGCTATCTCTGATTGTCCTAAGCGCACTAAGCGGTTCGCTAGGTTTGCCACCATTGGTACAGTACAGTCAAAATTTCTTCTGTCCGTTACCTTGATCTGCTCTTTGTCATCGTATTCTGTCATGGCATTTGTGGATTCAGGCGCTGCCCTGAATTTGATGGACTTGGAGTATGCTAAGCATTGTGGTTTTTTCTTGGAGCCCTTGCAGTGTCCTATTCCATTGAGAGGAATTGATGCTACGCCTTTGGCCAAGAATAAGCCTCAGTACTGGACCCAGCTGACCATGTGCATGGCTCCTGCACATCAGGAGGTTATTCGCTTTCTGGTGTTGCATAATCTGCATGATGTGGTCGTGTTGGGGTTGCCATGGCTACAAGTCCATAATCCAGTATTAGATTGGAAATCCATGTCGGTGTCCAGCTGGGGTTGTCAGGGGGTACATGGTGATGTTCCATTTCTGTCAATTTCGTCATCCACCCCTTCTGAGGTTCCAGAGTTCTTTTCTGATTACCGGGATGTATTTGATGAGCCCAAGTCCGATGCCCTACCTCCGCATAGGGATTGTGATTGTGCTATCAATTTGATTCCTGGTAGTAAGTTCCCAAAAGGCCGATAGTTTAATTTATCGGTGCCTGAGCACGCCGCTATGCGCAGTTATGTGAAGGAGTCCCTGGAGAAGGGGCATATTCGCCCGTCATCGTCGCCATTAGGAGCAGGGTTCTTTTTTGTAGCCAAGAAGGATGGTTCACTGAGACCTTGTATAGATTACCGCCTTCTAAATAAGATCACGGTTAAATTTCAGTACCCCTTGCCGTTGTTATCTGATTTGTTTGCTCGGATTAAGGGGGCTAGTTGGTTCACCAAGATAGATCTTCGTGGTGCCTATAATCTTGTGCGAATTAAGCGAGGCGATGAATGGAAAACTGCATTTAATACGCCCGAGGGTCATTTTGAGTATCTAGTAATGCCATTCGGACTTGCCAATGCTCCATCAGTGTTTCAGTCCTTTATGCATGACATCTTCCGAGAGTACCTGGATAAATTCCTGATTGTGTACTTGGATGACATTTTGATCTTCTCGGATGAGTGGGAGTCTCATGTGAAGCAGGTCAGAATGGTTTTTCAGGTCCTGCGTGCTAATTCTTTGTTTGTGAAGGGATCAAAGTGTCTCTTTGGTGTGCAGAAGGTTTCATTTTTGGGGTTCATCTTTTCCCCTTCTACTATCGAGATGGATCCTGTTAAGGTCCAAGCCATCCATGATTGGACTCAGCCGACATCTCTGAAAAGTCTGCAAAAGTTCCTGGGCTTTGCTAATTTTTATCGTCGCTTCATCTGCAATTTTTCTAGTATTGCTAAACCATTGACTGATTTGACCAAGAAGGGTGCTGATGTGGTCAATTGGTCTTCTGCTGCTGTGGAAGCTTTTCAAGAGTTGAAGCGTCGTTTTTCTTCTGCCCCTGTGTTGTGTCAACCAGATGTTTCGCTTCCGTTCCAGGTCGAGGTTGATGCTTCTGAGATTGGAGCAGGGGCTGTTTTGTCGCAGAGAGGTTCTGATTGCTCAGTGATGAAACCGTGCGCCTTCTTTTCCAGGAAGTTTTCGCCTGCTGAGCGAAATTATGATGTGGGCAACCGAGAGTTGCTGGCCATGAAGTGGGCATTCGAGGAGTGGCGTCATTGGCTTGAAGGAGCTAAGCATCGCGTGGTGGTCTTGACTGATCATAAGAACTTGACTTATCTCGAGTCCGCCAAGCAGTTGAATCCTAGACAAGCTCGTTGGTCGTTGTTTTTTGCCCGTTTTGACTTTGTGATTTCATACCTTCCGGGCTCTAATAATGTGAAGGCGGATGCTCTGTCTAGGAGTTTTGTGCCCGACTCTCCGGGTGTATCTGAGCCGGCAGGTATCCTTAAAGAGGGAGTAATTGTGTCTGCCATGTCCCCTGATTTGCAGCGAGTGCTGCAAAAATTTCAGGCTAATAAACCTGATCGTTGTCCAGCGGAGAAACTGTTTGTCCCTGATAGGTGGACGAATAAAGTTATCTCTGAGGTTCATTGTTCGGTCTTGGCTGGTCATCCTGGAATCTTTGGTACCAGAGAGTTAGTGGCTAGATCCTTTTGGTGGCCATCTCTGTCGCGGGATGTGCGTACTTTTGTGCAGTCCTGTGGGATTTGTGCTCGGGCTAAGCCCTGCTGTTCTCGTGCCAGTGGGTTGCTTTTGCCCTTGCCAGTCCCGAAGAGGCCTTGGACACATATCTCTATGGATTTTATTTCAGATCTTCCCGTTTCTCAAAAGATGTCAGTCATTTGGGTGGTCTGTGATCGCTTTTCTAAGATGGTCCATCTGGTACCCTTGTCTAAATTGCCTTCCTCCTCTGATTTGATGCCATTGTTCTTCCAGCATGTGGTTCGTTTACATGGCATTCCAGAGAATATCGTTTCTGACAGAGGTTCCCAGTTTGTTTCGAGGTTTTGGCGAGCCTTTTGTGGTAGGATGGGCATCGACTTGTCTTTTTCCTCGGCTTTCCATCCTCAGACTAATGGCCAGACCGAACGAACCAATCAGACCTTGGAAACATATCTGAGATGTTTTGTTTCTGCAGACCAGGATGATTG
Source organism: Ranitomeya imitator (assembly GCF_032444005.1). Lineage (NCBI taxonomy): Eukaryota > Metazoa > Chordata > Amphibia > Anura > Dendrobatidae > Ranitomeya > Ranitomeya imitator. Next base: position 583,366,358 of record NC_091284.1, read on the forward strand.
GGTGTCCTTTTTGCCGTTGGCTGAGTTCGCCCTTAATAATCGGGCCAGCTCGGCTACCTTGGTTTCTCCATTTTTTTGCAACTCTGGGTTCCATCCTCGTTTCTCGTCAGGACAGGTTGAGTCTTCGGACTGTCCTGGTGTGGATACTGTGGTGGACAGGTTGCAGCAGATTTGGACTCAGGTAGTGGACAATTTGACCTTGTCCCAGGAGAAGGCTCAACGTTTTGCTAATCGCAGACGCTGTGTGGGTCCCCGACTTCGTGTTGGGGATCTGGTTTGGTTATCTTCTCGTCATATTCCTATGAAGGTTTCCTCTCCTAAGTTTAAACCTCGTTTCATTGGTCCATATAGGATTTCTGAGGTTCTTAATCCTGTGTCTTTTCGTCTGACCCTTCCAGATTATTTTTCCATACATAACGTATTCCATAGGTCATTGTTGCGGAGATACGTGGCTTCTGAGTTTCCTTCCTCAGGTGACGAGGTTAAGTCGTTAGGTGCTACTGTATTTAACTCCACCTAGTTCTTTGTTCTTGGCCTCCAGTCAATGTTCCAGTATTGGTCTTGCTTTCTCCTTCTGTTGACCCTCCTGCCCCGGTTTTGGTGGAGGGGGAGTTGGAGTATATTGTGGAGAAGATTTTGGATTCTCGTGTTTCAAGACGGAAACTCCAGTATCTGGTTAAGTGGAAGGGTTATGCTCAGGAAGATAATTCCTGGGTCTTTGCCTCTGATGTCCATGCTCCCGATCTTGTTCGTGCCTTTCATGTGGCTCATCCTGGTCGGCCTGGGGGCTCTGGTGAGGGTTCGGTGACCCCTCCTCAAGGGGGGGTACTGTTGTGAATTCTGTGGCAGAGCTCCCTCCTGTGGTCACAAGTGGTACTTCGGCTGATTCTCTTTGTAAGCTTCCGTTGGTGGAGGGAGGTGGTACTGCGGCTTCTGAGTTTCCTCCCTCAGGTGATGTGGTGAGGTCGTTAGGTGCTGCTCTACTTAACTCCACCTAGTGCTTTGATCCTGGCTTCCTGTCAATGTTCCAGTATTGGACTTGTTTTCCTCCTGGATCGTTCCTGTGGCCTGCTGCTCTGCATAGCTAAGTTTTCCTTTGCTATTTTGTTTGCTTTTCTTCTGTCCAGCTTATCTATTTGTTTGCTGGAAGCTCTGGGACGCAGAGGGTGTACCTCCGTGCCGTTAGTTCGGTACGGAGGGTCTTTTTGCCCCCTTTGCGTGGTTTTTAGGGTTTTGTGTTGACCGCAAAGTTACCTTTCCTATCCTCGCTCTGTTCAGAAAATCGGGCCTCACTTTGCTAAATCTATTTCATCTCTACGTTTGTCTTTTCATCTTACTCACAGTCATTATATGTGGGGGGCTGCCTTTTCCTTTGGGGTATTTCTCTGAGGCAAGGTAGGCTTATTTTCTATCTTCAGGCTAGCTAGTTTCTCAGGCTGTGCTGAGTTGCATAGGTAGCGTTAGGCGCAATCCACGGCTGCCTCTAGTGTTGTTGGATAGGATTAGGGATTGCGGTCAACAGAGTTCCCACGTCTCAGAGCTCGTTCTATGTTTTTGGATTATTGTCAGATCACTGTATGTGCTCTGACCTCTATGTTCACTGTGGTACTGAATTGCCTAATCATAACACATCAGCTCGAATATTCTTCTCCCCAGCGAGATAATGGAGGGTGAAGTGGAATCGGGAGAAGAATAAGGACCATCTGGCCTGGCGAGAATTTAGCCGCTGGGCTGTTTGCAAATAGAGCAAATTTTTGTGGTCTGTAAAAACTTGAAAGGGAAAACGAGCCCCCTCCAAGAGATGTCTCCACTCTGAGAAAGCCATTTTCATCGCTAGCAACTCCCTGTCCCCGATGGAATAATTCCTCTCCGCTGGTGTGAAGGTCTTGGAGAAGAAGAAGCACGGATGCTTCCGACCTTGAGCATCCTTTTGGAAGAGGACTGCTCCAGCACCAACAGAAGAGGCATCCACCTCCATTATAAATGGCTTATCGACATCGGGACGATGTAGGATGGGAGCGCTAGCAAAATGAGACTTAGTAGAAGAAAAGGCCTTGGAGACCTCTTCAGACCACACTTTGGGATTTGCTCCCTTCTTGGTGAGGGCTACCAAGGGAGCTACCAAAGTTGAGAAATGGGGAATGAACTGGCGGTAATAATTAATGAACCCCATAAAGCGCTGCACCGCTTTAAGTGAATGGGGTTCTTGCCAGTCCATCACAGCCTGTAGTTTGGCAGGATCCATAGCCAATCCCTGGGCAGAGATGATATAGCCCAGGAAAGGTAAAGACTCCTGCTCAAATACACACTTCTCCAACTTTGCGTAAAGAGAGTTTGCCCGTAAGAGGTCGAAGACTCTGCCAACATCTCTCCGGTGGGAGTCAATATCTGGAGAGAAGATGAGAATATCATCCAGATAGACTACGACTGAGGTGGAAAGCATATCCCGGAAGATGTCGTTGACAAAGTCTTGGAAAACGGCTGGGGCATTACAGAGCCTGAAGGGCATCACCAGATACTCATAGTGCCCATCTCTGGTGTTAAACGCCGTCTTCCATTCGTCCCCCTCACGGATGCGAATCAGGTTATAAGCTCCCCGCAGGTCTAATTTGGTAAATACCTTAGCTCCCCATAGCCTATCAAAAAGCTCAGAAATCAGGGGCAGCAGGTACTTATTCTTAACGGTGATGGCGTTAAGACCCCTGTAGTCTATGCAAGGACGCAACTCTCCATTCTTCTTCTGTACGAAGAAGAACCCTGCCCCTGCTGGTGACACTGACTTCCTAATAAACCCTCTTGCCAAATTCTCCTGGATGTACTGGGACATAGCCTCCGTTTCCGGGAGAGAGAGGGGATAGACACGTCCCCGAGGAGGTTCTGCTCCAGGCAAGAGATCTATAGGACAGTCATAGGGACGGTGAGGCGGAAGGGTCTCCGCGGCCCTCTTGGAGAAGACGTCTGCATAAGACCAATAGCACTTGGGGAGAGTAGAGAGATGTGCGGGCATCTCAGTGGTGGAAACCTGAACGCACTCTTTCACACATCTGCCCTTACAGGATTCACTCCAACCCAATATCCTCCCAGAGGTCCACTCAATATGTGGGGAGTGGAAACGGAGCCAGGATATTCCCAGCAGAATCTCATCCATTCCCTCGGGAAGGACAAGAAGGGAAATAATCTCCTGGTGGGATGGGGACATGGCTAACGTGAAAGGGACAGTCTGATGTGTGATCTGTAGCGGAAGTGTCGACCCATTCACCACTCTAACGGTTACTGGTTTGGCAAGCATAACCAGAGGTACTGCGTGGCGCAGAGCAAAAGCAGAAGACATAAAATTTCCTTCTGCTCCTGAATCCACACAAAGCTCTACTGTAAGAGTGGATGTGCCTAACAGGATTGTCCCTTTAAAGGACAATTTGGAGGAAAATGCCGCTGTGTCCAGTGAACCTCCTCCAATGGTCACTAGACGCGATCGTTTTCCCGACCGCCGTGGACATTTATTAGCGTAATGTCCCGGTTGCTGGCAATTTTTACACACCACAGGTACTCGAGCGGTCTGAGACCTAGGTCCCGCTCGAGAAACCTCCATGGCCTCATGGGAGTCAGACGCCATAACAGGAGATTCTAGAGGTTTGGCAAAGGTGGGAGCCAGCCGAAACCTCTGCCTACACTGGGTCCGCTCCAACCTCCGCTCATTAAAACGGAGATCGATGCGGGTAGCTATAGTAATAAGCTCTTCCAGTGTGGCGGGAATCTCCCTGGTGGCCAAGGCGTCCTTTACATGATCTGCCAGTCCTTTCCAGAACACCGGAATAAGGACTTTATCCGGCCATTCCAGCTCAAAAGCTAGAGTCCGGAATAGGATGGCGAACTGGCTGACCATGGACGAAGCCTGAGTAATTGCCAACAATTGGAGCGCGGTATCGTGGTTGACACGGGGTCCTAAAAAGACCTGCCTCAGAGCGTCCAGGAAGATAGGAGCACTCTGTACCAGACGATCACCACGTTCCCAAAGCGGCGTTGCCCACTCCAACGCCCTGCCCGACAAAAGAGACAAGATGAATCCCACCCTTGCCCGTTCCGTAGGAAAACGTGCAGCCAGCAGCTCGAGATGTATGGAGCACTGGCTCACGAATCCCCGACATAGCTTACTGTCACCAGCAAACTTGTCTGGAAGCGGGAGATGGGATAAGGTCGGAGCAGGGGTGGCAGCGGACAAACTGGCTGCAACTGCACTTGCAGCCTGAACAGCGACAGCAGTAACGTCCACAGCTGAGGTTGCACGCTCTAGAGCCGCCAACCTACCCTCCAGCTGTTGGATGTACCGCTGTGAACGCTGATCGTCCATCATTACTAGCCAGACCTTGGCGCTAGTATTCTGTTAGGGACTGGCGGAACGCACCAAGAATCAGATGTTATGGTATTAGGTGCGTCCGCAGTCCGAGGTCCACCGTGCAGGTAAAAGACCCTGCTGCTAGTAAGACGGACTATATGGCGGTACTAAGTATAAACACATGGGTTAACTTCACCCTGCGTGAAGGAAGCGATCCTGTTGCGTCACAGGACCGCAGTACCGCACATAAAGCGCGAGCAAGAAGTCAGCGGACTCAACCCCTACACAGGATTGAAGTCCGATTAGACACTTGCTGGCACAACACCGCAACTGGGTGTGTTAGAGGAACATAAATAATAATATTAAGGCACAAGAGTGCGTGCAGTGCCGCACTGACGGACGCCACTAACCACCCAGGCTTGGGTCAGGAAAGCGCAGAGCGCCGTACTGGCTGACACAGCAACTGGTAGCTGTAATGTGTGTTTCGTGCTGTTGGATAAGTCGGGCGCTAGATAGCAAACATACACCTTCCGCGAACAGACATTCAATAGGGAGGGTTATTTAAAGAGCGACTTTCACTCACAACACACACACATATTTACAAGACAATACTAGCGCATGGCCGTGCGGTCATGCGCAGTTTATATAGCTGCAGCACAGGAAACAGCTACAGAAGTTTTGCCCTTTCAGGACCTGCCAAAAGGACCAATGGGATGTGCTGCAGTACCTGAGCATGTGACCCTCGATCTCCAACGGGAGATCCTGCCCTGGGCATGCTCAGACAGAGAAAAGCAGGACTTAGATCCAGAAACGTCCACTCGCCGCTGCCCAGCACTGGCTTCAATAGCAGAAGCAGGAAAAGCAGCAGTAACTCTTCGCACAGAGTCAGACTGAGCGAGATGCTGGGATTGACGTCCCTGCTGAGCAGACTCCACTGCGGCTGGAGAAGAATGGGAGACCGCAGCAGAGACGGATCGAGATTCCCCCTGTGCAGCAGAGGAAACTCGACTCCTAACAGGGGCTCTCCACTGTGTCACTATTTTGACAGCTATTTGATACTTTTGAATAAGTGTTTTTTTATCTTTTTATATTTCATCTACATGTACAAATAGCCATTGAATTCTACACATCATTTTAATTTACAAATTATTAATGTCTAACAGTTACCCTATTATATGTGCTGAATTTAACAAGAAACAGAGAGTTTTATTATGACTTACATTTTAATTGGCATAATGGTTCAAATAACGTTTGATGTGACAATAGAAATTGATCATCTAACATACTTTGAGGTTTTGGACAATTTAGCTTTATTTTTTAGGATATGATTTTGTGTACATTTACTATCATATATGTATGGCATTGTTAGTGCAGCTTTCCTTATACATTGCATAGATCTCTAGTCCATAAATGACTGTTAATGGAGGAACATGTAACCTAACCAGTCCACAAGCCTTTTCCAATAGAAAAGTAGCTTTCCCATGTGAGGTGTTTATCTGTTGGAGGAAGCTGATGGCCATGTCTGGCCACATGCTTCTCCATCAGCAGTCATTATATAGGCAGGCAAGCTGTGCAGTCTGTGCGGAAAGCTGCACTAATAAATAATGGAGGAGAACCTGGCATAGTTATATAATTTTAAATGAACATAGAATCATGACCCCTAAACATCTGTTAAAGATCATGTAGCTAAACTCATATACTGATTCTGCAGGCAGCAATGGACAGTGCAACTCCGGGGCTATAAAAAGCAAATGATGCAAATTTTTAATGACACGAAATTGCAAAAATGAGTTTAGCCTCAATTGCATGCATTTAAGTAAGAAAAAAATATCCCAAAAGGAGAACAACTTCTTTAAGAATTATTATGACTTTATGTAGCCTCAGAACAATGCCTCCGATGTGCAACTTTCATTGTGTTTTATCCTTCACAATTCTTTCTCCAGGGCGGTAAGCTGATTTGGAGCACAATCTTTACATCTATACTATTAAGAGTATTCATACTGTACATTATTATTTCAGTTTAAGAACACTACAATCAGCATAATGAAACATTAGATGACCACATTTCATCCTCAGCATTTTCTGTTGTATATTTCATGTTTCTACCATAAATCCTAACATTTCAGTACTTATCATACGGTTTAGTTAAAGAAAAATATAGCTAAATGACAACTGATAAGTATAAAGCATAGTTGGATCAGTTGCTGTAAAAGTTGTACAGTTTTTATACAAAGTTTGTTTGAAAATAGACATAAGTCCATAAAATTCTATGGAGCGATGAGACGTGATAAAAATGTAGGAAAGGGGTAAGGGTGTTTTAGAAATTTGCTTCCCCCTATTGATATACAGCAGAACGAGGCACAGCTGGGTAGGTAGCTATAAAAATTATAAAAGGCGTCAAAATACTATCAGGTGAAAAAGTAGTGTTTCCTTAATTCCTCCATAATACAGCAGCCACGTTTTGATCTATACTATAGGTCTTTATCAAGCACTATGTTCTCCTTACTGCCCATTTGTGTCTTTCTGGTTTCTAAAGTCTTATAATACCCATGTTCAAGGCCTCCTCTCCTATTTCTCCTCCTCATTTTGACATATTATTTAGGTTTTTGTCCAACAAAGAACCTGTTGATGAAAGAAGAACCTGTTGTTGACCACCTCTAAGTGGTTCATTGGCGGATTCAAAGACTCCAGTTGCAGATCCAAATTTAGAAAAAAGTTGATTTTTGTGTCTGAGGTAACCTCTGTTGTTTGTCCTCTAGTTTCTTTACATTTGAGAAAAACCTGAGAATTGCCAATTGTAGACACAGCCATGACTATAATTATCCAGATCTCTGAACCACTTCATTCTCCAATTTAAACAGGTTTAGAATATATTCTACTTTTTCTTTATACATAGGCTGATCCTGTTCAGATAACAGTTTGATTAATTCATCCCTCCAACTCCATTATCTTCTTCATCACTGTGTGAACTTACATTTGTAAAAACTCCACATTCAATAACATATCAAATGAATATTTGTTAGTAACAGACTCAGATTTTGAACAGAAGAGTTGGTCTTAAGGAAGTTTTCAATTTCATGAGCCCTATGATAGTCAATAAAGTAGGCACATGCAATTCTAGTGAGATCAAGTGCTTCTGATCACCTTCCTACCTTCATTTTATCATATCAGAGGTCACATATTCAAAAATGTATTGTCCACTGCAGGTCCTGCAAGAAAGATAATTGGAGGAGTGTGATCTACCAAATTCCGGGATCATCTTTGTAGCTTGACGTAAAAACACACAAACATTTGGATTCATATTTACAACAACTGGAAAACAAAGTCTGAAACACAATTAATAAAATGTGGCAGGACACACAAGCACAAATCTAAGGGATCTATTTGTGATCAGTCCATAAAAATCAAAACAGCATCCCTTAAGGTGAAAAAACAGCTTAATCATTATTCTTCCATAATTCTGCAGTAGGTCTTTATCAAGAACACGAAAGTAGTGATTACACTGGTATACAGTGATTTTGGTGCCAATAATATCTGAACAGTTTCATATTAAGTTTAAAGTGTAGATTAAGAGTATGACTTTGGTTTTGCCAGATTGGATCTAGTTTCTGAGATAGCGAATAGTTAGTTAATTGATTAATTACAGTAGAATTCTGGTATAAAAAGTTACTTTTGTACCACTGTAAGCAAATTTCAATACAAGATAATTATATGGGATATTTCATTATCTGATACACTGTTAAAGAGTAAAAAGACCAAACACTATTGCATTTGTTATCACACACAAGTCACATGCCTTATTTTCATGGATGAATTATCTCAAAAACTAGAACCAATTCAGCAAAAGTAATGAGATTTTTTTTCATTCTGCACCCTCAAAATACCCTAAATCCATTCATAAAACCTTGGCACCTGAAAAAGACCTGTGTTATCATATGCGGCAAAGGTCATTATATAATTAAAGCAATGCACGGTTTACTAACGTATCTGGCTCATAATATAAATGGTCATGAAACACGTTTTAAGAGAGATTGAGTTCATTTTAAAAAGGGACCAACAGTGAGGCCCAGGAACCACCGGATTATACTGGTGAAGCCTCAGTAGAATTAGACTGAGAAGCTGTGATCTAGAGAAAGGCAAAAAAAAAATAAACAATCTAAAGAAGTGCAAATTATCAGACTGTATCAACATTAATAAAAAAAACATTAGTACAACTTCATCTGTAATATAGTTAGAATCCACATTACCCAAAAATAATTGTATAATACCATCTAGGGATATAAAGTGATTCCAGTGACAAGATAATTTTTTTATATAATTTATCTAATATATAATTACCTTGTAATGTCTTCACATCCTGTTCCGTCCTGATGTGTCGGGATCCCAGAATTCCAAGTGGCGGAAGTTCACCGACTGCCATATTGGGACACCCAAGTGATGGGTGTCTCAATATGGAAACTGCTGGTGGTACCAGCCTCTTGCGCAGTACCACCAGAGGAACATGGTTGCACTATACACACGCACACACACTGTATATGCCGTACGCACCACACACACACTGTATATGCCATATGCAGTATCTTGCACGGTACCACCAGCAGAACACCGTCACGAACACGCCGCTGCCAGGATCAGCTGAATGATTCACTGACTGCCGCCATCTTTGTACAGGAGGAGTGCATGCACAGTTTTTATGTGACTGCCGCTATCTGTCTGCACAAAGATGGCAGATTTACTGTGCCTGCACAAATTTCGCGCAGGCGCAGTGAATCATTCAGCTGATCTCGGCGGCAGATGCGCAACGTGTCTACAGGCAGAGGAAGTTGGTCACATTAAAGGGGTTTTCCCTAGACCGAAAGTTCATTTTAAAAATTGTCTGTGTCTGACCATGAACGGGGCATACCATATCTCCTGGGCAGGGGAGGAAACAAAAGACAATACTGATATTACAGCAGGGGATTCATTTTGTGAGGTAAAATATTTCACTGACTGTTTTTAAGCAATTTTTTACACTCACAAAATGTATCCTCTGGGATGTCCTGTTGAAATGTTAGTATTGTCTTTTGCTTCCTCCCCTGCCCAGGAGCTGGATAGCACATGGGGTAGACAGGTCAAAGAAAAGAGCACAGACAGGAGAAGTCAGCACATGGGGAAAGAGAGAGTGGATAGGTGGGTGAGCAAATGGGGGGAGAGATTCTTAACACTGCAAAGCCTGCCCCCATTGTGGCCTTACCTCCCTCCCGATGCAATAGCATCGGGCCTCCATCTAGTTATAATATAAAATAAAGAACAAAACATCAGACATTGAACAGAAATATAAAAAACAGGGTGGGAACAGCCTCCAATATGAGAATGTGCAAACCAGTAAGGCTGGGTCTACCAAACAACTCAGGGAGTTAGCTCACAAATATATACCCAGGCATTCAGTTATAGTCTCATTAAAAGAAATGGTTCCTAAAGAAAGTGCATAGTGTAAAAAGAGGAACTTAATAAATAAATATTCAAGACAAACTGTTATGCCAGTATATATGAATAAGAACTCAATATATATAAATCAAATGAAGAAAATTACATGCATAGTTACAAAAACATGGGGTATCATAAAGTAAACACCTATAAAGAGTTACATCACCTGAAAGAACCACAAGTCCCACAGTGCAAAGGAGACCAGGACAGCCGTGCATCCCCAACCCCTATGCTGTTTCGCAAATGCTTCTTCCGGTGGGTGTCAAAACGTGGGGAAGTGATGTGTTTTATATATGGGGTTATCCAATAGAAGCAATTGTATGAAAGAGATTCATGTTAAAAATTAAATCATTGGTGCGCTCAATAGGAAGGTGGTATACCCGAAAACATGTGACCTTTTGAATAGCTGACATGTGCCCGAAACATCAACATACTGACCAACTGAATCGGTTATTAAACCGTGCGCTGAGTCAAAAAGTGTCTTGTACTTTTTTGTTTAAAAACTCATAACTTTATTGAAAAACACATTACACATTAAAAAATCCTTAAAACAATACCTCTGAACCACAATAGACAGAATAACTGACAAATACGCGTCTTAAACAAATGTTGTTTCAGCAGATCCCTAATATGTTAATCAACGAATTTATGGGTTAGCTTATAGAGTCATGCACATGTGAAAAAACACCGGGATTGCACTTGAACAAGTATGGCAATACAAGCTGCTATCAGTAACTCAATAGCTATTGAGTAAGCTTAATGCTAACGCTAAAATGCTATTCACTCAATGAGCACTAAAATCCTCTATATATAAAGTGAGCTGAGCTCCTATACAGCAAATTGCAGTTCATTTACTGCTAAAGTGTATCCACACCAACAGGACCTCTAAAGTCCATGCAATCTAGCAATCTGGCCGATTACCATCAGTGTAGCCTGCTGTTGTTTACATACGGTACATCCAACCACATAACTCTAAACAAATTGATAAGAGTCCTGGTTATGATAATGAGGTCCTGGTTATGGGGGACTTTAACTACCCGGATATTAACTGGGAAACAGAAACCTGTGAAACCCATAAAGGCAACAGGTTTCTGCTAATAACCAAGAAAAATTATCTTTCACAATTGGTGCAGAATCCAACCAGAGGAGCAGCACTTTTAGACCTAATACTATCTAATAGACCTGACAGAATAACAAATCTGCAGGTGGTTGGGCATTTAGGAAATAGCGACCACAATATTGTGCAGTTTCACCTGTCTTTCACTAGGGGGACTTGTCAGGGAGTCACAAAAACATTGAACTTTAGGAAGGCAAAGTTTGACCAGCTTAGAGATGCCCTTAATCTGGTAGACTGGGACAATATCCTCAGAAATGAGAATACAGATAATAAATGGGAAATGTTTAAGAACATCCTAAATAGGCAGTGTAAGCGGTTTATACCTTGTGGGAATAAAAGGACTAGAAATAGGAAAAACCCAATGTGGCTAAACAAAGAAGTAAGACAGGCAATTAACAGTAAAAAGAAAGCATTTGCACTACTAAAGCAGGATGGCACTATTGAAGCTCTAAAAAACTATAGGGAGAAAAATACTTTATCTAAAAAACTAATTAAAGCTGCCAAAAAGGAAACAGAGAAGCACATTGCTAAGGAGAGTAAAACTAATCCCAAACTGTTCTTCAACTATATCAATAGTAAAAGAATAAAAACTGAAAATGTAGGCCCCTTAAAAAATAGTGAGGAAAGAATGGTTGTAGATGACGAGGAAAAAGCTAACATATTAAACACCTTCTTCTCCACGGTATTCACGGTGGAAAATGAAATGCTAGGTGAAATCCCAAGAAACAATGAAAACCCTATATTAAGGGTCACCAATCTAACCCAAGAAGAGGTGCGAAACCGGCTAAATAAGATTAAAATAGATAAATCTCCGGGTCCGGATGGCATACACCCACGAGTACTAAGAGAACTAAGTAATGTAATAGATAAACCATTATTTCTTATTTTTAGTGACTCTATAGCGACAGGGTCTGTTCCGCAGGACTGGCGCATAGCAAATGTGGTGCCAATATTCAAAAAGGGCTCTAAAAGTGAACCTGGAAATTATAGGCCAGTAAGTCTAACCTCTATTGTTGGTAAAATATTTGAAGGGTTTCTGAGGGATGTTATTCTGGATTATCTCAATGAGAATAACTGTTTAACTCCATATCAGCATGGGTTTATGAGAAATCGCTCCTGTCAAACCAATCTAATCAGTTTTTATGAAGAGGTAAGCTATAGACTGGACCACGGTGAGTCATTGGACGTGGTATATCTCGATTTTTCCAAAGCGTTTGATACCGTGCCGCACAAGAGGTTGGTACACAAAATGAGAATGCTTGGTCTGGGGGAAAATGTGTGTAAATGGGTTAGTAACTGGCTTAGTGATAGAAAGCAGAGGGTGGTTATAAATGGTATAGTCTCTAACTGGGTCGCTGTGACCAGTGGGGTACCGCAGGGGTCAGTATTGGGACCTGTTCTCTTCAACATATTCATTAATGATCTGGTAGAAGGTTTACACAGTAAAATATCGATATTTGCAGATGATACAAAACTATGTAAAGCAGTTAATACAAGAGAAGATAGTATTCTGCTACAGATGGATCTGGATAAGTTGGAAACTTGGGCTGAAAGGTGGCAGATGAGGTTTAACAATGATAAATGTAAGGTTATACACATGGGAAGAGGGAATCAATATCACCATTACACACTGAACGGGAAACCACTGGGTAAATCTGACAGGGAGAAGGACTTGGGGATCCTAGTTAATGATAAACTTACCTGGAGCAGCCAGTGCCAGGCAGCAGCTGCCAAGGCAAACAGGATCATGGGGTGCATTAAAAGAGGTCTGGATACACATGATGAGAGCATTATACTGCCTCTGTACAAATCCCTAGTTAGACCGCACATGGAGTACTGTGTCCAGTTTTGGGCACCGGTGCTCAGGAAGGATATAATGGAACTAGAGAGAGTACAAAGGAGGGCAACAAAATTAATAAAGGGGATGGGAGAACTACAATACCCAGATAGATTAGCGAAATTAGGATTATTTAGTCTAGAAAAAAGACGACTGAGGGGCGATCTAATAACCATGTATAAGTATATAAGGGGACAATACAAATATCTCGCTGAGGATCTGTTTATACCAAGGAAGGTGACGGGCACAAGGGGGCATTCTTTGCGTCTGGAGGAGAGAAGGTTTTTCCACCAACATAGAAGAGGATTCTTTACTGTTAGGGCAGTGAGAATCTGGAATTGCTTGCCTGAGGAGGTGGTGATGGCGAACTCAGTCGAGGGGTTCAAGAGAGGCCTGGATGTCTTCCTGGAGCAGAACAATATTGTATCATACAATTATTAGGTTCTGTAGAAGGACGTAGATCTGGGTATTTATTATGATGGAATATAGGCTGAACTGGATGGACAAATGTCTTTTTTCGGCCTTACTAACTATGTTACTATGTTACTATGTTACTATGATGCATATTACCCAAATAATCGGTGGTCTCTGCTAACAGCCGCGTGGCACGCTTACTCCTTGTCAGACCCCGACGCGCGTTTCGCAACAGCTTCCTCTTGGGGGAAGAGGAAGCTGTCGCGAAACGCCCGTCGGGGTCTGACAAGGAGTAAGCGTGCCACGCGGCTGTTAGCAGAGACCACCGATTATTTGGGTAATATGCATCTTATCAATTTGTTTAGAGTTATGTGGTTGGATGTACCGTATGTAAACAACAGCAGGCTACACTGATGGTAATCGGCCAGATTGCTAGATTGCATGGACTTTAGAGGTCCTGTTGGTGTGGATACACTTTAGCAGTAAATGAACTGCAATTTGCTGTATAGGAGCTCAGCTCACTTTATATATAGAGGATTTTAGTGCTCATTGAGTGAATAGCATTTTAGCGTTAGCATTAAGCTTACTCAATAGCTATTGAGTTACTGATAGCAGCTTGTATTGCCATACTTGTTCAAGTGCAATCCCGGTGTTTTTTCACATGTGCATGACTCTATAAGCTAACCCATAAATTCGTTGATTAACATATTAGGGATCTGCTGAAACAACATTTGTTTAAGACGCGTATTTGTCAGTTATTCTGTCTATTGTGGTTCAGAGGTATTGTTTTAAGGATTTTTTAATGTGTAATGTGTTTTTCAATAAAGTTATGAGTTTTTAAACAAAAAAGTACAAGACACTTTTTGACTCAGCGCACGGTTTAATAACCGATTCAGTTGGTCAGTATGTTGATGTATTTAGTAAAGTGTTGCCCGCCCCAAGTTTGAGGGTATGGGTTTGGGTAATATGTTTACATGTGCCCGAAACAGCCATGTGTGGACTCGTGATCCACCAGCAGCTATTAACCTGTTAAATACAGTTGTCAAATGCTGACAGCAGCATATGTGCTTCCAGCAATTGCGCCAGAAATGCGTCCATCTGTTACCCCCGTCACTCGATCGCTGATCGACAATGGGTTGGCATGACAACCAGGGGTCTCATGGAGACCTCTATGGTTGTCACTGCCAGATTGCTATGATCGCTGCCTGGTGGTCAGTGCTCATAGAAAGTGAGGTATTCTGTTACAAACAGGTGATATGATCATCGCCTGTGTGTAGCCGAGCGGATTGGGTTATGGCAGCTTCTAGTCTCCCATGCCAAGAGTAAAAAAAAATGTTTTAAAAATATAAAAAAACAAAAAAATGCAAAAGTTCAAATCACCCCCCCTTTCGCACCATTCAAAATAAAACAATTAAAAAAACTAACATACACATATTTGGTATTGCCACTTTCAGAATTGCCCAATCTATCAATATAAAAAAAGAACTAACTCGGTCGCTAAATGGCATAACAAGAAAAAATTTAAAAATGCCAGAATTACGTTTTTTTTGGTCACCGCAATATTGCATTAAAATGCAATAACGGGCGATCAAAATATCATACCTACACTAAAATGGTATCATTAAAAACATCAGCTCAGCACGCAAAAATAAGCCCTCACCCAAGCCCAGATCACGAAAAATGGAGACCCTATGGGCATCTTAATATGGCACAATTTTTTTATTTTTTTAACAAACATTGGATTTTTTTTCACAATTAAATGAAAAAGAACCCAGACATGTTTGGTGTCTATGAACTTGTAATGACTTGGAGAATCATAATGACCGTTTAAGCATTTAGTGAACATGGTAAAAAAAATCCCCAAAAAATGTTGTGGAATTGCTCTTTTTTTGCAATTTCACCGCACTTGGAATTTTTTTCCCATTTTTAAGTACACAATATGGTAAAACCAATGGTGTCGCTCACAAGTACAACTTGTCCTGCAAAAAACAAGCCCTCATATGGCCATATTGATGGAAAAATAAAAAATTTATGGCTTTGGAAAGAAGGGGAGTAAAAAACAGAAACACAAAAACAAAAAAGGGCTTAGTCTCAAAGGGGTTAATAAATTGGAATCATTATATTATATAGCACTGTGTACTCAACATTGCTCATTTTGCCTTTCTACCCAGTTAATTATTCTCTTTTCTCTGCACTATGTAGAAACAGGAAGTCTCTTGTCCATGCAAAAATTATTCCCCTCTTGAACCCCTGACCAATCTGTTACTGCAAACTTGCAATAGACTTTTGCAGTGACTCATGACTTGTGAAAATGTAGAGCTTAGAAGGATTCAGCTAGTCAGTCTTTAATCACGTGATGTCATAGACCTAATGGAAAACAGAACAATTAGCTGGGTAGAAGGGGAAAATGATCAATTGTAAGTACACAGTGCTATATACTATAATGATTGCAATATATTAAAAGGATAAAACTTTGATGGGAGTGCTTCTTTAAGTTGTAAAAGTGCATAATGGTTCATACAAAAAATATAGTCTAAAGATGATTCATGTAAAACCCCCACCAAAGACAAGGGGCACTCCATCTACCTACTTACTGAAAGAAAATTCAATTCTCAAAAGAAAACAAGACTTCTTTACCATAAGAATTATTTATCTCTGGAATGCTTTTTTAGAAGAAAATAACAAATAAATATATATAACAAATAACAAATAAATATATATATAAATGTGTAAACTTCTCTTCTGAACTTTTGGTCCAGTGAGTTGATCAAGATTCAAGAGAGAAATATTTAATATTTCCTCTTTGCGGGGACTGGGTCATGCACTATAGTTGTACATATACCCTATCCCCCTTATCATTTCCTATCCATTGGTTGGACTTGATGGACATGTCTTTTTTTCACCTGTATCAACCATGTGGCTATTTACATTCAAAACAAGGAATTTCTATATGTACACGCTTATGTTTTTTTGCACTAAGAAATCGAAGCCTTTTTGAAGGCTGTTCCTCTTATGCCTATCACTCAAGGTAGATTGTTCCAAAGGTTGATAGTTTTGAAAAGGGCAGCGCTTTGTACAGATGTGCTGCTCCATGAGTAGTGCTGGAATGTGCTTACAGCTGCTGCTCACAATACTGTGACCGTAGCAACTCCATGCACACCTCTATAACCAAAAGCCTCTGGGTGGAATAAAGTTAATTTTCTCCCAATAGTGGTGCTTTCAGTTAAGTGGCCAGACAGCACTTTAACACTATTAACCAGCAGAAAAAAAACCCATATCTGCAGGTTAATCGAATTTGGGGGCATGACAGGTTCCCTTTAAGTTCTCAATGTTCCCATTGAGCTTCCATTGAGTTACACCAATGTATTTATGATGTACTGAGAGTTCTTCCAAAATAATCCAATAGATAATATCCTTAATTGTGCCATATAAATATGTATGGAGGAACACATTTTATTCATTCGTTATGAAGAATAATTGAATTTCCCATTTACTTTATAATAAAATATAAAGCCATGTGTAGAATTCATTAATTTCTGTATTTTAAGATCACGAGCATAATTCACAGAAATAGTTTGATATCCTCGTTGAGTAGCCGCTTACCAAAATGATGACTCCGCAAACAGATTGTACAGTTCAAACAGAAGAGTATGAAATACCATATAATATGGAATGCCAGACAGCAGAAAAGATTTTCTCTAGACATTAACATCTGTAATACACAAAATAACTATTTTATGAGCTTATGTCTACAAGGCCTTATTCATAAACTCCAAAGCTACGAGTATGGTAAGCTTTAAGCTTGCAGTTATGGTACCTTCAAGTACAAATCTTACCTGGTTAAAACAAACTGACTTGCTGTTGCAAATGTAGTATTTTTAAGGTGGAGATAGGTCTATAATAGAGTTGAGCAAAAAGATCCCAAGACCCTGGTGCAACGGCCATATTGATAGTCAGCGTCCACCGGCCAAGAGCCATGTAAACCTCCTACTGCTTGAGTCATCCCACACTCCTCTACTGATTACTAGGACCCTCACCATCTCATGTGTGCATCATGCTGCAATGTAATAATTGCAGGTGCCTACTTATCAGATCTAGAGGCTACAGACTAGCAGGTCCTATAAATATTTTGGCTCAACTCTAGTCTATAAGAATTTTAGTTAAGGAGGTCCTGATTCTGATTTTGCATTGGTGCCCAGAAGCCTGAATAATAATAATAATCTCTATTTATATAGTGCCAACATATTCCGCACTGCTTTACAGTTTAACAGTTTCAAACACAACAGTCATAAGTAACAACGTTAACAATACAATAATTAAAGCGAAATAAGACGACCCTGCTCGTGTGAGCTTACAATCTACAATGAGGTGGGGGAGATGCAAAGCACAGGTGTGTATTTACAATGATGTAGTTACAATGATGGTTCAGCCATCTTCAGGGGGTGGGGGATAGATGGAGATAGTGAATGGGCTACACACACAAACATAAAATGACTTTGATTAGTGAACGTGGTAGGCCGCTATGAACAAATGTGTTTTGAGCGAGCACCTAAAACTATGCAAATTGTGGATGGTCCTAATATCTTGGGGTAGAGCATTCCAGAGGATTGGCGCAGCACGGGAGAAGTCTTGGAGTCGGGAGTGGGAGGTACGGATTAGTGCAGAGGTTAGTCGAAAGTCATTTGCAGAGCGCAGCGGTCGGTTAGGCCAATAGACAGAAATGAGGGAGGAGATGTAAGGGGGTGCAGCACTGTGGAGAGCTTTGTGAGTGAGAACAAGTACTTTGAATTGGATTCTATAATGAATGGGCAGCCAGTGTAATGACTGGTGAAGAGCAGACGCGTCCGAGTAATGATTAGCCAGATGGACGACCCTGGCTGCTGCATTAAGGATAGACTGGAGAGGGGAAAGTCGAGTAAGAGGGAGGCCAATTAATAGAGCATTACAGTAGTCCAGGCGGGAGTGGATCAGGGTGACAGTGAGGGTTTTTGTTGTTTCCATGGTGAGAAAAGGGCGGATTCTAGAGATGTTCTTTAGGTGTAAGCGGCATGAGCGGGCAAGAGATTGTATATGGGAGGTGAAGGAGAGATCGGAGTCAAACATAACACCCAGACAGCGCGCCTGCTGCCAGGGTGTTATTATGGTGCCACACACAGAGAGGGAAATGTCAGATTTAGGGAGGTTAGTAGATGGCGGGAGCAGAAGAAGTTCAGTTTTGGAGAGGTTGAGTTTCAGATAGAGAGCGGACATGATGTTGGAGACTGCAGACAGAGAGTCAGTGGCGTTCTGTAGTACAGCGGGGGTAAGGTCAGGGGATGACCTGTATAGTTGTGTGTCATCAGCATAAAGATGGTACTGAAAGCCAAATCTGCTGATGGTCTGTCCAATTGGGGCCGTGTAGAGAGAGAAGAGAAGAGGGCCAAGGACTGAGCCTTGAGGTACCCTCACAGTGGAAGGAAGAGGAGATGAAGTGGAGACAGAGAACAGAACACTGAAGGAGCAGTCAGAAAGATAGGAGGAGAACCAGGAGAGAGCAGTGTCCTTAATGCCTAGTGACTGGAGCCTAGAGAGTAGGAGAGGGTGGTCAACAATGTCAAAAGCTGCAGAAAGGTCGAGAAGAATGAGCAGAGAGTGGTCACCGTTACGTTTTGCTGTCAGACGGTCATTGGTCACTTTGATGAGTGCAGTTTCTGTTGAATGTAGGGGGCGGAAACCGGACTGTGAAGGCTCTAGGAGGGAGTGAGTGGACAGGTAACAGGTAAGGCAGGAGTGTATCAGGAGCTCCAGGAGTTTAGAGATGAAGGGGAGATTGGAGACTGGTCTGTAGTTGTTTGTGCAGGATGGGTCGAGGGTGGTTTTTTTAGTAATGGAGTAATGATAGAGTGTTTGAATGGGGTTGGTTGTGCATGTAGTTGGACGAGGAGAGGAGCCTGGAGACTTCTTCTTCTATGATGGAATCGAATGTGGAGAGTGAGCCAGGGGAAATGCAGGGAGGGATGGGAGTCACTGAACTTGGTTATTGGGAGTGGATTTCCTGACAGATATTGTCTATTTTCTCTATAAAGTGGAAAGCCAGGTCATCAGCACAGATGTCTGTGAAAGGGGCTTGTGCTTTTGGCCTGAGGAGGGAGTGAAAGGTGTCAAAAAGTTTCTTGGGGTTGTTGGATAGTGAGGAGATCAGGGTGGTGAAGTAGGTCTGTTTGGTAAGGTGAAGGGCAGAGTTATAGGTCCTTAACATAAATTTGAAGTGTATGAAGTCTTCTGGTGTGTGTGTTTTCCTCCATAAGCATTCAGCACACCTAGAGCATCGTTGGAGAAATCGGGTTTGCGATGTGATCCAGGGCTGTTTCACTCTGCGTTTGGAGGTTCTGAGGGTGAGGGAAGCTACTTGGTCAAGGGTGCTTCTAAGAGTGTCATTGAAGTGATGTACAGCCAGATCTGGACAGGAAAAAGAAGAGATTGGAGACAATGATGAGTGTAGGGCGTCTGAAGGTATATGAGGGTTAATGGCTTGTAGATTTCTGACTGAATGGTAGGTAGGAGGGTGCTGGGGTGAGCGAGGATTTGTGAGTGTGAAGGAGATAATGTTGTGGTCAGAGAGGAGAAGCGGTGAGTTATCTAGGTAGGGGATTGAGCAAAGCCGGGGATGACCAGGTCCAGGGTGTTACCGTCTTTGTGTGTTTCAGAGGTTGAGAGCTGTGAGAGGCCTAGAGAAGTGGTTAGTGATAGAAGCTGGGATGCAGATGTGGAAGTGGGGCTGATAATGGGGATGTAGAAGTCTCCCAGGATAACGGTTGGTAGTTCTGAGAACATGAAGTGCGGCAGCCAGGCAGAGAAATGGTCAAGGAAGTGGGTGGGTGAGCCTGGGGGCCGGTATATGACCGCTACTCTGAGGGAGAGGAGACGAAAGAGCCTGATGGTGTGGACTTCAAAAGAAGGGAATAAGAGTGATGGAACTGGGGGGATGACCTGGAAAGTGCATTGTGGGGACAGGAGTATGCCGACTCCACCACCAGGTCTGTTTGTGGGTCTCGGGGAATGTGAGAATTGTAAGCCACCATGGGAAATGACAGCAGGAGAGACAGTGTCAGAATCCTGAATCCAGGTTTCCGTGAGGGCCAACAGATTCAGAGAGTTTTTCAGAAAGTAATTGTGTAAGAAAGGAAGCTTGTTGCATACAGATCGTGTATTCCAAAGGGCCCAATTAAAAGAAGGAGATGAAGGAGTGCAATTAATATTAGTAAGATTATTAAGGTTTCGATGTGAGGTAGGGTAGGGGTTGAGGTTGGTGGATGGTGGACCAGGGTTGTGGGAGATGTCCCTTGAAATCAGTAGGAGTAGGAAGATAAAAAGCAAGTAATTTTTGGAATTGTATGAAGTTTTTTGTGCAGAGTGTTTGGGCAAGATTGACTGAAGTTTTTCAGGAAGGTGAAAAGAGCATGAGAGCTGTACATGGGAGAGGGAAGAAGTGAGGAGCTGATGTGTATGAGTCGTGATGGAGGGGGGATTGGGCGGTGAAAGTGGATTGCAAGGATTGCAAGGGAACACAGGAGGATGGATGGAAGGGAGTGCAGAGTGTGGGTTATTTGACTCCTGCCCTGACTAACTGCCATGGAATAACTGCTGTATCACGACGCTTAGCTTCGTGACGCTTTGCTTCTGGGACGCTTACGTGCACCCCAACCCCCACATTCGTGCACCCCTAAGGTTGTTTCTAAAGACATGTTATGAAGCAGACAATTTGAGGTTAGGAATGCATATGATATTGCATATATTTGAAAGACAAAAAGCAACTAGTATGTCCTGAATAAAGATTCATGTATTAAATTAAGATACTGAGTGTAAGAGTATATTTTATACATGTCTAATACATACAAAATATTGAGAAAAGTATTGGGACATATCTCTTAATCATTAAATTCAGAATTTTTTTATTCATCCCTATTTACACAGGTATATGCAATCCAGTCCTGTGCAGTTTTCCTTTACAAGCAATTGTGAAAGAATGGGTTGCTGTATAGAGCTAACTAAATTCGAGCATGGCACTGTTATAAGATGCCACCATTGGTACAAGTTAGTACATGAAATTTCTTCCCTTCTAAATATTCTGAATAGTGGTGAATCATGTTTCTCTAACTCCCAGCCTAAGGGACAAGTCTCATTTGAGAATGTCAGGAGAATGTTACCTGCCTGACTATATTATGCTAACAGTTTGGTGAAGTTCCATTGGAGGAAAATCGTAGCTCTTCAGCATAAGACAATTTGGACAATTATAGCTTCTAATTTTGTGGTAACAATTTGGGGAAGTCCCTGCTCTGTTCCAGCATGACTGTGTCCCAGTGCATAAAACAAGGTCCACAAAGGCATTGTGGATGACTTTGTTGTAGAAGAACTTCACTGTCCACACAGATCTCTGATCTCAACCTCAACAAACACCTTTTGGTTGAATTAGGAAAAAAAGATTGTGAGCCAGGCGCTCGTCTTCAACTTCAGTGTCTGACCTCATAAATGCTCTTCTGGGCAAAAAATTTCTACAGACACAATCCAAAATCTAGTAGAGATCGATCCTTATTAGAAGGGAAGAAATTTAAGCTCATGTTAATGGATTTAGTATGGGCTGTCATAAAAACTCTTACAGGCGAAATGCATAGGTGTCCCAATACTCCTGTACGTACAGTATAGTGCATGTCCTACGTATATAGAAAAAGTGTCACTTCTATGGATACGCAGTTAATATATATTTTGTCTGAATATGAATGTAGAGTTAAAAACCTTATTTCACAAGTTTCTAAATTAGGTTTGTGTCTTAATAGTAATAGTATAGTGAAGTGATAGTATCAATTAGATTATTGGAGTATGAAAAAAGGTAAAAACAACAATCTTATGGGGTAAAGAAGACCCAGTTGAAATGTACAATAAGATTCATTGTAAAAAACATATAGCTCTAAATCATTTTTTCTGAAGAAGAGAGGATCCCACTCAAAAGGCATTGGACATTTTATATTGGGGCACTGAAAACAAAAACAAAATATCCATCAGAATGAAGCTGCATAAAAATATGAAATGAACAATCGCATAATGTAAAAAAAACTCTATATGTGAAAGCTGCTTCACTGCCCCAGTGATCATCATTATCGTGCTGAGTGCACACAGCCAATACCGGGGAGAGACAGGCGATCCTGGAGCTGAATGAAAGACTCTGCAGCCAAAGCTGCTTCACAGCCCAGACACATCATCATTGTCGTGCTGCGCGTACATGCGGCTAATGATGAGGGGAGACAGGAGATTCTGTGGCTGCACGAATGACTCTGAAGGCTACTTTACAGCCCACAGCCATCCCCATCATTGTGCCTACTGCACATACAGCTGATGATGAGGAGGGCCAGGAGTTCCCAGAACTGAACTCTGCTGCAGGGTCCCTGATAATCATCGCACAGAAATAAACACAGAAACTGCATCCCACGTGGACCATGATCTCCCATCGAAGAGCAGACAATCAGTGTTCACAGCAGGGTACTCCGCCTGGAGCCCACGAAGAACTCACTAGTAAGGGATATCTATAGGAACAATGCGGTCCTGACCGTGAGTATATCATTTCACTAACATTATTACCATAATATTTCCTCATGGATGAATAAAAGTGTGGAATATTGCAGGCATTCATTGAATATTGATGATACTCCAATATGCTGTATTTGTACTTTATTAAACTCCCTTTATATACATATTCCTATAGGACTTGTGAGATTCAAACAATATTGTATGTAAAATAAATAGCAATACAATCCAGGATATATACTTCTATAAAGCCGTAACTAAATCTACAAATACAATACTATTAGGTATTGTATACAAGCTATGAACTGTATTCAGCATTGATTCCTTGCTGCCACCAAATGCAGTATATTATCTGGAGCTGGCAGATGAGCAGTGTTACTGTCCATGGTGCTGAAACTGATATCCACATGAGTGCTGTCCAGGTTCAGCATCTGAGGACAGCCCAGTATACAAGAATGATGGTGTATCAGCAGCATTCATGGTACATACTGTAATATTTTACATATTCCGTAAGCAAACCCACACAGGGTTCAACAACATACATATCAGTACACAAAGTAGTGTACTATAGGAGTATGTCTTATATGTGTAATATAAGGCAAAAGAGTATGTCACTATTTTCTCACCGCCTTAGTTCAGACTGAGACTTGGGTTATAGGTAGTGCACTGACCTGTGGTTCTTCTGGCTGTCCTTTTTCTCCATGATAGCTGGTACACAGTTTGTGAGTTCAGTCCAGTCTGCATGCAATCCGCAACTCCATCCTGTAGAGAAGCGAGAGAATAACCAGGTCTCCTTCCTCCCTGGACGGTGACAGGTGCACTTCTTCTGTCCTGGCTTACAATCACAGGGCTGCTCCAAATGGATATTCCTCACCAAGTGTCTTCCGAAAGTGGTGCCTCCTGTTTTTTGTATATGCAGGAACACAATCACATCATCCGCTTTGATATTAAAATCCACAAACCTGTAGAGGTCTTTTGCCAAAAAATTGAAGGTCGGCTGGAATTTCTGAGGGATGTTATCCTCAGGAACTTCACTCTCATCCTCCTCACCCTGCCACTGAGCTTCTACCATGCCTGTAAGCTCTGACGACTGGGCTTCCCCTTTCAAAGAGTCTCCTGCACGAAAATGCCATGAGTTGGTCCCAGTGGGGCATATATACTGGTAGACAATCATTACAAAGAGTACAGCAAGAACCGGGGCCAAGATCAACTTGTTGGCTCTGTCATCCATGATTCCAGAAAAGGCTTTTCTCATGAATAAAGAAGGATGAATTCACCTTTATTCTATGGGATGACATCAAGTAACATAAGTAATCTTGTCTTTAGATTCCAGTATTGTAACTTGATTCTTCACATTGCCCATCTCTAGAAGAAATGTCCTACCACAATCTTATCTCAAGGAGAAAGCAGTCACTGCATTACACAATAACTTCAATGCGGTAGGGAAGTTACAAGTGTGAAGAAGACACGTGAAGGATCCAGGTGTCACACAGCATTCTTAGCTGTCTTCTTACAATGCCTGCACACAGGAAATCCTAACCGTCTGCTTCACAGAATGCTAGAATTTCTAACACACAAAGCCAATAGCAAACTGATGTCTCAGTTCTCGTACCCAATCACAGACTTGTGCTGGGAATAAACCAGACGGCATCTTTGACCAATGGAAAAGGTAAACAGGGAGTCGATAGACTCCTACAATGCAGACGCCAATGAGAAATGTACTGATGGCTAATAGAGCCCAATCAGTCAGGGGTGGGCAAGGTCTGAAAGACACCAATGCGAGCAGGAGCTGGATGTGGAATAATCACCTTTCTCATCCACGTTCAGTTACTGCAGCACTGAGCATCTGCAGCGTCTTGGAATGTGTCTGGTGCTAAGAGAGAAACGAGAGAACAAGAAAAAGAACTTTACAGATCCTAAACTGCACGGCTCAGTATAAAGCTTCCATAAAGGACTAATACGTATTGTAACCTGTATATATAAGGTAATGATAAGAGGTGAGCTGAACAGGTTATACCAGCCGCAGTAAATATCCCAGCATTTCAGTCTACAACGTCTACATAACTAGGAAAAGGGAAAACAACAACTGGGTTAATGTTCAATATTCTCCAGAAATGATCAAAAGGAAAAGTACTACACCCAACCTTCCCACATAGCTGCTGCCAGAGAACAATACATTTCATTTTGTAAGCAATGTGCATCATTGCACTGATGTATTTACTAGGAACGGGGTCAGATCTCAGTTACTAAGCAGATTATATCAGGCTGTAAGGAAACAACTGCAATGGAAGATAATTATCTGCACAAGTATAGCAGAATAGCTGGTGCCTTCATTTGCATCGAGGCGTCTACTGTACTGAATACTGTATACGATTATACATATCTGACTGCTCTAAATATCACCGGTCCCCGGGGGTGCTGTATTTATCACTGCTTCTCTTGTCTACACAAAAGACAGATTTGTCACACATTGAAAGGAGCTGCATTACATTTCGCTGAATTAGGCTGGTAAATTAGAAATCTGTGCCAAGCAAAAACATCAACTGATTTAAAGTCACTCCAGAGATTTCAAGCTCTTGTCTCTTTTACTTGGTGCTGGTGTTCAGTTATTTCCAAGGTGTAAAATAACACAGATGCAGTACTTTACTTCCCGAAACTAGAAAACATCTATTACACAGACACAGGGCCGGAGTAGTGGAGGGTACCAGATGCACTCACCCCAGGGCCTTCACCAATAGGCAGAAAGTAGGGGTTTCCAGAAGAAATGCTTGTCACTTTAGGAGATTACGCAGAATGCATAATGTGGATTATCTTGGGGGATCACTGTCACTCCTAGCTCCATTTGATG
The DNA here is from genome assembly GCF_032444005.1 of Ranitomeya imitator. NCBI lineage: Eukaryota > Metazoa > Chordata > Amphibia > Anura > Dendrobatidae > Ranitomeya > Ranitomeya imitator. Next base: position 583,391,931 of record NC_091284.1, read on the forward strand.
AATTCAGCAGTCTGTGTACTATCCAGTACTGTGTTTGTGGGTATTGTCTGTATGTTTGTTTATACTGAATGTGTTTATTCTGTGTGTGTGTGTGTGTGTGTGTGTGTGTATAGGTGTGCACAGTTTATGCAATACTGTGCAAAAGTTTTAGGCAAGTGTGGGAAAAAATGCTGCAAACCAAAAATGCCATCAAAAATAGAAGTGGTAATAGTTGAAAACAGCATCAAAGCATCAATTCCTTTAATGACATTTTAAACCAATTCTAAGGAATTTGGCTTGGTGTTGGTTCCAAACATCTTGCAGAACTAACCACAAATCTTCTGTAGATGTAAGGTTGTGCAAATCAATCTTTCTCTTCAAGTAATTCCAGATGGACTCGATGATGTTGAGATCAGCACTCTGTGCCCATCTGGTCATTCATGTGAGCCTGGAACCTGTGCAAATCATGGCACTGCTGAAAGACTTTCTGTCTTTGTAGAGGAACCATCTTTGCACGTCTTTTAGGATTGTCACTTTGCACTGGGCCTGAAATATAAACTGTATGAACTGAACGACTCAGGTTCCTTCTGAATATATTAATCAGTGGTACAATCATATTACTTGGTACTTTATAGACTATTTCCTGGGGTGCATAATGTTGGGGCCATCCATAAGGCCTGGTGTTTTAACACAACACTGTGTGGTATGCCAGGAACTGGCTGGGTATGATGGAGTCACGTTGGATATGGACCTTAAAGACAGTCCACCCCCATGGACTTAACGAGAACCTTTCCTTTGCCCCCTTTTTGTAGTCGCCCTGCCTCTGCGCACCTGCCATGTTTATAGTGTTGTGCTACGTTGCCTCTTTGCTTTTATTTTGATTTTAATAAGTGTGTTTCTTTTTCAGTATTGCTATACCGTTTGTGGGCTCATGTCTGAAGTTTTTTCTTTGAGTTGATGATGACATTGGACACGACGGCGGATTTCGCTTGGATCAATTATTGTCATTTACTTGAGGGACCATCTCTACGTCTGGACACTGTATCTGTTTATATGTGCAATATGTGGTGACATTCTTCATACTGTTATCTCTGATTTAAGTTCCCATATATATGTAACACTGTTGTTTCATGTACTATGTGTTATTGTCTGGAGTATATATAGATCTTCCTTGTTGTTTTGTTACTCATGTATATTGAGCCTCGATCCTAGCTTCTGTCCATTCATTTTTTATTGTACTTATATTGTGATCTGTAATGGTCTATCTATTATCGTTGCATGCTGCCCTACATTCGGTATTAGTATATATTGGTTTTTTCCACTGTTCGTCCTGTCATTGCTTACACCGCCACTGCCATTTTGCCCATCCCTGCGTCTTTTGCCATGGACGCACTGTGGTGCAGGTGTTCCGCCCCCTGAGGTTGGTCTGTAGCTTGGTCACGTGGGGCCCCATGTGCTCCAGCGTCAGCTGACCGGGTGGTGGCGTACCTGCACGCCGTGGTTGCTGTCATGGTAACGTTTTTTTACTTCCGGGGTGTGAGCGTCCCTCAGGTTCTTAGTGGATGCGGTAGCATCATGATGTATTGGTATGGTCGTTGTTATAACGACGTGCTGGCGACGCCCCTCTATTTCCGGTGCTACATCGCTGTGGGCTCTGGGCCTGTTGTTATTGCAGCGTGGTTTTTTACTTCCGGTTGGTGCGGTTATATTCCCACTATATAAGACGGCACATGTGGACTCTCGGCACGCCCCCTGAGGAAGGTTTATATAACCGAAACGCGCGTCGGGGTCAGCGTTGGACGGCGTGGTGACAGGCACATATACCTTGGTATGTTATTACGTTAGTTTACATGCTGTATTGCGATATGCCCTATACCCTTATGTCATCTGAATAGCCGACTATGGCTATATATTTGGCTACGCTGTGACATGTTCATTTCATCCATGTACTGTCCATTTATATTGTTGAGATATGCCATCCACGGCTTTTAGTGGGCACGCTCTGTGCTGCACTGTTACATGTCTCCCCATGTTCCCCCTTTACTTGTTTTTATCTTGTAATCTTTATTAAAGTATTATTTGCTATTTTGGACATAAAAGCTGTTGTTGGTGCTTTTTGGTTTGGTCTTAGTGTAATGTTGCAGCTTGTCCTGCCTACGTCCATATTAGTGGTGGGGATTATTATTAGGTTCCATTGTTGGACCTTATATCTAGTTATCCTCTCCCCGCACATTTAGGATGTAATTTGTTGTGTATTCAGGAACTGGCTCATATTGCCACATTCCAGATATGGAAGAGACCTGCTGATATCTGGCAGGTAGTGATGAGCCAACGTACTCGGATAACGTCATATTGGAGCATGCTCGGGTGTTATCCAAGCATGTGGGCGTGCTCGTATATTATATTACAGTCCTTTGCGGCTGCATGATTAGCAGCTGTTAGACATATGGGGATTGCTTGTTTGTTAGAGAATCCTCACATTTGTTGAGTCTGTATAACAGCCACAAATCATGCAGCTGCGGGGACTCAAATATAATATACGAGCACACCCAGATACTCGGATAACACCCAAGCATGCTCAGATAAGATTTCTCTTTCCCTGCACAGATGCACTGTACCTGCGGCATTCAAAGTCACAGACCCGAGTAATCTATGTTTTTTAGGGCATATGGTCAATCTGGTGCAAATAAAGACTTGTAGTAGCAAAATGCCCCCCCCCCAAAAAAAAAACAAAACAAAATAAAGCCAGAATCCTCTGTTTGCAAGCTCTACTCCAAATTTGCAAAAGTCGCAATTCCTAATCACTAACACCCCACTTGAGTAGGTTTATTGCTGCCTAAAATGCAGGTCTGTTCCTGAATCATCATTTACCTTGTGATATCCTATTCCACACTGCACATTCTCTTCAGGTTGTATGAGAATAAGTCTGTTAGTGATATCTACCTCCAGTATCAAATATGTCTCTAAAACCATGTGCACATGTTGTGCATTTTGGTGAACGGTATACATCAGTTTATATTATACTTTTTCTCTGATAGCTGCACTCCTGGGTCATTTGCATTGTAGCTGTTCCATCCTGCATGTTCTACATGGATATTTTCTCTCTGAACCCTGCTCATACAGGTACTATACAGATGATCAGGTTTTTAAATACATCAGATAGGGATTATATACATTAGATAGGACTGTTCTATTATGGGTATACATTGGCGATTGGTGGAGCAGCTTAACATACTTTTTTTGCAAAAAAACGTATTAACTAAATACCCTGTATTTTTTCATTTTTTGACTAGCACTTGCTTGTTTACTGTGACTTTTTTTTTATAACAGAGTATTTTTTTACCTCTCTGTGCGCTTTTGTGTCTTCAAGTTCTTTGGTGGTGTGAAAAGGTTTCTCAGACTTGTTCACTGTGCAAGTAGCCCATGTGTTTTTGGTTTTATAATTGTTCTCTTGTTTCTACAAGACTGGGGAGTCCACCACTCCTCTGTGGGTCATTTGCATTGTAGCTGTTCCATCCTGCATGTTCTACATGGATATTTTCTCTCTGAACCCTGCTCATACAGGTACTATACAGATGATCAGGTTTTTAATTACATCAGATAGGTATTATATACATTGGAAAGGACTGCTCTATTATGGGTATACCATGGTGATTGGTGGAGCAGCTTAACATACTTTTTTTGCAAAAAAAGGTATTAACTAAATACCCTGTATTTTTTCATTTTTTGACTAGCACTTGCTTATTTACTGTGACTTTTTTACAACAGAGTATTTTTTTTACCTTTTTTTAGCTTTTGTGTCTTCAACTCCTGGTTTTGGGGTACAAAAACTGGTGTAAAAAATGTACCAACTACTCCACATGTGCACATGGCCTCAGGGCGTGTGCACACTGAGTTTTTAGGAATCTATTGGAGCATATCCTCTCAAACACCTTAAAATGACATAAAAAACATGTGAAATGTGCTTACTATTCATCTCTACTGTAATATCACTTTGCTGTTAATAAGTTCAGTGTTTTGAGCATTTTTTTCCATTTTAGGTTTGAAAAGAAGCTGATAGATAAAAAGAAGGAGCACGCCACTTCTTTGAAGCATTCCCTGAAAGAATCTGTTCCAAACAAGAGATCATCCAATCAGAAGGCTGCAAGAAAATATTTGAGGAAAAAATGCTGTGAAAAATCTTTAATAACTCTACTAAATTGCTCTGGGAGATGAAAATCTCAAAAACTACCAAAAATTATTACAACAAAGCCTTCCACTTGAAAATTTTGCTGAAGGCCTCAAAAAGAACATTTGCAGATAAAATAAAACTCATATATTGTTACCTCCTTAGACCATTTGAGGCAGATACCCAAATTATCAGCAGGATTTGTACCAGAAAAAAAAACATTTACAGTCTTTCACAATAAACTCAAAGCACATTTGGACAGTAAATTAGTTAGTTTGGTATAATGTCCTATGTAAGAGCTCATTGCTTTTTATGAGTCAGAGAGATCCTCATATACATTAGACTAACGTTTGCTAGCCCACCAATATCTACGGGTTCTGCCAACCGTCTAAGTGCAGTCTCACATGTCCAGATAATTCCGGTACCGGAAAAATCGGTACCGGAATTATCCGTGTCCATGTGCCCGTGCATTTCTGTGGCACATCAGTGTGGCACACGTGCGGCACACATGTGCCGCCCGTGTGCCGACTGGGTACCACACGGTACCCTATGGGAAGTGGAACCGCATATTCATGACTGTAATGGGCGGCTCCACGTCACCGCTCATACAGGAGAAGGTGCGGCGAGGACAGGACACTGCGAGGGAGCCGGGTGAGTATTTTAATAACAGCGGGCGGGCGCACAGAGGGTGGGAGGGGGTTGGGGACAGTGATCTTTATTTTAAACACGAGAAACAAAAAAAAGGATTTTTCATATCTTCTCTACAGCAAACGCTGCTGCAGAGAAGATATGAATGGCGGCTTCAGCACCACGTGGGGGGGACAGCGCTTACTGTAGCGCTGTCTCCTGCATGGCACACGGACTGCACACGGACAACGTCCGTGTGCGGTACGTGTTTTACACGTACCCATTGACTTTAATGGGTCCGTGTAATCCGTGTGCTCCCACAAACACTGACATGTCTCCGTGTTTTCCAAACGGACACACAGTCCGTGAAAACACGCTGACATGTGCAGAGACACATTGATTTCAATGTGTCTACGTGAGTCAGTGTCTCTGGTACGTGAGGAGACTGTCACCTCACGTACCGGAGCCACTGACGTGTGAAACCGGCCTAATATGGGGGCTCCCAACTCTCTCCTGGCAGATGGTACATAGTAAAATAATTAACTGTTAAATCACCTGCTGTCCCATCCCCAATGCTCCAATTCTGTCCCTCCATCCTGCTTGATTTAACTCATCTTCTTTAAACCAGAATGTCAGAAATGTCAGGGCTGATCCTTGCTTATCTCCTCTGATTGTTCTACTGCACAGTGTCTCCTCTCTTTTTTAACTGTCTATTTTTAATGTGACAATATATAACATATATATGTTATGATTTATATTATAACATTATTATTGTGTTGCATAATTAACCCCTTCATGACCTTGGGATTTTTTGTTTTTCCGTGTTCGTTTTTCGCTCCCCTCCTTCCCAGAGCCATAACTTTTTTATTTCTCCGTCAATTTGGCCATGTGAGGGCTTATTTTTTGTGGGACGAGTTGTACTTTTGAACGATAGCATTGGTTTTAGCATGTCGTGTACTAGAAAACAGGAAAAAAATTCCAAGTGCGGTGAAATTGCAAAAAAAGTGCAGTCCCACACTTGTTTTTTGTTTGGCTTTTTTGCTAGGTTTACTAAATGCTAAAACTGACCTGACATTATGAGTCTCCAGGTCATTACGAGTTCATAGACACCTAACATGACTAGGTTATTTTTATCTAAGTGGTGAAAAAAAATTCCAAACTTTGCTAAAAAAAAAAAAAAAAAAAATTGCGCCATTTTCTGATACTCGTAGCGTCTGCATTTTTCGTAATCTGGGGTCGTTGAGGGCTTATTTTTTGCGTGCTGAGATGACGTTTTTAATGATAGCATTTTGGTGCAGATACGTTCTTTTGATCGCCTGTTATTGCATTTTAATGCAATGTCGCGGCGACCAAAAAAACGTAATTCTGGCATTTCGAATTTTTTTCCCGCTACGCTGTTTAGCGATCAGGTTAATGCTTTTTTTAATTGATAGATCGGGCGATTCTGAGCGCGGCGATACCAAATATGTGTAGATTTGATTTTTTTTTTAATGGATTTATTTTGATTGGGGCGAAAGGGGGGTGATTTAAACTTTTATATTTTTTTTATTTTTTTAACATTTTTTTCAACTTTTTTTTTTCACTTTTGCCATGCTTCAATAGCCTCCATGGGAGGCTAGAAGCAGGCACAGCACGATCGCCTCTGCTACATAGCAGCGATCTGCTGATCGCTGCTATGTAGCAGAAATGGAGGTGTGCTGTGAGCGCCGACCACAGGGTGGCGCTCACAGCCACCGGCGATCAGTAACCATAGAGGTATCAAGGACCTCTATGGTTACAATGTAGACGCCTCGCAGACCCCCGATCATGTGACGGGGGTCGGCGATGACGTCATTTCCGGCCGCCCGGCCGGATGCGGTAGTTAAATGCCGCTGTCTGCGTTTGACAGCGGCATTTAACTAGTTAATAGGTGCGGGCAGATCGCGATTCTGCCCGCGCCTATTACGGGCACATGTCAGCTGTTCAAAACAGCTGACATGTCCCGGCTTTGGTGCGGGCTCACCGCGGAGCCCTGCATCAAAGCAGGGGATCTGACCTCGGACGTACTATTCCGTCCGAGGTCAGATAGGGGTTAATAAATAACCAAAGTTTCTGTCAAAAACTAGAAATTGTCTATTTTGAGAAGTTAAATAACTCCTGTGTAGTCCACTAACTATATCAACCATGAGCAAGCATGGACATGGGGAGGAAAGTGGGTTTGGGTATAAAAAAATTAACAACCTTTTAAGTCAACGTAGTAACATAGTCATCCCATGGAGCCCAAATGTGGCTAAATAATTCAGGTTGGTTATTAATGGATGGAGTGAGTTTCTCCATCCATCTGGTCTCATTAATCTTTGTCTTGAGGTCTTTAATCGTGGGAGCAGTTTTTTCTTTCAATTAGCAGGCAATGAGGCATTTTCTTGTTAATAAATAGAGTAGCAGTATGGTGGGATATTGTCACATGGAAGGATGAAGTATATTAAGCAAGTAGGTAAAAACATCAAGAAGTACATGAGTAAGTAAAACTTGTAATATCAGATCTGACTTTTAACCCCTTTAAATCCCAAGCCTGTTTTGCCCTCATGACCAGGCAATATTTTACAATTCTGACCAATGTCAATTTATGAGGAAATAATTTGGGAATGCTTCAACATACCTCACTGATTCTGAGAAGGCTTTTTTGTGACATTTTGTACTTCATGACATAGGTAAAATTTCTTTAATATGACTTGTATTTATTTGTGAAAAAAAACTGACAATTTTGAAATTTCAAATTTTTTAATTTTATGCCCTTAAATCAGAGAGTTAGGTCACACAAAATAGTTAATAAATAACTCACATGTCTACTTTACATCAGCATAATTGTTTAGGCCAGTCTCACACGTGCAGATAATTCCGGTACCAGAGAAATCGGTACCGGAGTTATCCGTGTCCATGTGTCCGTGTGCTCACGTGGCACATCAGTGTGGCACACGTGCGGCAGCCGTGTGCCACCTGAGGACCACACGGACCATGCAGGAGAGACTGCGCTGTCCCTTGCGTGTGGTGCTGAAGTCGGCATTTATCCCTTCTGTCCTGCTCGGCTGAAAGCAGCACTTGCAGGAGAGAAGGGATGAAAAATCAAGTTATTTTGCTAAAAATAAAGTTTGGGGTCACCTCCCGCCTCTCACCCCCCGTGTTGCTCCTTTCTGCACAGTTATCTTGTTTATTTGTCCACACTTTTGCGTGCAGCAGTCCTTTTTATTGCTGCCATACTTTTCCTGAGATCATTGTAGGGAGATTGAAATTGTACTACAGTCCTTGTATTTTTTCATATATCTTCCAGCCACTTTCTGCCACTTACATTGTGTTGTTTTATACACTGGGCCTGAGTGTTGGTTCAGTCTCCCCCCAAAAAAGTGAGATTCAAATTCTCACAAAGTGGATATACTTCACTCCTGTTAGTTTGTCAAATGTCAGCCAGCCACTTTCTGCCACTTAGATTGTGTTGTTACATACACTGGGCCTGAGTTTTGGTTCAGTCTCCCCCCAAAAATGGGAGATTCTAATTCTCACAAAGTGGATATACTTCAGTCCTGTTAGTTTGTCGTATGTCAGCCAGACACTTTCTGCCACTTACATTGTGTTGTTTTATACACTGGGCCTGAGTTTTGGTTCAGACTCCCAAAAAAAAGGGAGATTCAAATTCTCACAAAGTGGATATACTTCAGTCCTGTTAGTTTGTTGTATGTCAGCCAGCCACTTTCTGCCACTTAGATTACATTGTTATATACACTGGGCCTGAGTTTTGGTTCAGTCTCCCCCCAAAAAATGGGAGATTTAAATTCCCAACAAGTTTATAGGGGTATCGTTTCTCCTTATGGAGAGTGACATACCATCTCTGGCTTGTCAAGGTAAGGAGGCTTATTCGCCGTGCAATGCTCCTCTGGGAAATATAATATGCAAATTGCCTCTTCTGAGAAAAAGAGGACTTAAAATGTATAGCGCCACCTGTTGGAAGTAGCGACAATCAATGTGACTTGTAGGATCGCTACTTCCAACAGGTGGCGCTATAGAGCTTAAGTCCTCTTTTTCTCAGTAGAGGCAATTTGCATACAACAAGTTTATATACACCTTCTACCTTTTTTTACAGTACCATATAATGGTTGTTATTTTGGTTAGATTTTCCAAAAAATGAGAAAGTCTGGTGGAAGAGCCCATGGGCGATGGTTGCCAGCTGGTACTGATGGTTTGGTGGTGGTGCATCTGGTGGTAGTGGCAAAAGCACAATAGCACCTAAGGCTGGAGGTGTTGAGCCAGCGTCATTGTCTGGCTACACAAGGCCTCGAAGGCTCCCTTATCGTGGAGTAGGAAAACAGCTTTGAAAGACGGATAATCTAACCTTCATTAAAATAAACCAATCATGGATTTCAAATTATTTTGCCACACCTTCCCCTGCTGACACATAGCTTGCCTGAAAAAATGTCTTGCTTTTGGCCTCCTCTTACTGACTGCTCCAATTCCTCCATTTGCAGCTGCTGAATGTCCACCATAGGCCATTTTTATACCTCCATAAATGGGCTGACTCCCCCCACAGGGCCGTGGTCACCACCTGGCGCAAGCACCCATGCGAGTGCCGTTTGCCTGGACAGGTGGGTGGGCCCACTCTTGGGTGACGGCACTGGCACAGGGTCCCTCATAATACAATGAAGTGTCTCTGACGGTGGTGGTGCACAACCAACGTCAGACACACCGTCGTAATATGAGGGGCCCTGTGCCAGTACCGCCGCCCATGAGAGAGTGCTCCCCCCAGCTTGAACAGTGCTCTACCACTTGCAATACTTACCTCTCCCTGCTCCACCACTGTGTAGTCTGTGCTGTTAAATCCTTCAATGGCACTGCCAATACAAATTTGTTGAAATGATAGATGATAGCAAAATATACAGGGGCCCAGGCCTTCATTTAGACCAGTTAATACTTTGCGCCTACTACCACTGTCTGCTACTCAGCAGAGGAGCCCACCGCTGTACCTAACTATGCCACCTGTTTAGTCCTGTTACCAATTTTGAACTGCATTTAGCCTACTTTATTATTTGGGCCTACTAACTGTGTCTGCCACTCATTACAGTTGCCCTCCACTGAACAAAGCAATGCCGCCTGTTTAGTCCTGTTACCAATTTTGAACTGCATTTAGCCTACTTTATTATTTGGGCCTACTAACTGTGTTTCCTCCTCATCTTGCCCATTGCCCAGCCATTGCTAGATGAGGCTGCTGGTAGATTGACTCTGACCACTACATTCCCCTTGCACTCTACACAGCCAGAATCTGACCCTGCTGAAAGTCAGGTTCCCCTTCCCGCATACTATACCACCTTACACGGGGACAAAGAGGAAGGTGCAGATGAAAGTGCAGGTTCCTTCATCAGGTGGGGAGGCATACTCGTTGGCGACGTCACTGGCACAGGGCCCCTCATAGTACGCAAAAGTGTCTCTGCCAGTGGGAGGCGTCACCCGCCGTCAAACACACCGCCATACTATGAGGGGCCCTGTGCCAGTGCCAACAAGTGGGCCCTCCTCTCCCTGCTCCACCGCCGTGTCGTATTCCGCATTTCCTGGGCCCATGAAAATCTTGAGCCAGCCCTACCCCCCCACAACTTTAGCCAAATGACCCAAATGACCCTAACTATTATTATAAAGTAAATTAACAATTTAGATTGACAAGCTTAAGTAATAAGAATTGCTGTTTTTGGCATTAAAATGGGCACTGTAGGTGTTTTCCTGTCCTCCACTCACTGCCGACTTTGATTCCCCATTGACTTACATTGGGTTTCGTGTTTCGATCGGCCCCCGACTTTTCGCAATAATCGGCCGATTTCACCCGACCCGACTTTTGACAAAGTCTGGTTTTGCGAAACCCGACTTGATCTAAAAAAAGTAAATTCGCTCAACTCTAATTGCCACCACCATGTTTCTCTGTAGGTGTTTGGTACCTTACATCATTACATTTTCCAATTGGGCTGTATATATATTGCTTGCCATCACTACCAAACAGATTGAATTTGGATTCATCCAACCACAACACCTTAGACCAATCTGTCTCTTTCCACTGGCTGTGTTCAGTGGCAAACTGAAGTTGGACCTTCCAGTTCTTTGCAGAGATGAAAGGCTTCTTGACTGGAACTTGTGCATTCAACCTTACTGCTCTTAGTCGTCACACCACAGTTTGGTCAGAACTCGAATTGAGCAGATCGGACCCTCAAACAGGCTCGACGTGAGTAATAAGTATAATGGAAGTCAATGGGAAACTCAGGCATTTTTGTAGAATTCTTTAACAGAAGGGCTGAAGGGGCTGGAAAATCACTGAAATGGAGGGAATCAGTGCTGAAATAGAATGGAACAGCATGGGGAAGATGCCTGGACACATCTCTGACTCCCAGGTCATTGCTGTGAACAAAGTTGTCAGGTCAGAGTATTACTCCACTTTTATGAACTGACAATGGAGCATAAAAAATAGAATGAAGAGCAACTCTACTATACCCTGTACTAGACATAAAGGAGGGCATCATGCACATTCTGTTAAATTTGTTAGATAGTGGGACTCCTAGACTCTTAAAGCCTATGCACTAGGTACCAAGTCCACCCAAAATTAGGAGGTACTGCAATATATCCTGCAAAACACATAGAGGAGGGACTTAGATTTTTTTTTCCATTTTTTAAGATGTGGGAATCCAATACTGGTAAAGTTAAACTAAACAGCACTATTGTAAGGACGAGTTATTTTATGTTTTACTTTCATGAGATAGTTATGCTTATGGTATCATCATTGCTCACCACCTTGGTAGATTCCTCAAAGTTTTATGAGAATCTCCCAGATGTCAGAAACCCATGCCACTATTCAGTTTTTATGTGCAGTGGTTGACTGTAATACAGATGGCAGACTGGCATGCTGTAGCTGGTATTCAACTACTGACCTCTGCTGCTCACAAAGCCCTTGCCAACATGTGTAATGTAGACTTGCAGTTCGTAGTCATGTCGCACACCAGTTGGTGAAGTGGCACTTGCAAGCACTGCTGCAACACTGCCAGACCAGAGGCAGCTGTAGCTGACTTGTGGAAATGGGCACACTTGTGGCATACCTTTACAATTAGTTCAGGCAAATCTGGGTAGGTTTTCAGAGACTGCTGAAACACTAAGTTGAGTATGTGGGCTGGCTTGATGCATGTGGAAGCTTGCCAAGCTTCAAAGCCACCACCAGGTTACGGCAATTAGCACACACCTAGTTGTAAGTTCAGCGGCGAGAGTCACGGACCTGTATGGTCTTTTATACCTTTCAACAAGTCTGCAGCGGTGTGCTGTTTGTCACCAAAACAAATTACTTTCAGCAGAGATTCTTGCCACATCAACAAGGCAGTGCTGCAGTTCTTCCAGCTTGCAACTGATGTAGATGACAATTCGGAGATTGGGGATGAGGAGCAGGAGAGAGAGCAGAAACTGGTATAGGAGGCAGAGGAAATCCTGATGAAAATCGGGCCCACAATCCTCAGTGTCGGTAGCACATGAGCCTCCCAGGATGCGACTTGGTCCCGGCCTCAACAAGGTTCACTCAGTGTGCCATCAAGGAAATGTAGCATCCCTGGCCACAAGCACTTGTTTACGAGACGTTTGTAAAGTGGGCCTTCCCTGTAGCTTCATTGGTTAGGGCATGGGTGATGTTATGGGACACGTGCTGATATAAGGAGAGAAATACACACAGGGAATAAAATGGCACCTAGCATCCGAGTACTGCTGCCATGAGGTTGCAGAAAGCCTCATTATCTACAAGCCTCCATTAAAGGGGCTTCTCCACCATTGTCTTCTTTTGACTGTGGCTGCTGAAATATTTTGGCATCACTACACACAAGCTCCTCATGAAACATTTTAACCATGAGTAAGCCTTGCTAGCCAAAACGCATTGGAGGAACTGCTATTGTTTTAACTGCAACAATAAACACTAAGTTTTATTTCAAGTACCTGCTGCTTCATTGGAGGATATGTTTTTTTTCCATTTCATGAAACGTTTTGGGACGAGAGGCCAGAATCAATAAATTGAAATGTAAAGAGCTCCTCAGAGTGTTCAAGTGTGTAATCACCTGTCTCCTGGGACTCGAAATGGTGGGAGGAAGGAAGATCAGGATTAAGATTATGTAGTCCAGATTCTTTGCTACGGAGACTGTACTGTGTGGAATACAGGGTAGTACTGGGAAACAGACAAGAAGCATTACCTGCCATTCAACTGACCACTTGTTTGCACTGTTCTGGCTTCAAGAGTCGCATCCTGTGCTGCCTGCAAAGTGGGACAGGAAGCTAGGTCTCATGGGTGAGCATGCTTGTTGTGCTCCCGCAACAGGCACAGTTTCACCTGGTCATGATTAAGGGAGCTTAGTCTCCAGAAACACGTTGAGATTCACACCCATATGGTTTGTGCTGAACTTTGTATCGTCTATGTTACAAGTTTGTGAATAAAGAAACCTATTTTTCATGGATTCGGTGAAGCTGGACATTTTCTTCTATTGGATTCTACACGTATGGACACAGTGGGTCCCTGCTTCCAAAGCTCAGCTTATGCATCATGGGTAAGCTGGTTTATATTTCTTCTCCTCACAGTTTCACCTGACCCACAGCATGCATCAGCAGCACATCCACTTCCCTGTCCCTTACCGCACCCCTTGTGCATTTTAATTAGGTATATATTTATATGCCTGCAAACTTGAAAATAAAATATATAGCCCTGAAAATGAATTTTCTTTTAAGTGTACAGCAGCAGAATATAAGTACTGCAATAGCAATATTAAGCATGGTTTCGCGTAGTGACAAGGGACAGAGAGCACCTACCCAATCCCTCAAAGTAGGGAATCCCTAGTCTATCCTTGTCCCTTGGATTACTCCAGAAGGTGGAGATGCCACCATCTTGTACCTATTTATGCGCTTAATTTAACCCTTATCTGATTCCTCCCCTACCCAGGGAGGTGAGGGGCTGAAGTGTGTAGGAAAACACTAACTAGACAAAGTTAACAGACAGCGATAAAATAAGACTTCAATCATACAACTACACTCAGAAAACAATAGAGAGAGAAACAAAGGAGGTATAGGGAGGGGAAACTAAATGTGAGATGATAAGAAAAACTATGCAAATCCAAGCAGCAATCTCCAGAAAAACTCTCCAACCTCCAAACACTGAACTTTCTCCTTCGCCACCAAACCAAGAAGAAATATCACTGGCAATTATCAAGTGCCAGTGGCAAGCATACATACCAGTAGGGAATGGCCAACACTGGACAACTGAGACAATTCAGGATGTAGAGCTCCAGGAGATCAACTGAATTGATTAACCTTTGTGATGACAGGAAAACCTGCACTCTTTAATACAATGGTGAAGCAGTTCTAATAAGTGCAGGAGACGCCGCGATCTTCTGGCCTCTCTCGGTATCCTTGTGACACATGGCCTTTTTGCCTGTAATCCAAAACTATACTGAATGCAGGTAACAGTGGTTTTACTAGAGAAATGAAAATATTTAGCCTTTGAAAAGGATTATTCCTTTAATTTTGCAAAAGCAGTATGCAAGTACTGCAATAGCAATATTAAACACTGCCTAGATGCCTGCTCTAAAATACGCGCTCTCCTATAACAACTGTCACTGAACTGCTTCCTGAGTACCGCTTGCCAAGCAATGCGTTACTGGGTCTTATATAAGAGCCCATGACATGATGCAGCCGGCTAATCACAGTAATGCCAGTAGCCAAAATGCCTACAGCATTACAGTGTATGTCAGGCAATCCTTCCCTTCATGTTTATTGGCTGTCTAACAAGCGTCAAACATGCGGGGCGTGGACTCAAGCATGGTGCTAGAACACCTGCGATTCTCGATCTAGTGATGAGTGTGCCCGAGCGCCCGATGCTCGATCAAGTACCAAGCAGTGGTGAGCCTTATCACTCATAACCACAGATAGCCCCTTAAAAGCCATAGCAACAACTGAAATCAAACACTTGTACATTATCTGCTACATACTTATTTGTAAATGCTGTCAGAATAAAACCTGCTACTGCATCTGGCACCAGAGAAATGGTGACCTTTTCATTAAAAAATATATTTTTATAGGATTCTATGTAAAAAATATATTTTTATAGCATTCTCTTGAATGTATATGCAACACCCCAGGGAACTGGTTGTTGCAGTGATGTTGCCTTCCTTTCTAGGAGGGTCATGTCACGCTTGGAGGCAAGGGAGATTCTCTCTATCAGGTAAGGCATTCACATTCAACACATCTGAATCTAGGCCAGGAGGGGGAGCTCAGGACCCGGATTCAGAGAAGCTTCCTTACACTTTATGTATCCTGGTCTGGAGGAGGAGACAGTCAGTCTTTGTTAGTCTAGAGGAGAGAGTGAGAGGAGTAGGACGTCTAGAACAGACGTAGGGGCTGCACAACCGCGTAGTAGCTGTGGCCCCAGAAAGAGTGAGAACTTGAAGGAGTTGAATTGTGGAGGAGCTTAGAGGGAAGAAGCACATCGGAGGAAGAGGCTCAGGAGGGGAACAGCGGAAGGACACCCTAGGAGCCAGAGCGCAGAAACCGGGTACCTGGAGCCCAAGGTTGTGTTGTTCTCCAGGACACGAGAAAGAACCGGAGGGCATAGGACTGTATGTCAATTGCCTGCACCAAGTCTGAGGTGAAGCAGTAACTTGAGTGCCTGGGTCATGATAGGGACCCTATAAACAGGCTCGAACTGCCTATCATACAGACATCTGTCTTAGGACAGGAGAGATGGGACTTGCAATAAGCATCAAGGGGCAGGGACCTATTCAACTAAATAGCGCAAGTAGGAAAGGCTTACGGACCTCACCTGGGAGAGCGATCTCCTATTGCCTCCAAGCCGGCCGGACTACAGCTTCCCTGCACTGAGGACTGCTTTCACCAGTAAACCAGGTAAAGACTGCAAACCTGTGTCCTCGTTCTTTGCCACACTATTCACCACACCATCCATGCCTTACACTTGGGAAGCCCTGGGGACCCCGTTTCACCTGTGGCAAGCATCATCATCTTGCTGCATACCATCACCCCAGAGGACCCCTTTAAGCAGCGTCGGTCCCCACTGACCGAACACCACAGGTGGTGTCACGAACAATAGACTTTATTCACAAATCTCAAGAAAATTGAATGTTTTGTAGCGGCGCTAGTGCAAGTGCATAAGATCAGCTGCAAGTATAATTCCAAACCACATCGAGAGAGTAAGGCTACAAGAAGATATATAATAAAATATAATACCCGCGCTTTGAAATATGCACTAGTATGATACCAATAAATGCAAAGATTATTACGAATAATTACCTTTTAGGTAGTATACAGTGGGCTGTCTGACGCTGTATGTTGAGAGAGGCAATTTCAGGGGAATGTGTGTGAGTTCAACTAAAGTAAAAAAAAATAATAAAAAAAAAATAATATCACTAGTTTGGGGAAGTTTACAACAGAAAGTTAGTGACACAGTACATTTCTTGTCATTATGTGAGCAGGTTGCAGGATGCAGTGACAGACACAAGGCAGAGCAAGAGTTAACAAATATAACAACTTTAATTTACCATGAGGTTAACTCCTCGCAGGGAGGTGCAGGGTGAAGGTGGAGAGAATAACAGTCCATTTGAAAGGATATACAGAGTTAACAAACAATGAATCAGATAATAGCAGTTCTTGTGAATGCTGCAGGGGAGTCAATAGTGCCAACAACGGCTGGCGTGGTGCTGGTACAAGAAGGTTCAGCTAAAGGCCCCTTCACATTAAGTGACGCTGCAGCGATACCGACAACGATCCGGATCGCTGCAGCGTCGCTGTTTGGTCGCTGGAGAGCTGTCACACAGACAGCTCTCCAGCGACCAACGATCCCGAAGTCCCCGGGTAACCAGGGTAAACATCGGGTTACTAAGCGCAGGGCCGCGCTTAGTAACCCGATGTTTACCCTGGTTACCAGCGTGAAAGTAAAAAAAACAAACAGTACATGCTTACCTACCGCTGTCTGTCCCCGGCGCTCAGCTTCTCTGCACTCCTCCTGTACTGGCTGTGAGCACAGCGGCCGGAAAGCACAGCGGTGACGTCACCGCTCTGCTTTCCGGCTGACCGACGCTCACAGCCAGTGCAGGAGGAGTGCAGAGCACAGCGCCGGAGGACAGACAGCGGTAGGTAAGTATGTACTGTTTGTTTTTTTTACTTTCACGCTGGTAACCAGGGTAAACATCGGGTTACTAAGCACGGCCCTGCGCTTAGTAACCCGATGTTTACCCTGGTTACCAGTGAAGACATCGCTGGATCGGTGTCACACACGCCGATCCAGCGATGTCCATGGGAGATCCAGCGACGAAATAAAGTTCTGGACTTTAAGTTGGAAACTTGGGCTGAAAGGTGGCAGATGAGGTTTAACAATGATAAATGTAAGGTTATACACATGGGAAGAGGGAATCAATATCACCATTACACACTGAACGGGAAACCACTGGGTAAATCTGACAGGGAGAAGGACTTGGGGATCCTAGTTAATGATAAACTTACCTGGAGCAGCCAGTGCCAGGCAGCAGCTGCCAAGGCAAACAGGATCATGGGGTGCATTAAAAGAGGTCTGGATACACATGATGAGAGCATTATACTGCCTCTGTACAAATCCCTAGTTAGACCGCACATGGAGTACTGTGTCCAGTTTTGGGCACCGGTGCTCAGGAAGGATATAATGGAACTAGAGAGAGTACAAAGGAGGGCAACAAAATTAATAAAGGGGATGGGAGAACTACAATACCCAGATAGATTAGCGAAATTAGGATTATTTAGTCTAGAAAAAAGACGACTGAGGGGCGATCTAATAACCATGTATAAGTATATAAGGGGACAATACAAATATCTCGCTGAGGATCTGTTTATACCAAGGAAGGTGACGGGCACAAGGGGGCATTCTTTGCGTCTGGAGGAGAGAAGGTTTTTCCACCAACATAGAAGAGGATTCTTTACTGTTAGGGCAGTGAGAATCTGGAATTGCTTGCCTGAGGAGGTGGTGATGGCGAACTCAGTCGAGGGGTTCAAGAGAGGCCTGGATGTCTTCCTGGAGCAGAACAATATTGTATCATACAAATATAAGGTTCTGTAGAAGGACGTAGATCTGGGGATTTATTATGATGGAATATAGGCTGAACTGGATGGACAAATGTCTTTTTTCGGCCTTACTAACTATGTTACTATGTTACTATGTTACTATGACTTTGTTCAGCGACCAACGATCTCCCAGCAGGGGCCTGATCATTGGTCGCTGTCACACATAACGATTTCCTTAACGATATCGTTGCTACGTCACAAAAAGCAACGATATCGTTAACAATATCGTTATGTGTGAAGGTACCTTAACAGCGGTGTTCTGTCTTCTGGCGGCAGCGGTCGGTGTCCATTACCTTCTGTTGAGCCCCTAGGCTATGAACATATGCGGCCGGAGCAAACAAGGCTGCAGCACAATCAGGGTCTGCCGTGGGCGGGAAAGTATATGCTGGTAAGGTGATCTGCAGACATCTGTCCAGTACCCAGTTCTCTTTCTGCGGCACATGTGCTATATTAACAGTCACAAAGCACATGGCACCTCGCTCTCTGCCAGCTACTGGGCACGCTGCACTTCTCTCTGTCTATGCTGGGCGCTGTCTGTTCCCGCCAAGACTGAAGCGCTGACAACAACTGGTGTGATGTTTCTCCAACGAGGTCCTGTAGACCACGGCCTGACAACGAGGGTAGCAACGAACAGTCCTGAACTTTGCCCTGGCTCTTAGGCTGGTGTGCAGCGCTAAAGGCCCCTTCACACTAAGCGACGCTGCAGCGATACCGACAACGATTCGGATCGCTGCAGCGTCGCTGTTTGGTCGCTGGAGAGCTGTCACACAGACCGCTCTCCAGCGACCAACGATGCCGGTAACCAGGGTAAACATCGGGTAACTAAGCGCAGGTCCGCGCTTAGTAACCCGATGTTTACCCTGGATACCATGCTAAAAGTAAAAAAAAACAAACACTAGATACTTACCTACCGCTGTCTGTCCTCCAGCGCTGTGCTCTGCTTCTCTGCTCTCCTCCTGTACTGTCTGTGAGCCGGAAAGCAGAGCGGTGACGTCACCGTTCTGCTTTACGGCTCACAGCCAGTACAGGAGGAGTGCAGAGCACAGCGCTGGAGGACAGACAGCGTTAGGTAAGTATCTAGTGTTTGTTTTTTTTTACTTTTAGCATGGTATCCAGGGTAAACATTGGGTTACTAAGCGCGGCCCTGCGCTTAGTTACCCGATGTTTACCCTGGTTACCAGTGAAGACGTCGCTGGATCGGTGTCACACACGCCGATCCAGCGATGTCAGCAGGAGTCCAGCGACGAAATAAAGTTCTGGACTTTATTCAGCGACCAACGACCTCCCAGCAGGGGCCTGATCGTTGGTCGCTGTCACACAGAACGATTTCATTAACGATATCGTTGCTACGTCACAAATAGCAACGATATCGTTAACAATATCGTTATGTGTGAAGGTACCTTTAGCTGAACAGAGCTCCTGGCTCTTTCCTTATTACTGTGGTGGGCTCTGGCAGTGTCCCAGCATCGGATCGGCTGCTTGTCGCTGCGGCCTGGTTGCGCGCCCCTCGGAGCCCTCTGTGCACGCACCTTGCCTCTGTCACTGCCGGCGGGAAACTCTCCAATTCTGTGATCGCTTTCCCTGTTATCCATGCCCCCAGCTTCCAGGTCAAAGCCCCGGTCCGGTCCTTTTTGCCTTCCCCAAGAGAACAAGGGACGCAGGCTCGACATTCCAGAACCAGCGCAGCACAGGTACCCGCAGCCCGTTCTTCCTCCTTACAATTATATGTTTTTTTGTAATCCAAACATAAGGTAATTTCAGTTGCTTTTTAATATTATTGTGATTGGTTAAAAAGCATTATAAGAGGGACGGAAAATGTAAGGAAGAAAAGTGAAGGAGTGAAGGAAAGAAAAGGAAAGAAAGAAAATGGAAGGCGGGAAGAAAGGAAGAGAATTGAAAAGAAAAAAGGAAGGAAGGAAGATAGGAAGAGAATGGAAAAAGAATGGAAGGAAAGGGAAGGAAGGAAGGAATCCACATGCCAGTAACTAAAGCTTGTAGGCTGCCCATAAAGTGATCTACTGCATATTTTGATTTATTATAATTCCTTGTAACTTTCTTCTTAAATCACTTAAGAATTCTTGCCAATAATTATGTTGCTTTGTATCTGGTTCCATGAGAAATATAATAAAAGTGAAAATAGTTTTTTCACTAGTACAAAAATAACTTACATATTCGTAACACAATATTTCATTACGTACCTGACTAGATCTGTTCAGTGCCTAGAGAAAGGTCTCTTGCAAGCATTTGATAGACAATAGCAGTTTTTAAAATTGTCATTCCGATAAGAAGTTTAAAAAGCTATTTCTTCAGCAAGAGAGAAAGATATTTAACAAGTTCTTTATCAAGAGTCTTTTTGTCAAATGACTCATCAAGTGAGGGGTAAAGATCACAAAAGTACAGTGAATGAGTCAAACATAAAATGCCAATGCAGTAGACATGTCCTCAGCCTGGAGCAAAATCTGATTTCTGTTTGTACTTCTTGTTCTTGGTGTAAAGCATCAATTCACAGCTCCAGGAATGATTTTATGTGGCAGAAGCTACAAGTCCCATTGAATGATCTTGAGAACAAGGGCAAGAATGTAATGTCATGTAATGTTTTGTGAAGAACTATCATCCAAATTGAAATTTGCACTTTGGAACCTAATATAAATGAACTCAAAGAATATTTTAGTTTTTAAAAGTACCATATTTCTACCTTATTGTTCTGTCTAATTTTCTATTAATTTTAATGCTATAAGTTAGCAGGGGTTTGTAAACTTGAATTTTTTTTTTAAATGTAACTTTATTTGTATTATCTCAAGAAATATGCAATGTAGTATTGTGCAATAATAAACATCCTCCATACTCCTTAGCATATGATCACAATATAGAGACTGGCAGAAAATGTTATCTGTATTTTGGAGAGAATTTCTTTTTTAGCAGTAGTTTGTAGCAGACATTTATCTATCCTGTCTCCATTTGGGCATCTTCATCCTGGTAGATTATGTCTAGTGATGAGCGAGCATGCTCGCCACTACTCTGTACTCGCCCAAGCATCTCACTGCTCGAGATGCTCAGAGCTCGACGAGTATTTTCGGGGATGCTTGGCGGGATCTCAGGTCCTCTCTATGCATGTTTGGTGCTCTTTAGAGAGCCAATGAACAAGCAGGGATTGTCTGCCACACACTGTAATGCCACATTCATGTTGGTTGTGACATTACAGTGATTGGCTGGCCACACATAGTCATCAGGTGTATATCATACCTGACACCGCCATGCTCGTCACAGTTTACTCTGGAATCAAGCAGTGTAGGGAGAGCTGCTGCTGAGCTAGGGAGAGATTTGCTTGTTTTTTAGTTAGTGTAGGTATACCACAATATATTGTGGCAGGCAGGCAGGCAGTGTATGTGGCAGACTGCAATGCATATAGTAAGAGGGTCCATTCCAGTTCTGTCTGCTGCTGCTTTTACAGATATTTCTAGACATAGCTCCAGGTATCAGGGGCCAGGAATATTTTTTTTACCTTAATCCTGATTATTAGTGATGAGTGAGCATTCTCGGTAATGCTCGGTACCCGCCCGTTTATCACTGTACTCGCGGTGATCGGCGAGCGCTGAGCATTTCCGGGATTATTCAGCGGGAGCTCGAGTCCCCGCCCTACATGTTTAGCACTCTTTAGAAGCCAATCAACATGCAGGGATTGTCTGCCATGCACTGTAATGCCGCAGCTATGTTGGTTGTGGTATTACAGTGATTGGCTGGCCGCACAGCGTCATCAGGTCTCTATCAGACCTGGCGCCGCCCCGATTGGCACAGTCATCTAACCAGTGTAGGGAGAGTTGCTGCAGCGATAGGGACAGAATAGGTGGGGTATACAGTTACTATGCATTGTATGTGACATATTTCATTGCATACATCAAGATAGTCCATTCCTTTACTGTCTGGTGCTTGGTACTACTGCCTAGGGTTGAGCGAAACGGATCGGACAAATTCAAAAATCACCGACTTTCAGCAAAGTCGGGTTTCATGAAACCCGATCCAATCCTAGTGTGGGATTGGCCATGAGGCCGGCGATCTTCGTGCCAAAGT
This sequence comes from Ranitomeya imitator, assembly GCF_032444005.1. Taxonomy (NCBI): domain Eukaryota; kingdom Metazoa; phylum Chordata; class Amphibia; order Anura; family Dendrobatidae; genus Ranitomeya; species Ranitomeya imitator. Next base: position 583,413,895 of record NC_091284.1, read on the forward strand.
CGCATTTAGTATGACGCGTTCAGCGCCATTTTTCAGCCAATGAAGGAGGACGCAGAGTGTGGGCAGCGTGATGACATAGGTCTCGGTCCCCACCATCTTAGAGAAGGGCATGACAGTGATTGGCTTGCTTTCTGCAGCATCACAGGGGCTATAAAGGGGCATGTACACCGACCGCCATCTTACTTCTGCCGATCGTAGCATAGGGAGAGGTTGCCGCAGCTTCATCAGAAGAAGGGATATAGTTAGGGAGGGAAGATTAAGCCCCGAAACTGCTTGTGCTGTAGCGATTTCCACTGTCCAACATTACCATTTGTTTGCAGGGACAGTGGAGGCTATATTTTTGGGCATCAACGCTGTAGCTTATTAGGCTCCCTTATAAGGCTCCCTGATAGCTGCATTGCTGCTTGCATGCTGCTGTGCAAAGCAACTACTTTTTTAAAAGCAAAAATCCTGTTGCTCCTTTCTGCACAGTTCTCTTGTTTATTTGTCCATACCTTTGTGTGCAGCAGTCCTTTTTATTGCTGCCATACTTGTCCTGAGATCATTGTAGGGAGATTGAAATTATACTACTGTCCTTGTATTTTTTCATATATCTTCCAGCCACTTTCTGCCACTTACATTTTGTTGTTTTATGCACAGGGCCTGAGGTTTGGTTTAGTCTCCCCCCCAAAAAAGTGAGATTCAAATTATCACAAAGTGGATATATTTCAGTCCTGTTAGTTTGTGGTATATCAGCCAGCCACTTTCTGCCACTTAGGCCAGTCTCACATGTCCAGATAATTCCGGTACTGGAAAAATCGGTACCGGAATTATCCGTGTCCGTGTGCTGGTGCGTTTCTGTGGCACATCAGTGTGGCACATGTGCGGCACACGTGTGCCACCTGTGTGCCCACTGGGTACCACACGCACCGTGCCGGAGACAGCGCTAAAGTTTAGCGCTGTCCCCGGCATCGTGCTGAAGCCCCATTCCCTGCAGCAGCGGCATTCCCTGCAACAGCGTTTGCTGTAGAGAAGATATGAATATTAGTGTATAATATCAATATCCAGGTCCCCACCCCCCTCCCACCCCCTGTGCGCCCCCCCCCGCTGTGATTAAAATACTCACCTAGCTTCCGGATCCCTCGCAGCGTCCTCTCCTGGCCACACCTTGTACTGTATGTCTCTGCCCTCTGCCGGCAGGCAGATTCATTCCAATGTGCATTTTGATCACTGTGATAAAACCTATCACAGTGATCAAAATAAAAAAAATAGTAAATGACCCCCCTTTTGTCACCCCCATAGGTAGGGACAATAATAAAATAAAGAATATTTTTTTTTCCACTAAGGTTGGGGTAAGAATTAGGGTTAGGGTTAGGGTTTCGGTATGTGCACACGTATTCTGATCCACCGCTAAACCGCTGCAGATTTACCGCGTTTTTTCTGTGCATTTCACTGCGGTTTTACAACTGCAATTTTCTACTGGAGCAGTTGTAAAACCGCTGCGGAATCCGCAGAAAGAAGTGACATGATGCGGAATGTAAACCGCTCCGCTTTCGTGCAGATTTTCTGCAGCATGTGTACAGCGATTTTCGTTTCCCATAGGTTTACATTTAACTGTAAATTCATGGGAAACTGCTGCGGATCCGCAGCGTTTTCCGCAGCGTGTGCACATACCCTTAGAATTAGGCTATGTGCACATGGGGCGGATTTGGCTGCGGATCTGCAGCGGATTGGCAGCAGTGTTCCATCAGGTGTACAGTACCATATAAACCTATGGAAAACCAAATCCGCTGTGCCCATGGCGCGGAAATGCTGCGTTGTATTTTCCGCAGCATGTCAATTCTTTGTGCGGATTCCGCAGCGTTTTACACCTGTTCCTCAATAGGAATCCGCAGGTGAAATCCGCACAAAAAACACTGGAAATCCGCGGTAAATCCGCTGGTAAAACGCAGTGCCTTTTACCCGCGGATTTTTCAAAAATGGTGCTGAAAAATCTCACATGAATCCGCAACGTGGCCACATAGCCTTAGGGTTAGGGTTGGAATTAGGGTTGTGGTTAGGGTTGTGATTAGGGTTATGGCTACAGTTGGGATTAGGGTTAGGGGTGTGTTGGGGTTAGTGTCGGAGGTAGAATTGATGGGTTTCCACTGTTACGGCACATCAGGGGTCTCCAAACGCAACATGGCGCCACCATTGATTCCAGCCAATCTTGTACTCAAAAAGTCAAATGGTGCTCCCTCCCTTCCGAGCCCCGACGTGCGCCCAAAATGTGGTTTACCCCACATATGGGGTACCAGCATACTCAGGACAAACTGTGCAACAATTACTGGGGTCCAATTTCTCCTGTTACCCTTGTGAAAATAAAAAATTGCTTGCTAAAACATCATTTTTGAGGAAAGAAAAATGATTTTTTATTTTCACGGCTCTGCGTTGTAAACGTCTGTGAAGCACTTGGGGGTTCAAAGTGCTCACCACATATCTAGATAAGTTCCTTGGGGGGTCTAGTTTCCAAAATGGGGTCACTTGTTGGGGGTTTCTACTGTTTAGGCACACCAGGGGCTCTGCAAACGCAATGTGACGCCCACAGACCATTCCATCAAAGTCTGCATTTCAAAAGTCACTACTTCCCTTCTGAGCCCCGACGTGTGCCCAAACAGTGGTTTACCCCCACACATGGGGTATCAGCGTACTCAGGAGGAACTGAACAACAACATTTGGGGTCCAATTTCTCCTGTAACCCTTGGGAAAATAAAAAATTCTGGGCTAAAAAATTATTTTTGAGGAAAGAAAACGTATTTATTATTTTCACGGCTCTGCGTTATAAACTTCTGTGAAGCACTTGGGGGTTCAAAGTGCTCACCACATATCTAGATAAGTTCCTTTCGGGGTCTAGTTTCCAAAATGGGGTCACTTGGGGGGTTCTACTGTTTAGCCACATCAGGGGCTCTGCAAACGCAACGTGACGCCTGCAGAGCATTCCATCAAAGTCTGCATTTCAAAACGTCACTACTTCATTTCCGAGCCCCGGCATGTGGCCAAACAGTAGTTTGCCCCCACATATGGGGTATCACCGTACTCAGGAGAAACTGGGCAACAACTTTTGGGGTCAAATTTCTCCTGTTACCCTTGGGAAATGTAAAAAATTCTGGGCTAAATAATTATTTTTGAGGAAAGAAAATGTATTTATTATTTTCACGGCTCTGCGTTATAAACTTCTGTAAAGCACTTGGAGGTTCAAAGTGCTCACCACACATCTAGATAAGTTCCTTTTGGGGTCTAGTTTCCAAAATGGGGTCTCTTGTGGGGGGGTTTCTGCTGTTTAGCCACATCAGGGGCTCTGCAAACGCAACGTGACGCCCGCAGAGCATTCCATCAAAGTCTGCATTTCAAAACGTCACTACTTCACTTCCGAGCCCCGGCATGTGCCCAAACAGTGGTTTACCCCCACATATGGGGTATCAGCGTACTCAGGAGAAACTGGAAAACAACTTTTGGGGTCAAATTTCTCCTGTTACCCTTGGGAAAATAAAAAATTGCGGGCTAAAAAATAATTTTTGAGAAAAGAAATTTTTTTTTTTATTTTTATGGCTCTGCGTTATAAACTTCTGTGAAGCACTTGGGGGTTCAAAGTGCTCACCACACATCTAGATTAGTTCCTTTGGGGGTCTAGTTTCCAAAATGGGGTCATTTGTGGGGGTTCTCCAATGTTTAGGCACACAGGGGTCTCCAAACGTGACATGGTGTCTGCTAAAGATTGGAGCTAATTTTCCATTTAAAAAGCCAAATGGCGTGCCTTCCCTTCCGAGCCCTGCCGTGCGCCCAAACAGTGGTTTACCCCCACATATGGGGAATCAGCGTACTCAGGACAAACTGGACAACAACATTTGGGGTCCAATGTTTCCTATTACCTTTGGCAAAATAGGAAATTCCAGGCTAAAAAATAATTTTTGAGGAAAGAAAAATTATTTTTTATTTTCATGGCTCTGCGTTATAAACTTCTGTGAAGCACCTGGGGGTTTAAAGTGCTCAATATGCATCTAGATAAGTTCCTTGGGGGGTCTAGTTTCCAAAATGGGGTCACTTGTGGGGGAGCTCCAATGTTTAAGCACACAGGAGCTCTCCAAATGCGACATGGTGTCCGCTAACAATTGGAGCTAATTTTCCATTCAAAAAGTCAAATGGCGCGTCTTCCCTTCCGAGCCCTGCCGTGTGCCGAAACAGTGGTTTACCCCCACATATGAGGTATCAGCGTACTCGGGAGAAATTGCCCAACAAATTTTAGGATCTATTTTATCCTACTGCCCATGTGAAAATGAAAAAATTGAGGCTAAAAGAAATTTTTTGTGAAAAAAAAAGTACTTTTTCATTTTTACGGATCAATTTGTGAAGCACCTGAGGGTTTAAATTGCTCACTATGCATCTAGATAAGTTCCTTGGGGGGTCCAGTTTTCAAAATGGGATCACTTGTGGGGGAGCTCCAATGTTTAGGCACACAGGGGCTCTCCAAACGCGACATGGTGTCCGCTAACGATGGAGATAATTTTTCATTCAAAAAGTCAAATGGCGCTCCTTCCCTTCCGAGCCTTACCATGTGCCCAAACAGTGGTTTACCCCCACATGTGAGGTATCGATGTACTCAGGAGAAATTGCCCAATAAATTTTAGGATCCATTTTATCCTGTTGCCCAAATGAAAATGAAAAAATTGAGGCTAAAAAATTTTTTTGTGAAAAAAAAGTACTTTTTCATTTTTACGGATCAATTTGTGAAGCACCTGGGGGTTTAAAGTGCTCATGATGCAGATAGATAAGTTCCTTGGGGCGTCTAGTTTCCAAAATGGGGTCACTTGTGGGGGAGCTCTAATATTTAGGCACACGGGGGCTCTCCAAACGTGACATGGTGTCCGCTAAAGAGCTGAGCCAATTTTTCATTCAAAAAGTCAAATGGCGCTCCTTCCCTTCCAAGCCCTGCTGTGCGCCCAAACAGTGGTTTACTCCCACATATGAGGTATCAGCATACTCAGGACAAATTGGCCAACAACTTTCGTGGTTCAGTTTCTCCTTTTACCATTGGGAAAATAAAAAAATTGTTGCTAAAAGATCATGTTTGTGACTAAAAAGTTAAATGTTCATTTTTTCCTTCCATGTTGCTTCTGCTGCTGTGAAGCACCTGAAGGGTTAATAAACTTCTTGAATGTGGTTTTGTGCACCTTGAGGGGTGCAGTTTTTAGAATGGTGTCACTTTGGGGTATTTTCAGCCATATAGACCCCTCAAACTGACTTCAAATGTGAGGTGGTCCCTAAAAAAATGGTTTTGTAAATTTCGTTGTAAAAATTAGAAATCGCTGGTCAAATTTTAACCTTTATAACTTCCTAGCAAAAAAAAAATTTTTTTCCAAAATGGTGCTGATGTAAAGTATACATGTGGGAAATGTTATTTATTAAATATTTTGTGTCACATAACTCTCTGGTTTAACAGAATAAAAATTCAAAATGTGAAAATTGCAAAATTTTCAAAATTTTCGCCAAATTTCTGTTTTTATCACAAATAAACGCAGATTTTATTGACCTAAATTTACCACTATTTTTGAAGCCCAATATGTCACGAAAAAACAATCTCAGAACCTCTAGGATCCGTTGAAGCGTACCTGAGTTATTACCTCGTAAAGGGACACAGGTCAGAATTGCAAAAACCGGCCAGGTCATTAAGGTCAAAATAGGCTGGGTAATGAAGGGGTTAATTCCAAAGCAATCCAGAACCCACTTTTTTTTTCAATTTGGTTGTTAGGACTGCAGAATACAGCCAGATCCTTTTCTTATTACAGCGTGAAAATCCAGCTATTTTAAACGGGTTTGCCGATCACAGCGGTCACATATGAGTGAGCATAAAATTCAGCCATTTTGGTGGTACTGTAAAATTTTGGGGAGGTGTATTATATAATTTCTTTGATTGTTTGATTATATGATTTCTTGACATGATTTTGCTGCCAAAAAAAAATTTAGCTGCTAAAAAAATATTTAGCTACAGGTCAGATATTTTATACCGGGTTTTGTCAGACACACAGATCGCATATTATTGCGGTCAAAATTGTGCCATTTCAGGCCTCCATAGAATTGTTTTTGTTGTGTTTTAGCCTAGTTATTGACACAATTTTGCTGGCCAAAAAAAATTAGAAATACAGGCCAGATATTTGAAAGTGGGCTATCTCCGTCAGACACTTCATCTCTCTGTGGGCTCAAAATAGTGGCATTTGAGGCCTCCATTCAACTGTTTTTGCTGTGTGTTACTCCAATTATTAACACTATTTTACTATAAAAAAATAAAAATACAGGCCACATAATTTACAGTGTGGTATCTCCATCACACACCTCATCTATCTGTGGGCTAAAAATTGTGGCATTTCAGACCTCCATTCAACTGTTTTTGCTGTGTGTTACCCTAGTTCTTGACACTATTTTGCTGTAAAAAAATAAAAATTACAGGCCACATATTTTACAGTGTGGTATCTCCATCACACACCTCATCTATCTGTGGGCTGAAAATTGTGGCATTTCAGACCTTCATTCAACTGTTTTTGAGGTGTGTTACCCTAGTTCTTGACACTTTTTTCCTGTAAGAAAATAAAAACACAGGCCATATATTTTACAGTCTGGTATCTCCGTCACACTCCTCATCTATCTGTGGGCTAAATACTGTGGCATCTGAGGCCCCATATTCAAATGTTTTTCCATTGTCTTAGCCTACTTATTGGCACCAGTTTGCTGAAAATAATTGTTAGCTACAGGCCAGTTAAAATTGTTTTTTTTCCTGCACACGGATCACATATAAGTTCGCTCCAAATTCAACCATTTATAGTGAACGTGAAAATATTGCTGTCCATTTAAAATGAGTAAGGCTGCTGGCAAGGGATGGAAAAGTGGACATAATGGTAATGGTGTATGCAAAGGTCAAGGCCGAGGCCGTGGGCTAGCTGAAATTGTGCCACAACAAACACCCACATCTTCTCGCCCGACCTTCCTGTCCAAATTACTAGGGGACTGCAGAGCACCACTATTGAACCCAGAGCAGTGTCAAAATCAAAAGGTTGTTGGTTGGATAGTAAATAAGGATTCCAGTCACTTTGCCACCACCATCACCACCTTGTCTTCCACACGGTCAAGTCTGAGTAGCCGTGAGTCTGGACCGCATACTCTTCACCCTGATCATCCTTCCTCGCCTCCATGCCGAGTGCCTGGAGACACCTGATCCTATACTTGGACACTCCGAAGAGCTGTTCAGTTTTCCATTTATAGATTCAGGCCTCTCGCCCAGTCAACTTGAAGCAGGACAAGATGAGATTGCATGTAGCGATGCCCAAATATTTGAGCAGTCACGGTCACACGAAGGAGATGGTGATAACGTGTCACAAGTGGACGATGATGAGACACAATTGCCAGAAAGTCAGGAGGAGGACCAGGGTGTGGAAGTGGAAGATGAGGTCTTGGATGATATAGTAACTGACCCAACCTGGCAGGAGGACATGCAGAGCGAGGACAGCAGCACACAGGGGGAGGGGGTTTAGCAGGAAGAAGCAGTGTAGTGGCCACAGACAGAAGGCAGTTCTTTGTCACACCAACACACCAGAAGTTGTCAGCACAACTGTTAGATCCTTCTGAGTCTGGTTGTTTTTAAAGATTCTGCCAATAAACCCAAACAGGCCATTTGCACCACCTGCCATGCCCGCATCAGCAGGGGTAGCAAAACTACCAGCCTGACCACCACCAGCATGATCAGACACATGGCAGCAAAGCACCCGACTTGGGACGTGGGACTTACACCAGGCATCAGGAACACTGTCTGCAGGTGACACCACTGCTTTTTCCGCTGTTGTGCATGGAAGCCAATCCCCTGTCCATGGTGCCTGCGAAGATGCCTCCTGCACTGCACCTGTCATTGCACATACTCAACTAGCACCATCATCAAGCATGTCCACATCCTTCTACGAGTGCAGTGTTCAGTTGAACATGCCCAAGTCTTTGGAACGCAAGAGTAAATAAGCAGCTAATGCCGGCAGGCAACAGTACTAAAGTCACACATTTCTTGTCTGCTTGTGCTTGAAATGTTGCCTTTTAGGCTCGTGGAGACAGAAGCTTTCTGCTGATTTACCTGATGGCAGAGTCCGTTGCAAGGTACTCGGTCCCCAGCCACCACTATTTCTCCCAGTGTGCCCTCTCGGCATTACACAACCACGTGTCCCACCACATTAGCCATGCCCTCAGCAATGCTGTTTTTGGGAAAGTCCATCTCACCATGGACACGAAAACAAGTGCTTGTGGGCAGGGATGGTACATCTCGCTGACGGCACACTGGGTTAACATAGTGGAAGCGGGAAATCAATCAGACCTTGGAATGGAACACATCCTCCCAACACCTAGGATTGTGGGCCCTATATCAATCAGGGTTGCCCCCACAGTCTACAGCTCCTGCACCTCCACCTCATCCTCTTCAGCCTCCATCGCTCAAATTACCACATCAGTCACAAGCTAAAAGCCCTGCAGCATTGCCTCGGCCAAGTGGCAAAAGGCTGTGCTGAACCTAATATGCTTAGGTGACAAATCGCAGAATGTTGAAGAGTTGCAGACAGCTCTGAAAGAGCAAGCAGATCTGTGGCTGACACCGCTGAACATATAGCCAGGCATGATCGTGCGTGACAATGGCTGGAACCTGGTGATGGCTCTGAGGCGAGGCGAGCTCACACGTGTACCATGCCTAGCCCATGTGCTCAACCTCGTGGTTCAGCAGTTTCTCAAAACCTACCCAGAGCTGCCGGATCTTCTTGTCAAAGTATGCCGCCTGTGTGTCCATTTTAGAAAGTCAGCTACAGTTTCCGCCGCCCTTGCCATGATTCAACAGCATTTGCAGCTTCCGTCTCACCGACTGGTGTGTGATGTCCCAAACTCCCCATGCATTGGAACTCTACATTGCAGATGTTGGAAAGTATTTGTGAGCAAAAGAGGGCAGTTGTTTACTACCAACATCAACAAGGCTGTTGGTATTGAGTTCAAACTCCACACATAAGACCTCAGGAGTGGACATGGATGTTAGACATATGTACCATCCTCCAAAATTTTGAGGACTCCACCAAGATGTTGAGCAGCGATGATGCCATAATTAGAGTCACTATATTGCTTCTCTGTGTTCTAAAATGCTCTCTGCTCACAATTAAAGAGGATGCATTGCAGGCGGAGCACGATGAGATGGAGCAAGGAACCATAGAGGGTGACTACACACAGGCCAGCCTCATCTCATCCCAATGTGGATTGGGTGACAACTAAGAAGAGGAGGAGGAGGAGGAGGAAAAACTGGAGCTGGTTTAATAGACGGTACTACCTGCACAACTGTTATACTGTCTGTTCAGCGTGGATGGCCTGAGGATAGGGAGGAGGAGAGCATGGTGAGGTATCCTGTTGGTGAGGACACCGATGTCTTGCCTGTTAGCAGTCTGGCATGCATGGCTGAGTTTATGTTACGCTGCCTTTCCCACGACCCTCGCGTTCTCAAAATTTTGGGTGACAGTCATTACTGGTTGGTGACACTTCTAGACCCATGCTACAAGGAGAACTTTCTATCTCTTATTCCCAAGGCGGATGGTCTAATAAACTGGGGCAGTACCAGAAGGCCCTTGTTAAATTAATTATTAAAACAATTCCCATCTGAAAACTATGGCATCAGAGGTCACAGTTCATTGGACAATCAAGGAGTACAGGCAAGAGAGACACAACTCCAATCCAGCAGAGGCAGGGGAACACTGTCAAAGCTCTGGGAGAGTTTTCTCAGACCCTCCCATTGCACAGGCCCTGAGGCGCGGGGTACTCTCACAAGGAGTGAAAAGTTTGAGAAGATGCTGAGGGAGTACCCTGCTGACCATACCAACGTCCTCCGTGATTCCTCGGTGCCTTTTAATTATTGGGTATCCAAGCTGGACACGTGGCATGAGCTGGCTGTCTACGCCTTGGAGGTCCTGGCCATGTCAGAATGGGTTTTTAGTGCCGCTGGTAGAATTATTACTGATAAGCGCATCCTCCTGTCAACTGAAAATGTTTACAGACAGACTCATAAAAAAAGAGCTGGATTGGGCCAGACTTCTCAACACCACCAAATATGAAACCCATAAGAACCAAAACAAGAGCTTTAAATTCGCAAATATAGCTCAATAATAATGAGTAATTAATCACAAATGCCCAGAAAAATTCTATAAGAAATACATATATTTATTAATAATTAGGTACAAACAAGGCAAACCAGGGTTCATAATAAAATGCAAAAAGTACTGGACCGATCTAATGAACAATGATAAAATCTGGCAGGGGCAGGCAATCCATAAGAATGAGAGCACTCAAAATAACCCACATGTGTGCGTATAGAGAGGAGAGTGGCCTCATAGAAAACCTGATATAAATGGGCAAGATATGTAATGCCCCTCAAAAGGACATGCTTATCAGTCAGTATAGGGTTAACAAAAAAAAAACCCGCTTTCCTTCAGGGTTAGAAATAAAGTGCAAATAGTGCATAAATATCAAAGGCAAGCATATCTTTACCCATAGGATGCCGAACGCCGCTGCACAGGTACCCCAACGCTCGTTTTGCTGCTTCTTCTTCGGGGGGCAGTGTATAAATGTGCCATACTCCAGGTTTAAGTATCCCTCTGTGAGGCCAGGAACCAATCCCTCGAAAGGGAACAGATTAACACCGGCCGCGTCTGACGAGCGCATGGGGGCGGGACCAACACCAGTCCATCATCACGTGTGGCGTCAGGAAGCAGTGAGTGCTGGGAAAGAGTTCCCATAGCAACACTTGTACCCAATGCTTCACATAGATGCCACCTGGGATGAAGGATGGTAAAGGCAACCACGCGCATGTGCTACCCACGGCAGGATGTATCCTGGCACCAGGGAGCAGTGAGTGCTGGGAAACAGTTCCCATAACAACAAATACACTCAATGCTGCACGATTGAAAGTGAAGGGCGGAAGGGACAACCGCGCACATGCGCTGCCCCCACCAAAAGGTAATCAAGTGGCCATATTTACTGTGGGCAGTAACAAAGAGTGAGACACAATACAAAAGGTAAATACATCAATAAAGTCCCAGACAATTAACAGTAACAAAATACAAAGTAAAATAAAAAAGGGGCAAAGCAAATATATAACAATTAATGATAGAAACATAATAATGATGTTCCAGTGTCCATGATGTTCTGCAAACTTTGATAATGATTCACCACAGATACAGATGTAAATTCCAAAGAACCATCACTTTCCTCAGGGAACATCAATCACAATATGGATATGGCATGATGTCCACAGCCAAAATATGTAATCCAGTAAAACGTCCACTAATAAAAAAAGTGAAAAACACAAAAACACACTAAAGTTAAAATAAAATTAAAAACACAAGTTCCAAAGGCAGATGATCAACACTGTTTACGTAAGGCAAGGGTAATCCCAGAAGAGACGCACATGGTTAAAAAAAATGAGGAGAAACTTGCTTTTTCATTTAATCCCAAAGGGGCTACAGTATCCAAAGTTATAATCCAACGACATTCAAGCTGCGCCAGCCTGCGCTTAAGGTCACCTCCTCTAATTCCACAATGAACCCGATCAATACCACGGATCTTTAACAGGTCCGAGTCACGGGAATGACGCAGCCTGAAGTGGCGGGGAATTGTTTTTAAGGATGCTACATCAATGGCAGATTGAGCGGCTTTAATGTCCCACACACATTCTCTAGTTCTAATGCATAACTCCCTTGAGGTGAGACCAACAAATATCAAGCCACAGGGACATGTGGCATAGTATATAACAAAGCCACTGCTGCATCATATACAGTAAATTCCATAATTTTGAAATTCTTTTTACCATCTGATGAACAAAAATCCGAAACCTGTTCAATGTTCCGGCATGCTAAGCATGACCCGCACGGAAAACAACCCTGTCGTGGCCTCCCAGTAGGAAATGGAAGAGGAGTTGACACATAGTGGCTCCTAAACAGGAGATCCCTCAAATTTTTGCTCCGCCTTATCATCAGTGGTCTCTCCGGGAGCAACCCACCAATAACAGGCTCAGTTTTTAAAATCGGCCAGTGTTTATTAAGGATATCACGAACGGTATTCCACCTATTGTTGTATGTAGAAATAAATCTAATTTGGTTGGAACCATCCCTATCCCTCCTGGAGCCCGACAGGAGCTGACCACTGATGGATATTTTAGCTCTGCAATAGCCCTTCTTAATGCAATGTTTACTGTAACCACACACGTGAAAATGATCACCAAGGTCCAGCTCTTGCGTCTCAAAACGCTCATCTGAGGAGCACAAGCGCCTAATTCGCAGGAACTGGCCTATCGGAATTGCTCGCACTGTGGATGGAGTGTGGGCTGATGAGGCATGTAAAAGGGCATTCACGGAAGTTTCCTTCCTGAATACATCAGTGTGAACCATATTATCATGGTCAACAAGAATCTGGATGTCCAAAAAATCAATTTGATGTTCATGAAATTTAAATGTAGCGGTACCAACCCACCACCTAGGAGGCAGCGCATGCGCCATCACCGAAAACCTCCCTCTCCCAAAAACCGAGAAAGAGGTTCGCATAAGATGGTGCACACGCCGCGCCCATTGCGGTACCGCGTTGTTGCAGGAAAAAACGATCTTTAAAAGCAAAAAAAATATGAGTCAATACAAAATTTAATAACTCCAAAATCAAAAGTTGCAATGTGACATCCAGATTACTTGTACCCAGAAAAAAATTCCACAGCCCTCACTCATGTTGATAGGCAATACACGTGTACAAAGATTCTACATCCGCCATGACCAGCATCATGCCAGGCTCCAGGACAAGGCCGTCAAGACTCCACAAAACGTCAATGGTGTCTCTGACGTAGGAGAGTAGCGTCTCCACCAAAGGATGTAGATAATGATCAATAAACTTACAGATTGGATCGCATAGCCCTCCTACCCCAGAGACAATGGGGCGGCCCAGAGGCACCAATGGATCCTTATGGATTTTAGGTAGTAGATAAAACGTGGGAGTCATTGGGGACTGAACAAATAAGCCATCAAAAACTTTCTTGGTAATCCCTCCCCGAGAGAGTGCCGATTCAAGAATACGAAGAAGCTCATTCTGAAAGGCAGAGACCAGATTATACGTAAGTGTGGAATAGGCCTCCTTGTCCTTCAATTGCCTAAATGTCTCACGTTCATACATCCTAACAGGCCAGACCACCACGTTCCCCCCTTTGTCAGCAGGTTTGAAAACCACATCGCAAAGCGCCCGTAAATCAGAGACCACCTGCCTCTGAATGCCGGTTAGATTATCATTTACTCTCCCAGTAGGAGTTGTTCTAAGTTCCTGCATAACCAACTTGCAAAAAATCTCCACTTGAGGACATAGCGACATAGGGGAGAACGTGGTGGACCTGGGAAGAATAGACCTTGGAAAATTACCTGTCGAGACATCAGACGTTTCTCCTGCCGGTTCTTCAAGGATGCGTAAAGCCTCCTGTTTAGCCCTGGTATCAAGATCCATATTAGATTGGTTCTTGGAATGCAACTTTTTTTAAATCAACTTCCTTGTAAACAAAAAAAAGATCCTTCACTTTAGTAAATAAATCAAAATTGTTATTAGGAACAAAAGTTAAACCCATGCGCAAAACCTCACACTGCTTATCAGATAACACATGAGAGGATAAATTAATTACAGTACCTCTAAATTGTTTTTGCTTTTCTTATCCTTTGATTGCGGACATCAAATTGATTTTTCGGACATCCAGATTCTTGTTGACCATGATAATATGGTTCAAACTGATGTATTCAGGAAGGAAACTTCCGTGAATGCTCTTTTACATGCCTCATCAGCCCACACTCCATCCCCTGGGGGTAAATGTGTGTTAGCCCATACACTAAGTGCATGGGCATTACAATTATAGGAGATCAGTTCCTTTCTAATGGGAAAAAATTTTTATGAGGCCCTCCTCCACATCTCTTCCAAGGGGTATTGGAGTGCCTCCAAATTTTTGGCAGCCCTTGCATTCACTGAATAGGAAAACCCTATGGGAGACCCACTTCCTAATAGTGGGAACATTTTTTTATAAGGCCCTCCTCTACATCTCTTCAAAGAGGCATTGGAGTGCCTCCAAATGTTGGCAGCCCTTGCATTCACTGCATAGGAAAACACTATGGGAGACCCACTTCCTAATAATGGGAACATTGTTTTCAGGAGGCCCTCCTCTACGTCTTTTCAAAGGGGTATTGGAGTGCAAAAGAACCTAAAGACCTACCTCTTCCGACAAGCCTACAACCTGTAGTATCCACCGATAGACCAAACAGCTGCACAACCAGCTCTACCCTCACCTACTATATTCTCACCCATCCCTTGTAGATTGTGAGTAAGATTATTGTATTTGTTTTTGATTATGTATACCCCTTCTCACATGTAAAGCGCTATGGAAAAAATGGCGCTATAATAATAAATAAAAATAATAATCCAAATTTTGAGCAGCCCTGCTACTTACCGCATATGTAATAACACTGTTGGTGACCCACTGTTGAATAATGGGAACAACAAGGCATAGCCGGTTGATGGCTCTCTAAGAATAGTGAGGGCCAACTGCTTGCCCTCTAAGAATAGTAAAGGCCACCTGAAGGCCCTATAAAAATAGGCTTTGCGACTTTCAGAGTCCCTCCTTCATAAATGAAACAGGATGTGTCTGATGATGTGTCACACACCACATGGCGAGATAAGGTTGTAAAATGTAAAAATGACATTTCCCAGTGAATGCATTTGTCTTGGTTAAAAGCAATGCTAAAGTTCAAAAAGGCATCAAAAAATGCTACATGTAAACATAGCCCAAGGTGTGGAGGAGCATTTTTGTTTTTGGTTATTTATTTTGCCTTATATACAAGTCATTACCCTGGAAAGGATGTTCCTTAACATATTTCCCAGCAAAATCTATTTTGGTTTCGTTTTTGTATGTTTTATTGTGAGGCTATAAAAGTGTTGTAAGACTCTGACAACATTGTTCACAGCAGTGACCTGGGAGTCAGAAATGCTTCCAGGGGTCTTCCCCATGCTGTTCACAATTCATTTGAGCACTGTTCCCATCGATTTCCACAATTTCTAGTCCTTCTGCATACCGCCGGGGGGGGGGGGGGAGGGGGGGAAAAATGCTCAGTGATTATTACTTTTAAGATGGCCTTTTTTAAAGATAACTTTTAACTTCTGAAGCATTTAATTTAAATAAGAGCAGCCACTGAGAATTAATTCATACTGACACAGCATTCAACAAAGATGCCCCGACACTTTCATAATGACATTAAGAAAGCGTAATAGTAGGGTAGATCAAATTAAAATAATTTAAAAAAGCATAATAAGAAACAATGCCCCTTAATAGGCCTTAATAATTTTTGGTAAATGGTTACACAATTGCTTTTTAAACAGTCAAACAGAGGAAAATGGTGTTGAGTATAATAAATAAATGGTTATATGCTCATCTCTTTAAGAGAAGAAGCATGAATGTTTTTAGGCCAAATTATTCTTTATGTTTGAAAAGAACGATATTGGTGATGAATAGTGGAAGAATCTTTACCATTATATAAAGTGAGGCAATCTCTTTGATATGTGATCAAATTTTAAAATATCTGTACTTGTACCTGTCATGGAAACCCTTTTGTCATGGGTGTGTCAGAGGTGACTGACAGTCATCCTGGATCTGGCTGCAGAAGGTCATTGCAATAAGTTCAAGCACTTTATTGAATTTTGTATCTCTGTTGTGGAGCGATATCTCTCTCCCTTTAGGACCCAGTGGATGCCTCCACCTTCTGCTGCTGATTAGACAGCCTGGGGAGGGTTTAAATTCATTCAGCATCTTCAACATGTTGCTGGTGTTAGCTCTACTTACCTCAGCCTTGATGGACACTCTAACAGTCAGTTAGTGTCTTCCCTGAGGACCTTTGGAGGATTGCTGGCATGATATAGCAGTGATCTTGCCAAGCTAAGTGTTCCCTCTTTCGTCCACCCCCTTTTATCTCTAGTTGTAGTGGGCACAGACTATTGCTCACCCCGTCCTCTTCCAAACCAGGGCCTATCACTAGGGTGAGGCAGGGATTAGGTTCCTGCTCGCGATAGGTGCAGAACATAAATAGGGACGTGAGGGCAGACAGGGGGATTTTAGATCTGTCTAGGAGTCTCCACTTCCCCTTCCTTAGTGCTTGGGCTCTCCCTTCCCTCTCCCCATTGTTGTGCACTTGCTTATCCTTCACCTAGCGTGACACCTTTCCTGGAAGAGCTAAGTTGGGGTTAGACACTAGGGGTTTCCATATCTACTAGCATTGGTCAAAATAGGAAATGATATATTGAAGACAAAAGCTTACACAGCCATATCTGCCAGTGTACAAGGCTTCTCTGGTATATACAAAGGTAAGAGGGTTTTCATTGCCTTCATAAAAAATACAAATTTTTGGTACATACTGCAAAAAGATATGTAACTTACAAAGAAACCTAACCCACTCCTGAAGACTGGGTTAAACTAGTTTCCAACTGTTTTTCATCAGTTCTTCAGTAAACCAATATTCTGTCTTATTTTTATGAGCAAAACTTGTACTGAACATACAAAAATTGCTGAGCTATTAAAGATGGACGTATAGATATAAAATGTTTAAATCGACACTCCATCATTTTTTATTGTACCACTGCTGTGGGTCTAATCAATTAAGTTTCCTGCATCTAGTCTTATACTTACCAGATGCTGTCGTCATCCTTTATCTGTGTCATTCCAGTCGGTCTCCAGCAGTTTGTGACCTGCTCGATCTCCCCAGTATTTGCTGAAGCAAGGTGGAGATTACTTTTCAATACAAGTCTATGAGCACCTTGTTCTGACTCTCATATACTTAAATTGAGAGCTTGTGACCCTTATCTCTGACTTCCGTCAGTTAGCAGTTGTGGTCACAAGATGGTGGCATGGAACCAGAGCGGCAACTGAAGACAGAGGCTGGTTAGTATCAGGGAAGTTAGATTAGTAGCAATACCCCAGCACTGAAATAAAAAAAAATCTGCTGGAGTGGTGCTTTAAATGATACTCAGAGCAAGCAATAAAATATTAGCCATAACATATCAAAAAATGATGTAAATGTATACAAAAACCTCTGTTTAACAGAAAAATGCCTTTTAACTAAACTTAAGGACAGTCCCTGAGGGAAATCTAGATAGCACAGATTTATCTACAGAATGAATTTATTAATAAAAGAATAATGGGTCTTGCGTTTTATCAGGTACATAAGGTAAAGCTCAAAAAAGTATATACTGTAAGTAGTAAAATAGTCATATGAGAGTAATAAGTCCCTTGTGGGTGAGAATAAAAACAAACAAATGCAACTGATCTCAGCACACTTTTTTAATTGAGGACATTGAATATATGAGTTTTGCTGTTGAGACTATAGTGATTATATTTAAATACTTAGTGAATAGTGTGATCAAATCGTGTGAACCCATCAGACAGCAACATGATGGCCTTCTTTGATGACATTCCACACAATTACAGAAATACTTTTCCTTGGACTAGTCTCAGAAATTTAAACAGCAGGTAGGATCCAGATACAGTTAGGTCCATATATATTTGGACAGAGACAACATTTTTCTAATTTTGGTTATTGACATTACCATAATGAATTTTAAACAAAACAATTCAGGTGCAGTTGAAGTTCAGACTTTCAGCTTTCATTTGAGTGTATCCACATTAAAATTGAATGAAGGGTTTAGGAGTTTCAGCTCCTTAACATGTGCCACCCTGTTTTTAAAAGGACCAAAAGTAATTGGACAAATTCAATAATTTTAAATAAAATGTTCATTTTTAGTACTTGGTTGAAAACCCTTTGTTGGCAATGACTGCCTGAAGTCTTGAACTCATGGACATCACCAGACGCTGTGTTTCCTCCTTTTTGATGCTCTGCCAGGCCTTCACTGCGGTGGTTTTCAGTTACTGTTTTTTGTGGGTCTTTCTGTCTGAAGTTTAGTCTTTAACAAGTGAAATGCATGCTCCATTGGGTTGAGATCAGGTGACTGACTTGGCCATTCAAGAATATTCCACTTCTTTGCTTTAGTAAACTCCTGGGTTGCTTTGGCTTTATGTTTTGTGTCATTGTTCATCTGTAGTATGAAACGACGACCAATCAGTTTGGCTGCATTTGGCTGGATCTGAGCACACAGTATGTCTCTGAATACCTCAGAATTCATTTGTCTGCTTCTGTCCTGTGTCACATCATCAATAAACACTAGTGACCCAGTGCCACTGCCAGCCATGCATGCCCAAGCCATCACACTGCCTCCGCCGTGTTTTACAGATTATGTAGTATGCTTTGGATCATGAGCTGTGTCACGCCTTCACCATACTTTTCTCTTCCCATCATTCTGGTAGAGGTTGATCTTGGTTTCATCTGTCCAAAGAATGTTCTTCCAGAACTGTGCTGGCTTTTTTAGATGTTTTTTTAGCAAAGTCCAGTCTAGCTTTTTTAATCTTGATGCTTATGAGTGGCTTGCACCCTGCAGTGAACCCTCAGTATTTACTTTCATGCAGTCTTCTCTTTATGGTAGATTTGGATATTGATAAGCCTACCTCCTGGAGAGTGTTGTTCACTTGGTTGGCGGTTGTGAAGGGGTTTCTCTTCACCATGGAGATTATTCTGCAATCATCCACCACTGTTGTCTTCCGTGGGCGCCCAGGTCTTTTTGCATTGATGAGTTCACCAGTGCTTTCTTTCTTTCTCAGGATGTACCAAACTTTAGATTTTGCCACTCCTAATATTGTAGCAATTTCTCAGATGGGTTTTTTCTGTTTTCGCAGCTAAAGGACGGCTTGTTTCACCTGCATGGAGAGCTCCTTTGACTGCATGTTTACTTCACAGCAAAGCCTTCCAAATGCAAGCACCATACCTCAAATCATCTCCAGGCCTTTAATCTGCTTAATTGAGAATGACATAACAAAGGGAGTGCTCACACCTGTCCATGAAATAGCCTTGGAGCCAATTGTCCAATTACTTTTGGTCCCTTTAAAAACAGGGTGGCACATGTTAAGGAGCTGAAACTCCTAAACCCTTCATCCAATTTTAATGTGAATACCCTCAAATGAAAGCTGAAAGTCTGAACTTCAACTGCATCTGAATTGTTTTGTTTAAAATTCATTGTGGTAATGTCTATAACCAAAATTAGAAAAATGTTGTCTCTGTCCAAATATATATGGACCTAACTGTACTATCTAATAGTTTTCCTTGCTTGTTACTATTTGAATGTACACATTTTAGATTCAGACTAATGGCAGCAAAGCCATCAAGCAACTCATAGCACACAAATAGATTCAAAGGGTAAAGAATCACATGTGAAACAAACCAAAAGATATGTTAAACTTTAGATTTCTCAAAGTACTAACTTTTTACTCTGATAACAGCGTTAAATACTCTTAGCATTTACTCAAGCAGCAGTATTGGGCACCAGATTTTGACCCAGCCACTGATTTAAAAAGAGAAAACACAGTAGTTTGACAATAAATGGCTTCACCCAACCACCAACCATGAGTGAAGAAAAAGTTTTGTTTTTATTATTCATATTCTCTGAAAAAAGGCCAAGAAAGCAAAAATTCTACCGGGGTATGTAAACTTTTGAGCACAACTGTATTCAGTTTTATTTCACACATATTTCTTTATTCCTCAGTTCGACATGTATTTCCTTCTGGTCTTGCTGCCTTCAGTCAAAATCTACAATGTGCACATTCCAGTAAGATTAAGGAAAAACATTTCATGAACAGGTGTGTCAAAACTTTTAATCCATATAGTATGTGAAGATCTGAGGTTATGGGTTGTAATAATCATCTAGGTAGGTTAACAATACAACAATTTTTTGATTTCTTACGAACATGGTTGTACAACACTTCCCGGTAGGTGGTCAAAATACATTGCCCCTAGTCCACAAGATCACCTGTGAGGGGCCGTTAGTCCCACTGCCCCCATGCCAGGCAATACTCCCTGTCTCCCAACTTTTGGTTGGCCCACAGATTTCATATCTCCCTCCAGTGTAGTCTGTAATCACAGTACCACACTCCTCCAGACAACAGTTAACACAACTGAAACCCATGTATCCAGCAGCAACAGTCCTTAAGAAAGTTCCTCATATCCAGACCACAGATCACTTAACAGTTGCACGTGGATCCATCCCAGCCGGCAGCCGATCTCCAAACTCCATAGGCCATCCATATATGGACACCAGGACCTCAACCATAGATCCTCTCTTCTTGACATCACTCTACCAATTACTCACTAAGCACATGACTTATTGTTCTTCCTCCCTTTAATGGGCAGAAGTTTTCACATCCTCCCCCTCAAAGCTAACTGTGCATTGGTGGAGGTATGTCCCTCAGGATGAACCCATCACCTGGGACTGCATGTAAGACCCCCAAACAAGTGCTTGCTTGTATGCAAATGTACTCCACCCACACAAACGTTAGGCATAGGCAGACATAAAGGTGTCCTACATTCCCTAACATGGAGGAGACATAGATTCTCATTTTGTGTTAAGGTACCATCATATTTAGCGACGCTCCAGCGATATAGACAATGATCCGACCTAAACTAGATCGCTGGAGCGTCGCTGTTAGGTCGCTGTAGAGATGTCAAACACAGCAACTCCAGAACGATGCAGGAGCGATCCAGTGACGTACTTATCATTCTCGCTGGTTGTTAGCTCCGTAAAAAAAAACATTGCAGGCATCGTTGCTTTTGCTGTCAAACATGATGAATCACGCCGACCTGATGACCAAATAAAGTTCTGGATTTTCAGCTACGACCAGCGATGTCACAGCAGGATCCAGATCGCTGCAGCGTGTCAAACACAACGAGATCACTATCCAGGACGCTGCAACGTCACGGATCGTTCTCGTTCTCGTTGAAAAGTTGCTCAGTGTGAAGGTACCTTTACTGAGATCATCTCTCTGTCCATGCGACAGGGAGGCTGGGATAAGAAGAATATCCAAAGGGATTCAAGGTGGATTTTTTTGGCTCGAGTCTATTGACCCTGGGGGTCTGAACCAGCAACTCAGTTTTGCTAGCTTTATCTGACAAGTCAATCTAACTTTTCATGTCTGATATATTAGTATTTATTATGGGGGACTTGCCTTTTCTGCATAGGCCAAAATAGCCACTGTTTGTATATTAATTTCCAGTCATTTGATCTGGCTGTGTATTTTGTCCGTTTCTGTCTGAGTATACTCTAATTTATTTTAGGGGGGGATTTCAGCTAATAATTTCATTGTTGGGTATTTATATTAGTTATTACACTTCTTTATCACTTGAAATTATGGCATCACGATTATTTTTAATGCAGCTTTTTTTTGGTCTGTATTGCTCTAGTTACCAATTTATATTATTATATTATTGAAGAGCCGTGCATATGCCTGTTTGCTTTGTTCATGCATATATATTTACATATTGTACATATTTATATTACTTGTACATTGTGCATAGTTATATTTCTTGGATTTTTATCACTTCAGAACAGCATTTAAAAATGTTGCTGGGTTACATTTGTTAACCATACACTATTCTGTGGTCTGGGGTGGGGTACATTTTTGTCATATGTAATACTTGAAAAAAAACATTAACAAATATTGCTGGGATAAATTTTGCAGCTATTGAGTATTATGTGGTCTTAGTTACATTTCTATTATATATAACACTCCCAAAAAGTGTTAAAAAATGTAGCTGGGTTACATTTCTCACCAAAATACTATTCCGTGTTCTGGGGTTCATTTTTTATGATACATAACACTCCAAAAAAGCATGAAATATTTGGCTGTGTTTAATTTCTCACCCATACACTATTCTGTCTTCTGGGATACATTGTGTTTTTATATAACCCTCAAAATCTTGCTCATAAATTTATCAGTATTATATTGCCCATCCATACAGTATTATGTGTTCTTGGGTACATTTAGTTGGTATATAACCTTCAAAAAACTTGTTAAAAATGTATCAGTATTATATTCTTGAGTGCATTTTGGTGGTATCTAACCATCCAAAAAAGTAGCTTAAAATTGTTTAAGTAGCATTTTGCTCATCCATAGAGTATTACATGCTCTTGAGCACATTTGGCTGGTATAAAACCCTCCAAAAACTGGGTCAAAAATGTATCTGTATTATATTGCTTATCCACACAGTATAATGTGTTATTGGGCACATTTCATTGCTATAACAACCTGTAAAAACTTGGCCAAATTTTTTTTGGTATTATATTGCTCATCTACATAGTATAACGAACATGTTATTGGGTACAATTCATTTCTATATTAGCCTCCAAAAACTTGTTAAAAAAGTTATCGGTATTATACTGTTCATCCATAGTGTATTGATGAGAAAGCTAAAATGTCATGCATACGTTGAGTATTTTTGACTTGCAGATTTGGTGCAGAAAATAATCTGCAGCATTTAAATTCTCTGTGCGTTTTATCCCTGTGTTTCCACCATTGACCACTTAAATCAATCAAAAACACAGGCAACAATGCACCAAAAGAAGAAAACCTATATAGAAAAGAAATACCATAAATATTGATCATAAAAAGCAAAGAATACCAAGCATAATATATCACCCCCAAAAAGGTATTCAATGAATTTGTTATGGAAAATATTTGATTTTAATAATAGTACATGAGTAGACACAAAAAATACCAAAAAGCACATAATATTACAGGAAAATTGATGTAATAAAATCTTTATTAAAAGATAATGACATAAAAGGCAATATGAAACTCAATGAGTGATAGAGGACCCAGAATGTCAGACGGACCAAAACATTTCTTTGTATATATCTGAGAAAGTCTCACTGAAATAATTATTATAAAATTAATATGGTATAAAATGAAAATAACACCAAAAGCCACTCCGTAAAAAACATAAAAGGTGATCACCCCAATGATAATAAAAATGTTGTGTCACAATATGTAATGAATAATAATACTACGTGGTAACTATTGTGATCAAAAAAGTGCACATAGCCATTCATGAAGTGAAATTAATAAAACAAAAATCAATCAATAATAGATATAACCATAAAGTCAGGCAGTGCAATTAATAAGAAGTAGCTAAAGTAAGCATATTTAAGTGGCCATGAGGCCAAACAGATGACACTATCTAAAGTGAATACAATGGAAATGCAATGGAGGTCACATACCAAGCAGTCTGACATTCGGCTGTCCCCTGCACACCACCCCAACGCGTGTTTTGCTTCCGCTTCGCCAGGGAGTGCAAAGCGGAACGAAGCGGAAGCGAAACATGCTTCCCGACTCCACATACAACAATCAGACTAGTTCCCTGGATCAACGCCCTATCAAGGAATCCAGTATATATACCCTGCAACATTATGCTTTTCAAGAAAGGTATCCAATCCCCTCTTAAATTTAAGTAATGAATCACTCATTACAACATCATACGGCAGAGAGTTCCATAGTCTCACTGCTCTTACAGTAAAGAACCCACGTCTGTTATTATGCCTAAACCTTCTTTCCTCCAGACGTAGAGGATGCCCCCTTGTCCCTGTCTCAGGTCTATGATTAAAAAGATCATCAGAAAGGTCTTTGTACTGTCCCCTCATATATTTATACATTAAAATAAGATCACATCTTAGTCTTTGTTTTTCCAAACTAAATAGCCCCAAGTGTAATAACCTATCTTGGTATTGCAGACCCCCAGTAGTCAAACTATTGCATTTTTTTAACTCTAATCTGTCATTTTTAACAAAGTTACACAAAGAGGAACAAGGAACGCACTTGTGAAAGACCCAATAACAATGTGGGTTAAATTAATCAAGCCGAGTTGATTCTCACTTTTAGGGGTTGTGCACCCTTCACAACCCCAGTAATTGCACAGTGAATGGACGGCTAGGACCTACGTGGTAGCAGGGAATCTTCTCAGTGCACCGTGTGAGGCTTCCTGGTGTGGACATGTGATCAGACCTCGTGATCTGAAAGGGGCATTGCCATGCCGACGTCACTGCATGTCTTCCAGCCACACTGAAGGGAAAAGTTGGCCCGAAAGCAGCCGCTGCTGTGTTGTTGTGGTGATTCCGCTCAGCCGGCTGTAAATATAAAGCCAAATGAAGCAGTACTACCTGATGAAGATAGCATGGCAATATTGAAAAGAGTTGTTGGTTGCAGAGATTTTATCATCTTTTGGTTTTATTTAATTTTCAATTGTCTCCCTTCTTGCCACAGCGCTTCTTAAGACAGCTTTTTTTCTTTCATTCTTAACAAAGTTGGCAGGTAACATGATTTGTGTCATTTACGGCGGGTCTGAAAAAAAGACTCAGGCTAGGCAACTGCAGACACGCAAATGCTGCTGGCCACTGACAAAGTTGAAGTTGAAAATGCATTGCTTGTCGCAGTTGCAGAACTCTGTGTCTGCGGGAAACCGCAACATAACTTCCTTGTCTTCCTCCTCCAACTCTGCTGGGATCTACTACCTTATCATCATCCTCTTTGTTCTCCTGCTCCTCACCCTGAGAATCACCCTTATCCTCTTCCTGCCCTGACAGTACAGTACAATCCTAGTGCACTTCAAGTATCTCAGTCTCAACAGGATCACCTCCATCCCCCAGCCCTCGGGGTTAACATCTGTTGACGAGTGTTTGGACTCTGCTCAGACTTTACTTCATCTGGCCCTAGATCAAATTGAAAAAAAAAATTGGGTATTGGTGGAGATGATTTCTTGCTCTTGATTCTGTGAATCTTTGGAGTACACTTCCATGGCACAGAATGTGTAAACAGATCTGAAAACTCAGCCATCTGTGGTTCCCTACAGTCAGTTGGTTGGTTGGAGTTGTGACGTGGGAGAAAACAGGGTTATTTGGGCATCCACCTCTGAGGACAGTACTGTGTGTGATGATAAGGCAGAGGAGGAGAAGCAGAGGCCACTTGGGCACATGTTCTTTCTGGCCCTCATCTACAAAGCATACCGATGTGCGTTTGCCAAAGAAAGAGTGTGGAGTAGCCTGTCCAGTAACAGAAGTTGTAAAAATTGCTTGTTGCTGCAAAACAAACCAACTTCTCATCTTTCACATCATACCTGTCTCACAACCCTAAACAGCTATTCAGTACTTTAAATTCTCTCCTTTGCCCACCAGTTCCCCTCCCTCTCCTCTCATCTCAGCTGAATAATTTGCCTCACCAGCTGTGAACTTGACACAATAACGTCCCACCTCATTCCAAACCCTACCACAGTCTTCATCCCACGCCTAACCCACCTCTTCAACTTGTCACTAACAACTGGTGTGTTCCCTTAATGATTCAAACATACCTCTATCACATCCATCCTGAAAAATCTCCCCCTTGACCCATCCTCTGTGTCTAGCTATCACTCTATCTCACTTTCCCCTATGCCTACAAACTACAGGAACAACACATCAATTTTGAACTGTCCTCCTACTTCACCTCTTGCTCCCTCTTTGACTGCTTACAATATGGCTTCTGACTGCACCATTACACAGAATCTGCCCTGACTAAAGTCACTAACGACCTAATAACTGCCAAATCAAAGCGATGCTAGTTTGGTCACCTCTTTCTCCTGGAACTAGCATCTGTCTTTGACACAGTGGACCATTCCCTCCTACTAGAGACTTTTTGATCTCTTGGCGTTACAGACTTGGCCCTTTGCTGGATCTCTTTGTACCTAACAGACAGGACATTTAGTGTCTCCCACTCACACACACCATCTCCTCATCTCACCCCTTATGTGTCTGTGTCCCCCAAGGTTTAGTTGCAGGCCCACACGCTATGCTTAGGGTACACATTCTCTCCCTCTTAAAGGGACCGCATGCATTACCCTAAGGTGTTCCCAACCAATAGCTGGGTGGTACCTTCTAAATAAGGCTCCTCCGCCTCCAATATGGAGGTGCCTAAGCTATGTTGTTAGTTTGCCTTGCATTCTTGCTAGTTGTCCCGTTCCCCAGGTCCGCCTGTCTGCTTGTCTACCCTGTACCCGTCTGCTCATACCTGTCTGTGCTCTTCTGTCCATCAGCTGGTCCATCCCGCACCTGCCAGTGCCCATCTGTCTAACACATGGTCCAGTCCGCACCTGCCAGTGCTCATCTGTCTAACTGCTGATCCAGATCGCACCTGCCAGTGCTCATCTGTGTAACACCTGGCCCGCCCAAAACCTGCCACTGCTTTTCTGTTCCTCAGCCGGTCCCATCTGCACCAGTGGTTCCTGTGTCCCTAAAGTGCTAGACTGCATTCTTTATCCCCCCTATTTTGGGCTGTACCAGCCTACATGCTGTAGGAGTCAGTTGCCACCCTGGTGCTACCTCCTTGTCCCTCCTTGGGTTGTGGTTTGTGCCTGCTGCTGCTTATCCATCCAGGCTACGACACAGTGATTCTACAATCTTGCCTGTTACAGTCTCCATCTGCTGGGTTGGCTGTAGGGGAAGAGGTGTCGGTCCCCATTATACTAGTTCTACTCAAGTGAAATTGATGTCACTTTGGTAGTATCTGCCATTAATTTTTGGAAATGTGTAGACTCTTGGTTAGGTCTCCTTCATGTGTGTTGCCTGTACCAGCAGGCCTCCAATTCCTTTGAGTCAACTACCTATGTTACTATGCTTAGATTTTTCTGACAATAATAGTCTATGATACTGATATTTGTGCCACCTGAGTGTGGCTAAGCATGAAAGCAGGTTGAACTGTTGGTGGTCACATGGCTCCCTGCACAGCTAGCATACACCAATGCTTCACCCACCTCATCTTAATTTGAAGTTCAATTCAGAGCTGTAAATGCTGGCCCAGACACTGATACCTCATGCACGGCTAATTGCTGCCATGCCATTCTAAAATTTGTACTGTGGGTGAATTGAGGCCACTTTCCTGGTATCTGCCACTAATGTGATGTGTTTTGGCAGCTTTTGGGTCCATTTGAAGGTGTTGTGTGTGCATTTGTTTTTGCCTCCCATTGACTCCAATTGCGTTCAGCGAATATTCCACGAATAAATTAGCGAATATTGCAAAATCAGATATTTTAATCCAAACCAAACATTGAAATATTTACTTATCTCTAATCAGGACTGTTGTGAATTCTGTGGTCAAGCTCCCTCCTGTGGTCATGAGTGGTACTTCGGCTGGTTCTGTCTATGAGCTTCCTCTGGTATATGTGAGTGGGGCTGCGGCTTCTGAGTTTCCTTCCTCAGGTGACGAGGTTAAGTCGTTAGGTGCTACTCTATTTAACTCCACCTAGTTCTTTGTTCCTGGCCTCCAGTCAATGTTCCAGTATTGGTCTTGCTTTCTCCTGGATCGTTCTTGTGGCCTGTCTGCCCTGCATAAGCTAAGTTTTGCTTGTGTTACTTTTGTTTGCTATATTTTCTGTCCAGCTTGCTATATTGGTTTTTCTTGCTTGCTGGAAGCTCTGAGACGCAGAGGGAGCACCTCCGTACCGTTAGTCGGTGCGGAGGGTCTTTTTGCCCCTCTGCGTGGTTGTTTGTAGGTTTTTGTGTTGACCGCAAAGCTATCTTTCCTATCCTCGGTCTATTCAGTAAGTCGGGCCTCACTTTGCTAAAATCTATTTCATCTCTGTGTTTGTATTTTCATCTTAACTCACAGTCATTATATGTGGGGGGCTGCCTTTTCCTTTGGGGAATTTCTCTGAGGCAAGGTAGGCTTATTTTTCTATCTTCAGGGCTAGCTAGTTTCTCAGGCTGTGCCGAGTTGCATAGGGAGCGTTAGGCGCAATCCACGGCTACCTCTAGTGTGGTATGATAGGATTAGGGATTGCGGTCAGCAGAGTTCCCACGTCTCAGAGCTCATCCTATGTTTGTAACTATCAGGTCACTTTGTGTGCTCTTAACCACTAGGTCCATTGTGGTTCTGAATCACCTGTTCATAACACAGGACGTCACCTGGCTGTCTATGGTTTCCCATCCATAAGTTACTTGTTTGCAGTTTCCAGTAATCTTGCTATTTGTCAGGGGAGGACTTCTGCCTACCTGCCTGTGGCTTCCATGGTTATCAGACTTTCTAATTAACCTGAAGTTCTGTCTGATAAGTGGTCCTGGTCTACTAATACTTCTGCTGCATGTCTGGCAATTTCCAGGACATCTCCTAGCCGCCTACGGTTTTCATTGTATATGGAGCTTGTTACTCTGGAGTTTTGTCTGCTACTTGTTTTTGTCTGCATGATGCCTCCTGTCTGCCTGCAGCTTCCAATCCTTGATTCTCCAGTCTGTCCTTCACTAACTCTACAATCTGTCTGAGGTCATCTGTAACTTGGCAATCTGCCTGGGAAATTCTGGACATCTCCCACCAGCTTGCCTGTTGTCACGCGGTGACTACCACAGTGTGACTCGACCCAACGGATGGTCGGTCAGCTAATGGCACAATACATATACAGTGGGGATGGTATAGGTAAGAGGAAGACCCTACCTGTAGGAAATGGGGAATGGTCACCACCTGAGCTCAAACTTGAGCCTGACCCTGCACTTCCCTAATGCACTATGCGAGTCCTTCCCCCCGCCGTCAACAGGAAACCTCGTCCCTAAGTATCACCTAACTTTGCCTTGGCTAGTGCACTGGCCGATGACGGGCACTAGCCACACCACTGCAGATAACAAACACAGGTGGAAGTGACAGACACCAAAAGGACAAGGTATCAAAAATTTCACACTTAGCTTTCTCTGCTGCAAAGCACCGCACAGCAGAAGAAAGGCACCAGATCAGCGATCTCAGCAGAAGCACCACTGCATCCAGAGAGCTCCTTACTCCAGCTTGGTCACTGCAGATTGCTCTAACATCGACAGCCAGCTGATGCATCAGGTGACCTTTTAAAGGATGGTGGGAATGGTCACCGCCCACATCAGCTGACCCAACAGCAATGCAATTTCACCAGCTTGTCAGCAGGGAAAAATTGACATTAACCCCCGATAGTCCAAAAGGAAAAAAAGGTATAACTCCGTGGAACCAGATCTGCCACCAATCCAAAAATGGATCGAGACAGTAACCCCCTTTCAATGAGTGGCATCTGGACCCTCAACACCGGACCTCACCAGAAAACGACATATGGTGAGGACGCCTCAATCCACCAGTCACCTGACCCTCAGGTTTATGGTTCAATGTAGGCTCCGGAGGCACCACAAATCTCCAGAGCGCTGACCTGGGGAATGTGTTGTGTACGTGCATTACTGGGGGTAACTCCAGCTGGAAAGTCCCCAAGCCAAAAATGGCTGATACCCAATATGGCCCAATAATCCTAGAACTCCAGGTCCCAGTAGCACCCTTCTACCTGATGTTTTTGGTGTACACCCACATGTACTCGTTCACACAGAGGTCTGGACCTGAACGTTTTTTCCATGCATACGTTTGCCACAAGATGGTGAACTCTTTATAGAACCGACAACAGAGGCGTCCCCCTGTGTCATCACACTCACACCCCCACTATGCACAGAGGGAACGACCACCCACCCTTGACCCTTCCTCCTAAGAGGACTGTGACACTCAGGGTTAACTAGTGGTGAGGGTTAAGTCTTGCCCTTACTCCCTGGCAGCACCTCTGCTGCCCCCACCAGAGAGGAAGGGGTAGGTTGCAGAAAGACAGTAGAGATCGTAGCTCCAGGGCTGCAGTCCTTACATAACTAGTCCCAGCTGACTACTTCCCTGGACTGCAAATCTATAACTGGGTTGTGTCTCTTCAACCAAGGGAGGCCTATAAAGATAGGAATTGGCATACCCTCCAAGACGTAGCACGATAGGGACTCTTCATGATGAGTCCATATACGCAGGTGGATATCATCTACGACTTGGGGTCACCCTCCCCTGGCTGAGTGGGACTGAGTCAATGGCCTGAATGCGTAGAGGTTTTGTTAGCGTCCTACCCACCAGGCCATGGGTTTGAACAAAGCGAGTATCCACCAAATTGACTCCTGCTCCACTGTCCACCAGCACCGGTACAGTGTCAGTTATCCCGTCAACCACCACCTCAGCAGGTAAGGAATACTAAGAAGAGAAAATGGAGAAAATATACACCCCCTGGTCACCTCCCTCCACACAACCAGGGGGACTTGGCTTATGTGATGGTGATGATACTTTGGCGCAGGGCAGACACCAAATGAAATTACCAGTCTACCCACAAAAAAAACATGACCCCACACCACGGCGAACTGCAGGCAATCCTGTTTCCAAATCAAGTCACATCAGTTTAATTACACCCAGCTGGACTCCAATGAAAGAGTAGAACCATCCCAAGGATGATCACAAGGAAATGGACAGCATGTGACTTAAATATGAGTGTCTGAGCAATGGGTCTTAATACTCATGACCATGTTATATTTCAGTTTTTCGTTTTTAATAAATTTGCAAAAATTTCTACATTTCTGTTTTTTTTAAGCCAAGATGGGGTTCATAGTGTACATTAATGAGAAAAAATGAAGTTTTTAAATGGCTGCAATGAAACAAAGAGTGAAAAAGTTAAAGGGGTCTGAATACTTTCCGTACCCATTGTGTATAGCCCCAATATACCTAATGCACAAGTGTTATAACAGAATAACTCAAAAGTACAAATTATATTAAATCTAGACACATATGTGAAGTTATAATAGCCTACAATATATAATGCAAATAAATTATTATGCAATCGATCTAAAGGACAAGGACAAGGTATCAAAAATTTCACACTTAGCTTTCTCTGCTGCAAAGCACCGCACAGCAGAAGAAAGGCACCAGATCAGCGATCTCAGCAGAAGCACCACTGCATCAAGAGAGCTCCTTACTCCAGCTTGGTCACTGCAGATTGCTCTAACATTGACAGCCAGCTGATGCATCAGGTGACCTTTTAAAGGATGGTGGGAATGGTCACCGCCCACATCAGCTGACCCAACAGCAACGCAATTACACCAGCTTGTCAACAGGGAAAAATTGACATTAACCCCCGATAGTCCAAAAGGAAAAAAAGGTATAACTCTGTGGAACCAGATCTGCCACCAATCCAAAAATGGATCGAGACAGTAACCCCTTTTCAATCAGTGGCATCTGGACCCTCAACACCGGACCTCACCAGAAAACGACATATGGTGAGGACGCCTCAATCCACCAGTCACCTGACCCTCAGGTTTATGGTTCAATGTAGGCTCCGGAGGCACCACAAATCTCCAGAGCGCTGACCTGGGGAATGTGTTGTGTATGTGCATTACTGGGGGTAACTCCAGCTGGAAAGTCCCCAAGCCAAAAATTGCTGATACCCAATATGGCCCAATAATCCTAGAACTCCAGGTCCCAGTAGCACCCTTCTACCTGATGTTTTTGGTGTACACCCACATGTACTCGTTCACACAGAGGTCTGGACCTGAACGTTTTTTCCATGCATACGTTTGCCACAAGATGGTGAACTCTTTATAGAACCGACAACAGAGGCGTCCCCCTGTGTCATCACACTCACACCCCCACTATGCACAGAGGGAACGACCACCCTCCCTTGACCCCTCCTCCTAAGAGGACTCTGACACTCAGGGTTAACTAGTGGTGAGGGTTAAGTCTTGCCCTTACTCCCTGGCAGCACCTCTGCTGCCCCCACCAGAGAGGAAGGGGTAGGTTGCAGAAAGACAGTAGAGATCGTAGCTCCAGGGCTGCAGTCCTTACATGACTAGTCCCAGCTGACTACTTCCCTGGACTGCAAATCTATAACTGGGTTGTGCCTCTTCAACCAAGGGAGGCCTATAAAGATAGGAATTGGCATACCCTCCAAGACGTAGCACGATAGGGACTCTTCATGATGAGTCCATATACGCAGGTGGATATAATCTACGACTTGGGGTCACCCTCCCCTGGCTGAGTGGGACTGAGTCAATGGCCTGAATGTGTAGAAGTTTTGTTAGCATCCTACCCACCAGGCCATGGGTTTGAACAAAGCGAGTATCCACCAAATTGACTCCTGCTCCACTGTCCACCAGCACCGGTACAGTGTCAGTTATCCCGTCAACCACCACCTCAGCAGGTAAGGAATACTAAGAAGAGAAAATGGAGAAAATATACACCCCCTGGTCACCTCCCTCCACACAACCAGGGGGACTTGGCTTATGTGATGGTGATGATACTTTGGGGCAGGGCAGACACCGAATGAAATTACCAGTCTACCCACAAAAAAAACATGACCCCACACCACGGCGAACTGCAGGCAATCCTGTTTCCAAATCAAGTCACATCAGTTTAATTACACCCAGCTGGACTCCAATGAAAGAGTAGAACCATCCCAAGGATGATCACAAGGAAATGGACTGCATGTGACTTAAATATGAGTGTCTGAGCAATGGGTCTTAATACTTATGACCATGTTATATTTCAGTTTTTCGTTTTTAATAAATTTGCAAAAATTTATACATTTCTGTTTTTTTTAAGTCAAGATGGGGTTCATAGTGTACATTAATGAGAAAAAATGAAGTTTTTAAATGGCTGCAATGAAACAAAGAGTGAAAAAGTTAAAGGGGTCTGAATACTTTCCGTACCCATTGTGTATAGCCCCAATATATCTAATGCACAAGTGTTATAACAGAATAACTCAAAAGTACAAATTATATTAAATCTAGACACATATGTGAAGGTATAATAGCCTACAATATATAATGCAAATAAATTATTATGCAATCGATCTAAAAAGCAATGTCCTAGGTAGGAAAAAATAAATAACAAAAGGTAAGTATGCAGGTCAAAGCAGCTAACATATTTTAATAATAAGTACAGTTGGCCTTGATGATCTATAAATGAGAAACCCCTATAAAAGAAAACACCTCGACGCACGTTTCACGGCTGAAGCCTACATTTATATAGGTAGGATCCTGCTGTAATTAAAACTGCCAGAGTCTGATGGGTGGAGAGTTCAGACAGCCTATCTATATATATATACTGTATATACAGTATATAGCTGAATGTATGTGTGTGTGTGTATGTATGTATGTATCAAGCCATGCCCACTCCATGCTCTGTGGTTGCTGGTGTTCCCATCCCTGGGGTGCGCTGCTGAGCTCTTGGCTGCACGATCAGTGACAGAGACAGCAGCAGCTCAATATCCGCAGCACGAGTGCTTCACGGCTGTGCTCTGGGGTGACACTGCAGTCAGAGGCTGCTGATAAAGGGACGGAAGAACAGCGGGACCCAGAGAGGAGGTAATGAGAGAGGGGTATCTGGAGGAGGAGGGGGCAGGAAGTCAACAGGGGAGGGCGGAGGAAATACGTGACATCTGCACAAACTGCCTAATCTGACCCCAATACACCGACCGTGCAAACAGTGACCGTGCAAACAGTGTGAGATGGAGCCACAGCTCGGTGTCCTCCGCCCGCTGTGTATATATGTGCGGACACAGAATTGTGTCAAGGAGGGAAACAAGAGACCTGGGGCATTCACATACTCAGCGGTGCCGACCACAGCGGCAAGATGGGGGTGACACTGTGTATAGACAGCAGTCACCATGTACTGACAGCAGACACCGTGTACAGACAGCAGACACCATGTACAGACAGGAGACATTGAGTACTGACAGCAGCCACCACGTACTGACAGCAGCCACTGTGCACTGACAGCAGCCACTGTGCACTGACAGCAGCCACCGTGTACAGACAGCAGCCACCGTGTACAGACAGCAGTCACCTTGTACTGACAGCAGCCACCGTCTACTGGCAGCAGCCACCACGTATTTTGCATGATCCATCTTCCCCTTGTTTAGGACCAGTTTCCCTGTCCCTGCTTCTGAAAAATATCCACATAGCATGATGCTGCCACTGCCATGTTTCACTGTGAGGATGGTGTTCTTGGGATGATGAGCTGTATTCGTTTGGCGCCAGACATAGCATTTATGTTGGTGGCTAAAAAGTTACATTTTGATCACATCTGACCACAGCACCTTCCTCTGTACATTTGGGGAGTCTCCCACAAGTCTTTTAGCAAGCTCAAAACAAACTTTACAACTTTTGTGTTTAAGTAAAGGCTTTTTTTCTGACCATTCTTCCATAAAGGCCACGTCTATTGAGTGTACGGCTTATTGGGGTGATATGGTCAGATACTCCAGTCTCTGCTTTGGAACTCTACAGCTCCTTCAAGGTTATATTTTTATCTGTGCTGCCTTCCTGATGAACGCCCTCCTTGATTGGGATGAAAGTTTTGGATGGCAGCCCATTCTTGGCAGGTTTGTTGTGGTACCATGTTATTTCCATTTGATAAAGGATTTGATGGTGCTCTAGGGGATCATCAGAGATTGGGATTTATTTTTAACCCAACCCTGACTTGTACTTCCCAACAACATTGTTCCTGACCTGTTTGGATATCTCCTTGGTCTTTATGGTGTTGTTTGGTCAGTGGTGCCTCTTGCTTAGTGGTGTTGCAGCCTCTGTGGCCTTTAAGAAAAGGTGTGTATATAATGACAAACCATGAGACACTTAGATTACACACAAGTGGACTTCCGTTCACTAAACATGTGACTTATGAAGTTAATTACTTACACCAGAATTTTTAGGGGCTTCATAACAAAAGGGGTGAATACATATGCACGTGCCTGCTTTTAGTTACATGTTCCAAAAAAATTTAATTTATGCCGATATTTTCTCACTTCCTTTCACCAACTTAGACTATTTAGTGCTGATGGATCACACACAAATCACAATATAAAAGTATTTAAATGCAAGTTTTAATGTAACAAAATTGGTAAAAACCAAAAAGCCGAGGGTGAAACATTTTGCAAGCCACTACATGTGCTTATCATCACATAACCTTGACTAATTTTCCATCAGCAAGAGTGACATGATAACCATAATAAAAGCACAAGTTTTGACAGTTCGCTGGTCTGTGACATTCAGTTGTGTGTTAACACAATGTCAAGGAGGAAAGACATCAGCAATGATCTTGGAGAAGCAATTTTTGCTGACCATCAATCTGGAAAGGGTTATAAGACCATTTCCAAACAATGTGGAGCCTATCACTCTACAGTGAGAGGTTATTCACATATGAAAATCTTTCAAGACAGTTGACAATCTTCTTATGTGTAGATGTCTCTGCAAATTTATTCCAAGGTCAGACCGTGCAATGCTCAGAGAAAATACATAAAAACCAAAGACCTACAGCTACAGCTCAAACTCTAAATGCCTTAAATTTTAAGTTCATGAGTGTACAATTAGAATAAGCCTAAACAAGTATGGCTTGTTTGGAAAGCTTGCCAGGAGAAAGTCTCTTCTTCCAAAAAAAGAACATGGAAGCATGACTGTGATTATAGCTTGTATAGTTGTATCTGAACAAAACCATAAGACATCTGGAACAATGTCCTTTGGATAGATAAGACTGAAGTGAAGATGTTTAGCTCTAATGCCCACCTCCATGTTTAACTACTGTTAGGCACAGTGGTGGAGGAGTGATGATTAAAGGGTTCTTATTGATTGTAAGCTTGCCTTATGAATTGTAAGCTTGTAAGCAGGGCTCTTGCTCCTAATGTAACTGTTGAAATGTTGCCTTGAAATGTTTTTGTTGTCTGTACATGTCCCTACTTAATTGGAAAGTGCTGCAGAATATGTTGGCGCTGTATAAATAGCTATTGTTATTACTTTTATTATAAAGCTTTTTTGCAGCCACAGCACTTCGGCATCCAGTAGTTATTGAGTCGACCATAAACTCCTCTGTATACCAAAGTATTCTGGAGTCATACAGTTATATGAAAAAGTTTGGGCACCCCTATTAATCTTAAGCTTAATGTTTTATAAAAATTGTTTTTTTTTGCAACAGCCATTTCAGTTTCATATATCTAATAACTGTTGGACACAGTAATGTTTCTGCCTTGAAATGAGGTTTATTGTACTAACATAACATGTGCAATCTGCATGCAAACAAAATTTGACAGGTGCATAAGTATGGGCACCCCACCAGAAAAGTGACATTAATATTTAGTAGATCCTCCTTTTGCAAAAATAACAGCCTCTAGTCACTTCCTGTAGCTTTTAATGAGTTCCTGGATCCTGGATGAAGGTATTTTTGACCATTCCTCTTTACAAAACAATTCCAGTTCAGTTAAGTTTGATGGTCGCCGAGCATGGACAGCCCTCTTCAAATGATCCCACAGATGTTCAATGATTTTCAGGTCTGGGGACTGGGAAGGCCATTCCACAACAGTGTAATTGTTCCTCTGCATGAATGCCTGAGTAGATTTGGAGCGGTGTTTTGGATCATTGTCTTGCTGAAAGATCCATCCCCTGCGTAACTTCAACTTTGTCACTGATTCATGAACATTATTGTCAAGAATCTGCTTATACTGAGGGGAATCCATGCGTCCCTCAACTTTAACAAGATTCCCGGTGCCGGCATTGGCCACACAGCCCCAAAGCATGATGGAACCTCCACCAAATTTTACTGTGGGTAGCAAGTGTTTTTCTTGGAATGCTGTATTTTTTGGCCACCATGCATAACGCCTTTTTGTATGACCAAACAACTCAATCTTGGTTTCATCAGTCCACAGGACCTTCTTCCAAAAAGAAATTGGCTTCTCCAAATGTGCTTTTGCATACCTCAGCCGATTCTGTTTGTGGCATGCTTGCAGAAACGGCTTCTTTCGCATCACTCTGCCATACAGCTTCTCGTTGTGCAAAGTGCATTGTACAGTTGACCGATGCACAGTGACACCATCTGCAGCAAGTTGATGCTGCAGCTCTCTGGAGGTGGTCTGAGGATTGTCCTTGACTGATCCCACCATTCTTCTTCTCTGCCTTTCTGAAGTTTTTCTTGGCCTGCCACTTCTGGCCTTAACAAGAACTGTACCTGTGTTCTTCCATTTCCTTACTATGTTCCTCACAGTGGAAATTGACAGGTTAAATCTCTGAGACAGCTTTTTGTATCCTTCCCCTGAACAACTATGCTGAATAATCTTTGTTTTCAGATCATTAGACAGTTGTTTTGAGGAGCCCATGATGCCACTCTTCAGAGGAGATTCAAACAGGAGAACAACTTGCAAGTGGCCACTTTAAGTAGCTTTTCTCATGATTGCATACACCTGGCTATGAAGTTCAAAGCTCAATGAGGTTAGAAAACCAAAAAAGTGCTTTAGTAAGTCAGTAAAAAGTAGGTAGGAGTATTTAAAACAAGAAAATGATAAGGGTGCCCATACTTATGCACCTGTCAAATTTTGTTTGAATGCAGATTGCACATTTTCTGTTAGTACAATAAACCTCATTTGAAGGCAGAAACATTACTGTGTCCAACAGTTATTAGATATATGAAACTGAAATAGCTGTTGCAAAAAAACATTTTTTATAAAACATTAAGCTTAAGATTAATAGGGGTGCCCAAACTTTTTCATATAACTGTATATGAAGCCAATTTTCCAAAGGCTAAAGCTTGGCCGAAATTGAGTAATGGAACAAAACAATGATCCCAGGCACTAGAGCAAATATATTCCAGCATGGCTGCAAAAGATTCAATGTGTTGCAATGGCCCAGTCAATGTCCAGACTGCAACACAATTGAAATACTCTGGCTAGAGGAGATCTGAGCATGAAAAAATGCCCACAAACCCCATGTAATTTAAACAATGTCATAAAGAGTGGGGCACCATTCCTCCAGAGAGATGTGAGAGACTGATGAAGTCATACCAAATATGATTACTACAAATTGTTGGTGCAAAAAGTAGTTCTACAAGATATTGATTTATTAGCGATAGCGTTGAAGTCAATGTTTGGGGCATTCTAACAAAATATATTTACATATAAGAAGATATATATATGCCCACGCTATGTACTGGACCCATCACTAGGTTCAATGAAATTGAATTATTCCGATAGA
Source organism: Ranitomeya imitator (assembly GCF_032444005.1). Classification (NCBI taxonomy): domain Eukaryota; kingdom Metazoa; phylum Chordata; class Amphibia; order Anura; family Dendrobatidae; genus Ranitomeya; species Ranitomeya imitator. The sequence continues at coordinate 583,451,710 of NC_091284.1, forward strand.
CACATATGAACCCAAACCACAAATTCTTCCCGGGGGGAAGAAGGCTGAACGCCAAAACGTGCGTTGGGGCTGGCACCATCACCCACAGAAGGTAAACTTAATTTTTCCACTACATTAACTATCCGGATAGGACTGATAGTCATCATTGTATAGATTAATTGTGCCTTAGGGATGTTTTCTTGCAGCTATATATTTGAGGAATAAATATTTGGGATTTTTGGTATGTGCAGCCTCTTATGGACGTAGATGTGGGTTGTGGTGCCCTTTGGGTTTCCCACTCTTTTAATCTTGGTGTGGCTTTTCTGTGTATTTTTTTTTTATATGTAACAAAGAATTATATTTTTCTAACTAGCTGAAGAGCCCGGCGTTGCCTGGGCATAGTAAATATCTGTGGTTAGTTATAGCACCTCACTTCTCTTATTTTCCCATCACGCCTCTCATTTTCCCCTCACATCTCTCATTTTCTCCCTCACTCCTCTCATTCCCCCCTAACACTTGTCATTTCAACCTCACATCTGTCATTTTCTGATCACTCCACTATTTTTCCTCACTCCTCTCATTTTCCACTCACACCTTTTCATTTTCACCTCACACCTCTCATTTTCACCTCATTACCTCAGTATATACAGGTTTGTCATCTCCCTTATATATAGTATACATCTGTATGTCATGTCCTGTATATATATATACCTGCTGTGTGTCATCTCCCCTATATATAGTATATACCTGAATGTCAGCTCCTTCTATATATAGTATATACCTGTATGTCATCTCCTCCTGTATATAGTATATACCTGTGTGTCATCTCCCCTGTATATAGTATATATCTGTGTGTCATCTCCTCCTGTATATAGTATATACCTGCATGTCATCTTCTATATATAGCATATACCTGTATGTCATCTCCTCCTGTATATAGTATATACCTGTGTGTCATCTCCCCTGTATATAGTATATATCTGTATGTCATCTCCTCCTGTATATAGTATATACCTGCATGTCATCTTCTATATATAGCAGATACCTGTATGTCATCTCCTCCTGTATATAGTATATACCTGTATGTCATCTCCTCCTGTATATATATGTACCTGTATGTCATCTCCTCCTCTATATAGTATATACCTGTGTGTCATCTCCCCTGTATATAGTATATACCTGTGTGTCATCTCCTCCTGTATTAGACCTCGTTCACACATTATTTGCTCAGTATTTTTACCTCAGTATTTGTAAGCTAAATTGGCAGCCTGATAAATCCCCAGCCAACAGGAAGCCCTCCACCTGGCAGTATATATTAGCTCACACATACACATAATAGACAGGTCATGTGACTGACAGCTGCCGTATTTCCTATATGGTACATTTGTTGTAGTTTGCTTATTAATCAGATTTTTATTTTTGAAGGATAATACCAGACTTGTGTGTGTTTTAGGGCGAGTTTCGTTTGTCAAGTTGTGTGTGTTGAGTTGCGTGTGGTGACATGCATGTAGCGACTTTTGTGAGATGAGTTTTGTGTGGCAACATGCGTGTAGCAACTTTTTGTGTGTCGAGTTGCATGTGACAGGTTAGTGTAGCAAGTTGTGTGCGGCAAGTTTTGTGCATGGCGAGTTTTGCGCGTGGCGAGTTTTGTGTGGTGCCTTTTGAGTATGTGCAAGTTTTGTGTGAGGCAACTTTTGCATGTGTTGCAACTTTTGTGCATGTGGCAATTTTTCCACGTGTGCAAGTTTTGCGTGTGGCGAGTTTTCCATGAGGTGAGTTTTGCACTTGTGGCGAGTTTTGCAAGAGCCTAGTTTTTGCATGTGGCGAGTTCTGCGTGTGGCGAGTTTTGAGTGGCGACTTTTGTGTTTCAACTTTTATGTGGTGAGGTTGGTGTATTTGTGGTGAAATGTGTGCTGAGGGTAATATGTGTTCAAGCACATGGTAGTGTGTGGCGCATTTTGTGTGTGTTCATATCCCCGTGTGTGGTGAGTAACCCATGTCGGGGCCCCACCTTAGCAACTGTACGGTATATACTCTTTGGCGCCATCGCTCTCATTCTTTAAGTCCCCCTTGTTCACATCTGGCAGCTGTCAATTTGCCTCCAACACTTTTCCTTTCATTTTTTCCCATTATGTAGATAGTGGCAAAATTGTTTGGTGAATTGAAAAGTGCGGAGTTAAAATTTCACCTCACAACATAGCCTATGACGCTCTCGGGGTCCAGACGTGTGACTGTGCAAAATTTTGTGGCTGTAGCTTCGACGCCTCCAACACTTTTCCTTTCACTTTTTTCCCCATTATGTAGATAGGGGCAAAATTGTTTGGTGAATTGGAACGCGCGGGGTTAAAATTTCACCTCACAACATAGCCTATGACGCTCTCGGGGTCCAGACGTGTGACTGTGCAAAATTTTGTGGCTGTAGCTGCGACGGTGCAGATGCCAATCCCGGACATACACACATACACACACACACACATTCAGCTTTATATATTAGATTTGTGGTTTGGGTTCATATGTGTCTATCGGAATAAAAAGATATTGATTTATGCGATGTATTTAATTTTTCACACTGTTTCTAAATTTTGGCTTAGTTTTTGTTCAAAAAATAATGACCATGTCATTTTATTATGTTTTGTTGTTCATCTGAGGTTATATTTCTTTAGTTTTAACCCCTTAGCGACCGCCGATACGCCTTTTAACGGCGGCCGCTAAGGGTACTTAAACCACAGCGCCGTTAATTAACGGCGCTGTGGAAAAAGTCCATAGCGCCCCCCAGAGGCCGATTTTCTCCGGGGTCTCGGCTGCCGAGGGTAGCCGAGACCCCAGAGAACATGATTCGGGGGGTTTTTAACCCACCCCGCATTTGCGATCGCCGGTAATTAACCGTTTACCGGCGATCGCAAAAACAAAAAAAAGCGATCTCTTTTTAATTTCTCTGTCCTCCGATGTGATCGCACATCGGAGGACAGAGAAAAGGGGTCCCAGGTGGCCCCCCAATACTCACCTAGCTCCCCCGATGCTCCTCGTGTCTCCCGGTGGGCGCCGCCATCTTCAAAATGGCGGGTGCATGCGCAGTGCGCCCGCCGGCCGGCACCGGGAGAATCTTTGGGGTCTCGCCTGCCGGGGGTAGCCGAGACCCCAAAGAGCATGATCGGGGTCGGTACTACCGACCCCTGTTTTGTGATCGCCGGTAATTAACTGTTTACCGGCGACCGCAAAAAAAAAAAAAAAAAGTAAAGTGTAATTCTCTGTCCTCTGATGTGATCGCACATCAGAGGACAGAGAAATAGAGGGATTCGGGGACCCTAGCATACTCACCTAGGTCCCTGGATCCTCTTGCTGCTCCTCCTGGCCGCCGGCAGAAGAACATGGCGGACGCATGCCCAGTGCGCCCGCCATCTGTCTCCATCTGCCGGCCGGCAGGAGAACAGCAGTTGGGGCTAAAATTAGGGTTAGGGTTAGGGGTAGGGTTAGGGTTAGGGTTAGGGGTAGGGTTAGGGTTAGGGGTAGGGTTAGGGGTAGGGTTAGGGGTAGGGTTAGGGTTAGGGGTAGGGTTAGGGGTAGAGGTAGGGGTAGGGTTAGGAGTAGGGTTAGGGGTAGGGGTAGGGTTAGGGGTAGGGTTAGGGGTAGGGTTAGGGGTAGGGGTAGGGTTAGGGGTAGGGTTAGGGTTAGGGGTAGGGCTAGGGTTAGGGTTAGGGCTAGGGTTGGGGCTAAATTTAGGGTTAGGGTTGGGGCTAAATTTAGGGTTAGGGTTGGGGCTAAACTTAGGGTTAGGCTTCTTTCACACTTACGTCGGTACGGGGCCGTCGCAATGCGTCGGCCCGACATACCGACGCACGTTGTGAAAATTGTGCACAATGTGGGCAGCAGCTGTAGTTTTTCAACGCATCCGCTGCCCAATCTATGTCCTGGGGAGGAGGGGGCGGAGTTACGGCCACGCATGCTGTTATGTAGGCAATCCAGTGACACAGTGTGCCAGCAATCAGAGCACATACAGTGATCTGACAATAACCCAAAAACAATAGAACGAGCTCTGAGACGTGGAATCTCTGTAGACCGCAATACCTGAACCTATCCTAAACACAACTAAAGGCAGCTGTGGATTGCGCCTGACACTACCTATGCAACTCGGCACAGCCTGAGGAGCTGACTAGCCTGAAGATAGAAATACAAGCCTGACTTGCCTCAGAGAAATACCCCAAAGGAAAAGGCAGCCCCCCACATATAATGACTGTTAGCAAGATGAAAAGACAAACGTAGGGATGAAATAGATTCAGCAAAGTGAGGCCCGATATTCTAGATAGAGCGAGGATAGCAAAGAGAACTTTGCAGTCTACAAAAAACCCTAAAGCAAAAAACCACGCAAAGGGGGCAAAAATACCCACTGTGCCGAACTAACGGCACGGCGGTACACCCTTTGCGTCTCAGAGCTTCCAGCAAAACGAATTGACAAGCTGGACAGAAAAAGTAGCAACAAAAGCAAAGAAGCACTTATCTAAGCAGAGCAGCAGGCCACAGGAAAGATCCAGAAGCTCAGATCCAACACTGGAACATTGACAAGGAGCAAGGAAGACAGAATCAGGCGGATTTAAATAGCAAAGCAGCCAACGAGCTCACCAGAACACCTGAGGGAGGAAGCTCAGAAGCTGCAGTACCACTTGTGACCACAGGAGTGAATTCAGCCACAGAATTCACAACAGTACCCCCCCTTGAGGAGGGGTCACCGAACCCTCACCAGAGCCCCCAGGCCGACCAGGATGAGCCACATGAAAGGCATGAACAAGATCTGGAGCATGGACATCAGAGGCAAAAACCCAGGAATTATCTTCCTGAGCATAACCCTGCCATTTAACCAGATACTGGAGTTTCCGTCTAGAAACACGAGAATCCAAAATTTTCTCCACAATATACTCCAATTCCCCCTCCACCAAAACCGGGGCAGGAGGCTCAACAGACGGAACCATAGGTGCCACGTATCTCCGCAACAACGACCTATGGAATACATTATGTATGGAAAAGGAGTCTGGGAGGGTCAGACGAAAAGACACAGGATTGAGAATCTCAGAAATCCTATACGGACCAATAAAACGAGGTTTAAATTTAGGAGAGGAAACCTTCATATGAATATGACGAGAAGATAACCAAACCAGATCCCCAACACGAAGTCGGGGACCCACACGGCGTCTGCGATTAGCGAAAAGTTGAGCCTTCTCCTGGGACAAGGTCAAATTGTCCACTACCTGAGTCCAGATCTGCTGCAACCTGTCCACCACAGAATCCACACCAGGACAGTCCGAAGACTCAACCTGTCCTGAAGAGAAACGAGGATGGAACCCAGAATTGCAGAAAAATGGAGAGACCAAGGTAGCCGAGCTGGCCCGATTATTAAGGGCGAACTCAGCCAACGGCAAAAAGGACACCCAATCATCCTGGTCTGCAGAAACAAAACATCTCAGATATGTTTCCAAGGTCTGATTGGTTCGTTCGGTCTGGCCATTAGTCTGAGGATGGAAAGCCGAGGAAAAAGATCGGTCAATGCCCATCCTACCACAAAAGGCTCGCCAAAATCTTGAAACAAACTGGGAACCTCTGTCAGAAACAATATTCTCAGGAATGCCATACAAACGAACCACATGCTGGAAGAACAAAGGCACCAAATCAGAGGAGGAAGGCAATTTAACCAAGGGCACCAGATGGACCATTTTAGAAAAGCGATCACAGACCACCCAAATGACTGACATCTTTTGAGAAACGGGAAGGTCAGAAATAAAATCCATCGAAATATGTGTCCAAGGTCTCTTTGGGACCGGCAAGGGCAAAAGCAACCCACTGGCACGTGAACAGTAGGGCTTAGCCCTAGCACAAATCCCACAGGATTGCACAAAAGTACGTACATCCCGTGACAGAGATGGCCACCAGAAGGATCTAGCCACTAACTCTCTGGTACCAAAGATTCCAGGATGACCAGCCAACACCGAACAATGAAGTTCAGAGATAACTTTACTAGTCCACCTATCAGGGACGAACAGTTTCTCCGCCGGACAACGATCAGGTTTATTCGCCTGAAATCTTTGCAACACTCGCCGCAAATCAGGGAGATGGCAGACACAATGACTCCTTCCTTGAGGATACTCGCCGGCTCAGATGAACCCGGAGAGTCGGGCACAAAACTCCTAGACAGAGCATCCGCCTTCACATTTTTAGAGCCCGGAAGGTACGAAATCACAAAATCGAAGCGGGCAAAAAATAACGACCAACGGGCCTGTCTAGGATTCAAGCGCTTGGCAGACTCGAGATAAGTAAGGTTCTTATGATCAGTCAGTACCACCACGCGATGCTTAGCTCCTTCAAGCCAATGACGCCATTCCTCGAATGCCCACTTCATGGCCAGCAACTCTCGGTTGCCCACATCATAATTACGCTCAGCAGCCGAAAACTTCCTGGAAAAGAAAGCACATGGTTTCAACACTGAGCAACCAGAACCTCTCTGTGACAAAACCGCCCCTGCTCCAATCTCAGAAGCATCAACCTCGACCTGGAACGGAAGAGAAACATCTGGTTGACACAACACAGGGGCAGAACAAAAACGATGCTTCAACTCCTGAAAAGCTTCCACAGCAGCAGAAGACCAATTAACCAAATCAGCACCCTTCTTGGTCAAATCGGTCAATGGTTTGGCAATGCTAGAAAAATTACAGATGAAGCGACGATAAAAATTAGCAAAGCCCAGGAATTTTTGCAGACTTTTCAGAGATGTCGGCTGAGTCCAATCCTGGATGGCTTGGACCTTAACCGGATCCATCTCGATAGTAGAACGGGAAAAGATGAACCCCAAAAATGACACTTTCTGCACACCGAAGAGACACTTTGATCCCTTCACAAACAAAGAATTAGCACGCAGGACCTGGAAAACCATTCTGACCTGCTTCACATAAGAGTCCCAATCATCTGAGAAGATCAAAATGTCATCCAAGTAAACAATCAGGAATTTATCCAGATACTCACGGAAGATGTCATGCATAAAAGACTGAAACACAGATGGAGCATTGGCAAGTCCGAACGGCATCACTAGATACTCAAAATGACCCTCGGGCGTATTAAATGCAGTTTTCCATTCATCTCCTTGCCTGATTCTCATCAGATTATACGCACCACGAAGATCTATCTTAGTGAACCAACTAGCCCCCTTAATCCGAGCAAATAAGTTAGATAACAATGGCAAGGGATACTGAAATTTAACAGTGATCTTATTAAGAAGGTGGTAATCAATACACGGTCTCAGCGAACCATCCTTCTTGGCTACAAAAAAGAACCCTGCTCCCAGTGGTGATGACGATGGGCGAATATGTTCCTTCTCCAGGGATTCCTTCACATAACTGCGCATAGCGGCGTGTTCAGGCACGGATAAATTAAATAATCGACCTTTAGGGAATTTACTACCAGGAATCAAATTGATAGCACAATCACAATCCCTATGCGGAGGTAGGGCATCGGACTTGGGCTCTTCAAATACATCCTGATAATCAGACAAGAACTCTGGGACCTCAGAAGGAGTGGATGACGAAATAGACAAAAATGGAACATCACCATGTACCCCCTGACAACCCCAGCTGGATACCGTCATAGAGTTCCAATCCAATACTGGATTATGGGTTTGCAGCCATGGCAACCCCAACACGACCACATCATGCAGATTATGTAGCACCAGAAAGCGAATAACTTCCTGATGTGCAGGAGCCATGCACATGGTCAGCTGGGTCCAGTACTGAGGTTTATTCTTGGCCAAAGATGTAGCATCAATTCCTCTCAACGGAATAGGACACCGCAAAGGCTCCAAGAAAAACCCACAACGTTTAGCATAATCCAAATCCATCAGATTCAGGGCAGCGCCTGAATCCACAAACGCCATGACAGAATACGATGACAAAGAGCATATCAAGGTAATGGACAGAAGGAATTTGGATTGTACAGTACCAATGATGGCAGACCTATCGAACCGCTTAGTGCGCTTAGGACAATCAGAAATAGCATGAGTGGAATCACCACAGTAGAAACACAGACCATTCAGACGTCTGTGTTCTTGCCGTTCAACTCTGGTCATAGTCCTATCGCACTGCATAGGCTCAGGTTTAATCTTAGACAATACCGCCAAATGGTGCACAGATTTACGCTCGCACAAGCGTCGACCGATCTGAATGGCCAAAGACATAGACTCATTCAAACCAGCAGGCATAGGAAAACCCACTATGACATCCTTAAGAGCCTCAGAGAGACCCTTTCTGAACAAAGCTGCCAGCGCAGATTCATTCCACAGAGTGAGTACAGACCACTTCCTAAATTTCTGACAATATACTTCTATATCATCCTGACCCTGGCACAAAGTCAGCAAATTTTTCTCAGCCTGATCCACTGAATTAGGCTCATCGTAAAGTAATCCGAGCGCCAGGAAAAACGCATTGACATTACTCAATGCAGGGTCTCCTGGCGCAAGAGAAAATGCCCAGTCCTGAGGGTCGCCGCGCAAAAAAGAAATAATAATCAAAACCTGTTGAATAGGATTACCAGAAGAATGAGGTTTCAAGGCCAGAAATAGCTTACAATTATTTTTGAAATTAAGAAACTTAGTTCTATCACCAAAAAACAAATCAGGAATAGGAATTCTTGGTTCTAACATAGATTTCTGATCAATAGTATCTTGAATCCTTTGTACATTTGTAACGAGATTATCCATTGAAGAGCACAGACCCTGAATATCCATGTCCACACCTGTGTCCTGAAACACCCAAATGTCTAGGGGAAAAAAAAGACTGAACACAGAGCTGAGAAAAAAAAATGATGTCAGAACTTCTTTTTTCCCTCTATTGAGAATCATTAGGTCGGCTCCTTGTACTGTTATGTAGGCAATCCAGTGACACAGTGTGCCAGCAATCAGAGCACATACAGTGATCTGACAATAACCCAAAAACAATAGAACGAGCTCTGAGACGTGGAATCTCTGTAGACCGCAATACCTGAACCTATCCTAAACACAACTAAAGGCAGCTGTGGATTGCGCCTGACACTACCTATGCAACTCGGCACAGCCTGAGGAGCTGACTAGCCTGAAGATAGAAATACAAGCCTGACTTGCCTCAGAGAAATACCCCAAAGGAAAAGGCAGCCCCCCACATATAATGACTGTTAGCAAGATGAAAAGACAAACGTAGGGATGAAATAGATTCAGCAAAGTGAGGCCCGATATTCTAGATAGAGCGAGGATAGCAAAGAGAACTTTGCAGTCTACAAAAAACCCTAAAGCAAAAAACCACGCAAAGGGGGCAAAAAGACCCACCGTGCCGAACTAACGGCACGGCGGTACACCCTTTGCGTCTCAGAGCTTCCAGCAAAACGAATTGACAAGCTGGACAGAAAAAGTAGCAACAAAAGCAAAGAAGCACTTATCTAAGCAGAGCAGCAGGCCACAGGAAAGATCCAGAAGCTCAGATCCAACACTGGAACATTGACAAGGAGCAAGGAAGACAGAATCAGGCGGAGTTAAATAACAAAGCAGCCAACGAGCTCACCAGAACACCTGAGGGAGGAAGCTCAGAAGCTGCAGTACCACATGTGACCACAGGAGTGAATTCAGCCACAGAATTCACAACAGCATGCGCGGTCAGAAATGGCGGATGCGACGTACAAAAAAACGTTTCATTGAACGTTTTTTTGTGCCGACGCTCCGCCAAAACACAACTGATCCAGTGCACGACGGACGCGACGTGTGGCCATCCGTCACGATCCGTCGGCAATACAAGTCTATGGGCAAAAAACGCATCCTGCGGGCACATTTGCAGGATCCGTTTCTTGTCCAAAACGACGGATTGCGACGGAATGCCAAACGACGCAAGTGTGAAAGTAGCCTTAGGGCTAGGGTTAGGGTTGGGGCTAAAGTTAGGGCTAGGGTTGGGGCTAAAGTTAGGGTTAGAGCTGGGATTAGGGTTAGGGTTTGGATTAGGGTTGGTATTAGGGTTAGGGTTGGCATTAGGGTTACGCTTGGGATTAGGGTTAGGTTTGGGATTAAGGTTAAGGTTAGGGTTGTGATTAGGGGTGTATTGGGATTAGGGTTAGGTTTGAGGTTAGGGTTGAGATTAGGATTAGGGGTGTGTTGGATTTAGGGTTTTGATTAGGGTTATGGTTAGGGTTGACATTAGGGTTGTTTTGGGGTAAGGGTTGTGATTATGGTTAGGGTTAGTGATTAGGATTATGGATCAGGTTGGGATTAGGGTTAGGGGTGTGTTGGGGTTAGGGTTGGAGCTAGAATTGGGGGGTTTCCACTGTTTAGGTACATTAGGGGGTCTCCAAACACGACAGCCAATTTTGCGCTCAAAAAGTCAAATGGTGCTCCCTCCCTTCTGAGCTCTGCCATGCGCCCAAACAGTGGGTTACCCCCACATATGGGGCATCAGCGTACTCGGGATAAATTGGACAACAACTTCTGGGGTCCAATTTCTCTTGTTACCCTTGTGAAAATAAAAACTTGGGGGCTACAAAATCTTTTTTGTGAAAAAAAAAATATTTTTTATTTTCACGACTCTGCATTCTAAACTTCTGTGAAGCACTTGGGCATTCAAAGTTCTCACCACACATCTAGATAAGTTCCTTGGGGGGTCTAGTTTCCAAAATGGGGTCACTTGTGGGGGGTTACTACAGTTTAGGTACATCAGGGGCTCTGCAATCGCAACATAATGCCCACAGACCATTCTATCAAAGTCTGCATTCCAAAAAGGCGCTCCTTCCCTTCCGAGCTCTGCCGTGTGCCCAAACAGTGGTTTACCCCCACATATGGTGCATCAGCGTACTCGGGATAAATTGGACAACAACTATTGCAGTCCAATTTCTCCTGTTACCCTTGTGAAAATAAAAACTTGGGGGCTACAATATCTTTTTTGTGGAAAAAAAAAATATTTTTTATTTTCACGACTCTGCATTCTAAACATCTATGAAGCACTTGGGCATTCAAAGTTCTCACCACACATCTAGATAAGTTCCTTGGGGGGTCTAGTTTCCAAAATGGGGTCACTTGTGGAGGGTTTCTACTGGTTAGGTACATCAGGGGCTCTGCAAACGCAACATAATACCCGCAGACCATTCTATCAAAGTCTGCATTCCAAAACGGCGCTCCTTCCTTCCGAGCTCTGCCGTGCGCCCAAACAGTGGTTTACCCCCACATATGGGGTACCAGCATACTCAGGACAAATTGGACAACAACTTTTGGGGTCCAATTTCTCTTGTTACCCTTGTGAAAATAAAAACTTGGGGGCTAAAAAATCTTTTTTGTGGAAAAAAAAAATATTTTTTATTTTCACGGCTCTGCATTATAAACTTCTGTGAAGCACTTGGGCATTCAAGGTTCTCACCACACATCTAGATAAGTTCCATGAGGGGTCTAGTTTCCAAAATGGGGTCACTTGTGGGGGGTTTCCACTGTTTAGGTACATCAGGGGCTCTCCAAACGCGACATGGCGTCCGATCTCAATTCCAGCCAATTCTACATTGAAAAAGTAAAACGGCGCTCCTTCACTTCCAAGCTCTGCGGTGCGCCCAAACAGTGGTTTACCCTCACATATGGGGTATCGACGTATTCAGGAGAAATCGCACAACAACTTTTGTGGTCTAATTTCTCCTGTTACCCTTGTGAAAATAAGAATTTGTGGGCGAAAAGATCATTTTTGTGTAAACAAAAGCGATTTTTTATTTTCACGGCTCTACGTTATAAACTTCTGTGAAGCACTTGGGGGTTCAAAGTGCTCACCACACATCTAGATAAGTTCCTTAAGGGGTCTAGTTTCCAAAATGGTGTCACTTGTGGGGAGTTTCCACTGTTTAGGCACATCAGGGGCTCTCTAAACGTGACATGGCGTCCGATCTCAATTCCAGCCAATTCTGCATTGAAAAAGTCAAACGGCGCTCCTTCACTTCTAAGTTCTGCGGTGCGCCCTAACAGTGGTTTACCCACACATATGGGGTATTGGCGTATTCAGGAGAAATTGCATAACAAAATTTATGGTTACATTTCTGTTTTTACACTTGTGAAAATAAAAAAAATGGTTCTGAATTAAGATGTTTGCAAAAAAAAGTTAAATGTTCATTTTTTCCTCCCACATTGTTTCAGTTCCTGTGAAGCACGTAAAGGGTTAATAAACTTCTTGAATGTGGTTTTGAGAACCTTGAGGGGTGTAGTTTTTAGAATGGTGTCACACTTCATTATTTTCTATCATATAGACCCCTCAAAATGACTTCAAATGTGATGTGGTCCCTAAATAAAAATGGTGCTGTAAAAATGAGAAATTGCTGGTCAACGTTTAACCCTTATAACTCCCTAACAAAAAAAAATGTTGTTTCCAAAATTGTGCTGATGTAAAGTAGACATGTGGGAAATGTTATTTATTAACTATTTTTCGTGACATATCTCTCTGATTTAAGGGCATAAAAATACAAAGTTTGAAAATTGCAAAATTTTAAAAATTTTCGCCATATTTCTGTTTTTTTCATAAATAATCGCAAGTAATATCGAAGAAATGTTACCACTAACATGAAGTACAATATGTCACGAAAAAACAATCTCAGAATCAACTGGAACCGTTTAAGCGTTCCAGAGTTATAACCTCATAAAGTGACAGTGGTCAGAATTGCAAAAATTGGCCTGGTCATTAAGTACCAAATTGGCTCTGTCACTAAGGGGTTAAGACATAAGAGCAATTTTTTTTTATTATGCCCTGATATTTAAAATATAATGTTGTACAAAAATAGAACTCAAATAGGGTGTACTAAGTTTTTCTCATGCCTGTATACAGTACATTAGCGCACAAAATTCTGTACTATTTTATGCTATATTTTCTTTTATATTCTGAGCCTTGGATATTAAATATTCAGGTTTTACATTGTTTCAATTTTGTATGGAATCAAAATTGTAATCATGACCATTTAGCCAATTAGTTCTGCTGAGTTAAGGGAAAAACATATTATGATGCCTAATCACATTACCAAAATAATTCATCATTTAGCTGTCTGTTTGCTGCAAAAACACAATACCTCAGCTCTTTAATTATACCAACATTTTGTTCAGCAATTCACTCCTAACATCATCAGATTATTAATATTGCCTTTACTTTAGTATTTTATAGCCACATTTGCTCTGCAATGATTTTGCAACCAAAATTTTAAAAAACACATAATTTAAAGATTCCTTACAATCAAAAAAAGTATTCATCAGAAACCTAAGATCTAATCTGCAGGTAAATAACATTTTTAAAGGGGTTTTCCAAGTGCATAAATTATTGAAGCATTATGAAAGTCTATCAGATATAAATAAGCTTCATAATTTACTTTTGAAATTTTGTTTTGATCCTGAACTGTCACTTGTGGTGATGTAAACTCCGGCTCCTTACTTCCTGCTAATGTCTGTTCAAAGCACAACGATTTCCTGTCTGTGCTTTGAACGGTTAAGGTTTACTTCACACTGAGCGCTTTTGCTGTGTTTTTTTATGTTTTTTTTATGATAATTTTCAGCAGCGTATTACAATACCAGCTATGTCTATGAGATTTCAGAAATCTCCTGCACACAGCTTGTTTCTTTTTGTCATCCATATTTTGCACTTTTGTATGGCTTTTTGGAAATAGTCACTTCTTTCAACGTTTTTCACTCATTATTATTATTATTTATTATTATAGCGCCATTTATTCCATGGCGCTTTACATGTGAGGAGGGGTATACATTATAAAAACAGGTACAATAATCTTGAACAATACAAGTCACAACTGGTACAAGAGGAGAGAGGACCCTGCCTGTGAGGGCCCACAATCTACAAGGGATGGGTGAGGATACAGTAGGTGAGGATAGAGCTGGTCGTGCAGTGGTTTGGTCGATCGCTGGTTACTGCAGGTTGTAGGCTTGCCGGAAGAGCTAGGTCTTCAGGTTCTTTTTGAAGGTTTCGATGGTAGGTGAGAGTCTGATATGTTGTGGTAGAGAGTTCCAGAGTAGGGGTGATGCGAGAGAAATCTTGTATGCGATTGTGGGAAGAGGAGATAAGAGGGGAGTAGAGAAGGAGATCTTGTGAGGATCGGAGGTTGCGTGCAGGAAAGTACCAGAAGACGAGGTCACAGATGTATGGAGGAGACAGGTTGTTGATGGCTTTGTATGTCATGGTTAAGCTTTTGTATTGGAGTCTCTTGGTAATGGGGAGCCAGTGAAGGGATTGACAGAGGGGAGAGGCTGGGGAATAGTGGGGGGACAGGTGGATTAGTCAGGCAGCTGAGTTTAGAATAGATTGGAGGGGTGCGAGAGTGTTCGAGGGGAGGCCACAGAGCAGGAGGTTACAGTAGTCGAGGCGGGAGATGATGAGGGCATGGACTAGGGTTTTTGCAGATTCTCGGTTTAGGAATGTACGGATCCATGAAATATTTTTGAGTTGAAGGCGGCAGGAAGTGAAAAGGGCTTGGATATGCGGTTTGAAGGAGAGATCAGTGTCAAGGATTACCCCGAGACAGCGAGCTTGTGGGACTGGGGAGAGTGGGCAGCCATTTACTGTAATGGATAGTTTTTTGGGGGGGTTCGCAAGAGATGGGGGAAAGACAATGAATTTTGTTTTGTCCATGTTAAGTTTTAGAAATCTAGCGGAGAAGAAGGATGAAATAGCGGATAGACATTGAGGGATTCTGGTTTGTAGGGTGGTGATATCTGGTCCAGAGATGTAGATCTGTATGTCATCAGCATAGAGATGATATTGAAAACTGTTAGATTCTATGAGCTGTCCCAGACCAAAAGTGTAAATGGAGAAGAGCAGGGGCCCTAGAACTGAACCTCTTGGGACTCCGACAGATAGGGGGCGGGGTGAGGAGGTGGTGTGTGAATGGGAGACAATGAATGTTCGGTCAGTTAGGTATGATGAGATCAAGGATAGGGCCAAGTCTGTGATGCCAAGGAATGAGAGGGTCTGTAGTAATAGGGAATAGTCCACTGTGTCAAAGGCAGAGGACAGGTCCAGGAGGAGGAGGATAGAATAGTGTCACTTGCTCTTGGCAGTTAAAAGGTCATTGGTGTTGTTAGTTAGGGTAGTTTCAGTGGAGTGGTGTGACCGGAAGCCTGATTGTAAGCAGTCGAAAAGGGAGCAGGAGGTTAGATGGCAGGACAATTCACGATGGACATGTTGTTCGAGTAGTTTTGAGGCATGGGGAGAAGTGATATAGGGCGATAGCTAGATACAGAGGATGGATCAAGAGATGGCTTTTTGAGGATAGGTGTGATTGAGGCATGTTTAAAGCTAGAGGGGAAAACACCAGTTGTTAGTGATAGGTTGAAGAGATGGGTTAGAGTTGAGAAAAAGACTGTGGCGAGGTTTGGGGTGAAGTGGGAAGGGATCGGGTCAAGTGCACAGATGGTGAGATGCGATCTTTAGAGTGGAGAGTCGATCTTCTGTAATGATGGAGAAGTTGGTTTTGGAGGTGGAGGGCTGGGTAGTTGGGAGGAAGGGCTCTGGGGGTTGTTGACTAAAACTGTCTGATGTTCTCAATCTTTTGCTTGAAAAATGAGGCAAAGTCTTCAGCTGAGATGAGTGGGGAGGGAGGAGGTGCTGGGGGTCAGAGGGGAGAGTTGAAGGTGTTGAACAACTGTTTAGGGTTGTGAGACAGGGAGGATATAAGAGATGAGAAATAGGTTTGTTTAGCTGTGGCGAGTGTGGTCTTGAAAGTAGTGAGGGACTGTTTGAATGCGATAAAGTGCTCGTTGGAGTGGGATCTTTTCTATCTCCGCTCTGCAGCCCTGGAAGCTCGCCTCAGTTCTTTGGTCAGGCTGGTGTGCCAGGGCTGTCTGTTGATTTTGCAAGCTTTGGTATGTGTGAGAGGGGCAAGAGATTCCAAAGCTGCAGCTATCGTGGTGTTATATAGAGCGGCAGCGTCATCCGCATTGTGTAGGGAACTTATGTCTGTGAGAGGGAGGAGGGATTCAGAGAGTGAATGTAGATCAAGGTGTTTAAGATTTCAGCAAGGGTGTGCAAGTTTGTTGGGTGAGGATTGTAGACAAGGAGTGGAGAGGGAAGAGAATGTGAGTAGATTGTGGTCAGAAAGAGGAAGAGGTGAGTTAGAGAGGTTAGATAGGGAGCAGAGGTGGGTGAAGATGAGGTCCAGTGTGTGACCATCTTTGTGAGTGGCTGCAGAAGACCATTGAGTGAGGCTGAAGGAGGAAGTGAGAGATAGAAGTTTAGCGCCAGCTGAGAGGGAAGTGTCAATGGGGATGTTGAAGTCGACCATGATGATATTGGGGATGTCCGCAGAAAGGAAATGAAGTAGCCAGGTGGTGAAGTGGTCAAAGAAGGTGGTGGCTGGCCCTGGGGGGCGGGAAATGGTGGAGGTTGGTGGGGGCATAGATGCGCACAGAGTGCACCTTAAAGGAAGGGAGGGTAACAGAGGGTGGCAGTGGGATTGGGGTGAAGGAGCAGTTATCTGACAGGAGAAAACCAACTCCTCCACCATGCTTGCTGCTGGGGCGGGGTGTGTGAGAAAGGTGGAAGCAACCATAGAAAAGTGCAGCAGGAGAGGCTGTGTCAGAAGGGGTGAGCCAGGTTTCGGTGATGCCGAGGAAGGAAAGTTTGGTAGTAACAAAAAGATTGTGGATGTAGGAAAGCTTGTTGCAGACAGAGCGAGCGTTCCACAGAGCTCCTGTTAGTGGGACTGGGGAAGTGGGGGCTGGGCGAATGGGTATAAGGTTAGAGAGGTTATGGAAATTTGTGATAGAGCGTGGATGGGAGGTAGAACTGACTGTGGGGATGTGGTGAGGAGGACCAGGATTTGGAGAGATATCACCAGCAGTGAGAAGGAGCAGAGAAAGTGTTAGCAGGTGGGAGCAGGAGAGGGCATGAGGTGGCTGTCTGTGCTTGGAGACAGATGATTGTATGTTAAGGAACAGTTCTGAGGAGGAGGTTAGATGGGTGGGGAGGATTGAAGAGGAGATGAACAGTTCTTTACTAGGAGTAGGGATTAGGGGAGTTTGCAGAAAGTGAAGAATTATAGGGGTGAAAATGAAAGAAAACAGAAACATTGTTTACTGTGACTGGCCAGTTACCTTCAGTTCCCTTCTGGTTCAATTCTGGTTTTAATTCTAAATTATTCTTCACACTTCTAGGACACACTTATAGGAATCACACTGCAGACTAAAGTTTTTGCAGACTTGTTCTATGCAATATATGTACAACTAAGTGCATTCAGGTGTGAAGCAGAGAAGAGTGGTCTCTGCTCATCTTGGTCAGAGAATTAAGGGTGGACTAGATGCATACAATCAAGCGTTGAGTAAATAAGGTCATAAATAACACTGGGGTAAGCTGGGGTTAGCTGAAAGGCATACCATGTGAATGCTAGGAGCAAAGGAAAGTCTGTGTGGAAAGTTGGGTGATGTACTATGTGCACTTCATAGACAGACATTCATTGAATTGAATGGGAAAAAAAGCATGAAAACATGCACCAAAAATGCAGCAAAAAACACAACAAAACCTGTGTTTTTGCCACAGCTTCTTTCCATCCAAGTACTCAGTTTATGCTGCAGAAAAAAAACGCTGCAAAATCGTCCAGTGTGAACTTACCCTTAGCCAGCAGTTTTGCAGTGAGCTCTAAATGATAATGTTGTGGGGGGAGTGGCCTGTCATCTTTTCAGTGACTGGAGATGTGTACATGAAGGGACGGAGAGTCGGGATAGCATATTGTAAGCTCCACACAGAACAACTAGTCTTATCAGCTTATCAGTGATTGTAGCCAGAGTGGCTAGTGCTGGGCATCAAGAGCACTAGAAGAAGATTAGAAGAAGATTAGAATAAATTACTATTTTGTTTTTCATTCCTCCCATATAATTTAGGCTGGTTTCACACTAGCATTTGTGTCCGCAGCATAGGGCACAGGGCATGTTGTGTTCGGCGGGCACGTCAAAATGACGCATGGGGACACATCTGCACGCATCTGCATACAACGCATGTACCTGCATACACAATTTTAAATATAGGTAAGTAGGACGGATGCGGATGTATGCGGATCTGAGGGAAAGAGGTATGCAGCCCTAAGTTGCGTACACAAACGCTAGTGTGAAACCGGCCATACTGAGCCAGCCAGACCCTACAACATTAAAGGGAACATGACAGTTCCTCTATGTCCCGCAAACTGCCAGCATGTGTACATTCATATGTACAGTGGGGCAAAAAAGTATTTAGTCAGTTAGCAATAGTGCAAGTTCCACCACTTAAAAAGATGAGAGGCGTCTGTAATTTACATCATAGGTAGACCTCAACTATGGGAGACAAACTGAGAAAAAAAATCCAGAAAATCACATTGTCTGTTTTTTTAACATTTTATTTGCATATTATGGTGGAAAATAAGTATTTGGTCAGAAACAAACAATCAAGATTTCTGGCTCTCACAGACCTGTAACTTCTTTTTTAAGAGTCCCCTCTTTCCTCCACTCATTACCTGTAGTAATGGCACCTGTTTAAACTTGTTATCAGTATAAAAAGACACCTGTGCACACCCTCAAACAGTCTGACTCCAAACTCCACTATGGTGAAGACCAAAGAGCGGTCAAAGGACACCAGAAACAAAATTGTAGCCCTGCACCAGGCTGGGAAGACTGAATCTGCAATAGCCAACCAGCTTGGAGTGAAGAAATCAACAGTGGGAGCAATAATTAGAAAATGGAAGACATACAAGACCACTGATAATCTCCCTCGATCTGGGGCTCCACGCAAAATCCCACCCCGTGGGGTCTGAATGATCACAAGAACGGTGAGCAAAAATCCCAGAACCACGCGGGGGGACCTAGTGAATGAACTGCAGAGAGCTGGGACCAATGTAACAAGGCCTACCATAAGTAACACACTACGCCACCATGGACTCAGATCCTGCAGTGCCAGACGTGTCCCACTGCTTAAGCCAGTACATGTCCGGGCCCGTCTGAAGTTCGCTAGAGAGCATTTGGATGATCCAGAGGAGTTTTGGGAGAATGTCCTATGGTCTGATGAAACCAAACTGGAACTGTTTGGTAGAAACACAACTTGTCGTGTTTGGAGGAAAAAGAATACTGAGTTGCATCCATCAAACACCATACCTACTGTAAAGCATGGTGGTGGAAACATCATGCTTTGGGGCTGTTTCTCTGCAAAGGTGCCAGGACGACTGATCTGGGTACATGAAAGAATGAATGGGGCCATGTATCGTGAGATTTTGAGTGCAAACCTCCTTCCATCAGCAAGGGCATTGAAGATGAAACGTGGCTGGGTCTTTCAACATGACAATGATCCAAAGCACACCGCCAAGGCAACGAAGGAGTGGCTTCGTAAGAAGCATTTCAAGGTCCAGGAGTGGCCTAGCCAGTCTCCAGATCTCAACCCTATAGAAAACCTTTGGAGGGAGTTTAAAGTCCGTGTTGCCAAGTGAAAAGCCAAAAACATCACTGCTCTAGAGGAGATCTGCATGGAGGAATGGGCCAACATACCAACAACAGTGTGTGGCAACCTTGTGAAGACTTGCAGAAAACGTTTGACCTCTGTCATTGCCAACAAAGGATATATTACAAAGTATTGAGATGAAATTTTGTTTCTGACCAAATTCTTATTTTCCACCATAATATGCAAATAAAATGTTAAAAAAACAGACAATGTGATTTTCTGGATTTTTTTTTCTCAGTTTGTCTCCCATAGTTGAGGTCTACCTATGATGTAAATTACAGACGCCTCTCATCTTTTTAAGTGGTGGAACTTGCACTATTGCTGACTGACTAAATACTTTTTTGCCCCACTGTAAATAACCTGCCTAACAGTCCCTATCTACAACAATTAACATGTTTCAAAAAACAATTTTTAAATTCCGTTTTCAATATGCAAATAAGTTTCAGACAAGTCGATGAGGTGTTGGTTTCTCCATACTAGTTATCCTACTCACAATATTATCTAGCCTGTGTGTGAGTGATAGCATGATATGCAAGAGCTGATCTCCTCGCCATGTCTCGCCAGTTTATGCAGCATTTTAGTGAAAAACAGCAAGTAGGCCTCAGTGGTGTCCCCAGAGTGTAACTTCATATCCTGGGGTGCAGAGCAACAGCAGATGAGAGATGTCTCCCGCCGAGGTCGACGATCCAGACTAAAGCGCCCTCCAGACAGACGCAGATGTGAGTGCTGGTCATGCAGAAGGGTGGGACACATGTCCAGAAATTGCCCAACCCGAGAAGAGCGGTGGCAGAGATCCGCTCACCCCTCTGAGGGTCCTGCTAATTGGAGGGAACGTCGCCCCTGGAGGGACTGGTACGGCAGAAAGAGAAAAGCCCCACCTAGAGCAAGACAGTACCACAATGTCGGATGCCAAGGAGAAGGGGAGAAAGTGCCAAGTGTCCCTGCGATGCTCGTTTTCAAGGTTCTAGTTGATGAGAAGGACGAACGACTGACGTCGCCCCCTGAGGTGAAGAGTGTGCTGGCTGTCAGCTCGCAAGATCCTGATAGGGCAGAGGAAATGGAACAGCTGTGTGAGACAGGGCGTGTGGCTGAGAAACACTGGGAAGTGATGCCCGCAGAGTCCGGCCTGCATGGTCTTAATCCATCTGATTCTAGTTTCGACAAGATTGCTCCTGTCAAAAAGAGGGGGAACTATGGAGAAGAATGACTTGTACTAAGCCCCCAGACTGAGGAGCCAGGGCAAGAAGTCCCTAAAGTTTCCGATAACGACAAGGAAAAGGACAAATCATCTATGAAAGCATCTGCTAGCGGCAAAACCAAGAAGAAGAAAAAGAAGAAGAGGACAGTGGATGCCGTTGGAAAATTTAATGTGACAACACAAGATTCGTCTGAGGAATTGTCTTCTATGGCTGCTGACAAAGTAGAGGAAGAATATCTCAACCTGACTGATGAACAACTCCTAGACCATTTAGTTTGGCAGCATGTGAAAGAAGAAAGGCAGAAGGAGATGCAAGAATTGCAGGTATCTGACTCCCCTCAAAAGAACAAAGAGAAGCACAAAGAGTTCTCGCCCGTGGAATGGCGAGCTTTAAGAGAGGGGGTATGTAAGGAGGTGAAGAGGAAGACGAGCCCAAAGGAGGTTGCTTTTCCTGCTCCTTACCTGGAACCACTTATTCGGACAGCTGGGTTTTTGGGGGGAGGACTTTCTGCCCTGGACAGAGGAAACCATGTGACTGCTGGGGGTGGAGAGGAAGAGAGAGGAGTATGGTCAAAAAAGAGCGGGAGAGCAGAGCGCATGAGACAGTGGGGACAGCATGCCAGAGAGAAAGCAAGCTGCAATGCCACGCTCCCCACGAGAGAGTGCCCCCATGAGGGCACTGAGGCTGAGATACCCACCATAGTGAAGGTCGTATGTGAAGGTGTGGACTCAAAAGCCTCCGTAATCAGAGAAGACTTTTCCCCTGACATTGCAGAGACAGTGACCCGAGCGCGCAGCCCCGATGACTGCAGTGGCAAGCCAAGACTCCCTGAGTGTGACAAGTAAGCTGCCCTGTGTGTGTATCATCGCTACTGCAGAGAAACTGCCAGCTTAACATACAGAGACTCATGCAGCACTGTGACTGTCCTACTTCCTGCTTCCAGTTTCACTCTGAGAAAAGGCTGCAAAAGATTTAACCCCGGAGTCTCCAGTTCCCAGGAGACAGAGCAGAGACAGTGACCCGTGCAGAGACAGTGGCCCCTGGTACCCACGGTATCAGTGCAGGGCCCCTGATTCCTGTTGAGAGACTCAATAATATACTGATCATCGTTCTCCTGGGATAGGCTGTATTGTTGAAGCAAAAGACTCAGAGCACAGAGGACCCCGTTTGCCTAGCATCCCCTCTGCTCACCACAGTAACCCCTTAAACCCCAGGTTGTGGGTTCTTAGAGACTACACAGCCCACGGATAACAGAAGGACAACAAGTGCCGCTGTTTCTTGGTGCCTACGTTGGAGAAGATGATCGCACAAGCAAGTCCTCATCAGACTGATAAGTGTTTTCTCAAGAAATTCTGTTTACTACTGTTATACTGTTTGACTGTCTGGGAACTTATACTGCTTCCCATATATTTACACGGTTATACCATCAGTTTATTTCCTACTGTTTTCTCCCTGTGAGGAGAATCTTACTCCTGTTAATAAATCCCCCTCAACAGTTGGTCTGTCCGTGGTGACATACTCTACCCTGCACCCTATTACATCATCGCTCCAGAAGTGCATCACTATCTCTGCCCATCGATGCCCCTGTCACATGACCGCAGGGTGCCAATGAGTTTGGTATGACAATCCAGGGTCTGCAGGAGACCCCTACGGTTGACATTGCCGATCTACCATGAGCGTCACACCATCACCAACGCTCATAGCAGATAATCAATTCTGCTACACATTGATCGGTTCGGCTGTACATCAGAAAAAAAAGTTTGGTTCAGGTACCAGATCGGTATCCGGACCCAATTCAGATGAATAGGGGCTCAAACATTCATTGTTTGCTGTTATGTCAAATGCATGGTAGCGTGGCAGACACAGGCTCCGATCAGTGGTAACATCATTACCGTCGGTCAGAGAGCCGTGGCTCCTACATTGTCAGATGAGAGTATTAGTCCCATCAGCCTACTCCTGCTATCGCTGAAAACAGTGAGAGCAGGTGTCCCTGATGGGAGTATTCTTCAGCGGGCACATGTGCTATAAATAAATAAAAGAGAAAAAAATGACTTGGGGTCTCTTCCATTTTTGATAATCCTTGGGGTAATGATTGTGGGGTTGATGTCAGCTGTTTTATGGCTGCTGACATCAATCCCATAGGTTAGTAATGAGAAGGCGTCTACAACACACCCTCATTACTAACCCCATAGTTAGATTGTAAAAAAGACACAGCCAGAATGAAACCCTTTATTTGAAATAAAAATAAAAATCAGAGGTATACTAACCTATTCCATTGAAGCCCTTGTTCCCTGTAGTAAACAGAAAATAATAAAGAAAAATACCCACCTTTACACATAATCCACTAATTCCTATGTCCACTGTAAAAAAAAGAAAAATAATAAACAATCATATTCCTCACCTGTCTCATGTGAAGATAATCCATACTGTCCCATGACGATCCGGATGATTTGGATAGCGGTCACATCAGTGATGCGACTGCTATCCACACCAGCTGGAACACACTGACAGGAGTGTAGTTGCTGCTGTAAGTGTATAACGCTGATCTCCAGTTCCTGGAGCAGTCCATGCTCGTACACTAGGTGTTCGTTACAGACCCCAAACTTTACTGTTCACGTTTGCCCATCGCTATTAGTGTTCCATTTTTATCAACAAAATTCTACATTAAATGTACAATTCAAGTCCAAAATATTTTACATTTTGATTCCTTAAAGCATATACATATTACAACTTAAAACATGGTATAATAGAACATGATTTGTAGGATTATTTTAAAATGTATCCCTTGCCTGCCATTAGTTTGCAATATTCATACTGTGTTTCAATTGCCATTGCATCCCTAAATCTAAACATTTTGGATTAAATACGTAGACAAAAGGCAATAGCCTTCAAAACTGTAAAGTTTGATTTGTAGCAGTAATATCTGCATGTTAACATGCTCAGAAGTACAATTTCGGCTCTGGAAAACACTTATTGTGTTAGAATAATCTCAAAGTACATAATAACCATAAAAACCATAATAGGTGTCAGGACAAAAAGAGCTGTTTCAAAAAAAATACTTAGTATTTGCAGGCAAATAACTATACTCTGTTGCCCCAATGATATGTGCGGGAGTAACAGTTACTGTATAATAAGAATATTTACAGAAATACTTTTGTGTGTAATATATATACATATATACATG
Source organism: Ranitomeya imitator (assembly GCF_032444005.1). Taxonomy (NCBI): domain Eukaryota; kingdom Metazoa; phylum Chordata; class Amphibia; order Anura; family Dendrobatidae; genus Ranitomeya; species Ranitomeya imitator. The sequence continues at coordinate 583,475,529 of NC_091284.1, forward strand.
CTGCTCTAAAACTAAAGGGAACACTTAAACAGCACAATATAACTCCAAGCAGGGCCGGATTGGCCATCGGGCAGTTCTGGCAAATGCCAGAAAGTCCGGTGGCAATCGCGGGCCTCCCGCCAGTGCCGACTCCTCCCCCCTGCCGCCACCTAACCCCCCCGCCAGTGCCGCCGCATTCAACTATACCAGTTGAATGCAATGATGGATGGAGGAAAGCATCTGCTGATGCTCCCTCTCCCATCATTCCCCACTCTGCCTCTGACACTGCGGGTGTGCGATGATGTCATATCATTACGCACCTGCTGTGTGTCGGGCGGGCAGACTGCAGCTGCTGTAACCGGAGCTGGGAGCAGCGCGGGGCACGAGGAGAGGTGAGGAGAGTGTTTTTTTTTTTAATATATCAATGAGTGATAACTGGATTGTGGGGCTATTGGGGGGCTGTATTACATTCCAAGAGGGCTGTGCTGTATTATATTCTATGGGGGCTGTGCTGTATTACATTCTATGGGGGCTGTGCTGTATTACATTCTATGGGGGCTGTGCTGTATTACATTCTATGGTGGGGATTTATTACATTCTATTGGGTCTGGCTGCATTACATTCTATGGGCGCTGGCTGTATTACATTCTATGAGGGCTGTGCTGTATTACATTCTATGGGGTCTGTGCTGTATTACATTCTATGAGGGCTGTGCTGTATTACATTCTATGGGGTCTGTGCTGTATTACATTCTATGAGGGCTGTGCTGTATTACATTCTATGGGGTCTGTGCTGTATTACATTCTATGAGGGCTGTGCTGCATTACATTCTATGGGCGCTGGCTGTATTACATTCTATGAGGGCTGTGCTGTATTACATTCTATGGGGTCTGTGCTGTATTACATTCTATGAGGGCTGTGCTGTATTACATTCTATGGGGGCTGTGCTGTATTACATTCTATGGGGGCTGTGCTGTATTACATTCTATGGTGGGGATTTATTACATTCTATTGGGTCTGGCTGCATTACATTATATGGGGGCTGCGCTGCATTACATTCTATGGGGGCTGTGCTGTATTACATTCTATTGGGTCTGGCTGCATTACATTGTATGGGGGGGCTGTATTACATTCTATGGGTGCTGTGCTGCATTACATTCTATGTGTGCTGTGCTGTATTACATTCTATGGGAGCTGTGCTGCATTGCATTATATGGGGGCTGCGCTGCATTACATTCTATGGGGGCTGTGCTATATTACATTCTATGGGGGCTGTGCTGCATTACATTCTATGGGGGCTGTGCTGTATTACATTCTATGGGAGCTGTGCTCTATTACATTCTATGGGGGCTGTGCTATATTACATTCTATGGGGGTTGTGCTGCATTACATTCTATGGGGGCTGTGCTGGGTTACATTCTATGGGGGCTGGCTGTATTACATTCTATGGGAGCTGTGCTGCATTACATTCTATGGGGGCTGTACTGCGCTATATTCTATGGGGGCTGTGCTGCGTTACATTCTATGGGGGCTGTGCTGCGTTACATTCTATGGGGTCTGGCTGCATTGCATTCAATGGGGTCTGCCTGCATTACATTCTATGGTGGCTGGCTGCATTACATTCTATGGGGGCTGTGCTGCGTTACATTCTATGGGGGCTGGCTGTATTGCATTCTATTGGGGCTGTGCTGTATTACATTCTATGGGGCTGTGCTGTATTACATTCTATGGGGGCTGTGCTGCATTACATTCTATGGGGGCTGGCTGTACTACATTCTATGGGGGCTGTGCTGTATTACATTCTATGGGGGCTGGTTGCATTACATTCAATGGGGGCTGTGCTGCATTACATTCTATGGGGGCTGTGCTGCATTACATTCTATGGGGATTGTGCTGTATTACATTCTATGGGGGCTGTGCTGCATTACATTCTATGGGGGCTGTGCTGTATTACATTCTATGGTGGCTGTGCTGTATTACATTCTATGGTGGCTGTGCTGCGTTACATTCTATAGGAGCTGTGCTGTATTACATTCTATGGGGGCTGTGCTGCATTACATTCTATGGTAGCTGTGCTGTATTACATTCTATGGTGGCTGTGCTGCATTACATTCAATGGGGGCTGGCTGTATTACATTCTATGGGGGCTGCACTGCATTACATTCTATGGGGGCTGTGCTGTATTACATTCTATGGGGGCTGTGCTGTATTACATTCTATGGGGGCTGGCTACATTAGATTCTATGGGGCTGTGCTGCATTACATTATATGGGGGCTGTGCTGTATTACATTCTATGAGGGCTGTGCTGTATTACATTCTATGGGGGCTGGCTGCATTACATTCTATGGGGACTGTGGTGCATTACATTCTATGGGGGCTGTGCTGCATTACATTCTATGGGGGCTGTGTAGTATTGCATTCTATGGGGGCTGGCTGTATTACATTCTATGGGGCTGTGCTGCATTACATTCTATGGGGGCTGTGCTGTATTACATTCTATGGAGGCCGGCTGCATTACATTCTATGGGGCTAAGCTGCATTACATTCTATGGGGGCTGTGCTGTATTACATTCTATGAGGGCTGGCTGCATTACATTCTATGGGGCTGTGCTGCATTACATTCTATGGGGGCTGTGCTGTATTACATTCTATGAGGGCTGGCTGCATTACATTCTAAGGGGGCTGTGCTGTATTACATTATATGGGGGCTGTGCTGTGTTACATTCTATGGGGGCTGGCTGCATTACATTCTATGGGGGCTGTGCTGCATTACATTCTATGGGGGTTGTGCTGTATTACATTCTATGGGGGCTGGCTGCATTACATTCTATGAGGGCTGGCTGCATTACATTCTATGGGGCTGTGCTGCATTACATTCTATGGGGGCTGTGCTGTATTACATTCTATGAGGGCTGGCTGCATTACATTCTAAGGGGGCTGTGCTGTATTACATTTTATGGGGGCTGTGCTGTGTTACATTGTATGGGGGCTGGCTGCATTACATTCTATGGGGGCTGTGCTGCATTACATTCTATAGGGGTTGTGCTGTATTATATTCTATGGGGGCTGGCTGCACTACATTCTATGGGGCTGTGCTGCATTACATTCTATGGGGGCTGTGCTGTATTACATTCTATGGGGGCTGGCTGCATTACATTCTAAGGGGGCTGTGCTGCATTACATTCTATGTGTGCTGGCTGCATTACATTCTATGGGGGCTGTGCTGCATTACATTATATGGGGGCTGTGCTGTATTACATTCTATGAGTGCTTTGCTGTATTACATTATATGGGGGCTGGCTGCATTAAATTCTATGGGGGCTGTGCTGCATTACATTATATGGGGGCTGTGCTGTATTACATTCTATGGGGGCTGTGCTGTGTTACATTCTATGGGGGCTGGCTGCATTAAATTCTATGGGGGCTGTGCTGCATTACATTCTATGGGGGCTGGCTACATTACATTCTATGGGGCTGTGCTGCATTACATTATATGGGGGCTGTGCTGTATAACATTCTATGAGGGCTGTGCTGTATTACATTATATGGGGGCTGGCTGCATTACATTCTATGGGGGCTGGCTGCATTACATTCTATGTGGGCTGTGCTGTATTACATTCTATGGGGGCTGTGCTGTGTTACATTCTATGGGGGCTGGCTGCATTACATTCTATGGGGGCTGTGCTGCATTACATTCTATGGGGTCTGTGCTGTATTACATTCTATGGGGGCTGGCTGCATTACATTCTATGGGGCTGTGCTGCATTACATTCTATGGGGGCTGTGCTGTATTACATTCTATGGAGGCTGGCTGCATTACATTCTATGGGGCTGTGCTGCATTACATTCTATGGGGGCTGCGCTGTATTACATTCTATGAGGGCTGGCTGCATTACATTCTAAGGGGGCTGGCTGCATTACATTCTATGGGTGGTGGCTGCATTACATTCTATGGGGGCTGTTCTGCATTACATTATATGGGGGCTGTGCTGTATTACATTATATGGGGGCTGTGCTTCATTACATTCTATGGGGCAGGCTGTATTACATTCTATGGGGGCTGTGCTTTATTACATTCTATGGGGGCTGGCTGCATTACATTCTATGGTGGCTGTGCTGCATTACATTCTATGGGGGCTATGCTGTAGTACATTCTATGGGGGCTGTGCTGTATTACATTCTATGGGGGCTGGTTGCATTACATTCAAAGAGGGCTGTGCTGCATTACATTCTATGGGGGCTGTGCTGCATTACATTCTACGTTGGCTGTGCTGCATTACATTCTATGGGGATTGTGCTGTATTACATTCTATGGGGCTTGTGCTGCGTACATTGTATTAGGCTAAGATGAATTACATTCTATGGGGGTTGTGCTGCATTACATTCTATGGGGGCTGTGCTGCATTACATTCTATGGGGGCTGTGCTGCATTACACTCTATGAGGGCTGTGCTGCATTACATTCTATGGGGGCTGACTGCATTACATTCTATGGGGGCTGTGCTGCATTACATTTCTATGGGGGCTGTGCTGCATTACATTCTATGGGGGTTGTGCTGCAGTACATTTTATATGGATTGTGCTGCATTACATTCTATGGGGGTTGTGCTGCTTTACATTGTATGGGGCTGTGCTGCATTACATTCTATGGGGGCTGTGATGCATTACATTCTATGGGGGCTATGCTGTATTACATTCTATGGGGGCTGTGCTGCATTACATTCTATGGGGCTGTGTTGCATTACATTGTAAGGGGGCTGTGCTGCATTACATTCTATGGGGGCTGTGCTGCATTACATTCTATGGGGATTGTGCTGTATTACATTCTATGGGGGTTGTGCTGTATTACATTTTATGGGGGCTGTGCTGCATTACATTCTATGGGGGCTCTGCTGTATTACATTCTATGGGGTCTGGCTGCATTACATTCTATGGGGGCTTGCTGTGTTACATTTTATGGTGGCTGTGCTGCATTACATTCTATGGGGGCTGTGCTGTATTACATTCTATGGGGATGTACTGCGTTACATTCTATGGGGGCTGTGCTGCGCTACATTCTATGAGGGCTGTGCTGCATTACATTCTATGGGGGCTGTGCTGCGTTACAGTCTATGGGGTCTGGCTGCATTGTATTCAATGGGGGCTGGCTGCATTACATTCTATGGGGGCTGTGCTGCATTACATTCTATGGGGGCTGTGCTGCGTTACATTCTATGGGGGCTAGTTGTATTACATTCTATTGGGGCTGTGCTGCATTACATTCTATGGGGGCTGTGCTGTATTACATTCTATGGGGGCTGTGCTGTATTACATTCTATGGGGGCTGTGCTGCATTACATTCTATGGGGATTGTGCTGTATTACATTCTATGGAGGTAGTGCTGCATTACATTGTATGGGGGCTGTGCTGCGTTACATTCTATGGGGGCTGTGCTGTGCTACATTTTAGGGGGGCTGTGCTGTGTTACATTCTATGGGGGCTGTGCTGCGTTATATTCCATGGGGTCTGGCTGCATTGCATTCAGTGGGGGCTGGCTGCATTACATTCTATGGGGGCTGGCTGCATTACATTATATGGGGGCTGTGCTGCGTTACATTCTATGGGGGCTGGCTGTATTACATTCTATGGGGGCTGTGCTGCATTACATTCTATGGGGGATGTGCTGTGTTACATTCTATGTGGGCTGTGCTTTATTAAATTCTATGGGGACTGTGCTGCATTACATTCTATGGGGCTGGCTATAATACATTTTATGGGGGATGTGCTGCATTACATTCTATGGTGGCTGTGCTGCATTACATTCTATGGGGGCTGTGCTGTATTACATTCTATTGGGGCTGTGCTGTGTTACATTCTATTGGGGCTGTGCTGCATTACATTCTATAGGAGATGTGCTGTATTACATTCTATGGGGGCTGTGCTGTATTACATTAAATGGGGGCTCTGCTGTATTACATTCTATGGGGGCTGGCTGCATTACATTCTATGGGGGCTGTGCTGCATTACATTTTATGGGGACTGTGCTGTATTACATTCTATGGGGGCTGTGCTGCATTACGTTTTATGAGGCTGACTGTATTACATTCTATGGGGGTTGTGCTGCATTACATTCTATGGGGGCTGTGCTGTATTACGTTCAATGGGGGCTCTGCTGTATTACATTCTATGGGGCTGGCTGTATTACATTCTAAGGGGGCTGTGCTGCATTACATTCTATGGGGGCTGTGCTGTGTTACATTCTATGTGTGCTGTGCTGTATTACATTTTATGGGGATTGTGCTGCATTACATTCTATGGGGCTGGCTATATTACATTCTATGGGGGTTGTGCTGCATTACATTCTATGGTGGCTGTGCTGCATTACATTCTATGGGGGTTATGCTGTATTACATTCTATTGGGGCTGTGCTGTGTTACATTCTATTGGGGCTGTGCTGCATTACATTCTATAGGAGAAGTGCTGTATTACATTCTATGGGGGCTGTGCTGTATTACATTCAATGGGGGCTCTGCTGTATTACATTCTATGGGGGCTGGCTGCATTACATTCTATGGGGGCTGTGCTGCATTACATTTTATGGGGACTGTGCTGTATTACATTCTATGGGGGCTGTGCTGCATTACGTTTTATGAGGCTGACTGTATTACATTCTATGGGGGTTGTGCTGCATTACATTCTATGGGGGCTGTGCTGTATTACATTCAATGGGGGCTCTGCTGTATTACATTCTATGGGGCTGGCTGTATTACATTCTAAGGGGGCTGTGCTGCATTACATTCTATGGGGGCTGTGCTGTGTTACATTCTATGTGTGCTGTGCTGTATTACATTCTATGGGGATTGTGCTGCATTACATTCTATGGGGCTGGCTATATTACATTCTATGGGGGTTGTGCTGCATTACATTCTATGGTGGCTGTGCTGCATTACATTCTATGGGGGTTATGCTGTATTACATTCTATTGGGGCTGTGCTGTGTTACATTCTATTGGGGCTGGCTGCATTACATTCTATGGGGGCTGTACTGTATTACATTCTATGGATGCTGTGCTACATTACATTCTATGGGGGCTGTGCTGCATTACATTCTATGGGGAGTGCTGTATTACATTCTATGGGGGTTGTGCTACATTACATTGTGTGGGGCTGTGCTGCATTACATTCTATGGGGGCTGTGCTGCATTACATTCTATGGGGGCTGTGCTGCATTACATTCTATGGGGGCTGTGCTGCATTACATTCTATGGGGGCTGTGCTGCATTACATTCTATGGGGGCTGTGCTGCATTCCATTCTATGGGGCTGTGCTGCATTACATTCTATGGTGGCTGTGCTGCATTACATTCTATGGGGGCTATGCTGTATTACATTCTATGGGGGCTGTGCTGTGTTACATTCTATTGGGGCTGGCTGCATTACATTCTATGGGGGCTGTACTGTATTACATTCTATGGATGTTGTGCTGCATTACATTCTATGGGGGCTGTGCTGCATTACATTCTATGGGGATTGAGCTGTATTACATTCTATGGGGGTTGTGCTACATTACATTGTGTGGGGCTGTGCTGCATTACATTCTATGGGGACTGTGCTGCATTACATTCTATGGGGGCTATGCTGCATTACATTCTATGGGGGCTGTGCTGCATTACATTTTATGGGGGCTGTGCTGCCTTCCATTCTATGGAGCTGTGCTGCATTAGATTCTATGGGGGCTGTGCTGCACTACATTCTAAGGGGGCTGTGCTGCGTTACTTTGTATGGGGGCTGTGCTCCGTTACATTCTATGGGTTCTGGCTGCATTGCATTCTATGGGGGCTGTGCGGTATTACATTCTATGGGGGCTGGCTGCATTACATTCTATGGGGGCTGTGCTGTATTACATTCTATTTGGGCTGTGCTATATTACATTCTATGGGGGCTGTGCTGCATTACATTCTATGGGGCTGGCTGCATTACATTCTAAGGGGGGCTGTATTACATTCTATAGGGGAGGGCTGTATTACATTCTATGGTGTGTTCTATTATTCTATGGAGGGGCTACATTATATTCTATGGGGGCTGCATTATGCTCTATGAGGGGGCTGCCTTATATTATATATGCAGGGGCTGCAATATACTATTTAAGGGGGCTGCTTTTTATTCTCTGGGGGGTTACATTATACTCAGGAGACTTCAATATATTTTGTGGGGTGGCTGCATTATACTCTGGGGTGGCATCATTATACTATATGTGGGCTGCATTATACTGTATCGAGGACTATGGGGAATATGATTTTAGAAAGTTTTGCCCCCAGCAGTTTGCCCCCAGCAGTTCGCCCCCAGGTACACTTCGCCCCCGCGCATTTCGCCCCCAGCATTTCACCCCCAGGTTGTTTCGCCCCCGCGCATTTCACCCCCAGCAGTTCGACCCCGGATGTTTCACCCCCGGATGTTTTGCGCCCAGCAGTTCGAACCCGGATGTTTCGCCCCCAGATGTTTCACCCCCAGCAGTTCGTCCCCGGATGTTTCGCACCCAGCAGTTTGCTCCCGGATGTTTCGCCCCCAGCAGTTCACCCCTGGATGTTTCACCCCCAGCAGTTCGCCCCCGGATGTTTCAGCCCCGGATGTTTCGTCCCCAGCAGTTCGCCCCCGGATGTTTTGCCCCCAGCTGTTCACCCCCGGATGTTTTGCCCCCGGATGTTTTGTCCCCAGCAGTTCACCCCTGGATGTTTCGACCCCGTATGTTTCACCCCCGGATGTTTCGCCCCCAGCAGTTCAACCCTGGATGTTTTGCCTCTAGCAATTTGCTCCTGGATCTTTCACATCCGGGAAAGACCTGCCTGAACTGAACATTGGCAGGTTCGCTTATCACTAATAATACACCATATGAGTCTAAGATATAGAATTCTGATCAAATTAGTTTTTTTTATTCTAAAACTTTGTTTTCTAGATGAGTAATTTTACAAACAGACAGAAAAATAGTAGGATTTCATTGGTTACTAAGGAGGTTGTGCCCCCTTGGTAGCATCATCAACGGATCCTGGCTCCCTATGATACATTCAGGGCTGCTTGTTCACAGCCCATTGCAAAGCTCCCCTTCACCCTCCGCTCATGTGCTCTGTCCTGGACAAGAGGAGGGCTCCCCATCTGCCTGTGTAAAGCCGTTACAGGATGGAACACATAGGGGGGGGCTTTGCAAAGGGCTGTAAACCAGCAGCCCTTTATACATCATAGGGAATATATTGTTAGTTGCATGCTCCTGTGCAGCCACGCCCTCTAGAATCCATCCACAAGTACTGCTACTAAGGAGAAGCAACCTCCTTAGCAGCCACTGAAATCCTGCAGCACAGGGAGCTTTAACTTGGATGAGACTTTTCACACAGGTGAAGCTGCTGGAAGGTCTCCTTTGGAAATGAATATCATGGGCACAGGTACTATAATATAACATGCTTTTTGTAGAGCTATGCTTTAACTGTATATATCAAAACTGTTTTAACATGAAACATAAAAAGGTATAAAGGGGGAGGATTAGAGAAAAAGAGAAAATACAAATTACAGGTTATAATGCTTGAATTATTTTACAGCTAAAAACACTGCTCTCAAAACATACAATATGTGACCATGAACTAAAATTCAAAGCTGTAGGCAATGCCTCTCAGATAATCCATCAAGCTTCTATTATTGAAATCTTGCATGATACGTTTAACCCTTGCTGAAATTGCAGCATACTTTTTGTTTCTTGCAGTGATGGGATTTCCTGCTATTATCTGAATAATTTCAAAATTATGGAGCTCTTGCTGATGTTTCAGACAGTTAACGAACCTGTATATATTTTGGAAAAGAGTACCACATGTTTCTCGAAAGCTACGGTGCCATCCTTCGACATCATTATTTGTTCGCTGTTGATCATTCAATGTTCGTTCATACACATTCCAGAATTGAACCGGAAACAAAGGTGCTTGACGTCCTCTGCGATTCATTCGACCGATATAGCTGTCTTCAAAATAGTTGGCAATAGGTATTGCTTCCTGTGGAAAGTCAGGATCTTCCACCAATTCTTCAAATGATTGCACAACCTTCTGTGGTGGTAGAAAGGCCAGTGCAGGTATCATGCGTATCCAACGGGCAAATTCATGGTCACCTTGGTATTGCCTCTTGAGTCCTTCATTTTGAACTTTACGCCAAACCGACTGTGATAGGTGGAAAAAGCAACCAGTCTTCACAAGGTTGGGGAATTCACTTTCAAATACCTGTATTGCAGCTAGTTCAAAATCCAACATCAGGTCGTCTGGCTGCAGTCCAGGCTGCAAGTTCTTCAGCTCTTGCAGCAACCTCTGGTATGTAGAATGGCTCTTGTCTGTCAGCAAGGTGTACACTAGCAGAACAACAAGGCCGCTGTGGACTGCATGGATTGTGTAAAGTTGCTTAAACAAGGCTGGTATATTGAAAAACATGCCATCAGCAAACCACTCTTTACTTTGTACCAGTAGATGGAGATTGTCTCTTGTTCCAAATATCAACATACGGCTGTGTCCATTTTCTAATTTAAAATGAAAGTATTAGTAGAGGAAATAACAAAAAAAGTGTAACAAGCAGCAGACAGAGAATTTTGAGATAAATTCACAAATAAAATATCCTAATCAGAAGCCTCTGTTCATATCTCACATTAAAAACTCACATTTTGCTCCAGATTTTCTGATTTCATAATAAAAAAACTGAAGCAAAATCTAGTGTGAAGGGGCCAACCAATAATTTTTTACAACATATATTGTCCCAGTGGAAAGTGATATATTTTTGTTTAAAATTAAAATTACTTCCAAACTTGAAATAGGTCACATTTTTAGGGTACCTTTAGACCCTTCAACTAGACATGCTGAACGGCCGTCTAGTTGACAGCCGCATCCAGACGCAGCGTGCGGCTGGACGTCTGAATGAACGACTGGGCGGGCTGCCCGCCTGAATGGGGTGTTCCATTCAGGCGGATGGGCGCGCTAGTCGTCGGGTGGGCAGCACGGACGTTCGTGACGTCCGCGCTGCCTATGCTGTCTCATTGAGAGGATTGTGCAGGACGCAAGAACTGCCAGTAAAATCATCAATGTGCTTTTGGCCTAAGGCATAACTGAATGGTCCATTAGGCTGGGGTCATATGCAGCATTAATGTGTAAATCCCATCCACATGCTGATGAAAAAATTTTGTTTAAAAAAAAAAAACATGCAGTGCAGCATGTCAATGTATGCTACCATTATACAAAGAAAATTCCAGCCATTCAGACAAGGGGCTGAAATCCTGCACTAAAACCTACACCTAAATCCATAGAGTTAAGTTAAGATTTTGATACAGAATTAGGGCACCACAATAGTGGCCACAAATGCAGACACAAATAGATTCCTGTGGGATCTACAATTGCTGCCGCAATTACAGCCACTGCAGAGATGCCGCTCCGCAATCCCCTTCCGTCAGTGGGCACGAGGCCTCAGGCTTTATCCAGACAATCTGGATTTACAGGCATATTCCGTGCTGTGTTCCCTGCCTGAAACCCGGCCGGGGCCGGAAAACGCCCCACCGGAAAATAGCTTCAAAGCTATTTTCCGGCGGATCCTGTGCTTAACTCGCCCGTTCAAGGGAATGGGCAAGAGGGAAACCTCCTGAAAATTACCTGCAAACCACAGGAAATACGCTCAGTTTAGGCCATAGCAGGGCATGGCCACGCCCCTAGCAGAGCTTGGCCACGTCCCCTATTTGCAGAAGTGTTTTGCCAAAGCGCTTGCAAAGTTCTTAACCCCTTTCTGACATTAGACGTACTATCCCGTCGAGCCCATATGACCACCGATGGGATAGTACGTCATATGCGATCGGCCACGCTCACGGGGGGAGCGTGGCCGATCGCGGCCGAGTGTCAGCTGCCTATTGCAGCTGACATCCGACACTATGTGCCAGGAGTGGTCACGGACCACCCCGGCATATTAACCCCCGGCACACCGCGATCAAACATGATCCCTGCGGGTTTCCCCGAGACCCCCGCAGCAACGCGATGTGATTGCGTCGCTGCGAGGGTCTCCCTACCTCCCTCCCTGTAGCATGCCCGGATCCAAAATGGCCACGGCATCCGGGTCCTGCAGGGAGGGAGGTGGCTTACCAAGTGCCTGCTCAAAGCAGGCACGTGGTAAGCCTGCACTGCTTTAATCAGATCGGTGATCTGACAGAGTGCTATGCAAACTGTCAGATCATCGATCTGTGATGTCCCCCCCTGGGACAAAGTAAAAAAGTTTAAAAAAAAAAGTCCAAATGAGTAAAAAAAAAAAAAAAAAAAAATTCCTAAATTATGGAAAAAAAAATATATTATTCCTATAAATACATTTCTTTATCTAAATAAAAAAAACAAAACAATAAAAGTTCACATATTTAGAATCACCGCGTCCGCAACGACCCGACCTATAAAACTGGCCCGCTAGTTAACCCCTTTAGTAAACACCGTAAGAAAAAAAAAAACGAGGCAAAAAACAACGCTTTATTATCATACCACCGAACAAAAAGTGGAATAACACGCGATCAAAAAGGCGGATATAAATAAACATGGTACCACTGAAAACGACATCTTGTCCTGCAAAAAATGAGCCACCATACAATATCATCAGCAAAAAAATAAAAAAGTTATAGTCCTGAGAATAAAGCGATGCAAAAATAATTATTTTTTCTATAAAATAGTTTTTATCGTATAAAAGTGCCAAAACATACAAAAATGATATAAATGAGGTATCGCTGTAATCGTACTGACCCGAAGAATAAAACTGCTTTATCAATTTTACCAAACGCGGAACGGTATAAACGCCTCCCCTAAAAGAATTTTATGAATAGCCGGTTTTTGGTCATTCTGCCTCACAAAAATTGGAATAAAAAGCGATCAAAAAATGTCACGTGCCCGAAAATGTTACCAATAAAAACGTCAACTTGTCCCGCAAAAAACAAGACCTCACATGACTCTGTGGACCAAAATATGGAAAACTTATAGCTCTCAAAATGCGGTAACGCAAAAAATATTTTTTGCAATAAAAAGCATCTTTCAGTGTGTAACGGCTGCCAATCATAAAAATCCGCTAAAAAACTTGCTATAAAAGTAAATCAAACCCCCCTTTATCACCCCCTTAGTTAGGGAAAAATTAAAAAAATGTATTTATTTCCATTTTTCCATTAGTGCTAGGGTTAGGGCTAGCGCTAGGGCTAGGATTAGGGTTAGGGTTAGGGCTAGGGTTAGGGTTAGGGTTAGGGCTAGGGTTAGGGCTAGGGTTAGGGTTAGGGCTAGGGTTAGGGCTAGGGTTAGGGCTAGGGTTAGGGCTAGGGTTAGGGTTAGGGTTGGGGCTAGGGTTAAGGCTACAGTTAGGGTTGGGGCTAAAGTTACGGTTAGGGTTTAGATTACATTTACGGTTGGGAATAGGGTTGGAATTAGGGTTAGGGGTGTGTCAGGGTTAATAATAATAATCTTTATTTTTATATAGCGCTAACATATTCCGCAGCGCTTTACAGTTTTGCACACATTATCATCACTGTCCCCGATGGGGCTCACAATCTTTAGGGGTTACTGTTGGGATTAGGGTTAGGGGTGTGTTTGGATTAGGGTTTCAGTTATAATTTGGGGGGTTTCCACTGTTTAGGCACATCAGGGGCTCTCCAAACGCGACATGGCGTCCGATCTCAATTCCAGCCAATTCTGCGTTGAAAAAGTAAAACAGTGCTCCTTCCCTTCCGAGCTCTCCCGTGTGCCCAAATAGGGGTTTACCCCAACATATAGGGTATCAGCATACTCAGGACAAATAGTACAACAACTTTTGGGGTCCAGTTTCTCCTGTTACCCTTGGGAAGATACAAAACTGGGGGCTAAAAAATAATTTTTGTGGGAAAATTTTTATTTTTTATTTTTACAGCTCTGCGTTATAAACTGTAGTGATACACTTGGGGGCTCAAAGTTCTCACAACACATCTAGATAAGTTCCTTGGGGGGTCTAGTTTCCAATATGGGGTCACTTGTGGGGGGTTTCTACTGTTTAGGTACATTAGGGGCTCTGCAAACGCAATGTGATGCCTGCAGACTATTCCATCTAAGTCTGCATTCCAAATGGCGCTCCTTCCCTTCCGAGCCCTCCCATGTGCCCAAACGGTGGTTCCCCCCCACATATGGGGTATCAGTGTACTAAGGACAAATTGTACAACAACTTTTGTGGTCGAATTTCTCCTCTTACCCTCGGGAAAATACAAAACTGGGGGCTAAAAAATAATTTTTGTGGGAAAAAATTAGTTTTATTTTTACGGCTCTGCATTATAAACTTCTCTGAAGCCCTTGGTGGGTCAAAGTGCTCACCACACATCTAGATAAGTTCCTTAGGGGGTCTACTTTCAAAAATGGTGTCAATTGTGGGGGGTTTCAATGTTTAGGCACATCAGTGGCTCTGCAAACGCAACATGGCGTCCCATCTCAATTCCTGTCAATTTTGCATTGAAAAGTCAAACGGCGCTCCTTCCCTTTCAAGCTCTCCCATGCGCCCAAACAGTGGTTTACCCTAACATATGGGGTATCAGCGTACTCAGGACAAATTGTACAACGACTTTTGGGGTCCAATTTCTTCTCTTACCCTTGAGAAAATAAAAAATTGAGGGCAAAAAGATAATTTTTGTGAAAAAATATGATTTTTTATTTTTACGGTTCTGCATTATAAACTTCTGTGAAGCACTTGGTGGGTCAAAGTGCTCACCACACCTCTAGATAAGCTCCTTAGGGGGTCTACTTTCCAAAATGGTGTCACTTGTGGGGGGTTTCAATGATAAGGCACATCAGGGGCTCTCCAAACGCAACATGGTGTCCCATCTCAATTCCTGTCAATTTTGCATTGAAAAGTCAAACGGCGCTCCTTCCCTTCCGAGCTCTCCCATGTGCCCAAACAGTGGTTTACCGCCACATATGGGGTATCGGCGTACTCAGGACAAATTGTACAACAACTTTTGGAGTCCAATTTCTTCTTTTACTCTTGGGAAAATAAAAAATTGGGAGCGAAAAGATAATTTTTGTGAAAAAATATGATTTTTTATTTTTTCGGTTCTGCATTATAAACTTCTGTAAAGCACTTGGTGGGTCAAAGTGCTCACCACACCTCTAGATAAGCTCCTTAGGGGGTCTACTTTCCAAAATGGTGTCACTTGTGGGGGGTTTCAATGAAAAGGCACATCAGGGGCTCTCCAAACGCAACATGGTGTCCCATCTCAATTCCAGTCAATTTTGCATTGAAAAGTCAAATGGCGCTCCTTCGCTTCCGAGCTCTGTCATGCGCCCAAACAGTGGTTTACCCCCACATATGGGGTATCGGTGTACTCAGAACAAATTGTACAACAACTTTTGGGGTCCATTTTCTCCTGTTACCCTTGGTAAAATAATTCAAACTGGAGCTGAAGTAAATTTTTTGTGAAAAAAAGTTAAATGTTCATTTTTATTTAAACATTCCAAAAATTCCTGTGAAGCACCAGAAGGGTTAATAAACTTCTTAAATATGGTTTTGAGCACCTTGAGGGGTGCAGTTTTTTGAATGGTGTGACACTTGGGTATTTTCTATCATATAGACCCCTCAAAATGACTTCAAATGAGATGTGGTCCCTAAAAAAATGGTGTTGTAAAAATGAGAAATTGCTGGTCAACTTTTAACCCTTAAAACTACCTAACAAAAAAAAATTTTGGTTCCAAAATTGTGCTGATGTAAAGTAGACATGTGGGAAATGTTACGTATTAAGTATTTTGTGTGACATATCTCTGTGATTTAATTGCATAAAAATTCAAAGTTGGAAAATTGCAAAATTTTCTAAATTTTTGCCAAATTTCCGTTTTTTTCACAAATAAACGCAGGTAATATTAAAGAAATTTTACCACTGTCATGAAGTACAATATGTCACGAGAAAACATTCTCTGAATCACTGGGATCCGTTGAAGTGTTCCAGAGTTATAACCTCATAAAAGGACAGTGGTCAGAGTTGTAAAAATTGGCCCGGTCCATGACGTGCAAACCACCCTTGGGGGTAAAGGGGTTAAAAAGTGCTTGCAAGCAGCAGGCAAAACGCCTCTGCAAATCCTGGCACATCTCACCTGGGCTCCGGAGTTCAACCCGACCTGTCCACGGATCTGCAGGACTGAACTACGAGAGCCAAGGAATCAGCTGGCGATGGCAGTTCAGCCCGTGCCTGCCGAAGACAGGCGAGGCTGAACTCCGGGGCAGCATCCAGGACAGGTATGGCCAGTACAATGCTGCATATTTGGAATTAGTGTTGGCCGATCTGATCACTGAAGATCATAATTTATTACGATTTTCAGGCTGATCGTTATTTTAACCCCTTCATGACCTTGGGATTTTTCCGTTTTTCACTCCCCTCCTTCCCAGAGCCATAACTTTTTTATTTTTCCGTCAATTTGGCCATGTGAGGGCTTATTTTTTGCAGGACGAGTTGTACTTTTGAACGACATCATTGGTTTTAGCATGTCGTGTACTAGAAAACAGGAAAAAAATTCCAAGTGAAATTGCAAAAAAAGTGCAATCCCACACTTGTTTTTTGTTTGGCTTTTTTGCTAGGTTCACTAAATGCTAAAACTGACCTGCCGTTATGATTCTCCAGGTCAGTACGAGTTCATAGACAACTAACATGACTAGGTTATTTTTTATCTAAGTGGTGAAAAAAAATTCCAAACTTTGCTAAAAAAAAAAAAAAATGGTGCCATTTTCCGATACCCGTAGCGTCTCCATTTTTCGTGATCTGGGGTCGGTTGAGGGCTTATTTTTTGCGTGCCGAGATGATGTTTTTAATGATAGCATTTCGGTGCAGATATGTTCTTTTGATCGCCCGTTATTGCATTTTAATTTTAAAAACGTAATTCTGGCGTTTTGAATTTTTTCCCTGCTACGCTGTTTAGCGATCAGGTTAATGCTTTTTTTAGTTGATAGATCGGGCGATTCTGAGCGCGGCAACACCAAATATGCGTAGATTTTATATTTTTTATTGATTTATTTTGATTGGGGCGAAAGGGGGTGATTTAAACTTTTATATTTTTTTTATTTTTTTTACATTTTTTTCAACTTTTTTTTTTTACTTTTGCCATGCTTCAATAGCCTCCATGGGAGGCTAGAAGCAGGCACAACTCGATCACCTCTGCTACATAGCAGCGATCTGCTGATCGCTGCTATGTAGCAGAAATGGAGGTGTGCTGTGAGCGCCGACCACAGGGTGGCGCTCACAGCCACCGGTGATCAGTAACCATAGAGGTCTCTAGGACCTCTATGGTTACAATGGAGATGCATCGCCGACCCCCGATCATGTGACGGGGTCGGCGATGACGTCATTTCCGGCCGCCCGGCCGGAAGCGGTAGTTAAATGCCGCTGTCTGCGTTTGACAGCGGCATTTAACTAGTTAATAGGTGCGGGCAGATCGTGATTCTGCCCGCGCCTATTGCGGGCACATGTCAGCTGTTCAAAACAGCTGACATGTCCCGGCTTTGATGCGGGCTCACCGTGGAGCCCTGCATCAAAGCAGGGGATCTGACCTCGGACGTACTATCCCGTCCGAGGTCAGATAGGGGTTAAATTACGATCCGATTTGTAGCCAGATCATGATGATGATCTGAATTAGAAATCGGAATCCTCCGTAATCTGAAAACACTGTCCGGGCATACACGGCCAAACAGTGTGCGTATATATATATATATTTATATATATATATATATATATATATACACACACACACACACTGTATGGGTGTACAGCGTGTGTGCATATTTAGCTTTAGTAAATGGCTCCAGGCTGCGCTGTTAAAAAATAAACAAACCCAGTTACTCACCTCTTGATCCAGTGTCCAGTACTCGCTCTGGCTCCTAGCCCAGTAGTCCGGGTAGTGCATTGCCACCTTTGTGCCTGCCATACTATAACTACAATGGAAAGTGATCCCAGAACCGCTCACTAGACGGTCCTGGGAAGGCACCACATCACATCGCAGAGCAGCCCGGCACATGTGCAGAGGTGGTGATGCACAACCCAGAATGCATAGCGTTGGGATTTCGGAATTCCCTGCACCGCCGGAGACAGCGCTGGACACCGGAGAGAGAGTTGAATAACTGGGTTTGTTTATTTCTTAACAGCGCAGCTTGGGGCCATTATATATATGCAAGAAAGCTGGAAGAAGAGTGGCTCAACTGAGATTGTTGCTGATGACTCAGTGTGCTGCTAGAGCAGGGGTTGGCTTCCGCCCGTACTTAACATGCATCCATGAAGAAAGAGCTCCACGCTGCTGAAGTCCTATACAAATCCTTTATTGCATTACAAAGTTCCAAAAGTGCCAGACCACCATCACCCACCCACATATATACATATATATACACACACACTGTTTGAGCGTACAGTGTGTATATATATATATATATATATATATATATATATATAGCTCTAGAGATTGGATCGGAATTAATTCCAATCTTTCGGTATGATCAGCCCGATCTAATCCTATCTTTCCAGTGATCGGCCAACACTAGTTGGAATCAGTAGGCCTCGCTACATTATATTACCCTCAAAGTTTCCCTTGAAGGTAAAAATCACATAGTATTTTATATCAGCACCTTATAGTCTAGCATTTTTCACATTTGTGCAAAATAAACTTTGCAATAATTATGCATAATAGAATTGTTTTAATACAATGTTAAATGGTTAAGTAGCTTACCAGAGTCATGCAGAGGGAACTGCTGCTGGATACCATCAATACTGATCTCCTGGAACTCCAGTGGGATAACAAGTTGATCAAGGGTTTGAGGTAACCTTGGGATATTGCCAAGTTGCCTTGCTAGTCATATTGTCCTCTTCAGTGATGCTTTCCTTGGGAGAAGTGCTGCAACATTAGAGTGGGCTCCTGAAACGATGGCTGTGAGAATCTGTTGTGGTGTCTCCTGTGTTGTCCTAGCCCTGGTGACTGCCTCATTAACAAGCCGGATTGCTTCAGGTCTTGCAGCTTGTGCTGCGTGACTGTGAAGATTGACTACTTTCACAACTTCGCCAGATTCTTCATTGGTCCAAACACATTCCTTGCAAGTCGACCGTTTTTCACATACCCAGATGGAATGGACATCATCAGTGGTTCTTTTGGAAAATAAGTAAATGTGATTCTCATGGACCAACTTCCTCCTTCCACGTTTGGACAGAACTGAATTCATAGTTTTAGAAAGTGAATTGCTGTGGAAGCTGACTGATTTTTTGTGGCAGTACACTTCTCTCTTTGTGGAGATTTCAGACACTGCTATATTCTGATGTACAGATGGAATAAAAGCTAGTCCAATGTAACTTGCAGGACATGTGACCTGCTACTTGTTACATCTGCAACAAAACTTGCAACAAAGCAGGTCAGTGCTCAGGTAAAAGTTCAAAATTGTTTAGATTTTAGACCTCTTGCACACTGTAATTTTAGAGTGGTTTCACACTTGTGTTTGTGGCCGCCAGAGGTGGATCCGCTCTGGATCTGACATCCAGCTGACCCTGGGGCAATGCTGGCGGAATGCTGGCATTCTGCTTGCATTGCCCATAGAAGTGAACGGCTGGGTTCCGCGATCTGCAGCCGCCCGTTCGCTTTCGTAATGCCGCATTCCGCTATCAGTGTCAGAACAAAAAGAAGAGCATTTTCTTCTTTTCATTCCGCTGCAGGTTAACGGAATGCGGCATTACAGAAGTGAGCGGGCGGCCTGTAGTGCATATGTAGCGGAAGTGTGAAAGCACCCTTATGCTGCCACTGTTTTAGAACTCCAAAGCACGTGCTTTACTGGCATTTTTCAGAGCGCTTTTGTGAGCGCTCTCGGTAATGACCCATAAGATACGGGCTATTGATGAACACTAAGTGCTCAAAAATAGCTCCTGTAATAAAATAAAAAGAGCTGGCCGAAACAACACCTCGCTTTTCCAGTTATTGACTTATCTAATATATGATTGTCTAAGGGTCACTTTCGTCTTTCTGTCTGTAACGTTTTAGTCGTATATTCATTGGTCGCGGCGTCTGTCTGTCATGTAAATCCAAATCGCTGATTGGTTGTGGCAAAACGCCCATGACCATTGCCACGACCAATCAGCGACGGTCACATTCTGCCAGAAAAATCGCCGCTGCTTCACTGCCCTGTACTCACCGCTGACCGCTCACACAGGGTTAATGCCAGCGTTAACGGATCGTGGTGTACCGCACTCCGTTAACGCTGCTATTAACCCTTTGTGACCAACTTTTCGCTATTGATGGTGCCTATGCAGCATCAATAGTGAAAAGATGTAATGTTAAAAATAATAAAAAGTTATTCTCACCCCCTTTCGACGTCGCGCTGTCCTCCGCGCCTCTCTCCGGTGCACGCCGTGCCTCCCGGTCCGAACGATGCTATGCGTCCAGGACCTGCGACGACATCATGGTCATGTGACCGCAACGTCATTGCAGGTCCTACGCTGAGACCGGAAGCCACCACAAGCACTGCTGAGAGGCGCGAGGACTTCAGAGCCCATGCCTGAGGTGAGTATATTTTTATTACTTTTTTTAACACGAATATAGTGCCCACATTCCTAGACTACTTGGGCAGTGCAATATACTATGTCGGCTGGCCAATATACAACGTGGCCTGTGCAATGTACTACGTGGACTGTCCAATATACTACATAACCTGTGCAATATACCACATGGCTGCGCCTTCTAGAATACCTGATACGTTAGAATTTGGCCACCATCTAGTATATTCAAAATTAGCAATCTTCTTAGCGATTTTCCAGTGCTTAGCACTTGGGAAAGTGGCTACTGTGAAAGATGCGAAACATCCGAGGGCAAACTGCTGGGGGCAAAACATCCGGGAGCGAAACATCCGGGAGCGAACTGCTGGGGGCGAATCATCCGGGGGCGAAACATCAGGGGGCGAACTGCTGGGTGCGAAACATCCGGGGGCGAAACATCCGGGGGTGAACTGCTGGGGGCAAAATGTGCGGGGGCGAAATGTGCGGGGGCCAAACAACCTGGGGGGCGAAATGTTGGGGGGCGAAGTGTACCTGGGGGCGAACTGCTGGGGGCGAAATGCTGGGGGCGAACTACTGGGGGCGAAACTTCCAACTCCCAGGGAATACATTACACTATATGAAGAACTATTATTATTATTATTATTATACATTTTTATAGCGCCATTTATTCCATGGCGCTTTACATGTGAATACGGGGCAAATATAGACAAATACATTAAACATGAGCAGATAACAAGGCACACGAGTACATAAGGAGGGAGGACCCTGCCCGCGAGGGCTCACAGTCTGCAGGGGGTGGGTGAGGATACACTAGGAGAGGGAAGACTATGGGGTGCATTATACTATGGGAAGTGAATTGTACAACATGGATGACAATGGCAGGGCATTATACTATATGGAGCACTATGAGGAATGTATTATACTATTTGGAGGACTGAGGAATGTATTATACTATTTGGAGTACTGAGGAGTGTATTATACTATATGGAGGAATTGCAGTGTATTTTAATAGGGTTGAGCGACTTTTACTTTTTTAGGATCGAGACGGGTTTCGCGATACCCGACTATCTCAAAAGTCGAGTCGAGTGAAATCGGCCGATTATCGCGAAAAGTCGGGGATCGACCGAAACACGAGACCCAATGCAAGTCAATGGGGAAGCATAGTCGGCAGTGAGTGGAGGCCAGGAAAACACCTACAGTGCCCATTTTAATGGCAAAAACATCCATTCTTGTTACTGAAGCTTATCAATCTTAATTTACCTTATAATAATAGTTAGGCATTGGAAATTGGGGGTCATTTGGCTAAAGTTGTGGGGGGTATGGCTGGTTCAAGTATTTAGTGGGCCCAGGAAACGTGGACCACGTCACGGCAGTGGAGCAGGGAGAGGTAAGTATTTCAACTTTGCAAGTGCTGTGATCCTGAGCAAGCAGGGGGGGCCCACTCGTTCGCATTGGCACTGGCACAGGGCCCCTCAAAGTACGGCGGTGTGTTTGCACGGTGGGGCGCCTCCCACCAGCAGCGACACTTTTGTGTACTATGAGGTGCCCTGTGCCAGTGACGTCGCCAACGAGTATTCCCCTCACCTGATGAAGGAACCTGCACTTTCATCTGCACCTTCCTCTTTGTCCCCGTGGAAGGTGGTATAGTATGCGGGAAGGGGAACCTGACTTTCAGCAGGGTCAGATTCTGGCTGTGTAGCGTGCAAAGGGAATGTAGAGGTCTGGGTCAATGTACCAGCAGACTCATCTAGCACTGGCTGGGCAATGGGCAGGATGAGGAGGAAACACAGATATAAGCCCAAATAATAAAGTGGGCTAAATGCATTTCAAAATTGGCAACAGGACTAACCAGGCGGCATTGCTTTGTTCAGTGGAGGAGAACAGCAAGGAGCGGCAGACACCGCTAGTAGGCCCCAACCAAACTAGTAGGCCAAATGCAGTGTAATATTAAAACTACTTAATGAAAGCCTGAAGATAGAAGCTCAGGAAAGGAAGCCAGGAGAAAACCTTGGAGCGGCAGACACCGTTAGTAGGCCCTAACCAAACTAGTAGGCCAAATGCAGTGTAATATTAAAACTACTTAATGAAAGCCTGAAGATAGAAGCTCAGGAAAGGAAACCAGGAGAAAACCTTGGAGCGGCAGACACCGTTAGTAGGCCCCAACCAAACTAGTAGGCCAAATGCAGTGTAATATTAAAACTACTTAATAAAAGCCTGAAGATAGAAGCTCAGGAAAGTAAACCAGGAGAAAACCTTGGAGCGGCAGACACCGTTAGTAGGCCCCAACCAAACTAGTAGGCCACATGCTTTATATTATTAAAACCACTTAATGAAAGCCTGAAGATAGAAGCTCTTGAAAGGAAACCAGGAGAAAACCTTGGAGCGGCAGACACCGTTAGTAGGCCCCAACCAAACTAGTAGGCCACATGCTTTATATTATTAAAACTACTTAATGAAAGCCTGAAGATAGAAGCTCAGTAAAGGAAACCAGGAGAACACCTAGGAGCGGCAGACACCGTTAGTAGGCCCCAACCAAAGTAGTAGGCCAAATGCAATTCAATATTAAAACTACTTAACGAAAGCCTGAAGATTGAAGCTCAGGAAAGTAAACCAGGAGAACACCTAGGATGTCATGATCCCAATGGCAGGGGATCACAAAAGGACAAGCACAAAAACAAAACAAGCTCTAGGGTGATGGAACCTGAGCTGACCGCGATCCTGAACCTAAACACGCAACTAGCAGTAGCCGGGGAACGTGCCTACGATGATTCCTAGACGTCTCGCGCCAGCCGAAGGATTAACTTCCCCTATCAGAAGAAACACAGACCTCACTTGCCTCCAGAGAAACACCCCACAGAAATAGCAGCCCCCCACATGTAATAACGGTGAAATGAGAGGAAAGCACATACGTAGTTATGAAAATAGAATCAGCAAAAATGAGGCCCGCTAAAGCTAGATAGCAGAGGATACAAAAGTGAACTGCGCGGTCAGCGAAAAACTCTTCAAAAAAACCATCCTGAAATTACTTGAACTCATGTGCCAACTCATGGAACATGAGGAGTAATTTCAGCCCCCTAGAGCAACCAGCAGCAAGAAATCACATATCTGCAAGCTGGACTAAGACAAAAATAAAGCAAAACGTGGAACAGGAAAATCAAAACTTAGCTTGTCCTGAAGATAACAGACGCAGGGAGCAGAGGTAAAAAGACACGCTGAATACATTGATAGCCGGCGAGGAAATGACAAAAAAGCCAGGTTAAATAGGAAACTCCCATAACCTGATGGAACAGGTGGACACCAGAGACCGCAGAGAACACAAGTCACCCAGTACCATCAGTAACCACCAGAGGGAGCCCAAAAACAGAACTCACAACAGTCCCCCCCCCTTGAGGAGGGGTCACCGAACCCTCACGAGAACCACCAGGGCGACCAGGATGAGCCCTATGAAAAGCACGGACCAAATCGGCAGCATGAACATCAGAGGCAATCACCCAAGAATTATCCTCCTGACCATAACCCTTCCACTTGACCAAATACTGGAGTTCCCGTCTGGAAACACGAGAATCCAAGATCTTCTCCACAACATACTCCAATTCACCCTCCACCAGCACCGGAGCAGGAGGCTCAAGCGAAGGAACAACAGGTACCTCATACTTCCGCAACAACGACCGATGGAACACATTATGAATAGCAAACGATGCCGGGAGATCCAAACGAAACGACACAGGGTTAAGAATTTCCAAGATCCTATAGGGACCGATGAACCGAGGCTTGAACTTAGGAGAAGAGACCTTCATAGGAACAAAACGAGAAGACAACCACACCAAGTCCCCAACAAGAAGTCGAGGACCCAAGCGGCGACGGCAATTAGCAAACTGCTGAGCCCTCTCCTGGGACAACTTCAAATTGTCCACCACATGACTCCAAATCTGATGCAACCTATCCACCACCATGTCCACTCCAGGACAATCAGAAGGCTCCACCTGACCAGAGGAAAAACGAGGATGAAACCCCGAATTACAAAAGAAAGGAGAAACCAAGGTAGCAGAACTAGCCCGATTATTAAGGGCAAACTCGGCAAGCGGCAAAAAGGAAACCCAGTCATCTTGATCAGCAGAAACAAAACACCTTAACCCCTTAGCGACCGCCGATACGCCTTTTAACGGCGGCCGCTAAGGGTACTTAAACCACAGCGCCGTTAATTAACGGCGCTGTGGAAAAAGTCCATAGCGCCCCCCAGAGGCCGATTTTCTCCGGGGTCTCGGCTGCCGAGGGTAGCCGAGACCCCAGAGAACATGATTCGGGGGGTTTTTAACCCACCCCGCATTTGCGATCGCCGGTAATTAACCGTTTACCGGCGATCGCAAAAAAAAAAAAAAAAGCGATCTCTTTTTAATTTCTCTGTCCTCTGATGTGATCGCACATCGGAGGACAGAGAAAAGGGGTCCCAGGTGGCCCCCCAATACTCACCTAGCTCCCCCGATGCTCCTCGTGTCTCCCGGTGGGCGCCGCCATCTTCAAAATGGCGGGCGCATGCGCAGTGCGCCCGCCGGCCGGCACCGGGAGAATCTTTGGGGTCTCGGCTGCCGGGGGTAGCCGAGACCCCAAAGAGCACGATCGGGGTCGGTATTACCGACCCCTGTTTTGCGATCGCCGGTAATTAACTGTTTACCGGCGACCGCAAAAAAAAAAAAAAAAAAAAGTAAAGTGTAATTCTCTGTCCTCTGATGTGATCGCACATCAGAGGACAGAGAAATAGGGGGATTCGGGGACCCTAGCATACTCACCTAGGTCCCTGGATCCTCTTGCTGCTCCTCCTGGCCGCCGGCAGCAGAACATGGCGGACGCATGCCCAGTGCGCCCGCCATCTGTCTCCATCTGCCGGCCGGCAGGAGAACAGCAGTTGGGGCTAAAATTAGGGGTAGGGTTAGGGTTAGGGGTAGGGTTAGGGTTAGGGGTAGGGTTAGGTTAGGGGTAGGGTTAGGGGTAGGGTTAGGGGTAGGGTTAGGTTAGGGTTAGGGGTAGGGTTAGGTTAGGGTTAGGGGTAGGGTTAGGGTTAGGGGTAGGGTTAGGGTTAGGTTAGGGTTAGGTTAGGGGTAGGGTTAGGGGTAGGGTTAGGTTAGGGTTAGGGGTAGGGTTAGGGGTAGGGTTAGGTTAGGGTTAGGGGTAGGGTTAAGGTTAGGGGTAGGGTTAGGGGTAGGGTTAGGGTTAGGGTTAGGTTAGGGGTAGGGTTAGGGGTAGGGTTAGGGGTAGGGTTAGGTTAGGGGTAGGGGTAGGGTTAGGTTAGGGGTAGGGCTAGGGTTGGGGCTAAATTTAGGGTTAGGGTTGGGGCTAAATTTAGGGTTAGGGTTGGGGCTAAACTTAGGGTTAGGCTTCTTTCACACTTACGTCGGTACGGGGCCGTCGCAATGCGTCGGCCCGACATACCGACGCACGTTGTGAAAATTGTGCACAACGTGGGCAGCAGCTGTAGTTTTTCAACACATCCGCTGCCCAATCTATGTCCTGGGGAGGAGGGGGCGGAGTTACGGCCACGCATGCGCGGTCAGAAATGGCGGATGCGACGTACAAAAAAACGTTTCATTGAACGTTTTTTTGTGCTGACGCTCCGCCAAAACACAACTGATCCAGTGCACGACGGACGCGACGTGTGGCCATCCGTCACGATCCGTCGGCAATACAAGTCTATGGGCAAAAAACGCATCCTGCGGGCACATTTGCAGGATCCGTTTCTTGTCCAAAACGACGGATTGCGACGGAATGCCAAACGACGCAAGTGTGAAAGTAGCCCTAGGGCTAGGGTTAGGGTTGGGGCTAAAGTTAGGGCTAGGGTTGGGGCTAAAGTTAGGGTTAGAGCTGGGATTAGGGTTAGGGTTTGGATTAGGGTTCGTATTAGGGTTAGGGTTGGCATTAGGCTTACGCTTGGGATTAGGGTTAAGTTTGGGATTAGGGTTAAGGTTAGGGTTGTGATTAGGGGTGTATTGGGATTAGGGTTAGGTTTGAGGTTAGGGTTGAGATTAGGATTAGGGGTGTGTTGGATTTAGGGTTTTGATTAGGGTTATGGTTAGGGTTGACATTAGGGTTGTTTTGGGGTAAGGGTTGTGATTATGGTTAGGGTTAGTGATTAGGATTATGGATGAGGTTGGGATTAGGGTTAGGGGTGTGTTGGGGTTAGGGTTGGAGCTAGAATTGGGGGGTTTCCACTGTTTAGGTACATCAGGGGGTCTCCAAACACGACAGCCAATTTTGCGCTCAAAAAGTCAAATGGTGCTCCCTCCCTTCTGAGCTCTGCCGTGCGCCCAAACAGTGGTTTACCGCCACATATGGCACATCAGCGTACTCGGGATAAATTGGACAACAACTATTGCAGTCCAATTTCTCCTGTTACCCTTGTGAAAATAAAAACTTGGGGGCTACAATATCTTTTTTGTGGAAAAAAAAATATTTTTTATTTTCACGACTCTGCATTCTAAACTTCTGTGAAGCACTTGGGCATTCAAAGTTCTCACCACACATCTAGATAAGTTCCTTGGGGGGTCTAGTTTCCAAAATGGGGTCACTTGTGGAGGGTTTCTACTGGTTAGGTACATCAGGGGCTCTGCAAACGCAACATAATACCCGCAGACCATTCTATCAAAGTCTGCATTCCAAAACGGCGCTCCTTCCTTCCGAGCTCTGCCGTGCGCCCAAACAGTGGTTTACTCCCACATATGGGGTACCAGCATACTCAGGACAAATTGGACAACAACTTTCGGGGTCCAGTTTCTCTTGTTACCCTTGTGAAAATAAAAATTTGGTGGCTAAAAAATCTTTTTTGTGAAAAAAAAAATATTTTTTATTTTCACGGCTCTGCATTATAAACTTCTGTGAAGCACTTGGGCATTCAAGGTTCTCACCACACATCTAGATAAGTTCCATGGGGGGTCTAGTTTCCAAAATGGGGTCACTTGTGGGGGATTTCTACTGTTTAGGCACATCAGGGGCTCTCCAAACGCGACATGGCGTCCGATCTCAATTCCAGCCAATTCTACATTGAAAAAGTAAAACGGCACTCTTTCTCTTCCAAGCTCTGCGGTGCGCCCAAACAGTGGTTTACCCCCACATATTGGGTATCGACGTACTCAGGAGAAATTGCACAACAACTCTTGTGGTCTAATTTCTCCTGTTACCCTTGTGAAAATAAAAATTTGTGGGCAAAAAGATCATTTTTGTATAAAAAATGCAATTTTTTTTTTCACGGCTCTACGTTATAAACTTCTGTGAAGCACATGGGGGTTCAAAGTGCTCGCCACACATCTAGATAAGTTCCTTAAGGGGTCTAGTTTCCAAAATGGTGTCACTTGTGGGGGGTTTCCACTGTTTAGGCACATCAGGGGCTCTCCAAATGCGACATGGCGTCCAATCTCAATTCCAGCCAATTCTACATTGAAAAAGTCAAACGGCGCTCCTTCAATTCTAAGTTCTGCGGTGCGCCCTAACAGTGGTTTACCCCCACATATGGGGTATTGGCGTATTCAGGAGAAATTGCATAACAAAATTTATGGTTACATTTCTGTTTTTACACTTGTGAAAATAAAAAAAATGGTTCTGAATTAAGATGTTTGCAAAAAAAAGTTAAATGTTCATTTTTTCCTTCCACATTGTTTCAGTTCCTGTGAAGCACGTAAAGGGTTAATAAACTTCTTGAATGTGGTTTTGAGAACCTTGAGGGGTGTAGTTTTTAGAATGGTGTCACACTTCATTATTTTCTATCATATAGACCCCTCAAAATGACTTCAAATGTGATGTGGTCCCTAAAAAAAATGGTGTTGTAAAAATGAGAAATTGCTGGTCAACTTTTAACCCTTATAACTCCCTAACAAAAAAAAATGTTGTTTCCAAAGTTGTGCTGATGTAAAGTAGACATGTGGGAAATGTTATTTATTAACTATTTTTTATGACATATCTCTCTGATTTAAGGGCATAAAAATACAAAGTTGGAAAATTGCAAAATTTTAAAAATTTTCGCCATATTTCCGTTTTTTTCATAAATAATCGCAAGTAATATCGAAGAAATGTTACCACTAACATGAAGTACAATATGTCACGAAAAAACAATCTCAGAATCAGCAGGATCCGTTGAAGCGTTCCAGAGTTATAACCTCATAAACTGACAGTGGTCAGAATTGCAAAAATTGGCCTGGTCATTAAGTACCAAATTGGCTCTGTCACTAAGGGGTTAAATAAGTTTCTAAAGTCTGATTAGTTCGTTCCGTCTGGCCATTCGTCTGGGGATGGAATGCAGATGAAAAGGACAAATCAATGCCCATCTTAGCACAGAACGTCCGCCAAAATCTAGACACAAACTGGGATCCCCTGTCAGAAACGATGTTCTCCGGAATGCCATGCAAACGGACCACGTTTTGAAAAAACAGAGGGACCAACTCAGAGGAGGAAGGTAACTTAGGCAAGGGTACCAGATGAACCATCTTAGAAAAGCGGTCACACACAACCCATATGACGGACATTTTTTGAGAGACAGGGAGATCCGAAATAAAGTCCATGGAAATGTGCGTCCAAGGCCTCTTCGGGATAGGCAAAGGTGACAACAATCCACTGGCCCGAGAACAGCAAGGCTTAGCCCGAGCGCAAACTCCACAAGACTGCACGAAAGAACGCACATCCCTCGACAAGGAAGGCCACCAAAAAGACCTGGCCACCAAGTCTCTAGTACCAAATATTCCAGGATGACCTGCCAACACAGAAGAATGGACCTCGGAGATGACTCTACTGGTCCAATTATCCGGAACAAACAGTCTTTCCGGCGGACAACGATCAGGTTTATCCACCTGAAACTCCTGCAAAGCACGTCGCAAGTCTGGGGAGACAGCCGACAAAATCACCCCATCCCTAAGGATACCAGTGGGCTCAGAATTTCCAGGGGAGTCAGGCACAAAACTCCTAGAAAGAGCATCCGCCTTCACATTCTTTGAACCTGGCAGGTATGAAACCACAAAATTGAAACGGGAGAAAAACAGTGACCAACGAGCCTGTCTAGGATTCAGACGCTTGGCAGACTCAAGGTACATCAGATTTTTGTGATCAGTCAAGACCACCACACGATGTCTAGCACCCTCAAGCCAATGACGCCACTCCTCAAATGCCCACTTCATGGCCAAAAGCTCCCGATTACCAACATCATAATTCCGTTCAGCGGGCGAAAATTTTCTAGAAAAGAACGCACATGGCTTCATCACTGAGCCATCGGAGCTTCTCTGTGACAAAACCGCCCCCGCTCCGATCTCGGAAGCATTAACCTCAACCTGAAAAGGAAGCGACGTATCTGGCTGACGCAACACAGGAGCAGAAGAAAACCGGCGCTTAAGTTCCTGAAAGGCCTCCACAGCCGCAGGAGACCAATCAGTAACATCAGCACCCTTCTTAGTCAAATCCGTCAAAGGCTTAACAACACTAGAAAAATTAGTTATGAAGCGACGATAAAAATTAGCAAAGCCCAAGAACTTCTGTAGACTCTTAAGAGATGTAGGCTGCGTCCAGTCACAAATAGCCTGAACCTTGACGGGATCCATCTCAATAGTAGAAGGGGAAAAAATATACCCCAAAAAAGAAATCTTCTGGACTCCAAAGAGACATTTAGAACCCTTTACAAACAAAGAATTGGCCCGCAGGACCTGAAACACCTTCCTGACCTGCTGAACATGAGACTCCCAGTCATCAGAAAAAACCAAAACATCATCCAAATACACGATAATAAATTTATCCAGATATTCACGGAAAATATCGTGCATAAAAGACTGGAAGACAGAAGGAGCATTCGAAAGTCCAAAAGGCATCACCAAATACTCGAAATGGCCCTCAGGCGTATTAAATGCGGTTTTCCACTCATCACCCTGCCTTATCCGCACAAGATTATATGCACCCCGAAGATCAATCTTAGTGAACCATTTAGCCCCCTTAATGCGAGCGAACAAATCAGTCAACAATGGCAAAGGATACTGATATTTGACTGTAATCTTATTCAAAAGACGATAATCTATGCAAGGCCTCAAGGAACCATCTTTTTTGGCCACAAAAAAAAAACCTGCTTCCAAAGGGGACGAAGATGGACGGATATGTCCCTTTTCCAAGGACTCCTTGACATAATTCTGCATAGCAGTATGCTCTGGCACTGACAGATTGAACAAACGACCTTTAGGGAATTTACTGCCAGGAATCAAATCTATAGCACAATCGCAATCCCTGTGAGGAGGAAGCGAACTGAGCTTAGGCTCCTCAAAAACATCCCGATAATCAGACAAAAATACCGGAACCTCAGAAGGAGTAGATGAAGCGATAGAAATCGGAGATGCATCATCATGAACCCCCTGACATCCTCAGCTTAACACAGACATTGTTTTCCAGTCCAGGACTGGGTTATGAGTTTGTAACCATGGCAGACCAAGCACTAAAACATCATGTAAATTATACAGTACCAGGAAGCGAATCACCTACTGATGAACGGGAGTCATACGCATGGTCACTTGTGTCCAGTACTGAGGTTTATTCATAGCCAAAGGTGTAGAGTCAATTCCTTTCAAAGGAATAGGAACTTCCAGAGGTTCCAGACTAAACCCACAGCGATTGGCAAATGACCAATCCATAAGACTCAGGGCAGCGCCTGAATCCACATAGGCATCGACGGAAATGGATGATAATGAACAAATCAGCGTCACAGACAGAATGAACTTAGACTGTAAAGTACCAATGGCAACAGACTTATCAACCTTTTTTGTGCGTTTAGAGCATGCTGATATAACATGAGCTGAATCACCACAATAAAAACACAATCCATTTTTCCGCCTATAATTTTGCCGTTCACTTCTGGACTGAATTCTATCACATTGCATTATCTCAGGTGCCTGTTCAGAAGACACCGCCAAATGGTGCACAGGTTTGCGCTCCCGTAAACGCCGATCAATCTGAATAGCCATAGTCATGGACTCATTCAGACCTGTAGGCGCCGGGAACCCCACCATAACATCTTTAATGGCCTCAGAAAGGCCATCTCTGAATTTTGCAGCCAGAGCGCACTCATTCCACTGAGTAAGCACCGACCATTTCCGAAATTTCTGACAATATATTTCTGCTTCATCTTGCCCCTGAGAGAGAGCCAATAAAGCTTTTTCAGCCTGAATCTCTAGGTTAGGTTCCTCATAGAGCAAACCCAATGCCAGAAAAAACGCATCCACATTGAGCAACGCAGGATCCCCTGGTGCCAATGCAAATGCCCAATTCTGAGGGTCACCCCACAGGAAAGATATAACAATCTTGACCTGCTGAGCAGGGTCTCCAGAGGAGCGAGATTTCAAGGAAAGAAACAACTTGCAATTGTTCCTAAAATTCAGAAAACTAGATCTATCTCCAGAAAAAAAACTCTGGGATAGGAATTCTAGGTTCAGACATAGGCGTATGTACAACAAATCTTGTATATTTTGAACCTTAGCAGCAAGATTATTCAGGCTGGAAGCCAAACTCTGGACGTCCATGATAAACAGCTGAGGTCAGAGCCATTCAAGGATTAAGAGGAGGAAAGAAGCAGCCAAGCAGCAATTAAGGCTAGGCAGCAAAAACTGAGGAGGGGGGAAAAAAAAAAAAAAAAAACTTCCTCAGACTACTTTTCCTCCTACTTCAGCCAAAACGATGACCAATTTTTTTTTTAGGCCGGCTATACTGTCATGATCCCAATGGCAGGGGATCACAAAAGGACAAGCACAAAAACAAAACAAGCTCTAGGGTGATGGAACCTGAGCTGACTGCGATCCTGAACCTAAACACACAACTAGCAGTAGCCGGGGAACGTGCCTACGATGATTCCTAGACGTCTCGCGCCAGCCGAAGGATTAACTTCCCCTATCAGAAGAAACACAGACCTCACTTGCCTCCAGAGAAACACCCCACAGAAATAGCAGCCCCCCACATGTAATAACGGTGAAATGAGAGGAAAGCACATACGTAGTTATGAAAATAGAATCAGCAAAAATGAGGCCCGCTAAAGCTAGATAGCAGAGGATACAAAAGTGAACTGCGCGGTCAGCGAAAAACCCTTCAAAAAAACCATCCTGAAATTACTTGAACTCATGTGCCAACTCATGGAACATGAGGAGTAATTTCAGCCCACTAGAGCAACCAGCAGCAAGGAATCACATATCTGCAAGCTGGACTAAGACAAAAATAAAGCAAAACGTGGAACAGGAAAATCAAAACTTAGCTTGTCCTGAAGATAACAGACGCAGGGAGCAGAGGTAAAAAGACACGCTGAGTACATTGATAGCCGGCGAGGAAATGACAAAAAAGCCAGGTTAAATAGGAAACTCCCATAACCTGATGGAACAGGTGGACACCAGAGACCGCAGAGAACACAAGTCACCCAGTACCATCAGTAACCACCAGAGGGAGCCCAAAAACAGAACTCACAACACTAGGAGCGGCAGACACCGTTAGTAGGCCCAAACCAAACCAGTAGGCCAAATGCAGTTTAATATTTTAAAAAACATAGGACAAAAGCCTGAAGATTGAAGCTAATGAAAAAAAATCAGGAGAACACCAAGGAGCGGCAGACACCGTTAGTAGGCCCCAACCAAACTAGTAGTCCCAATGCAGTTTTAAAATTCCGATAGGCTGAAAACCTGTCAATTGAAGCTCAGCTTTCTTAAGAGGAGGACAGCTGTATTAAGTGGCACAGACAGACACAGGTAGTAGGCCTTAAACCAAAAAGTTGGCTCAAAGCAGTTTAAAAAAAGTTACAGGGGTACACGGGCAGCATTGGTGTGGTCAGCGGAGGACAATTGGAAGGAGGGACCGCAGACAGACTTACTAGGCCTAAAATTAAAAAAGTAGGCTCTATGCACTTTTAAAAAGTTCCAGGGGTACACAGGCAGCATTGGTGTGGTCAGTGGAGGACAATTGGAAGGAGGGACCGCAGACAGACTTACTAGGCCTAAAATTAAAAAAGTAGGCTCTATGCACTTTTAAAAAGGTTCCAGGGGTACACAGGCAGCATTGGTGTGGTCAGTGGAGGACAATTGGAAGGAGGGACCGCAGACAGACTTACTAGGCCTAAAATAAAAAAGTAGGCTCTATGCACTTTTAAATAGGTTCCAGGGGTACACAGGCAGCATTGGTGTGGTCAGTAAAGGACAATTGGAAGGAGGGACCGCAGACAGACTTACTAGGCCTAAAATTAAAAAAGTAGGCTCTATGCACTTTTAAATAGGTTCCAGGGGTACACAGGCAGCATTGGTGTGGTCAGTGGAGGGCAATTGGAAGGAGGGACCGCAGAGAGACTTACTAGGCCTAAAATTAAAAAGTAGGCTCTATACACTTTTAAATATGTTCCAGGGGTACACAGGCAGCATTGGTGTGGTCAGTGGAGGACAATTGGAAGGAGGGACCGCAGACAGACTTACTAGGCCTAAAATAAAGAAAGTAGGCTCTATGCACTTTTAAATAGGTTCCAGAGGTACACAGGAAGCATTGGTGTGGTCAGCGAAGGACAATTGGAAGGATTGTTTGACACAGTTAGTGGGCCAAAATAATAAATTGAGGTTAATGTCTGGCAAAAATAAATATAACAAATAAACAGGTGGCATGCCTAGGTACAGGGGTGGGCTCCTCTGCTGACTTGCAGACAGTGGTATTTGGCGCAAAGTATTAACTGCTGTAAATGTAGGACAGGGCCCCTGAATATTTTTACTAGCATCATATATGTCAACAAATTGGTATTGGCAGTGCCATTGAAGGATTTACAGTGGTGGAGCAGTGAGAGATAATTTTGCAAGTGGTAGAGCACTGTTTGAGCTTGGAAGGGGAACACTCTCTCGTGGCCGGCGGTACTGGCCCAAGGCGCCTCATGTTACAACGGTGTGTCTGACATTGGGTGTGCACCACCACTGCCAGAGACACTTCATTGTACTATGAGGGACCCTGTGCCAGTGCCGTCGCCCAAAAATGGGAACACCCACCTCTTCAGACAAACGGCACTCTCATGAGTGCTTGCGCCAAGTGGTGACCACGGCCCCGTGGGGGGAGTCAGCCCATTTAGGGAGGTGTAAAAATGTCGTATGCTGGACATACAGCAGCTGCAAATGGAGAAATTGGAACACTCAGTAAGACCAGTGCAAAAGCAAGACCTTTTTACAGGAAAGCTAGGTGTCAGCCGGGAAAGGTGGGGCAAAATAATTAGAAATCCATGATTGGTTCATTTTAATGAAGGTTAGATCATCAACATTTTGGGTAGCCAGAAGACTCCTTTTTTCGGTCAGTATTGAACCAGCAGCACTGAATACTCTTTCTGATAGCACACTAGCTGCTGGGCAAGCAAGCTCCTGCAATGCATATTCTGCCAATTCAGGCCAGGTGTCTATTTTGGATACCCAGTAATCAAATGGAAATGACGAGTGAGGGAGAATATCGATAAGGGAGAAAAAATAGTTAGTAACCATACTGGACAAATGTTGTCTCCTGTCACTTTGAATTGATGCTGCAGTAGCTGTCCTGTCTGCGGTCATTGCGAAATCACTCCACAACCTGGCCAGAAAACCCCTCTGTCCAACGCCACTTCTGATTTGTGCACCTCTAACACCTCTGCCATGTTGCCCCCTGCAGCTCGTGTGAGAACCATCACCGCCGCTGTGTGCTGTGAATGCCTGAATCAAACGGTCTACAAGAGTTGCTTGTTTGGTTGCCAATATTTGATCAAGGTTCTCATGTGGCATGATATTTTGCAATTTCCCTTTATAGCGTGGATCCAGGAGGCAGACCAACCAGTAATCGTCATCGGTCATCATTTTTACAATGCAGGGGTCCCTTTTTAGGATACGCAAGGCATAATCCACCATGTGGGCCAATGTTCCAGGCCCCCTGAGAAGCTTCCTCATCCAAAAAATATTCACCCCAATCATCCTCCTCGTTCTCCTCCTCTTCGCCTGCCACCTCGTCCAGTAGACTTCCCTGACCAGACAATGGCTGACTGTCATCAAGGCTTCCCTCGTCCTCGGCTGCAGACGCTTCCTCCTTCATGTGCGTCAAACTTTGCATCAGCAGACGCATTAGGGGGATGCTCATGCTTATGATGGCGTCGTCTGCACTAACCAGGCATGTGCATTCCTCAAAACACTGAAGGACTTGACACAGGTCTTGTAGCTTCGACCACTGCACACCTAACAACTCCATGTCTGCCATCCAACTGCCTGCCCGTGTATGTGTATCCTCCCACAAATACATAACAGCACGCCTCTGTTCGCACAGCCTCTGAAGCATGTGCAGTGTGGAGTTCCACCTTGTTGTAACATCGATTATTAGGCGGTGCTGGGGAAGCTTCAAAGATCGCTGATGGTTCTGCATACGGCTGAAGAGTACGAGCGAACAGCGGATTTGCGACCAAAGTCTGCGCACATTCAGGAGCAGGTCGGGTAACCCCGGATAATTTTTCAGGAAGAATGCACCACCAGGTTCAAGGTGTGAGCCAGGCAAGGAATGTGTTTCAGTTGTGAAAGGGCTATGGCAGCCATAAAATTCCTTCCGTTATCACTGACTACCTTGCCTGCCTCAAGATGTACACTGCCCAGCCATGACTGAGTTTCTTGCTGCAAGAACTCAGACAGAACTTCCGTGGTGTATCTGTTGTCGCCCAAACACTTCATTTCCAACACAGCCTGCTGACGCTTGCCACTAGCTGTTCCATAATGGGACACCTCGTGTGCAACAGTGGCAGCTCCGGATGGAGTGGTCATACGACTGCAGTCTGTGAACGAGCTCTCGCTTCTGCTGGAGGACGAGGAAGAGGGGGGCGAATGCCTACAGCCAACTGTTTCCCAGACCGTGGGCTAGGCAGAACTGTCCCAATATGGCTGTCCACTGTGGACCCTGCATCCACCACATTAACCCAGTGTGCTGTGATGGACACGTAACATCCCTGGCCATGCCTACTGGTCCATGCATCTGTTGTGAGGTGCACCTTTCTACTCACAGATTGCCTGAGTGCATGGACAATGCGGTCTTTTACATGCTGGTGGAGGGCTGGGATGGCTTTTCTCACAAAGAAGCGTTGACTAGGTAGGTCGTAGCGTGGTACTGCATAGTCCATCAGGGCTTTGAAAGCTTCGCTTTCAACTAACCGGTAGGGCATCATCTCTAACGAGATTAGTCTAGCAATGTGGGCGTTCAAACCCTGTGTACGCGGATGAGAGGATGAGTACTTCCTTTTCCTAACGAGAGTCTCTTGTAGGGTGAGCTGGACTGGAGAGCTGCATATGGTGGAACTAGCGGGGGTGATTGTTGTGAATTCTGTGGCCAAGCTCCCTCCTGTGGTCGTGAGTGGTACTTTGGCTGGTTCTGTCTATGAGCTTCCTTTGGTGGATGAGAGTGGTACTGCGGCTTCTGAGTTTCCTTCCTCAAGTGATGAGGTTAAGTCGTTAGGTGCTGCTCTATTTAACTCCACCTGGTGCTTTGATCCTGGCCTCCAGTCAATGTTCTAGTATTGGTCTTGCTTCCTCCTGGATCGTTCCTGTGGCCTGTCAATCCTGCATAAGCTAAGTTCTGCTTGTGTTACTTTTGTTTGCTATATTTTCTGTCCAGCTTGCTATATTGGTTTTTCTTGCTTGCTGGAAGCTCTGAGACGCAGAGGGAGCACCTCCGTACCGTTAGTCGGTGCGGAGGGTCTTTTTGCCCCTCTGCGTGGTTGTTTGTAGGTTTTTGTGTTGACCGCAAAGCTATCTTTCCTATCCTCGGTCTATTCAGTAAGTCGGGCCTCACTTTGCTAAATCTACTTCATCTCTGTGTTTGTATTTTCATCTTTACTCACAGTCATTATATGTGGGGGGCTGCCTTTTCCTTTGGGGAATTTCTCTGAGGCAAGGTAGGCTTATTTTTCTATCTTCAGGGCTAGTTAGTTTCTCAGGCTGTGCCGAGTTGCATATGGAGCGTTAGGCGCAATCCACGGCTACCTCTAGTGTGGTGTGATAGGATTAGGGATTGCGGTCAGCAGAGTTCCCACGTCTCAGAGCTCGTTCTATGTTTTTGGTAATTGTCAGGTCACTTTGTGTGCTCTGAACTTCAAGGTCCATTGTGGTTCTGAATTACCTGTTCATAACAGTACTGGAGGCCATAAGTACTAATGCTTCTCAATAGAGGGAAAAGAGAAGTTCTGAGACCATTTGTTTTTCTTTGCACTGTGTTCTGTCTTTCTTTTCCCCTTTACATCAGGGTGGTTCAGAACACAGGTGTGGACATGGACATTCAGGGTCTGTCCTCTTTGATGGATAATCTCACTGTAGGTGTACAGAACATTCAAGATTTGGTGGTTCAGAATCCTTTGTTTGAACCTAAAATTCCTATTCCTGAGTTATTTTCTGGAGATAGAGCTAAGTTTTTGAATTTTAAAAATAATTGTAAACTATTTCTGGCTTTGAAACCCCGCTCCTCTGGTGACCCAGTTCAACAAGTTAAGATCATTATTTCTTTATTACGTGGCGACCCTCAAGACTGGGCATTTTCCCTTGCGCCAGGAGATCCTGCATTATGTAATATTGATGCGTTTTTTCTGGCGCTCGGATTGCTGTACGACGAACCTAATTCAGTGGATCAGGCAGAGAAAAATTTGCTGGCTCTGTGTCAGGGTCAGGATGAGATAGAGATTTATTGTCAGAAGTTTAGAAAGTGGTCCGTGCTCACTCAATGGAATGAATGTGCGCTGGCAGCTATTTTCAGAAAGGGTCTCTCTGAAGCCCTTAAGGATGTCATAGTGGGATTTCCTATGCCTGCTGGTCTGAATGAGTCTATGTCTTTGGCCATTCAGATCGGTCGACGCTTGCGTGAGCGTAAATCTGTGCACCATTTGGCGGTATTATCTGAGCATAAACCTGAGCCTATGCAGTGCGATAGGACTTTGACCAGAGCTGAAAGGCAAGAACACAGATGTCAGAATGGACTGTGGTGATTCCACTCATGCTATCTCCGATTGTCCTAAGCGCACTAAGCGGTTCGCTAGGTCCGCCACCATTGGTACGGTACAGTCGAAATTTCTTTTGTCCGTTACTTTGATCTGCTCTTTGTCTTCCAATTCTGTCATGGCATTTGTGGATTCAGGCGCTGCCCTGAATTTGATGGACTTGGAGTTTGCTAGGCGCTGTGGGTTTGTCTTGGAGCCCTTGCAGCGTCCTATTCCATTGAGAGGAATTGATGCTACGCCTTTGGCCAAGAATAAGCCTCAGTATTGGACCCAGCTGACCATGTTCATGGCTCCTGCGCACCAGGAGGATATTCGCTTTCTGGTGTTGCATAATCTGCATGATGTGGTCGTGTTGGGGTTGCCATGGCTACAAGTCCATAACCCAGTATTAGATTGGAAATCAATGTCTGTGTCCAGCTGGGGTTGTCAGGGGGTACATGGTGATGTTCCATTTCTGTCTATCTCATCATCCACCCCTTCTGAGGTCCCAGAGTTCTTGTCTGATTACCGGGATGTATTCGATGAGCCCAAGTCCAATGCCCTACCTCCGCATAGGGATTGTGATTGTGCTATCGAGTTGATTCCTGGTAGTAAGTTTCCTAAGGGTCGACTGTTTAATTTATCTGTACCTGAGCACGCCGCTATGCGGAGTTAAGTGAAGGAGTCTTTGGAGAAGGGTCATATTCGCTCGTCATCGTCGCCATTGGGAGCGGGGTTCTTTTTTGTGGCCAAGAAGGATGGTTCGCTGAGACCTTGTATTGATTACCGCCTTCTAAATAAAATTACGGTCAAATTTCAGTACCCCTTGCCGCTGCTGTCTGATTTGTTTGCTCGGATTAAGGGGGCTAGTTGGTTCACCAAGATAGATCTTCGTGGTGCGTATAATCTTGTGCGTATTAAACGGGGCGATGAATGGAAAACAGCATTTAATACGCCCGAAGGCCATTTTGAGTACCTGGTTATGCCATTCGGGCTTTCTAATGCTCCATCAGTGTTTCAGTCCTTTACATCTTCCGAGAGTACCTGGATAAATTCCTGAT